>NC_088247.1:57365963-58615963 GCF_036013445.1 Caloenas nicobarica
TGCCCAAAACACAAGCAGTCAGACAAAATAATTAAAATTACTCAGAAATGAAATAACTGCTGCAGAATCAATTGGATAATCTTGCTTTATTACATCAATCTAGCATAACAGAAGACAAATTAAAGGCTCTTTTTCAGAGTCACACAAACAACAGATATGAAAATCTTACAACAGAAGTTGTGACAGGAAGTGACAGGGAAAAAGAAGGGAAGAATACAAAAGATGAGGGGGGAAAAAAAACCCAAAAATTCCTGTGTAACACAGTAATGTCTGCCCTGTCTCATTCAGTAAGTTTTTTATTACTTTCTTCACTCAAGGCAATTAAGTAGGCTGGGAAAAAGAGAGAAAACATGATGATGATCACGCATCTCACACATGAGATTAAGGTTTGAGAAGGAAGAAACAAAGGAAGCAAAAGAGCCTGGTCGAGGAAAAAGTAGAACGTAGACACAAGAAAATACAGATGTCACACGTAAAACTCTGCAGCATCTGTTATCTTGATTCATAGCACAGTCCTCGAGTTTGCTCCTCCTGCTCAAAAATAAAAGGCAAGACCAGGAGAGAGTGAAAGAGAAAGCACAGTGCATTCATCCTTATTTAAGCCAGTATTTTTGATCCAGAAAAGTAGCTAGAGGAGAACTCAAGAATTAGATTATAAACAACTCCTGGAAATCAAGACAGACATTTCCTGCATCCTCTTCTCTCTGTCCTCAGTGGTCAGTGCATATCAATCCAATTAACAACTGTCACTAAAACAAAAATTCCTCATGTTAAGACGACACCTCTAGAACAACAGCAGCATTTGTTCTGACTTCTTTGTCTGACTTTTTGAATACAAAATATGAGACAAGTACTGCAAATCCCAAGAACGAACAAAAAATCCTTATTATGGTAAATTCTGGCGTCACCATAAGATGAGTCACCGCCACTGCATCAAGAGCAAACACCCTCCCCATGCCTGCCAGGCTCTCGCCAGCCCACATGACACCCTGGAAGAGGAGAATGGGCTGGAGGTGGGAAACTGGAGATGGAGGACCGTGAAGAACTACAGCTTGTGCTCATTTCTGCCCTCTGTACAAGACATACACAGCCTGGAACTAGGACAGGCCAGAGAAGGAGGAGGAATGGGCATATATGTTACCAAATTGAGGATAAAAATATTTTTTACCTACCCAAAATGGAGTATAAAAATGCCGCATAACAGGAAGAGAGTTTGTAAAAACAGTGTTCATATATGGGGAAGAGGAAGTTTCTTTTACTAAATTTCATCAGCAAATCTAGATTGTGTCCCAAACTGAGATTATGTTTCATCTTCCCATGGTTCTGCATATGTGTTTATCATTTTGAACAAATGCAGAAAACAAGTTCTAGCTAATTCTACTTCACCAAAACACATCGCCAGATACTCATTCCCAGGCACTCCCAGAGCCACTCGTTTAGCAGTGTTGTGGCTGGCAAGGACACCACCAGGAGAGAAAGATAACTAACTCTACACTGTAGCAAATTTCTACAAAATCCTTGTACCATAAAGCCTTAAAACTTCATATTCAGCTCCATGACAGCAAAACCTTCTCACATGTTACCCTGTGACGACATAAGCACAGCATTCATAACAACAACAACAAAGGCCCAACCTTTCATGCTCTAAGTTGGTTACTACATCAGCATCCCTGTCAAAGACTGCAAGGCACAAGAGAAATATTTGTGCGTCGAGTAAACATTTATGCCTTTAAAAGTCCCAACACTGATGTTCTATTACCACCGAGAGACTTTTCTAATTAACATTTATCATGACAACACCAGAAAGGCTTAGAACATAAATCTTGGGGTTTGATTTAACTTACAATATACTGCTATGATCACTCTACAGCAAAAATGTACAATTTCCTTGGATATTTAATTGACAAATGAATAGCAGTTTCCCTTAAAGGGAAGTTGTCACTATCTGCTGTCCCAGCACCAAGATGACATATGGCTTTGAAGCCCACGCCTGCAGGGCACCCATTACCTTTTTTAATGGTTTAAGCACCCTCAGTATATAAATTTAAACTACCAATGAATCTTGTAGACTCATTTGGAAGACAAATGTCCTTAATTGCTCATCTTTGCACCCACTATTAATTTTAGTTATCAGGGTTCTGATTAGCAATAACAACAGGCCTGTTAATCCACAGTGAGCAATTCAAACCTCATTGTGTGCAGCACATCATGGCTGCATCCACAGAACAAGCAAGCATCCATTTATCTCATGCACATGAACGAAGTTTATCAGGACAGATACTACAAAACCCACCCTCTAACAACTGCTTAAACCAATGGCTTCCTCTCATCACCACCTCTTTACCAACATATCATGACATTGCAAGGCAAGTAAAGTAAAAGTCAATGCTGTAGCAATTTATCCAATGTAACACAATGAGACAGACTAAGCATTTTAAACCCCCTGTAGACTACTCCTTATGACCGAAAATGAGCAAATTTGGATCTCCCCCTCTCTAGCAGTCAACTGCCTGCATGTTATTTCAGTAACTCTGGGTACTAAGAAACAAACCCAGTGCAACATGATCTGTGGAAAACACAAAGAGATGATAGGTGGGTGAAACCTGCACTGATATATTTTGTTCCCAGTCGTTTGACTTAAAGCGTACATAGTTTTGAACCACTCAAAGTTTTTTGAACCACTCATAGTTTTTAGCCACTTAAACATAAAACCACACCTGACAGAAGTACACCACAGGTCAGGACTTGTCAGCACCCAAACTCAGCTACTGAGCCACTCTCCACTGTTCAGGGAAGAAAGTGGATCAGCTTGATGAATGTTTAGTACCTTCCAATGAGGTTCGGCAGTTCAACGCAAATGCACATTCATATTTGTTGCCCAACATTTTGACAAGTGTCTGCTAATATCCTACAAACAACAAGTAAGAAATCTCCAACTCAATCATTTGTAACTTCCCCCAAAACTCAATAAGAAGTTACTTCACTACCAACCACTGTCCCATTAAGTATCACCACCACATCACTTTAGCTACAGCTGAGGTATAACCTGCAATTTAACTACCCTGCTACTGGAATTTGTGCATACCTACCAACACACACACCAAGACACAAACAGTGATTTGGGCACGTCTGCTCAACATCCCTTCTGAAAGAACACAGCAATGACATTTGAATGCTCTTGGACCTTGCAGTACCTAAATCCAGGTTTAGCTTAGATTTCTAATACCATGCTTCAGAAAGAGGCAGCAGCAGTAGCAGCAATCAAAGCATTACACCAGACTAGCCTGACCTCAACAGCCTGATCTGGGCTTGGGGACTGGCACACAAGGCAGGCAGCATCTCCTCCTTTCAAACAATGCTACCATGAGGACACAGCCCAGAAGGGCCGGACAGGGATGAGCTGCTCGCCCTGCTGTGGAGCAGCACAAAAAAGAGCCAGGACTTGCAACACCTGCGGTGGTGGCAGTGGTGATCAAGTAAGCCTCAGCAATCAATTTAACAAAAAGAAAAATCACGTAGTCCATCAGAAACAAACACCTTATCGACAGCTGGAATTGTAAGCTAGGAAGACAGAAGGAATTTTAAGTCTGGATGGTCATTTTGTGAAACTGCTAACTGTATTTTGGCTCAATCCAATTTGTTCAGTTGCTGAGGAAGTACTTTGGAAACTTTTACATTCCACAGAATTCAAGCAAATCAACAATTCACTGTTTCCATTATTTTTTCCCATAAGCTTCACAATGTTATTAACTTCAACTTAAACACAACTAGAACTCTCACACATTCCTCTTCAACATCCTTCTAAAAGATAAGTGATATATCAGCCTAGTCTCAAAAATTTTTTGACTACATGTCCATCTTCATTTATAAAATGAACCTGAAATTTTCATTATAAAAAGATATGAATACACCACACTGGATTGTCAGAAATTAACGCTCCACTAAACAGCAAGGTCATTAAAATCAACCTAATTTAACCTAAATTTAATCTTAAAATTAAAATCCCAAATATTAACCTAAACTTAATAAAGATCATATAGCCAAGGTTTACACATCCCCTATAAAAAAGCTATTTAAAGATGCTTGAATTTAAAAACAAATTACATTTTTTAAAATGTTACCATATTTCCTTAGCAGCAACACTCAGTACTGACACTGCTCTATGATTTTGATTTATCCTATATCCTTTCATATGAACACAGAAAAAAAGAGCTGAATGGATTTTTCCCCACCAAGTTAAAATATAAATAATCTCAAGACTAAGAGAAGTATGTGCAACTCCCAGTGATAAACTATGTCCACTACAACTTTACAGTGGCCTCCCAGCTCATCAGCTCAGGACAGAAAGGAAACTTATTCAGATTTTAAACTGATGATCTTTATTTAACAATTCCAGCGTTCTCACTACACTTCCTACAGCTCATGTCACTTTCACTGTTTAAAATAGAAAATGTCACTTGCACACCAATATTACATGAAAGTTAAGATAGACGTAACGTTTATGAACGGCATTATAGGGATGCTATACTGGAGATCTACTGACTCCTAGATAAAAGAAACTACTCCCATGTATCACCTAGAAATTCTGTATGTCAGTTTTCATATTTAGGCCATAACAACTCCAGTGCCCTCTAAAGTACACTCAGAAAAGCAATAGTAAAAAAACAATACAAAGCATTCAGAAAACTACTCAATTGCAATATATTAAGTACCTATCGATAAAACTAACTGATGAAGAATAGCACACATTTATTGGCCATGCTTGATATGATCTTTACCAAAAAAGACAACTTTAGCATTAGGGGTAGGAGAAGGGAACAGCTGGTATTCACTTTTCTAAATCCAACAAAATGTATTTCTTTGTCTTATGTCACACCCTCTACAGAATTAAAAATAAAGAAAAAAATGGTATAACAAATTATATGCAACAACAGGAACGAGGCACTTATTTTTACATCTTCTATAACAACAATATCCACTAGAACTTCCAAGTACATTCTGACCAAAATCTGGCACTGTTTCAGAAACCAGTAAGGGAAAGCAATGAAAGAAAACTCTATCTTCTGGCTTTGGACCAGGGGTAGAGAGAAAGGAAACTAGAGTACCTCATTAAGTTTCCGAAACAAACTGATTTTAGAAGTGTTCTTCATTTCTGTAACTTATCAGCATTGCAAAGGATTTTTTTCAGCCATAGATTGGCATGTACAGAAGGACAGCTAAAGAACACAACTTTACAGTTCATTTCTCAGATCTGTTCTTGCATCCAACTACTTCTGATGTTATGCAAAATATACTAGTAACATCTTAAATTTCACACTCTTCAATTTTAAGGAGCTCATTATAAGCCCAGAAATACAGCCACTAATACAGGAGAAAAAAAATTTTAGCATAAAAGTTGAACTACAGGCACACAACAAACTTTTGTCATCACTTTTCCCTTCCATGGGATTCAGTTACCAATGGTTATTTGAGGCTCATGTGTACTAAGGTGTTACACCAGGAATGAAATACTCTTTTCTCATCCAGTCTCAAATGACTAGCTGGAATAATCTGCTCCTTTTATTCAACAACATGCTTTTATTTTTCTTCACCTCCTGCTGTAAAAGCATAATGACTAGCTCTAAATCTATCAAAGTAGATAGCTCCATGGTAAGAATCTAGTATAAAATTATGTTTATCTGGGATGTCAGGTCAAGGTCTTGTGAAAATTTAATTTTTCTTCTCACATTGTTTGGTGAATTCAAAGCTTAAAGTGTATAAAGGTGCTATAGCAGGTCTGCTGTCAGTCATATATCCAGGAACAGGTTCTGCTTTTAAAATCGCCCACCTACCACATTAATTTCCCTGTTTCTATCACAGTATGCCTCAAAGCACAGGATGTTTTCATTTTCTAAAGTCACTACATTATTTCTGTGTCCTGATTTCAGCTGAGAGAGAGTTAATTTTCTTCCTAGTAGCTGATATAGTGCTGTGTTTGGGATGTAGTATAAGAATAATGTTGATAACACACTGATGTTTTAGTTGTTGCTAAGTAGTCAAGGACTTTTCAGCTTCTCTTACCACCCTGCCAGCAAGGAGGTGGGGAGTGCACAAGAAGCTGGGAGAGGACACAGCTATGACAGCTGACCCCAGCTGACAAAAGGGACATTCCATAACGCATGATGTCAAGCTTAATACATAAACTGGGGGGAAAATTAACTAGAGGGTGCTACTCAGGAACTGCTTGGACATCAGGCAGCAGGTAGTGAGCAATTACATTGTTTGTTTTTTATATATTCTATTTATTATTGTTCTATTATTATTATTCTCCCATTCTGTCCCATTAAACTGTCTTTATATTAACCCATAACTTTTTTTTCCCCTCGATTCTCTTCCCCATCCCACTGGGGGGAAAATGAGTGAATGGCTGTGTGGTGTTTAGCTGCCTGCCGGGTTAAACCACAACACTCTGTAACGAGCATTTTAAAACACATTAATTGTAGGGCATTCAGACACCTATTAAGAATATACTATGAATTGCTGTTAATGCAGTTTGAGAATAAATTCTAATAACTTATGTTAAAATGCTTATGTTCAGTATCGCCTACTGAAACGTAACTCTGAAATAACCTTAATTAACCCATAGCATCTAAAAAGGCCAGAGGCACTATTAAATTTAAAAAAAAAAAACAACGGCAGCGGTTAAGCAAAATGACAGATTCTCCTTCACTAAAGGAAGAAAGTCATACTAAATACTAAGAATATTTCTCTTCTTTGCAGTGGTATCTTGTTTTGTAGTACTAGAATTCATTACACAAAACATGACTGATTACAGTTAGGAGCAATAAAAGCCAAGTAAACCAAATTACTTACGAATGCCTTTTAAAAATTTTCTAGCCTTGTTCCCACTATCAGTACGTTCTAATCATCCTCTTAGCTTATTAACTTGAACACGGAACTCCAAGTCCCATCCAAAAGCACCAATGGAGTGCAAAAACCAACAGATCAAGTCTGATATATGCATAATTTTTTTTCATTTTGTATCTGTCTTCCATATTCCTTATTAATAAAATACAGTAGCTTATTTTAGAAAGGAAAGATGGGAACTTGAAAAATATTAGGCACAAGATACCAAGAATGCAGGAAGCCTCATGTGGACATCCTTTCCTGTAATCTTCAGGGCAAGATCTCACTATTAATCCCAGCATTTATCCTACATCCAAATTCTGAGAGAGCACGAAGATTCACAATTAGATGTGGTTTACCTGGCTGTGCCATTTATTAGATCTCTTCTATTAAATTAGTTTCCTTCTCTCTATACCAGGCCTGGAAAATGCTTATTCAACTCCCATTTCACAAAGTTTCACATTGACAGGCAACAGGAAACCTTTCCATGCTTTACCAGCAGTGAACAGGAGGGAAAAACAAAAGAGATGAAGGGAGAAAAAGATCACTCTCTATTACACTATCTGTCCTTCAGTTTCCAAACTAAGCAAAAACTAATCTAAACAAAAGTGTCTTTAAATTTCCCCCTGTTCTCCAGGGAAAGGAAGGTTTTCTGTTCTTTACTGGAGAGGTGACAACAGGTAGCTGTGAAGAGTCACAGTTGCTTACTGTCTTTTTCATGATTTCTTCACCCTTCCTTGGCATGGGCAAGACAACAGAGAGCAAACAGCCCCACAGATCACTTCATATCACTAAAGCTACCAAGACAATTTCCATTTCAACTCAAGATATTTCTGAAACCTTGAAGAGTTCCATGAACTTATGAACAGTTATTCATTAATACATAAGTGTCAACATCCACAAAACACCAAATTCATCTCATATTTCAGCTCATAGGCTGCAATCTTTAGTATTCCTGTAGTGCGCTGACCAACTGCACTGGTGACAGGGAGTTTTACCATTTGAAAACAAATAACTGGGGGGTAAGGGGTAGAACCATGTACTTGAGATTAATAAATATTTCCATGACTATATCAATAGTAGCTAAAACACCAGCCAGCGAATTCCATGAATCCAAGGACACAATTGAGAGCTTCAAAATAAATTTAATCACTTTATTTATGGATATGTGGTCTTAAAATGCTTCTGAAAATAACACCTTTTTCCAAGACACAGTTGGTGCTTATTTATAGAAAATCTTATGTAGATCTCACAGTCTCTGGCATTTCTCCTAAATGTTCTTATCTGTTAAAAGTTAATGGATGAGAATGCGATTAAACTCAGTAGGAGCGCTGAATGAAGACAGCACTGCATCCATTACATTAAATCACAAAATTTTGTATAGATTCAGAGTGCTAGGTTATTTTGTAACCTGCTTTCCAAGAAGAAGAAGAAGAAGGAAAAAAAAAAAAAAAAAAAAAAAAAAGAGCTGTAACAGGGACTTGGAAAGAAAAAAGTTTATAGCTAAACTTTTATCTCTACTAATCAGATCGGCAATTCAACCACAAAAGCAGGCCTAACAACTACACTAGCCACTCTATTACAACTTTGACAGTTTAACCATAAAACGAGGTAACAGCAGAAAAAAAAAAGGTTATATAAAGTTTATTCTAAAACCCATCTCTTTTGATATCAGGTATCAAAATTTTGTTCAACAGATGAAAGTGAGAGTTTCCAGCTGGACAGTAGAAGCAACCATTCAATTAAAAAAAAAAAAAGTCTTATCTGAGGACAACAAACAATCACAAGTTAGCACAGCATCAGTGAAGAAGCCAGACAAATAAATGAGGGAAAAGTGCGTAAGACATTCAGACAAAATTATAAAAGGAGCTCAAGGAATGGGGCACAAAGAACTCAAAAGCAATAAGGCCAATGTGAAAGCTGAGGAGTTCCTAGGGAGAGATGAACATAAGACTGCATAAAATTTTAAATGATTATGCAAAGAGGAAGAACAAATCAAATGTAAGGAAATGGAAAAAGCTGATGTAGAAAATGACAGAAGAGGTTATTACAAAAGGTCATTTCTGAAGCCACAGAAGGATATAAGTCCAAGAAGGTGGAGAGATGATTGAAGAGTTCAGTCATAGTATAAATCCAGAGCCACAGGAGGATGACAAGAACCTCTCAGAAGAGATCTTTCAAGAAAAGACATCAAGGTACATGAAGAATTCAACTAGTAGCGAATCACACAACTCTGGCACATGAATGAGTGAGGTTATGTGCAATATTGAGATCAAAAAATACATCACACACACAAGCACTGCTGAACTAAAATACAAGTCCTTTTGTAGCAAACGTGCAGTTACTGCTCTAATTTTCCACTTTATAGTAAGAAAATAGTCATAAGAGTTTTAATATCTGGCGTATCTTTTCATACAATCTAGCAATATTCTCGTGAAAGGGAGGCTAGAAAGAAGAACAGTGTAAATGTATTTTGAAAACACAGTGAAGGTTGCCATACCCAAAGGAAACAGACCGGTTCCCCTATTTAGAGAAAGACCTGCTGAGATATAGACCAACAAATAACAGATTTCAGATGTACTGGCCCCCAGTCCACAGAATCAGAGAACAGTTGAGTTTGGAAGGGACCTCTGGAGATCATCTGGTCCAAGCCCTCTGGGTCAAGCAAGGCCACCTACAGACAGTTGCTCAGGACCACGTCCAGACAGTTTTTTAATATCCCCAAGGATGGAGACCCCACAACCTCCCTGGGCAACCTGTGCCAGCACTCAGTCACCCACACAGTAAAAGAAAGTGCGTCCTGATGTTCAGAGGGACTGTCCCTGGGTGGAAGAGAGCATTGAAAGCCTTACTGATGTCTAGACAGATGATATTTGCTGCTGTCCTTCACGTGCCTGGAAATGGTTTCAAGGATGAACTGTTCCATCACCTTCCTAGGATCGAGGTTAGACTGACCAGTCTGTTCTTCCCTGGGTTCTCCTTGCCCAACTTCCTATTAAAATACTGACTCATCTTAAACTTTTCTCAGTAATACTTCATATTTTTCTCTAGGATCAAAACAAAGCTCTGCACATCATTACAAGTTTTAACATCTTTTGTTCAATCACACAGATACGTGTAACATTGCCCTCTGTAATACCATGCTTAAACATGGACTATGAAGTATCAGAGAAAAGCTGAGATAAACCACAGAACTATACGAAAACTTCCATATTAAACAAGCTGAGAGCAGCAAACACACAGATGTAGAGATTTATCTTTCTTTCTGATATGTCTTTTACCTTTCTTCTTTAGCCTTGCAAATTTAAGCCTTTTGTCAAAGGTGCCCTACGGAATCAAATTAATATCAAATGGATGATTCATTTCACATACTACTGTTTGTATTAGTTACTTCATTCTTCAGCAAAGTAAGATTTATCAAAATACTTTATAGACTATCAGGAAAATATTTTTTAGGCAGATTTCACTAGGAAAGAGTCACCTGACAGCAAAACTATTTAACACACTAGGAGCACACATACAGAAAAAGAAGATGCTAACAACTCACTTCCTTTACCTCTTGTGGGTAAATCACTGCTTACTGTTGAACTGATTTAAGATATAAATTGTGCATGTAAGCATATAATGTGCCTCTTCTCTCATCACAGTTAGTCCTCAACAAGACCTCTGATGAACACACACCACAAGTCATCACGTCATTTTGGACAAAGCTTACTGATATGCCATCAAACTTAGCTTTATTTGTGCAATGAAAAATACCTTCTCCAGACAAATTGCAGTAGGCATGTTAAAGCTCTAGTAAGAAATCACTGTTTTAGGGTAGAAATATTTACAACCAGAATTGTATTTCTATTACAATTTAACAAACAAAGAAAATGTTATTTTGTGACTCCCCAGGGAATTGAACTCAAGGATTTGAAACTTGTATTTTTATCTGCAAATCTGCACTTTAGTTTCAATAGAAGTAACTATTACAAGAATACTCAGCTGTATTATGCTATTTTTCAAGCTGATTCAAGTTGTATTTAATCCCTCCACTTCTTAAATGGAGAAATACTCTCACTGGAGTGGCTTTGTGAAATCGTGTAGGCGAATCCTACTTTAGGCTGTGCAATTAATCTGTAGCATTTTGGAGCCAATCATCTGTCCATGTCCTGAAGGCACACTGCCCAAAGCACAGTAAGGAAAACAGAGAAACAGGATTCCTTGAGTCTTACAGTTTCAGCACACAAGTGAAAATGTATCCCTTCATGTTATACATTGCACAGAAGTCAAGTACAAGAAAAACTGTCGCTGAAAACTGTCCTGGTAGGCACTGACAGACTACCAGTAATAGCCTGTGAGCAGATATTTACCACTCGGTCTGAAGATTTTAAGCCTGAATTGGGTATTTTCATGAAAACATCAGCTTGATGCTAAATAGTAGTTAAAAGGGAATTCAAAAGTTAAAAGTTATAAGAAATTCAGAAAAGAATACTGAACATTTCTTTGCAACATTATAAGCCACATCCAGACATTATGTGTGGCTCTGGTTTTCCATCTCCCAAAGGTTATTGCAGAAATTAAAAAGGCTTAAAGAACATCCAATAAAGATGATTACTGTGTGCTTAAAGTATTAGACACAATTTAAAAGACGAGGAGTTTTCAACCAGAGATGACAAAAGAAATAGGACAGATTATCCTTAGTGACAAAGAGGAGAACAGAGATCAACCACTTGTTTGTGTGAAAACATCACAGGGCTTCAAACGAAGCTATGGAGTGTCAGGATCAAGTCGAACACCACAATGTTAAGCTGTGGGAATCCTTGCCACAGGATGCTATGGCTGCTACAGAGATTTGGGGGGAAGGATGGACAGAATCACTGGAATCATGTGAGAAACACTAACTACGCAGAAGGCACCTCTGGGTCAGAAAACCACACGTCACTAAGACAGTATTTTGTGAAAGCATACCTACAGACTTGCCAATGACTAAAAGAGAGCATAAAATCAGGGTGTTTGGAGAAAAGACACTGAGCTTCATCAGCGTTTTTGATCAGCACATGCTATTGAGTAAGAGGAAAACATATGAAATGCACAACAAAATAAAGCCATAATTGACTAATTGATTTTATTATGAGGTTTCACTATCTCAGAGGCCAAAACTGGGACAGTAAGAATTAAGGAGGCAGAGCGGTATTATGTTGAAAGGAAGAGAACAAGACAGAAAGGGTAACAGGAGGACTACAACACATAAATGGGTCTCTGTGAGGAAACGGATATACATGGCTCTCAGAATGAGTTAACAATGCAGACGCACTCCTGACGTGGTAAAATAAAAAGTTAAGAGATACACACAGTAGTTTTCTCAGCAATTGCCAACCACATATGTATAACTGCAATCAAACTAGACTCTGGAAAAGATGTTGCATTTTATGACTTACTCTCCAGAGTACTAAAGTATCTTCCGTACTCCCCATTCCTACTAAAAAAAAAAAGTAGTCTTACACACAGCTCTTACACCAGCTTCTCTTTTTCAAGCTACACAAGGCATTTACACATTCAGCTAGAACTTGTGCAAATACTACATGCCTATGTTTTCCCAATATATTTTCAGTCGTTCTTTGCTAGTGTTGTTGACAAAAATGCATACATGACACAGTATTCACTTTTTGGTACGTCGTTACCTAAAACAGGGGAGTTTGCTAGCAAAAGAAAAGAGAGGTCGTAGCTGGACAAGATTCTAAAAAGTATCAGTTAAATTAAAATTCATAGTATCTATCATCTGACAATGAAGACCACATGGAAGGAGGAAATATCTGAAGAGTTTAATTTTGGGGGGAGGTGGTGGTGGTGTTTGTTGTTTGGTGTTTTGGGTGGCGGGGAGGTGGCAGGGGGAGGTTTGGTTTTGGGGGGTTTTTTTTAAAGCCAAGAGAATAAATGTGAATTGTTTCAGTAGGCAATGTGTGTCGTGATGCTTGCATTACTCATCACTATATATATATCTATATATATATATGTAAACTTCCAGAAAAGAAGAATCCTCCTCTGACAGTTTCTTATTTTTTCTGTACTATAACTTGAAGAAAGGTAAAAAATGGCTCTGCCCTACTAAGTTATCATTTTAAAGTTAAAATAGAGAACATAAAGGAAAGCAATGCAGTCAGAAGAAAATACTTCATAAAGACTAACACCCAAGAAAAGCAAAAAAGTTTACTACAATTTAAAAATCAATATTTAATAACCAACGCATAACCTGGATGCAATGAATAAAGCAACAAGCATTGTCAAATTTTGCTGATTTTAAACTGAAACTGGTTTTAAACTGAAACACTTTAAACTGAAACCACAGGAATGTACATAATTTGTAATAATGTAACAGCCTCGAGGTGTGATCAAAAGCTTTCCCTCCCCTGTTCACCCCACAAAAGTATGAGACAATGGAAAAACAGAAATGTTTTGTTCATACCATCCATATCAGTAGGTCAATGACAATTTCATAAGGAACAAGTAGTGACTGGTACAGACTATTGAGAATTGCTGGTTTAAGTTCAAGTACAAATCCATGTCACCAACTAGCATTGTGAGGTTCTGTTCTCTTTTGAGCCCTGTAATTGTAAATATTTGCATACACTTCAAAGGGACAAAGATGGACTCCAGGTCTTCTTGTCTGCATCTCATCTCTGGGTATCCTATCTACAAACATTTGCAAACATTTTCTCTGTAGGGTTCACGCCATCAGACCACTGATCTAAGTGGTCTCCTTCTGCCTAAACTGAATCTCAGCCTGTCTTTCTGACAACATCTGGCTATCATGAATAGCTCAAACAGTTACAACAACCCTTTTACTCTTTCACTCGAGTCTTGATCTCAGGTCAGTATCTCTTTTCTCAAGTATTACAGACACCATCATCCATCATTCACATCTGCATTCATGCCTCTTCTTGTGTCCTTCACTCCAGCTATGGCTGATTTTTGAAGGGTAACTAAAAAGCTTCTGTAAGACACACTTTATCTGTAACTCTTCCAGCTTTCACCTCCCCTTATCCCAATCACTTCAGCATCTCCTTTCTGCCCCTGACAAACGCATCTTCTCCCACTCTTATCTATTCACAGTACTGCTGAAAAGACTCTTTACAGCCCATTGCTTGGCTGCCTTCCACTTTCACTTCCCCTCTCTCCATTTTCACAGAACAAACTTATTTTTGTAACCATTCACTGTTTATGCCCACTTACAGAAAGCCAGCCAATTCAACTCAACAGAACTCACAGTGGCAGAAACCTATTCCTTTGGTGTTGTTGCATTTGCTTTCCTTTGTTTTAGCTGGTTAAAACAACCCAGAGGGGTAAGGCGGAGGGGGACTGAGAGATCAAACAAGCCCCAGAAAAAGGAGATGACACCAGTCCATTGCTAGAATAAGGAATAAGGCAGATGTGTAGAGGGTGGCAAGAGAGCATGGAGTGTCGAGCACGGGCAAGCAAACGGGTTGGTTGGCTAGGTTTTCTGCCTTCGGCTGTCCATAGGTCTCAAATGCAAAAATCACACATACTATCCCACTCATCTAAGTTGCTAATAACGTCTACTTAGTCAGAATGGCCCACCTGGCAAAGGCACAAGTGTCATAGGTAGCTAACAAACTGCAACTGTTCTTGAGAGAGAAAATTTAAGTATAGCTGCCCTGATATCATCTCTGGAGTTGAGCATGAAGTGCTATTATAGCACTTATCAAAACACACAGAGCCAAATCGAGACGCATTATTCAGCATTCTTGCATTGCTTGCATCTCCTACCAGCTTCAGAGAACTGGAACTGAAAAAGACCAACTTTGGCTAGTGAAAAACATGTGCTGGCAAGGAAAAGAGAGAGACATTGTCAGCACCTTCTTGTACAAGATGACTCCTTGTAATGTTTACATACATTTAATGGCCATGTATCCAATTTCAGGGAAGGTACAATTCAACGGTGATAGTCTTGTCCTTGGATGGCAAGGAGAGTCTTCTGGCTAGCAGAGACTGTGGCATTCATGCACCATTACACTTTTGTCTTGCTCTTTATATAGCCCAGTTGCATGGAGAACACTTTTGATCTTCCAGTTCAAATTTGCTTCACCTAGAGTTAACCTGGCAGACACAGCATTACATATACAGACTCTGAGACACAGCCTCCATTTTACAACAGTTTTAGAACCTATTCACATAGCACGGTAGTTGTTTTAAATTAATCTGCAAGTGTACTGCAATCCAGGAATAGATGTATGCTGTGGTACCGTGTTCATGGGTGGATGGGGGAAAGATAAGCCATATCAACACCGTTCTGATCCCATTAGCTCAACTCCTTCCTTGCCCACAGGCCTCTCACAAAGGTGAGCAATCAGCTTCTGGTGACAGAAACAACCTCCTTCAAATTGGGAGAAAAATCAGTTATATTTTGTAGAACTAAATCACCAGTCAGAATTTGCTGCAAGTACTCTAATAAACCATCCCATGGTCTAGCCAAGACGACAGAGCTTATTTTTAGTACTAGTTTTGTTCTGAAGGTCTCAATTTGACACCCCATTTCGCAAAGCTAGAGCAGAAGCACTGATGACTAATGCCACGCTGTTCTATTTAGAAAGCATACTAAGTCTGCTAACAAAACTAACCAGAATAACCCATAAGTGATCCATTTCTACTGTGCAACACCTTTGTAACCAGCCACCATTTTCAGTGTCTACAAGAAGAGCTCAACTGGACTGATCATAAGAGTCGGTTTGAGTACTAGTGCTCCACATTTTCAAAGCTCTCATCAGTGTTACACTTCAATCCATACAGTACAGTTATCTATGCTGATGACATCTGCCTAAGTACCTAATCTCAATCCTTTTCTAATCCCAAGGGAACCAGGAATTGCAAACTGGCAATTACACCAGACTCTTAATGCAGTTGGCATATTTTCCATCTCTAGTAATGCTTTTGCAACTCAGTAGCAGAGCATTTCCAAAAAAGAGCTCTACCAAAACAATCCACATCTGTTCTCTCTCAGCATCACTCTCAGTAGGTCTCTGACTTACCACTGCCATCTGATAAAATTGGATGCAACACCCTCCTCGCAAACCCAAAAATCATAATAGTCTACATGGCAGCAATGTTGGATCTACCCAGGGATCACTCATACTCTCTGGACATCTGCTCTTGAGTGCTGCTACTCCGCAGCCTGAATATCACGTATCACTCTGGGCCCACCTACCTTACACGTAGTTAGCTGTCATGCAACTCCGCACTACTATGAGTGTCATTTCAGACTACAGATGGCATCTCTACCCCAGCTGTCACTGCTGAGTCATACTGCTCTGCCATTTGCTCACTTTCAATATGCATTTGCTAAAATAGTCACAAAGATTGAAAGCTCATCTGACTTATTGTACCCATATCTGTTTTGGTATCAAAGCTCAATTTTTTTCCTACTGCCAGCTTTGTCACATTGCTGTTTGTCAGAGGCAACTCACTGCCAGGGGATAGGAGCGCTCAGCAACCAGGTTTTTCTCTGCCTCGCTACTTCAGGATGCTCCCGAATCGCCTGTGTGATGGCCAGAGAGGTCCCTGGTGCAAGGAGGCAGTGCGGGACCCAGCTGGATTCCAGCTGAGCAGAGGGGCCGGCACATCTGCATGCAGATATGGTGAGCAGCAGCCTCCCAGAGGACAGGCTTCAACCCAGAGTGGTCATGGGCTAATGCAAGAAATTTCATTTCCAAAACTGCTGCGGCTTGGTTTCTGTACACACATCAACAACAATAGTAATGAAATTTGAAACTTGATTACCAGAAATATTTTGCTACCTCCATCCTAATCCATCTACTTCAATCCACTCAATCCACAACTAGAGAAGCAGAAAAATGTCAAAGATGAAAAGCGCTAAAAGTAAAAAAAAAAAAAAAAAAAGTTAGTTAATAAGAGAACACAAAACAATAGAGGCTGATTGCTGGGGGTGGGGGGCGGCGGGGTGGTGCGCACGAAAAAGCCCACCAGGCAACCACTAAAAGTAGTTAGGATCCCACCTAATCTTCAAAACTCCTTTGCCACGGGTTAAGACGAGGTAATTCCCCCCACCTCATCCCATCATCTTTATATTTGTACCTTGTACAAAGGAAATTTAAAAGAATATGCTAACTCTACACCACCAAAACCAATCATACTGTATAGAAATATTGAAAGACAATTAGAAACAGTTAACATGGCAGGACACAAGAGGAAGAACAAACGTTTTTCCTTAGGCCAAATAGTTCTAAGTATCAATGTTACCCTGATAAGTGTTCAAAATGTTGTGTTTTCTTGCCCTCGGTAAAAAGTGGACATCTTTATCCTTTGATACAGTCATTTATTTCTTTGCTGCTTTTAGGTCTAACAAACCAGAAATTCACAATTTCAGAAAGTAAGCATAGGAGATGAGTTAGTTTGAAATTATACAGCCAGAAAAGAATTAAGATTATGTTTATTCAACCAACATGTTCAGTTCACCTTTAAACCTCCTGCTACCAATTCATATGCTAGACTAATTGCTTCAGTTTCATCTTTCTTTCCTCTGAAGAGGAAATTCATTTGTAGCTGTAGACCTTGAAGAGCAAAAGGAGGATGCACTTACATTTTTGATTCTTTTAAAGTCTCAAAACAGTGTTCAGTTTGTATTGTTTCCAGAAAAAAAAGCTAGGACCTCAAGTTTCTAATTTTTCTATTCAACCAGCAAGCTGCAGTTTAAAAACTTTGGTCAATTTATACTTTTAAGTACTTTTAAATATTAAATCAGACAAGATGAATATCAGAAATCAAATAGGAAGACAAAAATCTATTAAAGAACCTGCCATTCAGGAATTGCAAATGACATCATTGTCATCAAAGCTCACACAGTAAGCAGTGACAAGTAAATTATTCCAGCTGGCCAATGACTATGTAAGCCCCCCAAATTTGCCACCTCACTGATATCCAAAACTCATCAGTGAATTATCATGCAGTGGTCACAGTCTGAGATAACCACAGGAATACCTCTGGTTTAGACCTTTTAACCGGCTGTCATTTCACAATGTTATTTCACCATGAAAATTAAATGCTCCTACATTTCTACAAGGTGCAAATAGTGGTGCTCTAATCTGTGAGCAACTAGCTGACAAAAAGAGAGTCATCATAATTTCAGACTAATATACTATTTGGCCTATAGGAGACACTGAACATTGCTGCTGATGTAAAGAATTCAAGCAGGAGAAAGTGTCAGTTCAAGAAGAGTAAGAAGCTGAGGAGCAGCACCAGAGTGACACAGTTCTGCCCTAGGACAGAACCCTGCTGCAGAGTCCTCTTGTCTGCTATGCCTGAAATATGTAAAAGCAATGTGAAATAATCTTTAACTGCTACTCAGGATTAAATACAGTAGGAATACATAAGTGTAGATTGATGCTAAATTTAAAAGAACTTTTTAACATAGATGTTATGCATACAGGGACTATTTACACACATGTTAATGCTTCTAATGCAGCAACCTCTTCAACTCGGGCTCTTAAAAACAGCAGGGAATGGGTTAAGAAGTGAAGTGCTCCCGTATGAGCATCATCTTCCTTTAAATTAATAGGATGAAAGGAAAAAAGGAAAATTAAGAATACGTATTGAAATGTGAAAGAGAAGTATAGCAGCGAATAAGCACTCAATGTTATACAATTTATTTTTTTCCAAGCAGAAAAGAGACTTAATATCGTATTTTTTTATATAAGCCATAAGTACAAATCAAATCAATATGAATACTTGTAAAAAAAAAAAATCGATAAAGAATATTTCTAGTTAGAATCACTGTTGCTAATTACTTCATGACAAATTATCATGATAAAATGTCAAACTTCCAATTTAGTGAAAAAGTAATAAGTCATTCAGTGCCTAAAGATACCAACTACAAAAGCAACAAACAGCTTTAGTAAAGTTTAGGCCAACACATTTATACAAAGTAGTCTTCAAGTACTGTTCAGCAGAAAAAAATACCCTATATATCCTCCTAAAATAAAAAAGGCATCAAATAGCTGTACAATTTCTGCATTTCTTTTGTTAATCAAATATATTAGAACTAATAGCAATATTCAAAAATACACTCGTAACCAATATACTCAAAATATAATACACCCAGAGGCACTGACAAGGAGATACTTTTTGTAGCCCTGACAAATTCCACTGCTCAACATTTCACTCCCCCTACTCTGTTACAGGGGGCTGGTGATCAGACAGGAGCAGCCACGGCTTTGCTGCAATACAGCATTACTCTCTTATTTGGACTTTACTGTAAAAGGCTTGGAAATTTTCACCTACCCGATTTGAATTACTCTGTTCCAATTCTTTCTACTCCATTTTATTTTCCTGAAAAGCAAGTACAGTAAAAAATTGAACACTTCCAGTCTTTATTAAGCACTACTTGTACCACAGTTGTCTGGCTTCAATAATACAGCACTGTGCTTAAAAATCAAAGTTATTCTTACAGGTTCATTTGTTCTCAAAATCTCGAGAGAGAGACTGGTAGGCAGTACATGCTTTCTGAGAAAGCTATAAGATAGGGTGGATTAACAATTCCTAAACAACCAGAGTTTTGTCTCACAGTTCATCTCTGAGATCACAATATGCCTTGAAGTTCACTGCCTCACACTACTGCAACAGCTCCTTGCTGGGCCACAGCTGTTGCTAATCAGTTTTTCCTCAAGTGTCAGAACATTAAATTCCCAGTGACAATGGTCACTGCCATGCTTTCGGTTACACATTGTTCATTTATTATAGCGTCACAATTTGCTATCTCAGAAAAAGAGCAGCAGATGGTCAGCTTTAAATTTGTAGGAGAAAGAGGACCACTTTTCTTAATTTCTATTTTTACGGAACTATACAAAATTTATTTATATATTCTAGATGCTTAGCGTGCTTGGATATTGTATCGCAAGTACAAAACCTTCCTGGAAGAAAGTGAGAGCATGAAGCTTCCACTCCATACGGGAGCATCAATATAAACACTTATTTCACCACTCTTCTGGTTAAAGTCAAAGCAACTGACTGGCCATTAACTTACCTCACACTTAGCACTTACTTTTTGCTTACTAAGCAGACAGAGGGAAGCACAAATTTGAAAGGAAAGTGAGTACCGAGGAGCAAGCATTACTTTCTATCAAAGTTCCACAATCTCTCCTCCATAATACGTGGGCTGACAGGGGACCAAAGAGCTTTCATAGCACATACGTCCTTCTTACAGACTTCTCCAATTTTACTTTTTCTTCCAAATGTAGCACTTGTTGTTGTCTTTCACCTTATTTCTCTATATGCTAAGAACTGTAATTTTCCTTCTATAATTTATTCTTTAAATAGCAGAAAATGAAATGAAAAAAAACACAAAATAGAGAATACCTGGGGTTTATTCTGTCCTACAAGTAAAATGTGAGCACCTAGAAAAGCAATTTCTCATCCAAGAGACTATTAGCAGCTGGCATTAGTTTTTGATTAAAAGGTTAGTATAGAGTCAGCCTAGAAGTGAAGATACATTCACCTACTGCTAAAAAATAGCAATAAGCAAGAGTTCTCATGTATGATAAACAAATAAGATCTTATTGACACAATGTTTTTAAAACTTTGTGAACTATAAGAGTGCTTACTGATATTTCTCGCTCCTCTCCAGAAGAGATTTTTGTGGTTTTCCTGTGATGAAAAGCAAATTCAACCTCTCAGCAACTCCAGTACTTTTCCAAGTGTAAAGTTGAAAAACTTTGGAGTTTTAAGTGGGGTTTTTTGGTGTTGTTTGGGGGAAGGGGAATGGGAGATGTTCTAAAAATTTGGCAGAATTCTCCATCTAAAAACTAAAAGCAGCAAGAATAAAAGTGTCTAGTACAAGAATTGTAGCTACGGCTTGTTACACTTTTTCTCTTAGACAGTGTTTAAGGAATTAGACGGTCTGAACAGCTTAGCCATTTTGGTTTCTGAGGCTAGACCAGGCTAAAGGAGTAAAGAACACCAACTGTAATTATGTCCTTTATTAATTAAAATCCATATGCAGATAAAGGTTTGTCACCATTACCTGAATACCATCTACTCTCACACCAATGTGCAAATAACACTAATTTCTGAAATCTATAATCTTTCTTTGAAGAAACAAAGCCAAGACCAGGAGGAGCAGTGAAATCTTTCTCTAACAAGCACAAACACAAAAGATTCCCTTTTCTAACATGAAAAGTTGCCTTCCCATCATCAACTAAGTGTTCCAGTTACTGCATCCTATGTAACACACACAAAATGAATCCCTGCTTCTCCAAAAGCAGGTGGGCTCCTCATTAACTATTAACTAAACTATACTTATTAGAGGGACAAAACTGCTGCTGTCACTGCACACATGCCCACAGTGCTAACGCCTCCCTGCAGGCTCTCCTTCAGCTTCTGCCATTTGGTGCAGACACAAAATGTGAAAGTGGGGACGTACCAGGCTCCCTGAACGGTCAGCACGTCCACGCTGGGCAGACAGGGACCCGCTCCGCCTCTGCTCTGCAGCAGCTGCGAGTCTGCCCTGCCAGCTCTCCGAGCCATGGGAAAGCTTGGTAACCGTGTTAGCATGGTGGCCAGCCTCAACTAAAAAGCCCTGCTTGGAAAGAAATCGTGTTAGCCTGGTCTGGGCATTGCACTGGGCCAGCTCAGCTCCCGGGTGAGAGCTGACGCAATGCTCCTCTGGCTCGGAGCACCCTCCACCGTGTCACCCGATGGGCATTACCCAGTGTTAGTCATCTGGCGTGGAAAAACCTGCAGCAGAGACCTGTCCTCACTTCTGAAAAGTGGCTGTAGCAGCCTATACTAGAAATTAAAGCAGGAAAAAAATATTCAGTAGGGATGCAATGTGTTAAACACTCCTATCAAAATAAGACATCATTTTAAGTGCTTAAGATGAAACAGTAAAGCCAGTAAGCAATAATTTTATATCAGAGCCTAGCCAAAAATTTTCCAATCACAAGGACTTTTTGGGTTTTGCTTTTCATAGAGAAGGAATTGAGAAAAAGCCTCAAACACAAGTTATGATGCTTCCTTGCCATGAGGACTTTGATGTTAAGTATCTTTCCCCATCAGCAGCAGACCCAAGCTTAATACATGCACAAAAGTCATAAAACATTCTGACGTAGTTTGCCACTTCAGAAAAAAAATTAGTCTCCCCAGAGCGCAGGGCCAACATAACAAAGAAAAATGGCCAGATTTACATTAGCAATAATCACAGTGGAGAGAAGTGAACCCTGACCTCCCAATACAGTGCTGTGCTATCAGTTAAATACCAGATTTATGAACAAATCTTTTGTCAGAACAGTTTTGCAGGTCTGACCTAAATTTATATGCAATTCAAAGCAACTCACACTAAATTTAGTAGCAGATAAATGCATCAAATAGACATCTTCTACATTAGTTTCCCAAATTACTACTCTCAAATTTGTGCTCACACCTACAAATCAATTTGACCTTTAAGAAGGCAAGCTGAACAACAACATACTGTACTGAAAGAAGAAGAAACAAATGCAAAGTGATTTTAAACCCAGAGCTGTATATGAACAGCTTTAAGTAGAACAAGAAATTCCTAATGCATGTGAAGAGCAGTAAGCAGTGTATTAACACTGCAGTCTGGGGGCATTTTCCTGAGCTTTTTCAACAGAAACAGGTCAGACAAACCAGTGCTATTTGAAGAGAGCACGATCTACACTTCTGCTCCAACCAGTTTTAAAACTGGTTAGAAACTTCTCAATGTATGCAGCCCCAAAGGCAATATAATCCATCTTAAATGCCACGGGAAGAAATCAAACTAGGATATTCAAGCTGCTGTTTCTATTTGCACCAGTCAGAGATTCCCAAATCATGGCATGAAAATAAACAGACAACAGATTCTAATGACCAATAACAACAAAAAAGTTATGAAATTGTAAAAAACATAACAGTCGCCATACAGCAGATTAAGCATAGAGAAATTAAACTGTACTTGAGCACCTTAAAAGATATTTCCATTTTAAAAAGTAAATGTAACTTCTATGCCTCAAAATAAGCATTTATTCTTGGGAGAGAGGGAGGGGGGAATGCAGAGCAGGATAAGACTGACAGCTCTTTACATAGAAGAATTCAATTAAAAGATTAATAATGCCCTGTTGACAACAGAAAAATTTGAAGCGTGTAATTTTTGGACTTCACCATGGTTTTAAAAAAAAAATGCATTTCCATGCTTCTAATACTTAAGTAACATGTCTAGGACTGCAGCACCTAAGAAACAGTTATCGAAGTGGAGTCTGCACAGCTGACAGACTCCTGTCCAACGTACCATTACTTCACGTCTCCCAGCAGATTGTTTCAAAGCAAAGACTACTTTTACAGCAGCTAATCTAATTTCAGAAAGCCAAAGTATTTTGATAGCCATGACATCACTTGAAGGACATGGGGAAAAAGAAAAAAAAAAAGTAGAAAAGATTTTTAGTTTATTAAACTTTTGCTCTATGTCAAAACAGTCTTCAAATATTTAATTAGGACATTAGGCCCCAATCAAGGTCCACCACATCTTTGTCTTCATAGCTATGTGACTAAACCTTTCCAAATATAATTACATTTTCTGCCACTAGGTTGTTCTGACCTTCCTGAATAAAGAAGCCTTCCTTGCCATTTCCACCTCTGAGTAAATCAGACTTATTTCATGTAAGTGAAGGAACTGGATGAGAAACACTAAGATTAAGCCATGAAAAAGATTATAAAAGGTAGCCTACAGAGGCTGAATAACATTCTGAAACAATAATCACCTTAGCACATCAAGTCTCTACATCACACCTGCGCACACTTTAGGTTTTTAACATCTGGCATATTGCTGTTGGTACACGAGACTACCTTATCCCACACAAACTACTTCCAAAAGCAGCTGGAGATCACAGAGTTAAATGATCATACAACACCATCGCCTATAACACAAGTGTAAAATTTGAGGAACATTCTTTGCAGCAGAAGTCATCAGCCATGCAAGGAGACTCACAAATGGAAATACCCGCCTGGAATCACAACAGATTTGCACTACAGCTCTGCCAAACACTATTTCATCCTGGCATCATTCTCTGTATTCACATCAAAAGTTCATCTCCTTCCACGAACTTCTTCTTGAATAAACCTGCTTACTTTACATATACGTGAATGTTTTTCAACTTTGTATCCATGTTTCACATTATGTGAATGTTATTTTTCACTTACATTAAGTCCAAAAGTTTGACTTGTTAGGTATTTTCTCCAACAGATTTTCAAATGACTAAGCAGCTTTTACAACAGTTCCAACTCCTCAGTGCAGGTCTGCTTGTTTCATAGAAACAAATTCTTGATTTTGGAACAACGAGAAGCAGTGAACCAATAAGTGATTACTTACTGCAACACTGACATTTTTCTTCCACACTTATTTGGGGCGTGCAGCTATATGCATCATCTTTTTAGTCTATCATATTATATGCATTTACTTGTTTTCCACCTAGCCTATCAAAGCCACTGAAAGTGGTTATCACGTTCATTTAAGGATACAGAGACGTAACTTCTTAGTGACATTAAGAGGTACCAGTTACTGTCTCCAGAGCTACTGCCGGATACTACTATTCTAAAAGGAAAACTTTGGAGCATGCAAAACCACCGAAACATCTACCTTAATGTCTTTAAAAAACCCCAGGGGTTGCTGATAGATATGTCTAGTCTACCTATAGCTGGGCTATGGCAGGTATTGTCATTTTAAAGGACAGACTCAACAAAGCATACAGAAGATCCTAAGTCTGGAAACACTTCATTTTATAAGACCAAAACAGTCTTTGAAGCCTGCTTGTAAAACACTAGCATGCTTATTTTCAAAGCTTTGCCTAAAAAGTGAAACATAACTTCAGTAACAAAAAATTATTGTATTATGAAGGTCATTTTCTCCTTCCTAGTAGCAGGAGACAGCAGGAGTTCAAGGAGACAGGTTGCCTAGAGGGATAAAAACGCGCTCCTATCTACCATTAACATTTTTGCAAAGCCTGCACTCTTATCAGTATCTCTTGATACTGGCTGCCTCCAAGGCCTCAAAATAATTGTCCGGAAGCTATGTTGAAAGAGTCATGTTGTGTCAGCTCTGTGATAAACTGGCCAAAGGGAGAAAGAGGGTTACGCACACAAGGCACAGCCTGGTTTGCAGCCTGTGACTCATTAAGAAGCTATTCAGCACAATCTAGAGCAACTCACATGAGAGGGGAAGCAAATGGACGGCTCTTGAAAGCCAGGATTGCACTGCCTTACTGCACTGCTGTCCATCCAGCCTTGCACTACAAGCTGGCGATCTTCTCTCAAGTCTATTTCATCTGGAATTGTTAGGGTTTTTTTGGTAACTCTTAGAAACAATTCATAACACTCTTAGCAATGACCAAATAAAAAAAGAAAGCAACACAGAAACCAAGTGTTAAGCAACTTAACACACAACCCCCTACACAAAACTCACACCTCTTCAGCTACCTGTGTGGCCACGGGCTCAGTAGGAGGACCCTGGTGAACACGAGGCTTTACCAGTGTTTTCACCAGCAAGTTTATTATATTCACAGTGTTTTATCACTGAACGATTTCAACTTAAAACAGATTTTTTTTTTTTTTTTTTTTTAAATTTAATTTGATCCAGTTCAGCACTCTGGGATGTTCCAGCCACACATCTGACCCAGCAGACCAAAGAGCCGCGTTGGCTCCCTGCGGGCAGCGCACACACGCCCCCCGCCCACTGCCCAAACCTTGGGATGCGCCAGGAGCGCTCAGAAAGGACAGCAGCTTTGGTACGTATGCCAAGTCGAAAGTGACACAGGTTGCTTAAGTAATGCACCATTTTTTATTGTTATTTCTCTATACAAGCCACACTACTAAGGCTTGTATTGGATTTCAAGTTCTTCAATGAGTTTCCACTTTCCTGGTTCCAATTTCTGGAAGATGAGAGTTTTCAGCCTGGTCTCCGGAATATACCCTAAGGATTTATGAGCCAAACAGCATTCAAAACAATACCCCTCAATCATGTCTTATTGCTACTGCTTCTATCACGCACCTTTTGATCAATTTCTATAAAATAGCTTAAGAAACTATTCTGCAGTTTGAATCTTGATACAAACACAACACATTATTGCTAAGTTGCATATCTGATTTGAGTTTAGAGTAAGGATTTTACATTAATGCAGCATAAGAACAATTAAGGCCAGAGCCTTAAACTTATATAGACATATGAGTCCCTGTGCATGTATCTAATCGGCAGATAGATATCGATACACACATATTCACATTTTTCCAACTCATGCTTTACTGTTAAGAATAGAATTTTAAGAGCTATGGGGCAGGACCAAACAAGGCTCTACTCATTCGAGAAAAATCACCATCTCCAATTAGCATCAAAAAGAACAGTTAATAATAACAGCTTAACAATAACATTGAGTTCATTGACAAAATGTTTACAGTATGTATCTCTATATATCATTGAGGTGTGACTAAAATTCAGAATAGAGATTCCCAGGATATCTCTGTTCCAAACAGCTGAGGCAGATCAGTGAAAAAGAAGAGAGTTCAAGACCCAACACACATATTCAATCACTGATTGACTAGTACATTTGCAAGGCACTCATTTTAGTAATTAGGGTGGGAAGTCCATTAATACACTATCCATTAAATAACGATCTGTAAGCCTAATAGCTAATTGGGGGCAGAATAAAAAGAAAAAAATTATTGTGGAAGACATTCAAATGAGCATCAATAGGAAGAATACTGAACATGTTACATAGCGAAGGTATATTTTATCACATACAGTTTAATATATAATCATTTTGGATTACTTTTCTCTCTCAAACACATGCCTACTGAAAAAAAACCACAGTTCAAACCCAAGAGTTGCGCTAACACCAGATAAAGCTATTTTGCAAAGCCCAAAGTTGTCTTTAAATATTTAGGACAAGTTTTATAAAACACTGTAAGATCACAAGATTCCTTTGTGGGTATTTTAAATTGTCAGCCCGCATTTCAAATACCAAAAAAAAGTGCTCTAAAGCACTCTGTACAGATGTTCACTATTCATTACACATCTTTATGTCTTTATGCATGCTCTATTATAGATGAGAACTGGCACAAATGAACTGAGTAAAGACTAAGCCAATAAACATTAACACTGTTTCCCACACTACGGTGATTATACATCAATACCCCTGTACTGGCGTGACTCAGAATGTAAAGGACAGTGCGAATTTGCAGTGCTGCCCAGCTGCACGCAGCACTGCTCCCTTCCACCCCCGCCCCTGCGGCCCTGGGGTACCAAGGGCACAGGCTGGGGCTAAGGGGCACTTGCTGTCCACCTCATTGGAAAAAGCAGCAAAGCAAAGCTGGGCCACCACACATGTGGTCACAGAAGTTATGTTTTCCACACTGGGACAGAAAATAAATAAAAGGGGAGGAAAAGAGGAAAAAAATTCGGCCTCTAAATTTTACTCTGGAGAGTAATGCAGAAAAACAAAGGTGCATTTAAGCCAGCCTATTGTTTCTAAGTAAATTAACTGTTACCAGGTATAAGCTCCTCTGAACTCTACCTCACATCCCCTTAAAAGCATGAAAAGCTTCCCAACAATTTCTGTCCATAACCAGGTTCTCACAGACTAGGCTGTCTCTTTGCAGCAGACTAGTAAAGAGAGCCCTGACAAAGGACTCCATCCAGTACAAATCTAACAAATAAACAATTTTTTTAAAAAAAGAAAAATAATTAAGGGGTAGAATGTATTACTGGGGGAAAAAAAAGATTTTATAACAATCACTGCCTTGCATACTGAAGGAGGTTCCATGATTCTCAACTAAATGAAAGAACTTTTAACTAGGAAGGGAAAGAAAACCAAGTCCCATGACAGTTCCCTGCTACTAAAAGCAAAGGGGAGCTAGAAACACACCCAGAAAAACATCATCCTTAATCCACTAGTAAAGGATAAAAGAGCAATTCATCTTTGACATGACAGACTACCTTTTCCAGTTAAACAGCCAAGTCCACATGACTGTGAAATGAAGAGTCCTAACTTTAAGGCTTAGGATGAAATTAAGATATATGTTATTAACTCCAAATCAGACTTGGCCAGCTCTATGTATCTGCTTTTGATATCTCAGTGAGTAGATCATGGAACAGCAATCAAAGTGAGCTAGTTAGAATCTATTGCACTCACATTAAGTATAAAAGTGATCAACAAATTTCTCAAGGGCCTATAAAAAGCCTTTCCTAAGGTGAAATATGAATTAAGGGCTCATATCATCGTATACATTTCTTTGTCTTTCATTTGTATAGGATTAACATTCACTAAACACATACATACTCAAACCCAAGAAAAAAATTCTTTTGAGTCAGAAGGGTCAAGTCACTCAAGAGCCGTGTTCCTCCCAATCCAAACAAGAGGAACACTCCTTGAAGTGTTTTTTTCTTAATATACATTAAAAAATAATAATTCATGATAATACAAGCATAATTAAGTATTTAATATACAACATAATGTTTGGTTTTGCAAATGACACAAAGAGAAGTATTAGAAGCTGCTACTCCAACAACAGTGTAGGAATAGACAAGAGGAAATTTGAGAAAGTAGCACAGGACAGAAAACGTGATACAAGTCTGGAAGCAATGGGAGGAAATACAGGGAAAGAGTACAAAGTACTAAAAAGACTACCTTTGTCACAAGGGACAGAGTAAAGCCATGAACTGCCAGTGGGGACAAAGGGAGAGCGAAATGGGGAGACGACACAACACAAGAGGCTGTCTGCATAAAATCAGGATTGTTATTTAGTCAAAGTCTGCTTTAAAATGCTCGATGACCAAAAAATAATCCATATTAATATGGATATTATAACTCACAAGTTAAGCCCAAGTAAGGCTTATTTTTTAATAGGAAAACACACCCCAATACCAATAGCAGTATTAATTTGTACCTGTACCAGTATAAATTCATACCAACAGGGTACACACAAACTTTGGCATTTTTAGAGAAGATTACTAGTTACTCAAAATTACTTGAAAATCTCACCACATCTTCAAGTCCATTAGAAAATACTGCATGCATACAGTATATACCACCGAGGCAGCACAGATATTTTTCACTGTTCTAGCAAACTCAAATATTAAGCTAGCAGGCAGCAGAATTATTTTTCATCCTGATTTTTAATATATTTGAACATACAGTTTTTAATCCAAAAATCAACTAAAAGGAATATGAACTGGCAAAGTGCAACAGGCAAATGTTCTTGAGAGAACATTAAGTACGAGAAAATATTTTTTTTTATACTAAGAAATTGAAGTAGCATATTTCTTCATTAAGACAATCACCTTTATTCTGAAAGCGCCCTCTGCTTGTCTTTACGCAGTAAGTGGTTAAACTTAAGGGAGGACGTAGCCCTGAAACAAAGACAAGCAGTACTTGAAATCTAAGCCTTTTGGCTCTTAAGAAAACTGGTTTTCTGTGTGACGAGCCACACCTTCCCCCAGAGCAGGTATTCAACTTCAACGCTTTCCAGTACATAAAACATCATCTACAGTAGCGTTTTGCTTCATGTTTCCTTCCCAAGGAGCCTGAAGCTCTACTGAGGGCAGGCACCAATACACATGGGCCACTTGCAATTTCCAAGAGACCACTGTGGTGGGACACCCTGGTCTACAGAGGCTGCAGGTGCTGGAGCTGCACCAACACAAACTTGTGCAGGAATGCTGGCACAGCCTCATCATCTCACCAGTGACCAGACCAGACTTGATCTGAGAAGGGGAATCCACATGCAACTCCTGACTATCCAGAAAGACAAAAAAAAAACCAAACAAACAACAAAAAAACACACAAAAAAAACCAAAACAAAAACAAAAAAATACCAACAACAAAGAAAAAACACCAAACCACAAGGCTTCCACAGCCTCTTCTGCTGCTGCAGTATTAATCTGCAACCTGTACTGCCCAAAGGCCCTCTAAATCCCTCCATGCTGGGAAGGTGGCTGTGGGTGCACCACATACACCCCCCGCCAACTTCTCCTCAGCCATTCCCTCCAGCATCCATTGCCTCTACCCTCTCCTTCAAAAAGGATTGCTACTCCGCACAAAGTGACAGAGAAAGCAAAACATGCGCAGGTCTGAATTTTATCTATGATGGTTAATCCTACAGAAGTCAAAACCCAAGTTAATGAACACACATAAAATACTTTACACAGCTGCATCAAGAAGAAAGACTTGTAACCAAGGAATGTTGCACTATGCCAGTCACATCCAAGCTGTCAAACTCAGGCATCGAGAAGGCTTTAATACAGACAACAAACAGCAGAAGGCTGGTATGGCTGGGATAGAAAATAAACTGGTAGCTCTTCTATTTATATGCAGTTAAGTTTCAATTTAAGCTAAATTACAAGGTTTGAAATTAGCCACATTTCCTGACCCTGGAGTTACTCTTTTCCTTCTGTCCATCAACTTTAATACCTGGCTCAACTTGTAAATAACCAAATGCAAACTAAGAGTAAGGAGTCCAGTAAGATCTCTAAGAGAGTCCCTGTTGTACTTAACTAACAGGAATCTGTTCTACATTCAGATGGTAACAGAACCACACGAAACTGGCCAAAGATTTTCCAAGTGACCTCAAATAACTAGGTTTCGAAATGCCATCTTCCACAGTTGCTATTACATTAAGTTTTATTTCACATATAGTTACTCTAGAAGAAGTCTGTGTCATGTAAACGCTTTCTGAACAGAGTTCTGTAAAAGCTGTCTTAGGCCAGACAGAATGGATCAAACTACATGATGTGCTTCAACAGAAGTGGCAGAAGGAAAGCAGGGGTTTCACAACCTTCATCTTCACTGAACTCTCATCTCTCACTCAGCTTGTTCACCCTATTAAAAGGATGCTCTATGTAGAAAACGCTACACTATATTGTAAACAAAGGGGCTGACCACACACTCACTTTTAATTATATTGTGCTAACCCAAAGTTTGTGAGGGCACACAGTCCTAAGCGTGGCTCCACTCTGCAACACAGTACACAGATTTTGGGAGTAACCTGTGACCTGACCTAAATGAGTCCTTCTCTATACCCTACATACTGCTACTCCATAAGCATCCACCCTGCTGATCCTTTCTTTAGGCTTTGTATTTAAAAAAATATATAATGAAGAGAAAGCATAAAACAAAATGGGGGGGGGCATGAAGACATTTAATGCCATCTTCGTATTTTTATACAACTCACCTTCTGGCAGCGTGTGTAAAGGTTTCATTGCTGGTTTGGAGAGAACCATGTGATTTTAAAATATTCCTGAGAAACAGAGTTTGACTAAATGCCAACCATTGGAAAAAATCATGCCCAACTGCACACTCTACACCACTTGCCACCTTCATATCAAGGTTCCCAAGTATTAGATAAAAGCAGTAAGACATGATGATTTTTAATCATCTCCAGCAATATAATGTAATTTCCCTAATCATACCATTTACCAATATTATTTTCTTGTCTTAATTCAAGGATTCCAATTCATATATGCTACTTGACTAGCAACATGTATGCTATACATATAGTGGATATGCTTGACTAGCTTTCAATAACCAAAGACAAAAGGTCTGATCTGACTAAAGGCTGTTTAACCACAGTCCTTCCCCACCTCCACGCACACAGTCCTGCTCAGTGGTCATCCTGCTTCTAAGTAACATCCCTTCTCTACAGCTTCACTAGTCCAAAAGCGGATTATCCAGCTCCTGTCGCCCACCATGGGAAAGATGAAGGTCTTGCTACAAACCATTTCCCCTCAGTTGCTGTCCAGCAATCAACTTCTTGGGCCTCCCCTATTTCTTTTGACTTCTCTAAAAATAAGCAAAAACGTTGCCCTGCAAATGCCCCAGGAAACTGTGGTGACCAGATAGTCCAAATGACTGTTTCTTAGAATAGTCTACTCAGTTGTAAAGGACCTACAATAATGACCTAGTCCAACTGCCTGACCAATTCAGAGCTGACCAAATGTTAAAACATGTTATTAGGGATATCGCATGTTATTAGGGATATTGTTCAAATGCCTCTTAAACACTGACAGGCTTGGGGGATCAGCTACCTGTCTAGGAAGCCTGTTCCAGGGTTTGACCACTCTCTCAGCAGAGAAAAGTTTCCTAATGTCCAGTCTAAACCTCCCCTGGTGCAGCTTTGAACCTTTCCCACATGTCCTATCACTGGATCCCGGGGAGAAGAGATCAGAACCTCCCTCTTCACGGCCCCTCCTCAGGAAGGTGTAGAGAGCCATGAGGTTGCCCCTCAGCCTCCTTCTTTGCAAATTAGACAAGCCCAGAGTCCTCAGCCACTCCTCGCAGGACGTGCTTTCCAGCCCATTCACCAGCTTTGCCTTCTTCTGGACATATTCAAGGACCTTCACATCCTTCTTAAATCGCAGGTCCAGGACTGCACACAGTACTCCAGGTGAGGCTGAACCAACACTAAATACAGCGGGATACTCACCTCTTTTGACTGACTGGTGATGCTGTGTTTGATGCACCCCAGGACACGGGTTGTCCCCTGGGCTGCCAGGGCACACCTGCTGACTCACACTGAGCTGCTACCACCAGCGCCCGCAGATCCCTTCTGCAGGGCTGCTCTCCAGCCACTCCTCTCCCAATTTGTACTTGTGCCCAGTGTTACTCCATCCCAGGTACAGAATGCAGCATTTGGACTTCCTAAATTTCACTCCACTAATCACTGCCCAATGCTCCAATCTGTCTAGATTCCTCTGCAAGGTCTCTTGTCCCTCCAGAGAGTGAACAGCACCATCACCCCTTCCCTCAGGGAAGCAAAATCTGTGTTAACAATGAAAGGCACTGTGATGAGGCACTGAAGAAACTACCACGTCAGCAAGTATGCAATTCCTTTTTTCCATCATTAACTCGAATTTAAAACAAGGCTGAAGTGGATGAGTGTTGGGCAACTCACTGACACTGCTGTCAATGAAATCCATCACTATACAGAATCAGTAAAACATAAATACTGCTTCCTCACATGCATACATATATGGATTTAAGATTAAGAGAAAGCAATGAGCCAATTTTAGCTAGAAAGTTTTAGTGACTGACCTCCCCCTGGTTCTAAATGACATTCTGAAATTCTGTCAGAAAACACCTAGAAACAAACTTTGAGCATGTCTGCTATTACTTCAGTCTAAATTGTTGTGAAATGTTGTCTAAAAAGGACATTTTCTGAGAAGAAAAGTCCTGAAGAATTAGGAACAATTTTGTTTCCATGCTCCCCACAGAGAGGCAGAGGAGGAGCAAGAATCACCAGTAGAGTAGTCTCACCTCTTATTTTAACAACCACTAATATAACACAAGGCTGCACTGACATGCTTAGACAATTTTAGGCTCTTCAAAACAGAAAGAATCTTTTGTTTAAGAGAATTTTGAATGAAGTAGTGATGTACAGATAATTAAAAATTTTCTTCTTTGTTGAGCTGAATTTAAATACCAGCTTGCACTGCTGTATCTCTTTCTACCTTCCTCACTGTCTCTCTTCTCTGTTCATAAAAGAAACCAACAGATGGAAAAGAAGTTTTAAAAATAGTTTATCTACATACTCTGAAAAAGAGTGAAAGCATTTGGTTTTGCGAGATAGAAGACGATATAAAAAGAATATGAGAAATGCAAACAGCATTCAAAATGTGAACATGTGCAATGTTGTGCTTTTAAGCCACTCTTACAGAAATCTGCCTCCAGCCAAAAATAGCAGGAGCATCACTGTAAACTACAGCCATTCAAACCAAGATTACTATACTCTACCCACTCATCAAGCTGCTCCAACCCAAGATATTTGGAAATGGAATGCATAATTCCAAACACAAATCTTAAATAAATTACATCCATACAGATGCTTCTACAGGTTTAAAGTGGTCTTAGTTCAAGCATTAAGCACTTGTGTAAATTAAGTTCAAGAAAGTCTTTTAGTACCAAATGAGTACATGCAAGGTTTAAGTACTTCATTGTTTGTTCCCCCTGAAGCTAATGCACATAAATCAAATTACAAGCTTCCCTTTGTCAAGCCCAGAGAATGCTTCAAAATTTCCATAAATAGGTATATCTATTTGCAAGACACTATGAAACCACGATTAAAGCTCGTAAGGAAATTCTGACATCCTGCCAGTGACTAAGGATGACTGGAAGCCCCGTGAACTATCTGCAAAGACAACAGGAGTACAGGGAGGAAGAAGAGGAGAAAGAGGGGGAAAAATGCTTGCTTTTAGGTGTTAGAAAGGTAGACGATACTTTACCCAAGTGCTTGCTTGCTTTTAGGTGTTAGAAAGGTAGACGATACTTTACCCAAGCGCTTGCAAGGCCAGATTGTTCTTTCTTAGTTTCTGTTAGTAAAGTCAATGCTGCATACCTGGCACTCAAATTTATTTCTTCTCCCTCCCAGCCCAAACTTCCTTTTAACCTTTTTCACATTCACTCTAACACTGTGATCACTGTAAACCTCATTGCTTTTCTTTTTCCTGCTGATTCATCCTTTTCATTCTCTATTCCAGACACCCTCGCCTATGAATCATCCTCTTTTTAGTTCTGTCTCAGAAAATCTTGTTGCTCCAGTTGCCCACATTTCTGGGGTCTGGTCAAAATATAACATCCTTATTCCCTTCCCTCAAGACACTCAAAAGTACATGCACAATCTCACACACTCTCCTTGACACCTATCAGTTGCTTTTAATTTGTGTATCAACACTTTCAAACCTAACTAGAATGAGGGATTGGGATATACAGGTGTCCTGTGGCACAAGTATTCACTCCAATCGACTCCCTCAGCAGTGCTACTCAACATGTCATCCACAGAGCAACGGGGGATGAAGGAAGAGTTCAACAGTCTCACAAAAAGCTCCCTCCCTACTGCTTTCGGTGCATGCAGAGACGAAAACCCACATTATTATCGCCATCATTTTAATTGAAATGTTTATAAACTATGAATAATAATGAAATTTTTTTATCCCACAGCTGGTCCACCACATATTTTTTAAATAGGCCAGATGTTCCACTGAAAGGCTATGTTACATTTGTATAGCAAAAAAAAAAATAAAAGTGCCAATGGCAAGGATGAAAGCTTGGCATCAACGTGCCTGATCCGGTCTTCCGTTTTTCTGAGGACTTAAACTGAATGCAGGGGAGAGGGTGATGGATGGAAGGAATACTTTATCTAGAAAACATTAATCAGCTCTAAAAAAAAAAAAAAGCACCAAAAAAAACCCTCCCTCACATTTTAAAATAAATCACATGTTTTAAAACAAGCGTTATTCAAATGGCTCTGGCCATTTGGATCTTGGAGATTGTTAAGACTTCTCTCCAAGATCAAAGCCAGCTGGCATTTTTCATTTTTTTTTTTTTTTTTTTTTTTTTACACAAACTCTACCTTTTCCCAGTCTCTTGGGAAATGGTGAGAGTGCACTGCTGCAGGTCCCCAGACATGAGAACAGCAAGTAATAGTGACAGCCCAGTCAATGCAAGAATTACTGTGTTATTTTAGATAAAAGTTAAATGGAGTAGCCCTAGATTAACACAACATCATCCCTGTTATCCTCTTGAAATACAATAATCCCAAAAGTTTACAAGCACAATATACCGAATGAATTGAAGCTGATACTCAAAATTCCTAAAATAATTTGTCAGGGGAGTACAGAAAGCAGAGTGTTCAGCCTATTTGACCCATAATCATGGTAAAGCTTCACTGTTTTTCCTTAGAGATACACCTTTAAGAGCAAAAGAAAAGACAAGATCTATACCACAGAAGATCAGCATTCACTTGAACTCTGAACTACAGTTTAAAGATACGAGATTTATCATCAACCAATCTTAAGTCCCTTAAAAGCTCCTTAAGGAATCTGCCCTACAGTTGTCTCCCAGTCTATTGGGCAATTTCTGCCAAGGTAGGTAACCTTTGTGCATTTCCAGAGAGAGGACATTCGTAAATTAAAACCTGCTCAATGTTTTCTGCTGTCCCTATGCTGATGTAAGGATGCTGTGTAACACGGGTAAAAACACATCCACACCTGCCAGCTGCAGCAGATAATCTCTGACTTTCTGGGGCCACCCTGGCCTCCAAATAGCCTCACTAACTTCGGCAAAGCTGCACAAGGACACCATAATTTTTGTGAACTGAGCCAAGCATTATATGACAGACATTCATCATGCTTATATTTGCCTGTAGAGAAAGTGATTCAAATATTTAACTAGAAAGTTGTTATTGTGACTGTAATTTTATTGCCACGTTAAAGGGAGAGGGGGGAAAGCCTCAGCAAGTAGTGAAATTAAGCAAAGGTAAATATATCAAAACAGTAATTAAATGGAAACATTTGTTCCAAACCAGCTTGTACAAGAGCAAGCATCAGCTACTGCAAAGGAAATATGGTGTCTTCCAACTATGGTTTAATATAGGGCTTCAATGAGTGTTTCCAGTTTACTGCTATTGCAGCCAGTCAGTCATCTTCCCCCTGCAAATAATCTCTTTAAAGAAAAAAGTACACCAAATGAGAGTGATTCTGGAATTGCCCTTCAGCATCTTTAAACTTGTGTTACATTGTATTATTTGCTAAGTGACTTATTTGTCTTGTGAAAAAGACAGCCAGGGTATTTGTTCTGCAAAAACTGACAGCTGGTTTCACATTCGTGCCCCTGCAAAGGGCACGACAAAGAACTGAACAGATCAAATACAGGACAGTGCTTCAACCTGGAAAGTTTACCTGAATTTTTTTCAGTCTGTCAAAACAGATATCTGATTTTTTTTTTCTTTTTTTTCTCTCTTTTAATTCAGCAAAAGACAACAATGTTAAAAATCAAGCAATGTTTGAGACGTGTATTTTATCAATAAATGTTTAGCCAAAGATTAATTCTGATCTCTCCAGTCTACGTATTTCACCTCTCAATGAAGTCATTAATTCAGACAAAAAAACTTCTATAACCCTGTTCGGTCTTGTTCAATAAGGACTGGTGGAGGAACACCATAATTCTAATAGAAAAGAGTGTTGTACAGTTATTGCAGAGGACCTACTACAGTCCAGAAAGTATTTGACTTCTTATCTCACTGCAGACAAGAAGTCAGATCCCAAGTTATGCCCCATGGCCTGGAAGTTAAAAACATTTTTTAAAAAGGATAGATGTATCTGATATGGAACCAAACAGAAACACAATCAAGTAAACATTAGTTACTCGAAAAAGTAATAACATTTACTGTAATACAATTTTAGTTTTCTAGGAAAAAAAAAGTCTTCGTATCCCCCCATAAAACATGACTACCATTCACTTTCAGTAGCCATTTTTTGGATACCACGTCTCATTAGCCATAAATTCTTCGAACTAGTTGTGTTATATACCAAAAAGCAGCTTTTTTTTGCCTTCCTATTGCTTCCTATCTGTCATACTCCATCAAGATTCCACTTCAGATTTATTATCATTTCATGGAAGAAAAAAAAAAAAAATTTCAAACTTGGGCCTGTTGTCCCTCTGTTTTGTGAAGAGTGGTGCAGGCTTATCTGGGGAGCATTAAGATCTAAGGAAAGGCAATTTCTAGTGAATTAAAGAATTTGTTCAGTTCCAGAGAAATGTAACAGAGGCTACAGGTTTTGTTAGGAAGACACTAATATACAAACACTCACTTCTCAAGCAAATTAATAGTGAATTAAGGTGATTATTTAGGACCAAATCAGAAATAGAGAACACTACTATACAAACAGGCTCCTTCTACATATCCATTATCTATCCATAAGCCCCTAGTCCATGTACATTCAAGCGAAACAATGTAATTCTACTGAATATTTTCCTGTAGGTTTAAGTACTGAATAATTCCAGCTCAAAAGTATTTGGTTTTCCAATTGTTTTGGGGTTCGTTTTGGTTTGGGTTTTTGGGGGGGGTGTGTTGGTGTTGGGGTTTTTGGTTTTGTTTTAATCTAGAAGGGGTTCAAGGCCAAACTCTTCAATTAAAGCATAATTTATTCATAAAAATCTTCATTTCAAATGGAATTACACACATTAAGGCAGTAGAAAATAAAATTTAGATGAGGTTCTTAGGGACATAGTTTAGTCCTAGAGTTAGGTTAGGTAATGGTTGGACTCGATGATCCCGAGGGTCTTTTCCAACTGAAATGATTCTATGATTCTATGAAATTCAGTAGCTGAAACAGGGGCACAATATTTTTTACAACCTACCATATATCCAGTAAAAAAATATGCTCTCTGAATTCGTCCTGTAGTTTGAGAACTGCAGGTTCAGCAACAAGAACAGAGCGTTTGCAATACTGAGACCAAGCCAGGGGACGCATTCCCTCCCTGAAACTCACTGTAATGTGTGTTATGGTAATACCTGCTGGGAGAATCCCTCCTAGAACATCAGGACTAGTGAGAAGACATTCACACACCTCTACTTTTCATCCTTCTCAATGCCAGAAAAGGATGTAAGAAATATCTCATTAATCTTCCAGTAGACTTTTTACAAATAACAGTGAAAATAATCACAATTTCTCCAGTTCCTATTCTCTCAGAAGAAAGCCAGAAATAAGAAACGTCCTCCCCACATCTGCTTTTTCTTTATATATAATTGGTTTCCTACATACATATATATACATATAGCATGTATGTACATTACAGAGAGATATGTATTTTTATACACGCACTTTTTTAAACTGCAAGAGGAACTGACTTGGAATGATATTTAACCTGAATCCAACCTTCTCTCTCTTTCATTAAAACTAAGTACGTAAATGTCAGCTACAGTGTTAAAGCCTTTTCCAAAAGTAGGAATTAAGTGAACTTTCAAAAATTTCCATAACATTTTATCACATTAGATACAGTTCCTTGAAAACAAATGGCATTTCCAGGAAGAAAAACTGCATTCTACCTTTTCCCCCTCCTCATTCCATTTAATCTTTAGTCCTTCCTGAAGGAGTAATGGAGTCAGTATAGAAAAGCAGTAAATTTTAGAATCTTCTTCCACTGTATAAACTCTTGCCTTAATAGTGTTCATTTACAGTTAAATATTGATTAGGATAAAAGTCTCTTATTTACATTCCCTTCTTATTTTTATTCCTTCTCCTTTTGAATGCTTCCATGCAAGGAAACATGAAGGTGCATTCTTTGGAGAAGGGAGTTTATAAATCACGTAGTGTACTATCTTCTCATGTCATTTAGACTACAAGCCGAGGGGAAAATGAATTAAAAAATAAACAAATAAAAACCAGTGGACATTCCTGAAGCTCTATTTTAAGCTTTAATACAGATCACCACCAAAACACAGCCCTCCACACCCACTTCCTCTCCCAGGAAAGAGGATGCAAAAAGGAGACTTGCGAAATAGGGCTTAAATTTAGATTGGAGGGTTGTTTGGGTTTGTTGTTTCTCTGGTGAAAAAGAAAAAAAATCCAACATAATGAGAGACTTTATATACTTTCAAGCGGATAAAGGAGGGCACAGATTCCTGCAAGTAAACAGGAGAAACTAAATCCTCTGAAGACAGATAGGAGCTACCGCTGCACAACAGAAAGCAGCCTCTGCGAGCAAAGGCAAATAAAACCAATGTACCAAACAAAAAACAAACAAATCTGCAAAGCAATTGCTTTTGCCACATTTTCTACTCACCAATACTATGTATTTTATGAAATATATCTGAGAAGCCATTTTTAACCAAACCATCAAAAAAATCATAATTATTAGCTTGTCGATAGACCAGATGCTATAGATTTAGGGTCAAAACATGAACAGCTGAGCTTGACAAGCAAGCATACCTGTTTAAGCACCTTTTCACAGGGAAACAAAAGTGATCCAAAAGACTTAGAAACAAACAAAACCTGAACCTTGATCAAGCTGTAGATGTGTTTTCTCCCAATACAGCCCTTTTTTTCCTCTCCTCCTGCTGCTATTCCTTCATTTTTCCACTGTTTTCATTTAGATGAAGTTTTCTTTTTCAAACAGTGTAAATCAAATTTAATCTCATTTATTGCTTGTAACTTTTATTTATAATTGCTCCTATTCTTTTTAAAATATCCCAACCAAAATAAGGGGGAGGCAGAAACAGAGATGAAAAGTGAACGAGTTCAAAACCCATAACATGTGGGGTCAGTTCAAGAACAGACCTCCTATGGACCCTTGTCATCCTTCGACATCCTCCCTACTCGCGTGGTGGAAGGAAATGAAAGGAAAGGAGGTTTCTTTCCCCATTGCTCCTAAGCAATTCTGTGGCCATTAGCCAAGAAAAGGGAATGTCTATTCATGATTCCTTCATTCTTCCAGATGAGCTTGGTAAAAGCGCTGAAAAACAATTCAACGAAATATTTTTCCCTTACGAGCTACTCAATAAACAAAAATATAAAGCAAAAGGGACTGCAACTGGAAAGGAATTATAATACCCATACACTTCATACATTTGTATAAACACATTGTAAGCCCTGCCAATTTAAGAGACTCTTCTTCCACCACCCACAACTACTTCCTTTTATCTTATCAGGAAAACAGCTCTTCACCGCTGTAGGCTAATTACACCATCTGTTTAGCCCCAGTACAGTAACACTAAGACATGGCACATTAATTCCTTAACTTTCCCACATGGAACTGCCTTGTGCTGCCCTCATACTTGCAAAGACACGGGCTGGGCAGAAGGAAGCAGGGGAGGGGGGAAAGTGTTTAAAAAAAAAAAAAAAAAAAAAAAAAAATCAGCCTCATGTTATTTGTATTCCCTCTTCCTCCACCACAGCTCTACTGCCAGGCTTCACAGGGATTTAAGCAATCTGACAATTTCTCTCTACCTCACCTCAGTACAATAGTGCCAGTTGTCAGGATCAGCAATGGAAAGCATCAATCACGGGCGTGCACACAAAGGAGGGGGCAGAGTCTATGCAAGTTTGCACTGCTCGCCGCATCAAGCGAGCTGCCCCCTCTGCGCACTGGTCAGAGATCGCTGAATGCCAAGTTAGAGCCTTCCTCGGGAAATGGGAGATACGCTGCCTTGCATTAAAAAGCGGGACTTCTCCAGCTTTTGGAAAATAGGACACCCCCACCCCCACCCCGTCCACCTCTCCAAAGCAAAAACATCCTGGCCCACACACCAGGACCAGACACCGCACCCAAACCGCCAGGTGTCCCCCAGGTGGGGGATGCCACCCAGTGCCATGCATGCTGGGGTGCTGGGAGAGCCTTCACAAGATCACCGAATCCTTTTCTTTTTCTTCCTTCCATTTACCCCTCCTTCCCCTTGCCCTCAGATCCTTTCAATAAGCCAGAACATTTAAGAACATTGTCACTTTGAATTCTTTATTTAAGTTTGTCTTAACTAAAAATAAAACAGTATCTTTGGGGTGTGAACCACTGCAGGCTCAGGCAGACAGCGCAGGAATTCCTCCAAGCTCCGCGCTATCTTGCTCGGTGTTCTTGCCCGAGTTCAAGAGTTTGCACCTTTCCACTGGAGACCATCACTCCCCGCTCCCTCCCAGATCCACCAGGCAACAAGGTTATTTAACCTCTCTCTACCTCTCCAATAAAATTGCAGAGGAAACCATTAACCCAGCTGATTTGGAGAAGTGGACTGAAGACTGAACGCCCGAAGAGGGGAGGCAGGAGACCTGAGAGGGCAGCCGTTTCCGCACAGCAGCAGTTACATGCAGCTACGTGCAGCTGCCTCTTCTGCCAGCAAAGCTTCAGCAAGAAGGGGACATTCATCTGCATCCTTGCAAATTGTAAGAATTTTCTTCTACAGCTCCAAAAGTTAGAAAGCTTGTACCTAGCTTTGAACACATCTGGGATTCTACGTATTTCCCTCCCCTCTCCCCCCGTTAAAAGCATTCCTACATTTGTAATGTGGTGATACAAAACCCCCATTAAAAAGACATGTTCCAGTTCAGAAATCATTTTCATTAGAATAGAATACTTGCTACTGATAACCGTTAAGGTTACACCAAAGGTGAAATGAAAAATTCTTAGACATTTAGCTTCACTTTGCATTGCTCAGCCAGATAGTTTTATTAACAGTTATTTATAGATTCCTGTTTCTGCTCTATGTCACAGGCTTTGGGTTTGGTTTGTTTGTTTGTTTTTTTAATAAGGCACAGTGGAGGCCAGAAAGGGGAGAGCCAGAAATAAGAGAATACTTCAACTTGCAGAGGTTGCTCAAGAGGATATCTATATTCATCTATAGAACAGCAAGGGCACAGGTCACAGGGAACAAACAGAGACACAGAGGAGGGCAAAAAAGCAAAGGTGAATTGAGCCTGACTACGATCAGTATCTCTGTCCTCAGGTCCCGTCAAAAGTGAACATCAGGAGGCATGAATGGCGTAGGGAAAAAATAGAACCATTATTAACATATGCTTTCTTTGCTAAAATATTATGCTTCCATCTTTGCTTATCATTCAAATTTAGAAACAAAGTACACAGCTATTCTTAAGGCTGCATACAGAAATTAGAAACATTTTTATCCTTACTTTCTCCTGACCTTTTTTAGTGACAAAACTATTCAAAAGGGAAGGGAGGAGAAAAACAAAAACCAAAATACAGTAAGTTACTTCAATTAGGCAGTTGCAAGTAGAGAAATGGTAAACATTTGGCCAAAATCATCCAGATTTCATACAGTGTTTTACGCAAACCTTGCCTATACAGAACAAACCTTACTACAGCCACAGCTCAGTGAAACTACCCGAGGAGGGGGCTGGCTGGGGTTCAAGGGCTCCTAGGCAGGAAGGTCAGGGATACACTGTGCAAGACACACTTCATGTAGCACTGTACTTGTTTCTATTCTCTGAGGCACTTTCCTATCACGGAGATAAAAATGTAGAGCCAAGCATTCAGTGCTATGACAGCCGTATCTGCCTGTCCAGCTCATGGAAAAGTACCAAACATCAGCACCAGCCTGCAGAAAGGAGGATCTCAGATGACGACTGCTGTCATTTAACATGTTCCCTTCCCGCTCACAGCCAAGAGCAAGGCCAGGCTAAGTCACTAGGTAACTTTATTAACCAGGTAATCCATTAACTCAAATTGTAGGACAGAAAGTACATAATCTGTATTTATCATTTCCGAAGAGGTGTTCAGTAGGCTCTTTTCAAAGTCACTTTGATACCCTAACCCTGAAAATTTTGCCAGACAATCCCCAACTTAAAGGCAATAAAGGTTGCAAAAAAACAAGTGCACTCCAGAACGTAAAAGAAATTCTACCAACCAGCCTATCATCTTCTCTTATTTCAATTTGTAACATATATCTTTACGCTTAACATGTGAATGTAAACAAAATACTTATATTTTACTAGGAAAATGACAGTTGTGTTTGCTTAAGAGGCAGGTCCCTGCAACAAAGTGCCTTTCCCATACATGCCACCTATTTGCTCACAGAAACAGCCCACACACAACTCTTGTACTGCAATATATACTTTGTATAAACCAGGTATCCCAATACAGGTAACCCTAACAAAAAAAAAAAAAAAAAAAAAAGAGTCTTCATCTTTCCCCTCCAAGAACATTGTGCTGTTGCATAAACTGTAGCTCATTAAAGCACAAACAAAACTAACTTTAGTTTTACATGAAAAAAGGGATTTACGGCTTGATGAGAAACAAATTACCCAAACCCCACTGCAAACTTGCAACCTAATTAAACGCCTTCTGTTACACATAGCATGAAAACTACCACCACTGCTTTTTATGCCTATAAAACCACTCTTCCTTCTAGCTGTTATTTACCTCCTGTTGACCAAGTGTAGAAAAATGCTGGCATGCACTCTCCAAGATTTCCATAAGCTCCTACAGATAGCATAGCTTGCAAGAAACGTATCTATATCCCCAAATAGAGGGGTTTTGTTTCCATGTGACACACCCCTTTGACGTTAAAAAAGCATTGTCAATAACTTCATTGCCTCGTTATGTCAAGTGTAATACATACCATCAATGGCTAACAATATAGACCATTTCTCTCATCCCAAAAGCTCACTAGAGAAGTCAAACTCCGGAAAGATGACTCCCTGGAAAGCTTTGGCAGTCATACAGTCAGATTAAGTAAGTATACATGGAATGCTAAGCACCTCTTTAGTATTTCATTATCTCCTCAGCACATAGCACCACTGTATCAGATACAACACTTAATTTTGCACTTTTTAATTTTGAAAGCAAGTATCCACTAACATTTCAAATTATTTAAACAGAACTCCAAATTCTTTAAAACAGAAAAAATATTTCAACTGCACTGTAATATTTCAACTGAACACTGTAAAGTACCAAACTCTCTCAGTGAACCAGAACATAAAAAAATAAGAGAAATATACTCAGCAGTCAAAGCAGTACAAGTCTTGATGCTTTTTCAAGATCCTGCACATAAAGTAAAATTCTTACTGCTTCAAAGGCAAATTCTCCCTCAATATCTGTCTGCTAGCACATTGCCAAGTCTTTCAGGAAGACTTATTTCACAATAATTAACTATAGGGTTCAAGGCAAAACACAGGAGTGCACTTCCCAATTTTCTTAAGTCCTTAGCAGAATTAAAACATCTATTATACAAATACATATCTAATTACATTTTCATATCTGGGAAACAACAGTCAGCTTAACTACTAGCCAGCAGTTTTGTTAAAGAGTCAACTAAGACAAGGCAGGAGACACTGACTTAACACAGGCATCATAAAATCAATTGGGGACCACTAGAGAAGGGGAAAACAACATTGGTAACAAAGGGCAATGAAAAAAAAAATCCTATTTGCTGTTGTTTTCTGAGGTTTGGTTAAGGTTCTATGTAGAAAAAAAGTTCTCTAAACCTTTCCTACTGGCAGCAGTACCATAACTCCTAAGTATTAAAAGAGCTCCTGAGGAAAACAAACCTGACCTTCTTTTACAACAGTCAAATGCACACACCCCAACAAAACAGACTGGTAACCCCATGAGGGTAAATCTAATCTAGTAACACTTCCTGGCTTGGAAAGTCCCCTAAAAAAGGTTGCCTCTACTCTGAAAATTTAAACTGTCAGTAGAGGGAGGTTGGAAACCCAAACCAAACCAAACAAAAAAATCACGACAGCTAAGCACAGCATAGACTCTTCCAAGAAGCAGTCAAAATCGTCTTCCAGTAATCTGGTGGAAAAATAACAAAAGTGTGACAAAAACATGTGAATTTGCACTCTGAAAGCATATCCTCACATGAAAAACTGCCCAGGTACAAGGCTGCTTTAAATCACCTTCTGAGAAGTCTGAATTTATGTCACAGATGTAGCTACATCAAGACTTTCTAATGCCAAATTTTTCATATGCATTACAGGTTGCTCATGAGAGTGATTTTTTTTTTTCCCTTTGAAGCCACACACCATCCCCTTTTCCTGTCATCATTCCACTTATATCTTCGTAACTCAAATTTTCTTACATATGAGGAACCAGATCTCCTGAAGAGTTAGTTTATCCAAGCACACTGATCAGACAAAGGAGAGATTACAGGCATCTAGAAACAATGTGTGTTAATGATCACTTGAATGTGTGTTTTACAAACCAATCTTGTATTCTAAAATACACACCATGTCTGAATATTTTGGGTACAAGGGAATGACCATAAGTCTTTCTACAGACATCTTTTTATAATCCTACATCTATAACTATCACAAATTCATACTGGTTTTCTCTCCCTGTTTTCAACACATCCCAAGGAACTTTAAAAATACTTTATCCAGGTTAGTTTCTGTCTTACAGACCTCCTTCCTAAGCCATTTCCTTGGCAGACCACAAACGCGATGCCATTTAGTATTTGATTATAGAAGTGTCCAACTGTTTTTAAATCTGTATTTACAAATAACCTCCATTCCACAGCAGAAAAAGCTGGGGATCCTGCTACTACCCCTATGCAGAACCAGGCACAGCGAGTACAGTCCAAGGCCTTCCCCTCATCTCTTGCTGCTGCACAGTAGCTCCTCTTCAACTTCATGCTACATTACAAGGAAGAAAACAGTCCCCAGCTTTTCTGTTTCTGCTTCCTTGACTATCTATTAAACCCTGTTTCAACATAACTTAAGCAATGGGTTCTTTCCCTATGTACCACAGCATATACCGAGTCACAGGCATGTTGCTACAGTCATTGGCATGCTTGAAGTTCATGCCCTACCTTAACCTGTGACAACTTGTTCAAAAACCTAAACCTTGAGCTACGCAGGGAAGTCGGAAACAAAGTGCTGCTAAGAAAGAGGAATGAAGAAAAAAAAAAAAAAAAATAATTTACCATTCATTTTCTTTTTAGCTGAAGGAAGCTGTTCTGATCCACAAGATGAGTTACCAAAAATATGCAGAATGCAGTGCTTGGCAGATGCTGCCCTCTCCCACCCCTTCAGACCAGAAAAATGGGTAGAAAGCCTTTACACCTTTTTTTATTCAAGCCTACCTAGTGAGAAACACGCTGTTGACTTGCATTTCCCTGATGCCTAAATACTGAAAGCAAACCCAGTCAGGGTAATCAGAATTCTCCAAAATACAAATGACCATATACCTTTAAACAGACTGGACACAACATAACACACTTGTCCTCAATAATTGCTACAAGAACAGCCAAACATCAAATGGAGCAAAGGCACAAACACCTCATCCTACATCCTAACCCCTTTTTTAATGTAAACATTCAGAATTTCTGAGTTGGCATTTTCCTCTTCCAAAAACAACATCACAGTGAAGAACCCTGTATCTAGTACCACCGCAGTTTACAAGGTCAAATCACCTGCAACAACTTTTTTTTTGGCCAAAGTATTACTTCAGCTGTGACAGCGAGAATACTTTAAATTTTGAAAAACTGTGCTTCTAAGCACCTAAATTTATCCACAAAGTCTCAATGTGACATTTTGGCCCAATAAGATCTGCATATTAAATCACCTCAATTTAAAAAAAATAAATAAAAATTTAAAAAAATTGATGCTCCAAGAAGTTGTTTTTAAATATTTAGAACTAGTCTCTGATCTCAGTGATTTTGGTTCATTGGTGGTATCCCATGATACCAGTGCAGCTCCTAAACATAAGACATTACTTTTTAATAGCTCCATTAAACATGTTTCAAGACACAAAACAATTTTGCAAGGCCTGGGGGAACGAAAAAAAAAGTGAAATTATGCTGTGTGAGTCAATTATGCTATCTGTGAGTCAACACTCGCTCCTCTTCACTCTCTAAATACCTACACAGAAGACTGTTCCATAACCGCATTCTGCCTTGGACTTTTTGACAGCACATGATCATTGTTTCTTCCTCCTAGACTCAAAAGGAAAAAGACTAGAGGAATACTACCAGTTTTTAATAGTTCATGGTAGGTGGTATATGAAAAACCTAATATAGATTTGAACAATACTGATTTAATCTACAGTAGAAGTTTATTATAAGGTTGGACATCACATTACCCACTAGCATTTAAATGGTTTTGTTTACGCAAGCAGCATTTTTAATTATAATTTTATACTCCCAGTCATGAGATTGACAGTGAAATTCATTCATTTATTCCTCAAAAATTAAAACAACATGGGAACTCTGAGAAGAAAGCTCCATGTGTGATCATGTTAATACAGCTTCTGGGAAACGACTACTTACAAAACCAAGAGGATGATTCAGCTGCTCTTTGTGTATTTGTTCTTACATTCTTTTGCAATTGAATATTGGATTAACCATTCCAGTATTTTGCATTATCTCATTTTCCATGTCATGTGCTAATGACTCTTGGACTACTGGACAAGGGCTACATAAGCGGTTGTGATCTCAAAGTGAAAAGCCCAATATCCTAATACCCCTATCACAGAAATAAAGTTTTCATGAAAACTTACTGTAAGCAAATTTCACAGAGATTCTCAATAGCCTTGTCTACTTGCTTTTGTTTATTGAAAATAAGTCTCAAATTTATATAAAGTAGATTTTTATATCCTGGTCTTACAACCATGATTACTGAAAAAATAGTTTCTGAAAAATCTGACACCATCCGAAGCAAGAAAACAAGTATGTTCTAATTTATCTGTATTTGTTGGGAGAATTAAATGTCCCAAATCTCTTGCAATAGTTACTACAGAGAAACTGTAAAGTACAGGTAAGAACAAGTAGCCTCATTAACAATTAGTCGAATTCACTTAGCAATCCCACAAGAGCAAATAATTAGCTGTCAAGCTAAGCATCACATACTGCTTCTCCTTTGAAACCATGCGGCAAAAGTGAAATAACTGCAGTCTACCCAAACAGGAGGTTCTGCCTCCAAAGGTGTTTTCCCAGTCTATTTGTCTTATTCCTTAGCATTTCTCAACTTCCCTGAAGACATCAAACTGAAATGCAATGAGATAAATTTCAAAAATACTTTGTGTGTTTGCAGACCATGAATAAAGGCATTAAAATCCCTACATCAACCACTTCTGATTCCCAGTTGGCAATACTGACTCAACCTGAGCATAAAATGCCTTAATGGAAATAACACAGGTTACACTTAACAATGACTACAGATCTGAATAATTAAATTGCCCATTTTATCAGAAAGGTGCCAATATCATCTTCTTTAGCTTCTGACTGAGATCACAGCTTAAATACTTCTTCATCTGAGATGTGATGAAAACATATCGGTATTTACAACTATCCTATATGTTCTTACAACTTGGCATTTAAACCACTGCAAACAGCATCTCTCCCTCCAGGAGGCCTGCAACCAGCCTGTCAAGCGTATCCTATTTCAGCAAATCTTTCTAACAAAGCAAATACAAAACTCTCAACTAGGTGATCTGCCAGAATTTCTTCTAATGCACTAGCTGCCAAATTTGAATAAAAGGAAAACAACACTGACAAGGATTCAAGCCTGTTGAGATCTATACTAAAGTCGCATTTCTCTATACAAGACCTACAATTTAGTTCTGGCGAAGCCAATAAGCATCAACATCAACAGGTCCCGTCCCTGAAAAGGTGGCCCTGTCCTCAGACACTCATCCTTCCACTGGCATCAGGGAATGATACAGATGAGCAGAAGTCAAAACCCTCCCCTTCTGGCAGAAATACACAGTATGTGCAAACAACAAGTTTCTGTTACACAGTAAGAACAGAAAACATGCTTTGGAGTCCTTCTCCACCAGTGCCAACATGTCCTCAGTAAATTTTCTACTCCCATAAAACTTCCTGTGTTGGATTTGTTGCTACAAAGAGGAAATATCTGCTTACGAACAACATAAATCTTCCCTCTTGTAGCTCTACAAGTTCTGTCATGCTCTTCATTAAGGGAAAAACACAAGTCCCATACAGGCAAGTATAGAACAGGAAAATAATCTGGAAGATAATCACCAGGACTAGACCGAGAAGAAACAGTGCGGAAGGCAGCCTGACTCTAGCATATCTGTCTCTACATACTCTACACCTGGATAGTGGATTGTCCATCATTTCTTCATCACTGGCCCTTGCCTGACTGCTAATAAATCCTTAAAACTCATTTCCTAATCTATACTACCAGAACAATAACAACAAAACAAAACAAGAGAAAAAAAGTGCAAGTGTTCTTTATGACAGATTTTCCTTTTTTAAAAAAAATTTAAAAGGGCAAAATTTTTCTAATCCATATTTCAGAGGTTTAGCCCAAGAGCAGCCAGGTAAAACTAGAGGATTTGAGAGATGGAAGGTGGAACTAACAGCTAGAGATTGTATTCACCCAGCTGTGATAAGCAGCAGTCAGACTAGTCTCCATGACTCTTTTTTAATCCACCACAAGAATAAGTGGACTTCAGCCTAGCTGAGGATCCCACTAGAAGCAAATATTAATTCCTTCCAGCAAATATTACATCCCTGTGGCAGGGCACGACACTTCCTAATGCAAAAGAACTTTGAACTTTTCCCCAAAAGACTACCTTTAGTCACGGCTATTTTACAAATGTAATAAGACAACTTCCTTGCTCAGATAAGCCAAATAGCAAAAGGCTTAAGTGCACCAGTGACAGAACGTGTGAAGTTTCCTAACTCTTGCTAAACAATTGGCTCAACAGCAGAGATACTCTATTAAAGATTCCGTGAATTTTAAAAATGCATTTTTAAAGCATCCATAGGAACGACAATGGCATACTGAAAGGCTATTTTTCAAGTTCCTAAGCTTTTAGCTTGAGCAGAGAAAGGAAATCTGATTCACTAACCAACAAGCTAACAAAAGACTAAGAAATACAAAGAGAAAACTCAGTATTCAAGAGAACAATCAACAACAATTTTCAGTTTATGCTTTCTCCATTTTATAATAGGCACATGAACCACGGACATGGTATATACAAATACATTTTTAACCTATATCTAATCTTTTGTAGTTAGAGGAGATAAATAAATCTACATACTCAGGCAATCACCATGGGTATTTTAATTCTACTGGAAAATATTCTGCTAATTTTAAAGGGCTCAGCTCAGTTATACAATGTTGGAGGAAGAAATCTGGTTCTAGGATTATTTAAAATGTTCTAAGCATTATCTCTAAAAATAGAGGAAAGTTAAACAGGGCTAGGAGCACATTGCATAAAACAAATATCTCGCTAGAGCAGCACTATGAATAAATGGTAGCAAATGCTTTACTCTCTGTTAGCATCTTCAGTCAGCGGGACTGGCTGTGTACAGTGCAAGAGAAGCAAGGGAAAAGAGACACAGCTTGGCAAGAGAAAAAGAGAAAAGATAAATCAGCGAGCTAACAGCCGTTAGATATTAACAAATAGACATTAGGACAGTTTAACAGTTTTTCTTCAGCCATCCCTTGATTAACATAATTAAATAAAATTCCGAGTGAGCAATTAAAAACCTCAACCCAGTTTGAAGATGACTTGAATACAAAACTTGAATCTGAAAGTGTATTTCTTTCCAGGTGTCTTGCCCCTTTCACCTTCACTTCTTTTCCAGGAGAAGAATATCTATTGCTTCATCACAGGCAGAATGTTTTCTACAAATCTGCAAACAATGATTAATTTTACATATTAAAATAATGGCGAGGAGACCAATTTGGGAGTGAGGTGGGGGGGAGGGGAGTGTAATCATGATAGGAGGAAAAAAAAAAAAAAAAAAGGTCTTTTTTTCTAAATGGAGGTACCAAGGAAACATCATTTTCCTAGCTTACTATCTATCTGTCTGAGGATGAGAAAGATGTACTGCTGAGGCATTTCAATTTATACAGGGCTTTGGTTTGAATTTTTCTGGTTTGTTTTAAAGACTTAAAAAAAAAATCTTTTCAGAGATGCAATTCAAATCAACAACTTAAAGCTAAGCTTCAATCCATAGGCAACAAATTGCTGAAGTCTGTTCCCAAGTATTTACGCAAATACGTTTGACTGATACATTCAGGGTAGAAAAGGACATGACAAATTAAAAGAACTAGTATTCGAATACAGAACACAAATGTATTTCTCAAGACAAGGTTTTTGAAGGTTGCGTGAACTTTTTAGTGAGTCTTCCAATATCACTCTAAAAATCCATATCTAGAGGTATATCAGACTTCAACTCTTCAATAACGCATCTAAGAAAAAAATTATTCAGACGAAGTGACTGAATAAGGTCACAGTAGGTTTGTTGGTTTTCCATTTGCTTGGTTTTTACTGTAATCAAACTACAACACCAAATATACAAACCCCAATTTTTTTTTATTTTACTGATGAGCCCTCTCCCCTCTTTTTCTTTTACCCTGAAAATACATCATGACAGAACAGTTATATTTGTGATTTAATCACCTGTTTCACCTCTCAAGTAACACAACAAGCAATCTTTGTATATTGGGTTGCAGTACACAAACAATAAACTGATCACATAAGACTCCTTAACATTAGCACACCGTCATAATAAAAAGTAGTATTTGGTCAATCAATTTTTCTACCCATTATTCTCATTTCACTTGTGTTTTAAAAGATGGTTAAATAATTGGAAGAGTCTCCTATCAAGTACAAAAGTAACTGGTATCTGGACTATCTAATAAGAGCTTTTCAATTGCAGGGTATATATTGGAGCACGCCTCTGTATTTCCATATACTCAAGACTGACAAAAGCAACCATCTCCTGTAATTCACAAGCAAATATCTGCTACTCTACAGCATGTTATACTGCATTGTGCAGTATATGACATTCTTATTTACTGAAAACCATCACTCCTGTTTTCCGTTAATTTGTAGACAGGAAAGTACTAAGCATTACATTGTTAACTGCACGTGATTCTTGGTCCAAGTTAAAAAATTTTAGGCTTACCATGATTTAAAAATTAAGTAGATCACTTGCCTCTTCAAAAAAGAGTGGTAACACTAACACAGATCTTTGGTATTTCCATAGTGTAAGGCACAACTGATCACAGAAAAGCTATACCCTTTTCAGTTATTTCATTACATTGCCCCCTCTATCAGGTGAGAAAAACAAACACTGCTAACAATCCTTGAAGATTGTCTTTGGAACACATATAGTCTGAGATTAAAAAACTTAACTTCGTTTCCTATTACAATCAACTGGTTAACATAGCAGATCAAAGTACAAATCACAGGATGTCAACTTTATGTTGCTTGGCTACTAAGCACCATTTTTTTTTTTTTCATATTTTCACAGTGACTGCAGAGGAATTTCAAGAATTCATTCTTACACTGAGGCATGCCACCAGCCACCACTGAAACAGGCCTGGTAATCCAGTCTGTTCACACGTTCTGCTACATGCAACAGCATTTGAAAGAAATTCTTCTAAATGGACTGTGGTAACCTTGATCTCAAGGCGGCTACCGTTTCCCTCCTAATTCCATTAATTTCTTCTCCTTTAAAGAGAACCAACTAGATGGGACGCTCCACTGATGCAGACACGGTCGCAACCACAGAACACAAAACAACCAACGAAAGAATGGAGTAATTCACCTGACTGCATTGTCAACTTAAATGTATAGTGTTCGGCATACGTTGGTCAAACAAAATAGTAGGTAACCCAAAGATTAAGCCAACTTCAGGTAGCCGAGGCTTAAACGTATAGAGTTACCCTAGTGGCAATAATTTTATAGATATGTTGAAAATATCTTCTCAAAAATAGTGAACTACTTTTTTCCACTGAAAGAATAGTTGAAGTGACAGATACGTGAACACCCTTGCACCAAACATACTAAGGGTAACTCTTTTAGGACCGCACTGCACCATCCCGCTCTGGGCCTCTCTCATCAGAGGTGCCGATATGTCGCTCCTCTGGTTGATACTACCAGACACCATCGTAAATTGCTGCTTCTCATTGTTTTCGCATAGCTGAATTCCTACAGGTAAAAAGATCTGTACCCACATTTCACTTATAAATGTAACTCTGAACTATGACTCCTTTGGGGTTGACAAGGCCATCTCCCTGGCTGTAGGCACCACAGGAAAACAATGCTCTACAACCACTGTAAACTTCATTTTCTAGGAGATAGGACACAGGTCTACAGGACCTCCACAACTGATTCCAGGTATAACTTTACTCCATTTAATTTCTGGTCTAATTAAAATCTATGCAACATATTTTCAGCAGCATTGAAGATGGCACTGATGACTATGAATGCACCAGCACAAACACAGCAAACGCTGCAGTGAAATCTTTCCACGTTCCCCTCCTCAAAGTTATTCACTTTGCTGCTAGGCTTTGAATCACACAGATTTGTGAATCCACTGACTTCATACTTTCTCCAGGTCCATGTGAAACAAAACTTTCTCATATTCAGTTGCACGATTGAGACCCATCTCACTAATAACAAGATACTTCAGCAACTCAGTTCACAGGATGCAAAAGACATGCTTTACCCTAAAACCTTTAAAAATAATTTTAAAACCCTCTATGTTATTCAGCTCATGCCAAAAAATAAAGCCACTGAATACACAAAAATAACCTGAGTTCTTGCTTTAATCCTCCTCCCATACTATCAAAACACTTCCGAGGATATTCCAAATCAGAATAAACAAAAACCTGCTAAATATTTTGTAATATGGAATATGTCTTCAGGGCAAAGCTACCTAGATATCAGTCCACAACCAATATACATCAGTCTCCAGACTCCATGGCATCTGAATATGGTAAGTATTGCTAAACTTGACCATCTTTGGTTTAACACTTTCTCCACTATTTGACCACAGAGGACTGCTAATAACATGTTAAAGAACCACCCCCTCAGCTTAAATGGTAGTACGGCATTACTCTTCATCGCACAGTTCAACCTCGTTATTTGTCTTTGAAATTATTCTGCGTGAGCAGCTGCTCTTCCTGGTAACTACCTCCTTTGATTAACTGCTATGAAAGCCTCTATCAACAGGATATCTTCTTATCTCGTCTTCTGACAAACTTTGAAAATCTTTTTACAGCGGACTCTACCCTCAAGGTCTGAGTTTAAGCTGCACCCTCCTCGTTAACTACATTATAATTGCTCTCAGCCAAAACCTGTTTTTCTCCTAGCACCAGAGCTCCACTAGACAATGCTGACGAGGCATTTGTGGCAAGCTCTCTCCAGCAGCATAATGTTTTAGAGGTATTATTGCACAGACCTGATTAGTTCAGAACACTGCAGGAGCGTGTGTGGTGTCCCCTGACAGGCACATCAGAGGTCACAAAAACGGCCCTTCAAAGTCCAAGCTTGCCCTTATTAGCATGCAGCTCTGTGTCTCAATGGCACACATCTGTTCTATTTATACTCTAGGACCTCTTGCATGTGCTGGATGAAATCCACCCCCGATATAATCCTTGAAAATGCCAGTCACAACTAGAATCAAGAAAAAAAAAAAGTTTCACAAATCACTCATTTCAATTACAGCAGCCAGTGTGGAAACCAAATAATGTCTATGGTATATTTTTTCTCCCCAACTTCAACACCAGGAGTTTTCAGAAATTTTCCAGTCATGTCTCAAGTACATGCTCTTCCTTTTTGTTAGCAGCCACTGATAACAGCCCTCAGCTCAAGACTTATTTTACTGGTAAAACTTCTCTACAGGCAGTTTTGCCTTCATGGTCTTTGCTTCTACTCTTTTCATCTGGCCTACAAGCACCCAGGAGACCATCTCTGACCAACAGAATTATTTCCAGTGGCTTAAATGCATGTCTCCCATTTTTAGAAGTTTCAATAGATTTCTTAAAAGGAATTATAATCACAGTATTCAGGTTTCTTTTTTTTTTTAACTGATTTTAATTTCTGCACTTGCAATTCTGCATACCTCCCTGTAAAGAAAGCTTGTTATCTTCTTTATCAACATGTTATGAATGTCCCTTATCAATTGCCAAATTAAATTCCAATTTAAATTAAACTACCATCTCTCACAATGTTCTTCAAAGCATTGCCACTAGGCATTTGTCCCTCCTAGTTACATACTCAGCGAGTCCCATGATACATGCCAACAACTACAAGGTTTCCTTTTCCTGTTGTCTCCTAACTTATCATTCCTCCTTGTACGGTTTTTAAAAGAACAGTAACTACTTCAAAGTAGTTGATGGTCCTTGTGAAATCATCAGCAACATTCGTAATTAAAAGCTGCTGAGAAAGAAGTCTGGAAATTACAGTTTAAAAAAAACAAAAAACCACACACACACACAAAAAAAACCCAAACAACCAAACAAACAAAACCAACACGCACACAACCTGCCAGATGATTTCCAACTTTCTAAAACAAGTTTAACTGGGGGAGGGGGGAATCATCCCCCCCAAAAAAACATAGGAGACTTTTTTGTCCAAATAGTGACTGCAGCTCAAGATAACCACACAATATTCCTTATACCTCCCTACACTTCTTTTATTCCTTTTGACAACGCAGATTCTGCATGAACAAGTCTGCTGAAAATATATCCTAGAGATAAGCAGCGAGTTCATGAAGAGGCCTGTCAGCCTTGCTGTACCATACAAAGTACAAAAGTAAGTTTTCAGGATGATAACGCACTCTTTCCTACAATGTGGAAAACAAACTATCAAAAAGAACAGTCAAAAAAATAAACTATATCGTTTAACTTTTACAATGCCTAACACACTTCAACTTCTATTCCAGGAGTGTCAAACTCATTTTCACTAGGGGCCACATCACAGCCTCGCGGTTGCCTTCAATGGGTAGAATGTGATTTTTAGGACTTCATAAAAGTAGGAGTAGTTCTATTCCTTCCTAGCTCGGGTCTCCATTGTAACACAGGAGGCAGGTAGCAATGCAAACGCAGTAGCACTTGTGCTATATAATTGTTCTCAAATGCTTGCAAGTTTACTAAGTGGAATATAAAATTATTTATCACAATGCAACATAGGAAAAGTTGTACAAGATTGCATAAAACATTTGTGCACAGAACTATGGAAATGTTTTTGGTTTTTTTTTTTTTTTTGAAATAACAAACCTTATTATTTCTTGTAAGTAAGTTTCTTACTGTATTTAGCATGTCAGAAAACACACAAATTCAGCTGCAGCAGAGCATTCCACAGCTGCTGGTACAAAGGACACGCAGCAAGTGTTAAGCATTAAACCAACACAAACAGCAAATCGATTTTCCAGAACAGCCTTTTAGAGCATTTCAGAATTTCAAAATGGAGGGAGAGAGGCAGGAAAGGGGAACTACGAAAAGTGAACTGCTTTGCTCATTTGTAGATAAATGATTCAACACTAGGTACAGATGACAGAGAGAACGTAAGACAATACAATTATTAAATAATAATGAGTTGTGCTAATTATGACTTTGAATAGAAAACTATTTCCCAAGTCCTGGGGGTCAAACAGACATACTGCTCAAAATATACAACTAACACTTCCATGCAAGTCAGCACTGAAGTTACTGTTCATACATACTGTTTCTTGAAGTGATTGTAAATAATCAAATCATATCATTTGATGTGCAAAACTTTTTAAAAATTAGTGTGTGTGATCCCAATATCTAAGTAGTAAGAAAATTAAGAAGTAGCTGGACAGACGGAGGGGATGCCCTCACATTTCACCCACCAAAGGCGGCGGAGGTCAGCTCCAGCATCCCCCACACTTTGGAGGTACAAGTGCACACCTAAGCTGTGGGTCCTTGTCCTTGCAAAGGCTGCAGGTGTCTTGCCACACGGACAAGAGCAGTCCTGCACCAAGAATGTCTCTTTCCTCATAACTCATCCCCAGACCATCAGCAGAATTTGAAAAATTCTAATTTAACAGCAGGACACTGTGATGCTCTCTCTTTCTACCAGGCACATTTTGACAGGGAGCCCTCACCATCAGCCAGACACACCTTCCATTTACTGACAGAGGGATGTCAACCTCAGCTGGTAAACCTGCATGCGGGATCGCCCTTGCCAAGTGTGCTGTGGCCTTGGGAAACACAGGGCACAAGAACTGTTACTCATAGAGCACAAATTAGTTGCAGAGGCTTGTAAATTGGTCAAATAAAATTTACATTTTCATGACAACAAGAAGATAGGAGTGGGAGGTGAGGAGGTACTTCACTGCTACATTTCCACATTAAAATTCCCAACTGTTTCAGCTACACCAGCTTCTCAATAAAGTTAATAGGCTTTCTTTAATTTTCAACATTTTTCCTGCTTCACACCTCAGACTCATGAATTTCTATAAACCTCTGGGAAAAAAGATGATGGCTGGTAAAATGAAATCTAAGATATTCCAATTTTGCAGGTGACAGATACAGAATTCAGGAGAGAAAAGTTCACGCAAACTTCAATGAATCAGTCACTGCCTAGCCCATACTCTAGCTTTAAAAGAATGTGCTTATTAAAATTTAGACACACACATTGCTGATGTATTACCTTTCTTGTCTCTAGTTTTGGCTAGTAAAATCTCAAAAAAAAAACCCAAACCCTTGCATATATACACCATTTTAAATAGCAGTTCTCAGGAACAGACGTAACTAAACGGACACCCACTATAAGAACATGATCTGTGCAACCGTCTCAGGCGGGCGACCCCGCTTGCCGCCGGGTCCCGCGTTCCGACCGTGTTCTCTACCGCCACCTGCCGGCCGCGGCCGGCACCGCGGAACCCGGGACGGCGCGGGGAGCGTCCCACGGGGGAGGCGGAGCGGGGAGAGGGAGGGAAATTAATGGTGGACTTGAAAGAAACTCACTAATGAGGAAAAAACAAAACAAACGACAAAAAAAAAAAAGGGGGGGGGGGACAAAAGAAAAAAAATTTGTTTGAACGTGATTTTTTTTTTTAAGCTTCTTTTACTTCACCTACAAAGGGGGAAAAAAGGCTTAATCATGACAGGATGGGCGACAACAGTGCTGAGGCTGCACAGAGCCTAAGGGGCTTCAGTCTGACAAGCTCAGGTCAACCGGTTCCCAACAACACATGGAGAAGACAAAGCATAAGACCATTAATGTTTATAAATATGTAAAGGGTGAGTGTCACGAGGATGGAGCCAGGCTCTTCTCGGTGACAATCAATGATAGGACAATGGGCAATGGGTACAAACTGGAACACAGGAGGTTCCATTTAAATATGAGAAGAAACTTCTTCTCAGTGAGGGTGCCAGAGCACTGGAACAGGCTGCCCAGGGAGGTTGTGGAGTCTCCTTCTCTGGAGACATTCAAAACCCGCCTGGATGCCTTCCTGTGTAACCTCATCTGGGTGTTCCTGCTCCGGCAGGGGGATTGAACTAGATGATCTTTTGAGGTCCCTTCCAATCCCTGACATTCTGTGAGTCTCCCCCAAACTGTATTAGTTTTTAGTGAAACAGGAAACAATAAAGCAGCTTCATCTGTGTCAGAAAAACCCACCAAGTACCTACAAAATTCGTGCTCCACAGCAAGGCTAAGAGCCCGAGCTTGGCAAGGTGGGGAGAGCTTGCCTGGACATCTACCCATCTGCTGACTTCTCTTGCCATCTGCCTTCTGAAGGCTCCAAAAGGCCCCTGCAGATGGGGCCTTCACTGGGTTGCGGCACCACAAGATGCACAATGGTCATACAGAGACAACATCTATGGTGTCCATCAACTTCACAGCTATGTGAACTCATCTGGCAGAAACTTTAAGCTTCGCTATAGGAGGCAACGTCTCCCCCATCCACCATGCAGATAGGTACCAGATAATTGGAAAAAGGCAACCTGGAAATGCCATAACTCCCTTCAGGCCCACACTCAAATGGCTGGAGAATAAAAAGGTACTTTTGTGCAATGTGGGGAGAACCAAAGCATTCACCTCAAGTCTTTTAAGGCTTATTCTTCAATGCTTTTTAATCATTTTGCTTCCTTGCACTTGGTCACTGATTATTGACAAAAGGGATCTGCTTCTGCAGACAAGCTGGAGAGCTTTAAAGCTAATTACTGCATCTACAAAGCTTGAAAGTCCAAGAGCAATGAAAGCTCAAGAGTCAGAAATTTAATACATGAAACTGCATGTACTATGTACAAAAACCAAGAGCATTATTTTTCAGATACATTTTTTGTGGCTGCACCTAATTGTACCTAAAACTACCACCCAAGATTTTATGTCAACAGAAAGAAGATAGAATTCACATGTGCAACACCTGTGAAATCACACTATTTAAACATCTGGCAAAACATATTTATTTTGTGGTTACAATTCAAGGTAATGTTGCATTTATAATTAGTTCACATATAATTACACAGAAGAGTTTTTTTTTTTCCTTAAAAAATAAACTGCTACTCTCAAAAAACAAAAAAACCAACCAACACCTTTTGGAATTTATAAACATGACTTACAAGCATCTGAAATTGTCTGATGTTTCCTACTATCTCCAACATAGACTGCTTATAGAAACAGATCTTATAACAGCATTGCATGTAAAATAAAATGTGACCAACTTTGTTTGTTAGAACAATTTACATGCACTTGCGTGACACCACACTATGAACAACTCAACTCTACATTCCTGTCCAAACAAATCTAATCTCTTCCTTACAACAAGGCTCCAGAGCCTTCAAGTTGATTTTACCCAAGAGTATTTCTGGGCTATCTATGGAATGCTTGCAGGGGGGTGAGGGACCAGGAGGGAGCTGAAGAAACACCAGTATGTATTATTATAAGTGAATATGGACTGAAGTTAAACCTTACTTCAGGTGTTGACAAAAAAAAAAAAAAAAAAAGTAGTAGTACCATTCCTTATAAATCACTGCTTGGCTAACACTGACCTTCACTAAAATTTTAACAAAGTTAATGCTGTACTGTAGATTCAATCTCTATGAAAAATGGCACTTTTGCCTCCTCTACTAACTTATGTTATTCTATTCATACATGATTGAACATTGGATCATAAATTATGGGCTCATAACCTGCTCTATGTCCAGCTTTCCTATTTCCCATAAAAAATGTTAGTTATAATGGGCAGGTAGAGGTTTTCTATCAAGCTTTGACTGAAAAAAAAAAAAAAACCAACTTCTAAAATCTGAAAATAAAATCAGAAATTTAAACTGCTAACTCAGATGCAGGTTATACCTTTCTTCCTGCTCACACTCTATCTCCTTTATTTGAGCTACCGATGCACAGTGTGCCGTGTGTCTCAGGTCATAAGCTTTTTAGAGAAGGGAAATTAGACTCTCTTTTTTGTGTAGGAAAGAATCATTCACGTTTACAGTTCTACAGAAACAGCAAACAGCATGCATACAAAGTCCCTCACAAATTGCTTTGTTAAAAGTTTAAACAAATTACAAGTTTAAATCTGTGCCAAAACTTAGTAACATAGTTTAAGTCTGTCCTTGCTGTCACCACTGCTCATAGTAGACTAAACTATAAAATCTCCTCAGACTTTCTACTACTGCTCAGAAGTTATGAAACTTGGCAACTTGAAAACTTTACTCCATTATTTGCAAGAACAGAAGTCAAATGGATGACTCAAAAGACACAAAAATCAAGAAGAGCATAAAGAGCATGTTCTCAACAGGTTTCTTCCACAGATAACATGCAGCAGTCAGTGAAGAGGAGGATTTCTCCTTCATTGGTCTCACTTAGAGGTTTTCCCCCCGCAGATCCAAAAAAAGAGAATGACCCTCTCTGTGATGAAGCACAGTACTAGCCCATTAATCAGCATTAGTTATTTTAAAGTGACTACTTTTCAGAAAAGACAAATTGCCACTTCTCTAAATTCCAAAGTTTGTTTGTAATCGCGGCTTGTAAACATCTGTGATGTCATGTTTTCTATTGCCTCCACCACAGACACTTTACGTTTGTATCATGTGAAATCACAAAATGCATTTGTGTAATGTGAACTGTGATCGACTTTATTTCTTTTTTTTTGTGACTGGCATTTTTCTACTCATTTGCAGCCATTCTCTGAGAGAAGGTATTAAATCCCACAAACCTTATTTCAGAACAGGGAGGTTATAATATGAAATTTCATCACTTTCATAAAGCATTCAGCTGCTACATTAATGGCCACAGGAACATTACAAATAATTTAAGTAAATCCTACTGGTCTTGTCCTCTTTCCATGACTTGAATAAAGGGATCTACATAGATTTAATGACCAACAAAAATTAATTAAACAGGAAGGGTAAGAAAAATGCAGGCATCTATTCTGAGATCCCCCAGAAGCATTAAAATAATACCTTACTTAGTAGCAGACAATATTGTAAAACTTGACTCATACAAAACCTAGAACCAACTTTGACCTTTTAACAAGATTCAGGATGAGGACAGCCTAAAATTTTACCTCTAGAAATAATTTTGTAGAAAAGTATTAGTTTAAAATGTCACATTTAAGATGGTTGCTGCTCTATTGACTCAGACACTGACCTCGCTTTCTTCACAGCCCTTTGAAACCATTGTCAAAGCTACCAAATCTGTTGACTGTTGACAGAGATCCCATTTAAGAGTCTGATAGGTAGAACAGTTAATGTTCAATTAACACCAAGTTAACCAACTTGGAGTTAATCTTAGGTGTATATTATAAGGACTGAACAGCAACCAAGTGTTGTGTCTTTAGACAATTATGGGCAAAACCATATTTAATATCACCTGAATATACTACCACCAACGTGGAACAGACTGTCACAAAATCAACTAACACCTATCAGACACGTCACAGTGCTCCTCCTCCCTATCAAGACAGACAAAATCCAGACTGTCCTGACAAGCATAGTAACCTCTCTAAGTCTCTTATCTCTTCCCGAAGAACCCCTTTATTTTCCACAACTGCAAATTGGAGGTGAATGAATCGACCATGAGAAGAAGTCAACACCAGATTCTAGTTTGCCCACACAATGCAGAATAATAATATGAAATCTACCTACTGTTTATACTATAATAGATATACCCAACACTACTTAAACAAAACAAAGTGAAAAGAGTTTCAAATCTCTTGTCTTCAACTCCACTTTCCCTATTAGCAATGAGATCACTGTGAAGCTTCTGTACAAGGATTCTTTTCTAAATGCCCTTGAAGCACAAAATCTGATTCTGAGCTTAGGGATAAGAACATAAAATGCCAAAATTTAGGTGATTAAGTCAGGAAAAAAAAAATTTTAAAACTGTTTCTAGGAGCAGCCTGTCAAAATTAGATACTTCTGTATTTACATCCCCAAGGTCAGCACTGAATATGACACAAGTTATTTCCTGACTAATTTTCTACAAAGTAAACTTTAAAGGCCACAGTGGTCATTGGCAAATGTTTTTTTTATTTAAAAAATAAATTAAAAAACAACACAAAAAACCCCACGGCTCTAGTAAATGCAAATGTGGTAGCATGTTAATGGTAATACCACTATTGGTAACACAAAGAGGCTGTATAAAGCATTCCCTAACCACATATTCCTGTTAATAGGACTATCAAGACTAGTTTAATTAGCATCACTTGTCCGCTTCAAACGCCATCAAGAAAAACATCACAGAAAAAAATCCTACAGTTAGAGACGGTCATACCTTTTGGACTGTGCAGGTAATAAGGTCTGGTGTTTTAATCACATAACACTGTCCCTTGTCGATCACTCCAAGAAAAATATAGATCTCTTCAAAGTGTTACAGTTACAACTTGGTACAAATGGTACATGGAACCCATAAAATTAATACGTGATTAGAAGAAGCAAACAACGTTGTCAGGACCAACAATTCAGAAAACAGAGCCTTGAAACCACAATAAAAAATAAATCTGCAGCCAATAGATGTTGATCATTTGCATCTTTAATGCCGCCTAATAATACTACACATGTAATTGCAGTAGAAGGATATAACTGGGATTATTTATCTAGAACAGGTAGCATTTTCAGTCTTTCATGAACTACAGTGCCAAGTACAGATCTGCTTTTACAAAACTACTTTCTCGTTTCCAATTCCTGAACAGAAATCACGATAGAAACCTTCAGTTGGGACCACTGCCATCCAGAGGGATCTTAAAGTTACCTTGAGCAAAAAAATGGAATTGTTTCACTTCAGCTACTTCACTAGTCTGCCCTTTGCAAGTTTTCCAGCATGAAATTAGTAACATCAGTACCAGACTGCATCTCTATTTGCCTAACACTAAAGGAGGGCTACTCAGGAAAAAAAAAATGCAATAGGAAAAATGCATCCAACACACTGGCATACTAACCATAGTGTGCTCAATGTTTATAAAAAGGTTTCCACATGCTATCCAAGAAAACTTACAAACAACCTGCCTACTAAATAATTCATGATGGGGAAAACACACATTTTGAGCTAAGTCCAGAAAGAGACATAGATATGATTACCAATTCTGACCTTTCACCACTTTAAAATCACAGGAGAAAAATAACATCACAAGTATAAGCATGCAAAACCCTTTATAGTAACATTACAGCCATTTTGAGCAGTTGAAAACAGGTATTAATAAAGTGCCAAAGAGGTCACAGGAGACATAACACAGGAACTGGAGGATGTTTTCATAGCAGAAGCTTACAGGGGGTACTGGCATATGAGTTGGTCTAGCTAGCAAAGGGCTCAGTATGGGAGAGGACAATTTATTGGAGTGCACCTAGGATTAATGTCAATGAGTGTAGTGCAATGTTTCAGAATGAAATAAATGGCATCCTTTCCCCTGAAGCCAATGGAGGATTTTGGAGGATTTTCAACATCTTAGCTGCAGCTCTAACTGTTGGGAGCCCAGGGCCAACGGGTGGTCACTTCTCCCTTCCTAATCAACAGCAGGCAGTCAACCCAAGCTAAAGCAACACACAGAGCCTTAACTCTGAAGCCCTAAAAAGAGACCCAGCCAAGTTTGATGGGGAAAAAAAATTAAAGGGTTGTCAGTAAACAAGAAGATAAAGGAAAACACTAGGGGCAGGATTTGACAGTCATCACCCCTACATAGTGGCCACACCAACTTTGGCTTCCACCCTTTGTGCCAGTGCTTGAGCCCACCTGAGCTGCAAGGCCAGAGATCTGGAGCTCAGCCCTGCACTCCGGGGATAACCGCTGGCCCCACGGCACAGCACCACTCCTGGCCCTCCCTTCCACCTGCATGGCACCTCGGGGGAGAGTTTCCTGCTGGATTATCTGGCTGGACTGGCAAACCAGGAACAGGCAGGTTCATGCCAAGGAACAGAGAGACAAGAGGCACCAGGGAAGTCCTATTTCAATTTAGGTCAGCTGGCGAGGAACTGACTCCTAACCTCACCTCATCAAAAACCAGGAAAAGACAGACTGCTTGCCACCTTAAAAATGTTGACAACACATTTGGGTTAAGTTAGACAAGAGTCAAAATCTACTCAAGTATGAGGATAAGTAAGAAAATACCCTTACTTCCACATTCCATTCATAGAAATGAAGTAGTCTTGGAAACACAATTACCATAACCACCTACTTTCCAGAGCGCTAAACCTATATGTAAAGTTTAGCCCAAACTCTGTCCCATGACAGCCTAAAGCTACCATGAGTAATACTGCCTTGCACAGCCCATAAGTTGGAGGCTTCAACCAGTCAATTTCTACCTTTTTCCAGAGTCTTTGCAGGGACGTTGGTTACCATTCTCAGAGCAGGTTGGACAAGAACATCACAGAAATACTGCAGGAGACAGGGAAAAGCACAAATCCCTGGTCCCAGGGCAGCCCTGTACCTGCTGGAGTTTTTGTTTCAGAGGAACTCCCAGGACCCCCCCCCCAGCACCTGCCTCCAGGTGCTGGAAAACTTCAGCTGGGCTGTAAGTGACCCTCCCACCAGTCCCCAAAAGTACTATAAAACCAGCTCAAAATCATACATTAAGACTCCACATGACAGAGTCTAACTTGCAGTTGATTATCCCAGAAACATAGCCCCTGAATAAAATTATTTCAACTTGCCAGCATGAAAAGCAACCCTTTCAGTTTACTCATACTTTCTCTCCTGGTTTCCTTTTTGTTTGCATTAGCAAACACAATTGGAATGAGTGTTCAAGAATTAGAAAATAAAGTGTGTGTGTGGTTACTTTTTACTAATAATCAAATATGCAGAAAATAAAATGATATGAGGATACATACGTGCACTTTACTGATGACTTTTTAAATGGTCCTTGTCTCACATAAAAGGAAAATACCATGATTAATTCACAAAATTGCTACAGAAAGAAGCAGGTATAGCTTCAGTGATAACACGTATAACAATCTTGCAGCATTGCTTTGGCAATGCCTGAAATATTTCTCATTTAACCAAGATGTTCCTAGAAACAAAGAGGGAAATGAAATATAAATCTTCCCGAATATCAGCAGATTTTTTTTTAGTTTTTCATCTAACAGTGCCAAATGCTGTATAAAATTGCCTCTTGGAATATTAGAAGCTTGCATCAACCTAGCCTGAAAACAAAATATTCACACTTCTCATTTTTACCCCACTTTGTTCAAGCTAGAAGTATGTAATATCCATAACACATACAGCTCCGCAGTGAACTGTGACTTCAATGTACTTACTTGACAATGAAGAAAGCCTCAAGGCCCGTATTTGTAAGAATAAAGCAGATCATACTAATCTGGCTCTAGGAATTTAAAGACTGGTATCATATTGCAAGTAGCTACCCACTTGAACATAATTTCTCCTCAGGTTTTTCTTTCTACTTGAACTGCCAGCAGTGTTAATCAACTCATTCAAGAAGCATATATTACCACCACAGAATCCAAGGGAAGCTCTGGATCCTAGACAGAACATTCTCCAATACACAAAACCACAGAGAACTTAGATTTAACTGCTTTTGACATCCTTATAAACAAACCAGTTTCCACTAGTGACTTGGAAGCCTACACTCTATATTCAAAATTATTCTACAAACACAGTCTTGAAAGCTTGAGAATTTTCCTTTCATTCAAAATAGTAAGCTAAAAATGGGATAGATTTTCTTGGGAATTAGAAGTTTTAACTGAAAACCACAAAGTTTATGCTAATTGCTTTGGGCAGCCCTGAAGTATTTTCTGAACAGGGTTCACTTACCTTTTCTAAGCACAGTCAATTTAAAAAGAATAAGCAAGAATATCCTGTACAGCTGAAGCATTTTCCCAGAAATCCCAGTGAACGCTAAAAGTTTCAAGTATGTTCAACAAGATGTAACATTGCCTGTATTAAAGACGGGATTCAAACCTGTATGCAAACACAAAAACCGTCTTGATTTGTTGGGAGGGGTAATCCCTCTCTTATAGTACTATGTCACATATCTGATCAGAATTTGACCTCTGCCTAACTTCTTTTAAATCAGTGGGGGAAGGGAAAGGAAAAAAAAAAAAGCCACCTTACTAAACACAATCTCCTTGCTTTGGTGCTTCCATTGTTTGTTGGTTTCTCAGTCTTTCTTTGTTTTCACTAATATTGTTGTTTTCCTATTTAAAAAGCATTTGGGTTATCATTATTCCTGGATTTTTGAAAGGCAAGTAGTCATCAGGGGTGTTATACTGTACAAAAAAAAAAAAAAAAAAAAGAAAAAAGCTGAAACACAATTGGGTCAATTGTACTATCACTTCAGTGGGAGATGTGACCAGCAACCACTGCGAGGGTTTTTTTCCCAAATCTAAACCAGCTGAAGCTCCTTTTTCAAGGCAGAATTCTGAAAGAAAGCAATTTGTGACTATGTACATATTTGCCTTCAGAGTATATTTTTATGACAACGGGTTGCTAGCTCTGTGGAGCTTACCAGAGTGTGTATCAGATTCCGCAAATGATGAACAGAGCGCCGAGAGCGACAAAGCAAGGCAGCACATCATACGTATGGGGGACACAAAGGTGGGAGCAAAACTCCGCAGTCAGGGAAGTCTCAAGATTAGCCTAATGCAACCCTGAACTGACTATATTTTACATGAAAGGCTATTCCTTCAAATATGGTAAATAAGATATTAATTGCAGTCGTAACAACATTAAGAGTGATCTTTACATGTACTGAGTGTCCCGTGGCAGAGGGCATCTTGTCCATAGAAATCGCCGAAGAATTTGGTGCCAGCTGAGCCATAGAGAACTCTTAATCTTCTACTTAAACATCAAGCAGTACAATAACCAGTCAAAAAATCACTTACTCAGATATTAAAACTTCACACTGAATTTACAGTAAGTTGTCTGTATGCTACAAAATTTCGTACTGATCTTGTCTGAAAGACTAAAGCTTTGGTTGCTGTACGAACAGCTCACCATTTTGGTAAATGGGCAGGATTTCAGGATCATAGAACAGTTCAAAGCTGAATGCTTCTGCTAAAAAAAAAAAGAATGCCGTGTGAAGCAATTAGCAGTCTTAGCTACGATATCATTTAGAAAAGGGTAATGAGCTTCTATCTGAACTAGTGAATTAAGTCACTAGGCAGCTGGAGCAAGATGAAGACATACTCAATGCATAAAGTTAACACAAAGAAAGGAGTTTTCTTGAACAAAATATTTCAAGTTTTGAAAAAAAGGACAAACCTTACACTTCTGAACAGAAACTGCTCCTGTTTCAAATTCAAACTTCACAAAAAAAAAAAAAGTCACTCTATCACAAATTAAAACCAATATAAACAGGTAAACTACTTTTCCCAAATACCAAACATTCTGACTAGATTAGCTCAAAAAGTTCACAATAGGAAGAAAGCTTGTTTCCCAAATATTAGCATGCATCACATCAAATGTATCATACACGAAGGGGTGGGTTGTGTTTGGTTTTGAGGGTTTGGGAGAGGGACATATTTTCCTCGTACACAGCAGCTTGTTTCTTGGTTTTTAACCATGAGAAGGTTGCCTATAATAACTTCAGAGCACAGAGTTTCAAGGAGACTTAAACTAATCCCTTTCAGAATCTGCCGACACAGCATGCTCACCGCTCCATCTCCCGCTGGATTTGTTTAAAGCGGCTGAAGGAGTTAACTCCCCCCTTCACCGAGCAAATGCCCACAGAAACTGCAAGTGGGACCTGGGGAGGTCTCAGCCCAGCACATCACCTGTGACCATCACCAAAGAGGACTGGACACACTTCTCCATGATATACATTTCAGTTTCAAGCTCTGTCGGGGTTTACTGGAGCAGAGAGTCGAGGATAACAACTCTTTTAATTGCCCCAAAACAGATCACCAGACTCCTTGGGGACCTGAGTTCTCTGTGTTGTTTCTGAGGCTAAAACCAACCAAGTCTCAATGAAAGCACTGCACAAACACACAATGTGCTCTTACTGATCATACCTTAATGCTATACCTTTAATTGACGTTGTTTTGTTAGGGACACCCCTTCATACGCATTTCCTTATTGATACTCCGAAAAGCAGCCTTGTCCTGAAAGCTACTCAGTCTACACAGCTCAGCATGAATAAGCAAAATATACCGAGTTAATTCTTCTTTGGAAGAAACTCAGTTGGATAACATTAAAAATGCACCTCCCTGATATACCAAGGAAGAAGTCTCAATGGGGCCTTTGGAGACTTCCCAGAGTAGGATGAAACAGGGGCTCAACATTAAAACAAGTGATTTTAGGTTTATGTCCAGCAGAGCAAGGAAGGGCTGATCATAAACACTCTTTTGCTAAGATTAAAAGCAAGTATATGTGCCCAAGGATGGAACATTGGAACAATGACAATTAGTCTGAATTAACTTTGAAGCCCTTTATTTCACTTTGAAAAGCTTGTGTAGCCTCTTTTTCCAGAATTAGTCTACTTTAATCCAATTTACCCTAATCCATTCCTAAGGTGAATTATACTAAACTGAATTTTAATACATCATTTTAATACTGAATGAAAGCAATCCACACAGGAGTTAACATGATTTAACTCTTCTTTTTTCATTTTTACATCCATTTTTAATTTGAATGTGACCTTACTGACACATATGGACAAATCACCTTCAGCCATGCTTTGAAAAAAGGCCATCTCAAATAGAGAAGCTGGGTCTGACAACATGGAACAAGGGATCTACGGACACTGCTGTACCAGGAAGAAAACTTCATGTCAGGTGCTCTCCCTGTTGGAAAGGCAACTTCTCATCTGGCCACCTCCTTAAAAAGCCAAGGGTTAAACAGGCATGAGGGGTTTCACCTCAACAAGTGTTGCTGAATACAACTGTGAGACACTTTTTTTGTGGAACAGTAGAAATCATATGGAAGAACTTGCAGACATCCTCTTCCTAGCAGAGCTACGCTTACTAAAGAACAGAGGCAAACAGTTCAACTCCAAGCCTTAGCTGTCTTCATGACTGACCTGCAGTGTAACTTAAGTATGTGAATGAGTCTGCATTAAGAACCAGAAATCTTGCTCAATTTGCAGCTTTAGAGAAGTCGGGGGGAGGGAAAGAAGAGAAGAAAAAGAAACGCACATATTTCTGCAAACCCATTCCTCATCTGCAATGAAAACTTCTGAAAGTTCTTTGATACTGGGCTAGGTGGGAATGCATCACTAAAAAAATAAAAAAATTTTTAAAAAAATCTAGTCCAATTGTTCAGAGAAGGAGCAAAGGTTATGAAGGTTATGTAAAAGTCCCTCTGGAGCAGAGACCAACCAGCTATTCTGCCAGGCTGGAACATTTCCAACCTGCATCAACCTGTTCCCACACCCCATGACACTGCAGACTACAGCTCTACTAGAATCAGAGTTGCTTGTAAGGCACCTCTGGAGGCCATCTAGGCCAAATACCCCCTTCAAAGCAGAACCATCATCAACACTACAACGTCAGCTATGGCTCTGTCTAGATGAGAGTGGGAAGCCTCCCTGGACAGGGATTCCCTGGAGCAGTCTGTTCTGCTCCACCATCCTCCTCCACATGAGCAATGTTTCATAGCACTCAATCCGAGCCTCGCAAACTGCAATTTGTGGCCATTACCCGTTGCTGTGTTGTTTGCTGCAGTCAAAAAGAGATTGGCTCTGTCATATTCCTAACTGCCCGTCTAGTTCTTGCAAGCTCCTGTTAAAAATTATCCCCTTAATCTTCATCTTAAAACCAAACAAGCCCAGCTCTCTTCAGGTGCCCCTTGTAGGGTCACACCATCTAGGCCTTAACCATCTCAGCTTCTCAGCCTCATCAGCTTCTCAAAACATTCCAGTTTCCTCACATCCTTCTAGAGATGGGAAGAGCACAAGACCCCAAATAAACACCAAAAAAACCACAAAAAAAACCCAACCACAAAAACAAAACACCACACACCAAGAAAACCACACAAACAACACACCACCAAACAAAAATGGCTCATACACAGCCAGGTATCAATCCCAGATCTCTTTTCAGCAGAGTTGCCACTCAGCCACTATCCAGCCCTCAGCCAGGTATGGGTATTTCTACTGCCAAGATTGACCCATGCACTGATGTTCTTGGTCCACATGCTCTTCATGACTCCATTCAAAATTAAATGATCAGCCCCAAATTATTCTGGCTTGCAGGAACATACCATGTATCATGACTACCACAGCAGAATAAAGAGATGTCATGAGTTTGTAAATTGTGGCATTTCAACAGCAGATAGTCCCTATTAGAAACAGTTAGGAGCACTGGTCACCCTCCATTAAAAAACTGGCACTGAAAACGAAAAACACAGCAGTAAGTGGTAGAATCAGTATTGTTACTACAACATGAATTATGGTTATGCTCTCCTTCTGAGTGCCTACTAAAACGCACACCTTTGAGAGCTGACATCCACAAGACTTCTAGTAAAAGCAAAGTTTTGCAGTTAAAAATTGGGGGGCGGGGGGGGAGGGTAGTGGAGGATTTGACAATTTTTCCTCATCTTCAGATTTCCCCAGTGTGCAATCAAAGATATCTCATCTGGAATTGTACTTCGAGATCACTAATTTCATATACTAATAATTCTCTGACTTCTTCAGTGAAAAAAAGCACTAGAAGAACTTGAAGAAAAAAAGGGGCAACTAATCTTTAGAGTTTGGAATTTTTTAAGTGTCTTTCAACTGATCTGTATTTCTAACCTGATTCATCAAATATAAACCATAATACTACTATTTTGAGTAAGAGCTGGCTCAAAGTCCTTTTCTGCAGGCATTTAAGGAAAAGTGTCACAGGAACACATTGATCCTAATAAATTAGAATAAAGTTTAAGGAAAACTAAACATAAGGACACACCTTTTTTTCTTTACAAACGATTGTGTTTTAACATTGAAGTGTTAAATAGAAAAATATATCACACAGTTCACTAACGGATAAACATAGACTATGGCAAGTTTGCACCTTCCTCTTCCCCAAGGGAGATCTAACTTCTGAAACTATGCTTTCAGGAGCTGTTGAAATGACAGAAGTAAAAAGAACTGTTTGATATGTCAATAATGACATCGATCCTTCATTGCTTAAACAGAAACCTGATCTGCTTATTATTCACACTGTGTAAGAAAGGAGATTAAATATGAGAAGAGTGAACTTGCCACAATTTGCTTTGCAACATTAATAAAATGTTCAACAGTAGTTTTGTTGCTAAGTCTGCTAAAGTAAAATGTTCAAATGGCCTTGGAAGAATTTATTTGACAACCAGAGCATTAGTCTCTGAAAGAAAGTCAAGACTATTTACTATGCAAGTGCTATAAGATCATCCCCTTGGTATGGAGAACACATGTTTATCCTCTTTCCAAAACAGATTTCCGTTATTCTGTGTGATATTAATCTCCATGGGGGTGGACACCTCTGTGAAGGTGCAATGGTTCATCTCCCGGTTCTGGTCAATTCTTGTTTCAATCTCATTTCCAGATCAGAGTGTTCACACATAGTGTGATATTAATCTCTATAGGGGCAGACATATCTGCTGGCCTTAGCGCCCAGCTCCCCCTCCTCTGGTCAATTCCTATTTTAATTCTAATTTCCTGTGATTTATATTCCTCTTTCAAGTTTAATATATTCTACTTCACTCTTCTCAACAAGTCTCCTATCTCCCTCCTCTGCCTCTTTTCAGAGATTTTCACAGGTAAACAACTCGTTTGGTCCATTTGACCAACAATTTCCCTCAAAATCATGGTAGGTGTTACGGGTGCTATCGCCAGGTGGAGGTGTTACTGGTGTTAATAGATGTTGTTGCCATCAATACCACTTGCAAACATACTGATAAGGTGTGCCTTATTAAGGACTAGTTTTCTCAGTGGGGTTTAATTTTGTGCAGCCTTGCTTCATACAAAATGTCACTTGCCTGTTTCAGGATGGGATAACCCCACAGCTAGGTAATAAACTAGGATATAAGTTAAAACTAAGAAGCTAAAGTATGCCTTATCATAGACTTTCTGATTAACAGTAAAGTCTCTGAGCATGCAGTCCTCCTGCAAAATGAGAGTTGTAGTACAGACAGACCTCACAGGAACATTATGAGGCTGAAGTATTTCAGGTCTCTCAAATATTAATCTCACAAAGGGCAACAGAATCTCAGAGGAAAACAGAACCAGAGATCTTCAGCCTGCATGATAACTGGCCTCAAACACTTTGAGGCTGTATTTTTGCTCTTCCCACTGAATACGGAACATTGCACGAATATGGTATTTGTCTACCTAAACAAGCTTTCAATTTTACCTGCAAGGTTTGCATCTCAGCCTTGAAATCACAATCAACTTTTCATCACCAAATCATCATTCTTCATCTCGTATTTGCTCACCACTTGAAAAACCTGCTAGCCAAATGGTTAAATCCAAAACACGTAGAGATGTATGCTTCTAAAATGGGCATGAGACATTATTTCAAAAACATTGCTACTGTTGCAGAGCATGTTTATCTTCAATTTTTTGTCCCATTGATTTTTGTATACTTGCGGGGAGCCATTGTAGTGTCCTACCTAATTGTTTTTAAATTAGCTATACCCGTATTAGGAATATGGTTCAAAACAGCAGGAAAAAGTGAATGCCCTGATCGCCTCCATTTACCAAGCATTAGTTTGTGCCTCAGCCCAGGTCTCATACACACGAACTACACCAGCACATTCAGAGAAGCGCAAACCAGAAGCTCCACGCCTGAAGTGCTCCAACATTTCACAGAGAAGCTCAGTTCAGAGTTAGTACACCATGTACTGTGAGATCCTCAGGAACACACCACAGCAGAGGCATTTGGCATACAGGAAAAGACCGCCTAGTCTGAGGCCGCCCTGCCTGGCTACACCACATGCAATGGTTCTGAGAGCCTCACTTTTTGTAACGCTCAATTTCAGTCACCAGCATCTATTGCACCAAATTGTTCATCAATGTAGATACAGCCACCATCTTCCTAAGACACAGCAAAGCAGAATTGCCCTGATAGTCACTCATGTACAGATAAAACTGCCAAGATCCTCCTAACTTCGACACAGCAGCTCATAAAAGCTCAAGAGCAAAAAGGCAGCGCAGCTAAGCGTGCAGACAATCCTACCCAAACATAACCCTATTTCACCTTTGGAAAAATTTTTTGAAAATGTTTCTCTTCACAGCCATTCAAGTTACAAGCTTAAATTAAAAAAGGAAGCCTTCCTACTTATCCAGGTGAGTGATTTTCCAAGTCTTCCATTCAAAACTTTTTGGAAAGCAAACTGAATTACACTTCAGAACATTTATCCAAGCTTTGACTTAATTTAATTTTACCGTGCATTTGCATTTTCATATGTGGTCCTTATGGCTGTCTGTCTTCCAGGCTACTATCTTCTGTAATCCATTAGCCAGTTTTCAAACACTGGTTACAGTCCCCCATTAAGAATATCTTCTCTTCCCATGCACTTCATCTCCTGCTATTACAACATTTCATCATGCCAGAATCTGTAAACAGTGTCTGAGAACAAACTACTCTCTTAGGTAAACTGATCAATCATATATGAAAGAAACCAAAAATACTCCAGGGAACCTAGAAGTGTTTATATATTTTACCATGTATAAACACATTCCTCAAACAGCCACTAGGTCCATTTATGAGCTATACATCAATTACTGAGCATTTACATAGAAGATACAATCATTGGTAGTTTATCTCACACACTGCTAAAGGCGAATTCTGTTAATTATAACTTATTTAGATGGAAATTTTCAATATGTGCAACTCTGATGTTCTTAATGTTGTAACATTTTCTCTACTTTTTCCCCTTCCCACAAGATGAGAGCAATTCTGAGGTCTGATCCCCCGCCCTTCTTTTTTTTTTCCAATCAGGTTCTGAACCTCAAAAGTATAAGGAAATAGCAATTTCTCTAGACCTAAACATAGCCAAAATAGTCTTTTACATAGGAAGGCCCCATTTTCTTTAAATACTGAGGCCACGTACTGCCTTCTCTTTTTTAATTCTTACACAAAGAAATGTAAATTTAATCAGATGCTTGATTACTATAGTTGGGATAGAGTAAACAAGCAGGTGAGAGAGAATATAAAAGAAGGGCAGGAAGGATGCTGTCACAAACAAGACACAGTCATCTTGGATGCAGAATTTCTCAAAAAAGGATTAGGAAGTAAACAGAAACCAGTTTTACCAGGATTTCTCTTTGACAAGGCCTTTTTAATATACTAAACTGGAAGATAAAGATACAGTGATCTTAGAGTTTAACAAACCCCACACCAATCAAACAAAGGCTGAGCAGAAGCAAGAAAGAAACTGGAGAATTACCAGGAAATTACCAAAACCCCCTGATGTGCAACTGGGAGCCTGGAAGGTGAGGTCTTAAGCAAGAAGGTATTCAGCCCACAGGCGAGTACACTGGTTTGTTTTTCTGTCCTGTTTAATCTGGCAGTACAGTCAACATACAGCATGAGTGGAGTGGTTTGGAATTTTACTTATTACTACCCACACACTTACAATTGTCAGTATAACAAGATGATGATAAACCACGTTACTCCTAAAGTGCCAAAAGCTGACGAGGAGTAACAAACACAGGCTTAACATCTTTTGATTCTTGGTCCACATTTTGCATCTCGGAGAGAGTAAAGCCATCCTCCTCATTGATGGCACCATACTGAAGAAACCCATAAACTTCAAGACTTTCACAATGGATTTGCAGACCCTTCTGCTACTTTTTAGTATTTCACTTTCTTCTTCAAACCTTTTGTTTTATTTGCATAGCCACAAGGCTGCCACCATCTCAGGATTCAGTCCTCAACCACAAGATAATAACTGATGTAATGTGGAAGAACACAGAAGAGGATTTGGGATATTTCTGGTTTAAGGGGGTTTTTCTTACAAAATTGTGATCCCAGGACCTAAATTTTCTCCCTAAACAAAGAGGAGTTGCTTTTCCTTACTAAATTATCTATTAGGTAATCAACATCAGTACTGCAGTGTACCTCAAAAGTAAATCAAATTATTATCGTATTTGGGAGATAAATAAGCATTTACCAACTTCATCCACTTGTTCCTGTGTCATCTAGAGCCAGCCTACCCTATCAACCTATTAAATTTGAGCATCTTCTTTGGCATTTGCTTCAGTTCCTGGTACCCTAAGTTTTTTTAGGTTTAGGCTTACAATGCAAGCACTTCACATCCAGGTGCAGGGGGGTTTTTGTTTGCTTGTTTTTTAATCATGCATTCACTTCCATTAAACAGATTTTTTTTTTTTCTAATTCTCTTAACTTCAACATCATAGAATAAGACTGACGTGTAAGTTACTTAAGGTTGCTTTCAGGTGACAAGTGAAGAACATGTGTTTTAAGACATGGATGGTCAAAATCCTTTCCCTGAAACACAAACTATCTAACACATGTTTTCATTTCCATGCTTAAGCAAATAGAGATGTTTATAGTTAGCATCTGGATACTATCACTATGCAAAGCCATCCAACAGATTATTTCAGTATTCCTAGGGTCTGCAAATGTCATTATTAATCACAAATGCTACTCTTCCAGGCTCACAGCCTCATTATGTAGACCATAAAGCTCAGACCAAAGATTTTCAAATACATGGTTTCTGTCAAATTGAAAGTAATGTACAGTCGTCCCTCTTCTGAATGCTCATAAAGAACATCTGTGAAGTCTCTCTAAACAAGAGCATAATCTTGCCCTTCCCAAATGCTGCTCACTTAACACAACTCCCTGTTCAACAGTGGACACAAACACCAATAAATCACCAGAAGAATTGCACATTTGGAGTATAAACTCAAAGAAATACAGATAAGTGAGCCAGAGGGAACAACCACCACCCCCAAAAAAGCTGTTTAGTGTATCTGCTTCAACGTGCTTAAATCAAGCTATAAACTGAGCCTGGTAGTTAACTGCTGCTGAGCAGACATAGGACACAAAACAGTGAGGAACTTGCTCAGCCCTGGAAAGGACTGCAGACCTGGAAGCACTTCATGCCTTAAACGTGACTCAGGAGGAGCTGTCAACCTACCCTGTAGTATTCAACCAAATCAGCATACAGAGATTTCAAAGGAAAGGAAAAAAAAAAAAAAGTACGTACTGAAAATAACACACCACCTAAGAATGCAACACCTTCCCACTTATGCAGGATGAATCAAAGCATTAAACTTACTTTATCAAAGAAAAAACGTAAGCCAAACAGCTTGGCTATTAACAACATCCAAGCTCAGTAACTACTAATAGCATTGGTTTTTTAAAAAATAAACTTTAAAATTAAAAAACAAAAAGTGATTTACTGACAAGTTCACTTCCAGGTTTCAGCCATCACAGCCAGAAAAAAAAAACAAAACACAACATTTTTACATTCTGTGAAATGACACCCATCTATTTAGTCTGCATTAACCATAGAAATTATACTCCCTTTACATTACCAAGTTTCATTCCAACTGATCCAGAAGTCCAACTCATTACACACTAAAGGTTTTGCTTTCACCTGGAAACAATCTGTCCTTATTTTACACTTACATCTGCACGTAGATTATACCTTTATGTATGTACATAGCAAGGAGATGAAGGGTTTTCTTGGGCGTGGGGATTGTTGGTAGTTTATCATACTATCTGAAATAAAAGTTAGCAAGGAAAAGGAAAGCCAGCCCCACAGAGATTTAGAAATGTGAGAAACTTAATATAAATAGACCTTTTGCACTAAACAAGACCACACACACAAAGCATTCATATGCTGAAGCCTGTGGAATTAGCGTGCAATTTTTAGTATTTTCACAAGTTGGGTCAGGATGGATTGCTAGTAAAAACTTACTGCAAAAAGAATATTTGTTTGGCTTTTCTGAATTGAATAAGGAAAGGACTGAAGAGTACATTTTATTACATTTCTGTTGTGAAAGAGAGGAAAAACCTCTTTCACAGGAAATTTTCTAGCCTGAAAAACCAAACATTGAATGCGCCAAACAACACTGTCACGTGAGCAAAGAGATACACTTAAGTAGTTACATGAAGGGGCATACAAAAATCTCCTGAAGTCTGATGACATCTGTACTGCTTAACTGTTCTTGAGTAAGGCATCTCATATACCTTGCCTCCCTTCAATCATGGCATGAAACCCCACATAAAAACTCATAAAACTCTTCTAGCAAAAACAAGGAAAGCCGAGGAGATTAAAAAAAGGAGGTGGGGAAGACAAGAATAGTGCAAATCTGACAATCCACTTCTTTTTTCAGGGATGGGGGAAGGAATTATGAGAAGGTTGAGTGGTTCTGAGTTTGGTTTGGGTTTTTTTTTTTTTACTTATTTAATATTATTTTTAAGACAACACCATTTATCTCCTCTGTACAATGTCTGACAAAAAGCACTGAAAAGTTAATACAGCAAAGTTTTGGTGTATTGTCTACTTAAAACATATGTAGTACTCAGATTTCAGCATACTAATGTGAGAGATACCTGAAGAAATGTCTTCTACAAATACAAAAAAGCATTTCTTCAAAGGAATCAGATGTTGAGCAAAATATAAAACTCCCTTTGCTATTTCAGATTACTAAGTTTTAAGAAATTGTCCCTTTAAAGCATTTTAAGTACCGTGACAGCAGTCAGCACTGAGAACTTATCTCTGCTGTTTGAAGTCATGAACTCACCCAAATTTCTTCAGTGCTCTCAGGGCTGGTTAAGTCTTTTCACATTTTCAAAGAAGAGGCAAACAGAACAACACTGGAAGAACCACGACAACTCATACTCCCCATTTTGATCTTACTCCAGTCTAATACCACACAGAGATGATACAATGAAGTGATAAAATATCAAACCAGAGCATTTTTTCTAATTAATAGCTACAGGATGAGTTTCCACCACATTTTAAAATTTTAATTTTTCACTGCAGTGAAGACGACAAAAGTGGCCTAAAGTTTTAGAGCTTCAATACACTTTTTTCTTTATTACTTAAATCCTTAAATAATTCAAAAAGCAAAAGGTATTCTAAATCACACTATAGGATTCACAAATAAACACGGCCAGTGTTTGGAAACAAACAAACAAACAAAAAAACCCACGGTAGTTCAAGAAGTCAGCCATCCAGTCGAAATTTTCATTCTGAGCTGTTTTGAATTCATTTGAACTACAGCCATGATTGTTCTTCATAACATATTTCTCTTCTGGTTAATATTCATCAGTCATTTTTACTGTTACAGAACAAGTGTTTACACACAAAAGAAAACATACAACTCTACTTCAGAATAAATTGAATACCCAGTGTGTAATAATTAGAATGAACATACCATAATTTAATTGCAGCAGAAGCTGGTTTGAAGTATACAACTGTGTCTCGTAAGTCAGCAGAATTAAGTTCATGACATGGTAGTTGAGAAATGGTTTCTTTTGCTACTCAATTAATAAATATAATCACATGTTTTTTGTAAATGGTAGCAGAAGTAAATTAGTTTCTTCTGGCAAACTGAAGGGTCCAGTCTTTCATACACTGGCTAACAAAAATAACCTTATCTTACCCATAGTACTAAGCAAATAATTTCAACTTTTCACAGCACCAATCCTCAAGAAGTCAAGTCTCTCAAATCTTTTACTGAGGCATATACTCATGGCATTACTGTGAATATCAGCCAACTCCATATACATACAATCTTCTTAAAAAGAACAAATGCCTGACAAGCCCATGCACAGCACCTTCCAGCTTAAAACAAGTTCTTACATGTTAAAGTTAATTCACGCTTATGGAAAATATTTTTTTTTTCTCCCCTCTGGACTATTAGGCCAGAGAATCTCTTTTAGACCTGATCCACAGTCAAACTAGGTTTTTTTGTTTGTTTGTACACCTACCATTGGGTAATTTGGGAAAAACAACCGAAACAAACCTAGCAGCAAATAAAGCTATGCCAGCAAATAATCCTAATGCAGTACCAAGTTTTAAACCTACAGGAACATAAGTTTACCATTATGGCTTCTTCTGCTTGAGGAAGTGATTCAAAGATACCAGTACAAGTTGTCCTATTGCTGTAATGTCCACTGTGATTTTGGGGAGCCTCCCCTCTTCTTTTTGGCAGTGGCAAGCACTTTTCTCTCCTGTCTATGAAGTCTCAGACATTGTTAACCAGAGACTAGTGTATCATTTATGTGTCATGTTATTACTCTGTAGCATATCTTGCTGCCATATGCTATATTCTTAAGCCAGAACACATACTACATATTACAGATGTTTCAATAAATTCATTGACTTAAACTCCTAAACATCTACCCAGTGCTTTAAGGACACATTCCCCCTCATGGCACTCCGTTCAGAAACCTCCATTCTACAACCATTTTATCTATCAACAACAGAAATTATCTTGATTAACAGCTTCACAGAACTTTTCATCTGCAGTCCTTCAAATAAAACATATCGCAGTGCTGTGCCATTAGCTCATTGTTTTCATACTAGGTAATATATTAGATCCTGCTGAATATTTTTAGACTGTTTAAAATAAAACAGTGCAAAGGCTGTCAAGGCCAAGATTTGACCGTGACTGCAACCACAAAAAAGACCAGGTTAGATCAACAAATAAATGGTTCCTAACTGAAATACATGTACAGATTTGTTAATAGAAACTCCAACTTTCATGGAAATTAAATTTCAGTAACAAAAAACAAACCTAAAAACTTCTGTTGTTTCAAATTCACTGATCAATACTTAACTTTTCCCTTTCAATGGACAAATGTGGCTTAATTACAGATAAATGTATCAGATACTAAGTCAACTTAAAGAAGCTCTTTAAGTTGAGTATTCATTATAAGTATTCTTTACAATCAATAATTCTAAGTTTATTTCCACAATTTTAATGGTTATCGAGCAGCTCAACATTCAGAAGAAAAAAATATTGAAAATAGTTTCACATGCCACCAACATCTGCTTTTCAAGTCTGAGGGTATGCGTGCATGTACATACCAAAAACCCTACAACAAGCAGATATTCTTTTGTCATATTCAATGTTTTGGGGGCTGCGGCAGCGTGTGGCTTTTTTCCTTGTTTGTTACTTTGTTTAAACACAGCATTGAGTTGACATAAACACTAATAACTTCTTGTTTAGGAAAAGATTTCAGTAGGTTTCTGTTAGCTTCCAATATTTATAAAACTTCTAGAAAATGCAAACATGACTTTCAACTACATAGCTTCCTGGTAAAAGTAGACTGTGACTTTAAACTACATGGTAAGCATGTGCTATAGGTGACTTCAAACTAGGTAGTTCACATAGTTTTAAACTATGTAGTTTAAAATCACTTGCAGTCAAGGTTTATCAGGAAGCAGCACAAGGTAATGGCCTTTCTGACCTACAAAATCAGGTGCAGCAGGACCTTATGCTCGGCCAGATGCTACAAAATTGTTGCGGATGCCATTTACCATTCTCCTCAGCTGGCTCACCACGGCCTTTAGAAACCATGGCCATTTTTCCTACTCACATCCACAAGGCTCATGGGCAATCCTATTTGAACACTCCACGGGAGAGGGAAGGACAGATCACATGGGGAAAAAGGTGAAACCGGTTCCTGCTGCACCCCAAAATGGGTGTCACAACATCCTCTAATTTTAGCCTGGTATCTAGGTGTCACCTCCTCCAAGCCCTCTGCTGCTTGCCATCACAACTGCTCTCTACTAAGTCCCATTAATAGGCTACTTCTTGTTTATACATTTATATAATAAACGCCTTAGCTATCTGTTATAATGAAAGAACACAGTTAAGCCCAGCTTGCTCAAAGATGCATGTCAGGCAGAGAGACGCCAGCACCGTGTCATCGCTCTGTGTGCAGTCAGCCAGAACGCAGCCTCAACCGCCTTCACCCAGCCTGACCCCTCCAGCTTCAGAGGGGGCACCGGGCTCCTCTTCCCAGCCCTCCCGCCTCCTCTGGGCACTCCTCAGGTGAAGGAAGAGCTGCACAGCCAGCGGAGTGTGGAGCCAACACGACTCAAAACAGCGCAGGTTCACCTTGCCTGAGCTGTGCTGTAATTACAGCTTATTATCAAACCAGGCCGTCCCACCACCAGCCCTCAGCATCCTATTACACCAAATTTATGTGGTCACATATCTTCAAATCAGCTGTACTCACTGATTAAAAGGAAACTAATCCCAAGCCCCATCTTTCCTCCAAGAAGATTCACATAAAGCTAAACCAACCCACCACATGGCAGCCAGATCTTGCACAAACGCCCAAGAGCCATTCAAGTGATGGAAAAGCCCCTCTCCGTGGCAGCGGTAACTTAAATTGGCTTAATGGCGTCAACAGATTGTAACTGACGCTCCAAATCTGAGTGCACACTTCTGGGAGCAGCACTACAAAGGCGTTTTTCCATGACAATAATAAACTATGACAGATAGGATCCCATCAGCACATGAAAACATGAGGTGTGTCCTGACTGACTAAGTTATCAGGACTAAAGCAATAGTTTTGGAAGCTTCCTACTACACATTCAACAGGACCGTGTTGCAAAAGTAATAGTTTCGGAAGCTTCCTACTGCACATTCAACAGGATCCGTGTTGCAAAAGCTAGAGCAGGGATTTCACCAAAATAGATGCTAATGTAAAGCAAAGCTGACATTTAGTGACTTATCCAACTCCTGAGAGGTAAGATGACCTAAAGGTCTTCCAGTTAAAGAGGTCATACACAGACACCATAGGCTCCAGAGGAAGAAGCAACTATAGCAGTGTTGCACACCTCTGCATGTTAATCTATATATTACCAACCTTTACATGTAAGAGGATAAACTCTTTTTAACTCACTTGTGTCAACAGCATTTCAAAAAGAGGAAACAAACTGCAGTGGTAAGCATTAAACAGGGTAATTCTCCCAGACGTGCAACACAAGGTCACAGGTCCTTCAAGAGCATTGCTTAAAAGTACCACACCCTAATTGGAAAAAAAAAAAAAAAAAGACTGATTAAAGACTCTCCCCTCTCCATGGGTCCTGCTGCTCACTGACACAGCCACCCCACAGACAATCATTTAATCACAAGATCTCAACCCTTCAGGAACGAAATAGATAGTTTTATAAAAGTGTCAGCTCACAACCAGAAGCAGGACAAATGGTCAAAGCAGCAAAGCAAGTGGCAGGAAATGATCACACCACGCATAGGAAACAGAACAGAAATCATCATTATTATAAACACTATATAAATCTATCAGTTAGCTGTCACTTGGATACCTCAAGCAAGGTAGTAGAACTGGAAAAGAAAGAGAAGACTGATAAAGGATGAAAAAGAGATATGGAATGGTACCTTCCTAGCAAGTGGCTACAAATGGACTTTCCCAACTAAAATACGACTGACGCAACTTCTGCTGTTCTAATTACTTAAAAGTATTTTAAAACATTTTCAAAAGGACCTTAATTTCTTCTACTACAGGATTACAAATTAAGAAAAAAAAATATATGCTTATTATGATTTTCATATATTTCTCTGTAAGTACATTTAATTACAAAATCCTTATAAAACAAATATCTTCTACTTTATAATATCCCATTTTTCAGCTAGATTCTTTCTCAAAGACAGCCCATACCTATTTTATCAGGGAAAAAAAAAAAAAAAAAAAAGATTAATCCAGAAATATGTGCTCTTCCCTGTTCATTCGTGACACCGTATCTACTCGGAATAAGAAAGTCTGAGGAACAACAACTCTAATAAAGGACATGAACTTGCAAAACATACAGTCCTCCTTTTTATGCTCAACTATCCCTACAGTCTGAAATACCACACTTAAATAACTTAAGGTAAGCTGACACATTTCTAGAATTTCTATCCTCTTATCTTTCATTTAGTATCAAAAAACCACACACTTGCACAGACCGCGTCAGAGGCAGCGCAATGCATATTTCCATCAGCTAGCTGACAAGTCGGCAGTGTTCTTAAAAAAAAAATTGATTTTTTTTTCCTAAAATTTGAAAACATGCAAATTACTAAAAATAATATTCAAAAAATATAAGTTCAAAGTGATCAAGTTGTGGAAACAAGCTGAACTTGTTCTTTATCAAACTGTAGGAGTTGCAGATGAAAGGAGGTGCTATATAAGGAATAGCCAGACTTTAACAGAGAATGCGCTGCCAAAACATTTTGGCCTAGATTCTGACAGGCACGCACTCAAGTTGAAGGGTCATGGAAAGCAGCAGTGTAAAGAAACAATCTACAGAGACCAGAAAACATTACGCTGTGGATTATAGCTCGGGGGGGGTGGGGTGCAGAGAGAAGATGCTTGGCGTTTTTGTTTGTTTGTTTTGAGATCTGTGGGGAAATACAAAAGATACAGTGTTTCAACTGCATGAAAAGGGGGTGGAGATATACAAACACAATTTTTAAGACAGCAAGCAATTACAAGATGTATCTTGTTCCTTTTCCTAGCTTGCTGCTATTCCTCCTCTTGCCTTCTCATTTGCTTTCATGGAACATGTTACAAGGAAGAACAGATAACAACCATCACACAAATGCTCCTGAAGGCCAACTTTCAAGAAATTCATACACTGTAATTTGATTAGATTCTTAATAAACACATCGAATTTTTCATGAAGAATTCTGGACCTGGTCAACATTCACACTCGGGAGTAGTACAAAGCATCATAAAACAAAAACAAAAATCAAATTACAAAAGATAGAGATTTGTGAAAGGTCTAGATTGAATTAATAGCTTCAGTAATGGCAAGGAAAAATTAATAGTTTTAAATTCTTACAATTCAGACAGTAAGAATACTAATAAAAAGGAAGCTGAAGTTCAGGCTGTTACATTAAGATGAGGAGGGGGAAAGATGCTCGTAAAACAGTACTCCTGTTTAACAGAGGACATGACTATGAAGCAAACAGACGCTCCTGTGTGCACCAAACACAGAAACATCTCATTGCACGCTACAGAGAGACCCTCGCTGGAATGGATACATGAACCCCAACCTTTGTGTCCTGCACCCACTAACACCAAGACGGAAATGTCTCATCAACAGAAACACAAAAACAAACACCACATACACACTTCAGGGACTGGTTTAGAATACGGAACAAAACCAAAGCTTGTGCTGGTTATTAAATTCAGAACCTTCAAACAAAGATTAACTGAAAGTAAGTGTTCAGAAGGGCATAGCTCTACACGTGGATACTGAATGGATTTATAAAAGTCAGAACACCATAACCTTAAACTGAGTACACTGAAAGCACCAGCTACTAACAAATCTACTTCTCCAAACCTTCAAGAAAGTCTGAGCAACTCTGCTATTAATAAAACCTCTGATCAGTGCAACACATCAGTATTTTTGATGCTTGGCAGTGGAAACCAAAGCCTCCAGCAGCTGACACGCTATTAAAAAAAAAAAAACAAACACAAAAAAAACCAAAAAAAACCCCACACCTCATGTTTCCTAGATACAATTGTGCAACTCCTTGACAAGCTTCACCTACTCTGGTCAGAAGGATGTTGAACATTCTTCTCTGCTTACCCAACACATACCCCACAGTACCAACCTGGCTTCTTGTACTTGCAGTTCTAAAAAGGGCTACATGCCACATTTTCAGAATAAAATACCACAGACCATATAAGTTATCAGAACTTCCTACTCTTACGCCAGTGAACAAGCTCATAAAAACATCTTTACGTAAGAGCTACCTTTGGCATTAACATTAGCCTGATGAGTTACAGCAAAGGCAAAATCACCGGATTTCGGCATGGTTTAGAATTAAAAGATGTTACGCTTGGGCATATTCTATTTCAACTATTCCTATGACATACAAGCTGCATATATGGTACACTTCCCTTCCTTTGGTAAAAGGCTTGTAGGTGCTTACGTAATCTTACAATTCTGATATGCAGACATTAAATTATCCACACCAAAGGCAGCCACATAGGAGGGATGTAATCTGTTCAGCTCAGCACCATTTCTCTTACTGCTTCAGCACATTTCTTAATTGATGACACATCTCAAATGTCTCGATTAAAAATTAATTTATAGGAGCACAAGAGGGGGAAAAAAAAAGAAAAGCCTTCTAACTACACATCAGTCCTTATGAAAACCATCCTTCCAAGTCTCATGAGTGCAGATACTTTCATTAATGGCAGTATTCAAATCAGTATTCTACAAGCTTCAAAAACTTGTCCAATAGATGCACCCGATGAAATTGCAAGTACTATTAAGAAAAAAAAAAAAAAAAAAGAAGAGCCTGAAGTCTACTTCAGTTAGTCCTTCACGTAATACTTCACACCGCAAACAATAAAAACGCGCACGCTACAGCTTCACTCTAAGCAAACGAAGGACGCTTCATTAAACTCCAGCAGGGGAGGGTTTCGGGGTCCGGCACACGAGCCCCCCCGGCCCGCATCGCCGCGGCACAGCGCAGGCGGTGCTGCCCCCTCCCCGCCCGTCCAGCCCCAGCCCCAGCCCCGCCGCGGGCTCTGCCCCAGGCTCCCCCGGGGCCAACAACTCACCGCCGCACCGGCCGCAGCTCCCACCGCCCGACCCCGCGGGCTTTTATTCTGCAAAACCCCGTGGCAGGGGCGGGGAGGAAGGGGCGAGAAATTCTTGGTTTTCAAACAAAACAGACATCGGCCCCATATGCTGCCTTCCGTTCCCTTTCTCACCCAACACTTTTTTTTTATTTTTTAATTGAGGGTGAGGGGAAGAAGGAGGGGAGATTCCGGTAGCCGGCGGCAGCCCGGGCCGTGCCTCCTCACCCCACGCCTCGGAGCAACGGGTGCTCGGCGGGGAAGCGGCCGGGGCGCCCCGCGGGCTGCGCCCCCCGCGCCGGGCAGGGAAACGCCGGAAAAAGTTTGAGCGGGGAAAGGAGCGGCCGTGCCTCCGGTCCCGTCGCCAGCACCGACGCCACCTGGGAGGCTGGCGAGGAGAGGAGAGCAGGAAGGGGAGTTTGCGAGGCGCCCGAAGCCCGCGCCCTGCCCTCTCCTGCGAGCCCCGCGCCGGTCGCCCTCCCCGCCGCACCGCGCCCCACGGAGCGGCGGGGCTGGGCGGGAGTGATGGGCAGCAGCCTCTACAGCCCCACCGCCACCCCTCGGGGGTGGGAGCCGGGACCCAGCGCAGTGCCACCCGCGATCCCCAGCGACCCTCTTCTCTTCCCTACCCTTCCCCGGCGGGCACCCCGGGCGCGGCGCGACCCGGCCGCGCCGCCTGCCCTCACCTGGGCGCCGAGCGACAACTCACCTGCGGAGAGCTGGGCCCGGGCCGCCCCGAGCAGGGCGGGCGAGCAGCCGGCCAACAGGGCGAGCGCCGCCAGCAGCGGCAGCGAGGCGGCGGCGCCGGCCCCCCTGCCCATGCCGACTTGCGGAGAAGTTTCCCAAAGAGGCCGGGGCTGCCCCGGCCCGCGGCGGCGGGCGGAGCTCGCCTCGCCCGCCCCTCACGCCCCGGCGCCTGGCCAGGAGACCCCCGCGCCGAGGGGCGCCCGCTGGCCCCGGGGCCGCCCGCTGGGGCAGCCGTCTGCGGCGCGACGGACGCAGCAGCGGCGGCGGCGGCAGCACCGGCTCCCCTCGTACTCCGGAGTTACTTTGCTGCTGGGCGAGCGGGGAGGGAGGGAGGAGCCGAGCGCGCACGTCCAACCCCCGCTCCCCGGCACTTGGCAGGGGGAATGTGGGACTCCGGCCCGCAGCCCGGCGCGGGCGGAGCGGCGCCCGGCAGCGCCTCCTGCTGCAGGCGCCGGGGCCAGCACCGCCTGGGCTCGGAACGGCTCGGCACTGCCCGGCTCCGTAGTTTTCCCCGGCACGGCTCGGCTCCGCTCTTCTCTCCTCTCCCTCCGGCACGGCACAGCCTGGCTCAGCGCGGCCCGGCTCTTCTCGACTCGGCTCGGCGCAGCGCTGCCCGGGAGCCGCTACCGCCGGCTCTCCGAGACTCCCGCTCGCAAACCCCCGGCCGGAGGGAACCTGCCGCCTCTGGAGGAGAAAGAGGAGGCAAAGAGGGGCGAAAGGGCTGAGCTGGCGGGGTGGGGAGGTCGTGGCGGGGAGCACGGCCGGGGGGCGTTGGGTCCCGGGCGCTGTCTGCATGGGGAAAGTCCAGCCGCCCCGGCTTGGATTTACTGCTTGTACCTGCTTTTAGAAACGCGTTATAGATCGGCTGGCGAGCGTTGCGTTACTATTGTGCATCAAGCAGCCTGGCTGTATCTTCGAGCCAAGGTTTGTGGCTTTTTTCTTTGCTCCCTTCTCTTTGGCAACACTTGCCTGGCACGTATGCCGGTGAAGTCTCGTCGATCGGGATTGCAATTGTAATAAACGGTATTGCCATTAGTGCTATTATTTCTACATGTGTTAAATAACCGACCTTTCAGACAGGTCTATGTGCAGCTGTATGACTCTGACACCCGCGGGCTGTGAAGCAGGATCTTCTCGCCAGATACAGACTCCAGGTATGTGTATAATAAAGGCCTCGTTCTCTGTCTCAGAAAGCACTGGAGGTCTGTGTGCTTCCAGAGCGTAGGACCCTAAAAAGCACTTAAAATAATGGATAAAGGCACCAGTGCTGAATTTCTCTTTAAATAGGCATAATTTCCTCCAGATTTTTAACCTACTTATATTAGGTTTTTGCATGGCAACTTGTAGTTAGAGATGTTGTATAATGATTACAACAGAACCTGAAACCACTGGAAACTCACAGGTTTTATTGCAAACTCGAAATTCAGTCCGGGTTCATCAAAGGTTTGCTGTGATTCAAAATCCTTTCTAGGCACTGTGTGGCAATTGATAGGTTTGTCTCTAAACCCCTGCAAAACCTCATGTTTTCACAACAAAAAAATGGTGAAACACAACAGGTTGCTTTGTTATACAAACGAACCTGTACTTCACACCCAAAAAAAAAAAAAAAACAAACACCCACCTGTCACTAAAAAACCTGTACACCTGGAAACACCCGTACTTCATTTGGGCGGAGTGGCTAAAAACCAACTTGCATACTTACTGTGAACTATAAAATTCACCGGAGAGTTTGAGAGGTATGGGTGAGATGCACATGTAACCCCACTTTTCCTCCAGGTATGTATCTGTCGAACCATGATGTGTAGTTCACTCTGTCCTACTGTACTTGGCATCCTGACGAACACTTAAAGTTACACATGAGGTTTGAGGTCATTTTTCTATTATGGGACATGAATGGATTTATTTTTGTTCCATCTTTTGCATTTTTAGACATCTAAATGTTTTACAGTCTTTCACATTTTCAATTAAGAGCAAAGCATATTTATATTGCCTCTTGCACATCTTTTAAAAACTGTCTGAGCTAACAACTTGCATGCTAAATATAAGCCAAATATAACAGCTAAAAGATGGAGAGATCCCACAGTAATGTCTTTCTCTCCAAGCTGAAGAGTGTTTGTCTTTATCCTGAGTGTTGTCTTTATCCTGATTATTACAACCTCTAAATAAAATGTCAAATAAATCTCTGTCAAATTGAAAAAAGTTTGGTTCTGAAACTCTGCTAGATACCTCTACCCTCTTTGCATTCCCTGTTAAAACTTTCCCATTATACTTTTGAGTGTTGCTAAGCCCATCATACTATATTTTTTAACATAGGCTATCATTTAGTTGTGTTCATAGTGACTGACAGATGTCTAGCATAATATATCATATCACAGTAAAAAATCTTAAATTAGCAATATTCCAAAGCTATATGATAGAATTCATATCTAACATGGTATTTTCCCATGGTATTTGAAGATTATGTAAAATGTATTTATATTATAGTAAAATACATATTCTTAACCGGCAAAAATATTTCCATCTTCTCTTTTTTTGTTGGTTTTTTTTCAGGAACTTTTAAGAATTCTCCTAGAGCATGAAGGGATTTCAAGAGATTTAAATGAATTTTTTCTGGCCAAAAGATCAGATAGTCAGGGATTCTCATTATCTTGCTGCTCCCACCCGACTTTCCACCCCTCTGCTCTTTTGCTTCCTTTGTGAAAATCTGCTCACTTATTTTATGAGCCTTAGCAAGATCCAAGGCCTTGAAGATCTGACTCTTCAAGGTTGGAGATCCTAGAGAAAATTGAGAATTGTATTGACTTGGGTTTTCTTTGTGTTATCCAATAATGCCCATGGCAGGGTCTTTATTGTATTTTGACTTCTGAAAAAAATATCTCAGTAAAATGTACTGCAAATTTCAATTAAATGTATTCTTTTACTGCCTAGTACTCATGGAGGCTTTTTTTGAGAATTCTAATTTCACAGAGAACCAGTAGCCCACACTCTTGTTGTAACAAACCATGGACACATAGACTGGAGAAGAGACAATGCTGAGGGTCTTACTGATGCCTTTGAACATTCTCCCCTGACACAGTTGCTTTTTGGATGCAAACGTGGGGCAGGTAGAGGATCTGAAAATGATGGGGGTTCACTGCTGCATATCATGTGTGCACAGGTGGACGAGGAAAATAGCTTCCAAATAGGAGCACCCCATGTTAACCCAGCTACTTGTGGTAGCTGGTGGGAACAGGGCATGCAACAGGGGAACGGCCCTCTGACTGTCAGTCCCCAGGGGCACCTCTGCAGCTCTTGCTCATATTCTCCAGCTCCCCTGTCATCAGAGCTAGTGACAGGTTTGTGTCATTAACAGAGAGCTGTGTGGCATTTCCCATTCTGAGACTCCTGTTCTTGCTTGAACACCAACCATTCTCAACAATGTCCATGTTTCAGCCTAGAATTTTCCATTCTTTACACACAGACAGGATCAGGATATTACTTTTGTCTGCCTGTCATTTTTGCAGTTCTGATAAAATAGCCTATGATTTTTAAAAGAGAATACATTCCCTATTATTGCCCAAATCCTGTCTTATTTTTCCTTCGAGCAGACAAAACAGTTGACAAAGAAAATATAGCATGGGAATAGCCTTCAAGGAGTGAGGCATGGCCTTGTTCTCAAATAAGTTGTTTTACTGAATTCAGTCCTTTCAAAACTACATTGTACTGTGCATTCCTTATGTCAGGGTCTAGCCCGGAAAGGAACTGGTCTCTGAGTTTGCCTATACATCAAAGAAACTGTTCTGTAAAAGTCTCTATTTTAGTAGAGTCTTGTTCTGTAAGACACTCTTTGGCTAAAGCAAGGGACACTGAGAGCTGGACTTCGGAAGGCAGCTAGTAGCTGAAGCACAGTATATCTTTTGGTGATTATGAATGCATTAAACTCCTCAGAACTGTTTAAACAAATTCTTGCAACATATTTTCTGTATATATGGACTTAAGCAAATACATCTTTCCACATTACCTAGAAGCGTTTTACTAGTTGTCTTCTATCCCCATGCCATTCATCACAGCTTCTTGCTCATTAGAAACATAGGAGGAAACATCATGTTGTGCTATTGAGGAAGAGACCAACCAAACTTAAGAAGTTTCTTAGGACTTGCAGAGGTACACCGCATTTCTGTACTGATTAGCAAATTATTTTTAGATTATTGTACCTGTACCCGCTGCTTGCAATGGTTTGAAGGCATGTAGAGCTTTAAAGTCCACAACACTAAAGCTGAGCTTGAACTCAGCTGAAGGTGTTCTTTCAGATTTTGGAACAGCTCCGAAAAGGCACTCAATGTGCCCTTCAAAGCTTCATAAGAAATTGGGAGAAAAATGGACAGATGGCCTTAGGGCATGTGTTGCCACTGAAGTACAGCAGACAAAGAGATCCAACAGTAGAGAATGGTTAAGTTGGATAAAGTCTTGCAGGTGTTAATCTCGTGCAGTGAAAATTGGAGCTGATAGAAAAATGAATGTATAAGGATAACACATAGATGTGCCATCTAGAGAGATCATTTTAGCAGCAGTTTTTTGGGCTAAATAGTTGGTTGTGATCAGCAGAATAAATCACACAATATTGCTTCTGTTCTCTTATTAGGTGAACCTGCATGTATTCGTGGCTTAATTGGTAAACATGCACATTTAAAATTCAATGTGTAGAATATTTGTAAGAAGTCAATGGATGAAAGAAATGAACTGAAAGTAAAATCAATGTGATCCAAAATTACATCGCATTTTTCATCCAGTTTTTACCCAGTCTTAGCATGTTGTGATTGGCACAAGCAACACAGCAGTATTTTGTACATAAAAAGAAGTGCAGAGCTGGGTAATCTCCTCTTGAGAACTTTTAAAGAGCATGAAGTTTGTGAATGCTGCCAAGTGATAGGCCTGGAAACACTTAAATATCTCTTTCCTAGGCTTTTTTTTTAAACAAGGTTTAAGTGATTCGGAGGTCGCAGAGGAGACATCTCATACAAAACAGACATCAGAAATGCATTTGTAAGTGTCAGACCCTGGCCTCATTACCACCAAAAAATTCGGCAACTTCATTTGAATGGTGTGATTCATCTAGGGAGAGTAATGACATGGAAGTTATCCATAGCCTCAAGACCTTTCACAGTGCTGTTACGTCCACTTGTGCTACATCCAGTGATCAGTTTATTAAGGGGCCTTGGAGGCAAATTAATTATTTAGAAGTACAATAAATTGATAATTCAGTCTTTCTTCCTGTAATGGAAGTAACGTTCTTGAGATTACCATTAGATCCTCAATACCAGACGTTGCTGAACTCTTATCTGAAAGAAGACCTATTTGAGAAAACCTTGAAGTGAAATAAGTAATGCTTATAAATCAAAAATTACTTTTAAGTAACGCAGAGCTCTGTAGTGTTTAGCAGGTCTGCTGGGATTGGTAGTGGCTTTATTTGTCTTATCCAGGCATAAATATCCAATATAGATTACTGCAAAACCTGTTACTGAAATTGAAGAAAGCTAGGCTTGGCTTGGAGGAGAGCAATTACTCTCTGTGATAATTGTTGGTGTTACAGTGGTGTATTCAAAAATTTTATGACATCCGAATTCTTACATGTGTCAACCTCTTCTTGTTAATTGGAAATTGATACATTATGAGGGTGGCTGAGGAGTCTGCCTGAATATAAAATGATCTAAAGAAAACAACCCTGAGCATAAACAAACACAAGTAAGTGACAATATAAAAAACATTACCCATTTCTCTGGCATATTTATCCATTAAAAAGGAATATATTCAGGTTCTTACTGTTAACCAAGAGATGGCTATGATTTGAATAAGAAAGAAGCTCAAGAAGCCTAGTATGTGGTTCAACCTTACCTTCAAAAATTTTAAAGATAGCCAGGAATGAAAATTGGAATCTGCAATCAATCAGTCATACTCAAGGGAACAAGAATATGATTAAAGACATTTCAAGTCCAGCACTATACTCACATTTATTTTTGCAATCTCATTGGCTACTGACTGAAAGCAAACCTAGGGCTCAAGTATGTGCATTTCATACCCGTGTCTACACTGCTGATCAGTGACAGCCCATAGGGAAAGGAAAGGCCACATCTGGCAGAAGTTTTCCAGCATTATCTGCACAGGGCAGGGAAAGATGCTAAACAAAATATAGCCCTCTCTTCTTCAGCCTACCATGTAAATGTGTCGGCTGGGGTAGGGATTTATGACCTCTCAAAGAATGGAGGAATAGATGTTGAATTATTTCTTCATTTCATATTGAACCGAGGAATTGTTAATGCTCTGAAGATACTTTTGCAGAAACAATTGCTAAAAATTCATGGATGTCATCTTATCTATAGTTTTAGGCAGATTTCATCCCCCAGGGAAATTAATCAAGCCACATTAATGCATACTCAGCAGACTCGGAAGTCATAACTGATGTCTGCTATAGTAACTACTCATCTCATTCCACAAAAGCTTTCCCTATTAGAACAGTCTTTCATAAGACACTACTAAACTTCTCTTCCAAAGTGGAAAGTCTCATCATATAAATCTTACAAACTCATAAAGACTTTGTCTCTGGAGTCCGACAGCTATTTTCTGGTTGCTCTTAGAATATTACTGCCTCAGTTCTGTGTACTTTAACTCCAAGACTTCAGTGTGACATTCAGATATCTACCATAAAGCCTTAAGTTTCCACTTTTATGTTCCTTCATTTCAGAGCTGAAGTATTCTCTTCATTTCCCCAGTTTCTAAGATAAGCTGCTAAAATGGAAAAGGCTACCTACTCCAAGAATAGATGTGTATATATCTTATCCAAAGTAGGTTAACTTCTACCTGAAGAGTTTATTGGCAGTTGAATTACCATACTTTGTCTTTGCTGGATGGCAAGTGACTCACTCTGAGTTACTGTATGTCAGGACATTGGAGCCATGTGTAAAGTTATTCTGTTCTTTTTTTCTCTTCCTTTAGTTCTAAATGTAAAACTTGCATTTCTTATACCCACTTGTGTAATACCTGGAATATTTCTTCTTTCTCTATAACAAGTTTATAGGAACAAATCAGAAAAGTTGAAGGAAACAGTATTATGAAAGACAGTGCTATCTGAGACAGGATACTGCAATATATTTAATAATTATTCTATCAGAGTCTGGAGAGTGTTGAAAAGTAAAAGCTTTGTAGAGCAGAATTAGTGGGATTTACCTGGAAATTCGTTATACAATTTGTTGCTTCCTGAAAAGAAGATTCACGTAGCTTTTTATGTGAGAAAAATGTTTTACCTGGCCTGAAGGTTCATTTTAGTTTTAAAAATATATCTACACTGGATTCTGAAATTCTTTTCATTTTAATACATGTTCAAGCAAAATGTCTTTAGATTTTATGTAGAATAGTCTGGCAGCTTTTATAATAAATTTGTCTGCTTTTTTCTGTTTATACTGGGGTGATTCTTTATTATCATAGCTATCGCTTACTCAGCTGAACTATATTACTGTCCGTTTTATCTCAATGATGACAGACTAGGAAACAGAAGATCAGTTCAAGAATACTTACAGCAAACGCAATGCCAACCTTCATCAGCTGTGAAAAATATATTGTGCTACGTTACCATCTTTTTATGTCCTGTAAATATTATAAGCCCTTCACACAGCCCTTGTTTTACCTAACTCCTTCCTCGTGTTCTCAGCAGTATTTGTTTGCAGATTGAAATGTATTTATGGATTTTCCTTTAGCCTAGAAGAAGGTAGTTTCTCCAAGTTCAACAACTGGATCAGTATGTCTTATTGTTGCACTCTGCGTTATCCCAGCCTGTTCCTGAACTGCCATCTCTTCTGGGTACAGGCATTTGGGATACAGACAGGAAACCTACATCGTTATTGTGCTGAAAGCAGTAATAGTGTTGATACAGTTTGCAAAGTGGTGTTCCTGTCTAAAGGACTGGCCATTTTTCATCTTGAGCTTGAGTTTGGGTAGCTTATTATCTTCCTAAGTCAAAACTGCCCCAGGACACCTGAGGCAATCTGTAGGATCTCAGCTTGTTTTTCTCCACGTTCCAGTCTATTCCTCTCTCTTCTTGGCTGCCCATTCTCTGGAGAAGAAGGGCAGGGTTCTCTTCTAGGCTCAGACACCTTAAGGAGGTGTTTAAGAATGAATCTGACCCAAAAAGTGTATCACAGTAACTTCTAGTGGATCTGATCTTGAGGCTTTCTAAGTCAGCAACATTTGGATCTCCAGAAAATTCCAAAAGACTTTATAGGTCCTATTCACAATAATTTGGAAGGTTTGTCTAATTTCTGGCATCCCAATAAGAGGCAGTGGCTAGTTGTTTATTCTTCTCACAGTGCCCACCTGAGTGCCAGCACTTAATGACTACCAACCGCATGGCACCACTATAATGATAGAACTAGCAATAGCACCATGAAAACAACAATATCATTAAATCATTTTCCCAGAGAAGATTATAGACATAGACAACAATGAAGTGAAGGAAGAAAACTATAAATGTAAATTATGTTAGTCTTGGAGAAAATCACTAGTTTATTCGGCAGGAAGAAAAAGACAACAATTATCAGTAACCCTGCAGCTCCTACAGATGAAGGGTTAAGATTCTCCTGAACTCCATCTAACTACAGGTTTTATTTGGACAAAATATAAATTCAAAGTCAACTTGTCCTTGCACAGCTGCAATGCCCTTTCCTGATTTCCTTTCCCACTGGAGTAATTAGCTATGGTAGCAGTTCAAAAGTGGTTGCCTGGCAATTATGATTAGAATTCGTAATTCCAAATTGCTAAATATTTCATTTAATAAGGAGTATAGTTTGCTTAAAATCTCACTTCTGTCTACATTCTAACACTAGAGGTTACAAGTAACATCTACAAATTTTTGTACTTGAGAGATTAGAGATTATATGTTCCCCCTATTTTTCAGCGTGCTCACATGATACATTTTATAGAACGTCAGGTCTAGTTATTTGGTTGGTCTCTTCATACAATCAGTGAGAGCTCTGTCCAGCAACACTGGCTCTCCACATGGTACTGTGAATAGTCCCACTGAAATCAGGGCCTCATTCATCACGCCTGATGATAATGGTTTGCTAGATTGGGCTGGATCTCATAACCTTCCCCCCCCTCATGCCCTCTTTCTGAGCATGTTTTCAAACCATTTAGAAGAGGAAAAAAAGTACATTTAAACACCTAAACTGCCAAGCTGATACAGATAGAAAGTACTCATAAAAACTGACGAGATTTCAAGCTTTAGCTTTTAGGGCCACTAGAAGTGATCATTTGTTGGCTTTCTGTGTAACACGGTCAGTAACAGTGTCATCCAACAGTATTCTGTGTTAAGTGACCACGCTTCTGCTCAAGTAAATCAAAGGGCTGAAAAGGCATTCAGTCTTTATTTTTGCCTCATAATGGATTTCAGTGACTAATCAGCTTTATTTGAAAATGTGTCAAGCTTTAAGTTCCAAAAATTGTTCTTGACAATATGTCTCTAAATTAGCCTTTTCTTTTGCCTACACTAATTATTGTTTTATCTATATACTGTGGATCTCAGAGGGGGTTGTCAGTAATGAAATGATTAAAAATACATTGTTAGCAAGCACTTAAAATTACTTTTACTGTAATTTTTTAATAATCAACTGTCAGGGGTTTGAGTCATGCCTGATTTACAATGAAATCTGCATTTCTAACACCTGGAGAAGATAGGTTATTCTATTGGCTTATGCTAACAAACAGTACTCCAACAAGTCTTTGGGATCACATAGTGGAAACCTGCCTATCCAGTCATAAATTATAAGCAGTCTCATTAATTTCTTTCAGGTTAGCACATGAAGAGTTTTTTATAACCACGGTTGCTATAAGGCAGGTAGAGTGCCTAGCAGCATGCACGGATTCCAGAGAGGTTTGTGATCTTCTCATCCTACTGTGTTCAAAGTTTTAAGAATTGTCTTGAAGCGAATGTTTGATAGATAGCATACAGTGCTCTTCCATCCGGTGCTGTGAGTCATAGCATTGTGTATTGTACCAGTTTATTCAACTTCCACAGACCAGCATATCCCACACTGAGACCTAAGTGTTTCTTTTTCCTTTGTCTAAGGACAAACTTTCTGGTTCTACTTTAAATTCTTTATCCACAGCTTGTGAAGTGGAAGAGAGTTCCAAATGTGGATATGGTGACTTGACTCCGCTTTTCTTTTTTTTGTGTGTGTATGGAGAAATAAGCCTCGATTAATGACGAGTTTCTGTTCACAGTGTTCTTTCTTTTAAAAGGCAAAACCTGTTCCCTGTGTGTGTGGAAGATGACAGATTGACAGCCCAGGGAGACTGAAAGCCCTCTGTTTATCCCCAGTACAGATACAACACAACTAGTAAAAATGCAACTTTCTGTGAGCAACCCTGCCAATGTATTTTAGCTCTGGTCTACATGACCAGGGAAACATTCAGGATGCTGGAGACTATTTTAGTTATCTAGGCTATGTGGTCCTTTGTCTTTGCCAAAGCTGCCCACCACTGTGATGACAGTTTCTGTGATCTGGATGTTTGAGAACATCAGCTTTCATTGAGCAGTCATCACGTGGTTGTGACTTTCATTTAAGACTGATCTGATTTGAACTGTGTTTCACAGATAAATGCCTTAGTGCCTTGTCTCCAATCATCTGAGCTTTTCAGCTGCTCTGAGTGCCCCTCGTTTGAAAGGAAAAGAAAGAGAAATTATATTTTGAGTCTGTTGGTCTGGGTAAAGGGATCTTAGCTGATGATACATGGAGCTGATCACACTAATTTCAGTGCTTTGGTGCCTCTTTGAGACTGATGGGGATACACCATGAGCTTTTTTTGTGACTTTTATGGCACAGCTGTAAAATTCAGTGAGTTCGGGGGAATAGCTGAGGGAGCGACCTGGGCATGTGACAGTGAATAAGACAGTTGTTATTTGCACATTGATTATGGCAAGAGATTTTCACAGATGCGTGTTAGGAGGCTTATAGATCACAAAATGCTCTAGTATCATTTTGGGAAGTGGTACATTGGAGATGTAAATGAGGAGATATCGTTAATGGTTTATTTCTTAGCACATTCCTGTTTCAAGGAAGCCAAAATTAGACCGGCATTCTGCAGCGGAGATAGGAAAAGGAATGCATTGGCTGGGCATATAGCTGTCTTGGGACAGCAGGCATTGGTGAGAAAGAGGAGATCGAGGCAGGAATACTTGTGTGATCAAAGAGAAACAGAACGCAGGAAAAAACGTGCAGAGGAAAGGTGACCAGAAAAACTCCTCAGGATTTTTTTTCATGTCCTATGCCTGGTGTTCAGTCACACTGCAGTACTCAGAAAATGGGTTTGAGATTATGTGACCGTGGTGAATTTTGGTAATGGATCTGTCCAAGTGAAATACACTTTAAAAAAAAAATATTTCTCCTGCAAATAAGGTTCTGTAGAGTCCTGGTGCAAGGAATTCAGCAGTTGCAGAAATTACTGAGGGGATGTTTGGTCTTTGTGAACACGCGGTGAAGTCCTACCTTGCAATACTACGGTGGCAGTATATGATTAATATTGCAATTAATAGCTCATGTTTCTCCCTTGTGCACCCAGATACTGAGCTGTCTGAAACCTGATTCAAGAGATCTTGCTGCAGCTGCAGTGTTCTTCCTACAACTCTGCTTTAATAACACTGTAACTAATATTTCAATGCTATTCTAGTCTCCAAGTCCCCAAATCTTATTTAATCACTTTTTTTAATTTATTTTTTTCTATTTTCTACAAATAACATTTGCTGCAAGGATGTGGATATTCTCTCCATGTCGATGAAGGTCTACCTAATGCTGAGCTCTGTTGTTTCTGTATTTCCACACTGAATTCTAGAGCATGACAGCAATTCGTTCAGTTCTCCAAGACAAAGAGGAAACTCATACCATGAAAGATTGAAAGAGTTTGGGCTGTTGAAGGTCCTTCACAAAATCTTTTCATTCAGCTCTAGAATTTATGCAAGCCCAAACTTTTTACATATATGCCCAATTGAGAATTTTGATGCTGCTGTCATGTGCTGTAGGGTAGGGGTTTGAGAACATTAAGGAGCTTTCTTGGAGCACATTTAGTTACTCACAAAAAGTGTAAATTCAGGATAGCAGAGGGGGTTTAGTAAGTTTGCTGTGGGTTAAACTCATCAGATCCAGATTTTTTTAATGACTCCCTGAGAAATATGCAAGATACAGGCTGTGAGTTTGCTCTCCTGCCAAAAGGGCTTTTTTACCTCCTTGAATGACCAGTACAAATGTCTTCATGCCTCATCTATGAACATCATGTCCTATCAGGAAAAGCTCTGTTCTCAATAACCAAGAAAAACATTTGCTCTGTTTGCAATTTCATGTGCTATCATGTGATAACAAGACTGTTATTTGGAAAAAACTGTTGATTTTCATTCTTATAATTACGGTGCTTACTTAGTTGTTTGTTGAAAAGTTTTTCAGTCCCAAAGGCCATTTTTAAATAAAGCCAAATTCAGTAACAAGTATTTTTATGTCTTATTTGAATTGCTATTAACATATGAAGTTTTTGCTACTTGTGAACTTATCTATCAGTTCAGTTAAAATTTGAAATATAAATTTAGTTCAACTAGCATCATTTGAAGTGTATATACTTCATTTTTGCATTCATTTTGTCAGCTATACACCCCCTATACCATATGGTATGATGCTCTCAAAGAAGCTAAATCTTTTCTGCACAGTAATTGTTTTCATTTCTATTAAAAGAGAAAGGTACAAATAATAGGCACAGTGACGGCATGCAATCTTTGGCATGTCACTAAATCCTTGATGTCTATTAAAACCCCACCTAAACCTGCAATTCCCTTGACAGAGCACGTAGGAAGGCCTTTCTCCATCTGCTGTTTTTGCTGATGAGACGCCAAATGTCTTTACAGATACTTTCATAGAAAAGGAAGGAAATGCAATTACAGGAATCATGCTTTTAAAAGTGCCATTTGAGAAAAAAAAAAAGTCAAAGTGATTTTATATATACTAGATCACCTCAGAGAATGATTACAAATGATGTTCATTTGCAATAGAAAGGAGTGATAACTGATTTTTTTATATTGGTGTACGTAAAAGATGATGTTTGAAACGTCCATCATTCTCTGCTATTTCAGCTGTCCTCTTGCCCTTAAACTTACAATTTAGCACAGAATAAGAAAGTAGCTCTTAGCAAGTTTAAACAAATCTAGTAGAACTAACTGAATCTGAATATTTTAATGAGAAGATCAGTGCTTTAAATGCCGTGTAAATGTTAAAACTTAAAATCATCCTAAATATTTGCCTCAGCCACATCTAGAACAGCTTTGTACAGTGGCATTGTATTGTTAGATATGCACGCAGATGTGCTTTCAAAACAACAGCAAATTGTTACAAAAGGCACACTGCTTGTTTTGCTCATTTGTAATGTACTGGTATGGAATTAAAGCATTTGCTTAGAGACTGAAATGATAATTATATCTTCTCTTTTTGTGAACATGTCTAAACCAAAATGTCCGGAGCCAACCAGCTGACATCTTTTGACATTTTTGTTGACTTTTTTTTACACAGAAGTAAACATGACAAACAGAATTCAAGCAATTTTAGACAGGAATTTCTTTCATATTCACAACTGTTCGCTTGAACTGAAGTACAATCTTCAAGGCATCAAGTTGCTGAAAGAGTGTCTATGAAAATAAAACTGTCTTTGTGAACCATAGGTGATACATTTTCTGTGTTCTCAAATATAGGTGTAAATTGAAAGAGAGTAAAACTAGCAAGAGCAAACAGGAAAAGAATTAAAACACTATGTCTTTGTTGTTTCATTTCCTTTACTACAGAGTGCAATCAATACTTTACAACAGGGTTAATATAGTCTCTTCAAACATGCTATTATTCTTTCAAAATAGCACAATATTAGTTATGCTGTCTGCAGTCTTTCCAATGTGACAGGATTGTGTGGGCGTTCAGATTGTAAGTAATTTTCTTGGTGCCCTCTGTTGGAGTATTTTCCATGAGTGCTAACAATAGCAGCTAGCACTACACAGCTGCAAGAAATTGGAGTGGTGGATGTTCTAATTCTAATTAGTATAATTAACACAAACAAAAAAAATGTCCCACAGTGAGACACTTACTGTTTCTGCTTAGTAGTTATTGAATATCCAGATTCCACATCTGCCAGTCCTTTACTATTCAAGTGAGGTTGTGGTGGTTGATTTATTATTTTTTTCCAGCTTCAGTGACATTCAGGTGCACTGAAAGGCATTTTAAAACATAGCCTGGAGACTGATCCAGTAACTAGTTTTTTTATATTCCTTCTTGTACCTTACTTTTGGAAAGCATCTCTTTTGTAAGTAAATAAATGTAAGCATTGGCCCAATTTGGTGTAGCACTGCCTCCTGCTTTTGGTTTCAGAATTACTTTGCCTTCACAAGGCCACTCTATTGAACTCCTCAATCAAATGGTCAACGGCCAGCCTTCAAGAAGGGAGGAAGAAAGCCATCAAACTTATTATTTGAGGATATTTGAATACCCTAGTGACTCCAGAATTGGCTTGAATCCCGTGGTCCCGGGGATTACCATCCAAGGTATATTTGCCTGTCAACATTCTCATCTTGGGCAAAAAAATATATTTTTTTAGCTTGCTCAGGTCTTGGTATTCAAACCACTGCACAACACTATTTCTGCTTATAATCCAGGGTGCGAGTATCCTGGCAGAACAGTTTTTCATTTGTCTTTGATCATACATATCATGTTAGTAAATGGGCAGAAATGTGATGTACTTGCTTACAGTGAGAAGTACGTTACCTACAAGTAGCTGCATTTGTGTAGCAAAGTCTACTCAGCACTACATACCTTGCTATGCAAAGGAATGCTCAGTAGAATTCAGCACTACTGAATAAAAGTGTTACCTATATTGCTTCTCCCTATGGACAAAATATGGCAGAAGTCATAATCTGAGGAGGGATTAGTTAGCACGGAAAGGAGAGATGTGTTGGCTAGTGCTTATGAAAATGGAAGAACTGAAGAAAATGTTATCTTTTGCAGTTAGGTCAGTGTTGGGCAATCCAGATTGCTTTACCTGCTGAAGTCAGAAGTGGTCATATCTGCACAAAGTGATAATTTTTCTATCCCTTTCCTTGTCAAGATTGAGTCAATCATCATGTGACAGACCACCCATGTGTAAAAAGATACACGTCTGGTGGGAGCTGATATGGAACCTGCAGATGGGCTTATTGGCTTTGAAAAGCGAGTAATTTTCCATTAATACTTCCTGTAGAGGATAAGGCCTTGCTACCTTTAAGATGAGCTGTAATTAGGCCATTATTTGAAGTCTCAGATACTGCAGCCGATAACTATAGAAGTTACAGTCTTTTTCTAAATTGCCCTTTCATCTTTCAGTCTGGCTTTATGTCTGGATATAGCACTGAATGAATCACTCATGTTAATTAATAGTCAACACATTAGCTGCATGAGTTGTTTATAATTTCTTGTCTCTACATCGGCCTCACCTCAAATATCCATTATTAATAATAAACTGTTTTACAGAAGCACCCACATACAGTTAGTTGCTGTGCAAATATGTATAAAAATACAAACCACAAAGCATAAAAACTAAAGAAAGATAGAATTAATGACCTTATTACTCCAGTCTGAAGCTCTGTAACAGCAGCTAATCCTCAATACAGGAATTCTGTTTCTGCAATTTACCTCTTCCTTAGAGGTTTCTCATTCTTTGTATGTGGTCCAAAGAACATGTGTTTCTTCAACTCTTTTTAAATGGAACAGGTATAACATTTGTAGTAGCTTTTTTATGTAAAAGGATATGACTTGGGCACTTACATAATTACTAGGATTGATATGTCACAAAAGTACATTGCTCAATTATAATATTTTGAAATATTCATTTGGAGTCCAGTAGTTCATCTGTGCTTCTTTTCGAGTATTTCTTACAAGATCACTTAGTCAGAAGTAATTAGCAAGAATCAGCTGATCTGAACTAGAATAAGTAGTCCTTGGTATGGATCTCATGAAAAAATGAGATATTCCCCAAGAACTACAGAGAAAAGAGACAGTTAGATATACAGAAATAAAGAGTTAAATACACAGAAGAGTGACAAGTGCACAAGCATCAGTGAATTAATAAGTATATGCTCTCATATGCACATTTTCTTACTAGGAACTGTAAGGAGCTTGGGAGTGAGAGATTGATGTGCGTGCAAGAGTCTTCTGAAGGATTTAAAGAGATGGAATGCCATAAAAAAATGAGAGCTAGAAGAAAAGAAAAGAAAAACATTTTCTTAGCAGGTTTTTCAGAGGGTTGGAAGAATATGACAAGGCAATGAACAGCAACAGTTTGGAAGGCTGAGGGCAGAGCAACAGCTGGAGTGATGGGCTTTTGGCTTTTTTCTGCTGTGGACCTGGACATCCAGTAAGGACTCAGAGCCTGTGAGCAAAGAAGAGAGGAACAAGATAACTCCCAAAGGGAGTCTGAAGAATTTCATCTGGGATAAACAGGAAGGCAAAAGATTGAATAGACCTGCTATGACAGAATACTTTAGGAGTGGAACAAGACACAGGGACAGTGCAAATGCTCTATAGCTGAGGTATACACCGTACTGGTCAGGGAGTACTGGATGGAGAATGGCTCTTCCAAAGCACTACAGAAAGAGTTTGTTAAGCTGATTTTTGTTTTGTTTTGTTTTGGTTAATCAAGGGAATTGCAAGCTAAATTCTGACTGATTAGTCCTGTCGGAAACCTGGCTTCATGTGTCAAGTGTTTGTGCTGCCTTAACGGACAGAAACCTCCTTACTGCATAGGCTTTTCTGTTTGTTTTCTCTCCAACTGGTGATATCCTTGGTCTAGAGGAGGTGATAAAAGTATTAGGTGAGAACTGTTAAAATGCATCTGATTATTCTGCACTTATACCTACAGTTAGCCTGATAGAGGTCATACAGTTGAAAACATCTAAAACATAAACAGAAAATATTCTCATGGTTTTGGGGGTTTTATTCTCTTTGAGTGGCTACTTGCATGGACATAGCTAACTGAAGCAGAAAGATATCACCACTCCTCACTACCTGCTTCCAAATACTAAGAGAAGATGATAACTGCACGTTCTCTACTCCACTGCGGCACAACGTCATTCAGGTAAGTGCAGATCACCATCTCTGATAGTCACCTGAAGCAGACCAAGTTTGCAGGGAAGCAAGTGAGGCATGTCCTCTTGATCCATGCCACCAACTCTGTAGAATGGCAGGAGGGATCTTAAAATACTTCAGGTATTTGAAAGTTAATGTATATCTTACATGATAGTTGCAGCAGTGTCATACTTTCTGGTTTGTTCCTCTTTCAGTCTTACAATAACCAGTTGTAAATAACTTTAGTCAGTAGCAGTAAAGATAGAAAAATAAAATTGTAGCTAGTATACCATATGTTGATTTGCAGCTAGGATGTAAACCCTGCCTTCAATAATATCTATGTGGAACAGCTCTGCTATCCAGCTGCCATCACGGTTTTCTTCTTGGAAAATGAAAATATGTTTCTACATCTGAGTTCATTTGAGCTACACACTCCAGAGGGACCAGTTCTAGTATTATGTTTTCTGAGAACTTATGCAATCATCAGTAAGACTTCAGATGTACCAATAAAGCTTGTTATATGGAATGTCACAGTAGTAAATATTTGGTATGTGCTTTCTGTGAAACGAACCTGATTTTTGACCCCTTAGGTTTAGACACAATAGACATATGTCCCTGACATCGCTGTCTTCAGTGCGTATTTATATTGTTGCATAAAACTGATCAGTGAATTATGTGGTTTAATGGAAGGGAGAAATACTTCTATAAATAAATGAACGGACAAAGATTTTGAAGTAATGAACTCTCCAGAAGTGAGGTTTTTATGCTAAGAATTACTGCATTATAGAGAGTAGTTTTAGAAGTATCATTAAATGTGTGTCCCGGTTCTGCAGTTGAGCTGGCCATAGCATTTCAATTTTTTTTTTCTGTTGAAATGTGTTGTTTCACAAATGTGCCATTTCAACACATTTTGAGAGCATCTTTCCCATCATCAGATGGTCATTAGCACAAGCACCCATCATGGAGGAGCTCTAAGGTCAGTTCTCTTTTCTGATGACTCAGAGCAGAGGATTTCATGCATCTGAATTTCACACATTCAGAAAGACAGAGATTTCTGTATAATCCACACATTAAACTTGTAGGAGAGATGTCCCTTGTCCTATGTTAATATCATGGCAAATGGACTCATACCTGCTTTCTGAGTCAAAATGTGCTTAGTAAGTCCAAATATCATACCATTCACATGAAATTGTTCAGAAAGTGTTTTTGCCCCGTAGGACTAGAATCATATTTTTAGGATGCAGTCATTAAATTAAACTAATTTCATAAACTACAAGGATTAGGAAAGTCAGGACTATATCTGAATTTCCTCTTTCCAAAACACTGGAAAAGGTGCAGTAATAGAGCTATTGACTCCTTGTCTTCTTCCAGAAACAAATATATCCAGCTCTACTTATTGATTGTGATCCTTATTGCAGGTATTTATACCATGCATGTTTCCGTATCTTTCTTTGCATGCTGGTTTTTAGGATCACCTAAAAAAAAAAAACCAAAAACCAAAAAACAAACAAAAACCCGAAACAAACAAACAAATGAAAAAAAAACCCACCAAAACCAAAAATCCAAAAAGCTCAATCTCAAACCCAAAGAGTTATTTGTTTTTAAGCTAAACTCACCTCATGCCACACTTACCCTTTGAATATCTGTTTGTTTTAAATGGATCTATGCAAGGGATATTATTTATTTAGTAACTGAAGGTCAAACAAAACTGTACTAGTGTGGCTTATGGGATGCATTGTAGTATTGCAGCATCTCAGAGCTTTGTCGTGAGTGAGAGCCATGTGGTGTTTCATGCTGCATCCTCAGTGCAGGAGAAATAACCCACCTTCAAAGATGAGGTGGTCTAGGACAAAGGACACCAAAAATGTACAAACAGATCTGGAGGTAAAGGGAAATGATGTCTCAGTGACAGAAGACCAGTTCCCCAGCTGGTTTTGAGGATACCTTAATATAAAAGAAATATTGGAACTGATTATGTACTTTGAGTTCTGGTTTTCATATTGTCCGGAGAGCAAAAATAGCTTGGAAGCAGATTTATCTGTGCCTACAAGTTCTCAATTGTGTTTAAATTCCTTTGAAGACCAGAAGTATTTACAAAATACTTCTTCCCTTCCTAATGTGAAAGAGACCTCTTTCCTTATGCTGCTATTGTTTATTTTGTACTTCCAGACACTTTAGCTCTCAATTTGCATGCGATTTCTAAAGATTTTTTTCCATATAGAAATGCCATCAGATTACCAAGGGTCTGCAAATTGTGAAGAAAAGCAGGATGGTATATCAGTTTACTGCTGCTCCTGCTGGTATTTGTGATGAGATGCCAATGACGAGTTGGATAAGGTCTGCAGTGCCCTTGCTCCCCGTTTCTGGCACTGCTGAAGCTATAAGGGAAGCCCCCGGGATGTCTGTGTGCTGCACAAGAACGTGCCGTCCCCACCCCTCTGCAGACTCAGCACACCCACTCAGTGTATACACACAGATGGCCCCAAGCTCAGTTAGTGTAAATCAGTGCTGCCCACCCGGCAGACTGTACGTACTTGCTGTAAATAGATGCTGTGTGTTATATATCTGTGTCAGTGTAAAACCACATTCCTGCAATATTGGGCCTGAGAACTTAAATCTACGAAACTCATGCAAGTAAAATTAAAGTAGCAGTCGCTTGCTCCCCTTGACATACAAAATATGGTACTTCATTACATGTTTATTTTTAGTGCATGTACAATGCAACATGAGGGACTTAATGTTGCCATGGGAACCATAACTTTGAATTCCTGACTTTTTATGCATTCATTTTTTTCCTACTATGTTTTATTTAAAAAAAAAAAAAGAGTACAGAAAGATCATGGACAAAAAATATTGCACAGAACTCCAGTCAGTGGTACACTAGTATGATTAACATCAGGGGGAGAATAACAAACCTAAAATAATGTCAGTATTAACAGTAAACACAATTATGATTGGCCAAACTTGATGAGGTTTACTTACAAACTAAATGAATCTGGCAACATGATCCCACACTGCTGCATATATATGTCTCAGATTTTATATGTCTGCCCCAAATTTTATTGAACTAGCACCTGAGCACAGTCATTTTTCTGCCAGTCTGTTGCAATGGAAAAACAAATAGCTGTCAAAAGGAACAGAAAAAATGGTTCTATACTCCTGCATGGAGATTCAGCCCTAGCTGCTGAACATGGCAAAAGGTTATTTTTTTATATATGTTGATTTTTTTTAATTCTTTTTTTCTCTCTCAAAACATATTTATCCTGAGGCAGTTCTATTATATCTGTCTTTATTGCACAGTCAAGAATGTAGCCTGTAAAGAAAGAAAGCGTTATGACCACTATACTATTTTGTAACTCTAGAAAGATAAAGACACAGCAGTAGATATGTTAATAGACACTTTAAAACTTATTGTTGCTCATTAAGGAGGAGATTATTCTTTCATTTGCACATTCAGATTTTCTGGAAAATGGAGATTTCACTACTATCCTGTGGACTCCAGGGAAAAAGTACCTGAGACTTATAACTTGCCTCTAAAGGAAGGGGCTGATACTGACGGAGAAAGTTCATTGCTGTGCATTTGACTTCCATCCAGCCACAATCCCTGCCTGACATAACTTCATCTGTGTGAATTTTACACGCTGTACAGTTAACAACAACGTGAATAAAGTCTTGACATGGTATCTCTGAAGATGTTATTCACAAATACTGGACAAACATGCAGTGGCCTTGCTGTACCTATAACGCTTGGGCTGGTTTCTAAGAGTTTCTGAAACACAGAGAATAACTGTTTACAGTGAATAAACTGTTTTACAACTACCAGGAGCATACTAGTTGATCCCTATTTAGTGCATGGGTATAATTGACAGGTCACAGAGTACTAGTGCTTTATTACCTTTGTGTTTATTGGGTGGCACTGACAATGAAGAACATCCCAGGTGGAAACAAGCACAACCTTTGATATAAAAGGATACCAAAAGTTAGATATGCATAAAAGTTTCTAGCAAATATGGGTGTTCTCTTTACAAAACTCAGAGATGCACTATAACATCTTTCTGGATAACAGCTTATTAGTATCAAAATACTATCTGGGAGAATATGCAGACATTGCATGTCTGTACCAGATGAAGAGTTTAGGTCACTTGCAATAGCTCCTGGGGCCTGAGTTTCTTTAGTGGCATCGCAGATCTATTTTGGCAAGTATATTGCAGGTTGAGTACGCAAATCAGATCCGGAACTGTGGTTACCTGTAACGTGTTTTCTCTATGAACAGATTTCTCTGTGAATGAAAAGGCCTGTGCTGGTTTTATCTGGTATAATGCTGAAGTAGTCTACTGTAATCTTTCAGGATACCCATGAACCATGACCATGTTTACTGTCTAAGAACTTTTCTTCCCCACGAAGGCTACGCAGCAGTGTCTAACCACAGCTAGCCATGTGGTCACGTCGTTTCTCTCTGAAGAACATCCATCTTAAGAGTGTACTTAAACAAGCCTGGGCAAGATTTTAAATTCCCTCTTCCAAGCAACCACTTGTAACTGATCTGTTCAGTTATTGTCGCCTTTCTCTTGGACAGCATAACATTTAAGGTTTTGTTGTAAGCTACCTTTACTGAGAAACAGAACAAGAATAATTTGCAGGTATTTTTTAATAAGTCTGTTGATAGATCTATCTTTGGGAAAATGATGAGAATTCCAGTCTCCCAGTTCAGTATGTGCTTTTTATGGTTTTATTAACTTTACTGTAGCATATCCAAGGAATCAAGGATTACTAATCATCATGGGTGTTCTCCGGGAGTGGGAAATCCTGTGTAACAGGACTGCTGCTGGAGGGCATGTTCTTCTGAGGCTGCTGCCCTGAATGCTGGTCTGCTACTCTACTGGTGGTGCCACCAGTTTCCTTTATCCTTGCACACATCAAAATAATGTGAAGAAATCACATGGCCCCTTCTAAAACCTGATTACAAGCACCTGACCACTCAGACTAGTTTCTGTTGATTAAAAAAACCCACCAACTGGCCGTATATTAGAGATTATTAGAGAGCTCAGAGCATTTTAAAGGGATACGACTGTTTTTCTATGCACTGTGATCATTTTCGTTTGCATTCATAACCTGAGGTTCCTCCTCTGCTACACTGTGGAGCCTCAGAGAAAGTCGAACAAAATGCTTCTTTGTGCTCTCTCCTTTCAGCCCTGGCTCTGCCCTCCATTCCAGGCTCGTGTTTGTACACCAAAGCACACACATCATTCATAGGGGCAGAAGCCAATCTGGATGAGCCGGGTCCCTTGCGGATGTGGAGCCAGAGGGCATGATCAAGCATGCAGTTGCTGTTGACTGATGGCTCCTTCAAACAATGTGAATCTGAAGTAATTCTTTGTACTTAGATAGTTTAGCTTATTGTTAAAAGAAATTTCTTGGGTTTTATTTGGGTAATGTGCTGGCTGGAGGGGGTGTGCATAAAAGTTTTTGCATCTGAGAGCACTGAGATGCATAATATTAGTGTGATCATGATGTCGTCTTATTAGTAAGACAACTTGTCCTTTTTTGTCAGTGAATTGCGAAGATCTATCAAGGCCCAGTTTAATCTACTCCCTGTAATAGGATTTGTCTGTAGCTTGAGGAAACAGAAGCTTGTAATGCATAGGCTTATTAAGAGTGGGATGTAAGCTATTTGAGGCTCTTTAATAAAATATAATATCAGTATATTCAATGAATATGGAAAGAGGGATCTAAATATTTCTTGTTACAACCTTCAAATATCTTGGGAGAGGAGAATGATACCAATTAAAACAAGGGGGAAAAAGCAATAGCTCTCTGAATTCTAGCCTTCCTCAAAGTTAAATATTGATGTAAGCTGGAGCTCAATTCAAGAATCTCATTGCCCTTGCTGTAACAATTGAACTAAATCCCTGCCCCATTCCAAGACAAGGTTAATGTATTTAGGGAACCTTGCAAATAGCCGCTTTCGTTGCTTTCATGTGCACCCATGCATAGCCCTTTTGCAAACAAGGTGGTTTTAAACAAGGAAAAATACAGCTGCCAGGAGGTACAAAGTATTCTGCCTTCTGAATTGCCTCCCTTCCTAAGTAACAAGCTTTGAGATAGTTAAAAGTATTTGCAGTCCCAAACGTCACTCACCTCCTCTCCCAGTGTCTTGACAGAAAACACAAAAATCGAAAGCTTTAATTGCCTCCTTTTAGAGATAGTTTCAGTGTCTGGAGCAAGCAATCAAAACAAAGTGATTGAATTTTTTTTGTGGGTAGAGCCATTAGGTATATTAAGGTACACTGCAGTAGGAAACAGACTGCTTTAATGTAACATTTCTGATCCTCCTCCATAAACACAGTCATATCCATCACATATACAGTCATATCCCTGTTACTGGTCATTCCTGGAACTGGAGTAGCTTAAAATAAACTAAGACTGGCATCTTGTAGTGAATCAACATCTTTGCAGCCCCTATAGTACATCCAATTCACTGTTTACCTTGCCAGCTAATATGACCTTGTCTGTGTTTTATCTAGACAGGTTAAATACTTAGATTGTCAGTCACTGCCAAAATGTCCCTAAATTTATTGAACTGAAATCCCAAAGAAGCAACTTGGGACACTTCTACTCACTTGTGGTAGCCTACAGGTACTACCTGATTGTGGTCCTCCACAAGTACCACAGGGGAAAAAGTATGTTTTGAAACCAAACGTCCTGGTTACTGGTTTCCTCTGAATACAAAGTCTAGATTCAGATCTCTGAGCGCCTGACTCACAGGCTGTGCTGACATGTCCAATACAAGTAGTTCTCAGTCTGCAGAAAGAGAGAAGGCGGGGGGAAGGGGCAAATTTCACTTTCTGTTGGTGTTTGGGCTGTTTTGGGAGTGGTTTTTGCTAACTGTAGTGTTTTGCAGGAACAGCAAAAGTAAAGGAATAAGCATGGAAAAGATTGGGGTTTTTTTTAATGGAAAGAGAACTATTCGGGGATTGTCACTATGAAAGAAAAATTCTCTTTGGACAATGATAAAAGAATAAGATGAAACAAAAAGGTTTTTTTTTTCCCTAAGGAATTATCCTTAGTTTAATAACAAAGATTTTGTTATTAATTAACCTGAGTTAATTTGGAAAACAAGGAAGTTGAGCTCCCTCTGTGAAGTTATTTGCTAAAGGAAATAGGCCTGGATATTATCTCAGATAGACAGAAGGGAGAAGAAGTAAGGATAATTTTCTCATTAATTATACGTGAGACAAAAATCATACAGTGAAAGAAAGCATCAGAGAGAAATTTAGGCCAATCATGACCCAAATACATTCCACCAAGGCTTTCTCCAGGTCAGGAGAAGTATAATGTGCCTTCAGAAGGGTTTGTCAGCTGGCTTGTGGAGAGACAGCACATGATTATTCTTGTGGCCTCATCCATCCTATCAGGAAGCTTATTCACATTGGGAACTGTTGCAGCAGTGGGACTGCTCTTGAGGCTGAAATTGGATCTTACCAAAGAGCAGTATGTCTCTATCTGTACTCCTTCCCTGAAGTGTCTCAGGTTACTCCTCCGAATCCTTCCTTTCAAAGCAGATATTACCTCTTTTTTATTAGAGAACGTGGAACATAAAACATCCTTTTTATAGCTACTCTGTTTTGGGTCCCAAAGGTTTTGCTTCTGATGAGTGACATGACATCCAAAACATTTCATAACTTCCTGAAGAAATTTGAAGTCTGTAATTTTCAGTGACTTCTAACACAGCAGACAATTGAACAGATTGAGAGCCCTGGCCACAGAGGGACTTGGGGAGCACAGCACTGAGCAGTGCTTGGGGGGCTTCTGCCATAAAGGCTGCATGCCTGTAACCTAGGGACAGCAGCAGCTCTGAGATGCCTTGGCTCCCTGTACCATCACAAAACTTACCTGGAAGGAAATCTCAAAGAGAGAAATAGGATTTATTCTTTCCTCCTTTCATAATGATGAACATTTTTCCCAACTGTAAATCCTACTCAATGGTAGGGACTGAACAGCCAAGCCCTTCCCTTTCTTAGTCAGAGAAAGCAGAGATGTGCCATTTCGCTCTGCACTACTTCCAACAGCCGATAGCACTGTGACTAAAGCAGCCACTGGGGTCAGCACACAGGGTACAAATCAGTCCTCTGCCTGAGCTGGAGCAGGAATTTGAAGGTGATTTCCATTTCTCAGATAAACGTGTTAACCTCAGGACAAACCAAGGCACATCTGCAAGCCTCCGGGACCACGGGGTCTGCTACATGGATGCTCTGTTGAGAGGGCTGCGGTTCACGTTCTCTGGCCCAACACATTTCCACAACTGTGCACAAGAGAAAACCTTCAAAGCTGAGAGCAGGAGAGGCCAACTTTAGAAACTACTATAGCCTAGTCAAAAATGTGCTTAGTGACAAATTAAAAGACCAACAGTCAAGCAAGTATGAAAGTTTTCTGTGCACCTTAAGTATGTTGACTTACTGGGCGTAAGGGAAGGAGTTACTCATAGGAAATAGCTTCTCCCATTACCACCAGGGGTGTGGTATATACTCCAGTATTGCCAAGTGCAGTTGTTGCTGCCAGTTCCCCGTGCAGGTCAAGATTGTACCCAGGCCTGTGCCTGCCTTCCAGGTAAATGCTCTAACGGTGCTAATGATGTAATGAGAGGGATCACTCCCATCTCTTCTTTGCCTTTTGCTTCCATTAGACACAATTCCAGAAAACCAACCTGCTGAGGCTTTGCAAAAGCCATAATTAGGGGCAGGGAACAGCTAACTTTCAAATTCTGCTGAGTTTTATAGAAAACAAAGAGTTTTGCCAAAAACTTTAAGTGGATAGTATGAGACAGTTTTAGTGATCTTAATGCTTAAAAGTTGAACTAAGTGGCATCCCTGGGCATCCTTAGTTAAACTAAGGTGGCACTCTGAGTTTTAACCATTAGATTACAAGAGAGGCGGGGGTCTAAAATGTGGACATAAAAACAAATTTAAAAAGCAGTGTTTTTTCAAAAGCAAAATATCCCTAATTAATTAATTTCCCACTCAAAATCTGAAGTGTATCTCACTTCAAAAACACTCAAGTAGTTGAAAAAATATAAACAGGGAGTTACATCGTTATGTGGAAAAACAAGGGGTCACAAGAAAAGGGAAGCTCTTCCTGGTTATAAATTAGTTTAATAAGGCACACAAGAGAGAGCCTGCTTCTAATATTATGGTGGAAAGTCACTGCTAAGCTTACTGTGTCTTACTAGAGCTTGAGGCTGCTAAAAGTTTTTGGGATATTTGGGCTGAATCTCCTACTGTATAATCTCAACAGTAGGATCACAAAGTGGTTCGGAGTTCAATCCTGTTTCAAACAAAAGTTTTAAGCAATGAGCCTATGAATTCTTGATTCCTAACTTCAGAAGTTTAAAACTTCTGTTGACTTCACCTTTCCAAAGATTCCAGGACTAAATAAGAATCTGTGGTTCATGCAGCTGCAAGGGAAGCAATGCTCCACACTTATTTTTAAATCCTATTTGCAACAGTAGATAAAACAGCAAATCTTTATGCACACGTACACACGATAGGCACTCTGTTAGTGAAATATCACAGATCATGCTTCAGATGTAGTGGTGACAATTCTAACAATATTGAACAAAACTGAGCAAAATTAACCCATAGGAAAAGAAAAAAAAAAGATCCTACATTGCAATCTATTATATCTATTAGTCTGTTAACTAATCTATCAAAGGAAGAAGCACGCACACCATTTGAAACTACACTGGCCATTTTTCTTCCCTTATAGGATCAATATATATAAAAATAGCTAGGTTACAGTTAGAAAATGGGTTTTAGATAACAGAGCTGAAGCTTGGAAGTTGGGTTGTTGATACAGCAAGTGCCAAGATTCCTTTAACCCACAGATACATTAAAAATTGCACAGATCTGCAGAAAACAGAAGGAGGTAAGAAAAATCTTTATAAAAGTGAAATTTCTCTCTACTATTGGATCCCTTTGGCAACAGAGCTTCACTTTGTGAGTGGTGCTTGTGGCTGGATAAGGAGCTATTTCCTGCAGGATTTCTTCTTGAAAGCCTGAACTTTCCCTGTGGGAAATTTTTGTACAGGCAGTAAATGCTTTGCAGGCCATTGTACATCAGCTTGCCAAATTCTTCCCTCTTCCTAACTGAGATAAAAAGCTATCTGCAGTATTTTGAGAAAAGCAGTTGCAGCCCTTTTTCTCCCTCTACAGTGAATGTTAGGAATTTTTCACCTTTATTTTGATCTTCCCAGGCTCCTGCAGTTAAGAGGTAGACTGAGTCCAGAGCAAGAAAACTGTATTGTTTAGTAGACTGCACTGGCCAACTGTTACCTTCCTAAGTTCTAGAAAAAAAAAAAAATCTCTTAGAGTTTAAACCCAGCACAATAACCTGCACTGTTGTTAGAAGAATGAGGATAATAGCGGTGGACAAAAGCAAAGTCTGCCTCCTCTCAGTGGTTATAACCTCTATTGCATCTTGTACACACCACGGTAAAGAAACAGAGACCACATCAGTGGTGCGTTGTGTCAGGGAGAGGTTGCCACAGCAAGCCTGGCGTTGCTCAAAGAGAGCCCGTGCTGAATCTCTAGTGCTAGATGTCTGGTTTATTCTAGAACAACTTATAAAATGGAAAAAAAAAAAAAAGCATTTCTCTCAGAATCCAAGTGCACAGACTACCCATTCTGAGACGGACTGTAGGTTCACAGGTGGCCTACTTTACAGCCATCCTCACCTTGATCCTGAAGAATTCAAAGAATGATGACAAAATTACATGATATGATGTGATGATCCATTATCTTTTCAGTAAAAGCGTGCACACAACAGGCGCTCTCAAGTGAAGCCAACTGTCTGAACCTTGAAATGAGGGGGTAAGGAGAGGGGAAAAGAACATGGGAATACATGTTCTGCAGAGAAAAAATGATCTTTATAAAAATAAAACAGAAATGATGAATGCATTGAGCAGACTGACAACACTTATTTGCACTTGGCCATAGATAAACTTCAAATGTCTGTAAATTTAATCTTTCAATCTAATTCCATACATTAAATGCATATACCTGGTTGTGAAAACTGCATATTCAGATACGAAGATCAGTCTCTGAAATTCTAACAGATCAGACCTGGAACCTCTTACACCCCCTCAGAAAACAGGCTGTGGCTGCACTGAGAGTCGAGCTAAGAAGCCAGTGACAGCTCTGGCAGCAGCAGCAGAGTCTGCGGCCCAGGATCCAGGCTCAGCATCACGTACCAGGGCAGCAGCCTCCTTGCCAGGCAGCCACCCCTCTGAGCTGCCCTTCCAGCCCTGTGCTTGTCGAGCACCAGCCAGAGATAAACAGCTGTGCATAAAAACCCAAGTGTTTGTTGCAAGTGCAGATACTTCCAAACATAGTGCAGAAAATTCCCATTGTTTTGCATTAATTAAAACTCTTGCTTAACAAGCATTTGTTTGAAGCAATTCTGTACATTTCTTTGCTTTTCAGTAGTGCAAAATAATAAGAAATAAGCATGTGCACTTTTGACAGTTTTTGTCTTGGGAAGTCAGAACACTTCTCAAATATTAATTAATCTAACACCTCATTTATTTCTCAGAAGCCTTTAAATGTTCTCAGGTCATAAATGGTCCTGTACTGTCAGTGCATCTTGTGATGGTGATCTTAGCCAGTACACCTGGAATCAATCATTCTGTTCCAAACAGGCCATGATGCATAATTTGTTTTAATATATATGTTTGACAAAGATGACGTAAATTAATATCATTAATTATTTTGAGTGGCTTTAGACCTCCTAGGTGCAAGAAGCTTCCTTGTAGATTGTGGCTGGTTTTATTTTTTTAGTAGTGAAATTGCATTAAAGAAATTGAGGCTACAAATTATTTTTCATAACATAAGATACCTTGCATTTCAACATATAAGGAAGAAGTTCTGTGTGTTTTTAAGAGCTATTGTAGAATTAAGCACATCAGACTTTTTCCCAGATTAGTCTCAAAGCAGTCAGGTTAACAGCCTAATCCAACAGTCACTGCTTTTGATGATATCCTTTTATACTGGCTTCAACCAGATCAGGATGGGATCTGATGCCGTATATCCTCTTTTCAGCAAACCAGTTGTTAATGCATACTTAAACTGTGTTGCTTCAGAGAGGCTCTGAACAGAGGTTGTCTTGAAAGTATGCTTAAGGTTCAACATGTGCTCAAGTACTTTGGTGAACGTGAGTACTTTGAAGCATTTAAAACATTTTGACAGGAATCCAGAAATTAGAAGGATTCAGACAAGTAATTAATTGTATTTGAGATATGGCTCTCTCATGTTACAAGCACAAGGTAATAAAAAATAAAATACCAAATCTTTTTTAGAAATGTGGTACCTAAGTGAAATTATGTGTGATGAACAAAAAGTAAGCTTTAATCTAGGTCTTAAAGCAAGGCTTTCAGTCTCCTGTTACATGCAGGTATCTGGATAAGGAATGGAGATACATATGGAAGGTGAATAATGAGAAATGAGAAAGCTCAAGTTGAAAATCTTGTTTCAGAAAAATTTCCGTGCGGACTGCCACCTAGTCTTGAAAGTACCCAATATAGTAGGTCTTCGTGTCCTTCTATTTGTCGCAGATTAATCCCAGCCGGCAAGTAAGCACCATGCAGCTGCTCGCTCACTCTCCCCCATTGTGGGATGGTGGACAGAATCAGACGACTGAAAGTGAGAAAATTCATTATTTGAGATAAAGACAGTTTAAAGGGTTAAGCAAAAGCCACACACGCAAGCAAAGAAAACCAAGGGATTCATTCACTACTGCCCATTGGCAGGCAGGTCTTCAGCCATCTCCAGGAAGCCGGGCTCCATCATGCATACTGGTTGCTTGGGAAGACAAATGCCATCACTCTGAACTTCACCCCTCTTACTCCTTCTTCCTCCAAAATATATACTGAGCATGACTTCATATGGTATGGAACATCACTTTGGCCAGTTTGGGTCAGCTGTCCTGACTGTGCCCCCTCCCTGCTTCTTGTCCAGCTGGCATGGAGTGAGAAACCGAAAAGTCCTTGACTGCTTAACAACAAAAGATCAGTGTGTAATCAACATTATTCTCATTCTAAACCCAAAACACAGCACTATACCAGCTACTAGGAAGAAAATTAACTCTGTCCCAGCCAAAACCATGATACTGTTAGACCTGGGAATAGTGTGGAGTCCTGTACTTCTGCTCTGGAGTACCCGTGCTCTGCGCCACGCAGAATGAGCCAGCCTCTAGGACGGAAGCTGTCTTGAGGTACCCCATTGCATAGATATGCTCTGGCAGGCTGGGAGTCCCTCACAAAATGCAGAATCACTGATTCAAAAAGCAGGAAATTCCCCCGAATCCCCTTCTGCAGTTGCGTGCCTTGCCTCCTGACTGCAGAGCAATGTGTCCCCAGCCCCACGGGGACAGTGCGCTCCTCCGTGTAGCGCCCTGCTTCCATCATCTCCTCAGTGCCAGGGATGCACAGCTGTGCTAGCCGCACCATCCAGGATCTCTAGCCTGGTCAGAGCACTTCCTTGAGTGGTGGGAGATGTAGGTCTGAAACCTCCAACTGAGGAGGTGTTGAACTGAATGTGTCCATTCCCTGAGAGAATGAATTACTAAAGAAACCTGCAAGTGCATGCTTCTTCTTGTGGAGGCTTTGAGGCTGTGAATCCTGGTTAGATCCTGAACATTACAGAGGTGGATGTTTCAGATACTCCTTGGGACTCAGAGGTTTTTGGTGAATAGACACTTCCATGTTCAGTGCATGACATTTCTTGATAATCATTTGTGGTGTATAATGATCCTGTATAGACTACAGGGAGTGCAGTTCTAGGTACATGTGTGTTACTTGCAGATGCCTAAATCTTTTTTTACATGTAAGTGCCTGAAGCAACCTTCTAAACATGACAAGTCAAATTCAACTTCATATCACAAAAATTGAAGAGAAAAAGATCGACAAAACTAACTGCTAGAATAGCTGGAAGAAAAAGTAGGAAACTACCTGTTGGGGAGTTGAGGAGTATAAAGATAATTCTTCGCTGAAGGAACTGAAACCATTTTATAAAAGTGCTCTGATGTGTCTTTGAAACTCCATTTCACATAGAGATGGCAATCTTGATCTTCAGCTGGTATAAACTGTCAGGGATACATTGAAGCCAATTTCCTCCAGCTTCTGATCTGGCCTAGAGATACCTACTGCTATCTGTATTGGTATCATTTAGTATCATCTCTACTGGCATCAGGATGTAATGTACATGTCTGCATATAGCTTTGTATCTGACAAAAACACAGAACCGTGCTAACATAGAAGAGAAGAATAACTAGTATGGAATAAAATGGATACTGATGGCTGAAAAATTCTGTATACATGATAATGCACTGGTTACTCTTTAGTTTCTGGTTTTATTTATTCAAACTGGCTGATAGTTATATTAGCTTAATTTATAGGCTTTTTCCAATGCAATACAAGAGCATATTCCCTCCTACCGAAGGCAGATGTAGTAACATACCTAATGTACAGCTACTGTTTCTTGCAGAGAGGATAAAATACATGATGCAGTCATGGCAATGATGGTTGAGTGTGATTATTGTGCTGTTTATAGCAACAAAAAATGCTATACTTTTCCTCTTTCAGAAATAAAAAAAATTGCAACCAGTCAGAATGCAAAGTTTAATGTGGTCAAGTGACTGAAGTTTATTTTGCAACAATCTGTCAATGGTCTTAAAGAGCCTCACAGCTCTCAAAGAGGTTTCATGTGGTGTTTTCCTCTTGTGGAAAGCACACACATGTGTGTGTGTGTGTGTGTATGTACACATGCACTCGTGTCTGTTCTCCTAAGGGAGTTTTACAAGAGTTCTACATGTGGCTGTAAGTCAAATGATACCAACCTGCAGGAATGCAGGTCTGGAGATGTGGAGTGCGATGATACCGGCTGCATGACTATTGCCTGAGGTGAGAGATTCCAGTAATTTTCCCTGCCATTATGGGAAACATCATGTGTAATTCCAGTTTTGACATGTTTTTCTGTAATTGGGTTTTGGCTATCGGATGCACCTTTTGCTGGAACAAGACACTGCCCCTCAGGCTGGGATCTGCCAGTCTGCAGCAGCACTGCTGCCTCTGCCTCTGTGCTAATGCTGGCGTCCGCACAGCTACACATGGGACCTGTGTGGGGAACTGACCTGGTTTAAAAATAATCCCACCCCATCAAAGGCCTATTTTTTTCATAGAATGATTTTGGTTGGAAGGGACCTTCAAAGGTCATCTAGTCCAACCCCCCTGCAATAAGCAGGGACATCTTCAACTACATCAGGTTGCTCAGAGCCCCATCCAGCCTGGCCTGGAATGTTTCCAGGGATGGGGCATCTATCACCTCTCTGGGCAACCTGTTCCACTGTTTTACCGTTCTCATTGTAAAAAATTTCTTCCTCATGTCTAGCCTGAATCTCCACTCTTCTAGTTTAAAACCATTACGCCCTGTCTTGTCATAACATGCCCTTCTAAAAAGTTGGATCCAGCACAGATTCCTGTGCTGGATCAATGAATGGCTACAGGAATACTGGTGCCAGCATGGTAGTGACTCAGCTGATGCAGACTTGACTACTGCCCAGCTTTAGTGCAGGTGTGTGTGCTCTCAACACCACTCCTCTGATTCAGATTTGCGTTCAATTGAGCAGATTTAAATGACTGCATAAACCACAAGACAAAGGAGAATTTAACCTTTTCTTGTGATCATAAGCTGCAAAATATACCATTGCCGCTGGAATGCTGGAGCTGCTGTAGCACTGCCGTCATGCCCAGGCAAAGTCTTGACATGCTAAATGCAAAGGTAAAGACTTGTCATTGGTACTGACTTACCAGTCAATTTGCCTCCTACATACACAGCACCATATTGCCACCATTCAGCATGTAGAACATGTTCTGGCATGCATTTTAAGAAATCACTGTATCACCACTGCATTAGGAGTCATGCAGTTTGAAATAATATTTGAAAGACCTGCAAGCAGACAAACTCTAAAAGTTGAAATTAATTTGCCTTGAATAGACCTGGCCTGAAGATGGATAGAAATCTGAACTATACCAGTCAACTGTAGTTGGGCTTTAGCTCCACTTGTACTTGCAGTCATGCTCATTCTGGCATTAAGCAACCGCTGTTCCTGCACCTGTGATACAAGGTCAAGATGTGTATAGGTAGTTCTTTAGTGTGATCCAACTCTTTTTAGAAGGAAAGTTACAGGTAGGAAAGGATTTTCACTAGGTACATGGTGTTGAAATGTTGATTCTTAAAATCACCTCTTCTTCTAAAAAATTCTGACATCAGAATACAATTAACTGTGTTGTTCCTGTCGTATCTTATTTCAGGAAGTCCACAGTAGTGCCGTGGAAGAGGGAGAGTATTATTCTACATAGCACGCAGATTTAATTTCAAGATGTATGCTGACAGCCTATGTTACTCCTTCTGTCATAATAAAAAAAAAGTAATTAACTTTGGCAAATCTCAAATACTCTTTTTTACTTGATCTTTAGAGCTGCTGAAAATAGTTTTACATTCAGAAATCCACCTTCTTTACTTATGCTGAGATAGTAGAGAGCTACTGACTTTCCAGCTCTGTCCTGGTCTACCAATGGCTACACAGTGGACATTTTATCTGTTTGTTAATATAAGGTTAGATCCTGAAGTCCATACAAGCTTTTTATTCCAGATTAGTTCTCCCTAAAGTCAAAAGATTTTTTCTGAATAAGACCAATTAAATATGTCAGGAATTAGGTCTGTATTTGTTTAGTGCCAATAGTGTGTTCAGTACTGTCAAGTATGTAATTGTTTCTGTCTCAGGCATTTAAAATGCTTTACATACTCTAGTGTCTACAAACTAACTCAGAGTAACTCTATGGTTTTTGATGAAAGACTCTTCCAGATTTTCTGTAGCAATAACCATAATTGCAGAATGGGATTTCAAAATCTTTGTGAACAAGTGATTTTTCTTCTTCTTCTTCTTCTTTTTTTTTCCCCCTCATCCTACAATGAAACACTGTGTGGGATTTCCTTTTTCTAATTGTGTAATTAAATTATTGCAAAGAAAAGGAAATAAGCCAAAATTCAGGACCTACTGAATAGCAAAAACTTTCCCATGGAAATAGAGCTGAGAACTTAAATAATAAACCTATAAGTTCATCTCCTATAAAGTTCACTTAGCAAAGGATCTCTGCCACTGTGATACTAAGGATTTAAGTAAAGTAGTATGCTCCCTGAAGCAGTGAACAAGTAAGTGTCCTCCTTACCACCTTTGAGATAGTGGGGAGTTTCTCCAGCACAGCTCTGAGGCAGCCCCGGACAGGTTTTCTTGGCTCCTGAGACAAAGGTGGTGCTCCTCAAGACTGCAAAGATTGATAGGATCTGCCATCCTTTCTGATCTGTCTCCCCTAGTGATCCCTATCTCAGTGCTCCACCTCCTCAAGCTCTGCCTTTCCAGGGGACAGAGCTGGGAGGGCAGAAGGGCTGGGGCAGTGAAGAGCTCAGTTCCTCAGGATGCAGACAAGACAGAGGCAGATTCACTTCAGACCTAACTTCTGAGTTGGCCTTACAGCAGGAGATTGGACAAGATGACCTCTACAGGCCCCTTCTAACCCTAGGTTGTCTCTGTGTTTTTACGAAAAAAAAATACTTTGCAGTGTGATTCATCTGAGAAGCATAAAAAATTTTTTATTGTAGCATCTATTTATAGTTATTGGATATTCTCAACATTTGAAAGAAATTTCAGAGTATTTCTGCCACTCAGTTTTTGAGCCTTGAGATAATGGCAAGTATTTATCTTCTTGACTTCGCCTCCAAAAATCTTCTTGTTGTATCGATATATGGAGATCAGCTCCTGATGTCTCAATAAAATGGAGTATGCGTGTCCTTAAGCAAGACCACAGTTCTCCTAAGTCACCCTTGTAATTTTAGAACAATTTTTTCTGTTATGGCATTAGCAGAATATATGTGACCAGTAAAGTTATATTGAAGTATTGCAACTTATGAATTATTAGTTACAAATGACTACCAAGACTAACATTGAAGAGGTCATTCCCCTATACCAGAGATATAGTAAGCACCTGGTAACAAGTGTACAATAATAAATAAAGAAATGAAAATGTTTGCAAGACTAACATTGAAGAGGTCATTCCCCTATACCAGAGATATAGTAAGCACCTGGTAACAAGTGTACAATAATAAATAAAGAAATGAAAATGTTTGCAAAGTAACAGTGTATTTAATGAGTCAAATCCAGTCCAGACACAAAAATAATTGTTTCAGTTTATTCTTTGACTTGTAGTTTAATAATAGAGATAAAAATAGCTGAGCAGGAGAAGCAACCTATCAGTCAAATTTTGATACATTTACTTTCAAAAAGCATTTTATTTCATAAGTAGTTCTATTATTTGGTAGAAAAGGGGAGTATCACAGTAAGGTCATGCAGCCTTGAGGTTGTAAGTGGAGACCTGAGGCAAGGTTACCTTTAGTATCACATCTTTTTCAATTGATAACTCGGAAACAAACACTGTCTGCTCTCAACAGAAACACTGATGAGAGCAGGATGTTAAGTTTTATGGTGTATCCTGTTTTTTAGTCAGCTCAGTACTACTTTTAAAAACTTGCAGAGTGGTCTGCAGGCTTTGTGTGAACAGAAAATAGTCACAGACAGCTATTATTTTGCTTGCTGAAAATTAGTATCAAGCACTTGTACAATACAGTCTAGACAGGAAATTGCCTTGTCCTTCAGCAGAAAATTGATTGGGTAATTCATTACATCAGTCATCTAAGACACTCCATCCTTTGAAAATTTGTTTTCTGTGGCTCTGATAAAGGTAAGATCTATAGGTCTTCTCTTCTAAGTAGGTGAGTCATCTTAGGCTGGACATTTCACACATGTTTTCTTAGGACAGCAATTCTTCTCTGTGACTAAACCAATTGAAGAAAAACATTAAGCTTACCTGATGCTTATCTGTAGGGTGCTCAGGATACAGGACAGAATAAGCCTCCTATAAAGAACTTTTGGTACTTCTGTTCCTCTTCAGCTCACAATCAATGGCTTTTGTTCGTGTCTGAAATGTTTGCACTCCCCCAAGAGAATGCTCTCAGCAGAACCTGAATCTCCCGGAGGTATTTTCTTTTCATTGCTATCCATTGATTTTCATTTAAGTGTGTAGCTCACAGCATATACTTTAACTCTGTAAATCAGCTCGGAAAAAATCGGTCTTACGCGATGCATTATTCTTCTGATACATTAGTGCTTGCGTATTAATCACAATTGCCTGACTTTTAGCATCCGCAGTCAGCTTGTGACATAGGTGAACCTAAAAATGTGCCACATGGATTCCAGCTAACAGAAAAAAGTCAGAGAGTAAAGAAATGCAGCAATTTATACCAAATTATGACCAAGAAAAATTCAGAGGGCAGTAAAGCGTGAACAGAACAATAACTGAGCTGAATGTGAGTATATGACATGGCGAAAACGAAAGAAATTAATAAATCATTCTTTTAAAAGTAGTAAAGAATGGAAGACTCTAAAAGAAACAGTTACAAAAAAGATTTTTTAACAGCGATTCACAAAATAGTTTTGTCATTTTTTCCCCCTAAGTATGTAGTTATACCATGTTGATTTGGAGAGAAAGCAATTCTTAAAAACGTTGAAAAAGTTAAGTATCCTTGAAAAAACTGAAGCCATATCCAAACAAGCAAAAGAGAATGTGAGAAGTGGCAAATTAAGCCTAATGACACAAATCGCAGGCCAACAATAAATCTTTAGAGACTATTTGCTAAACGCTTAGAAACTAAGAGCAAACTCTTCCTCAAAGCCATTGGGAGCGGGGACCTCCCTTGGACTCGTTAAGACCAATTGACATATCAGTGAGAGGAGAAGTTATAGCAGAGAAAACAAAGGGATTCTTGCATTTCACCTCATCCTGGAAGATCTAAGAGATTCCCATTCCAGAAGTCGTCTTTAGGATCAGAAGATCTGTTTTAAACTGAAATGTCTGTGGAGGAGGTTATAGAACAAATTTACAAAATGAGCAGTAGCAAACTGCCAAGACCATGTGGTATTAACCCAGGAGATCGAATGGAAATTGAGGATGAAATAGCTGAACTATCTTGCTTAAAAATGCCTTTATACTCAAGATATGAAAAGTGGCGATTGTGACAATAACTTTTTACAAGCATCTCAATTAGGGATTCTGGGATTACAAATAAGTTCTTTTGATTTCTGGGAAGTAACACACAATGTGGAGAAAATAATCCTATCTTACATTCAGGGTGATGTACCCTGTACTAGCTGCTACCACTCAGAAAAAAAAAAAAAAAAAAAAAAAAAAAAAAGAAAGAAAGAAAAAAAAAGGTCTTGGGTATCTAACACATAATTCTGTGAAAATGTCAGCTTCATGTTCAGTAAAAGTCAAAGAAGCAACCACAAAATAAGACAGAATTTTTAGGTATTACACTTGCTCTTCAGCATATGAGCCCCTTTGCAAAACACATGGCAAAAGCATTTTTTTTTTTTTAATTCGTTTGTTTTGATAAACGTATTACCTCTATTTCCAAGCATATTTGATATGTCCTTGGGCCACCACGGCAAGAACAATACTACCAATAAAAGAGCAGGAAATTATTACTGCAAGAATAGAGAACAAAACAGCATGTCAAGCTGTGTCCACTTCTACATGTTGTGTTACGTTTCCCTCCCATCTCTCAAACACAGAGGAACAGGGCAGAAGTAGAAAAGGTTCAAGGAAGCAAAATAAGAGTGATGAAAGAAATGAAACGGCTTCCATAAGAGGAACAACTATATTGTTTAGGACTGTTCGGCCAGTGAGAGACAACTTAATTTTGTACAGCTATTGTGGCCTAGAGAAGGTGAAGAGCTGATGACTTTTTTCCTACAAAAACTAGTGAGAGCTCAAATGATATTTTTGAGGGGTAAGTTGAAAATGAACAAAATTAGTTATACTGTAGAACTCTTTCCCACTGGGTATTTTGATATTAAAATTGTACAGATGTTCAGAAAGCTAATTAACAGAAGAAAAATCCACCAGATACTACGCGCAAAATGATAATATCTCTCATTCAGGGATTTGCTGAGACAGTAATCGCTCAAGACTGAAAAAGTATTATGGGGAAGTATTGGTGTATCCTGGCTTTGTTTTCACACTGTTACCAAGATATCTGCTATTGGTCACTATTGAAGAGGTGTTGCAATTCTGGATGGACTTTTGATCTTATACAGTAAGCTATACTTATAGTCCCTCATTTACATACAGGAATACCCCAATCAATGTTACAAGGGATGTCAAAGTTAATATCTGAAATTCCTTATGCCCTAGTGTGTGGGCAGAGTCTCAGCCAGAATCTACTTTCCATTTTTCTCAGGCTTAAATGTGGCTAGATTTTAGGTATGAAGGGAATGGCATGGCTTCTACTAATATTTGGCCTTTCAAGAATGCAAAATACTTCATCAGATCTTGAGTAATTAAAAAAAAAATTTGTTGACCTGAAATAACATATTTTTGGTTTTTATTAATTGTACATAACATGTTGCCTCTGAGGAAGTGTGTGAAATTCTGTGTAACCATCTTGAACAGAAGACAGATTAAAAATAAAATATTCTGAAATGTCCATATAGAAAATCTGTGCTCAGGAATCATGAAAGAGAGGGTGACAAATTAAAAAAGGTAAACAGTTTTAAAGCTTTCCTTTTGTTGGATTTTTTTTCAACATACAACGAAATCAGATCTCCTTTAAGACATTACACAGTTACGAATTCCATCAGAAAAAGGGATTTATCAGTGCAACTCTGTTGTCAAATTACATCTTTCTAAAGAGGTCCTCATGTGTCTTAAGTGTGGCTATTTTCCACACAGAGTTTCTGATGAAGGTAGTAGCAACAAAATGCTCCTTCACGGTTTGCTGATGAGTATTTGACTTTCATAACAACCCTTGATTTTTAAGGGTGGAAATAAATGCAAACTATTACCTTCAGCTTGTTGCTTGAGACCTTACAGGAATTAATTGCAGCTTTTTGGTTTCTAGAATCAACATTCAAACAAAGAAACAAAAACACGTAGCATGACTGGAAACTTTGATAACAACTCCCAATTGCTGTGAATCAAATGACTGCAGTCTGATCTCATTTTTAATCTCGAAGACAGTCCATATTAAAAAAAAAAAAAAGTGGCATGAACCAGTAGGTAGGAACACACACATGCAGTTTAGAAATATACCATTATAGGAAGAATGAACAGAATAGTTGGGTAGATTTCAGAGAAGATTTCTTTTTCCAACCTTGGACAAATCGCTTACTTAGCTGTTCTTCTGTTTTTCTCTTACTCTTTTTGCCATCTTTATGCCAGCAGATGTATATTGCCAGCAATGTAACTCCTCCTCTGCACCTCAAAAATTCCTGATAACTATCAGGATGCACTGGCTCTAAATTAATGCAATAATCAATATCAGTCTGACTGGACCTCACTGATTCAGAGAGATTTTACCTAGCCATGAGACACTGATAAGTTACAACTTTGTAGCCCACTGTAACATCAAAATTGGAAAGTTTTGAATCTTTCATTGTGGTTTGGGCACAACTGGTGGCAATACTCATCAGTGTGGTAATGGGGAGAAAAATTTCATTCCTTTTTGCTGGACTCCAAATTTTCTGAGTCTCAAAGGTGAGAAGCAAGTAGTCTTTGTTTCTGGGACTGTGTTGGGTCCTTCCAGGTTGAGAAATTTTCGGGATTCCATCAATTTTCTGAAAAGTCTCCTCAACCCAATCTATTTTTTCTCTCTAATCACAGTCCCCATTCAGCAGGCTTACAAAGAGAAGGCAAACAATAGCAACATCAGCTCCCTTTTGCTGGGAGAAAAAGCACCTCTGTGAAGCAAATTCAGTTGGCTTTTTTTTTTTCTGATAACTAACCTCTGTGTAATCCAAGAGGTCTTAATTTCACAGCGAAGTTAGTTTGACTTATTTGATAACAACTGGCTTTTCAAGTTGCTTTTAAAAGATGAAAAATTCTGTGAAAGGTGCACAGCCCTGGCAACAAGCTAACAGGGAACAGCCTGCAACAACGCAAAGTATATGAGCCCTCACTTGCCAATCTAATAGTCATTCCCTGTTGGTATGATTGGATTATTTCATTGGATTATTTCCCAGATGGGCATTAATGTGTTTGTAGGGCACATTCAGTTAAAGGGTCAATGTTTATTAAAGCTGCAGATATTGCATTTGCTCTGAGCACGTAATTAAAACAGCGGATTGGTCTCTGTTTTGCCTTTCATACAGTAGACGGTATCATAAAACATCTTTGGATGATTTCGCCACTTGTTTTTGTCAAGAGCTTTAAAGTAGAACATATTATAGGTTTCTTATATGAAATGAAATTGTATTTTTCCATAAAGTTAAGGTTTTCAAAGATTATGATTTCCGCTGTAGGCAGAAAAATTCCATATTCCCTCAAAGACCCCTCTGTTGGTTTATGGATTTGTTGTACCTTTCTCCCTCCAGAGCTCCCTGCTTCTGCTATTTAACTTTGGGGAGAATCTTCAGTGAAATAGACATGACTTAAGTCTATAATTTGTAAACAGACGACACTGTACAGAACCATTCTTGGATAAAAGCAAGATTCTGTTCATATTGTGATTCTATCATACTTTTTAATGTGACCAATGTTAGTAATACTAATTGTCTCACAATTGCCTCCCCCTAAAATATCAATGCTTTCTGTTTTCAGGAAGATGCAAAATTATTTTTTCCTACCTATCCTGTCTTATTCAATTCCATTCTGCACTTTACATTATATATTTTAAGATTGTTTCAGTTCAATGGTGAATGAAATTATGGTTCTTATATATTATATACTATGTATTAGAAATTAACCATTGAGATCAAGCAATCTTTTATCAGAAGTTTTAATAGTATTAAGCAGTAAAATACAGTAGCCCCAGGCATTAAAATGCTATGTTAATTGCTCCAATATACCACTTCTATTACACAAAGTCTGTACTCAAAGGCATTGTTTTCCTTATTCTATTTTAAGAAGAAAGTCTTAGAGCCACATCGCCAGGTTCAGCTAAGAAGAAATCTTCAGACCTGAAAAAAGAAGGCAGAAAGACTTCTTGGTTTTCAAAGGAACCTTTCGACCATATGTCATTAAGAGGCTAGATCTCTTCCTAAGAGCTTCTTCCAATTGTACTGGCTTAGCGCTCCTCCAGAAGCTTATCGTGTCCAATCACCCTAAAAGAATCCTAATCAGGCCTTAGGCTAAAATGCTGCCTTTACAGAAAAGCTGGACAGTAAATAAGATGTTGCATTTGCTTCACCTAATGGCCTTGTCAAATAACCACATTTCCAACTTCTAGAGTTAAAATAGATGAAGTGTTATTGTAAATCAAGATCACTTTTTTGTTCCCAGGTAAGTAGACAAGTTAGGCCTGCAAGTAACTCTTAGATCATAGCCTTGACTCATATTAAAGGTTTGGATCTGCAAGATGAGCCTGGATGGAGAACATTCAGGGATGATACTTTGCATTAGATATTTGTTTAAGAAGTGTCCTTCAGAGCTGCTCATATTGTCCGTCCTAGGAGTATTGGACTTCTCCAGGACTTCTGATCCAGCCCTTCCTTCTCTGAGCTCTGCGGCCTTAACAGCTCCCAAAACTCCTGTAATTTATCTCCTCTTGTCCTGTTTGGTGCTGCTCCAGGGCTCTGAAAATAGCTGTGCTGTACTACTGACTCAGTTGATGCATTAGACACTGGCCTGGAAAAATCTGTATAGCCATGGTATGGCAAAACAGATAATTAGACTTACAATTTTTTTTTTTTCATTTGGGTGACTAACAGTCTGAGAGCATAAGCAGGCATGATGTTTAACTGATTTGAATAAGTATTTCACACCTTGATCTTCTCACATGTTTCATGGACACAGCCAGTATGGCAAGTGGCTGTATCAAGCTCAGTTTGGGTTTACCTCAAGAAAACATATTTTACTTGGTAGTAACTTATGTTGTTTTGCACGACTTCTGTTCCTAAAGGATGATGGCTGGGCCCAAAATAGCAAAGTGTGTGACTGACATGATTAGAAAAATGATGGGAGCATTCATTTCTTTTTAATTCAAATGACCACCTGTGGCAACCAGCCTACGAGTTTATTTACCCCCTTTCAGATTGTCATGTAAAAGTAGCACATTGAACCAGCACCATTGGACTAGGAAAGAAGGCTCTTACTTAAGTTTCCTTTGCTTTGACTGCTGCACCAGGTTAAGATCAGCCTGTGGAGGTTTGAGGAAATTTGGTTTTGTTTTGTTTCGTTTTCCTGAAACCAGCTGAAAACACACAGGGGTGAGATGCTTGTGATGTGCAAGTGAGAGAAGCAGGGACTCAACAGCACAAGCACAGAATGTGAGGATATCCAAGAAGAACAAACACCTCGCTGGGCCTTAACTGTGATGGAAAGGAGCAAGGGGAGACAGTGGAATTTGTTGCAGCCCAGGAAGTCGCTGATTTGCAGGACTGAGAGTGTGACTGAAGGAAGGGGTCTGCCCTATAATGACATTTGGGGGAGAGGACAGATGTGCTCCAATAGGACGGCTTTTGGAAATCCATTCTCCAAGGGTTCTGGGAACATTCACAAAAAATTGGACCCACCTTTGATTTGGGTTAATTTAGGTTGACCCACCTTTAAAATTTGACCTAGTTCAGATTCCCATCACACCACTCTTAATAAAACTTTCTCCTGAAGTGTAATTAGCAAGTCTATACGAATAAGATTAGTGTTGTCTAATAAAACTGATAACTTAATGCCTGCTCCGTGTTCCCATCTGATGCCTCAGCTGGCAAGACATTCCTCTCTGTAGCCATCACTCCTAGGATTAGTTACCAGCTGATTAAATCTCAGGAAAGCCTTTATATCCTATGGATTGGGTGCTAGCCATGCTCCCTGCAAGCAGGTGTGGGAGCAGATATTTTCTACTGATGGAGGGTTATGCCTTTGCAACTGTGCAGATTGTGGTGAGTAGTAGCACCAGAGATGCAAGCCACAGATGGCAACAAGGAGATGCAGATGTCTGCGTGGGGCTTAGTATCCCTGAAGCAGCTGCACTGGGAATTTGGTAGATATAGCATGGCTTATGTGTGCTGAGTGCTCTCCTTTAATCCTTCTGCCTTCACCTTATCTTTGCTCATTACGTTATTATTACAAGTTATGAGCGCTGCTAACAACATGGCAACCTGTTGACATAGCCCCCATGTCCTGTGCCCTCTGAGTTCCTGCCATAAGGTAGACCACACTCTGCATTCATCAATAATTATTACTTTTCTTGTATTTTTGTGTGTGTGTGTTTTGTTTGTTTGTTTGTTTTTGGTTTTTGCTTTGTTTTCCAGTTTGAGTTGGAACAATTTCATGGGTGTCAAGAGCTTTGTGTAGGAAGGGTAAATAGCATTTTAAATGGTAGCCTATGACATAAGAACGTGATGCAGGGCTTAAGCATTGAACTCATCCCCTTTTGAATCTAGCTAGAAGACAAGGGTAAAAGACAATCTTGATGGAATACTTAAATTTCAGCTATTATTTAAACTATGTCCAATTTTGTGCATAGTGAAATTAATATTATCCTCATACCTTTCAATTTCCTTTCTACTCCACTCTTAGTGTTTCTTTTTTTTCTCCCATCACTTTCAAATTTGTTCCTCAAGATTCTTATCCCATCCTCTTTCCTGTTGCATTTATTAATTTCATTAGTTATTAATAAATCTTTATCTCTTATCATTCTTTTTGTCATAATTAGTACTTTAGCATTAGCACAGTAAGCGTGTAGTAAAACTTCTCTTGATGTTGGAGCAAATCTTTTTCTCTGAAGCATCCATGCAGAATTTGGATTGGTACTCATGTTACATCCAAAGGCAACCTGATCTCCTGCTGGTGTGTTAGACAGTCTCTGGAGGGAACTGGATCTTGCTCCCGCACAGTTCTGATTTGGGGGGAACTGACAGGCTAATTAGGTCCCTATTACTGTGTGAAGGAGCTCACAGGGATACTTTATATCCTGGTAGAAATTGCCATTTTACCTGCTGTGTCACCGGAGAAGCAGCACAATACAGTACAGTGCCAGCTCAGTGTTATCTTTTCCCAACTCCTGCCTGACCAGGGTTTGCTAACAGGCACAGAAGTGGATCTAAACCATTTCCAGACTGGGAATTCTGCAGGGCTATTAGCTTTGGTTCTGGCCTGAGGTGCAAAAGACCCTCTGTGGTGGTCATTGTAAGAGGAATTTTCCCTTTTTAAGAGCTGGCATTGGCTTTGGGTCTGCAAGGCAGTAACTGCTGAGGAGCAGCGCATGTCTCTGAATCAATGCTGTAGGACAGATCAGGAAGAGGAATAACTAAGGACACACAGACAAATAGAATTTGCTTATAATATTATTTATTTAGCATTTTTTCAAATTCCTTTTGGAAACAGAAAACATTAAACATCGAGATAATTCCAGAGAAATGAGAATGATTTTATTTTAAATGTTTTGGGTTCATGAGAGGTTTGAGGAAGCGAAAGAAATGAAAACTGTTCACACAGAATATATTGACTTGCATCACCTAGAGAAGCTTTTACAAAATTGTAGAAAATGTTTACAGGCGATGTTATTCTTACATTAGATGATTTCTTCTGCTTTGCCTTGCCCTTCTCTCCTTCTGAGCATTTTCTTTTCTATCTTTTCCTTTTTACTTGTTCTCAGCTTCTCACTTTTTTGCTAGTTCCAGTACCTCACCACTTTTTCTTCTCCCTTCCCCTTTTGCCTTTTTTATTGCATTTGCTCTATCTTTAATTTCTCACCTATGTGCGTTTTTCCTTTCATATCACTTGCTGTTTCCCTCTATATACAAATATTTAGCTACTTCGTTTCCCTGAATCTCTTTATATTTCTTTCTTAAAAGACAAAAAAATTAAAAGGGAAAGGCAGGTTTCAGTTAAATATTTATGCTGCATAATGGGCTGCTTGCTGTGTTATATACCTTCATGTCATGGTGGCACAAACTGGCAGAAGAGATAAAATGAAGGTTCTAGGAGCAAAAAAAAGAAGTGTTGGCTGTCAGGATCACCATGAAGGCATGGTATAGTGGAGAGTATTCACCTAGGGCTTCTTTGGGATTCTGTTTTGGATTAATCTATGCTCTGAGTATCAGCTTTGCAACTGAAGATTTTGGGATTCTCTTCCTCAAAGAGGCAGCGTGAAGAGTAATATATTAGAAGTTTGAGGAGACACCACATTAAAAAGGTAATGACATCGTAGAAGAATGAAAACCAGTGAACTTGAAAGTGGCAACAGCCTGACAAATACTTAAGCAGTGGATAAAAATACTTAAGTGGATTTCAAAATGTATATTTTCAATTTCATTGCCAGCTACTACAGAACACAATAAATTTTCCAACACTTTATTTCCCATACAAGCTCTTGGGACAACTAAATCTCAGTATACTATCAAAATATTTTTTGAGATACATTTCCTTTTTGCCTCACTTTTTCTAAGACCAATATATCATCCAGATAATTAATAATAATGCAGAAGAACTGGGTAAATGTTTTTGAGAAATCAGCTGGCAGCTTTTAGAATGTTGTAGTTCAGAAAAGAAATACTGAAAATTGAAACTTGATTTAATGAAGCATTCACAGACATTTTATTTGTTCTGTTTTGGTACAACCACATTTTCAAAGTAACAAGTTGATGCAAAGTGAATTTTGTACATGTAGTTCAGAATTCACTTCACAAAATAAAAATGAAGTGAATATTAAAGGATGAAGACTTTAATGAAATAGTGTTAGCCTCGAAACTTCTTTCAATAGCTCTTCTGACATCTCTAACATCTCAGTAGCATCAACAGGGAACACATTTATCTCACTGCTGAAAAAGAGATAAAAGATGAGATAATGTGGAAAAGAACTTCCCGTTATGAAGTGATGACCAAGCTTTGGTGTAAAAGTAAATTAAGCATTGCTAATGGACTATAGACGTTAGAGCCTTGGTCCACTGAAGTCAATGACTATAGTCTCACGGAGTCAGTGGGAGCAAGGTTTTCACTCTAACTTCAGGTTTAAGCTTTTGAAAGCCTTCATAAATAAGCACTTGAAGTTCCTCAGTTTACCTGCAAGAGGTACCTTAGTTGAGCCTATATTTTAATTTTTGAGTAATCTGAGTGATTTAAATCTACATAACTACAGTCAGAACTAGGAATTCAGAGCTTTCTGTTGGCACTGCAATCTCTATAAAATGGGAAAAGCATTTTGGGCAATGCCTGTGATACTCTTGTTGAAAGGAAACAGGTTTCTTTACTCATACTTTTGCTGGCATGACAAATGAAGCAAGACTGTTTGAAAATGTTTTATTTCAGCAGATAATTTGCTCCTTAGCATTTTCTTCATGTTCGCTACTGTTGGTTGTTTGCTTTCAGAATTAATTCTGATAAAGCACCATCATATTACAATGAATAATCCAGAAGTGGCTAAAATAATGGATTAATATTTAGTCAGTCTTTTACTTTTCTAGCTTCAGTGATTCTAATGATTGGTAGAATAAATTTAGTGACAAAAATTTCTGATAGTCATTACACAGATAAATACAGTGCCTCCTGTTTCATAATTGATACTGATAACACCTTTCTAGATTCTCTGAACAAATTCTATAGATGGTGGTTTAATATCTAATATAGAGAGTTGCAAATATTTTATGTACATTATTAATAGAATTTTGCCATTGGAAAGTATTAAGAAGTAAGTATGTATCTAAAACTATGCAACTCTGTGTTTTAGGAAATTAAATCCAGCGAGTCAGCCTTATATCATGGATATTGATTTTTGTCTTTGTCATATACTGAGCACCACATTCAGGCTTGAACTGCAATGTGTGGAGGCATATCTCTGCCTTTCTGAGGTGGAAGGTTCATTTATCTTGACCCCAGAAGATGGTTTCTCATGAAGATGTCTGGCCCAGACTTTAAAGGGAAGTTCATACAGCTTTTGTGTCCCACGACAATGGCACACTTCAAAATTGCTGAGTGCTGGCCAAAACATAGGAATCTTGAACTATTTTTTCTCTCTTATTCTAGTGGTCATTGCTAAGTGACTTCTCGAGGCCCTGTGCTTGGATGACTTTCCTTTCACTTCTGCACATTTACAGTTGTATTTACTTGCTAATCATAGTCCTTCCTGTTCTCTGATGTTAACTGAGATTATGTAAATGATTAAATAAGTACAATAATAGTACATGTCTTATAAAACATGAATCACCTCCCCTTGTAGGAAAGAGCTTGCATAAGTGAGAATGATTGTGGGCGGAATGACCATCTTTGACTTGCAAGGAGTAGGTATTGTCTTCCTGGAAAATCTGAGAGAATAAGAGTCCAACTAAAGCAAGTTTTGAATCACACTGATGAGACAGGGAACTGCTAAAACTGCCATACAAATGAAGTACTTATCCCATTTCCAAGCTTTCCTCAACAGCAAATGCACAGAGGCAATTCCAAGGATTTCTGAACAGTTAGAAACAAAACACATTAAATGAAAGTAGGAGATAGGAAACAATGGTGCATTATTTGTGGACAGTTTTTAAGTAAAGTAGCTGAAACTACCTTTACTAAACTCTTTCTGCAACCTCCCTCTGTCCTCAGAGATTTATAAAGATAAATAGAACAAATACTGTTCCTGCATGTTTGTTTATCTGTGAAACTTCTCCACAAAAAAAGTAATAACATCCTTTCATTGACAACATTCAAGTAATAATATCCTTCTGACTGTGTCGTAGGGGCAATAACTAGCTTTCAAGTACTTAAATGAATAATGTATTTTTGACATTGTACATAAAAATAAAAAGATTCCTTAAAAATACACACCTCCTGTTTCTTTCAGCATAAATCTCAATATCAAGAAATTAAACTGTTGTGGATTTGAGTGAAGAATTTGACCCATTGTACCACAGAACTAGTAGAAGTTCTAAGAGATTAATTATTTCCTCAGTTTTCTTAATAATTCTGTAATTATACAATTAATTGGTTTTAATAGACTTTTCATCACTATTCCACGCGACAAATGTATATTAGGAGACAAAAAAAGGAGCAGGGTGACATACAAGCCGTACCAGGTCTCCTCTCCTAAGTGCACGTTATTTATCATTCAGCAATTTAGCCGTGAGAGGTCAGTGTTGCTCATGCAGGTTAGAGGCATCAATGCTAACATACTATGTAGAAAAATAGTTTAAGTAAGTAGTTACCACTAGGCTTTTTACTGTATAATCCAGTCTTATGTTGACATGGAAAGACTTTTTCATATGACGCAGTAGAAGGTTGTGTGAAATTGTTCATAACAAACATGTAAACCTTCTTCTTTCAAATAATTACTTTAATTACCTAATATAACATGGCTTTACTACAATAAAATGATACATATTCATCAGAGTACTCCAATTAGATTGCTTCTTGTCATAATGTTTTATCTCTAATGTGAAATACATTGCAATGTTGATCTTTTTATTAAGCCAATATCTTTTAAAGCTAAAGATCTGGCAAGTCATACAGGAAGTTACTGTGTGTCTCTTTATTGAATTTGATTTACTTCATTGAGCTTTTAATACCATCAGATAAAATACAAGGATCAAAGAAAGTTCCTGCCTAAGAGGGAAAGTGAACTGCATATTAACTTTTTCATGCCACCAGTGAGACTCCTCATAACCCAACCAACAGAATAACTGCATTGCAGAGGCATGAATCTTAGGAATTAGACTTGCAGAAAAACAGCAGTCATTGACTATAGCTGCTTTCAGAACAAATTCCCTTTTCCATAGCTGTGAGCTGTTAGAACGCCCGTTTTACTCTGACTGTATTCCCATTTGAACTCATGATAAAAGCAGGCTTTCAAAGCTGTTGTAAACTAAGTTCTCTTTTTGCCTACTCATTTAAAAAACAAGTAGCAGAACTTGTCTTACATCAAAAATGAAATTCACTGATTTATTCGGTTCACATGTTGAGTTACATTCTGTCAATAATGTGAAATCATATTTCATCCGTTTGCAATGATAGTTTTCTCAAACTCTATCATATCCTGTAAGCTTGATTTGATAGCTGAGACTGAACAGTATCTAACCCTGTGAGGAATTCTGGTTAAACTGGTGGAATCAGTTGCAGTAACCATTTAAGGATGTGCATGTCTTGTATGAACAAAACCATACAGGATTAGTTTAAAATTATTTTCACACTGAACCATCTCCAATGCCTTCTTTCTTCTTAACACTTTAAATAGGAGTGATTTTGTCCTTTGGGGCTATAAAGGTTATTTTCAAATTTGCTTAGAGCCGCATACTTTTACAGTTAAAGTCCTGATCCTGCAAACATTTAAGCCTATGCTTAATTTTACCTAGTGACAAAATCTCTTGTATACTGACTAACAGGGTAAAAGTATTTATAAGATTTGAGCCTTATTTGGCTTTCAGGAAATCTTTTTACACTCCTCCAAATACTTCAAGCAGCCCTTTTATTGAGCAAACTATGCCTGCAAGGCTACAAAGGAAACCCAAAATAAAACCAGAGATATCTGCACATTTCTCTAAGAAGGACAGTTTTTTCCATTTAAGTTTTAAATGGAAGAGAGAAGGAAGAAGAAAAGTCATAGCAGCACCTGTTACACTGCCTGTTAAACCCATCAACAAGGCAAAATGTGGTATGAACATAGCCATCAGCAGAGTTAACAAGAGAAATGAGCCTCTTACACCCAGAGCAAATAGTGGAGATCTGTAATTGGAACAGTTGCCCCTAGAAATACAAGCATACACAATTTCTGTGGCTGCAAAAAAGGGCAAAGGGTAAGAAAGGAGAGCTTTGGTTAAGAGACACAAATTGACTAGGGTTTGAAGAAATGATGGCAGGTTGTCAGTGATAACTTCCTTTGTCTCTTCACCCCAGGTCAAGAATGCAGTCAGTGCAAAGGTTGTTTTCGAGACACAAGCAAAAAAGTGAGTCCAATTCAGCATACATCCAAATTCCTCTGGATTTTTCATGTTACCTTCAAGTGTGGGAAGAAATATTTGTGAAGTGTAACTGAAAATTATCACACCTACAGACACCAAGAAGTCCTCAAACTCAATGGAGAGTCTGAATTTTGCCCAGGACCACTGATGGATTCGTGTGACACAGTAAGTCATCACTACAAGGATGATAACAAAATGGACCAAGGAGCAAAGCTGGCTGAGTTTGGAAACAATTTTGAGAGTCTTGATGAATACACAAGGCAGCAGTGTAGCAAATGCAATTACAGACCAAGTTTTCTCAGTCACTGGTATGTATGGAAAACTGTGTGACAGCAAATTCCCACTAACAATCAGATACAAAACACACGTCATGATCAGTTCCATCACTTGGGTCACATTGACAACTATACCACCTAGTTTGGGAGACAGTTTTTTGCAGCAGGCATTTGCAATATCTTCATACGTGTCTCTCACTCTTACAAGCTGCCCATCTTCATTTTCTTCATACAAGCAAGCGATTAGAATTTTGCCTGTGTAACAGCATAGTGCTGCAGCCAAGATAATAAGAAACAGGCCACTGTATCCACTGTGAAGAAGAGCATACGGCAATCCTAGGACAAATATTCCCTGAAGAAGAAAAAGAGAAAGAAAAGAGAGCACAAAATCCCTGAGGCAAAATGTTTACTAGAAGGTACACTCCCAAACCTGCCCTCCACCAAGCATTGCTTTCACCTAACTGCATGGTGGAAGTACTGCTACATTCAGCAAAGTAAGTAACAATCATGGGAAATGTGTTTGTTTATGATAAATGAAATTATCGGCAAAAATAACTGCTGCTTACACACCTGTAGTGATAAGCTAGGAAACAGAGAATGTGACTGAATGATAGAGTCAGGTTCCTAGTTAATATTTAACGCTGATGTGATTAGGAGCACATTTTAGAAGGTTCACAGGCAGCTATTCAGTCAACATGCATATTAATGAAACAGGTTCAATATCAGTAAAATTAAGCAACTGTGGCATCATCTGTACAAGTTTAATCCAAACTAAAAATAGCACTGTAGATACATCCAGTAATGACAATTCTCTCCAGTCTAAAAATTGCTAACAGATCTCTGGAAAGAAAATGGTATTAGAATGACATCAGAATTTGCTTGTGTTTTCTCTGCACCTTCTGTATGCCTCATGCAGCCTTTGCTCTTGTCAAGTTCACTGCTAAAGTAATTCTTCTCACAGATGAGAGTCTAGACTGTGCAAAATTATTTAGGTGTTTAAAAATACCTGTAAAACATATAGGGATACTTTAAACAGTTTCTGGAAGAAATAGAATTATACTTGTTTTATCCTTTTTTTTTTTTTTTTAGTGGCATTTTCGTTTCACAGAACGCTGTGTGTATTTCTTTGTCTTTTCCCCTCTTTTTTCTCTATTTAAGGACAAACGACACCTTTACGTGGTTTAATTTCCCTCAGCACAAAATAAAAAAACCCCTTGAAATATAGTTATTCATAAAAAGATTCAGTTTAGGAAAGATGCTTCCGTGGCACTTCTTTTTTTATGTTACAGAGCTGGAATTAAGCAATGCACATTAGTCAGACTGGTCAGGAGTTCTTGATGACTGAAGAAAGGCAGGGAGGAAACAAAATACAGTTAACTAGTTCTGTAGAAATTTTGGGTTCAGTATTTCTCTCAGCACCGATAACATGATGAAATACGAAGAGGGCTCTGAAGAGAGGCAATTTTTCAAACTCTAAGTAATCATCAATGTATAAAAACTGTTCTCCCTTTTTTCCAGTCACAAACTTCCAGCCAGACTATGGCATGGGAGAAGTATTAAGTTCTTGAATCAGAGCAGTATTTTTTCTCCAAGTCAGTGAGAAAAATGGAGTACCCATCGTACAAATGAGCAGCATTGCTTGTTTCACTAGGCTTCACTCTAGATGCAGACATTTTCAGCTTTCAGCTGAATTAGAGCTGGAAGAATCATATTCAATACATGCCTTAGTAAATCTCTGTTAAAAAGGTTTATGCTTTTATGTACTGAAACAGAGTTACTTCAGTTATTATTACTGATATAATAATTAAGTTATTGACTAGCTACCTCTTTTAGTTGTTTTCAATGACTTAATTTACATCAAAGGTTTTATATAGGTCACAGCTGTCATTTCATTTAGGAGCTGGGACATTCGACTACGTAGCTTGTAGTACTCCAAATCTCCCCCAGTCCAATGGCTTAGCTCCATTTTAATACAGGTCTCATGAACCAAATAGCTTGCAGTGTAATGAGCATTTCTTTTCTACATGAACTTTATGGAAGTTTTCAAAATTCTACCATTTCTGCCATCTAACAATCTCCTTTCCTAAAAAGGCTAGATATCTGGCATATCTAGACTGCAGGTAGTACACATGTAACAGTAGTTTCGACATCATGCCATTTTCAATTGTAGCTTTCACTGCCTGGCAAGTTAGGCAGTTGCCTAAAGAACAAAGTTTGTTTTCTTTCCTATGAAAACAATCCTTGGAGAATATTTATGTAAGAGATTGGGTTTAAAAGCATCACAAATAAACAAAGTCTCTGAGAAAATCAGGAAGATACAAGCCACAGAGTCATCTTCCATATTAACATAAGAACAATGATATTTTCTCAGTTCCTTGCAGTTTGCAGCAAGCTTATCTCATTTGTTCCATACCCTCAGCATTAGTATTTTGCCCTTCAACCTGCATTTGGGAGTTCAAACGGTATCTGCTGACCCAAAGGGTCACTATATAATTAAACCGCAGGTGTGTGTCAGCACAGGCCTTACCCACACAATGGCTTCTCCTGTGCTGAATTTAGTCGATCAATGTTTATATGAGCAGCCTCAACCTAAACCAAAGCATAAATCTTTCAGAGACGTTATCACATTAGACAGCCAATTACAGTCCTCCCCACAGGTGTCTGCTTTTCCATGCTTAATTGTTAGTTTAAAGAGAGCATAACATAATTCTAACCTCTAACATCTCCTTGTTGTTGTTTAAAACAAATAATTTTATTTGATGCCTAACATAGACCACAAGATGATAGAGGTGGAGTCTTTTGGGTTGATTGTTTTTTCATCTTCTGAATTTAGACCTTCTTAAACAAACGTAATTTTGCACTATATGTATTCTTTCTTAAAATTATGTATCAGTGATTGCCAACTTCAAATCACATATAGTGAGTTTAGAATTTCTAAATTGAACATTTCTGCAGAAACTTTAATTTTTCCTTTCAGCTGAAGTCTTTGACCTCTTTTTCCCAGAGTTTGAAAACTTCAGCTTTCAGTTAATAATAGAAAGCAAACATTGTGGACATAACTGGTTTTGCAGCTTTTTGGATACAGAGTGTAGTTAGTAGAGAGAAATGGGAGAACTCTGAACATGCCAATACAGTAAGTATGTATGTGGTGAAATGACAGTGCTTTTCCTGCCTTGCCAGAAATGTTTTTTTCCATTAAAAAAGAAAAAAAGGAAAAAAAAGAAAAAAGGTTTCATGTATCACCGCATTGTCAAATTTCTTCGAAATAGACAAAAATGTTAGTGATGGCCACAAGAACTAAAAGAATAAAAGACCCTTTGTTAGACTTCAAAACCCATTTTGGATTTGATGTTCTGTTCTTACCTTTCAAAAAGCAATACTTTCTATTAGGACCATTTCCTGAACGTCACCAAGTTTAAATAGTTTCAAAGAAAAAGACATCTTTAATAAGCACTTATTTTGCTACCAATGTAATATAACAATACAGGCCTTTAGCTGTGTTCTCTGGTTTAAAGCTACTCAGCAACCTCAGAGCATTGCTTAAAGTGACCTATCTGTGGACAATTCCTCCTCCATAAAGAAATCATTTCATGGATGTTGCTGAAGGTGGCTTTTTTGCACCTCTCATGAGCAGTGACAGCACAGAGAATATAGACAGCTCATGTCAACATTTCACTGATTCTGTGCTACTGGAATAGGGACGCAGGTAATTCCTACACCATTTGTCAATGCACATTTGGTTCAGTCTGGCCCCAGCACTTGTCGTTATTGGGTCTTCTGATCCTGTGTTCTCATGTCCAAATGATGGCACAGCTGGCCTTAGCTGTGAGGCATCAATTAAAAATGAGCGGCAAAAGGAACTGTTTCTTAAATTGCTTCTCAGCTCTTAGTTGTAGTGTTCTGTCTGGGAAGTGTTCCTGTCTGAATGGTTTTATTTCCAGCTGTTCTAGTGCAAAGTCAAATATGTTACCTCTAAATATGCTGTTTTAAGGCAACTTGTTTACAAAATAGAATAGCACAGGGAAAAAGCACTCACACAGTCGGGTACAGGGGAGATGGAGCTTTTGAACCAGTCCTCTGTCAGGGCTCAGCTTGGGTGGTTGTGTTATTTGCCATCACTCCATCCACCCTGTACAGGGAGGGACCCCACGTTTGCCCAGCAGGCTGCGCCTTCCCTTGTCTCCCAAGATGCTTGCAAGACTTGGATATTTTCATCCTAGACTGAGGATGGAAGCGGAGTGTTTGTTGTCAACGAGTGAGTACATGTGCCTGTGTGGAGGTCCCTGTCAAACATCCAGAGTAGACTCAGCCACAGGCATCTGGGCCTAGAAAGAAGAAAGGACTGAGGGCTGAACTGGCGATCAGCCTTTGAAGAAATGGCAAGGACAAAAGCAGAAAGAGCACGTAAGGAAAGGTCAGTCTCAGCGAGAAGCTACTTATTAGCCTTGTCAGAATACCCCCAAGTGGAAGCAACCAGGTATGACAGCTACCTCCAGAAATTACCCATCCACCTGCAATGCAAAACAAGCAAATCAGGATTTCCAAATTACATCTGCATATTAAAACATTTTTTTGCATTTGTCGAGGGTTGGACTGCGATGTTTCCCACACCAGCAAGGCTGGCTGCTTCTTTAAAAATACTAGATATATGGATTAGTGTAGAATGCAAAAAGTGTTTCTTCCACTATTACACCACTGTTTGACACTACTTCTCAGCACAAGCACCTCCCCAAGGAATAAAATATGTTTAGGAAAACACATAAATGAGCACAGTCAAGCACTCTGAGAAAATAACAAAATTCCTTAATGTTCAGTTTTAAGGCTTTCTAGTCCCAGGTAAAATGCTTCATTTCATAGGCTGTTTTAACCTGAAATGAGACACTTTCTAAACCAAAGCAAATTGAAATGTAATTTAAAAGTAAAGAAGATCAAAGCATGGTCAGAGTTGAGACTGCCAAAAGACAATGAAATAAAATGGAATGAAAAGCAATGTTAAAAAAAGAGAGAAAAAAAAATTAACCTCAAGAATGAATCAGATTGAAAAATAAGTTAAGAAATTGAGAAGAATTTAGCTGAAAATTATTCTGTTAGTACAGCACTCCTATATGCAGAACACAGGCTAATATGCCAGACTGCTGAATTTGCTTCGATTGCCTTTCACACCACCTGTAGGTACTCCACTAGAATGGTTCATTTAGGCCTAACTATTTTCCCAACTATGTATTTGATTTCCTGCATGAACATGGGTTAGACATAGAAACTATACAGGAAAGCCTCCTTCATAGATCTTCTTGGAAGAGTAGAGAGATAAATTCAAGAACTCTGCTTTCAGCACACTTCCACAAAATATCTAACTATGTTGTTCAGCATTTGTTGACATTTAAAATAAATAATTTTCCTGAAACAACACACACCTGTTTTGCTGTGGTATTTCTAGGAAGATACAGGTTTATTAACATTAAATTAAAACATATAGCAAATCCCCTCATCTCATGCCATGATAACATGCTTTTTGACCTCCATGGTCTTTTCCTGTCTTAGCCACCAATGTGATCAATTGTGATTCTGTATCTTCATCTAGATCACCGTTGACTACATTGAATAATACCATTATTCTACTAGATGCTACTAGATAACCTCCTGATCCTACTAGAAACTCACTTCTTTGACAATAGATCCACACTGACAGTTACTTTTTTTGGGTCTGTCACTTAGGCAGTTGTTAATCCATTTAAGATGTATTCTATTGTTGCACTAATTTTTAAATCAGAATGTTGTGTATTAATGTGTCAAAATTCTTTTATAAAGTCTAAATATATTATTTATCTTTCACTGCCTATATTACAATCTCATCAAAGAATTATATCAAGTGTGTTTAATAAGGACTGTAAGGACTCTTTCTCTAAAACCATAAAGATTGACACTAATTATATTCCTAGCTTTTTATTCTGTATCAATTAAAACCTGTATTAACAATTACATTCTTTTTCTCAGAATTGTTGCCAGGTTTCACTAGTCAGGATTTAACTGGCTTTTAAAATATTAGAATGATATCCACAGTCTTCTGAAAATTCCACATGTAATAATGATTGAATAGGAGTATTATCAGGCCAGATGTATCTTTTGTTATATCTCCCAAATGCAAATTTGCTGGGCATTCTGCTTTCAAAATATAAACAAGAAACATTTTAACATTTGTTTTAAATAGTAACTGTCGTTATCTAATAGTTAATTGTGCAAGTCTCAGCTTGGAAAATATAAGCACCTCAATTTATAACTCACAGCTATCTCAAGACAGGTCATTAGCAGAGCTGAGATGAATTTCCTTTCAGAGATGCGTGTTCCTCTGGCTGGGCAAGAGAATATGTCCACAATGGAGTGTAGACACAGTTTAGAAACTGAGAGTTAGATATGTCTGATGCAGAATAGCATGATACCCATCCTGAAAAATTACAAAATGGCCCACTGTTCTCCTGGGCTATGAGCACATGCTCCTGACTCTCTACAGAGACTGCTTATGAACAGTTGCGTCTTTTTTTCAGAGATAAGAACAATTTTAGAACCTCCCTTTACTGCTAATGTAGGAAATCAGTGTAGCAAAATTCACAGAGAGATCTCAGCAAAGAGGAAAGTGATCCTGCATTAGCAAATCTCTAAGTTAATTTTACCTCCTCTCACATCCACGTACTCAACAGCATTGGGTTGTGTGTCCCAGGGGCTTGGCCTGGATCACTTGCCTGCACCAAGGAGGACAAGTGATGCTGGCAGCCAAGTGCTCACTGTGTCTCTGGGATTCATCTTGACTAGTGATGACAAACAGATTTTGGATTTACCTGCTATACTCTTTTGGAGTGGATGCAGGTGTGGATCTTTTGCCTCATTATTTTGTCCCATCCCTCATAAGTATTAGACAAAGTCCCCAAATTTCACAGTACTGTCACTTTCCTTATCTGCATGTTTTGTAGATACTGTCCTCTACTTCATTCCTTCACACTTATTTATAGGTCAGTTTTTATACCTCTCCATTTGAATGAGATCACATAAATGGTGCTCCCTTTTTACTTTGTTCTGCTGTTTCTCCTGGTGCTTTTAGACAAACATACACAGTTACATATAGAGACACATTTCTGTTAATACCTAATTTATACCACTATCAGTATTTCTGTTTCAAATTTTTGCAATGAACCTCTCCTTTTTTTCCCTAATTCCTAAAAATTGGTTTTTTACTGTCCTAATCCCTGGGAGATGCATTTTGTCCTAGTGTCTTTGAGTTCCTATATCTCTTCGTTACATGTCATAATTTATAATTTACAATAGTTACTCTGACCCTCTATTTGTCCCTTTTGCTATATTTTTATTTTTTAATTTTAATTGGTACATTCACTTCACACTGGAGGTAGGAGGGGTTTTAACACATAAGTGTACTATTTCTTAATTATGAGATGTGGTTTCTGGACATCTCATAAATTCTTGTTAAACAGCTTTCAAATTGCTTTCAGAATTTGCTGTCTGTATTTATTCTTCCTAATCAATTATCTCTCATAATTTTCTCCAGGTTTGTAAAACACACTCTTTTGAAGTACCAAATATATATATTGCTGTCCTCGGTTTTCCCATAATGAATGTAATTAGAACCACTGATCTGTTCATCTTGATTCATCATACTGATGCTCAAAATAGAATTACCTTATGCTAGGTTCAATACCTTTTGTGTTAGATAATTATAATCTATCATTTTTAGAAACTTTAATGATATTTTACTACAGACTGCATACAACATCCAGCATAGGTCTTTAAACCTGAAGTCACCGAGAACAATGTGATTTTTCTTTCCAGACAATAGCTCTAACACAGACAAGCATCTCTCTAACACAGAGTGCCACTCTCACTTCTTTTACCTACACTTTTTTTGTAAACATGTTTTATGTAATTATTTTAACATTCCAGTTGCATAAATCATCCCATCATGTATTTGCAATATCAGTTATATCCTATTTCTTCTCAGCAGCAAGAATTTCTGGTTCCCTAGCCAGGTACCCAGACTCCTGGCACTGCTCCACAGACACGAGGAAAAGAATTAATCTGCTTTCTCACTCATTTCACAGTTTGTTCACAGCTCAGATGAGTTTGAACTAAAAAATACTACGAGCCGTTCTATGGAAAACTTCAAATATTTTCCATGGCCTATATGACCTTAGCAGCAGATCCATCTCCTTTCATGTCAGTGAAAAATCTTCCTTTAACTTCAGGGATGGTTAAATTAGACCCAAGCAATCTTGTTTTTCCTGATTTTTCTTATTCTTTCTCTCTGCCAATGCCAGCCTGTTTTAGCTTCAGGGGAGAAAGTGGATAAGGTATTTATTCTGTGATTAATGCCTGCGATCACCTTATATACTGAGAGAAACTTTAGAAGTCTTGTTCTGTCAATCCTTCAGGCCCCATAAGCAGATAAAAGGGCAGATAGGCTGCTCAGGAGATGCTGTATAAAATAAGCGAGTAAGGAAGTCGCGTGGTCTGCACTGTAAAATGTATATGTCCATTTGACTGACAGAAGCCACTGATTTTATTCTCCTTTGAGTGACCATATTAGGCTTATGAATCTCCCACTGATTAGGAAAGGGAACAGAAGAAAGAAAATATCTTGACAAAAAAAGAAATTGCTGCTATTGAATGTGGCAGCTGTTCCCATTGGCTTTGCTATTGGTTTAAATATTTGTTCTAAAAGTGAAACAATATGCTCGATGCTTAATTCTGCATGGTTTGATAGAAAATGTTAGCTTTGCATAAATTCAGAGCTGTCTGCAAGAATGCGCTGAATCACACAAAGTAGATCTCCCAAGCAAATTACCTTTTAAGAAAATATATTATTTTGCTTTATCCCAGAGGAGAAAGCAGGCATTGATAAAAGAATGAGGGCTTTTATTATGTGTTATGTAGCATAGAGGAAAAAGAGATGAAAAGAGTAAGGCAATCAAAACTAAACCAAATGTTATTTTGAAATTTAGTAGTGGCGAGCAACATGGACTCACTGGCTGCTTACCAATTTCCTGTATTATAGCTCGTCACAGATTCTCAGTTTTTCACCTGAAGGGAGGCAAGTATGCAAAACATCCAGTATGGCAACATGTGAGTTTCCATGAAAATATGGTCAAAAGAGCTTGAGAGGAGACAGAGAGGGACTTTGGGAGACTGGAAGCAAAGCAAAGAAGTGAGGAGACAAATAACTTTATTTGAGTGTGAACTGACTTAACAAAAGGAGGAGTCAAAGAGCATAGAAAGTTCAAACTCAGGCTTGGAGAAAGCACTTGCCTCATTAGGAGTTTTTCATGAATGTTTCCTCTATGGGACAAGCCACAGTTCTTATTGCTTTTAATAAGTAAGGCTGAAGAGGAAATGCAAAGAAAATAACCCATAGTACAAAGAACTTTGCACTGGAACAAACCTCATGCACCTGTGAGAGGTGGAAAGGAAGCCAGGTTACATCTGCTGGAAGCTGAATTGTATTTTCTGAAAGCTGGCATGGGATTTATCAGGATTGCATGCAGAATAAAGGGTGACAGAATCCTCTCCTGGCTAATATTATCCTGTTCTTTCCCCACCACAGACCCAACCATCAAATTTAGGTGGACCCTTACTTAAGCTATAATGACTCCTACAGACCAGCATATAAAGGGGAAATTTTCTTACAGCACTGTCTGGATAGAATATATTTAATAGTCTGGATGAAAGACGTAAATATTGGTGTACTATTATTTTTGATCTCTAGGACTCAGTAAACTAATGTAGAGTATCGTAGTATATTCTTCTGGAATACTTGAGAAGAGATGCTGTGTTACAATTAGGCTGGATATAGACAACAAATCTCTACTGCTTTTCCACTGCTAAATTCAGTTTAACTTCAATGGCACCCCTGGAGGCTTCTATCTTTAGGACAAAAGAGGAAGCAACTGATTTTACTGCTGATGTTTCATCATGGACAGTGTCTTGGTTTTGGCTAGGATAGAGCTAATTTTCTTCCTAGTAGCTGGCATAGTGCTGTGGTTTGGATTTAGTATGTGAATAATGTTGATAACACACTGATGTTCTAGTTGTTGCTGAGCAGTCAAGGACTTTTCAGCTTCCTATACTCTGCCAGTGAGGAGTTGCATGAGAAGCTGGGAGAGGACACAGTTGCGACAGCTGACCCAAACTGGCCAAAGGGATATTCCATACCATGTGACGTCAGGCTCAGCATATAAAACTGGAGGAAGAAGGAGGAAGCAGGGGGCGTTCGGAGGGATGGCGTTTGCCTTCCCAAGTAACTGTTACACATGATGTAGCCTGTCTTTCCAGGAGATGGCCTGCCCATGGGAAGTAGTGAATAATTCCTCATTTTGCTTTGCTTGTGTGCATGGCTTTTGCTTTACCTATTAAACTGTCTCTATCTCAACCCATGAGTTTTCTCACTTTTACTCTGTTGATTCTCTCCCCCATCCCACAGTGGAGGGAATGAGCGAGTGGCTGCGTGGTGCTTAGCTGCCAGTTGGGTTTAAACCATGACAACAGATACAGATAAAGTTGAGTTTGCAAATTGATTCATGTAGTGGAGGGGTCTCTCTCCTATAACGACATAAAAGATCACATAATAATTAAAATTCAACGGAGTAGAATAATTCCCCTAATTTCAAGTAGATTAGACAAACATTCCCAAAGGTGTATAATTAATAATGAAGATTAAAACTTCAGATCAGGGAAGATATGTGACTAAGTTTTCTGCCATGTCCTGAGTACTCAGCATAAAAGCAAAGCTATTTAAGCTCTCCTTTTAAAAGAAAAAATAAATTTTGAATATAGCTATGCATTGTGAAACTGGGCATATGGCGTATAAAATGAATGCTGAAGATGTCTTTTCAAGGTCTCTAGATGTAAACTACTTGAAGTACTACTACTTGAAGAGGTATTTGTGATGCTGTTTGTACAGATCGTGACACAGTGGTTCTTGATCTCTGCTGACCTCTGAACAAAAATACTGGAGTTTTAAAGTAAGCCATATTCCTTTTCTGTGTGTTGTGGATTTTGTTTTTGTGGGTTTTGTTTTTGTTTTTTCCCTCTTTTTTTGAAAAAAAACAACAAAACAAAACAACAAACAACTTCTTGGTTTGCAGCTGAACTGGAATGACTTGGAGACAGGATGCTGTCTGGAAACAACAGCTGAGGATCTCTGGATGAACAAACAGGGGACCTTGATTATTTTTGATCTTTGAGAAAGATTCCAGGTTTATTTTTAACTTTAGATACCAACACTGTCTGTACGGATAGAGATAAAAACACTTATTTCATTATTAAAACAAAGTTAGTTAGGTAATTGCTGTAAGAGTTTGTATATTTTTAAAAATAGTTTAATTTCTTTTTCTTAACCTGAGCCATTCTGAGAGTGCAGGGAAAACTTCTCAGCTCTATTGGATGTTTCCTTTGTTCATACCTCAGTGTTAAAAGCTGTAGTGATTTCATATTTGAGAAATTTATTTTAAGACTGCATTTGTTTCTGTTCTTTTTTTCTTAAAAACCTTCTCACTTTCAAATTTTTAGGCAAAATCCCAATTTAGTCATGAGGTGAAATTAATGGATTTTAGGTGAAAACTCAGTGACTATCACTAAAGTTACTAAAATGACTACATTTTTACTCTCTTTGGTACTCAAGGAAATGATCACTTCTTAGCGTCTATGAATTGGATTAATCTCACCCAACTTTTTCTATCTGAAGCAGACATTTAATGAATGACTACACACAGTAGCAGAAAAGACATAAATGACAAATCTAGCTTGCTTTGATGCACACTTATTAGGAATGGGATTACTAACTTTACCCATCCAAATATAGCAAAAAGTAAAGCTAATCTGCCAGCTCTGGAAAGGATGGGTAGAAATAAGGAACACCGCAGGAGTATTCATTCCAAAAGTGTAGGGCACTTATTTTAAGATTTGTGAATCTCCGTCAGAGATGCCTATCTCTCTGTGTTGTCTATAGAGTTAGATTAATTCCTTTATGAAGGCCATGAGACTGCAAGGTGCCCAGGAAGTGCAAAGGAAGAGCAGGAAGCTGGATAATTTGGGAACACGGCTGCACCAGGGGAGACAGTGATGGGGGGAATAGATGTTATCAGGTAAACCAGAGAACACTAGAACATAAGATTGTGAACCATATGAAGTAGCAACAAGGGGTAAGAGGGTATGATGGGCAAGAGGCTGTGAGGAAAAATGACTGGATGTGAAAAATATCTAACTATAGGCATGAGACAGGAATAAGTAGAAGGCTAGAGGGAAAGTATGAATTATGCATCTGATTATCCTTTCTGATTAGGAAAGGAAACCTTCAGGGGTGGAATGGCAGCTCCTCACAATTTAGGAGATGGAAAAGAGTCTCTGAAATCCCATCCAGGCAGCAGAGGGAAGCCTACAATTTTGTGCAGGTATTTTATTTTAACTTGAGATGACAACAATAAAAAGTACAAAAGGAAGAGCTCAGAGCAGCTGGCTTTCCAGCAAAAGTGAAGAAAGTCAGCAGGCAAGCAAAAGCAAGAAGAGCAGGAATGGAGGACTCATTTTAAACTCTGGATCCCAATTAAAGCTTAGAAGATTTTTCAGTCCCTTAAGGGAAGGTGGCTGGGGAGATGTCATTTGGAGTTGCAGAAATCATGCAGACAATGCGACAAGAGAATGGCTTTAAAATGTGGTGAAATAGAATAGACCTCTGCGCCAACTTCTAAATATGATTAAAACAGTAAAATGAGGAAATTAACAGTCATTATAAAAGGAAAAATAAGATAACTTCTTATACACATAAATAACTTCCTTAAGGAAGAAAAATATTGTATCTTGTGTCATATAATTCTTATACCCCTATTTACATTTCTTCAGGCTTCAGTAGAACTATTTATAATTTCTGAAATACTCAAATTCAGTTCGAAATGATCAAAGCAGAATGGGCTTTAAAACTGGAAAAAAACCCTCTGCTTATCAGGGAGGAACTAGCCTGGATCAAACATGTTTCTAGAGGGGAAAAATTAGCAATTAAAAAAAAAAATCATGAATGGAAATACTCAAGTAGAGTAAAGGCAACAAAAAGCGGAAGCTACCATTGCTACTGGTAACATAAACCAACCAAAATATTTGCTCTAGAGACCTACAAAACATAATCTGCCAGTGCTGTTATTTGTGTCAATTCAAGAAATGGACTGAGAGAAATTGAAATAGATAGCAGGGTATGTGTGTATGAGTTGAAGTGAATGTTTCCTCACTTTGACTCATATGTTTACATTTTTGAGAACTAAATATTAAATTTGATTTTTTTTTTGTTAGCTATTTAGTGAACACAGTATTGTACATATGGCAAAACTAGTGCCACTGGCCAAGAATACAGAATGCATTGCCTTCCAAGAAACATGGTGTGTGTGGGGAGAAGAGGGAGAATAGATGCAAATAGAAGTCAATTTCTTTTATTTAGCTTTAGGGGCAAAACGTTTTATACAGCTTACTGTGCTAAAACTAGGTTACAATATATCATCTTCAGTACTGTGTGTAATCAGTGTTTAGGGCTTTTTATTTTCTCGAATAGCTCCATTTGCTCATTCAGACAGAGCTTGTGCCATTTCAGTGAATCTCCTGCTGTCAGGAATTATACACATTGAAGTAAACTCTAGATTAACCATGTATGGATTTTACTGTTGGAAAGTCTGCTACAGAACTAGTATTTCTGATTCTATCAGTACATTATAATAATTCAGATGTCCTTTACTTTCAGCATTCAATTCTCATACACACCTGCAGATGCTGAGCTTGTCAACCTCTATTCCTTGATGAACCCTAAGGCTCACTCTTTATAAAAAAATGAGCTCCCTTCTGAAAATTTGCTAATGGCAGTGAAAAAAGTTTACAAAAAAACCAGGAAAGGAATGCTATCTGACAAAATATTTTACTTTCTGCTGCCCATCACTATGTTTTTTTCTGTCTTGGGAGGAAAGTTATCTTGGGAGGAGTTATATGTCTAAATATGATTCATTAAAGCAAATTTTCTGAGGTTACACACCTCGTAAGTTTAAGAATAAGGACAGAAAGAACATTTTTAAGAAGAATATTTTCCATCGGTTATAGCTGGTCAGTGGCATGTGCTATAGAGGCACAAGTGTGCAAATTATCTCAGCCAGAGAAGGCTGGTAAATAATTTTAATAGGCAATTTGAGCTTTGTTTTGAAAGGTAACTGTCAAACATAATACCACAACAATGCAGCGAGCAGATAGATATAGAAATTCAAAGTTGTCTAATAACAGTGTTTTAAAATACCGTGTGACCTGCCATGAATTTTAAAAAGGAGAAATTATACCACCTGTTTTCATTGGGGTTGTTAAAAATGCTCTCAGGGACTGACGAGACCAAAAAGCAAGGTAGATTAATTTGATTTTAATGTAGCGGGAAGGTACATCAGCTATTCCCTTCACCTGAAGGAGCCAGAGATCCTTGTTCTGCAACAAGTCATGGTGCACTGGGTTCTCCCATGGAATAAAGTGATCGTTGCTTTTGGGCAGCTGACAATTACTTGATCCTGTTTGGTAACAATTACAATTTCAAAGGGTATAATTTTCATAACGCTACTATCCATTTATCTTTGATATCGTCGTTCTGTCATTTTCTTTCTTGACCATCTGGATTTTTAAGATAGAATGCCCATTTTAATGGGTGAATATTCTAAAGGTACTCATCACGTTTATCTGGTGATTTATCTTGTGTTCAGGCCCTACAATGGGCCTCAATAGCAAGGAGAATACATTCTATGGAGAAAAAAAAAAATAGAGGAAATTGAATCAAATGTCAAGCCAATTTATCACGGGCCACATTTAAGCAATCATTATTTTGCAAAGAGTTTCTGTGAAATAGAAAATATTTTGAGACTTACTTTCAAAATTGTTTTCAGTATTGGAGCACCTGGAAGTCCTTGACTGGAATCGCATTGTGCAGGGCACTGTGCAAACAAAGTACAAAACCACAGTCTCTTCTCCCAAGAATTTGAAATCTAGGGGTAAGATAACTGGAGACAAATACAGGCAGAGAGGGGAGTCAAGGAAAACATGAGTCAATACTGGAAACTGTGAGTCAACAGAGTAAAAAGTGGTTTCGGTGTAGCTAATAATGGTGAAATTTTCAGCAAAAGGCCATTTCTAAGAGGATCAGAGGAGTCTAAATAAATATCTTCATATAAGTTCACAGGAATGCTTGTTTAAATATTTAACAAATTGACAATGGTAACTGTAACTGGACGAACAGAGACCAGCCAATAGATGCAGAAAGATAAATGGTAGACCATTAAAGATGAGTACCTTACATTTGATTTAGTGATTGAAGAGGTGCTTGCAAGAGCTGGTGGACACATGGGATATGGAACTGCATCACCTTTCCAGGTGGGTGTACATGGGGTGAGCTTGGCAGGCTCAGGGAAGATGGGGAATTATTAGTGCTCAGATAAGAGTTTTAGCCCTGTGAATCAGTAAATCAGACTATGTATTAGTGAGGTTTTACAGTAAAAATAAGCAGAAGCTGGACATAATCTGAATGTGAGGATTTAGGAAGAGGCCTGATTGAAAGATGATGCCAGATGATAGGCCCGTGTGGCAGCAAGGACAAAGACATTCACAGGCAGTGAAGAAAGGTTGGTGTGGACAGACTCTGGACAGAAGACAAGGAGCTCTGTTTAGCTGCTTCTAGCTACTGCTGAACAGACAAACTGATATTTCATGTGGGCCGCAGAGGGATGTGAATTTGAACCAGCCCAGGAAAACACACTCTGCTGTCATCCCACACTCCCACAGGTGGTGAAGGATGTGGTGTCTATCAACAGTGTCTGTAGCAGGCCCGAGAGCCTGGGTCTGTTGCAGGTAATAACCTCAGGCAGGAAAGCGCAGGGCAGACATTCAGAAGAGATCACCGCATTTCTTGTGTGCCTGGTTATGGACAGCAGTGCAGAGCAGAGGAATCTGGTCATGACCCTGTGTATTAATTCATGTAATACTTTTCCCATTCAGGACAACATTTATCTCACTAAGCTGTACACACTTCCATTAGGCCCCTCCGTATCTAATACAATGTATACATGGTATACACATGGTGTACACGGCAAGGATTTGGTAGTGGGGGGCTGCAGGGTGGCCTCTGTGAGGAGAGGCCACGGTTGCCCCATGCCAGACACTGTCAACTCCAGCCAGCTCCAACAGACCCACCGCAGAGTATGGCTGAACCCCTCAGAAAACATGGAGATGCCTCAGGGAAAGCGTGGGCAAAGAAGGGCCAAAATCACCACAGAGAGTAGGAAGGTGACTGTAGCAGTGAAGGACTAAAGTTGACCGGAGAGAAAGGGTGTTATTTTCATGTATGCCTTTTTTTCTTCCTCCAATACCAGATGAAGTAATCAAGCATATTATTAATCAGCAATAAAGTTAATTTTCCCCAAGTCTAACCTGCCACACCACTGTACGCTCACCTGTGGGTTCCTTCATTCTATCACATGCACAAAATTTCAACTAATACCAGCTTCATGCAGGAGGACTATAGCCTTACGCCTATAAAATAACTGTTCTAAAAGATTAATAGTAGTAGATTTTCCAGATGAAAAGACTTTCTAACTGATATGACAAGTGAACAATCAACAAGAAGTCTCCGCTTACAATAAACAGGCGCTTGCAAATTCCACGAGATTTTCCTGACCAGACTGTGACAAACTGGATGTCAAACCCAGGATAAGTATACTATGCATTGCAGTGACTTTGCTACTGTTTCTAAGAATAACCTGCAAGATAATATTGTGGTTTTGAAATTTAGATGCTGAAATTTACAGATTTCAAAAGTACTAGCCAAAAAGAGATGCAGCTAAAGTTGTTGGAAAAAATAGATAATTGACATTGCTAAAACTTGAGTGTCAAATAAATACTTTTGTGAAATGTAAGGTTATAATTTGAGGTTCTGAACAGAATTATTCAGATTTCTTTAACCACAGTAGTCCTTCTGGCTACTGTTATCAAAAGGATGTAATATTAGACAGCTACGTGTGTAAAGCTCAAGTAAAAATCAGTTAAAGATGTAAAATAAAGATATTAATTAAGAGTAGATATTTAAAAACATATCTATCTTATACCCCGTGTAATCAAGATATTCAGATTTAAGGCTCAGGTTGCATGTAAAATTCCATGTTTGTGTAGAGTATTATACTTTAGAATGTCGCCCTCTCATCTCATATAATTACAAGGTATCTTGTATGATAATTATTTTAGAACATATCGACATAATAAATTGTAGGCCATTGTATATCAGTTATAGGCAAACTATTGAGGCTTAGTTATTTATGAAGGAGAGAGAGACACATCCTGTAATTCTCCTGCAACTCATCTGTTAAGAAATGCAATTTTGGGCCCATGGTTCAGGCAAGCATAATCTATGGACTGCTTTAACTTCTAAAGATTTTTAATATGTCATTTTAATACCTAGAAGACTGCAAGAATCGCAATACTTTTATCTGTTACTTGTGTAAATCTTGTACTTGTTTTTGGGGTGCTTCAAGAGCTAGTATGGTGCCTTCTGAAACAATTGTCCATATATTGGGGACTGTCTGTATGTCCAGGGAATGATTTGTGGAGTAGTTATCTTATATCACAAATCCTACTCGCTGGCAAATCTGTCACAGAGTGGCTATGGAAAACTGATTTGCCACTCCTAATATTTCCATAATAGTTACAGTAGAATATGCTGATGTAAATCCATTCAATGCTCCTTCCATCTGTTCATTTCCTGGATGATGTGACAAACACAAAATGCAGAACCTACAAAACAGCTACTTAAATCCCATGAGAACAATCCAAATATTTCTTCCTGGAACAAGAAACAATTTTAGATGAGCCAACTCACTATGTTTAGGAGTTCTGGCTTCATAACATTTTTAGTGTTTGCAGCTGACCAAGGGAAAAGTAGACTGATATAGTGCATTCTCTAATAAGATTTATGGGAATGGCAGTTAGTTAACTCAAAATCATCCCACTGCACAGTGCTTACCTGTCAAATAAAGAGATTTTTGTGAAGTAGATATAATTTCACTGTTGCAGGATAACACATTTTTAATAAAAGGCTTTTGTGATAAAAAGTAGGGTTCAGAATAGAGAGAATACATATGCTGTATGCAGCCTTCTCTGTGCTGTATGAATATGTGCACAAGACTATAGAAATCTCCTGCAGTGTCTGAGCTCAAATGAAAGGTTATATGAAGTAGTGACATATGTCCAGAATCTATTTTTCCCTCAACAGAAAATCCAAAGAGAAAACCAGGGCACAAAAATCACTTAGTCTTCTTACCCTCTTACCTTCCTACCTACGTATTTTATCTATTGCATTGCATAATGATGACATTCTATCATAGGAAAAAAAGATCTGCATTTAGATGTCTCTCACCAGGCTCTAGGCCTTTTTTGGATCTCCAGTTGTGGCCATATGGGTTTGTGGTTGCAAACCTATTAAAAAATAAATTTGGCCAGTATCGTCAGAGCATTTCAGCTAAAATCATATTAATTGGCATTTTTATGTGCACCACAATAGTCCTACAGTCTTAGAATTGTACTTTGTGCTGTCATTTTTTGACTAACTCCACTTGGAAACTTGAATTACTTGCTGGTCGTAGGTTAGATATCAGCATCAGGCATCTACCTTTAATTCTCAGTACCACCTCTTGCTGTAAGATGCAGAAGTTTGTTTCCCTCAGACATCTATAATTCAGCTCAGAGTGTGACTTCAGCTTCAATGTATAATTCAAGGAAGTTACAGCTCTGGGCACCAGATAGGATTGACTCTTGTTCTCAAGTCTGGAAAATAAATACTGAAGATCAAGTACTGCAGTTAAGACCTAAGTGGTTATTTAGCTATGTAACTAAATTATTTAAGGTTGAGGATGAGAAGATTTGTATTGTACATCTAATGACCTGATGGCAAAAACAGTTAGCTAAGTACGCAAGCATATACATATTTATATTTAGAAAATTTTTAAATATGATGTCAGTAAAGCTTAATGGGCTGGGTGTATAGACACCTTAAAAAGATGTTTGCTTTTGTATCTTTAGGGGCACATCTGCTAATTCTGTTTCTCAGTGTCACTGTATTTTCCACTTAAGTCTTTGGGATTTGTTGATAATCAGTGAGCACTCTAAAGATTCAGTCTGTATTAGGGAGATGAAGGTAGGTAACTCAGAGGAAACATCATAGAAAATGAAATATTATGAGATATTCTCAAGTGAATCTTTTCGAGTTACATAAATAAAAATGAACTATATTGGAGCCCAATATGGAAACGTATATACAATGGCAAACCATGAAGGCGATACAGATATACACTTTTTATACATTTTTAAAAATGGTGATTGTTGAAGTGTTGAGTCTTTTCTAAACTAATGTACAATAGACAGAATATAAATGTAATTATCACATTTATGATCACTACTGTAATAATAATTACCATTGACACCATTTAAAATAATTATTAATAATATTAATTGCACTATGGTTTTTCCTAGAAGAACTCACAGTAGAGTGAGTGTTATTCTACTGTGTTATTCTGATCATGGAACAAGAAAACTGCCTCTGCCACAGGTCTTTCTAATCTTTGTACAACCTAATCTCCTTAACAAGAGATAGACAAAAGATGGTTACATTAGGTATCAAATGCATTGAATCAAACAGCACATTTAATATGTTTTGATACATCTTGTTTTATGCAATATTCAGGGAAGAATTGTGAGCTTATATTACACTGTATTTTAAAGATTGTACAGGCATCATAATACTGAAAGCACTTTGGAGATGCCTGGTAAAGTGGCTGACTTTTTTGCACTGTTAAACTTGTTTGCAAACCTGAGACTGAAGTGGAGATAGACTCACATGCTGTAAATTACAGTTATGCTGAGATTAACATTATCTCAGCTCATTGCAGGGCGGTTGGACTTGATGACTTTGAAGGTCCCTTCCAACCCAATCTATTCTATGATTATTTCACTTCTTGCCATTATTTCACTTCTTCCCTTTCTCTCTCCTGTTTTTTCTCCATTCTTTGTTGTCTTATGCCCCTTCATGATACTAAAAAGTGAGTGACATTTTCTTTTAGTTTAGCTTTCTCTTTCTTGGAGAAGCATTCTCCATACTGTTTTCAACAATTCTCCTACCTGTGGCTGGCAAATGCTTTATTGTCCTTTGGTTCTGCTGTGAAATGCTGTACCATCAGAATTTAACTACCTTCTTCTTTGTGACTGTTAGTTTGCTTATCTATCCAGCACTACTGTACAAGTCAGTACAATTTTTTTTGACCTTTTACTGCCATATACAAACAAATGCAACTTGCATCACTCTCTCAGATGATGCTGTTTGTTTTCCTTTTTGAATTAACTCAGCTTTATGGCTTCTGTCCTTACCTAGATTAACTGGATACAGGTTTTCATTTGCCTGTGCTGTGTTGGAATACAAAGCACGTTTCCCTGGAAACTTCAAATGTCTGAAGCAATCATTTACACATACAATATCATCACCAAAAGTGCACATTCTTTCAGTTGAAGTTAAAAACAAAATACAAATCTCTACCTGTTTGTTTGAAAATATTTACATTAAAACACTGCAAGAAAACCCTTGTTTTTCATTTCAGAGACCAAAGATTTAATTATAATAAATCTGGATTGTGAAATAACTTCACTTTTAGACTAATTGTATTCACCAGAATAACTGTTTAGAACACTTCAGAATTCTGCTGAGATGTTTACCTCTAATTGCCATGCAAAACACTTCTGCCCTTTCCTCTGGGTAGGGCAAAAACAACTGTCATCTTAGCATAGATTGTCTGCACCAGTCAAGAATGTTTGGATTGTTTTGATCATTCTGTTTGCAAGTCTGACTTTCTCTTCAAAGCTATTAATAGAAATTTCTTCAAACCATTATTTTTAACTGACGGATGCATGTTCAATATTCCCTCTTGTCCTCTCCTGCCTATCCCCTTCCCTTTCTCTACTCTCTACCCTTGTTACTAAACCAAATGGCAAAGTATAGGAAAATAGGAAAAATACACAAATGTGTACCTAGATTCACATATGTGCTCACATATGCACATATGCGGTTTCACCAGGTATCAATAGGACCCTTCAGTTGTACCATTAACGAAACTGTAGCTTTGCCATCCTCAGCCTGCCTTAGGAGGAAAGATCAGTACAGCTGTAGCCAACTACTGTTTTAATGCTGATTTCTAAAATATTTGACCAAAAGAAATCCAACAGCAGTATGCAACACTCAGCATGCTGAGAGTTTTGACTAAGACCATAGTTACTGATCTGATTGGATAATTTAGCTTAAATTTGTCCTGTTTTTAAATGGGCAACTGTATGTTTGATAGTGTTTTTACTATGTGTTATTGGTCTAATTTTTAACTGGAAGCTATAATATTAATAATTAATAGCAATTGTGTACATAATGGCATTCAGGAATTTTGAGGCACTTGGATGTATTTACAGAGGCATTATTACTTTTGTTTTTCAGAAAGAAAAACAATGGGTGAGAGAGACTGTGACTTGCCAAAAGGTCATAAAGCAAATATTGACAGAATTGACTTCCAGAACGAAATCTTGGCTTCGGTGAAATCAAAGGCAAAACTCAGAGAGACAACAATGGGCTCTCATCCCAGACTGCTGTCCTGACTAGATGTTGCTGAGGGAGACTGAAGGTAAAATGTGTTACTAGAATGTAGTTGGGCTATTTTAGGACTTCACACTTCTATTCACAGCTGAACACTTTCTGAGTATGATATGCTACTGTGTCCCAGATGTTATTGCCTTGGCTCTCAAGTGGTGGTGCTCATGTTTGAAAACACAGCAGGGTTAGAAACAGGTCCCTTTTCTCCTCCTTTGCAGAGCTGAGGGTTGAACTGGATACATACACAAATGTTCATCGGCGTAACCACAGACTTGTGTGACACTGGGAGGATTATTTTTCTATAATTAAAGTGCCACGAAAGGTGTTTAAGTAAAAGTTACTGGAACTATATGTATCTGTGGATACTGCTTTCTTCTTACCATGTGAAACAGAAAGTTAGCAGTAATGATAAAATTATGTAAGGAAATGGATCAGGAAAAGTGAGAAAAATAATCTGAAACATTGAGTGTTAAATTTAAGAATTCAGAAAGAAACTCAAATTCCACATATAATGCTGGGACCAAATACTTTCAGTCTTTTCAACCTGACTATTTTCTTTAACATCAACAAGTATTATTACAATTCTTGTGCTTAATGCTCCAATTTATATCTAGTCTAACTCATATGTCAGTAAATCCATGTCTGACGTCAGCCTGATTCTTACTATCCTCTTTTTATTAGATGTTTACCTCACATTTCTATCAAACATCTCTGTCATGGAATTCAAATGTACTTATTAAAGATAATGCCTGCACTTCAAAAACTGGTGCAATCACCACCTTTTCACTTTCACTTAGTTTATATATCTTTTAAAACTTCAGCTAACGTATCTATCTTTATTCCCTTCGGAACTTTATTTTTTTCAGAGTGCTAATCTTGTGCAGAAAGTGACATATATTAGTACTAAATTCATAGGAACATTTTAGAATATTGCAAAATGATGGTACGGTCAAGTAAAATAAAACAAGATAAGTGATGACCAGGTTTTTCAAATGATGATTGTAATGAATGGGGAAGGAAAAGGTTACCTGAATGGCATTCGTCACATTCCATCCTGCTTCCCAGCTGGTGATCAGTTTGACCTGGGCATGTGGCAGGAGAGCTGGGGACTTGTGTTCTGGATCCTGGTGGCAAACACCAAGCTCAAAGTTCAGGGGTCCATCTGTTTCCTCTCCCTCCTCACTGTGAGTTCTATTCAGTTCATCTCTTCTAGCAAAATTCAAATGCTCTTCATCAGTGTCTAGGCAACTGTCCCATCTCACAGTTCCCAAAAGGAGAGATCGTGTTTCCCTAAAGCAGTTGAAAAGAGATGAAAAAGCCTGTTTCAGGTGAGCCATACTGAACATTAAAGTAAAATCTTTCCTTACATGTCTTTATTTTTTTTTCAGCAGTTGTACATTGTTAATCCTTTTGTTGGGTTAGCAGTGATATTGTAGCTATGATTAATGAAGTATGTTGTCTTCAGTTCATTTATTTGTGCCCGTTTCAAGTGCCAGCAAAATAAATATCTCCAAGGTCTTCAACATACTGCCTAGAGTAGTCTGCAGTGAGATTTAATAGTCTGCAAGCTGCAATTTACAATTCAAATCCTTTTTTCTCTTACCTGTGGTATCTACAGAGATCAGTCATTCATGAAGGATCTACAAGTGGCTGCAAGAATCTCTTCCTGGAAATTATGCATGTTTCTAATACAAAAAAATAGTTCTGCCAAAAGGAAAAAATGCTTCATTAAAAACTAGAGTTGATGGACTGACTGCTAAGTAAATGCATGTAAACAAGTTCCCTTTTCCAGATGTGAGAATTTTCTGCTGTATTTTATTGTCTACAGAGGTCAGTAGAACTTTAAAAATGTTCTTTAAAAAGCTCAAAGTTGCAAGAAAAAAAAAAGTAGCTTGTTCGTAACTGTATCTAATTCACAGTTGCTGGCAACAATTAGGGGAATGACATAGAGCTGTTTACTATAAATGGTGACACATTATGATTATTCACACTGCAAAATCCTAAAAATAATGTTTACAAAAAGTGTCCTCTTTTTTCCTTGCATGGCCCATGGAATTTGTGAAAGAAAGGTAAAGAGAGTCGGGTTGCATAGTTGTAGGATTATTTATGCCCTTTTCCTTTTGTTGCTTCCCACTCCTGCCCACAATTCCACTTCCCTTTGTTTCTTTATTCAGAGTACTGGGTTTTAACAGCTATATTTCTACATTAACAACGGAGTAACCGGTACAAGTAACTGGTACATGCTGATCATGCTGAAAAAAAAGTATTTGCTTATGAAGAGTCTGAATTTGACCATGTGAGATCAATTACAGTCCTTGTTTGTACTAGTAAGTCCTTCCTGTTAGCTGAAATTTCAGGAATTCTCAAAACAAATTTAGAAGTTTATATTTCTGTACTACAATTTGGAACTGATGACTTCTGTGCCAAATATATATGAACTGTAGTCTCACCAGTAACTCTCAGGTCATGCCCATTCCCAAAATGAAATATCCTTCATGCAAGCCTTGTTTTCTTTTTTTTTCTATGTGCTCAAGATTAAATAAACATGGAGACAACCTTCACTGTTCCGTCTTTTACGATCAGACACTGAAGTTTCTCTTGTTTTCATTGCATAACTAATATTCTGAAGCTCTCCACAGTTTATCCGTCTGTTCTAAAAAATATAAATATTTCAGAAATAAAACCAGCACAGAATTATGTTCCTGTGCCTACCTTGTTCAAGCCTCATCACTCACACCTCTATGTGTATAGGTTTATCACTGAGTGCTCCAGAGTGGGTTTTTTACATGTTGTGAAATCTGCTATTGTTGACCTGAGCTGAACAACAAGTGGCTCTTGCTTGTCAAAATATCCGTTTATTGGTATGTCTGAAGACCCAAGAGAATGTCACTAGCCATCTCACAAACAAATAATGATCTTCTGGAGTGATCTGGAAGGTCCTTGAAAATACAACTGTGGTTTTTACAGCAAATTTTGACCTCAGTACAGTCCTTCTCTCATCAAAGCCATTCCAACAGAAATCTTCAGGCAGATTTCTGAGGGAAACTGCTCCGTGATATGTGTATATACTGCTCACATTAAGTAAACCTGGTAATAGTATCTATAGAGTGAAAACAGTAACATAAAAATTACAAGTTTGATTTTCCCAATATATACAGAATGGTCTGAGATGCACAAATGGAACCATGGGAAGTGGTAAAAATTAGTATATATTTTTAGTCTATTCTTAAGCTTTACTCCTGTAGATGTTTACATTTCTGGACAGAAACATTTTGTTATCATTGATTTTATCTAACAGGACACACAATTAGCATTTTAAAAACCGTTTTTTGTTAATTAAATACAGGTAAGAACCATTTTAACATCCTGAGGAACTGAATTACATCAAACGTAGAATTCGTTGTTGTTCATTTATAAATTATGTATCACATAAGAAATTGCATTGTCTGTCTGCGTTTGTAGATTTTTTTTTTGTCTAAAGGAATTTATTGAGACAGCAATCAGTGCTGCTTCATGTTGGGTTTTTTTCGTTTTGTTTGTTTTGGTTTTATGTTTGTTTGTTTGCTTGGTTTGTTTGTGTGTGTGTGCTTTGGTTGGTTGCTTGGTTTTCCTTGTAAATTAGCATTTCAAGCAGCTGTCTTAATCAAGGGAAGCTTGAGCAAGTTTAGGAATAGAGAGATACCTCTGGATACAGAACCATTTCATTTGGCTGTGCATGCTTAAGGAGGAATTGTCCAGTTTTATCCAAGGACCTCTGACAGCAGTGGAAAGAATCCCATTTTCAGATCTCTTATCTGCAGGACACATCACATATGGAAGTCAGAAAAACTAAATAAGAGTTAAAAATGTTCTTTCACAGAACAAAAAAGAACTTCAAAGAAAATGTGAAATCTGTTCTAAAAAATAACTTCTAGTTTGTTTAAATACACCACTTCCCTACTGACTGCCAAATACAAATGCAAGTAAGTTTATAGGTTTCCAGAAGTACCTGAATTTTAATAGAATATTTATGTTAGATCTCCCAAGCTCAGTATACTCTTGGGACTATTTGTTTCATTATTCATCATTATTAATATCTGATATACAGCATAGCACAGATTATCATTGTACAATACTTATTTATAATACTGCATAGAGATCCTACCAGCCACCTTTGGATTAAGTGTCTCGAAATCAAATGGTAGGAGACAGCTTCTTTATGAAAGGTTTACAGTTTAACAAGAGTAGACAGGCAGAGACTTGGCAATCTGGGAGTATCCGTCTTCTTTGTCTACTGGGCATGGATTTTTCATTCTATGTATTACCTGCAACTCTGATTTTTGCAGTCAGTAGGACAAATTATTTTCTTAGTTACATCACTGTATACCTACTGGCTGTTTCACAGATATAAATAATGAGCAAAGGAAGATATATCAAATCTGGTTTTATTATTGCATTAAAAACTGCTGTCCAGATGACTGCAGCAAATTTCATATTTATTGTGCTACTTCCAGGCCATCAGAAATAAAGAGTAAAGACAAGAAATGAGAACTGGAGTCAGTCAAAGGATGGTCCAGTTCTTCACTTTTCCCACACAGTACTACTGCTCCACATTCTTTCTACAGATGTTCTTTATCCACACAAGCCAATATTCTAAGTTTAATTAAACATTATGTCTAGTCTTAGGAAAAACTTCCTGATTTATGGTAGGCCTGTAAGCATGGTTATCATTGTCCTCATCCCCTATTCACCTATTTCTATTTCAGTACCTAAACTGAGATTAAAAATTCTCTCCTTGTAAAGCAGCAGACTGTCACTGTGATTCATAAGATTGACAGGGCTGAATTTCAGGAGCTGGAAGAGCGGGTGGAAGGGCTTGGAAAAGACATCTTTCTTGGTCAGTAGGATTTCATAGTGCAGCTGCTTATGCGTGAGGGAATTAGGTCTTCAGAGCTGCCGCTTGCTTTGGCCATTTTCTTCAAAACCTGTTTGACTGTAGGTTACTTCAGTTATACACTTCAAGGACAGTGTTTCAGAGCACCAATGAAAAGCAGATCAACAAAACAGTTTATCAACCCCGTATGATTTTATCTTATGAAGCAGTGTATTTACAGATCTTTTTATATAACCGTCAATCTCATCTCTTCCTTATAATCTTACTTTTGCTGTGGGACATGGATTTGGTTCAAGTACTGGGGTAGCAGCATGTCGTGTCTGCTTAGCATACTCTTTCACAAGGCAGAAGATCTCTCTCCACAAAAAAGGTATCTTAAATAGTTACCATTCTTAGTCATGTGGCTAGCTGGGGCAAATACAGCACTTCCAGCTATGTAAGACATTTTCTCCAGAATAAATGTCTGCTTAGAGGATATGCGCTGCTCTTCCCATAATGGAATCTGTTTACAACTAAGGGGCTTTTGCAATCTTTCCCATGTCAATGCACTAAGCCTATGTGTAAACTGGGTCCAAGAGTATAAAAATTTGAGAGTTAGGCAAAGATAGATCTGTGGTGTGTTCCCGCAGAATCCTGAAGCTGTATGATGGAGAGACCAGGAACACAGGTGCACTTCTGAGTGCCCGTATTGCACAGTTTAGGTAAACCCTGGCTATCCCACTCTCTGGCACAAGCTCAAAGGGCCCTTCTTGGTAAAGAAGCTCTTTTTTGGTATTAGTCTAGCTTTAAGTACTGCCTGAATGACTTTAAGCTAAAACAGAGATGCCAGTGCAAAATGGAAAAACAGTGTTCAGTTTGACAGAAATAGCCAGAAAAAATACCACAGACTATCCATCTACCCTTTGCCTTATGCAGGTTAATGGTGACTGAGATGAGTATTTTTTTGGTAGTGAAATAAGGATTTCAGTTTTGGTCTGTGGATCCCTAATACAAACATTTGCAACATTTTTTCACAGTTGTAACATGCTTCTTATGAATGCTCAGGTTTCTTATCAAAATTCATCTTCTCGAGGTGTTTCTGTGAATTATACAAATTTGGAAAACAGACACAGAGAAGGCATAGCACATGATGAAAGGTAATATTAGTAGCTGATTGTATGTTTGTGGAAAGGTTTCTTCATGTTCACTTATATTTGTTTGTATGCTTTTGTAAGGTTTTCTGTATTTGTTGCTTGTTCTATGCATTTTACTCTTACAGTTCTTTAGTTATTCAAAACAATGTTCATGCCAGCAAGTATATATAAGTATAGAGTAGTAAGTGTGTGGCACTTTAGAAGTGCATGAAAGAGAAGGTCCCTTCCCTAAGAAGATAAATTCTAATCCAGACAGAAGAGAATTAATGTGATACAAATTCAAAGCAAAAAGGGAAGAATGGAGTGGTTAACACTGAACAAATCAGTACTAGAAGGTTTCTTAAAACAACTTGATCATTGACCAGAGTTTTTAGAGTACAGATCTTGTCAGAGAAGGAGCTATTCAAAGCCTAAGGGACATGAACGGAATTAAGCCAATGGTGGAGGAATAAAGAAAACAGTAGGAAAGAGGACTGTAAGAAACATACATCTGCATGGTGTAAATATGAGAACATAAAAACAGGCATGGAGACAGAAAGGAAACTGGAAAGATCAAGTGTTCAAGGGCAGGATGTCATAAAGAATGTTGTTACTTATTTACAAAGAATATTGCCTAAGACGTGGCACAAAAATCTCCACATGTAATCAGAACTGTGAATCCTTTTCTGGGTTTCTAAAAGTTACTATATGCTAAGATTGTTTCTGTTTCTTGTAATTGAGTGAAAGAGAACCAATTCTGGTAACTTTCACAGTTAAGGCTATTCTGCTGGAAAAAGAAACGTAGTCTATGAGGATCAGAAAGAACGCCAAGGAAAGAGACAGAAAGACACTTCATGAGGATTGGCTATTTAAACACAGTGCAGAGTTGACCCTCAAGGAATATATGGTCTCCAAATCAAGCTCACAAGAGATGCAAAAACCAGAAGCAGGCATTGACTTTAACGCAGGTCATTTGTACACAGGCATTATGATGTAGTCCTGAACTCTCTAGAGATTTATTTTTTCCCATTGGCTAATTCATTGAAGAGAAATCACCGTTATCTAGGAAAGAATTAGCGTTACAGAGCTAAGATGACTGAGGATCTCAAGAAGAGACAAGGTACCTCATGGAGAAATGTGTTTTCTCTAACTGCAACATGAAGTTACAGCTTGGTGAGTTGCACATGGGTTTTCACATGGGTTAATATAAATGACATTCCTCTGAGCAGCAGAGAAATTTTCTGAGCTACCCATTACATAGTAGAATAAAACAGGTGCTTTAGAGAATGGGTGGACTCAGCCTCAGGCTGGCACTGAAGTAGGTCAGATACCATAGGTCAGTACCATAAAATCAACCATTTCCTCCCTCTGTATAGAAGGGAAATCTGGGATCACTAGCTTAGAGTCATATACCTGCCTGTACTGTATTCATGTGAAGGCAGGCAAGGTGAATCCCATACTACACATTTTCTGAATGCTCATTTCAATTTGTGAATAACTGCTGCTGCAATGCAGCTCATCTTGGTGCTCTCACCAGATACTGCTTAAATTTGGCATTCAAATCCATCAACGTTTTTGGCATTTTTGTTGATAACCTGTGCTTTTGTTCAGACATGTAAATATATGTAAATGAAAATAATTAACCTTATTGCTAAATGTTATAGTAGAAAAAGATTCACACTTTTTTTAAAAAGAAACAAGAGCAAGATTTTAAACCTAATTCACTTGGAAGTACTTTGCTCTCATTGATTTAGAAAGTTAGATGCTTCAATTTCTTAAATTATAGCATACAGGAACTTCATGATTCTGTGTTCAAGGTGTAGTTTTGATGTTGTGCAGTCTGTTTTAGATGAGTTTCCACAGTGAGAATGAGGATTAAAATGAGATTCTGAATAACCGCCTCTTACATGGAGACCGTCCCTTGAGCGCAGGATGAGGGTGAAAATATGTGATTATGTGGTAAATGACTATTGTAATGATGCATAAAGGACCTAAATTAATTACAATAGCAAATCAAAAATAGCATTTACAGCTCTTCAGCATTGCCTTTTCAGGCTTACTTTTAAAATAGTTCTTGAGAGACACCATTCTGTGGAGGTGCACCCATTTCATAGAACTAGAAAAGGGTCTCAGGTTGTGGAGAATATGCCAAGTGTCTGTCATACAGCAGAAACTCTACAGTGATTCAATGGCTCAGTTCTTTTACTGGGCTGATTAAATAACACAGATTTAATCTTAAACTTTAGTCATAATTGTAGAAGGCACATTAACTCAGTTTTGTTCTTGTTCTGCTGAATTTAAATGACAGTTTAACAAAAATAAATGTGTATTTATATTCTAATGTTAGGTGGTGTGGTAAAAGAACGATCAAGCCCAATATATTGCCCTTTAATCCAGCAACCCATATATTAATAGCATACATAAAGACTAATAAACAGTCTGTCATATCTGAAAAAAATCAGTGATGTAGATGAGTTGATAGTGGATAGATACTAAAGTCTTCCTCCACTTCCTTATGAAATGAACTGTGAAGAGGAAAAGATCACAAGTTTACTAACTGAAAATGTAACATCCAGATGAAGTAATCTGCCACTTTGGGTGAGGGATAGGAAAGAAAGTATATCTACAGTTAAAACGTGAAGTTGATGGCTATGATTCGACTTGAGATAGTTGATGAGAACAAAATTGTCATGATAATGAGGACCAGTAGACATAAGCAGTTCCTTATGTGGTACGTAAAATTATTTCCACTTCTTTAGAAATAACTGAGATGTGCAACAGGAAAACCATGCTAGATATTTTTGTATGTACATTCCACAGTATAATAGGTTTTTTACTTTGCCTTCAGGGAAGAAAACGTGTCTCCATCAGAGCTGTAATTTTCTGTGTTTATTTGTAGTCCCACAGGCCCAGCTATATTGTTTCATTAGCAAGTTCTGCTCCTTCAGTTGTCATCTATGGATGATAGCCTCTGTATTCAAGAATTCCTTCTTTAGAGGAAGAGTTTATTCACTTATTATATGTCTTCATTTTAGGTCTTGTCTTCAAGGAATCCTATACAGGAAGATACAGGTGTAATTTATATGCATGGCATTATTGTCATCTGTCTGCATTTCATTTAGTGTAATCCATAGAAACTGTTACTTTTAGGAGTAGTCACAGTTAACAGAGAAGATGACAGTATTGTGATGTTTACAGAAAATTGGAAACAAAATGTTTTACTCGTTCTTGGTGAGATAAATTTTAGACTTTGAAGGATGGTTAGGTGAAATATGAGTCTAGTCCTGTGACTTTCTTCAGAGTCTCTTGCACTAAATTTTTTGATACAAAGTTCAAATATGTAGATAAATAGTGAAATCACTTAGTCTCACAACACAGACATCCATCATTGTAAGTGTATGGGAAAAAAGAAGGAAGTACAAAACATATAATTGTCCTTTGCTTTCACAGGTAAACAAATGTTCTGAGGTGCTAAACTTGGTTGTATTTTCCAACAGAGATTAAATATCAGCATTTTCTCCAGATTAGAATAAACAGTATGCAGTAACGAAATCAAAATAATAGAACATTTTACTGGTGGTTAAATTAGAATAAGCAGAGAAAACAAAAGGTGCAGAAAACAGCTGAATAGATCTCTGTTGTTCCTTATTACAAAACTCTGCTCTCTAGACAAGAAAGGCATCAAGCTTCATAGGCAGTTTGTCTCTTCTGTTTTTCCCTTCCAGCAGTGATCCATCTTCAAGAACTCAATTAAAAACCAACGTCTTTTATTCCTTTTAATCTCATCTTTTCATCTTTCAATGTATTTTTTTAAACCACAGCTCCTTTGAGAAGTGACAGTGTCCAAATCCAAGAAGCATTTCTGATTAAATATAAATACCAAATGCAGGGCCATTCAAGTCCCTGTGCTTGAAGAGTTACCATAGGAGATCTTCACGATATTTCCATGTTTTGTGCAAGTACTGGTGAGAGCACATGACAAATGAAGTTGTCGGGGTTTTTTTTCACAATAGGGTCATAGAATAATTTAGGTCAGAAAGGATTTCAGGAGGCCTCCAGTCCAAACTCCTGCTCAAAGTCAGTTCCTATGTGAGGTCAGACTAGGTTGCTCAGGGGTCTTTCCAGTTGAGGCTAAAAAACCTCCAAATATGGAGACTACACAACCTCTTTGGGAACCTGCTTTGCTGCTAGACTGTCTTCATGGGAGGAAAGTTTCTATCTATAGCCAGGTCCTAACCTCTCTTTTTTTCATTTTATGCCTGTTGTCTCTTGACTTCTCATCATGCAACACAGTGAAGATCTTGTCTTCATCTTCTTGACAATCTCCCTGTAGGCATGCAAAGGCTGCTCTTGGGCTTCTCCTCTCCCCAGAACCTCTGGAGACTTCCCTTTTCTAGACTGAACAAGCCATGCTCCCTCAGCCACTGGCTCATGTTTGGTTTGCTCCCCACCAGGACTCCCAAGCCCTCCCTGCAGAGCTGCTCCCCAGTCAGACCCAGCCTTCCTGATCTTGGAAGTCTCATTTGCTGCTTAAACAAGTAGAGATCTCGGGCTCCTTCTTCTCTTGTGCAGTTGGATTTGAGCATTTGTCTCTGTAGGATCTCTGCGAAAATCCCGTGAATCTTTCTCACATTCTCTGACACTGCACAGTCTGTTCACCTTCTCCTGTTGGCAACACAGGTCCTTAGCCAGAGCACCCCCCCCTGCAGCCAAGGACACCACCTTCTCCTGCCCCAGCTCAGGGAGAGGTACCAGGCCCATCCTGTAGCCCAAGACCTGAGTGGCCACATCTGCCCTTCAGAACCCTGAGTCAAGGCCTCTGCTGTACCGCTCGTTGCTCCAGCTGATGCTGGGGACCATGCCTTGTGGCACATGCCCAAGTTTATCAAGCAGACCCATGCTGTTCCAAGCAGCCTTCCAGCTTCCTTCCAGGCACTCTTCGGCATGAACTATGGTGTCTATTAGCTACTACTTGCTGCACTGTAGGCATGGTAGTTTTGAAGATCTTTTGCTAGCAGTAGTTCAGTGGGTGTTTGACACTTCATAATCAGGATTCAGTAGCAGATAAAAGGTCTAAGGACCTTTTGAGCAGGAAAGACTAGCCAGACATTTTTACAAACCGAGTTGGCTAGAAGAAAAAGCCTCTAGTACCTACATTTTTCCAGCAGCAGCAGGCACCCCAAAATTCTTGGATGTATTCTAGGAAATCCTCCAATCATCCCAGGCAATAACAGAAGGCCAGAAACTGCTGTGCTAAGTGTTGTGTCTGTTAGCTGCCTCTGCTGCACCCTAGTAATGGAAGTGAAGTTTAAATAAATTAATATTACTTGTATAGCCCTATAATGACTATTTTTTGAGTAAGAATGAATCTTCTGCTTCATACTTTACTGAATTATATAGTATAAGGCACCCAGATAGGTAAACAAATTTATCTGCCAAGAAATTTATTTAAGCTAATTATCACAAAGGGGTTTTCCATCTGCTACATGAGCAGAATGCCTGAACATTCTGTTTTTCTTAACACTGTTACAGAAGTTGTGCAGAAGAAAATGTTGAGAAACTTCTCTCTCACATTAAACAACTAAGATGGTTTCTCTTAAGCAGAGAATTATTAATTGTTTTCAGAACTATTTCAGAAGATTGATTCATGCATAAAAATGCATTTAGCCAAGGATTTCAAGTTTCAGCAACTCTGCTTAAAAAAGCTTTATAATTTCCTTCTTGAAGAAAGATCTTTAATTACATTGGAGAAATAGAGTGGGATTTATGCATATATTCTAATTATGTAGTAGTAAAACTGAAAAGCTCTTCGTTAAAATCATGTGGAGAAAAATCAGACACATGCCAGCACTTCATTACTGAGAACTTAAGAGGAATTGTGTGGTGGCTGATTATCAGCATTGCATAAATAGAAGGGCACTCTACATATTGCATATGTCGAAACAGTCTTTTAGATTAAAAACCAGCCTAATTTTGAGAAAACAGTAGAGGATACAAATTAACTCAGTTAATTAAACCAAAGCAATTCTACACAGTGTTATTAGCACCTTACTACCTGTTTAGTAGAGCAAGCATGATAATAAACATGTTCTTTCTAAGTTAAAGCTGTATATACACATCTATGCACAGATATATATGGAGCATATAAGATCGAAGATCAAGATTCATTCAACCACAACCTAATTAGATCTAAATGGTCATAAAATAGTACAGTTAGCTTATATAATAATTCATAAGAATTACATGCTTATAGCATGAGCAGAATATATGACATGCTTTCTGTTGAAACGTAAGCCTTTAACGATGAAGAGTTTTCTCATGTTGTAAACAAGAACAGCTGGTGCACAGGCTGTGTTACAACACACTGTAATAACAATACAATAGACTTATTGTTACTTCTAAGATTGTGAATAAAGAAGTTATTCATATTTTAAACACAGAATTACTGAGCACTTCTTGCCAAATTGCAGATCCCCATGAACAATTCTCTTTGAGTCACAGGCACATGACTTTTCACTTCTCAGGGTCAGTCCATAAGATGATAAAATAATTAAGACTGAGGGGGTGGAGTATGTACAACATCCACATGCTGACTCCAAATTCATAGAAGGGAACTGAATAAACTCTGATTCTGAACAGGGGAGGGAGGATAGCAGTAGAAGTTAGAAAAGAGAAAGGAAATAACAGTGTGTCTCTACGGTGAGTCCCTTCGCCGAAAATCACATTTGGTCAACTCTTGCAGCTCTTTCTTTGTTATCAAGATTCTTTATATTGTACATCTACCCATAGAAAAGGATATTGCTGTGTATTCTGATGTGAACCAGCTCATTAAATGTAAAGAGAGTTGACATAGTGGTTTGATTATGGGGAAGATTTCTTACGACTGTGTGTGTAAAATACCTAGCTCATTATTTGCTAGGTAAAAATAACATCTTAAATTATGCATAGCACACATATCACTGCATGATTAAATATCATAAATAATTTCCTAATATTTGCAATATCTCATTTCTACCTCTATAAGTAAATATTTTCAATAAGACGTATTACTGAATTTTTTTAGGGTAACTTCAAAGTAGGACACATATGAATGAGAGACTTCCACTATCTTCAGTTCTAGTCTTCTCTTATTCTAGACAAATTTATCATGTAATCTGTTTCTTAAATAGATCAAATTTGATTTAAAACTTCTAAGGTTTCTTGCCTAAATTATTCCTATGAGAAGAATCACAGAATTACAGAATGGTTGAGATTGGAAGTGACTTCTGGAGGTCATCTGGACCAACTCTCCTTGGTTCTTGGTTTACAGATAAATAATTTCAGCAGCTATATAGATGATACATGAACAATAATAGATATGCTTCTTTTATGTTATCTAGATTACAAATCTTTAATTAAATATACTCATATCTGTCTATATTGTAAATATTAGTATTTCAACAACAAGCAAGAGGGACCATTTTGTTTGCTTTTAAAGACACTGATTACTTTTAAAACAGCATTTGCTTTAGAGAGAGGAACTGATGGCCTCATGAAAAATCACAGGCAGAACCTTTTAGCTTCTTCCTTGTGTAGAAAGAAAAAATGTAAAGTTGAAACATATATTCATGCAAGAACTCCACCTGTGATAGCCATAGTTATAGCAGGATTGAATTTGTGTTTTGTATGTCTCCCATAGACAAAGTGTTTGCTGGCAGAGATAGGCAAAGTTAAAGAAGCACTGAATAGTAAGAAAGATGGGAAGGAAGGGAAGGGGATAGAAGAGGACAGAATTAAGGACTGAGGAACAAGTGTTGCTCCATGAAACTGTTAAATCTTATAATAATCACTTTTCCCAACCAGAGATTGTTAGCTGCAACCAAGACGAAAAAGGATTGAAAAGCAATATTGAGCTTCACATAACGTTCCATGTAAAGCAGAGGAATAGGAAAAAATTACCTACTGATATAGTCAGGGCATACGGCTGTTTTGGCTGACAGATAGTCTCAATTTCTCAGATCTTTAATAAGAAGAGACTTGTAATTATTAATTTGTAACAAAAAGGAGGTTTCCTTGGTATATGCAGAAAACATACAATGAAAAATTATTAAAGTAAATTGCTGTTGATTTAAGCCACAGCATAGTGTAGGTGTCCCTATTATCTATATCATGGATTTTCACAATAAGCTATTGAAAGGAGTAAGTCACAAATGCTGAAAATACAATGTGAATAACCCAACTTCTTACTCCTAGACAGAGACCAGGAAAATATTTACTTTTACTAAAAATGGTTGTGTTGATATAGGTCGTACAATGCCTGTTTGCTCCAGAGTAAAATTTGGCCTTTTGAGGTGGATTTGTAAAGCAAACATTTTTCCTCTCTCTAACAATTTCTATGCATTCTGCTCTCACTATTCACCTCTCAGCAAGTCCTGTTCACCTCTAATTCTCATTATGAACAAATCTGGCTAAAGGTCTTTTTCTGAAGAGGGCTAGAGGTTAGAAATAAGATGTGTCCAGAGATATTCCTAACTTTGCACAAAGTTGTGTATATTGTACTTTGACACAAAGGTAAAATTCATTGTACTTTGACACAGAGGTAAAGTTCAGTTGCTCATTTCCTTAAATCTAGTGATTCAGTAGTAGCACTTAAACATATTTTAAATTCTATCATTGCAAGCAAAAGGGCTACAAAATTTTATTATAAAGTAAGGCTGAATATTTTTTACAGTACTGTTTCTAAAGCAAGTCAGTGCTGGATCATAATAACTAAATCCTAGAACAATTTATTTAATTCCACATGGAAACAATATAGAAGTTAGCGACAAATTAATATTCTTATATTAACAGGTTCTGATTATTCACTCTTGTCCCATTGAGATTTTCTTATTTCACGAAATAAGATGGTTTTCTTTTTTCCTGAAGGAATAAGTATGAGCTGGCTCTATGCAGGCTAACGTAGGGCTACTTTTCTATCCCAGAGAAGAAACACCTCACTGCTGTTTATTGCCTAAAATACCAGGCCATAAGCATGGTCTAGGCTATTAGACACCTATCGTTGTCCTGCATAGAGAGATGAATCACCTGTTTAGACATGGGAGATATTTCTGATGGTTTTTGTAGTCCTCAAAGGAGCCGTCTTCTTCCTTGGACACCTGTATTTCTTCAACCCTTCCCTTTCTCTGACAAGCAGATGAGAAGGAGATCATCCTTCCCTTCATTCCTCACGTGCTTATTTCTTGGCACATTGTCCAAGAATGTCAGGCCATGCCAGAAAACGCTGAAAAGAAAATACAGAGGAGCAAGGAGCTGAGTTCCTCAGGTCATTCTATGCCTTCAGTCACCAGAAGTAATTCACTACCAAAGCCAGGCTGCCATTTGACAGCCAGAAATCTTCTCTCCAGCATTGTTGCTCAAGTGCCACAACCTACTTGTAAAATATACCAATATCCATTAATGACAAATGCCACCAGCCTGAAACTGGGTTTTCAAGTAGGTAAATGTTTCCATTCCATCAGTGGGCCTCCAAGAGAGAGTGAGGTACCACTGCTGCATCTTGGGTGGCTGTCCCTTCTTCCAAATTGCGTGATTAGACAGAAATGGAAAATAACTTGTTCTTCTCAAGAGACAAGTTTTAGAAAAGGAAGAGATTCTAACACTAGCAAAAGGTCTGCTCATGTAGAGAGGTGCTATAAAATGAAACAGATTACTTGTAGAGAGAAAGGGGACATAAGCCTGCTCTTCATGCACTGATGCCTTAAAGCTAATCTCTCTGTTTGTCCCTTCTCCCTGTGGTCCCTATAACAGGAGACAAGTCTTCCATGGCTTTCTACTGAGTGATGGAAACCTCTACGCACTCTAGCCGTTTTTAGCCTAGAAGTAGAGACCTCAGATAAGACGATAAAAGAATAAAAGGTGGGGTAATATGTCCTGACTCTAGGCTCCAGGTTCAGGAAAGCAGCAGGAGAGCAAGGGAAGACTGGGAAATGTGTGGGTAGCACCCTGCAAACAGCTTTTGGCACTTGCTGCATGTGTGGGCAGCCACCCACTATGCCTTATGTTAGACACTGAACAGAATGACGTTTTTCATTCAACTCTCACAGGACCTGGGCTTCTCTAAAAAGATTGGGCATGTACCACAGCAGGATGCTACATACAGATGTGAGAGGGACTTTGGACTTGGTGCTGTGAATCTTATTTTACGAGGGAGAGTAAAGCAGAAAGTTATCATTTAGGATGCAACAATTGTTCTTTCCTTACTCTTGCCAGCTCAGTCGATCTGCTGCCTGTTATAAGGAGAAGAAAGAAAGAAATCTAGTGTCTTGAGGAAGAGAGAGGGGTAAAGGATAGGAGCAGAAACATGGAAAAGATGGAAAGAGGAGGACTCCAGAGCAAGTTAGGGCAAGTGGAATCATTGTAAGTACAGATGAGGTTATGGATAATACTTTCCTCATGGAACCAGATCCACTAGGCTATTAATACAGTACTAATTGGGCAAAGGTCTGGGAAATATTCATTCTTACTGGGACTATGCGAGTGAGAAAGATTCTTCATTCGCTTTCTGTAGGTTGTGAAGGGCCCATGTCATCAAATCAGTATCACTTACTGCCCTGGTGGACCTTAACACTTTAAACATTCAGCAATGGCAAATAAGTATCAATGCTGGCAACGAAGGTAAGAACTGTCATGCAATGAATATTGATAGAGCAGGGTGTCTGTTTGGCATTGCAAAAATCCTGGGGTCCATAAACATGGGTGATGTGTCTAATGCTGATGGGATGTGACTGAGAGACCCTAAAGTATAGTGAGCAGCTGTCTCTTGTTTCAGTTACTGACACTAGTCATGGATTCTTTTCCATGGATGTTGGAAGGAATGTGTATCTGCCTAAAACCGAGAACAGCTGGGCATGTTTCCCCATTGGAACATGATAATGTCGTCTTAAGTTTCAAATGGTGGACCAGAAATAACCAGACCTAGTGTTAAGTCCTGGAAGAGGGACTTGAATATGTTGAAATTAGTCAATTATCCCAGAATTTGGAAGATGAAATGGTATTATCAGTAAACATTAATGATTGAGCTCCTCTCAACCAGGACTGTGAAGTCATATCAGGTATGATATTCAGAGATGCCCCAGAAATTTAAAGTATGGATATGAATGAAGCTGTGAGTCCCCAGAAATATTATTGTTAGGACAGCCATTGGAACAGATCCAGGAGAACACTGTAAATGTAGATATGGATCTCTCTGTTGCAGTTGCTCAAGTGCCACAACCTACTTGTAAAATATACCAACCTTCCATTAAGAACTGTCAGGGAGCACCAACAGTAGGCTGTGCCACAATGGAAGGTGGGCTAGGAGCTCCCAGAGGCAGAAACGCAGGTGAAATGCATCCAAAATTTGAGGGAACTCAGATTGCTTGAAAACACAGCTGAGGCTAAAAGAAGAATACCTGGTAGCAGAGAAGATGAAACAGTTTTTGCTTCGACCAGGACTGCAACACATTTCCTAAATAAATCACTATAGCTCAAATGATATATTGAAAATTATATAAGTCCATGCTTAAAATGCTAACTAGAATTAAGAAAAGAGCACTTAAAAGTTTGGGACTACTAGGCTGGAACAAGAATGATCACTTATTAAGCATATTAATTTTTCTTCATGAGCAATGAATCTTGAAAACCACAGTGATTTGTCAAAATAATTGAATTCCATTTGCTTTTCAGATATAAATGCTTACATGTCTTGCCAAAGTAATCCTTGCTTGCTACTCAGAAGCCTAAACTTCCATATGTGTACTTTCTAAAACACGTTTTTTTCTTTTTCTTTTATGAGGTAAGACAAAAAAAAATTCATTGTTTTGCTCATACTGATTATAACCTTCAGCATTGTTCACACTGATCCTACTAAGAGAATTAGTTTTTCAGAATCATGTTCACACATAACACAGGCATAAAACAAAGCCCAATTTCCTTTATTTTTTACAGATCTAATTTCACTCTGATTTGCTTTCATCTGTTTTATCAATGATACAGACTACTGGATCCCGTGATTATAAAATGAAAAAGGCCTGGTGATTTCAGGTGACATACCAGTATTAGTCTTATTTTGTAATTCCATTATATCTGTGGGTAGACACCTACATATATTTTTCTTAGATTTCTTATTTCCTTTATTGGTAGTAACAGTAGGAATTAATAAAAAAGGTTTTTTTGCTATCCTTTGCAAAACTTCTGTGACTTCTGCTGTGACACTTGAGTACAGATCAAGAGCCTTTATTCAGTAGTGTAAGAGCCCTACACACAAAGCCTCCCAAAAATCTCAATGTCAAACCACACTAAAGAAAACCCTGAAACTAGTTAATTGTACTGACACACAGTTAGACTGCACTTACCCCATAGACAAAGGCAACACCTTTTCTCAGTCCTTGTCATGGCTCTGAGTGCAGCCTGCCACACACCTTCCTTGACAGTGGGCTACCTGTGCTCAAGGCTACCTCTGACACAATGCAGGCATGTCACCTTGGGTCAGATGCTGGTTATGGTGCTGTGTGAGCTGGGAGAAGCTCTCCTGGCTACTGTACGTGGGAGAAAGAAGTTAAGTTGAATGTCTCCCCGGTAAACCTCTGATCCAACTCATTTTTTTTTGTTTAAGCATTGGTGAGAACAAAGTTTTTCAACAGGAACATTTGCCTGCTTGAAGGATGTTTTTTCTTCATCCTTCAAATCCAATCCCAGTCCCCACATTCTAACCCAAGGACATTTTGATTTACAAAAAGTCCCAACTTTGTATTGACAATTATAAGCACCTAGCATTCACAATCAAATTCCAAATGAGCAAGAACCCAATATTTTTTTTAACATGTGTCATTTTATTTACTTTTTTAAAAAGTTGTTATTATTCTTTCAGCTCAATTACCTAGATCAAGTTTTCCTCTGCAATCAATGTACCTGCAAATTAACATTTTGTTATAAGACAAAGCTGATATTCACAGGAAACCACTTACCTACAGGACGTGGACCTTCAAAAAAAAAATATTTCGAGACTTCCAATAATACTTATGCTGCCTGAACAGCTCTTGCTGAGGGTTAAAGCTGCACTAGATGAGCAGAGCACTGGCTATTGACAGTATTTGGCAAACGCATACGATATATTCTGCAATAAATTAGTATGGTGGTAAATTTTATTTCTTGGCACATTGGTAAATGTGGTGGTAAAAAATATTTTAAAATCCTTCAAAGATATTAGCTGTTGAAAATCTGCTTTGCCAAAATTCAGTGTGTTTTTCTGTTTTTCCCCACTTCTTGCTTATCCATCTTTGTTCATAATGTCTAAAACGTAAAGCTTGTCTCTCATTAAAGTTATATTTTGTATTCGCTTCAGTCATCATGCTGGAAAACACTCTCTATACTGAGTAATGTAAATGGGTTTGTTTCTACATTGTTTACGATTCACATCCTTTGGGCTGAAGATCCACATCCATTCCAGCAGGACATAATGGCAGGAGGGCACTGTGATTCAAGGTCTGCCTCACTGTCTTCTGCACTTCAACAATATGGACCGTCCATCCATGGAATGCGGTTGTGACCTACTCCTAATCCCTAATTTGGGGATACACATCTTCCTGGGACATCCTTAGAGAACCATGGTGTGCTAAGCCTACCCAAGTCACTTTCCTACTGTATGCAGATTTTGAACTCTTGTGCATGCTACCCTATCAGTGCAAAGGAGCAGCATGAGAGGAGTTGCTCCACAAGGAGAGGCAAACCTGAAGCTGAAGACAACACCAAGGGGCAGTAGCTTTACTGACAAGAAACAAGTACCTGAACAAGGAAAGCAGATCAGATCTGGTGACTGTAGCCATGATTGGACATAGTCCCATGATTACCAAACAAGACTGTATTGCCAAGACAGGTCTGGGACCAGGCCAGAGAGCCAAGTCTGCAGGTCAGGATTGGAATGAGGGAGGTATATGCAGCCATACCTGCAGCATGACTCAGACACAGAGCCAGGATGACAGCCTGAGTTTAAGCTCTGCTCCCAGGAGAAGTGGAGGAAGGCTCCCCAAAAAGGCTTCTCATCGCTTTCCTCAAGGCCTTCACCGAATGAGCTGGCCTCAGGCAGCCACATTTTCAGGATGGGGGAGGATGCATGCTGGTAGTTCCCAGATGTCCTGGTAATTAACTGATTTAGTCCATTTTGGAGTTTGAACCCATTTTATGTTAACCCAGAGATTACGAAGCTGAACTGACTTGGCCGTGTTGTTGCATTCTGTATGTATGTATATCTCGCAGAAAAGGACATCTTAAATATTATTTCAATACCCTCTACCATAGCAGTAAGGAATCTGTAATCTCCTTTTGGAGACTTGAGATATAATTTAATTTATGTTTTAACACTTTTTTTTTTTTTGTATTTAATAATCTGAGCTGGGAGGCTTTAAGTGATTTCATAAACAACAGATTAATCTTGACAAGTCCCTAGTGAGATTTTATTAAGTTTATAGTAGAATAAAATCAAAATATGGAGCTGGGAGACAGTTGCCTGTACTAATTTATCAGGTTCCTAAGGTCTGGAATTACAGGTAATTCTCGAACAACTTTAATTTTTTTCCAATTCCACTCAGGTAAACTTTGCACCAAAGGTGTTACTAAAACTCCCAATAGTATGGATAGTATTTATGAGAGATATATATCATTATTTTACATACATTAAAAGATATGACTCATTAAAAAGTAGTATTTAACATGCAGCAAGTGGGTGTATACACATCAGCAGAAAATTAAAACCATATATAGCAATTGTTAGAAGCATATTTATATGTACACATTTAATATTGTTATTTTAGTGTTATATTTTATATTATTAAAGCATAATGCATGGTTTTAATATTAATTTCACACATATTTTAAGATTTTATTGAGTCCAATATTCCAAATGCAGCAAACAGTTTATGTCAAATACCTCATTATCCATTTGTAAAAACAAGACTCTTCTAAATGCAGTAATTGGATAAGAAGATGTAAAATACAAGTTAGAAAACTAGTTATAAAGGGAATGGTTTGCAATACATTAACTATAATTTGCCAAGGAAAAGTATTTTTTCTACCTCTTTCAATTTTGAGTCTCCCTGTTTTCTTACAAGATTGTTCACTATTTATAAAGGAAAGAAACATATTCTTTGAGTAACTGCAAGCATGCCATACAAATGTCATAGAACTCACAGACAGGAATGGTGGTTGAATTAGATGTTCAGAGGTCCATTAGTTCATCCTCTTGCCTGATGCAGCCCTTTTGCCAACGTTGTATCAGGTCAGCCATGGCTCTGTCCGACTTTTGTTAGTCCTTGAGTTTCTCCAATCCCCTCTAAACTGAAGCTCTACCAGCTGTTGTGCCAGACATTTCAACTAGTCTCGTGCCATCTGCAAATCTGTTTTGATGAATGAATTAAGCACTACATGCCCCAGTTACAACCCCTTGGTTATTCTGCTACTGGATGGCATTTGGATGTCAAGCCATTAATTATGACATTTTGGGTCTGGTAGTCCAGCCAATTCTCAGCCTATCTAAGAGTTGATTCATCTAGCTCATATGTCTTCAGGTTGCCAGTGAGAATGCTGTAGAAGATGATGTCAAAAATCTTACTAAATGAAAGTATATTATATCCAAAAAACCTCAACAAATGATAGCAAATGGAAGTAAAAAGTACCTGCATTAGCCCAGTGTATATAATCACATTTTATTGGGTTGCTCTGATATGTGTCAAGCCATTCCTTACTATTTTTAACCATAAACCGATACTGCCTAAAACTGAAGCAAATGCATGACAAATGAACACTCCACAAGCCAACTGTACATGGCGAAGAAAGCAAATAACGCTATCTCAACATCTTTGGGGTAATAAGCTGAAAATACAACAAAAAACATGTCTGATATAAAACACACAGAACTCCATTGTCTAGATTAAGCTCACAATGCATTTCTTCTCATTTTTTTCTCATTTCTTTCATGAAGAAGCAGATTTTGGAACAAGCTCTAGAAGTCTACAAACTTGGACTGAGGAGAAAAAACAGAATGAAGAGCCTTCTGTTCTTCTGAACATCCAGTCACCAGCCTCATATAAAATAAACCTGGGAATGTATCTTGTTTATCTTAGTCAAGCTGTCAAGCTAAAGCTTGATGAGAGATGATCTGTAAGACATTCCATTTCTTGCCTATAAAGATAGAACAAGATCAACTGTTTCATTAACAGAATTACTTTACATGTGCCTGTTTCCTCCTGTGTTTCATTTGTTCTGTGCAGAAGGGGTATTATTTTGGATGTCTAGAACAGGTAGAATATACTTTTGTGCTGTGTTCACAGTTCTTCAGGATAAAAAGATGGGCAGGTGTATCAATAATGAAAGCATTTAGAGTTCACGCCATAGACTAATTTCATTTGACTAAAATAATCAACCAGCCAACAGTGAAGGAGTGTACCTATCAATAGAGACTGGGTAATTGGATATTTATTTAAATTAAAGACGCTTGTTTAATCTGGCCATTTTAAATTTTATTTCAAAAAGATTATAATCTTGTAAAATAAATAATTTACTGATGGCAGCAAGTTGCAGTTTTTCTTTGAAGAGGTACATACACATTAGAAACATCCCTTAATTTTACATGTTAAGATTGCTAAAAGGAAAGTATTCTATCAGTACAGAAATTGACCATTTGACAGATGTTTTTGTACATGTACACAAAGGCATTTGCTAAAGCATACACAATATGCTAGTCTCTTGAACAGGGCATAGCATTCAAAATTCTTCCTTTTGTATATTTGCAGTTTGTAGATTTTCACATTTTACTCCAGAAATAGGAACTAAAACTCAAGTGAATCAAAAAACATCTACTCTGCAACTACATCTAAAATCCCAGTTTTAAGGCTGTGGATAAGATCACCAGGCTTCTTTATTGAATGGAAAATTATGCTACAGCTTAAATGAATCAGTTCACTTTTGGTTATGCACACAAATATGTTATTTGACAAAAAATGTGATCTTCAGTACTCTTTTACAATAGTTTCCAGGTTTTCCTAATGAACAAAGTATACAGATTGACTTTTCATCAAATTATGTAAGAATACACTTAGTATCTGTCACTTTGCAGAGCAGCTGCATGGAAGAACTCTTTAAAGAAGATCTCTTGCTTGGTGCTTTATGTTTGGGAGTAAATCAGCTGAGAAAAACTCAATAGTAGCTTAAAGGATTCAAGAGTCCCTCCCTCCCTTCCTTCCTTCCTTCCTCCCTTTCTTCCTTCCTTCCTCCCTTCCTTCCTCTCTTTCTTCCTCCCTCCCTCCCTCCTTTCCTCCCTTCCTTCCTCTATTCTAAGTCAAAATTGTAATCACCTCCAATTACATTATGATACACAGTTCTAAAAGCCTTTATACAGAAAAATACCAAAGATTTTTCCTTAGCATATGACACCACAGTACAGGCAGCTCACCGAGATGTAATCATGTGTGTAACTTTAACTGTGTAACTGATTTCATTGATTCTAACACTTTAAGCTCATTTCTGTTGTCTCCATGAATACTCAGGTGATGAAAGACATTCCTCTAAATGCTTTGCTCAACTAATGCCCCTTTTGATTCCTTAAGTCAGTGGGAGGAATCCAGGCTATGTTGCCTTTTGGATAGTCTGTACAATTATCTTCCTTATGGCCATGATTCTTCTAGTTAGTGAATTCTGGTTATGTATAATGTAGCACTATTCATAACACATTTTTCTTTCAGAAATGAAGTCATTGAGAAGCTCAGAGAGGAAAAAGCAGCTTTGTTTAGAAATGTATCAAGGAGTGAAGAAAACATAATAAAACTTAAGCAGAGGACCTAAAAATTTAGGTTTAACCAGATAAAATAATATGGCCTTCAAATCCACAGGAGATCATCAGGAACATCTCACATTTTAACTGACAATGACCTAATGTCTCCAATGTACTTATAAGTACATCTCTTTTACTATTTTCTGCACATTTTGATTTTTTTTCCTCCAATTTTGCTCGTCTTATTATTTCTGGAAAACAAATTCAAAAGCAAACCAAAGAGTTTATAAAATAATTTATTGAAAATAAAATATTTCCATTATAAATGAAGGAAATTTAAAGCCTGCATTTTTTAGGATATAAATTGGTAACAATTTAGTGAGCTGATCCTTGCTCTGAAATTAGTGCAACAACCTGCTTTCACTAGTCTTTGGGTGTGATGTCATTGCAAAGACAAATATCACCTAAGCAACTCTATAATACTAAAAAGCTTATAGCTGAAATGTGTAGAAGGCAACAGATGGGGCAGTATCTAGAAATTTTATTTGTCAGATATCATCCATCTGTTTCTCTCCCTGTCTGCATGTTTTGCAGTAACATCCATTTTTAGGAAGGCAAGTTAATATAATTCTACAGAATTGGTTTAATCTTCTGGTTTATTATTATTTAATTTTTATTTTTTACAATTCATTAACGGCTGGCAGGGAAACATAAAACCCACACTGATGATTCAACCAAACAATCCTCATCTCCATTCGATGAGAGGCAAAGTTATACTTCAGGACAAAATTAGTAGATGTTAACTCTTCTTATTAATTGGTTCTAACGATTTTGGCAGTTTCTCATATGCAACAGACCTGCTAAACAAACGAATGATGGAGACTATTTTTAAATGCATGCTAAAACTGAAAGGATTAGGTGTCATTTCAGAGTAAGTTCCAGTTTTTTTGTAATGAGTGGCTATTAAAATCAGTAAGTCTTTTCTGGCAGCTATCCGATTCCCTGAAAATAGAGCCACAAAATGCTTTGCAACAGGTATATTATTTAGAGAGAGTATATAAAGGCTTTGGTTGTAAAAATTAATTATTGGCTGAACAACTCTATTTGCTTTCTGCTTCATACTCTTAGCTAAACATAAAACTAACTTAATATCACTGCCACTGCTCTCCAAATAGTTTGTTTCTCACAAGACCAAAGTTAAAACAAGAGCCACTTAAAATAGCAACATAGTCAGCAAGGATAATGGCTTAAAAGGAAGTTATTAGAAGCCAAGACAGGAAACGAGTGGTGCTTACAAATGGTACACAGAATCCAATATTTGGCAAGACCACAACTCCTACCTATTCCTTATGCATAAGTACCAATAGTAAAGTATTAACAGATGAGCACTTAGCTTGCTAAGAGTTAATAAAGAATAATGGCAGTAGGTGGCTTGGGTGCATGAGATTCATAGTCTGACTAGTTCCAGGGTGGTGAGCAAGGCAAAATAGAGGGTTTGAAACCAAATGAGCCCCATTCTGAAATGAGCTCTAATCCTGATGCCATTCGCAGCTCATCAAACTGTGACAGCTCTGCTCTTGACTCTGTCCTCTTCAGGATGCAGTAACTGCTGTTGTTGTCATCATTCTCTTCACAGCTGCTCCTGTCAAATTATTGTATTTACTCTCTTTTTACTACCTAGGCCCAGGTCTATCCTATTCTCCCCCTGTTCTTTCAATTATTTTTCTTTTCTTTGCCTCTTTAATTTCACAAGATTACTTCCTGACCTGATGTTATTTGCATCTGTTAGCATACCAGCCTTTAAACTGACTCAGTGACCCCAGCAACAGAGGGTCTCACAAGAATGGCTTTCTATCAGTGATAGATTCTTCCTTTTCTTTTGTCTCCTTTGTCTACTTTGATCTTAAATTCTGTTTCCTGCTTTGATATTGATTCCTAGTCACATATCTCATTTCTTTATCCCTTGTTTTCCTTTATCTTCTCTTTCGCCAGCCCCTTCCCTAATACCTGCTGTAGATGAACACAATGCTGGCACAAGGATAACTCTGGTTCCTTCTGACTTGGGTCCAAATCATAGACTATGTTTCACCTTGCCCCTAAAATGGGTTAATACTTTGACTGTTGTGATTCACACATTTCAACTCATCCTAAGTGCTGTATCTGATTATTCTTTCTATCTTTTAAACCCCTATTTGCTTTATCCTTTGATTACAGTCATCTCAAGAAAATAGGACAGGGTTGCAGAGGTCATCAAATCCATTCCTCCTGCCTTTTGCAGGCAAGTTTGTCATGGAACTACTTTCATATATCTTTCAAGATCTACTTTTAAATCAATTAAATTTTCTTCCTCTGCTCTCCTAACAGAAGGCTGTTTCCACACCTAATGATTACAAACCATCTTACAGTTTTCCAGCCCATGCTGATTTGTATCTTGCTTATGCTCTTTTCCTTATGTGACAACTCCATCCATTAACATCTCTGATATGCTTAGAACTGTCTCACCTCTTATTTTCCTAGGTTAAACATATCAAACCTTTCTAATCTATGTATCTCAGACAAGCTCTCCATTCCCCAGAGACCTCTGATGTGTTTAAGTCCAAATTAATTCTTCTCGAACATGAGTGATCATAATTCCCTACGACATCCTAAGTGGGATGCAATAGTACAACAGTATTAATTTTCATATCTTCACTGGAAATATTTTATCTGACCCTAGACCTTACGTATCCTAGGCACTACTCGCTTATTTCATAGCTGCATCACTCATCTTTTGTTGCTCTTAATAACTCATGAGTCATGGAGATATTTTGCAGATGTTCTAAAAGGAGGAAAACATCCTGGGACAGGCACTGAAAAAGTACTAGCTTTTGTTTTTGAGACTAACAGCAACCTGAGAAGCTGTAAAGGCAAGAAAGGGTGATACACAGAAAAAAACCAGCACTGACAAAAGTGAATTTGACTCATCTTTTGAAATAAATAAAAAGGTCGTTAAGATAGTTTTGAACATAAAGTCAAAACTATAACCCATTTCAGCCTCGGTAAGTGATAAATCCATATCTGAGCCTACTACCTAAGATCTGACAAGACCATAAAGCAGCAGAGAATCCTGCCTTCACATCTCCCTTACAATTTCTAGGGTCTGCTTCTGGAGTAGTACCTCAAACTCACCTGTAGTGCCTGCAGCTCCCGGAGCCCTGGAAAGGATTTCTCCAGCTGGGGGAGTATGCAACTCAGGCTAGTATGGCTCTTATGCAGCAGCTGCCACTATGCTCAGCCTAATACAACCAATAAATGTGTTTTAAGAATCAAACCATTGTAGATGTAGTCAAATCCCTACCCATAAAACTGACACCAAATTCTCCAAGTTACAAGCCTACACTTGGTGTGAAGTGGTTTTACTCTGTTGTACTTAACTATTCACTAGCTTATTCCTCTTGTATACGTGCACAATTCTTTCAGTTAAAATTTTTGCATGAAGGGAATTGCAAAAAGAGAAGCATCCGGAAGAAATTAGTGACTGTACTGCTTGTATGGAAACACTTTAGGGACTGAACAGAGACAGTGAAAAAACTGTGGATAGTGGCATAAACCCCATCTCCCTCTCTGTGCCTCACTACTCACTGATTATGTATATTTCCAGAACAAAGCAAATAGCTGACAAGATGAAAACCATCAAGATGAACCTTGAACTTGGGTTTCCCAGTAAGAAGTGCGGAAGGCCACTACATCATTGCTTGGCAAGACGACTGCAGTATTTTCCATTGACTTATGAGTGACAAATGGCTGAGCCGTATAAGAGCATTATTGTTGCTGCCCTGTACTGGGGGAGCAGTTTCTAGAAGACTGTGGAAGCAATGGGTGTCTGGTAACAGGAATCACAGCAGCAGAGCCCAGGTCATTCAGGGTGAAACCTCAAGAGTGAGCAGACACTGTGAAGAGAAAGAACAAGTCTCCTTGGTATGGGATGACCATGAGAGAAACAAGCAGGCTGTGTTGCTGAATGTAACAGGCTATTATATGCAAAATGCCACATTCCTTGAATTTGAGTTTGGAGTAAGAGACAAATTTACCAACAGAAAAGGCTGTGGTTTGAAAGCTGAAAGAGGTAATGTAAAAAACTCAGGCTAACGCATACTAATCCCCAGCCTCACCTAATGCTGACTTCAGCAAGTAAAGCTGTGTTTGCGTGCATACATACTGAAGTACTTCTGCTGGGAAATGCATATTATTGCTTAAACTCTGTGTGAAATACAAAAAACATGCAGTTTGAAGCACTGTGAGATCTGTGAAGATGCAGGGGTGACCATGCAAGTCAGACACCGGCTGCCCGCACAATCTTATTTTTGTGCCTTTGTACAGATACACTGTAAGTTCAGCCCAGCTCTCTAACAATCTATTATGTACTTTTTCTGTAAGCTTATATGTAGGTTTGAAGCCTCGCCGTTCACTTTCTTCTGTTATCAAAATCAGTTTATATTGACTTTTTGAAAGTTGGTTTTTTTTTTCTTTAGGAAAACTACACAATAGATTTTAATCAGCATTATATTTTAACGCGACATTAATTTTTCCTTTATGCAGTAATATGGATTTTCTCCTGTAATATGTGGCTAGCACTGACATACTACTCCCAGACACAGCAGGAAAAATGTATTTGGCTTATCTGCAATTCTAGTTTTCAGAATGCCTACCCAGAAAGCTCTTTTTTTTTTTCCCCACAGCCCAGGTATTTTTATGTCTCTCATATAACCTGATAAACGTGTCATTTTTAAATCGCTAGACAATTCCCAGGAAGGCTCCGCCTGGCTCTCCGCTCCCCAGGCCGCCGTGCCCTCCTGCCAGCGCAGCACCTCGGCGGGAGCGGCCGTTACGGCGCGTGCCGCGGCCGTTAGGAGGGCACGTGCCCGGCCTCCTCGCGTGGCGCCTCGTGCGAGCGGCGCCGAGAGAAACGGGCGTTTGCTGTGCCGGCGCCACCCGGCCGCTCCCGCAGCGCGGGCCTCGGCGGCCACCCCCTGAGCGCCCGGCCGCGGCAAGCGCCGCCGGGAGCCTGTGGCAGCCTCTGCCCCCTCCTCCGGCCTTAGCTCCCGGCTTTGCTCCCCCTGGGAGCCCACCGGTACTTCCCGTTCTCTCCCCTCGCCTGCCCTCAGAGACGCGGCCCGGCGCGGCGGGGCGGAGAGCGGCGGAGCGGGGGTGTGTCCTGCTCCCTGCCCGGGGTACAGGGTCTCCTCTCTCGGCCGGCGGCGGCTCAGTCGCCTGGCTGGCCCGGGGCGGGATGAGCTCGCAGCTCGGCTGCCCAGGAGCCATGGCACGGGCAAGTTTGCCGCTCCTCCTGCTCCTGGCGGCGCTGGGCAGCCGAGGCCAGCCACCGCCGGCGCTGCAAAGAGGTACAGGGGAGCGGGGAGCCCGTGCCTCACTCGCCCCGGCCGGGGCCGCGGAGGACGTAGAGGGGAAGGCGACCTTGCCACCGGCTCGGGAGTCCTTGCGGTGACGGGAGGGTCGGGAGGACGGGGACCGAGCGTGACAAGTAACCCCCAGTCTGTAGGGGGGACTCGGCGGGGTAGTGCTGCGAGGGCAGCACGGCTGGTACCTCTCCGGGCCGCTGAGGGCAGCCGTCGGTCGGGGCCGCGGGTTCCCTCTCCGCCGAGCGGCCGCCGCTGCCCGGCTTCCCGGGAGCTGCTGCCGAGGCCCCGGCGGGTCTGCGCCCCCCGTTACGCTGTGCATCCCGTTAACTCTCTCACACACGCCTTTATTAAGAAGCAGAGTCACGGCTCAGGGCACGGCAGATGAGCTGCGTTGTGACTGAAGATGGGGGGGCAAACCATACTTAGTGTTGCTGCAGTTGAGGGACAGCTGGACGGCATGTCCTGGTCCCCGAAGCGTCGCATAGTCTTTACAGGCTTATCTGTTGGCAGTCCTCTCCCCGTGTTGTGCGCGTCTGTTGACATCTCTGTGACCAGAGGAAGCTTGGTAGGCTGCATTGAAACAAATGCGGGCTGCACTGGCTGCTTTTGCTAAAGCTGACTATTTGATCGACTTATCCAGTAACAAAACTTTCCTCGGTATTGAAAACTAACCACGACTGGAATGGGAACAGAATCAATTGAATTCTGCTCGAGTAGTCATTTTCTTACACATACAATCATCTTCCTTTAGAGTGTTGAGGTGTGTTGACACTAAGGGTTTTTTTGTTTGTTTGCTTTTTCAATTAGTGTTATGTGGAAAGACCAAGAAGGGTGATGATGGGAGAAATAAACTTTATTGAATATATCAGCTCACATAGGAAAGCCTTAAAACCATTCTTCAGTTCACAGTATTCCTTCTGGTGCCTGAATTTGCTGCTCTTCACCTTTTTTTCATTGCTAAAAAGAATTCAGTAAGGAGATAACCATGGACGTGTTAAAATAAAACTAACTAAAGCCATTGGAATAACAGCTAGCTTCTCTTTGACCTTGATGTCACACTGTAGGCTGAATAAGGAATTTTTAGGGTTTAGGGTTCACTTTGGAAAACATGATGCACTGTCATTTCATGAAAAAAGTGTCTCAAGGAGCTGACTCCTTAATACTTGTTTTACTGTGTGAAGATAACTGAGAGTTGATCAAGTATCTGTATAGATAAAAAGTCATCCTAAATTAGACTGTGTTTAGATGATGACTTATTGGTAAACATTGAAGAGTGTTTAAGATACAGTACATCATGCATTTTCCGCTAGCTTTTTTTTTTTTTTTCACCTGCAAGCCAATTCATTTTTCAGCTAGAAAAATACTGATTTGGCATTTCTTTTAATATTCTCTCTGTGTCACTCACATGCACACAGAGACACTTTTGGAGAATGTCCTTTTCTTTATGCACTATCTCGTTTTTGATAACCTCTGCAGTGATCATTATTTTCCTTTTAAATGAGAAGTGGGTGTCTTAGGTGTTCATCTACTGCACTGTTGGTATTATGTTATAACTGAGTTCTGGTAATTCCGTGAGGTGCAGTAGGACTTTTAATTAAATGCTAATAATGTGATGATGGGACCTTTTCAACCTCACAGCTGAATTCAAGTGCTGGCCTGCCAAATTTTTAGGCCATTTGCTGTCTTCTAAATTTCTTTCTAAGATCTGTTACAGCTGCTAGGAGGTGCTAGCACTATGTGGATGTCACTATGTTGCCCAGGCAAAGAGGTAACAAACTCCTCTTTAGTGCAAATAGTTTGAAAAGTCTGACTTCACTGAAGTCCTGGGGGGATTTTAACATGTTATGAGACCCATGGTTTATACCTTTAGACTTAGAACATTTGTTTTTCCATTTAATACGTATTTAGTAATAACCATTACGCTGGGTGGTAAGTATTGCTCTCTAATTGTTAGCACCAGTCAGATGTCTGTGAAGAAAATTATGTAACAAAGCTGCAATGCTTTGAAAAACAGTATTTGAGACATCACAATGAATTCCCGTGTTGTTTTTTTTTTAAAACAGAACAGTTCAAGAACATTTTGCACCTCAAAGACAAGAACAGTCTGTATTTATTTATTTATTTTTCTTTTCTTTTTTTTTTTTAAGTTGGTAGAAGATTGTGTTCAGAAACCTGGAGTTAATATTAAGTTTTGTGGTGTGTGTTTTTGTGTGTGTTTTCTTTTTCTTTTTTCCCTTTTTTATTTTTTTTTCAGTTGCATGTTATTTGTTCTTCTGTTGTTTGAACACTAAGTAGTCATGTTGAATTTCTCATAAAATGGAAGAATCAGAACAAGAAAGGCTTGTGTATTGTATAAGACTGTTTCTTAAAGGTATGCGTAACATGCGGTTAAGGCAAGCTTACTGAAGTGCTATATAGTGTTCCTTTCGAATCTTGAGCCTTGATTCATCCTCTTTCCTCTGGGATGTGAGAGAAAACAATGGTAATAGTTTAGAAAGGAATAAGAAACTTGCTTTTGATCTTGAAGAATTAATCCTTTTCTTAAAAGGTCTAAGTATCTATCATGAGAGGGAACTGAAGCTATGTATCTGTGAAAGGTGTGAATAGTAGGGACAGGAACATCTACTGCACAGTAACTCTATCTGTGGTGTCAGCTGCTGACATCCGTGGAGATAACTCATGGAGTACAGGTGTTTCTCAGTATCTCACAAATCGGAAGTGTAAGTTGACTCCAAGAGCTGACATATATAGGATGCTTATAAAGTCAAAGGGAAATTTCACACTTGAAAGAGAAATGGGGGGTGAACGTCAGCCTAGTGTTAGCAGAATATGACTGATGCCAGTCTGTTATGCAATGAATGGTGACAGGTTGGTCAATATTTTTAAATCTGTCTCTAGGTGTAAGTTTTTAAAATGAGTTTTCAGAGTTCATTTCAAAACTCTTCTCTCTGTTATGAATTGAGGAGTTACAAGATTCCTTCCCACATATGTACAGCTGTGCATATTGTACACTGTACTCTGAAAAGTCAAGAGAGATAATGCGGCATAATCTTAATATTTCACATATTAAAGATTGAAGAATGTTGTGTGGACTTAGATTCTCTGTTCCTGGAGACAAAACCCCAGATGCTTAGTTAATGTAATCTGGTAAAGCAGAAGTCAAGTCTCCTATTTCTTTATAGGGACCTCTTTGGAGTAAAGTCAGTTTTCAAAAATGATCAACCTCCCTTTCCGCCCAGCTGTAATCTTGATATAGAAAGCATTTCCATCATGGTTGATGGCATTTAACCATGCAAAACATTCTGCTGACTTTATTTGGAGAGTGGTGCTTGTAAATGGTTTAGTTGGTATTGGAAAGAATAATGTTGGTAAATTTGCATTCTACTTTCCTGAGCGAACAAGGCTTAGGTGATTGCTCTGTTTATCAGCTTGTTCTCACCTAAATAAATTTTGAAGTTGTTGTCCAATATCAACCAAATTTGAAAGCAATGCAGAAATCTTCAAGATAATCACTGAAAATCAATGACTCTTTGTAAGAAAGAGCCCCAAAGTACTTTCTCTTCTGTGAGAGGAGAGGTAGAATTTAGCCGTTATCTAATCCATTCAGTCTGGTTGGTCAATGTACGCGGGGCTCTGGCTTCAAGAATGTGAAAGAGAATATGTCTGTTCTGGAGGGTAGGGGTCTTATAATGTGTAAAATTCTCTGTATTTTTTTTTTTTTTAAAAGGAGTTCTTTGATCCAGTGTCAGGATTTTATAACAGATAACAAGCCTTATTTGCTGAAGGTATACTGCAGTATAGTGCATTCTATGTAAACCCTTTTTACATTCATTTTAAATGCTACTCAGTAGTTTTGCAGATAAACTTTTGGTGATCTGGAAATTAGGACTTTTGTTTCTTTTTTATTATTTTTTTGCATGTATGTATACAAGACAGATATTGATCAGTTCTAGAAACTCTTTTAGGAGTATTTACTGCTGGCTGATTAACAGGGATTAACCAGCCCCAAAATTTTGGGAGATGCTGTTCTCAGAAATACGTTGTGATTGCTTGTAACTTCTTACTTTAAAGTTGTTGTCCATATTATTTTCTTATAATTTAGTAACTGGTTGAGGAAGTGAAAGCTGAGGGTATTATTATACATTTCAGGTTTAGAATGCGAGAAAGGAAAACATAGTAATTAAAGGGCAACCTAAGGTATTAGAAATACATAGAATTGCCCAGACTGACTGGACACATGAATCTGTGTGTGGTTTTTGTGTACATGCTTTAACTTGAAATAACCACAGCCAAAATGAATGAGGTAGCTCTTGTACAAGAATGTGTGAATTTCTCCAAGCAACAAATAAAAACATAAGATGGATTTTAAGTTTAAAACCCTTATTATTATTTTTTCCTCCTACGAGTTTTTTTTACAGGAGTCTTTCTTATTAGGCTTGAAATACTAAAGTCAGAACAGTGATTCTTTAACCTGTTCCAAAATCCACTTTAAAATAATACAGCAAACAATCATTTTTAATTAATTCAGGCTGGAGGAAGGAATCCACCCACACATGTTCTAATTTCTTATCCAGCTACTTGGCCTGACAGTTGTTGGAGACTATAGTAGTTTGGAATAAGAGACAGCATGAATCCTTGGTGCAGGGCTGTGGGGTTTTTTTCCCCTTCTTTTCTTTTTTTTCCCCAGAAGTCCAGACTCCTTATATTTGTAGGTCAGGAATGATAACAGGACACAAATACATGCAAATGTGAACCCGTATGTATACCTGATCATCTCCTTTTCTTTCCCAACTTTTTTTAGGTAATAAGCCCTTAATTACTGGATATTTTTCTTCCTATATAGGAGTTCTCTCTAGAACATCTGAGAGCTTGTATGTCACATGCTGACAACTCAGGCCACACCAGCAGTAGTACAGATGAAATTTTGCTTACAAATGTGAAAGACAGACAAAAATGTTATGTTTGCTGAACTTCATATTGACTCCATCCATGTCTTTGAAACAGGAAAGGGCATTTCTTGATGTTTGCCAAAAAAGCTAGTTCATGAGCTGGCTCTTGCTGATCACTACCTTTTGTTCATTTTTACCAGCTACTGTAGTTGATAGCTGATTCCTAGTTCCTGCTTTTCCACAGTTCTGATGTTCACACAACCTGAATATATAGATAAGGGAGGTACTAAAGAAAATGGCAATGCTTTTTGGCCCACTGCTGTACCATAGATAAGTTAGAGATTAGACGATCCTTCTTTTTTTTTTTTTTCCCTAGGATTTATTTTGATTGGAAAGATTATAATATTTACAGAAAAAGTAACTTGAATTTGTGTGACTTTTGTTCTGAGAAATAACCAAGATCTCTTGGGATTCTTGCAAAACTCAAAACAAATAGCTGTTACTACCCCCAATTTTTTCAGCAGTTCAGTCTCCATTAGTTACACCTAGCATCACAAGGATTTTCCTAGGCTCTGCTCCCTGCCAGATTCCTCTAGCAGACATTATCTTTGAATCAGACCTTGTAATAACATTAGACTGTAAAGCAGCTGTAGCAGTATTATGCCAGAGAACTCTTGTGAAACCTCAGGAAAAATAATGAACATTCTTGCAGAGTGGATTATCCAAATACCGTTCCAATGCCTTGTTCTGTCCCAACTGACGTGTGTCTACTACTGTCATAATTCATGGATTTAAGATGTAATAAAAAGGAAAATTACCAAGAAGTGAACGAAACAGGATTAAAAAAATAATTATACCTACATGAGGGTTTTTTTAGTAGCAAATGACTGTATGTTGACTTTTTTCACCTACCCAAGTAGTGTGGGCAGTCTTTGAAGTCAGAAAGAATCAGAGAACTCTTCATGAGAAAAATTTGGAAAATGGCTCTAAACGTACTGTGTATTTCCCACTGTTATGGGAAAAATAAGCAAAGGTGGGGGTTGGCCATCAGGAATTTAGAGGTCCAAGAAAAAGAAATCAGAGGCACTGTTCTTTTGCACACTTCCAGTGAGAGCTGATTTAGGATTTAATCTGGTTTTCTACATCAGCTTCTCAGATGAACCCTGAGAGTTTTAGGTGCCACTTTCCCTTGGGCCAATTTTGTTTTTTGGTGTAAGATGCTGAACATGGCAGTATATTCCTCTGTTTATGCTAGCTGCTCAACAGCCTGTATTCCTGTTTGACAGCAATATCTGGATAATCTCTGTTATAGGGAAATGCATTCTATATAAACTTCTGTGGAGTGTATCCTGCACTGAAAATGTAGAACTACTGCTATACATTTGTTGGTGAATAGCTTTTTGGCTGAGAGAAGATATAAATAAATAGCATTATTTGTATGTATTACTATGCTTCTGAATATGTATGATAAAATACTATGTTGCAGTGATATCTATTTTGTACATTCTCTATATCTGTCTGCAGTGGTAGGGAATATGAGTAGTCTGGATTCCTCTGAAAGCCAGAGAGCTCTATGAAACTAGAAGAAATCCATGCCTTTTAAAGAATGCAAAGTAACATAAATAGAACGTACAGGGCTTTTGAATTTGATATGTGAAACCACGAGGGATAGAACTAGTGTGTTTGTGCAAGTCCCAGAGCTGGTGATTTGAGTGTGACTCAGTTGCACATCTGACTTATTTGTGTGAATTATGTGTGCATATTTTGTAGTGGTAACAAAAAGATGATTGTAGAGCATCAAAAGTACACTTCATGTGTTTAGCCTTGAGCCATCATTGACAATACTGAATTTGTTAATATTACCTGAAAAAATAAATTCTTGGTACCATTTCATCCGTGTGGATAATTTTTTGTCACCTTTTACAACAATTGTGGAAAAATTCCAGTTGTGAATATAAGAATTCCCATACACAGTACATGGCATAAAACAGGACATTTCTTATTTGCTTTGGTTTTGGTATAATTGGAGAAAGTTTTCTATTAATCATTCCTTTTCAAAGAAGAATGAGCCCTCACACAAGAAAGCTTTCTTTACCATGGGAAAAAAAAAAACCCATACATTTGATTGAAAAATATATTTGTAGCACGCACACTGAATTCTCTTGAGCACAGTGTCTTCCTACAGCCGGACACAGCCTTCTGAATTAGGTCTCCTGTATTAAGGCTGCATGTTGCGTGGGTTTAGGGCCTGTGTAAGTGTGCCTCTCCCTTCTAGTTGCTTTTGATGTACTTATATAGTAAATATGGCAAATATGTTCTAAATTCAGGGTAGGTGGGAAGCTTTTACATGCATACCCCATAATAATTAATTATGCATGCAACTTCAGTTTCCTCCCCCAGCTGCAGCTTCGACATGGAGAATAAGGCAGTCATTTGCCAACAAAATTAATGGTTAAATGCATGTATCAACTTTACAGTTCATTAACTACAGGGGAAAAGGCACTGAGCCTGCTTACCATATTGGTAGGTCTTATTTAAAAGTGACTTTGAAGCTCATAGTTTAATTGGTGAGAGACCTTTTGTGGCATAGAAAAGTGATGGGAAAAACTAATAATAAAAAATAATAGTAATAATAATAATCATCATCATCAAGAGCTTGAGTCAGTTCTTGGAGAAATTAGACACTGTCCCAGAAGAATAAAGTGGAACTCAAGTTGCTACACTTAGTCATTTGTCTATTCATTGCAGATACACCTTATCCTTTTGTCAGTATTGTTATTATTATCTGGTTGTCTGTCTTAAATGATAATACCTGAAGGGATCAATGGTTGCAGCTGTGTCCTAATGTATTGATTCTTCATTATACTAACACATCTGTGGCTGTTTGTACAGTACTTTGCTTTTACTTGCAATATCTGTTTGTTCCAAAGTATCTATTTAAAATGTCTGTGGTTCACAGGTGGTGATAGGTTCTTATGCAACTACTTGTTCTGCCAGTCTGCTTTTTGCCTTCACCTGTTGTCTTTCATCTTGATTATGTCCCATAATTTAACTCAAAATAGTAAAATTACAGGTATGCCACTAGTAAGAGGGACATCAGTGCTTGATTCAATATGTTGCTTTGGATGTTGAAACTGTGTGTTCTTCTTTGCACAGTGTTTCTGTGTTTCTCATTATCTATACAAAATAATTTTTTAATTTTAGTTATTTGTGGCTTTTGCCACATGGCTTACTGATACATGTACAGTTTGACAGTGCTTATCTTATTATAAAAATATTGCTTGAGGAACATAAGGTGCTTTTTGAGGGGAGAAGTTTGGGAGAGAAGGCTATTTATGTCTGTCTGCAAGAATGAAAATAAAAATAGTTATATATTCTGTGAGATGACTGCTAATAAAAAAAGCTTTTTGCTTCAGGATTAACCTTTGCTGATGTTAAGCCTTCTCTTTGTATTCCAGGCTCTTTAGGATTAAAATAGAAGTGCCATATAAACAGAAGATGATATGGTGCTGGCTCACACGTATAAAGTAGTTCAAAAGAAAAATTGTGGTGATAAGCAAACTAATGAAAGAAAGACAGAAATTTTTGATTGTTTAGCATTACAGAAGATACAACTAATGTCCTCAGGGTTTTTATCTAAACAGCAGATACAGGAGGATAGAAATGCTGGTTTATTAAGTTATCAGCTTCAGGTATAGGATTTATTGTTGGCATGAAAATGGTTGTGGAGTCAGGTTGGATATAGGTTTGTTAAGACTGATGAGTGGTATCAGCTCAGTAGCTCTAGAGGAAATAGGTATTTGAATTTGAGATTTATGGAAGGATGTAAAGAACTTGGTGTGAAAGCGCTGATAGAGTAATGACATTATATAACTGATTGTTGAACAAGTTGTATGAACAGCCTCATTAGAGGGGAAATGGAAGCTGGCAAATATGATGCTAATATTTAAAAAGGTCTCACACAGTGATCTTGTAACTATAGTTTCAGAGCTGAACACATTTGTGACATGGTAAAGAACAGAATTAGTATATGCATAAATATGTTGTGCTGGAAAGAGCAAAGTGGCTTTTGTATATTATATGGATAAGCCTTCAAAGAATTTGTATTAGACATATTAATAAGGGCTATTATAATAGACTTGGGTTTTTGGAAGAGCATTTGACAATATGCCTGAGTACCTTAATCTATGGTATCATAGAAAAAAAGGAAAACTCAATTTATGCAAGAATTCACAAAGGTTTTGACAAGTTATATGCCTAGCTGGGATGGAATTAATCTTAAATTGAATTGATAGATATGAACATTAGTTACATTGGAAGCTATTCAGTAATTTGTTATAATACTAGCAGTGGTCTGCAGAACCTCTTTCCTTCAATTATCGTGAGAAAATACAACATTCAGTTCAACAGGGGTGCAGTCAGTTTCTTATGCCTCAGTTATTAAAGAACCAGTAAGTGGCAAGTGTTCTGCCTTATCTGTGAGCTGCAATGAGCCCTCAGGAATTCCAGTTCTGCAGATGATCTTTTATAGACCATCATTTTTCATGTGAATCTCTCCATCTGTATGGAAGATGCGATTATTTGTAGGCAGTGTGCTTCAAAAATGGTGAAATCTGTTGTAGTTTGAATACAGACACTTCTTTTAATCTTCTACCTCAGTTCTGTGCTTTTATGAAAAAAAAAACAGTTGCACATTTCTCATGCAAGAAATTCTGATTGTCTCGCTTTTCCTTCGTTTTAGTTGTAAATATTTTTGTAGGAAGACTTATGCCTGGAAACATGAAGATTCACAACACAGAAAATTCCATTATACAGGCAGTTTGGATAAGTTAGGAAAAGTAAGGCTTAAACAGTTTTGATATGATTTCTTGCCTTGTTGATAAATGCAAAGTGAAAACCACCTCTACTATAACATGCATGATGTGAACTTTAACCACTACTTCTCTTCCTCTGCTATTACCAGTCTTTATTTATGGTAATTTGCACTTGCAGTCCAGAAAGCCAACCATATTGTGGGCTGCATCAAAAGAAGTGTGACCAGCAGATTGAGGGGGGTGATTCTACCCTTCTGCTCTGGTCTCGTGAGACCCCACCTGGAGCACTGTGTCTAGCTCTGGGGCTCCCAACATAAGAAGCACAAGGGTAATGGTTTTAAATTGAAAGAGGGTAGATTTAGATTAGATATGAGGAAGGAATTCTTCACCATGAGGGTGGTGAGGAACTGGAATAGGTTACCCAGAGAAGCTGTGGATGTCCCATCCCTGGAAGTGTTCAAGGCCAGGTTGAATGGGGCTTTGAACAACCTGGTGTAGTGTAAAGTATCCCTGCCCATGGCAAGGGGGTTGGAAACAGATGATCTTTAAGGTCCCTTCCAACCCAAACCATTCTATGATTCTATGTGTATATGTTGCTGTTAGGACAACAGAGCGTTTTCTTCCCAGTAACTGTCAAATGGGCTGTCAGTTTTGTGCAAAAGGAGCTGAGTGGCTGAGCAGTGTGTGCCTAAGATTACTTGACAGACCCCTAGTGTGACTAGAGGAGCATTTCTACTGCTCAGGTGCTTGACTTTGAACATGGTATGTGAAGGGCACTGTTTTAGACTCTTCTTGTGCCATAGAATAGAGTTGTTTCTAGGAATAAGAAGGAATTTTGACTGCATGGTATAAAAATAAGTATTTCCAATTAATTGAAAATCCATTGGTGAATTAATCTATTAATTGATCTAAGTACCTCTGTAATACAACATTTAGTTTCAAAGTGAGTCAACATTATTAAGACAATGTAGAATGAGATGAAATTACTCTGCTCAATCTGTTTCATAAACTCAAGTAATTATTAAATTTCATGTTAAAAAGCCATTCTATTCTGCAGAACAGACCTTGAAATCACTTCTGGAATTAGTTTAAAAATGTAGCATCTGTCTCCAGTATGACAGTTTCTGTACAATTATTTTCTACAAGTGAAACAGAACTTATCTATTCCCTGGTAAACCAAATCCACAGAGAGTCCAAGGAAATAATTCGCTCTCGTTCACTACCTGATTTTCGTCTATGACTGTTATTTGAAATATCTTGAGTAAAATACCTAATATTGTGTGGTGTGTACTTATTTTAGTGTGAAAGTTAGGTTTGTTTGAAGTTCCAGTGAAATTCTTATTGACTTCCTTGTGGCAAAAATTTATTTTCCAGTCCTTATAAAGGGAGCATACAACCCAGAACGTAACATTTTGTTCTGTCTTAATGTTCTGCTGAACATATGTGTGTAAGCAGTTTATTTCTACAATGACTGGAAGAACAAGAGGAGCCAGAGCGTCCCAGAGCTGTCAGAATGAATAGATAAACTGAAGCATTAGCTATAGTTGAAAATTAGGGAGTTGCTACAGAGAGCTATTAAGATGCGTCTAGTGTTGTTTCCTGTTTAAATGAGGCTTTGTTTCTATCTTTGTATAAACTTCGTTGACTTGATAGCTGTACCAAACAGTGAACAAGAACAATTAGCTTTTAAGATAAACTAATTGTTGAAATAGCATGCAGGGGGAAGTTCTTTAAAATGACATATACAGATCCATAGTAATCTCTTCTGTTAGGAATTAAACCTTTCTGTGTCCCCACTGAGATGTTTTCACTGTATCAGCTGGGCTGAAGAAACAGCTGTTATAAATCTGTGAGGATCAAAATATTGATTGGCATGTCATCAGATGCTACTTCTAGAATCCCACTCTTCTGTTTTATGAACATTAATCACTCCTACGCAAGCACTTATGAGTTTATGTATGTTTTATGAAAAACTTGATCAGTGGTAATTTCAACTATGTATGTAATTCTTTGTGTACAAATAATTCTTGTAATTTTTACCAGTGCAAAGAAACTTCAGCAAGGCATTCAGCCTTTATTGGATAAAATGTCTTAAGAAGTAAGCTTAAGGTTTTAGAGGCTTGTTCTAAAATAATTTAGATTATTTTTTATTAACAAAGCTTACTGTAGCTGACATCTTATTTTAGATTTTAGGGTAGATTTTGTGTGTAAGAGTGTGTTTAGGCTTATTTGACGTAAAGAGATTTTTAAGGTATCATGCTTGTCACTCTTAGTTTCCACTAAGATGTGTAATTAACATGAAGGTATTTGTTTTAAATAATTTACCTTTTGTTTTCTTAAATTAGCAAACACACACACAGTTTTTTCTTGTATATCTTTGTAGCTTTGTTCTAAAACAAACCCTGAAATTTTAACCTGTTTTAACTCCAGTTATTGTTAGCGGATGTTATATCTTACTAAAATCTTCCAAATTCTTAACGTAATTTTTGTCCCCAGTGCACTGTACCATACAATGGAGGACTTTGGTTTCATCACAATATATGTCGCTTTACCTAAGATGCAACGTATATGATGTTTAGAATTACTGCATGTTACTAAGCCACATTAAAATTCCAGCTGAATTACTTCTCTAGGACTTCCAGATTTTGGGAACAGTTTTGAGTGAATTTGTATTTTTAATATTAGACTATGGATATAGGCCTGAGATACAGACGATGTAGTTTAAAGCAGACAGATTGGCCGCTAGACATGGCCTAGCTGTGGCAATATAGACTGATTGACTGTAAGGAGAAACAAATGAGGAGATTGTGGCTATTCTGATGTACTTGCCTTTTTTAAACAGTATTTTAAAGAACATTCTAGACTAGAGAAGGTCATATTTCCCACCCTTGTAAGAAGCCTTTTGTGTTCCAGTATTATTATTATTCTTCCATCCCCTTTTGCTATGGAACATCTCTGCATAACTTCCATTAAATGGAAATTACTTGTATCTATCTAGAATAGATGTGTACTCGGAAGGTGAGCTAAGCTGTTCTTTCCACATTCATAAATGAAGCATCTGTACTGCTATTTAGATAAGTGCATTGTGCTTTTATATAGTGGATGTGTAATGGAATACTAAATTAATTTTATTGTTCTTCTAACATTATTAAATCTAGTAGGCTCATGATTTCTGCTCTCAGAAGAACTTATCCTTGGATCCGACAGTTTTCTTGGTACAAGGCCTGAAAGAAAAAGATGAGGTACACACACCTTGATTAGTTTGTTTGTGGTTCAGTCTTCAGCTTGATTAAAAAAAAAGGCTCAAGGGGATTATTTCAGTGTGCCCAGAAACAGAAGTAGGGTTTGTGGATAGTCCGTTGTTGCATTCAATTACCTGAAATGTGTGATGTGGGATTATTTGTTTTCTTTAAAATCTGTAATTGATCTTCTTGAGTCATACTGACCCAAACAGAGAGAGGCTGGGGTCAGGTTTCCTTCCCAGATATGAGTATTCCAGCACAATATTCCAGGAAACTCTTCTGGCTAATGGTTTTTAAATAGTGCATGCCATTATGTACAGGTATGTATATTTCAAATATATCCTGTTATTGCAGTCATTGTGAATATGAATGATGAGCTCCCCATATGTATCAGTTGACTAGAAAAATAGCAACATGACAAGTATGTGTTTTTAAAATGTGGTATTTGTATTAAGGCAATCCACAGTGGTGTGGAGAGGATGGTGAAGCTGCCTGTATAAAGTGCTGTGTAAATAGATATACTGTCCTTTACTTAAGACTGCTACACTTTAAATGTTCTTATTCTACAAATGCTTACATCCTCAGTATGGGACTTTTGAAAAATATCCAGTTATTAGTGGAATGCTTTGTGTTTGCAGGGTCAGACCCTGGAAGGACAAGTAGTGCATGAAGGATGTAGAAGTTTAGTGGCTTTCTAAATCGGGTCACAATATATTTTTTTGCCTTTACTAATAAGCTCTTGCGACCTTGATATTTGAACAACATAAACAGGAAGTTATAAATTTAAATAAAGATTAAAAAATAATGTCCTAGATTTGCATCTGGATTTTGTTACCAGTCTTAAGATACTACCCAGAGCAACAGCATGCAGCATGAGAAATCTGATAATGTGAATCTTTCAACCTTATGCACTCTAATCTGAGCGTGGTTTCCTGTAGTATTGCTGATATGCCAGATAAAACAAGCTTGGATCCAAAATCAACCTCTGTTATAAATGGATGCTCTCTGTTATCCCTGCTTGTCCTGTAATCTGTGATTAACTGTTCCCTATCACAAAAGGGAAAACATTATTTTGTTCAGTTTTGTGTGTAGACTCGCTTCCAAATGATAAACGATTGCGATTTACATGACTGTTAGTTCAAGTGCAGTTAAGTATTATTTTATGCTACATTTAAGTACAGAAATACTATTATTCAAAGCAGCATTTTCAGGGAAACTGTTTTCATGTTTCTTCAGAGGCAGTAAAACTTTTTATCATGGTGATGAAATTACTGTGATTTGGCTTCCTCAAAGTAAGCTTTTTTTTTTTTTTTCATTTAGTTGAAGTGGTGTACGGCAGATTACATTGTCTGTAGAATTAAACTCTTAGAGCAAAATTTCGTATGAACAAATAAAATTATTTATTTTGCTATCTCTGAGTGCTGAATAGACTTTGTGAATAAAAATATCAAGATCTGGTCCCTTACCTTCCTTTTTTTCTGCCTGTGCAGATTTCCATCAGAAGTTTAGATGTGAATTCCAAAATCAACATTTCATTATTTCACTGAGAGAGCTTGTGTGTCTTTCTCCTCTAAAATATGTAGAGTTACACATTAGCCCTGTCCCACTTAAGGATTTTCATATTTTTAAAGAGTCAAGAAAGTTTTGAGAGGAGTGCTGCTGTCTCTTATGCTAGAAATGTCGTAACATTATACTGTTTTTCTAAAAACTCAATAAGGCATTTCAGAAGCATAACAAAAAAAATAAAGCTACCAAAGCTACCACAGAAACCCAAGCCACTGAGACATAAAGTACTGGGGAAAGTATATATACCATTTAACATTAGGCATGTAGCTTGATTAGGCAGATATTCTTTCTATCAATCATTAATATAGTTGTTTTGTACAGCACTTCACAGTACAAGTTGAGGAGCTCTGATTTGTCTTCTGAAGGAGATTTGCTCTTAACTAAAGAGAGAACTCCCCCAATTTAAGCACTTTACGTTCTTGTCTGATATCCTGATACTGTTAGAAAAAAGGGCAGGTGATGAGGAAAGAACTAATACAAGTGAATAGTGGATTATATAATTAGTAATCCTGTAGACATAGAAAGGCAAAGAAAGAGTAGCACCGAGAAGAATATTGGTGAAGTAAACAATATACCTCTCATGTTAAAAGACTAAGCTAATCTACATGGCTGAAAAATCTTGCTTACTTATGTTTTCTGGACAGGAGAACGGATTAAGAAAAAGTAAAAATAACCTACTCCCTTTCTCTCCTTCTCAACTACTTTTGAATTTGGGTCCGTGTCCTTGGAGATGGAAAACAGGGATTTAAATCCTTTTGGGCAAATACGAATAAATTCTCTGTATGGAAGTTATTCAGTTCGTTTTAGTAATGAATTGCTGAAACCTTATTAGCTGTGGAAGAGTGACAGTATTCACAAATCATGTACCACTTGGTGGAGGTGACAATAGCTGAAGTCTTAGAAAGTGAGGAATACTAGTAGTATAGCTAAGACTGAAGTTGAAATAACCAGAACTGAAACAAGCCAGAAGCTGAGACCTACTTTTTTAAACTGAAATCTTGCTTTTTTTCTTTAGCTCTGTTGAGTACTACAGAATGGCCATATTTTTATTACATCTTGCTGCAAGTACTGGAGGCAAACAAAAATTTATATGACATACAAGGAGATAGAACTAAAGTTTTCAGTGGTAAAACTGGTAATAGAAACCAACTAGCAGTGTTTTCTGTAGCCACTTTATTACATAGCTATATTCACTGAGAGTTAGAGACATGGTTTTAATTTGCTTTATAGCTTAGCTTTTCTGTAAAGAAATTGCATCAGTAAAATACTACTTGCAGTTGTAGTTATGGTTCAGTGATATTTGTTAAAGATTGCTATTATGAAGGGAGGGGGAAGCATATTTCTAGCTCTCATTTTGAAATGCATGTAGGTTGAATTCAGGAAATAAGTATGATTGTGACTTTTTTGTAAACCCAAGGGGAGATAAGAGCAGGAAACCCTTATTCTTCTTATAATGGAGCAGTGTTAAAATGATAGCTTTCATCCTGTAATAGTTTAATTTCATTTGATCTAGATAATACAGACAGTTCAGCATGCACATAAAGAAACTGAGGCCTGTAAAATGTTCTATATGCCACAGGGATACAGTATCAGGGAAGAGAGCTTGAAAACATGGCAGCTGTGGTATAGTGAGAACCACATGCCTAGGAACTTGGGATGGCAGAAGGAGATGCTCTTCAAATGTTGCTGTAGGAAGTTTATTGATTCATTTTTTCTCAGCTACTTTAATTTCTATCTTTCTGAAAAATAAACTAGCCCAAGAAATCAGAATAATATCTGGAACTTGGTTTCTGTATTTATAAGGCAAAGATAGTACCTAATGCCAAACAGTGATGTCTTAAAGTTAATTGAGATTTTCTGTATTAATATTACTAGACCATCCTTAAGGCATCCAAATTTGCAAGAACTGGGATATAAACCAAATATGCTAGAACACACATCACCAGTAGACAACTTTTCGTGGCTATTCCCATTTTTCCCCCCCTCCTCTTCCAGTGGAATCTCTTAATATTTTTAGGGGGCAGGGAGGGTGTTGAAGTTCTAGCAGGTTCCTTGTAAAGACTCTGATTTTTAACAAGGGGTGGGTTGCTACACGTCATGAAGCTTTCTGGAGAAAAGTGGGAAAGACTTCAATTCTTTTCTCAAATTTCCAAGGGCACAGGATGTGATTGGAGTTTCTGGAAACCTGATTTTTTGTTATAAAATGGAAATACTGTGTACAGAAAGAAAAAAAAAAAAAAAAGATTGCATTTGTGTAGCATGACAAACTCCGAGCCTTGTTGTGAAAGGAGCAGCTGGGATCTCCATTACCTTCAGAGAATAGGTGTGGCTCATGCTTAGTACTTCACTTGATTTGTGTAATTCTATCTGAAAGGAACTTGGCTATCTTGCCACTGAACTTCAACAAACAAAATCTAATGTAGCTGTTTTCCTTGGAGATTTGCTTGTACTTTCTATCTAGAGCTAAGCCAACAGATGATTCTTTGCCTCAATAGTATCACACATGACAAACAACTGTTATTGGGAAGTCTGCTTATCCTTTTGAGTATATTAATTGCAATTATGCATGGCCTGGAGGTCAATGTTGAGATCATGACCACTGTGGAGAGTTCTTTCGGTACCTGTGGCCAGTGGGCTAGCACAATTTAATGCCTTTTCAGTATGCTTAAATTTTTGCATGGAGAGATTTGAGAAGGGGCTTGAGAACTGGGAGAGGCAGGGTTTGTGGAGCCTTTATTTAAACTCTGTGCAGCATGGGGAACATATATAAAGTTACCTGATGATCAGAGGATTCAATGAACATTTTTAAGTAATGTCTTTAATCCAGATACCTGTTTTTTAAAGCCTTTTATTAGAATTTAATCCTTTTTAATTGGATGAAAGAGACACAATAAAGATTTATTTTTAAAAAAATATGTAGGTCCTAGTGGGCATAATGAGCAACTGTGGACACTTGATTTACTATTTGCTCTCCATAGAGTTTGGATACTGTTAGAGGCCTACTGAGTCTCTTCTTGAATGAAGGAAGCCTTAGCTTACACATAAGTTCAGTTAGGGTCAAAGTTTTGAAGCAAGTATGGTTTTCTTTTGCAGAAAAGAAAGATTCAGGCTTAGGTGCAACAGTATTGATCTTGGAGTCTTCCAAGCACTGCTCCGCTAATGCTGTTTTGGTGTTTGGCTTGAAAGAAGTAACAGGTGAAGACAGTCTGTGTGTTGTGCTCTCGTGGGAAGTAAAAAATTCAAGAGGATTTTATCCTTAATCATTTGACTTGTGTTTTAGTTTCTGAAAAGCTATGTAGATCTTGGCCTTTCAACTTATTTTCTTATACTAAAACATGAAAAGCAAATGCTTGCATCTTTTTATACTGTTGTAATTTTCTGTCTCTTTTCTTCCTTCGTGCTCTTCTTTCCTCCTCTACTATCTGAAATTAACTTGAAAAATATGTGGCACATAAATCCTATATCAAATATTCAAAGATGAGGTATCGGAGACCCTAAATCTTAATTTAAGCACAGAATGTTCACTAGGCCAGATATTTCATTCCTTGAAAACCAGACAGTGTGAAACAGGGATACAGTAGAAGGAACTAGGATGTGACGCTGACTTCTCTGCAGTTTAGCTAGTGAATTAGAGGAGATTTCTCCAGGTGATGCTATTAATATAAGGCAGATCCTTGTAACTATGGGCCTGATTTCAGGCTTTCCATTCTGATGAACTCTGTCAGATACAGGCCACAGCGTTTTGTCAAGATACTGTCATACAAGTTTAAGAGCTTTTTTGAATGGTGATCAACAGTGAATGTGGAGGAGAAAGTAAGTTATGCAGCTCTGAATAATTTTTTCATGAAGCTTCCATTTGTGAACATCTTTTGGTCTCTTGGCTGAGACAGTTTTGGTCATGTGTATTACCAAGCCCCTTCCATATACTTGGAGATAAGTACTCTTCTTCTGCAAGATCAGGAGCATTCCTACTTCTGTTTACAAGGACAAAGCTCCCTTCTCTTGCGTTTTTCTTTCCCTGTCACTTCACCCCCCTTCTCTCTTCCTTTCTCTTTCTCTCTGTTTTTCTCTTCTTGTTTCCTCCTTCCTCTTCTCTTTCCTCTTTTGTGTGTGTCCTGCATTGAAGCTTGCCAGCCAAGGGCAGATCCTTTGTTATGTAACATTCTAAATAAAATAATGATTGGTCAGTGCTTAATAGAACTATAAAATTTTATTGCTCAGTCTTAAGTAAAAATAAAACCTAAACAAATATAGCTAACAGAAATATTTGATCTTCTTCTCTAACACCTCAGATTCTTAATGTATAATTGGTCCTGTGCAGATGAGACAGAGATCTTGCTTTAAGGTATTATCCCAGAGTCGCCAGCTTTAGGTCTTGGAAGTAATTTAGAAGTTTGATAAGTCTATATTACTAATCCCGGAACTTTTGGAAACTTGAATTATGATTCAGCTCATTATTCCACATCCATTTAAATGAATGTCCTTCATAGTCTGGAAGCTCCCCATATCCAAAGCCAAAGCAGTTTAGTGTAAGCTCATCTTTGATATTGTAGTATGTCAGACTCATTCTTAAGGATGAGCAATATAAAGCATACAGGAAGGGATGAGATAGTTTTTTAGACCAATTAGTTTACTTAGGGGAAAATGAATGAGCTTTCTGGGTGCTCCAGTCTTTGTTTAGCTACTAAAAAAGGTGTCTTAATAATACTTTTATCTGATCAAAAGACACTGGAAAAATGGGTTTAAGTTTCTGCAGCTTGTAACAGTAGAAATTGTTTGAAACCTCAGTAAATATTTATGAAGTGACATTTGTGATCTGCTAATAGCCACCTTCCTCTGGTACAGAACTCTATTCAGGAAAACATGGGAAATTGCTTGCAGGTTGGAGAGATGAGGCTTATAGAGATGGCAAGATCTTTAAAGAGATGAATGGGTGTAGTTTGAGGGAGAAGTAAAAATTTCAGGAACATGAAGAACACAGAAATCTTCTTAAAGGCTTGTGAATAATGACACAGGTCTATTATGGACGGAAGTTACGTTTAATGCATGCTGTAGATCTGTCTAGACATTTAAGTTGTGAGTATGTGTAATTATTTTCCCTCTGGGTGCTATTGCTATATGTGCCATCTGGGATGTCCCATATATTTTGTCTGTGTCTAAGGTACTCTAAAAAGCTCTTTTTTAACTGTAAGAAACTCAACTCCGTATTCCTGACGGGATTAAAAAAGCGAGATAACTGTTTCTCTGTGGCCTCTGCAAAGACCTATATATTCATGAAGTAAAAAATGTTCAGGCTTTGAAGCTCACATAGTAATCTAGGTTAAGATGACTAGACATTGTCAGGGAGAATGTTCTGCTACCAGTGATGTTACATAAACTGCCTTTTTGGAAGAATGGAATGACAGCAATTACAGTCAATAAAGTATTGAACACTATAGCTAAACTACACTGAAGTTAAGCTGCATTTGACAAAATCAACAAGTCAGTAGAGTACAGATAACTCCCTCCTTTCTATATATGAGTAGTGGTAAGTGCAGGCATGCTGTGAAAGTACAGATAGAGTGTATTTCTCTGCAGGTAAGCTCAGTGGTACTCCTATATGAAAGATACTCAGGCTATAGTTCTGATATATGGCAGCTCTGGCTTAAACTAGGCATGTTCATTTATAATACGATGCATACACAAGGAGTCTTCCTGACAGTGGATTCAGTGTTCAATATATTGTGCAAAAAGTTGTAGTGTTTTCTGCAAACACATTATTTTTACGTAAATGTTTATATACACATAAATATATATTTACACGATCTATATATAGTTTATGCTACTGGAATATAATATAGCTACTTATCACTGTATTCAAGGAATAGTGGGGATGTTTCATGTATTAAACAAACTAAATTAAAGTAGAAAATGTATTACTTGAAGCTTAAACTATTTCTTGAGCTATTTTTGTTAGTGTCAAGTAGTCAGAGACATATGGGTAGTGTGTATTAAGTAATAGTGACATTAGAATATTCTAAGGACTGACAGTGGCTTGCCAGTCTTATATAGAGTGTGGAGGTGTGGAGAAAAAAAGCACTAGCAGTTAAAAGGCTGAAATCCAACACCTTTGATTTTGTGGTCCTCTTATGATAAAGTACATTGAGTCTACGTTACTCAGTCAATACCTAGCACCTCGGTAACTAGCCTAAAGCAGGTATGCTTAAAATATTCTACATTTTTCAGTTCTATGTATGGTGCAGTTTGGAATGCTGGTTGCTTTAACCAGCAACTGGGAGCTTTCAGACCGCTGTCACGATGCCATTTTGCTGCTCTGCAGTATCAAAGCTGTAATTTGTCTACCTAAATCCCATTTAAGCATCACACAATCACTTAGTAAAATTAAGTTGGAGGAGCTTTTATATCAGCATGTGGGTCTCCCTTAGTAGGCTAGAACATTTTTATCTTGGCAAGAAAATGAAATGTGACCTGCTAAATATTGTGTGCTTGTTGGAAAGAAAATGGAGTCAGCAGAAGGGACCTATTATTCAGTCATGAGAGAAACAGAAACACAAATGGTGTGTGGCTTATGTCACTGTTAGCTCTTTACCGAATAAATGGAAAAGTAAGAACAATTGTGTTTAAAATTTTGTGAACTCCTAGAGAAGGGGGACTTGATTTATTTTACTGCCTGAGACAGAAGATGATGATAGGCACAGACAGCTGAAAAGCAGTTTTCTGAGAAGTAGGGATGGGACGAATGGAAGGACTCAAGCAATCTTTGCATGGCTTGGTTCACAATCATATACATTCCCTTTCTGCCAGCCTACTATGTTTTGTAAGTGCAGAAGGTAATTACGATTTGCTTTGAAGATACTTTGAACAGCACACAGTTTTCACAGATAGATCTGTCCTTAGCTTTTCTGCTCAGTTTTTAAAATATGCATATATTTTAGTCTTTATTTTGAATAGTTTTAATCAAAAGGGTTGTAATTTTAAGATTTGTGACTTGAGCCTGTGTTTCCTTAAAATCCTATTGCCTTGCAGTACATACTATGCTATGATATATTATACCTAGTGTTTATGTGTGCAGTTCTCTACTACTGAAATCCTTGAAGCTGCAGTGTGTATGTTCAGTGCTACATTTTGCCTTTGGAGTAAGGGTAATAATCAGGAGGTATAGATATTCTGAAATACAATTCAGATGAAGAGGTACATGCATATTTTGAGGTCCTGGTCAATTTAGCAGGGCCAGTAGTCCATGTTACCATCTATCTACCATGTGATATATAATTTCATGCCCTTTATATTTAAATGCGACCTATATAGTTTCTTAATTTCAGGTGTTATGAGCAATGTAAGTTTTCCACGTATTTCTACAAGAATGTCATGGTGTGACTTCTTTTCAATGAATTTTTAAATGCAGTAGTATATTTGCTATTTGAAGGAAAAGGTTTCTAACAGCCTTTTAGTGTTACACAAGGTAGGTTGGACAGTTGTCTTTCTGTTACTGCAATTGCAGAGTTTGTCACATGTCTTGTAGATAATGTAGCATGTTTAAATGTCCAAGTGGAAGGACTGAAACTTTTCAGCAAACAAGCCAAATGTTTTCCTAAAGGATTAGTCTCTCTACTCCACTTTTCTTACCACCTGACTTCACCTTGGCTCAACACAACACTGCCATATAAATGCTAGAGGACTTATCTATTATTCATTTTAACTCCCATTTTTCATTCTGTGTTCACCAACATAGAAGCTGCTGCGCATTATGGAATGTATGTATAGAATTGTGCCATAGCTGTGTAGATGAGATTTTATGAACTGTGGTTCTGCTTATCTGGTGAAACTTAAAGGCACAAATGAAGCACTGAAGGCATCATATCATGTAAGTGCACATCTTCTCAATCACATGCCGCCTGACTAAAACATTTAATTTACCGTTTGGAAGCATTTCAAATGATTTGGAATTTGCATATCATAGTCAGTGGCCTTGCTCTGAAAGTCTTATGTTTTTAAGTGTCTTGAAGTATTAATTGTTTTGCTTTGTGCAATTATTGAGTTATCTACTGATTTTTAGAAATGTTACATAGAGAAAATCAGTATATAGGTGATGAAATATTTAAGGGAAGAGATGGAAGATTAAAAAAGAGTAGAAAAAAAAATTCTAATTTTTCATGGTGAATTGCTGCATACATTGCATCCTTGAGCAAGCTGGCTGGCAAACATAATTTTAATCTTAGTAGTTTATTCAAACTGCCACACTGTGTTCAATATCTTTAAAAAAAAAAAAGGTATATTTAGGAAACTGGAGCACACTTCTACTTGGTGTATTTTTAGCAGGGCCTGTTACGACAGGACAAGGGGTAAGGGTTTTAGACAAAAGGAGGGGAGATTCAGGCTAGACATGAGGAAGAAATTTTTTACAATGAGAGTGGTAAAATACAGGCACAGGTTGCCCAGAGAGGTGGTAGATGCTCCATCCCTGCAGACATTCAAGGCCAGGCTGGACAGGGCTCTGAGCAACCTGATCTAGTTGAAAATTTCCCTGCTTATTGCAGAGGGATTGGACTAGGTGACCTTTGAAGGTCCCTTCCAACCCAAACTATTCTGTGATTCTAAGTATTCACCCAATACATTTAGCATTTTTAGTACTATCGAGAGTAAGACTGGATTAGGTTTACATTAGGTTAAAACATAATGACTGATAATGTCTTCCCTTAAAGATAGATAAAGGAGGGTAGGGTAATTGTTGTCCATGTTCTGGTGCAATCCAAATAGTCTGTCCCACCCCTAAATTGAAGGTTGACTTCTTTGCTCTACAAGACAGGAGACAGGGGAAAGATGTGATGGTGAAAGAGTGAGTCCTGAATTCACAGGAAAAGATACAGTGCTGCCAAATGCAGGAATTCACTATCTTGTCCACATGTACATACTGACTTCCCATCCAGGTCTATATGGCATCAAGATTCCCGGCCTACTGCTCTGTTTGTATGTCTTTATTGTTCTTCTGGCAGTTGGCAACTGCAGCTTTTTCTTCCAAACAGCACATGTTATAGGAGGGTTCTGACAGTGTCTACTTTTTATGAAATAGGTCTCTCACTTCTGATGTGAGGACTGAGCTTCTACGTCTTTTCAGTCTGAGGTGTTACTGTCTTGTTTCCAATGAGGATGTTCTGTGCATCAGCATACAGACAAAGCTGGTGGGGGTTAAGTTGCCCCTCTCCTGTTAAAGCCAGTTAGTTAAAAGACTGACTGTTAACTGTTGACTGACTGTTAAAACCAGTCAGTTAAAGAGTATACAAGAGTTTTGGGGAAAACTGGGCTATGTTGTCTAGTGGTAAGGCAACTCCTTTCTCATATCTATGCCTTGCTTTCCATGCTTTTTTAGTACAGTTATATACTTTATTCACTGATTCTGTATTGAAAAATATAGAGGTGCTCACTTAAATGAGAACAGGACCTTGTGACTCCCTTTGGACTACCTTTACCTTCACTGTTGCATCCCATAGCACTCCTTGTGCATTTGCAGAGAGTCAGGCTGCAGAATTCACTCAGGTTATCTTGTTGTGCCAGAGAAGCAGGACGTTCTCCAAGAAGAAAGATAGTTTTGGTTTTCCATTGTCTGGCAGAGTCTTCAGACTTGGATTGTGGAATATAAAAGGTGGTCACCACAAGCGTACCAAAATTTTTGAGTGCAAGTTGCTGCTGTTGTGCTGGTCTTGTGCATGTGGCAAACTCACAGCTCAGCCGTCAAATGAGGTCTCTCATTTAGTCACAAGGATGTCTAGTTGTGAATCCTGAACAGACCATGAACGGATTCAGCATCTGCTGTATAACACAATGTATATTTATTGTCTTTCAAAAGACAGAAAAATAAATCTTAGATCATAAAGTAACTAATTTCTGTGAAAGAAATCAAGAGTAGTAGCAATTACAAGAATGCTGGCAAACTGTTGGCAAAGCTGATGAAGCATACAAAGCTAGTTGTTCAAGTACTGCAAGTAGGTCGGAAAGTTTTGTGTACTACCGTATGTCTTCAGTCTTTACTAAAGATTTTTATAATTTACAATATTGTTGGTCTGCTACTGAAAAGCAGGAATACATTTCTAAGCAGAAGAAAATGGATAAATGAATAATGTCTTATTATCAGATTCCATCCAGTCATTTGGATGAGATTAAAAAAGTATTATTTAAGAATCAATGTATTGAAGAAAGAAAGTAGAACCGATATTGACTGAATTCTATCCAAGTATATTAAGGAAGATCGTGCTGACAAAATTACTCCAAATTTGTCCAAATTTAAATGTAATAATTTATGTTTCTTGCCAATTCTGTTTACGTATTTTTTTATTGCAACATTTTAGTGTGATCCATAGTGATGTAAACATTAAGAGTTCTAACGTGTCTTTCAAAGATCCTGGTCACCCTACTATGAAGATGTGTGTAGTTCCTATGAAGGATTTTTCCTTTTTTATCCTTGGATCTTTGCCAGTGCATATGATCTTTGTCTCTCATTCAATATGTTTTATGTATCTGTATTTTAAGGCTCTGCATATCTAAATAGCACTACTTTTTTTTTCTTTATAAGTGACTAGAAGGGATATTGTTATTTTCAGCTACCTAATAGGAAGGTATAAGAAGATGCAGACAGAGTCGTCTTGGTGGTTTGGAGTGGTACAGCAATAGGCAGTGGACACAAGATACAACAAGGGAAATTATTTTTAGGTATTTGGAAAACTTTGTTGAAGTATAGGTGGACTGAAATGAATGATCAGATAAAAGACACGCTGATATTTTCATTCTATGGCTGAATGAACAAGCAAACAATACAGTTATGAATGTAGAATTTCTTCAAATGTTTGGTAAGGAACTTTGTTAAAATATACTGTTCAAGTTCAGAGCTGTGAGAGCAAAGTACTGAAATGAACATATTCTGAATACTTTCTGAGTTTAATAAATTTTTATTTGGCTACCAATTCCTAATGAAAACTTAAATTTTGGAATATAATAGAAGTAATACAAATGTTGATGAACCTAATTCAGTCTGTCCAGTGTATCAGCACTTTTCTCATTAAATGAAGAGAGCAGAAATATCTCTATGTCAGTATTTTGATTTAAGTTTTAGCCTTACTTCATCCTAAGTGTATTATTAGCACAACTGAAAATTTCTGAAGCCTTTCCATTGTCTGGTTTCAGTTCAGGAAGCTAAAAGGCATCAGAAACCAAAAATATGTTGGGAGAAAAGGCACCAAACACCTTGTCACTGTGCACTTACATGTGGGACGACAGTAAATACAGGGCATGGACACTGAAGAAATAAGATTCTCTTACTTGTGTTGTTTTTGTATTGTTCCTTAAACATTTTGCTTGGGATATGTTCTGCAGCAAAAATGCTCTATGGTAACTAGATAAACACTATAGTGTTCTTCTATTGGTAGGACTATGGTATGTCTTCTAGAATCTAGATAGATTAAGAAGATATATAAAATTATCTGTGGATATGGAAAAATTTCCCAGAAGAGAAAGAATCGTGGGGAAAATAAAAAAAAAGTAAAAAAAAAAAAAAGTAAATCGCAACTCAAGCACTTATTGTGAAACCACCCCAAAATTTGTAGATAATTAGTACAAGTATTTAGAGACTGAGAATATTCTGGGTTATAATACTAATAAAAGGAGTATTGAAGGGAGACAAATTTTATATTGAAGGATTTCAACACTTCCTCAGCTACTGAACATTAACATTGAATTAGGAGTAGAGGAGAGTTATTCCTTATTGATTCATTATGGAGTTTTCCTTTGTCTTTCTGGAACACCCAGTTGGCATTATATCAAACCTCCTGTATCAGTGAAATATGAGTTTGATGCAATAAAACACCTCCTGCATTCTGAAAACCATATTAAAATGAGGTCAGGTAGCAGTGAGAAGAAAACAGCTACAGCAAACTGTTGAAATAACTTCTAAGCTTTGTCTCAAATACACCTGTTGTATAAACAACATTTCTTCTGGTAGAATAGTCTAAAGTCTCTCATGAGGCTTGAGGCATGATGGAAGACCACAAATCCCCACCCACATAACTTACTTTGATCATATAATTTTCTTAAAAAATAGCAGCATTCAGTCTGTTCTAAAAAAGGCTTTGCTCCTGTGATTTATGTGCTGTTTGTTGTCAGCAAACCTTGGAGACAGGAAAGCTCATTTGATGCCTAGTAGGGTGCTAAAAATATTAAAATGGCTAGAATGTTAAATGAATGCTAAATGTTTAATAAAAAAGTTCTGGTTTCATTTTTTTTGTGTGTCTTTTTTTTTTTTTTTTTCTTTTCCTATTTCCTGTGACAATGTTACTTCTCCTAAAAAGCTTAAAATAGCCCTTATGGAAGGTTTGGGTCTGCTGAGCTGGAAACCAAAACTCTCTCTAATTATCTGAAGAACACAAGTTGGAAGAACATGTTCTGTTATGTTCCCCTGTCAGCATGACCTAATCATCATCTGACTGTTAGGTTCAAGACATGAATTTGTATTTTGATTCATATTTAGCCTGTTTGACTTACTGAATGTTGTAGGACCTTATGCCATCCTTTGCCTTGTACAATGTCAGATAATTTGAAACTCTTTTTATTACACAGCTCTACAGGCCAGTTCTCAAATGACTATGATCTTCAGTCAATACTATTCTCATCTGGTTTATCTTAGAGATGAAGAATTTCTTAGTCTTTATCTAAAGCATCTCAATTGTATTTTAAAAGTATTATGGAATTACCACCTTAAGATGTGAGCTGTGAGAGTATGAAGTGTAAAAACACCATGAAAAGTGGACAGTACTGATTGAACAATCTAGACTAAATGTCTGAAGGAGTTCCTGGCAATCAGAAAAAATGTCTTAAAGAAGACAAGTAGGAAAAAAGGAGGGGGTGAATGAAAGCAGAAAATAAATTAAACCTGAAAAATTGGAGGAAAAATTGGTTGAAATTTGAATAAAATAGAATAAATTAATTCTATATGTAATAAATAAATTCTATAACTTTTTTTAGGAGCACAAACCAACAGCGCATACGTAAAGGCTAATAGGGAAACTCTTTGTAATTATTTATAAAACTAGAAAAATAGAGGGATGAATGTACTATTCAATCAAGAAAACATAAAAATGCTTTCCCTAGACAGCAAATTGATACATAGAGTGGTACTCTGGTACAGAAACTAATTTCTTGCACTTGGAAGTTGGCTACCCAGTTTGCATTTAATGTCAGTCACCTGCCTTTAAGGAAGCTACCTGCCATATCTTATTGAATTTCATTTTGAATAACATGAATGATTCATTTTGAATAATTAATGATTCCTCAGAATCAATAAATGTGTAGTTACTTAGGCATTAAGTGGCATAAAATATCCTTTTGTAATAGACCAATACAGTGGGTTTTCACTATGATACCAGTTACTTATTATCTATTTTCATAATCAGTTGGAACAAACAGGCCAATATAGATAGAATTACATTCTCACAAAACTTGTAGTCTTGTCAGGATGCAAAGATTCTGGGGGATCCCAAGCTATTCTGTCACTTTGCACACTCTGTGGAGAGCTTCATAAATTTTATAAACAATCTTTTTTTTTTTTTCTCCGTTTTAAATTTTTTTTTCTCCCTGTTACAGAAATTGTTATATGCTTACACCGACTTGTATCAGGGACGAATGTAGTTTGTTACATGGTAGTGTGAGTTTCCTTCTAGACAGTTGCACTGACCCATACCAAGAAGGGGTGGGAAGTAACACAGAAGTGTTACTTTTTGCACTGCCAGTCTTTCACTTCTGTTAGGGTATTTTCCCTACTCTTCTCAGTTGTCAATTTGAGCAAAATCCAGCTGTTTCAGAATTATTTAGGTATTATGTCAATGGAGAAGCTACATTTAAGTGAAGCTTCTGACACTCAGTAATTCAGCAGTGTGCACTTGGAAGAGCCTTTACACTTGCTTTGAGAATAATCCAGAATCTAAGCTTTTGTCATCTGTTTTCCCTGCTTACCATCTATCCAACATCTATCCAGTTTATCTGAAGTTCAGGAAATGTAATCAAATTTCTGTAAATGTAGCCTGTAAGGAAAACAGAACTTCAATTTGTAGATGAAAGATATAATATGGAGTTGTGGGCTGCATCATATTAACGTAATTTTATTTAGCTGCCTCATCATCTTCTGATGCCACTGTCCTATGAGTGGGAAATCATGAGTCTGTATTAGAAGACTGTCATGACATTGAGCTCAAGAAGGTTCCTTTAATAAAGAAAAATTGCAGCGTGAATTGACTGTTCTGCAACAAAAATATGAAGAAAAAAGTGAAGGATTTCAGGAAGGGCTGTTAGAGTTTGGAAGGAGTTTGATAGGACTTCTAGAGGAAAAGGGAGTTGGAACCTTGTTTGGAACTTGGAACTGGAAGGCAGAGGAAGGAAACCATGTGACAGTCTGTGGGGCAGTCTTATCAAGGGAAGCTTTTGTATTTCTTTTGTGTTTGAACTTGGGGAGGCTTTTTCTGAGGTTCACATTCTATTCTTAAACTGGATGTTATTTTTAATTACTATTGTGTGCTTCATGCAGATGAACAGTGCTTTTAAAATAAAAGCAAAAAGAAATACAATAGCTGAGGACTGAGATAGTCCAGGTGCCATGTATCAGTATTTGAATTCTCTTATTGCAGAGAAACACTACATGACCGCCTTCTTAAAGATGTATTTTGCATTTGGATGGCTTTCTTGTAATTGCATCTGACTGGGCTAGTGAATTAGGCTCATAAGGTACGCAGTAATGATCTGTAGCGGAACTGCATTTCTCTGGCAACTACAATAAAAATGGGTCTTGTGCAGTATGAGTACGTGTCACTGTCACATTTCAAAGCTGTGTTGATTTAAATTAATTTTGACAGAGTAAAGAAAACTCCTTTCTTTTCTTTTTAAATTCAGGTAATAATTTTTCGTTAGGTCTTGCTTCCAATCATTGTCACATTGATCTCTTCAGATCTTTATTCCATATGGAAATATGGACACACAAAATCACCACTACCAACAAGCAATGACAAAAAGTAATTATTTTCCAAATATGACATTCTTTTTAATCCTGTGGGAGCTTTTAAAAAAGGTATTTAAAATTTGTCGCCAGTTTTAAACCACTGGTAAATTTGTTTGTGAGAAAGCTAGAATTAATATGGGTATCCAGGTATGGTGGTTTATTTATTTATTTATTTATTTATTAAGATGCCTGAGGCAAAGCTTCATTGCATGTTTTAAACAACTCTTCCTGGTTGGGAGCTGCTGTAATGTTGGAGTGACTGAGTTTGGAGAGGCAGGGCAGAGGCCAAGATCCTGTGTAGCCACAATGAAGATGATAGCAATGGTGATAACGCCTGAAGGATGGATAAATGTGTATATAAAAAAAATATGCACATGCGCAGACACACACTGGCATACACATGCAATTTAACTCAGAGTTCTAGGGTTCTTTCCCAATTGCTGTTTAGACATAAAGAACTGTGCTTCTGCATTCACACAGGAGAGCTCAAAAGCCTAAATGAGAATGTTTGCAGTAACTTGCCAGTCATTTGAGGCAATGCTGTACTAAAGATTGCATGTAATGTGCTATTTAGTACATTTATTCCAGCATTAGCTATGCCAGGCAGGGGAGGATGTTTTTCCTGTTTATAAAATGGATGCTGTGAGTTTTCCTCATGGCATCATTAGCTTGAAGTACAATGTTAATATTGCTCCTAACCAATTCCCATTTACCCACAAAAATCTGTAGTTTGAATTAAGAGGTACTTTAAGCTTGAGCAAGTCAGCTGCTTGCAAGTTATCAGTTGAAGTTCCAGTTCTGCTTACTCTGTCTAATAATGCAGTGAAAATACATCTACAAGCCTGAATAAGCACACAAGCATTGATTGCTAATGAAATCAGTTTATTTATAAATTGGAAGCCTCTTGTTCAAGCTTGGCCTAGCTACTGGTTTTGGGCCTTAGGGCTTTAAACTACTCAAATGGAGATAAGCATGGCTGGTAATTTACAGTATCTAATGTTTCGGGGTGCCTTCAGGATCCTGTGAAAGGATACATGATTAAATTAGATCTCTAAATACCATAATCAGTTTATGGGGTACTTTTTGCATCAAAGGAGAAGATACACAGCAGCTAGTGTAGGGGAATGCTGAAGCAAGATGGGATTTCAGTTGCCTCCTTTCCAGAGTTTCGTATTGACTAAGCCATACCTTTGGATACAGCTGGTTCATGCTTTTGTAGTACATCCCACAGCAGCTCCTTCTACACTCCATCTGGGGAAGAAGGGATTCTAGACCCTTATATCCTGATGAGGTTCAATATATTCCACCCTTTTTTGATTTCTTACTAATGTAGGGTAAGGCATGAGAAGGCAAATTTCCCATCCCTCTTAATTCTTGATACAGGAAGGCTCACAGGGGAGAGCAAATCTCCAGATCCCTTCATGCCTTTCTTATCTTTGGGAAGTGCTTTTATGCCAGGGTACTGCTATCTCGTAGTCATTTTATATGCTTTGAGGGACACTGTTGCTTTAGGTTTCTCAGCTTATCTAGGAGCCATGGGACCTTAGACAAAAAAAAGATATCGTGATTCTTTGCTCCTCTGGCTTGCAAGAGCTTCTGGCAGAAACGCAAGTATGATATATTTTAGATGAGTATTTCATTGATTAAAAATATAAATGAAGCAGATAAAGATGACTCTTGTTGGGCGTAAGTTACACTAAGGGTTTTTTGGACCTTTTATGGACTTTTACATGTTAGGGATCTGGAGTTCAGTTCCCTGCTTAATTTTTATTTCATTAAATTGTGGGCTAGTAGTTCGATCTGTTTTTCATATCTGTGTCAGTTTTTTCCCCCAAAGATTGACTGCTGTAAGTGCCACTACCATATACCCATTAATATTTTGTTAAAGTTTTAATTTTTAAAAGCACTCCTATTAAACACATTCATCTAGATTTCTTACTACGTCTGTTCTAGCTATACTCAATTTCAGAGTAATTTTTTTCCCCATAACTCATTTAAGAAAATTACTTTTGTAGTGCAGAGTTCTTGTATTTACCCCAATTTAAATTCTTGATGGGCACTCAGATTGTATGTACTTCTTTTCAGTTATAAGCTGCGTAGAAGTGCAGAAACCCTAGGAAAGAAATGGAAGTCTCTTAAAACCTCAGTAACTCAAAAGTTTATAAGGTTTCTTATCCATGCAAATTTTCCTTATGTTTTCCGTCTTTTTTTTTTAAAGCAGTATATTTACAAAATTACTTTGAGTGGGCTGTTATGTTAAACTGTGCCATTCCTTCAGGCTTATTGCCTAATTTTGTATTGCATTTGCTTCTTTGTAGGGATAATTTATGCACAAAGTGTTGTTGTTACCACTCCATCTGAGTTTAAAAACTTGTACCACTCACCAGTATAGTAATGTATTCTAATTACTCAAGAACACAGAAACTGTGTTAAAGAAGCAGCATATTTGAAGCAATGGCATATTGACAATAATAAGCATAGAAGACATCAAAGGCTTAATTTGGAAAGAAAACCTGTGCTTTGGAGTGATGCTCATTGTCACTGTGAAGAATGGCTGTCATTTTCGCTGTTAGAAAATAATGGCTTTGGTGAACATTAAAATAATATCAGTGCTTAATGTAATATACAGTTAAGTAATGTGAAGACATGAAAATTAGTTTGTGATTGTGCATACTTAAATTACACTTTGGGGTTCTTGTGTATTGCATATTTTGGGGAAAAAAATTGCAAATGATGTGCTAATTCTTTCTATCCAGGAGAAGAAAGCAACTTTGGGGCTTTATAGATACATAATGCTTCTGTGTAAATCTAGCAGGAGTCAACAGGGCTGAACTTGCTAGGAATATTTTGCTCAATCCAGTTCAACAAGAAAGCTAACCAAGAAAATCTTAAAACCAGACATGGTATATGGGAAAACATCTCAACAAATAAAATGTTGACATCTCCTACCAGATTGCACAGGTACATTATGTTTTCTTAAAAATTTCCTTTTTTTTTTGCAATTAAGTTGCTGATGGTTTATTTAAACCTTTATTTTGCATTGCATAAATTGCGTTGCATATGAAGTTTTTGTAGAAGCCAAGCATGTCAAATGCCAAACTCTGGAGAAGACAATGAATTTCTCTTAAATATTGAGGAAGATTTAAAATTGGATCTTTGCTTTTTCTGCATGAGGGTAATGCTTATTCTCACCACCCTGACATCTGAGTAGCTGCTGTCAGTCAGTGTGTTGGCGTTTAAGCCAAGGGTCATGGATTCTCAGATAGGCAGAATAGCTTGGAGCTGTACAAGTATTTATGTGTCAGTAGGACTTAGCCTCAACAGTAATGTGTCGTGTATCCCAGGTATGATCTGGGATTGTAAGGTGTTCTGTGATTCAAACAATTCGGAAAGGTGCAGGATGTTCTCCCCTGTTTATCTTTCTTGGGAATATATAGCTGTTACTGGTCTTGCCGTCTATATTTTCCCACTGCTGCCTGTAAAAAGCAGTAATTTAGCCAAAGCACTGGAAGTACTGCTTCATTCCTTCCTTGCAGTGCAGAACGATGTGCAGCTTTGCACAGAATCTGGAGAGCTACACATTTGATTAAAGTATATGGAGCAGTCTGGTACTTGTGTCTGAAAATGCAGTAAGTGACCCTAATGACTTTTTTCTACATGAATCAAACTGTTCTGATATTAAACCTCCTTATGAAAGTAATCTAGGGCTGTGAAAGTAGACATAGGAACAGACGTCAGCTTTCAAAACTTAAGGTAATCAGGTGAGATTTACCTACAGTGTGCACCGGCTAATCCTAGCAAATGGTGCTTGGGTAAAGTGGTGCTGTGTCCTGAAAACCAAGATATAGACATCACTGAGATCACTCCACTTTCAGAGGGAAGGATGCAAGCACTTCCAGACTATTTTGCATAAAGAAGTATCATGAACTGTAATTTTTGATCCATCTAGAATACATCCTCTAAATATGGGGAAGATCACTGCTTCTATAGCTGCTCACTCTAAAATATGATCTTTTCATGGGCTAAAGAGAAACCTCACATGGAGAGCAAATGATAAGTGGGTGGGCAGCATTTTAAGATACTCTATTTCTTTTTACTGATTTCAGTTTTACGGTAGAAATCTACTTACTCTGAATTGCCATCATCAGTGTTACACTATTATGGCCGATATTCAGAAATCCCATTTTTCTGGTAATCTTTTGAGTAGCAGAGTAAGGTAATCACCACAAAGTGGTTGGGGATGCCTTCTATGGCTAATTGACTCCAAGTATTAGCTCCATGCAGAAAGAGTTGCGTGCTTTACAATTAATTTACACAGGTTGTATCACAGGATGCTTCAGAGCGTGACACTGGTTTTTGGTTATTTTTGGTTTTGTTTTAAAAGATATAGCAAAGTTTCCACCTGATATGTAAAGTAATGGGGAAGATGAAGAGACTGAGCTAAGTAGTGTGAGGGAAAACATTTAGTTAATAAGACTTCAGAATATTGGTCTCTGTCTTACTGTTATCCCTTCTCGAATTCCCCTTTCTAAAAACAGTGTTGCCTACTTCTTGCATTCTCCTATTATATGTTTGGGGTTTGTTTGTTTCCTGGATTCAGAATCCAGTTAAAACAAAACCCCAAATCCATATTTTCATGAAGTCATCTGTGAATGCTTTCAAACTAGTGACGCCAGAGTACCCTGTCCTCATTCTCTTAGTAAATTTTCGAAAAAAACTTCACCTTTTCTAATTTGTCTAGTGCTGCTTTACAGATATATACTACACAATCAACATTTCTAATAGAAAAAAAATCCACTACCAGTTTCACAAGCATGAAATAAATAATTCTGATGCATTCAGATTTTACCCTTGTGAAATTATGTTGGAGAAAAATATTAATAAAACCTATGCAATGTGAAAGGCGGTTATTTGAAAGAAAACCTCATTAGATATTTGAAAAAGCATAGTTCTCCAAGTGGAAAAGACCATTTTAATGTTTTTAAAAAGACTAGTAAAGAGAAATGAAAATGGCAATGTAAACTAAAGAATACATAATAAATAAAAGGCAAAAAGATAATGGGTATGAATTAACACTTGTGAGTAGATACCTGAAAGGTAAATAAATCTGCGGAGAAAGAAGAATCTTTTGGTATTGTGGATAAAGACTGTAAGAATTATGTGAGAAAGAAAAACATCCACAAAACCATTGGGATGATGTAGGTCTTTTATTATTTAAGGATTGGAATTGATGAAATAGTTTTAAGAACACTGCAATACTAGAAAAACTTGTAAGTCTTAAAAAGGGCAGAAGCTGTACCAGCATTTGAAAAATGAAAGTAAGAAGTTTCAGATAGTGGTAAGCAGATTAGCATTACACTATTCCAAAGAAACATCCTGGAGAGGACTGATAACAGAAGGCAGTCAAAGTTGCATGATACTTTCAGGATTAGTTAACAAGAAATTAACTAACAAGAAGTCTCATGCTGGAAAATAGTTTCATGAAACAACTGTAACAAAATGTTTGTTAGGTTATGCATTTTTACAAGGTTTACATATTTAGTTCTCTCAATTATTTAGCTTACTTTGATCAATTTAATCTCATTAAAATTAGTATTCTGCAAAGACCAGTGTATCACAGGTTTAATGATAATCAGGTAATGGGTTTATAACCAGGTCCAGAAGATCTTTTCTTGTCCTGAGGCTGTTTATCATCAATATAAGACATCTGCAAGGAAACCCAAATTTGTTGCTAGTAAATATTATAGATGTCATAAAGATTGATTAAGCAACTATTAAAATAAACAAAATCAGCTGGAGTTTTACAGCACAGTCTAGATTGGAAAGTATTATAGCATAACCTCACTTGAATAGAGTATATGTTTATGAACAAATGGTATAAATCATATGTAAAAACATGCTATTAATACCCATTCAGAGAACTGATTTCTGGAGAAGTTGTCACACAGCAAAGAATTTAAGTGCTGTATGTAGCCAGCTGTCCATAATGTAGATTGGTGGCTACAAGAGTAACAATGATTCTGCAGTACTTGAGAGAAAAATCAGATGAGGAATAGGCAGTTGTTACTGCACTGGCATTAGCACATTTTTTTTGGAAAAAATATTGTCTTAATTCTAGTAATGACATGTTTAAAAGGTTTTTGACTAAAATTGTGAGAATAATTGTTAATTTGCCTTTTTTTGTATGAAGTAATTTTTTTCCCTTTTTTCCACAGTAAAAAAATCACCCTTGTATCTTAGATATCTTAGGCTAAATTTTTTTTTATTTTTTTAGGTGTTTGATTACGTACTTTAAATACTTGCAGCATTTTGGAGTAAACAAATTAAAAATGTCGAAGCAAATAGGAATTAGTTCAGCAGGACAAATACAATTATTTATTTAAAAAAAAAAAAAAAAAAAAAAGATTTGTCCCAAATCTCACCAGGTCCTAATTTTGAAATATTTTGAGGCAAGGCAAAAGACTAGTCATGACTGTAGGTCTTTCTTGGAAACACTTTCCTAGCTCAGCAGGGTAATGTGATACAGGCATCTCTTTATGAAAATGTATAACCTAGGCACTGCATTTGGCCAGACTAGATGAAGATAGGTTCTTTGTGTCTTAAAGTCTAGGACTCTTTGCATTAGCCCGTCATGTCTAGAGCAATTAATGGAAAATACATGAGTTCTGGGGAGAGAACCAAGAGATTATTCTGAGAGGGTTGTTTGTTGTTTTTTTTTTCTTTAATTTTCTTAAGTGTTTTTTTAATCTTTATTAGATACATTCTTGATTTACTAACGTCAATGCCCATTCAGATTTTTTGGTGAAAACATTTTAAAGAAGACCTTTAGATAATTTGTATCATCAGAACAGAATTTGTAAAGAATTTTCAACTCTACAAAGTTTTCCTAATATTCTTAAGGGCAACCAGTACCGAATAAAGGTCAAGCCAGAAAGAATTCAGCCAGACTGTTTTTGTTCATGAAATTCTGATATAAATTTAGGATTTGTTTTTCTAAGTCAAGCATATGCGAATTTGAAAATGCTGTCTTTAGAAAAACCTTAGAGCTTTTGAAAAAGTCTCTGATTTTTTTTTTCTTTTCAAGTAATCTGTCAAAATAATTTAAAATGAGTTGCATTTGCTTGCCATGAAATTTGTACAACACAAAGTTCCAGTAAGAGACATGTTCATGATTGGTGAATAATAGGGGTAAAGGAAGATGAATGAAGCTGGTGTCTCTGTTGTAGAGATCTAGTATGAGTATGCTTTTATGGGATTTGACCTGCTGCTTGTCCTGCTGCAAAATAATCCTGTTATGGCAAAATAAGTTCTTGTAAGCAGGAGCCTAAGTTGAATTGACTCGAAGTTAGAGCTTTTACACAAATACGACTTATTTGTATTGCAGCTGAAAGTTGGTGAATCTGTCATTCAGCTGTTGTTTAGCAATTTACTATGAATTATTTATTATTCTGACATCTTTGTTGTTTTTCTGATATACAGGAAAATTTCTGGTGAAATGCAAGTGTATTTATGCAAATAGACACTTGAGTTAGATTAACTCAGTGGGATACAATTCTATAACAATGCCATTTTGTGGTTGGTTTATTTTTATTTTTTTCCTGTAAGACAGAATTTAATAGAATTTTCTTCCTGAATTCCTGTGTTTATCTTGAGTAAGGCAGATAGATAGTTACAAGAAGGATATCTGTAGTCTTCTATGAAATGCATGATGCAGTAAACTAGACATGGAGAGATTTCTGTGGTCTTTCTATGTTCCTCTTAAGTATTCTTTCCTAACTCTAGAGAAACTGCTGTAATTTTCAGTCTGGTTTCTTCATTTATCCCAATTAATTTTTTGGACAAGTTATACAAGTTCAAGTGAGGCATATGCTGCTTATTTAAAATACTTGCAAAACTACCTATGGCTCTGGGGTGAGTGTTCTCATTTAGTGTGAGGATGAATGGCACTACCTTGTCTCCCAAATACACTCTGGTAAACTGCCCATTCTTTTGGTTAAGACGTGAGGGAATGGCTTAAAGCTGTGTCAGAAGAAGTTCAGATTGGGTATGAGGAAAGAGTTCTTCACTGAGAGGGTAGTTGAGCACTGGAACAAGCTCCCTAGGGAACTGGTCGTGGTCCCAAGCCTGTTAAGTGTTCAGGAAGTGTTTGGGCAATGCTCTTAGCTACGTGGTTTAACTTTTAGGTAGCCCAGTGTAGAGTCAGGATTTGGACTTGAGGATCCTCATGGGTTCCTTCCAGCTCAGGATATTCTGTGATTTGGTTATGGGTCAGAGTACTTTTAACCTTTAATTGGACTCTTCCTAACCTATTTTCCTTTCAGTTATTTCCTGTGATTATACAGGTCTTGCACTGCAACTATACACAGCCTCTCTCTCTCCTTTATTCTCACTCCTCCTACTTAATTGATGCAAAAGTGTATTGTTTAACTAGTTTTTGATTGATTGCATGATTTGACTGTTGGTTGTTTCTTATGTAAAAGGTAGAAGATAAGTGTCATTCACATCATTACTATTTAGAGTTACTCCTCTGCCTGGTTCAGACTTCTTCAGGTTTTTTTTGTGAGCCAGAATTTTACCATATTTCATAAAATGCAACTAAAGTAACAATAATCATGTATGCATCTGGAAATGTTACGGAAGTCATTTCTTCCCCAGTGACTGCTGAAATCCAAACGCAATACATAAATACCATGGAGAACAAAATTGGGTATTTATATGTGCATGAAGTTGGTCTTGTTAGTTGCAGTGTGAAATCCGGGAAACACAAAAGTGCAGAGCACCATGTTGAGAATAACTACTGATTCTGTCAGACTGGGCTTGAAGTGGAAAAATAAGGATCTTCCAAAAATCTATTATATGAGAAGAATTGGGAGGAAGAGGCTCTGATTTAAGTTTGATCACAGAGTAGGAAGAATGTAGGGCAGATAATTTGCACAAAATGACCTGACACCCTTACACAAAGTTTTCACATTCATGTCACTGTGACTCCTGCTGAAGTGAAGCCAAATGTGCACCACTTACAATTATGTTGTTAAAGTGGGAGATCTGCTAATTATATTTTAGGAGTCTGGAGAAATCCTAAATTGAATAAGTAGAAACTGTCTTCTTGGCTTATTGTCTGAACTTTTAAAAAGTAATCTTATGTTAGAATTGTTCCATTAAAGTATCTTCTTTCAAATGTATTTTAGAGAGGGTCTAGACAGTGAGACGCGCAGAATATATGAGTACATCCAGCTTCTCTGTACTAAGTCTCAAAACGTTATATGTGTTTTGAATTTTGCACAATTCATATGAATTATGAAATTATTGTCTTTAGATGAGATAGTTAAGGTCTGCAAGAGAAGTTAAATTACTTGGTCAGTTTCGAAGATCATACTTTGTCAATTTGTTCAAGGCCATGCAATGAATCACTGAAGATTAAAGGCTAAAACTGCTTAATCTTGAGTATTTGTTGCTCACTCTATCAATTGGATAGGCTTTTCAAGGAGATGCTGATAGAAGTATTTTAATCTGCTGGTAGAACATATGAAATAAATCAAATGATGATGACAAAATATCTTCTCAAAGCATTGGTAAAGGAGCCACTTCATGTCACTTCCGCAGTTCAGTAGGCTCATAATACTTGGCTGTTTAATCCATGTGTGGTTTCAATATGGCTGAGATGTCTGAAAATTTTTAACAGGCATTGGCTTAAAGACAAGAATAAAAATAACAGTTAAATGGTCATATTTTGAGTGATGAAACATTCATTGAAATGCTATCACTATGAGGCACTGTAAAGTTCATCGTTAGAATGTTGAATATGTTGAGTTACAGAACAGACAGACCACAACCCACTGGGGTGGTTCAAGTTCAACATCCTATTAGCTTACCTCAGGTAAAAGACAGGTATTTATAATTTTCAGATGTGTGTTAGAAAAAGGAAAGAAAAAACAACAAAACATATTCTTCAGTTTAGCTTTGTGTGTTTGTGCTCTGAGGATTTGAGATCATGACTAGCTGAATTCAGAGTGCCTTAGTTCACAGCTATTTTAAATTTTTTTTTGTTTAGTTCAGAATTTATGGATAACTGACAGTTAATAGATGAATTAATTGTGTGCAGATTAATATTTGCCTGTAATGTAAATAAATCCCCCTTGAAAATCACTTCCCTACTAAAAGGTAATATGCCAAATCCAAGTTTTTACTAGAATTGCAAAATTCTATGTGATACCTGATTACAGTAAGTAAGCAAAAGTATAAATATGAGTCTTCAGAACACCTGCATCGGCCTAATCTGGTAAAGGCTTATTATGAGTTCCTTTTAAGTATTTTAGTTGAATTTTGATGTACAGTATGACACATGGCAGTTGTCTAAGCACTGTGTAGTTTTTATTTTAGTTTATCCATTCTTGCCAGTATAGCTTTCTTCTATCAACCCTGCACATCCCCTTCTGCCCCCAAAGTATAGAATGTGTAACACTGCAAACTGAAGCATTCAAAAGCTTGAAACTTAAGAATGATGATCTTCAGAAAAAGGCAATGTGTTAACCTCTTTCATCTGTTTGCAATACAATCTTTAGTTTCTTGGTCACATCCTGTTTGGTTTTTATTTCAAAGTGTTACAAAAGCGTAAGCTTTTTCCAGTCTTCTTTTAATCCTCAGATGTGGTCTTTTGTCTTACTGCTTTCCATTTGTACCCTGTCATGAACACAAAATGACTGATTTCCTTCTTAATGTTTTTGTGTTCTTTTGTAAATATTTTCTATTATTGTATTTAATAATTAAATAGTTCTAAAGCATCAAGTAATTAAAGCAAGTGAGAATCCCCTGTGAAGTCAGGCAGAGAAAGGTATTGCCTCCGTTTCATAGCCAGTAAATGGAGTTTCAAAGAGATTATAAGCAAAATTTTCCCATTAACTCTTACTACCACATGAGACATTTGGAGCCCAGTCTTTTCTCCAAATACACAAAACCAAAGCTGAAATCTGCAAAAAACTATGCTGCTAAACTGTAACCACTCTCTTTTCTGCTTGTCAAAATATGCACAAATAAGGAAAAGTACATGAGAATACAGTGATATATGATTATCTTTTCAATAGGGCATCAAAGGCAAATCCGTTATAGCAGGTTTGCTCTAAAGTAGCAACTTGTTAGAGCTGTCCTTTGGGAAAGTTATCATTAACATCAACAAAATGATTTATCTTTACTAAACTTCTTTTCAGTATCCAGAGAGCTGTTCTGACTTGCCAAAATTTTGACAAAAATTTTAATCCAAAGCATAAAAAACTCATTTGGTTTGCTTAAGATTTTAGTTTTAGTTACTTCAAAATTTTCTTAAGTGATATAATAAGAAAGTTTGTGAAATACTGTCACTTAGTTGGCTTCTTATTGGTGTGTGCTTACTTTTGTTCTTTTATAGAATTTTTTTTTGTTCTCTTACAAATTTTCTTGAATCATTATCCTAACTGAATGGATAATGTAAAAAAGCTATTGTAAAATTCCCTTCTTTTTGTAGTACCCTTGCAGACATCTGAAGATTCCCTTCGGTCTAAACAGAACATCTTGAGTTGTTCTACTCAGCATTATCTGGACAATATGACAATTTTATAAGAAAAAAGTAAGTAAAAATGAGAAGTGGAGTTCTTTCTATATTAGAAAAAAAGATCTCAAATCTTTGAGGGAACAAGGTTGTGATTATTGTTCTGTCCTTGCTCACATCACAGCAAAATAGAACCTAATTCTGGTCAGAGATTTTTGCATATTATAGTAAATTCAGTTTATTGTAACAGTTTTACTGATTCTGCTTTGGTGATCTGTGTTCTTTGCTATAGAAGCAGAATGGTTTATGTGGCAAAATGCACAGGGAATGGAAAACTGGGAAGAGGACAGTAGGGAAACATGCTTTTTTTTCTTTTCAGAATGATGAGAAGCTTCTCTTATCTTACAAGATGTGTAATAATCACTTTCTTCATTGTTGGTTGTCTTATTTCTTTCTGGTTTAGCTTTGAGGAATGGTAATAGAGCTGTTGAAAACACTAAGTTAGGCTTAATTTAAAAATCAATAAAACCAGATAAGATACTTGCCACTATGTCAGCTGAATATTTACTTAGCAGAAACAATCAACATTTTCAAAAAATGAGCAGTCGATCCAGTCAGTCTATTACAGAAGTTAGCCGCATATAAAGTAATTTGAGTCTGTTTTGTGCCATCATGATTTTTCTCTGATTACTTTTCTGCATTTAGAAAGAAATACATACAAACAGCTTCTAAATTTAATACACCTTTTCCCTCATGGCTTTTATAGTGACCTTTTATTAGAAGACAGTCAATTACTGTCCCAAGGGCACAAGGGATAAAAACATCTAAGTCTGTCCAGTGTAAGAAAAGTTAGAGAATGCATACCAAAATGGAAAGAGAAGAACACTTCCCAAAAAGCTTTAGGGGTATTTGACTGTTGAGATATTACAGAGGTTATTTATAATCTTGGGTATGAGAAACTGAGAACCTCAGAGCTTGATGAAAGACAAGATTCTTTTCCTGAGAGAAATGTAATGCTTGCAAAGATGAAGCATGACTGAAAAAAGAATGCTGTTGTAACCTCCTTATATTTTGATAGCCACTACTAGGTTCAGCAGGGGTTCATCCAGTTAACATGGAGATTGTTTGAAAAAGTAAATATTTACAAAAAAGATTCTATCCTATTGATAATTTATTATGTTGTTACTTACCAAGCATAAAAGAAAATGTCCTTTCCAAATGAAATTTGTGATCCCTAATTTGTGATTCTTATGCCAGGTGATGTTGTCAGCATACTTTCTTTGATTGGGTAATTAGCAGTTTTCTTTTTATTTATTTGCTGAATTTGGAAGTCTGTTGTCCCAACATTATAAAAACGAAATGAAACAAACAAACCCAAACAAAAAGGAAAAAAAACCCCAAACCAAAACAAAAAACAAGCAACAATCCACAAACCAAACCCAATCAAAACGCTGGGGCAAGAAGCTTCTATTCAAATTAATTTAGCTGTATTAGAGTTCAAGTGATCCTCATGTCAGATGAGTATGCCAAAGAATTAGATTCAATATATTTTTTTAGTAGTATTTTTAGTACTTAGTTTGAATTTATCCCAATGAACAAAACAGTAAGTATATGTTTAACAGGAGATCCGAAAGACCAGTGGTCACAATCCAATCCTGTTACCACATTACTTTCTTTGTCTGTACTTATAAAGGACCCTCAAATCTGATGCTTTTATTCAGAGATGCAGTTTGAGGCCCCTTATGAAATGGTAAGGGAACTACTCAGGAACTGTTCTTTCTCTGTCATACTGGCTGCTGCATTTCATGCTGCCTGCACCTACCTTGCTACTGGAGGAACTGACAAATTCTTTTTCCATTTTGCAAGTGCAATGGATCAGGTTTTATAAAATGACTTAGATGTGTCGATAGCCTGCTTATATCTCATACACGTGACACTTTTTAATCCTTAAATCCTTGGTTTTCTTCGTGCTTTAAAACCCCTCAGTCTTGATACTCTAAACAGATCACACAGCTAATATCCAGAAATTGGACATTCTTGCTTTATACTTGTCTCATCTCAGTGTGCATTTTCAGGAGCTGTTTCAAGCCAAAATGCGATGGTGACTGCCATTTTATTTTACACAGAGCACCTTACACAGAGGCTTTTCTGGAATGAAAGCCTCCTGCTGGTCTTCATGAGCATATAAAGATATTACTCATTGGGCTTTGAGGAAAGAAAAAGCTATAATCGTAGCTCAGTAGGATGTGATGATAAAGACTGTCCACTGGAAAGGGGAAGAGTGGGGCTTCCATTAGTTCTTGAGACTTTTTGCTTGTGTTTTACTTGTTCAAGGCATAGCATAAAATGCTGAAAAGTTCCTTGCAGCATGGACTGGAAGACAGGCTTTTCATCTCCCAAATAAGTGTCACAGTTCCTTTAGAAAGAAAGAGTGATTCCTCGACCCATTTACAAAAGTGATGTTGTAAGTACAGTTTTAGGAGGCATCTGGAGACTTGGGTTTCCAAGTGCACAAGGGCATTCTGTGCTTGTACCAGGGAAAGCCAGTTCTGTCCTTTTTTTCCCTGTAAATTCCCAGAGATGTGGATTGTCACCTGCTTTGTTTCTATTTTGCCTAGTTACATGTTATTTGAAGACTTCCCAGACACTGATCCCATCACTGCAGTAAGTGATTTAGGTCACATTTCATCATTGTATCCAAGTGTACACTTTACTTTAAACACAGGCCTAATTCCACTGCCCTCAGTGGAACCTAAACAAGCATTAATAGTTTTGGTCCATGTAGATAGTTCCTGTACGCTGCTGATAAACTGCAGAAGTAAAACGCTAGCTGTAGAAGTGCAATGAGCCAGCTATAACTATGTCGGTATCAGTTGTGCTGCATCAGGAATTCATTTGGTTTGGAGTCTCATTGGCAACCACAGGCATTTTTTTTTTCTTCTTAATACTGCTTGTAGAAGATAGTTAAATGAGTCTGGTGGAAGACAGTACTGAAATATCTTCATGCTGTACCTGAGCCAGTGTCTGACCATGTTGCTTCCTGTGTGTAGGCTTCTTCCTCTCATTCAGCTCCAGAAACAAAAATAACACATAAGAAAGAAATTCTGATTTTTTTATTTCAGGTGACCAGATAAATGCTGACAAATGCTGATCCTATGAATACTCTCCACTGGTACCTCTTTTGTCTAGTAAATTTGATTTAGGACCCTGTCATGCAATGTTGCTTGAGTTAATAATATTTAATCGCTTTAAACAAAAACCAAACCAAACCAAACCAAAAAAAACCCCAAAAACAAACCCCAAAAAATACATTGAAGGGTAAACCTGACACTCTGTAGTGGAAATTTCTGCCCCTAAGTCCCATAAAACAGTCCCACCAAATTTATTTTTTCCACTTGCGTTTTCTCAAGATAAAATTGTGCAGTGACCCATTACACATAACCATGTTTCTATAAGCGATAAACCAGGCTTATACTATGATATTCTGGTTTTACACTAGGATTTCAAATAGCATATGAGGTAAGCACGTAAATTCATGTCATGTGTTTCTTGTGATTTCCTTCTATAGTCTCAAATTTAAAGCTGACAATTGCCTGTCTTTTTAAAATCATGTCCAGGATCAGTTGACTTATTATTATCTTATTCTTATCATTTTGTGATTCTCATAATACAGTGTATTACTTGAAATAAGATCTTATCTATACAGCAAACACTTCATGTAATTACAGGTCCAATTTTAGACATACTTAGTTAAGCTACTCTGTTTATGTGTAGCACTGGTGTATAGGCTACACATACTTCATATAGCTTTTAGTAGTTTATTTTGGTCTAGTTTATTTCCAAAAGGTTTCTTAATGCTTATTTAAGGTCACGGGAGTACTAAATGGTCTGTAGTGTGAATTAGTTGTAGAGCCATTATGCCTGATGCCTGTACCAGAAGCAATAGCTACCAAATATCTGCCATAGGACTTTAGTTAGTCTCAGAAAATTTCGGAAGACAAAAGCCAGGCCTGAGGCTCAATCATAGATTTCTACATGCTTCTTCTAGGTTCATGGCTGCATAAATAAATAAAAATGTGCCATTAATTATGTATTAATATTTCCTGATTTACACTTCTAAAAATATAAGGCAGTACTGTTACCCAGATAAATTTTCCTTTCATTTGTGACAGAAAGCTTACAGAGAAGAAACATCAGAAATGCCTGGCAGGATCTCCTCAGCCTTTGCAGGATTAGCCTTTTGTCTTTCCCAGTTCCTACGTTTTCTGTTTTCTTAGACACTGATTGATTCTGATGCTTCTAATAGTTACTTAGAATCCGACTCCATCGTCTCCATTTATTTGTTGGCAAATTCCAGTGACAAGAAGTTAGTGTTTCATTTACTTTTCAGCTGTGAGTTTCAGCCAAAGCCCACTGAGAAACATAGGGATGTTTTCCTTAGCTGTTATGGGCTTGGTATAGTTCTGTGTTGTTGGAACAACTAAATGGCTGTTTAATGTAGAGATAACCAGCCAGTTCCGCTGTTGGCAGCAGTGTTTCTGGATTATGAGGTAACTCGGTACAACTGCACTACTACTGATAACTGAGGCAGTTTAAGCAGGGCTAGCTCTCATAGTCCTCTGGCCTTGTGTCGTGCAGGCATACTATAAATTACCTTACACTTTGTTTTTATTTTCCTTGGTTCAAATTCGAGAGAAGAGATGCTATTCCCTTACTACATAGGAAATCATAAGTTAAGGCCATGAGCCCTACTAACATATGCAAAGTGTTTTGTGACTGTGAGCATGTAAATTGTATGAAGGGCAAACTATTCGTCCTCACAATTTCTTTTGGCCTTGAAGTATTTATAGAGGCCCCCTGTGGAGCTGCACTATGAAGCATCCTCCAGCTGGGAAACAGCTTCTGAAAGGTTCTCTGAGGAGTATGTATACAGAATCACAGAATCACAGAATGTTAGGGATTGGAAGGGACCTCAAAAGATCATCTAGTCCAATCCTCCTGCCAGGGCAGGAACACCTAGGTGAGGTTACACAGGAAGGCGTCCAGGCGGGTTTTGAATGTCTCCAGAGAAGGAGAATCCACAAGCCCCCTGGGCAGCCTGTTCCAGTGTTCCGTCACCCTCACTGAGAAGAAGTTTCTTCTCAAATTTAAGTGGAACCTCTTGTGTTCCAGCTTGAACCCATTACCCCTTGTCTTACTGTTGGTTGTCAGTATACACACTGAAAACTCATTAATAGTCATACACAGTCCTACAAGCAAGACAATTCCTGTGGTCTTTCTTTCTCTGAAAAAATCTTTGTGTTTATTTCTTTAATTGTGGCATCTCCTTCTTTGGAGCATTTTTTGTTAATGCTCAAGGTTGGCTTCAAAAGGGACTAAATGTCTTAGAAGTCACTATTTTAATGGCTAACAAAACTCTTGGCTCAAAATAGACATCCAGGGTCAATCTTGTACTTGGTACTCAGCTGTTTCCAAGCCCTGCAGTATAGAATCTAAAACCATCTGAATGTGTGGAGAACAGAACAATAAGTAAGAAACGTGGACGACAGAAATTTTAGATTCTTATCTGTGTTTGCATTTGAGTTCTGATCAGGATTGTGTTGTTTTAAGTGCATGTCTTGATCCTACCCACTTGCTGATTTTGTGTGTGTGTGTGTATTTCAGACTGGATTATTTTCAGGTTGTTCTAAAATAAGAGGCGTGGTCTGGTGTGCAGGTCATAGGATCTGGCTGGAGTTGTTCCAAAATAAGTTTAAAGTACCAGTCCCCAAAAATGCCTACAGCATGGGTGCCAGGTCCTCTGCACTGATGTTTTCACTCTTTGGGTCCATTTGTACTCCACTGTGCTACTTGGCTAGTGCAGCTGCAGCCAGTCAGCTTGTTGTTGAGATGGCTACTGTATCAGCAGCCTTTGCCACATCATAGCTGACACAGAAAAGAGAGCAAATCCTGATACAAACAAATGAAAATTTGAGTTAAAGTATTAGTAGTGCTATTAAATCGAGCCTATGGACTTGTGTGGCTTGTTTAAACTACAGCAGTTTAAAAAACTGCTGTTTGGAATGTGAAGCATTGTACAAGTGAAATTATTAGCATAGTTTCGTGGGTTATACTTCAACTAATCAGATTCATATAAAGAACTACAGGAATATCAGAAGGCTGGAGGAGTCCAGTTTATCCTTCCTGCTGTCACAAATATCCAGCTTTATGAGAAATAGTCAAGAAAGTGAGCAGAAGCTAAATGATTTAAAAAAAAGAGAAAAAAAGAAAAAAAAAGAAAAATTCATCATGTTATTTAGCAGGAAAACAGTATTTTTCAGGAAGAACACTATATTCATTAATATTAATGGACCTGGAGCATGTGCTAATAATTTGCTGAAGTTATCTTAAATACCATCTGCTCCCATCACTTTTTTGATATTTTTCACCATCTGAGGAGCCTCTTGTAAGACCGTTTTCTGTCAGTTTCAAGTAGTAACTTCAAATTTTTTGTGCTCTTCCTTTTTGACTTTGGATCTTGTTAAGTCATTTAAAATATGGCACTGCTAAAATGAGTTGCTTCTTTTTCTTCTGTAGAGGTCAAACTAGGGATGATTCTGAAGCTTTTCGTTAAAGGGTAAGAGATTCTACTCCTCAAATAAGTACTGCAAATGTAAGGTTCTGAATATGATCCTACTACAGGGGCCTGAGTTGTGTGGGTTTTATGTTTAGGGAGTATCTGGTTTGTTGGGTTAGTTTTTTTTAACACTCGGGGAGAGCTCTGTTCTGCACCTGTCACTGCTGATGCATTTAGGAAGGGCAGGACTTGCAGAGAGACATGATATGACACAGTAGACATCATGTCTACTGCCATGTATGAGTTCTATAATGCAATAAGATAAAAATAGCCTTGCCATATTAATGCTAAATTTACATTGAAATGAAACTGTTGCGTTCTTCTGACTTTCCCAGCTGAATTAATGGTCTCACCATTTTGGCCCACAGTGTGTACTCAAGAGCACCTTTTAATGTACTGCAAGTGCAAGCAAAGTTGGTGTGCAGGCAAGCGAGATCCTTTTGTTTCTTGCATAGCTGGACCACAAAAAGAAAGATGTGGGGTGTTCTGGAGGATCCTCCTGAAAGATCTTCATTTACAATCAAATGAAATAATAAGACCTGCAGATTATCAGAGAGAAGGAGTCCTAAACTAACTACTAAGAAGATCCCTCTAAAAGCAAAGGTCCCACGAGAGGTGAACTTTTTCAAAGAACACATTAACTCTCTTCTCATAAGAGGCAGTTTCATTAGAAGGCTGTATTCCAGCTAGCTTGACAGACAGCTTCTGGGCTCTCTGGAGGGTGGCAAAATACATAAGAGGTATTATGTTTTGCTCTGTTACTAGTGACTAGTAACAACATGAATAGCCATGCATTCCGTTCTGATGTAGCCTATTCTGTTGCAGCCATGGGGGAAGTAGTGACATGAGAGAAAAACATTTTTATATTTCTTCAGTTGTTATTGTTAATCTCTTGTAATGATGTCCAGGGCTGTGCAATATGTGAGAAACTACCCTTATGCTGCCATTCTGTCTCACTGCAGAATAATCAATATTGTATCGCAGGATTCAGAGCCTGCCTGCAGCAAAACTGGTTAGAAGTGAGAGGCTCTAATAAAGCTTCATCCCTAGGTAGGTTTTAAGCTACAAACCCATATGTTTAGGAGCAGTTCTCTCTGCCACTGGAGTAGTCAAATTATTCGTGCTCTGCATGCTTCAAAATGGGGAATGCTGATTTGAGTGTTTGCACTTTCTCTTCTGCTCCTTATGTGCTGGTGTTCCTTCTGTTTCTTCTCAGGGCTCAAATTTTCTCTGAGCTGTAGATTTTAGCAAGAAGTCTTTTTCTTCAACTTTTTAATTACCTTCTGTGCTTCTGGCTTTTGGCTCTCTGTGTGTTGTTTCTATAGTCTTTCCATTTCCTGGTACAAACCTTGCAATACCAACAAGGAACAAAAATACTAAAAATTAAAAGCAACCTAGCTCTCCTTCCAGGTAATACTTTGTAATTTTCTTGAACAAAGTGTGAGCATTACAAGAAATTATGAACTCTAGTAATTATTACCAGTCTACTTGCATATATTACAATTCATAAAACAGTTATTTGAAGCAGCTTATATTACTTTACTTTCCATGTTCTTTTTTTTTTTTTTTTTTTTTCTCTGTATCTACATACTGTTGTACTCCATTTTCCAGGGGGAAGTAACAGAGAACAGTAACAGAGTAGTTCATTTTACTAGTCTCTATCATAACAAATTTGTTTGGAAAAAATGAGGGAAATAATTTCAAATATTTTAGTCAAAGAAAATGTTTGTCTGTAAACTCTGTTGCAGCTGATGTTGTCTTATAACCCTCATACTGAGCTGAATGCTTCTGTGGTTTCTTTCTGAAGCCTGCAGACTGAAGGAGCATTGTTACACCAGAACACCTGTACTTTGGATGAGATTCTCCAATCAAATGTTTCTTGACTTTGCTTTCCTGATGGGACCTTATCTCATGGGACAGTGGGTTGTATTAGATGAAACATAGGAAGCATATGTTTGAGCGCTTCAGTGTATCTGGTAAAGGCATTACACATGTAGTGAAAAAAATAAGCTGCTTTATACACTGTGCCAAAAATGAGAGAAATAATCAGATTTCACGTAAACAGTGTTACAGCCATCTGCAGTATCACTCTCTGGTTATTGCACATGTGCTTTGTTTTAGACAGTCTCTTTACTCTTCCTGTTCTAGAAAAACATTTTCCTTGCATCCCTAATGATCTCTAGGGATGTTCAACCAAATTTCCATACACCTGCAAGATCATAACTTTTCTGTTTTGCGGGCTGTAGGGAATGTTGTTTCTAGGGCTCCAAGGATGCAAATGTGAAAGAGGAATTCAGTCTTAAACTATTTGGGAGGACTTTTTTTTTTTTTTTAATTAACATGAATGCAGTATTAATGAAAAATTTTAAACTGACAGCTCTGGTAATTGATTGCAACTAACTAGGTCTGATCTTAAGGCTGTCATTGGTTTAAAGGAGCTTTGGGATTAGGTTTTATGACACGTATTCAGGTCATCCACTCTGCTGATCTGCTGATCTCACTTAGTGCATTTTGGTTGCAGTGGTTATTTTAAAAAAATACTCGTGGATTTTTTTTTTTTTGGTGCATTTTTCTCATGTTTTCCAAATACATTGGGCAATACTATGAGAGTTAAAATTCTATGGATGAGAATTGAAATTCTGTGGTGAGAAGGGGAAATAAATTTCAAAGTATAGAAGAATGGGTGAGATAACCGAGTTCCTGTGGCAACAGGAATGAAAATGGTAGGAAATTGCTCTGACTGAACTAACCACCAGGCTGCTGCTTGCCAGACTGCATCTTGCAGGCATCTTGAACAGATACTGGGTTAGTGACTGGTTTTGTCCACTGGCTCTAAAGAGAACTGGGATCTGAAAGCTGTGGCTGGAATCACACGTTACTACTTTGAATTTAAAAAATGTGGTATATTTTTGTTATTAAGTTACTGCCAGTAAGCAATATTAATAAATCCTCATGTCAATAAAATAGTTTAGTCTAGGGTCAAGGCAGAAATGATTAGGATAATGTGGCTCTGAACTTGAGAAACTGTGTCCCTATCTGTCATGTGTTCAATTTTGCTCTCCCTTTTCCTGTGTGTTGAGCAGTCTCTAAGGACAGTGCTGAGTTCTGTAAATGAAAGATGAAGACTAAGGTCTGCTTCATTTTTTTTTTTTTAATTTGTTGGCTTTGTTTGCACTTTCACGTTCTCTTGAACAGCTGACGTTTTATTTCCATCATGCTTAACAGTGGAAAAGCTAAATGTGTGTGTCGTTGAGGCACACTGTGTTCATTTTCCTAGTAAGAAGCTATGGGACTGTGACACCAGGAATGAAATACATATTGTAGCTGGCTGTGTCCTGGATTCTGTGGAAGGCACATTTTGTCCTGAAAGAAAGAAGGAAGGAAAGAAGGAAGGAAGGAAGGAAGGAGAGAAGGAAGGAAAGAGTGTGGGTGGGGCTGGCATAGTTGTCTTCTCATTTGAGGTTCCTAGTGCCTATTTGTAATCAAAGAAGAAAATCCAGCTTTATTTCTGTGTTTTAATGTTCTCCAACCCCAGCATGAAATCCTAAGTTGGTTTTCACGTACTTTCTAAAAAGAAAATAATTTCATTAGTTTTCTGTACTATTCACATTCTAATTTAGAACATTTGGTACTGGTGCACATCATGCATTTTTCAGTTTGATTAGGAGCACAGTAAACTGTTGCAGGGGAGCTAGAAACTGTATGTTCCTAGAGGTTACTCTGTCACTCTTGTGGAATATTTTGTCTTTGCCATGTTCTTAATTCCTCCTATATCCAGGAAACATCTGTATTTCAATAGTAAGTTTTTAAATAACTGTCCTCTAGCAAGATTTAATGAAAACCACTTATTTTAGCTTCTCAATTCTAACTGAAAATAATTTCTCTTGTTAAATTCAAAGCACTTGTTTGAATTGTTGTTGGTTTTGTAGGTTCCATATGATACCGAACCGTATAGAGAATTTTCTTTTATGCTGTTTGTTTAGTGAAATATTAGATTAGTACAGTTCTGTTCTTCCATATTAAAACTTCTCTTCCTATTTAACAGATCAGTGGTAGAGTAATACAAAGGACCTTTGAATATTGAAGGTCATATTGAATTCAGTGAATAATGCTGTGACATAACTCTAGCTTCTATAATTACTAGAGGTAAGAATCACTTTTGATACTCATGGCTGCTCACTGAATAAATTATTGAACACACATTTGAAGTATGGCCCTATAACAGGCCTTATGTTTAATATGGAAAGAGGCTAAATCATTAGAAGCAGTCTAGAAGAGAAATATAATTTTTTTTCCTTGAACTTTAGTCTCACAGAGTACAAAATCCACAAAAAGGGGAAGGCGAACTTATTTGAGTTTAATTGGAAATGTATGTCTGATGCTTCCAAGATTATAATTTTCTCCTCTAGAAAGAAAATGAAGAGCTAGGCCTCCAAATTAGAAATTCACATGTTAAAATAAAATGAACAAAATCCCCTTCAACTCCATCAGAAGACAACTGTTGTTTAAAAGGATAGAAACATCAATTTTTCAGTTTAATTTTTCATGTCCATGGTGCAGAAAAATATACAAAAAGGAGATTCTGGTTGCTCTGAGTTGGTTTTGACACCAGTATTTCTACCATTCTTACGGGAGCAAAGTTGCATAAATCAGCTTCATAGGGGAAGAATGCTACATGCTCTGCTGTATGCTGCACATCTGCAAACATACACATGAATCTGTAATTTCGTCATCTAGTGACACCCTTTCCACATTTCCCTGTTGTCTACAGGATTTTCCTCTTTTTCTTGTGGAGCTTAGGTCCAAGTAATGGTGCTTTTCATATTAAATTTCTGAAGAATCATTTTCAGCAACACTCTCTACTTTGTTATTTGCTCAGTAGAAAGGACTGCTTCATGGACTGAACACGGTTTCATTTCTTGTAACTGTTTTCATTTTACACTGTTTGTCCAAAGGGAAACCATTCTGACATGAGAGCCTTCCTCCAGCACTTGGGAAGCAAGCATTATGTAGTTAAAGCAGCAATTCTGTGAGGAATGACCTGAACAGGTTTTTTTTATTTGATGTCCATTAAAATGAAACAGACTGTGAGGTGGGGGCAAAATGTTTTAACCTCAAGCTATTGGATTCCATTTTCAAATTACACTGTAGTTTAATCTCAAGAACCAGTCACTTGCTGCAGACAGCCATCTTTTAGATGAGTTTTCTGTTGTGTTCGAGTTTTCTGCAGGGCTAGCTGGAGGTGCCCATGTTACCGTTAGAGAGCATAAATTGCTTTCCTGAACTTTGGGAATCATTTTAGTACAGTTTGAAGCACTACAGGATTTTAAATGTAAAAGTATTAATATTTCACTGTTGTTGAGAAACTGTCTCACTTGCTCATCTGTGTAGCATATTCTACAAATTAATTACTTGGCAGGTCTGAAATACCTGTTTTTATTAGGCATTCAAAGACAGAATAACACATTTTATTCTTTTGAAGTAAATCACAGAGCACTACCCTGTAAGTATCTTACTGCTCATCCTTCCTTCACCACCCTCATTTGTTCATAACCTATTTCATCCCTTTTTGATTTATGTCTGTTACATGTGTATGGCCGTGAATAGAAAATGTATCCCTATGAATGAAAATAAGTCAGTTGCTTGTGCAGATTTTGAAAAAAAATTCAAATTGATACCTTTTTAGATTCTCATCTGAAGAACTCAGATGTAAAATATAGATTGACCAAAACTGACAGTATTGCTACCAGATGGAATGCCAAGAGTGGATCTGCAGCTTATATAGTTTCATAGCCAGAACCAAATCCTTTCTCATAAGACTTATCTTTTGAAGACATCTGGGGTAGTGAACAGATAATGTTCATTTTTTTGCATTTAAGTACATTTAAACATACTGATTTTTCTTATTTATCGCTGTTCTGAGCCTATGTGGATGTTGCTTCCCTTACTGTTTCATAACATTTTGCTTCTGATTACTGAAACTAAAATAGCTTCCCAATAATTTCTTTGTATGGTATTAGTAAGTGAATTTCTAGTTGTTGCTATGTCACTTGTGAAGTAATATTCTGGTGTAACTCTAATATCAAGCAACAGTAAAACCTAAAAACTTCATGAAAAATTAAGTTAGAAATTCATACTGTAGGAGGTCAGCTGAAAAACATCGTTATGTGCTCCCAGGCATAGAATTAACTAGTCTTGCAGTCTTAAGAATGCATTGGATAGAAGCAGTGGCAGAATATTTTTTTTTGGGGTGTAATCAAAGAGCTCAAAGTAATTAACCTCTGTGTTCAAGGCTTTAAGTGCTGTATCATTTGCATGCGCAGAGGTTGCAGTTCTTGAGCAATAGAGCCCAGAAATGTGTTGCTTTGATCTGTCACAGGTGACTGTAATGATCAAGATTTTGGATAATATTAAGTAGCGTTTTGAGATACTGTTTTTTGGAAGAAGCCTTCCTCTGAAGAGACAGCTGGAGTTAGGAAAGTGAAATTCATCTTTAGCTCAGGAGTCTTTTCAGTGTTAGATATCTGTCCGATGTAATTCCCAAGGTAATTCCTAAGAGAGACACATGCACTGTATTATCTGTAACTGATTTTACAGCAGTAATCTGGCAAGATAAAGTTAAGTGATATTCAAAGTAAATTTTCAAAATGCAGTTCAGCTACATATCTGGAAACACATGACAATACTTTGAAAACAGCCTCTCACAGCATAGAATGGAGTTCCACATTTTAAAAATCTCTTGGAATGGTAAAGGGAGGCTCAGGTACTAGAAGAGCATGATTTCTAATATGGTTTAGGCTCAGGCGACTGATGCTCCTGTTTTTTGTACTTCTGTAGGGTGGTTGGGTAATATTTCCCCTGTAGGTTATAGTCTACCTGACACACTGAATGTCTCTAAAGATTCCGGAGTGTTTTTTTAATCTGAGATGAAGGGAAACTGTATGTTTGGTAAATGGATTGTCCATTTTTTTTTTTCAATTGTATTAGTACAGGAGGCTGGATTCACCTTGCGAATTGGCACCTGGGATGAGGTATGTTAGTGTCTGTAAATGCACTGTGTAAACTCGCTGTAACCATTGAGCCTTCAAAGACTCCCTGCTCCCCTCAGGAAACAGACTGGTGAATTACCTTTTCAGGAGCCAGGTGACTAAGCTTCTGTTGTGACATTTCTACACCAGCCATTTGGTTTGGAGAAACTGTGCTGTTTAGAAGGTAGTTCCCTGATGTCTCCACTTACTTGTTTTGTTCTCAAAGCAGTTTTCTTTCTAAACTTGAAGTCCTTCCCTAAATCTTTTCCAGCCCCATTAAGATCTGAATCAATGACTGGACAACACAAGTACAAGGTTCTTTAGCACATATGTCTAATGTGCATGGGCTAACAGAAAGCTCCTAAATCGTTGAGGGCTTCTGCAGTACGCTGAAACAGATGCGTGTGGCTAAGTGCCGTGCGTACCTTAGAGACTAGCAGCCCTCAACTTTTTGCAACTCCTGCTTATTCTTCATTCTTCCACCTTTCTGGGTGGAAAATCCTTTTTTTTCTTGGGGATCCTATCATAACTTCTGTTGTCATGCTGAACTTCGATCCCATTATTTCTTCTTTGTTTTTGATTACTTCGATTGCAGCCTCTTAAAAAAAATCAGATGAAGTGCAAACCAATGCCTCAAGGACGTGACAGTACTGATAAATCTCTGCCATTTCTCTAGTTGCAGAATAATCAGAATGCTTCCAAACTTTTGAATGCTCCTGTGTAAGAAAGGACTATCAAACAATGCTGCATGTAATTCAAAGTGATGAAGAGAACTACCCTTGTGGAGTATCACAGAGCAAACATATACCAAGTAGGAAGAGTATTAATGGATCTTTGGATAGGAACACACCCTTGAACTCTTTGCTTATTTGGAATAACACATAGTGGGTATTGTGTGAAAATATGGAGGTTTCTGGATCTTTATGGTGCTGCTCTGTGCTTTCTAGCCTTAGCTTTCACAGGAAACCACTGTGAGAGCATATTGTAAGACAAGATTTTGGCCCACTATCTATCCTGGCAGGTCCAACCCTTTACACCAGCATTCCTTGATTCCAACTAGGTAAGCATACTGCTTCTCTGAATATGTCTTTTAATTAGGAATGATGCTGATGAAATTAGGGCATTCAGCTGCCAACTGTGGAGAAGTTAACATGTAATCCTGGTCTAGCTGCAGGATCAATTTTTTTTCCTATGGTACTGTGAGCTGTGGAATATATCTTCCCCATAGTCACTAGCTACATCAAAATCTGTTTGCTCAGTCAAAGTGATAGAATGAGTCATGCTTAAGGCAATTCGTGACAATTCAGCCCTTCTAGACTTTATAATGACCTGTTATGGACTCTTTTGCCTTCTTGAACGGAACAGTTTCTCATATTGTGATGTGGAAATGGCGCTGCATACAAGAACATTTGTCCCTGCCCCGCAAAACAACAAGAATGAAACATACAGATTCAGGTACTTTTCATCCAACTACAGGGTGATTCCTGGCAGAGATGTCAGCCAGTCATGATAACTCCCTCCTCACAGATCAGGAACGTATGGAGAACAAAGACCTAGATGACTCTGACATTCACTGTTCGGCAGTGTGAGCTCTCCAGCCTTTGGAGAGGTGGGTTGGGCAGCAGGCAGCATGCTGTTGCTCAAAAATTAGAAGGAACAGGAGCAGGAAACAGGTTTTTGCATGAGTGGCCTTATAAAGATAATGGTGACAGTAGGGATGCACTGAGATAGGCAATAATGTGTTAATACCGTCTGTGTAAGGCAGGAGAGCAGTGTAGCCCCTACATGGGCCTGCAGTTGAGTAACTAATGTTGAATCGGAAAGATCCAGTTGGACACATCCTCTAGATGTGGATGCCTTTCATTTTAACATCCTGTGGGAATACTTTGGTAGAGAAGAGTCTGTATGTTTTGGGATACACTAATGTGAAGAACCGTATAAGGTTGGCAGTTGACAGTGTATCCTGCTGCGTCTTTGAAAGTGAGAAGTCAAGCTCCCTATTGGTACCAGTCTGAGGAAGAGGCCTGATGGAAATGCTACAGACTGGTAATAGAGCTTTGGAGACGACATAATTGAAAAGAAGGGTTCATCATTTCCAGCTGCTTAGCTGAACTTTGAGGCCATGAGAACAAGGACACTTGTATTTAAAATAATCCAACATTTCCAAAAATACAGAGATTTCTCTTCCTCTCAGCAGGGCAGCACCAGGCCCCTGATTTACTCCCAGAATTATTTCAGGAAATATTCTTTAACATACTCTGTATGTTATGAAAGGCAAACAACTAGGAAAAAATCTTGGCATCTGTGAAGTCAATGGGAAATTGCTTTCAAAGGAGGCAAATTTTATCAGGGTTGCACCCCTAAGTTAAGCAGGGAGGTGAGTTTCTCAATTTACAATAGTTTTTTTTAATCGGTTTATCTGATTTTAATGGGTGAGAAGTCACAGTGGTTGTAAAAGGTGCTGTCCATCATCCAGAATTGTATTTCTATTAGCATCAATAACGGCAAGTGCAATTGCTGCCATTCCCTCTCTATTGCTTTTGAAACAATTTCCTCCCCTACTTTCTTCCATGCTTCTATAGTGACTGAAATTCCCATGGTGCTGCCAGATATGTTTGCAGATTGAGTCACAACCATCTCATGATTGTCTTTTTTTTGTTTAAAATTAAAGATTTTGATTATTTTAATTTGCCACCCCCCTTTTTTTTTAATTCTTGGATGCATACTATTCGTTCTTCTTTACAAACATAAGAAATATATTTAAACTTTTCCCTGAAATGGAGATACTTGACCACCTTTAAAAATTAAATTTTTAAGACACATCTCCCTAATGCTGCAAGCCTCTAAATACAATATTCAGAGTTTAACAACTTCATCTGTGATTTTGATGCAAATATTTTTCATCACAGAAATTCTGGCATTTTTTCTTCAGTAAAACTCTTCCAGAAAAATCATAGCAAAAAGATGCTAAATTAGCATAGACATTTAGTTGAAATATTAAACAAGATAACATGTAGCTAGACTGTTAGGCTTATCTTGACAACCTTGGTGTTTGTCAGTACAAAAGAACTTTCTTGCAGTCTTAATAAAAGAGGACTTACCTCATTTCAAAACAAAACCAAAGCAAACAACCACCTTGCTCCTCTCAACATCCCAACAATTCATAATTCTTTAGACATCTTAAAGTTTTATCTGTGGCTTCTTCTTGATCTTAAAAGCTGTGTGCTTACCATATGTTGAAAAAGCATCATTGCCCAGAAATGTAATAGTGCTGAAGACTGAAAGTATGCATAATATATGTAACTTTTATTGTATTTTAAATTGAAAACAGTGACAACAACTGTTAGAAACAAATAAAAATATTATAATGGAAATATCAATGCCATATTTATTGACTCAGGACTGTCCAAGAGAAGTTACCAAATGTGTTTGTAATTTAGGAGGTACTATGTGAAATACTTAACACTATAAAATAATATCCAAATGATTATATTAGGGTAATTGTGCCATTGTAATGACTGTTCTCCCCCCCCGCCCCTTTTTTTTTTGGTATGAAGTATAAATATATATGAAAGATTTTAAAGAATAGAAATCAGTTGAAGCATTTGTACAATTACCTGCCTGTTTTGTAGAAATGGTATGAAAAGCCACTCCATCACTCATAACTTAGTATCTTCTTGCAATAACTGTCTTCTCAATGGTGCAGGCTATGTTTGCTGATAAATGTATTGTTTATATGTTTGTACAGGTACCTACTTTTATCTTAGATCTGTATCTCATCAGACCGTGTCTTTTGCTAAGACTTGGAAGATATTCTGTGGTGTGTTAAAGAATGCAGGAACCAGAGCCCAGGAGAAGGGGTGCATCTTGCTAGGGGTCGTCATCTTGATTATTGCTAAAGCTTTCAAAGTGTGGAAATGAGCTTTCACATGGGCTATGCACAATCCTGTAAGTGGAACTGAGTATATTAGATGCTGCATTACAAAACCGTTTTGCATCCCCAAAATGAAATGTTGTTGTTTTTTCTGCTATAAGGTGTGCTGTTAAAATTAAAGTGGACGAAAGCCAAGCAATCTGAGAGAAACCAATATCCTTCTTGAATTTCTCTTTTAGAACAGTATTGCATAGCTTAAGACTGTAGAATTCACAAGAAAGTGTAAAACCTCAAAATCCTAATATTTCATAAAATTAGTCTTCAGAAAAAGGTTACCGTACTGGGGAAAATCTATTTTGTCTAAGAGCTATTTGTAGTTTGAATATGTAAATTGAGGAGTTATGATAAAGTTAAATACTTATGAAATTTTGGGTGTGTTCTAGTAGTGCAAAATAGACCTGACACATTTTTTTCTTGTTCTGTCTTAGCACTTTATAAAAGAGCAGTGCTGCCAGTGAAGTGTAGTTTGTTCATTCATCGAATAACTTTCTTCATTTGCTTAATTACTGTTCTGAACTATTACCCCTTAATAATGAAAACGTGCCCCCAAGCTTGTGGAATGTTGCCATCAATTTAAAAGAACTAAGTTCAAATTTTAATTGCTTCTAGAAATTTACATTTTATAGTGTGGTAAAAGTTGTGTGGCTTACTACAGCATGCAAAAATCACATCATCTTGTGCTCAAATATACACTAGAGAATTTAATAGAATGCAGATAAATATAGGCTGATAAAAGGAGAGCTAAAATATGTCTAAGTAATTTCTCCTTGGTTGAAAAGTTTATGTTTCTTCTTTTATTGTTTAATGTACAAAGACGTATGAAATCAGCAGCTCGTTACTAACAAGACAGAGTTCTGAAAGGTGTATAGGAAACTTTTTTTTTTCCTGAAAATGAGATATTACCTCAGCATTACAAGTTAGAAATTTTATGACATTTGCATTGAGGGGTTCATAAATAGCAGAGAGTATGTTGATACTGGAAATTCTGACAGCTATCAAAAATGGATGACACAACTCAGAGGATAGACTATAGTCTTTCTAGGGCATGTGTGTATCTGCAATGGAAGAAATTGGCATTTGGAAAGAGCACTATGCTCTCTAGGCTTTTTCCTGAGAATTTGACAGGCACAAAACCACAGATGCTTTGGTATAGCTAGCTGTGGAAATAGTTGTGGAATCTGAGAAAATAGTTCTGCTCACCATTAATATCTGTTGTTTACTTCCCATCTGCTGCAACAAAAGCACGAAGTAAAGGACATGACATGGGAATTTTCCCTTTCCTCTAAAGTAAGAAGTAGGAAGACTTGTAGCATCTGTGATGTGCTTTGAGTATATAACATATAACTGCATAGCTAGAAAAAGTTCTAAATGTCTGTTACGGAGTTTTATGTAACATGATGAGTTTACATATACAAACCTGTGTGGTTTAGACTCTGAAAGCAGTCATCTACAAAGCTATTGCTTCAGCAGTATCCATACCAGTTCTTTCTTTTCCTTTGACATGAGCAGGTAAGATTGGCAGTGAAATTGGCTGTGATAATTGGTTGATATTTTTTTTTGTCATCTAGAGGATAGGATGATGGAATTTAAGTGTAATGTATTACAGTATGTGGGTTTTATTCACCTCTTAGCAGACCGTGACAACATTGTCAGGTCTCATGGAAAATTCTGAAGCTACTTAAATTTTCTAGAAACTTTTGTCAGGAATCCAAACTTTTTTATAAAAGAAAAGAAAAAGATATAAGTGTCAAGCCAGAATATGCATGGTTGAGGACTGAAATTAAATTTGAATATCCCAGAATCACAGAATGTTAGGGATTGGAAGGGACCTCGAAAGATCGTCTAGTCCAATCTCCCTGCCGGAGCAGGAACACCTAGATGAGGTTACACAGGAAGGCGTCCAGGCGGGGTTTGAATGACTCCAGAGAAGGAGACTCCACAACCTCCCTGGGCAGCCTGTTCCAGTGTTCTGTCACCCTTACTGTGAAGAAGTTTCTTCTCATATTTAAGTGGAACCTCCTGTGTCCCAGTTTGTACCCATTGCCCCTTGTCCTATTATTGGTTGTCACCGAGAAGAGCCTGGCTCCATCCTCGTGACACCCACCCTTTATATATTTATAAACATTAATGAGGTCTCCCCTCAGTCTCCTGTTCTCCAAGCTAAAGACACCCAGCTGCCTCAGCCTTTCCTCATAAGGGAGATGCTCCACTCCCTTCATCATCTTTGTGGCCCTGCGCTGGACTCTCTCCAGCAGTTCCCTGTCCTTGAACTGAGGGGCCCAGAACTGGACACAATATTCCAGATGAGGTCTCACCAGGGCAGAGTAGAGGGGAAGGAGAACCTCTCTCGACCTACTAACCACCCCCCTTCTAATACACCCCAGGATGCCATTGGCCTTCTTGGCCACAAGGGCACAGTGCTGGCTCATGGTCATCCTGCTGTCCACCAGGACCCCCAAGTCCCTTTCCCCTACACTGCTCTCTAATAGGTCATTCCCCAACCTGTACTGGAACCTGGGGTTGTTCCTGCCCAGATGCAAGACTCTACACTTGCCCTTGTTATATTTCATTAGATTTTTCCCCGCCCAACTCTCCAGCCTGTCCAGATCTCGCTGGATGGCAGCACAGCCTTCTAGCGTGTCAGCCACTCCTCCCAGCTTGGTGTCATCAGCAAACAATGATTGCCTACTTAGTTTTCTTATTTCTTGCACTGAGAAAGGAGCATCTGTGTCACCTAAATTATTTGTATTTGTCTTATTGGCAAATCATCTGCTATGGAGGAGTAGTTATGGTCTGCTGCTGCTGTGATCAGAAGTAAGTGGAGATGCTTAGGCACCAGTCCACTTACATTATCAATGTTATTTTGGTTGTTTATGACAAATGATTTTGAAGAGAGAACACAAACTAATTTTGATTTTCTTCAAAGCTCCTACAGAAGTGATCTGATGTAGTCTTGGTTTATTAATTGAACATGTTTCATATAATCTAACCGTTGCTGCATGACTCTGTATTACTGTGCTAGAGCTGTCTTTTTAGATTGCATGTATATTTTGTGCCATATACTTTTATCAGGTGCTAGACTTCTCTCCTGAAAGATTAGAAATTCCATAGATCTGGTTTCCATTCCAATCTTTGGGAGGCATAAGAAGGAGAATCTAGAACATTTTAGGCTGCTGAGTCTCACCTTGATCCCTGGGAAAGTGATGGATAAACCATTTCCCATCCTAGAAGCCATTTCCAAACACATAAAGGATAAGAAGGTGATTGGGAGTGGTCAGCATGGACTTGTGAAGGAGAAATCATGCTTAACTAACCTGATAGCTTCCTACAATCAGAGGACCAGCTCGGTGGATGAGAGGAGAGCAGCTGATATTGTTTGTCTTGGCTTCAGCAAGGCTTTTTTCAATGTCTCCCCTAACATCCTCTTACAAACTGATGAAATACAGACTGTTTAAGTGGACAGAGAGGTGGACTGAAAACAGGTTTAACTGTTGAGCTCAAAGGACAGCTGTAGGCAAATCGCTAGTGAAGGGTTGTTACTGGAGCCACTACTATTTAACCTTTTCACTAATGACCTGGATAATGAGGCAGAGTGCATGCTCAGCAAGTTTGCAGACAATACAAAATTGGGCAGAGGGGATGATACAACAGATGGTTGTGCAGCCATTCAGAGGGAGAGGCTGACCTTGATGGGCTGGAGATGTGGGCCGACGAGAACCTCATGAAGTTCAACAGAGGGAGAGTCCTGGTGGACAACAAGTTGCAAATCTGCCAGCAAAGTGCCCCCGTGACAAAGGTCAGACAGCATCCTGGGCTGTGTTACTAAGAGCATGGCCAGCAAGTCAAAAGAAGTGATCCTTCTCTTCTACTCAGCAGTGGTGAGTGGCACACCTGGAATACTCTGTCCATTTCTGGGATCCCCAGTACAAGAGAGACATGGACATACTGAGACAAATCCAGGGAATATAACTAATGGCTTGAAACATCTGATGTACAATGAGAGTCAGAGAGAGCTGAGATTGTTTAGCCTTGAGAAGGGAAGGTTCAGGGAGCATTTTGTCAAAGTGTACAAAATACCTTATGGGAGGAAGTAAAGAAGACAAAGTAAGGCCCTTCTCAGTCATACCTAGTAAAAGGACAAGAAGCCATGTATGCAAATGGCAATACAAGAAATCCATGTAAACGTAAGAAAACCCATTTTTACTGAGACGGTGATCAAACACTGGAACAGGTTGCCCAGAGAACTCGTGGATTCTTGACTGGACATGGCCCTAAGAAACCTGTTGTAGTTGACCCTGCTCTGTGTAGGGGGGATGGATGAAACAATCTTGAGAGGTCCCTTCTGGCCTTAAGGATTCAGTCATTCTGTGATTGATTTACCTTCAACAAAGCCTTTGCCTCTCCAAATCTTGAGCAAGTATTTCGGAAGCAAATATGCAGTTTCTTATTTTTTATAGCTAGAGAAATTCCTAGTAAGTAGTTGTTTCACAACAATTCTCGAAGTCTTGCTCAAAAATTATTTACTTTGAGCTACTTTATTGTCATCCTATTTTTTTCATACATCATCTTTCTTCCCAGCCATCAAACTAACTAATCCACACAGTAAATATTCCATTAGTTCTGGATAACTGTATCCTGTTTACTATTTTGTAGTTGATGGATTTTGACCATAATACCTCTTGCATCCCAAATGACAAAATTGTTTCCTACATGCAGGTTTTCATTGAGAGAAATATTATATATGTAACTTCATAGGTATGAAAGAGATTCCATTCCAGTGTGATATAATGCCAGTCTGTATGTAGAAGTGGTACTTTATCTTGCAACTTCAGGTACCCTGCCCACCTAGTCTCAGAGTTTTTTCAAAGTGAATCACACTTAGGTAGTCTTCTGGAAATTCTTGGACTTCTGGAAGTAATTTAATATTTAAAATTCAACCAACATTGGATATAGACTGCTTGGGTGTGTCGCAGTTTCACTGACTCTGATTTTATTAGCATTACCCATACACTTGTACTTTAATACTGTGAGGCTGGTCAATGTAATTACTGTTAAATCCCAGAAGGAGGGAATTCTCCTATGTGTATTTTGGTAGTATTTTTCCAATTTAACTGTGGCAAGAATTAGGCGTCTTCATAGTACAATTCAGTCTGCTTGTATTAACTACTTATCTCTTGAGGACCATAATTTAATTCTGCCTGTTGACAGAGGTTAACCGGAAAATACCTAATGTTGGTACCGATAAAGCTACCTCTTTGTCGTCTTCCTTGCAAATTTAGTTTTGAAAACTTGATTTATGCATAAAATGAATGAAAATTTGAAAACTATGTCATCTTAGATCACTCTTCATTTGGAGACAGGATATTTTAACTAGACTGACTTGGGCACAGATCACTTGAAAAATGGATATCCATCTATGATAATTATGCTAGAGCTGAGAAATACAAAAATATTGATGTACTTTGCTTTTTGAATGTGTGGGAAGGTCACTTCTGTGTTACTTTGTCAGTTGCACAACTGTTTTTTTGTGTTGGAAAGTATCCATAGCTTGCATATTCTGTGGGGTATATGTAAAATTACACTAATGGACAATTAGTATTTGGGGCTGTTGGAATATTGAAACAATTGTAAGGTAAATATATATATTTGATTATGTGGTTCTTAGTTCAAGATTCTAAAAAGAATCTTCTGCACATGAGAAAATGAGCAGAAAAAAATAAACCCCACATTATTTAATTGAAGAAAGACAGAATACACTGTTGACTTTGTCTTAGAAAAAATGAGATTAGCAAGTGAAGCTCCCTCAGAGGTGCAGATGGTTTGGATCAGGCAAAAGATCAAGTTCTTGAAGCTGAGTGGCCAGGTCTGCTGCTGCATCCACCATGGAAACTGAGGGCGAGAGAAGGTAGATTCTATCAGTAGGAGAGGTTGGTTTCTAATCTCCTTGGACTATGCCTTTAATCAAAATAATACTAGAGCTTTAAGGAAAAAAAAAACAGTGCAAATTCATGTGGGTTATTTGTTTAGATATACATATTTATAGTGCTGTCTTGACTGGCTGGTTTCTGGGTCCCCACAGAGTGCAAGCCTGACAAGCTGAACAATAAAGTCTAATTGCTACCAAGGTTGAAGGCCTTTGAGAGAATGTCTAGCTGGGAAGAGTGACAATGTAACAAGGCTGTGTAACATTCTTTCATGACTCTGACCACATAATGTATTGCAAATTAGCGTTACAAATTTTGGTCATTCCATGAAAGTCTTTAGGATTTTAGAAAAGGTTTTCTATTAATTGTAATATTTTATTGCCAGTAATATAACGATTGCTATTTTAATGTGTTTTATTTGCAAGATCAAAGCACCAGTTAAATAAATGAAGAGTTGCATACTTCTGATTTCAGTTTCAGGCGAATATGTAACTTTAAGATAACAATTTTTTTCTGTCTTGTTACCACATTAGAATAACTAGAATTAGAAGTGAAATTCAGAGAAGATAAGTTTAACTACATCAGTCTTGTCTTATTAGATATTTTATATTTTGAAGAATGTTTTTGTTAGACATGGAATCATTACTTATGTGGACTTTCATTTCTCAATGTCTGTCAATGCAGTTCAAGGAAAGCCTTGAAACACAAAGCATTAACTTAGGAAAAAATTATTTTGATGGTAGGTTAAAGCTCATTTATAGCTTGCATCAGATTGCAAGTGAACATGCTCTAGAAGTTAATGAAACTCAATAAATACACCATTCTCAAGAAAGCTCATAAAGTGTAGGAAAAGCCCCACATCTCATGACTCCAGATAAAATTGTACTGGGTTTTCTTTTTTATTAACTTTGTTTGGTAGAAAGGTGATATTTTGTACTAGTATATGTTCAGAAGTGCCTGATTTGTTTTCCATGCGACCACATCTTTTCTTGCCCATTTTATTTCCTTCTTGAATAGCTATTGTTCTGCCACTTAACTGTTTTCTTATTAGCCAAGTCTACAAATCCTAAGGCATAAAAAGTCTCTTCCTTAAGAATAACTTTAACTAACTACGTTAATCATTTTGATGACAAGCTACTCACTAAATCTCTGGTACTTATTTAAAGGTCTTCACCCTTGCCACTTGCCTGTGGGAATGTTTGAAAAGACCTCAGATGTGGAAAATAATGTTTGAATTTTTTAAATTTCAGTTGCCTTCCATTCCCACGCCTCTTTTGTATGTCACCAAAGTAATTTTGTCTTTTTACTCCCATGACTTACCCAGCTTTTATATGATTGGTTTTTATCTGATAGCTGTTCTACATGTAAATGAGCAAAAGTTCTTTTGTGCTGTGTCCAGTTCACCATTCAGTCACTTAAAGCATTTTGCTTTACTGCCTTCGAGCAGGCAAAAAGTCTCTCTAGGAATCAAGATAATGTTCTTCAGCTTTCAGACCTCCAGTTTTAACTGAATTCCTATTTATGTGGTTGCATATTATCAAGATTACCAGAGAACTGGGGAAGCTGGAAATGGAGGTATTTGGGTAGAAGGGCTACAGACAGTTTGTAGAGAGTACACTGTTTGGAACCAGCAACTCTGTCAAACTGAAGTTGTGTCTTAATTTTAAGGCTGGTCTCTTCTTTCTCAGTGTTTGTTTTTTGTTGTTGTGTGGGGTTTTTTTTTTTTTTTTTTGAATGCTTCATAGATTAAATTCTGAGGGACATAGTCACAGCAAGGAAGAAGGAAAAGTGCAAGCTTATACTACTTAGGTGGTTGTGTCTGCCATCCATCTGAGGTAAATGATATGCCACTCCTGCTGCCAGAAATGTGAAGTGTTCATCTGTAAACTAAGGCTTCTGGCATGGATGAGCCCTGAAAAGAGTGTGTGTGAGCACAGACGAACGTGCCAGTGCAGGATCTGCGGGCGGGCAGTTGAGCTGTTGTCCTGGCAGAACTCTGCCTGAGGACAAATTGAACTAATAAGTTTTTCAAGTTTGGGACTTAAACCATCTAGAGATCTGGTGGTTGTATTTTTGACAGAAACTTGGTGAGTGGCCAACACTGGGTGTGTGAGTACGTGTATTCACAACTATAGAAATAAATAAATAGAGGGGGGAAACGTGGCTCCGCAGCTGGCCTGACTTGGCCTGGAACAGTGTACAGTTACAAAAAGGGGAAAATGTACCCTTTCCTCTGGCCTTCCCACAAGAGTTTGTCCCCACCTCTCTTGCGTGGTTGTTATAGATTATGTGGTCATAGGGTGAGCGAGGTTTATGTCCTTATCAGATACTCATTCTTTCTTCAGGTGCATGTGTAATTCCAACTTACTGTGTAGACAAACAATTTCCACAGTTGACAAAAATGGTAAGAATGTGTGGATGTGGGCAGAAGGGGAATCTGGTGTTTTCAGTGGCAAGACATGCTCAAGATTGATTTAAGTACTGTGAAACTGTGCTAACTTGAGTAGAAACATGAAGCATGCAAAATAAAAGACCACTAAGAAAGGCGGCTGCCACTTTACTTTTCCTCAGTTAAGTAAAACGTAACTGATCTTGACATAAAGCTGAACATTTTGTTCATGATGGAAATAGCTGTATAATGAGGGAAAGAATCTTGGAAACCATGGAATAAAACAGTAATCCTAAAATAAAATCTTGCCATGCAAGGAAATACTTAGTTTGAAACAAGACATTTTGAAAAATCACTTCAACCTCAGTCAGTAATTCCTGAAGCTGAATCTCCAACCATTCTGAGAAGAAACAGAAGAGTTTGCTCCCTTATTCTGTGTCCTTGCTGATGACAACAGAAGAATATCTGCTTAGGACATATACTGGTGATTTCTGAAAAAAAAGAGAGGAGGAGGATTGTAATTCCAAATGTATGATCTGGATAGTAGAGGTATGAATGGACAGTTCCTTGTGCAATCAAACATTTATTTAATGTCATATTTATAAAAAATATGCCATAAACTCAAAAATTGTAGGTGAATCTGTAAGGTTTGTTTTGTTTTTAAATCTAAGGCCTTTTGAATACTTCCTCTTTATATTCTTTATTTTTCTGTTTTTTCTCCCAGTTGTTAGTTATAAGTAATAGTGAGAAGGGACCACTGGAATCCAAACATAGTTAGTATATTAGAATGGAATACTACTAGATTATTACAGTTTTAACTGTGACTTTGTCTAGCCAAGTCTTGAAAACAGCTTAGGACAGAGATGTCACAGCCTCTCTAGAAACCTATTCCAGTGCTATACTACTTGGCAAGAGCAGTTTTCCTTGTTCTCCAGTTTGAACATCTCACGTTGAAATCCATGACCGTTGTCCCTTCCTCTATTTTTGCAGCTTTGTGTATTCACGACTCCTTGTTTAACTCAGACTTTTGTATTCCTGATGTTTTCTGCTAAAGACCTATTTGTTTTTTCTTTGACAAGGAAGGATCCAACTTTTCCAGCTTTAATGCAAATGTATGACTTTCTCATCATTCACATTGTAAGGAGTGCATGTTTGATCCAGATAAATACCACAGATTTTACTAAACTGTGATCTTAGGCTGTTTTTGCATCTGGAGTGTTTACCAGATAGACTAGTCTGTACTATTATTAACAACCCTATTTTCACATTAATACTATAATTTATAATGAAATATATTTTAATATATCTATATCAACTATGGTCTACAAAAATATAAATTAACTATATGTCTTAACTCTATTTTTATATAACTAATTTATAATACAAATAATATACTGTATTCCATAAATTGACACAACATAGTATTCTAATTATGTATTGATGAAGCTTTTGAAATTCCCACTTAGCTTGTCTGAGGTTCATTTTGAGGGGCATCTGTGTTGGTTCTGAAACCATTTACATTGCAGTAGTTTTTCAGTGCCTTTCTGTAACTCATTATCCAAGATCACTCTTATGTATCATCCCCTCTTTGGCATTGCTTTGGATTTTATTTCAATTTTTTTATGTGTCCACATAAATGAAATAAACCAGCATCAGAGAATGTCTTTAAGTAGAAGGTGGTGGGATTTACCACTTTGCTGAAAAAAAAATCTAATTAGGAGGAAAAAATTACCTCTTTAGTCAGATAACATCCCAGGATTTTTTTATCTCAGCTGCATAAATACTTATGTCAGAAAAATATACAGAGCCATATAATGAGAGTATAAATAAAGACTGAGAAGTCAACAGAACAGTGATGACTTTAGCCAAGGCCATTACAAGAAGGTTGACTATTTATGCCCTGGGTGTGTGTACTGCAGAAGCAGAGAAAACTTCTGCAAGAAGTAAACTGTACCAAGAATGTGGATAGTAGTTAGACTAGGCAGTTCTGATCAAATTAAGAAACAAATATATGTGTGTGTGACTTCATGTGACTTCTGGTAGCTGGCTCCAGAGGATTTTTGATACCAAGATGCAAAGAATTCAGTTTCAGCCTTGGAATTCTCCCAGTTTTAAACAAGATACAGTTAAGACATAGCACCTAAATTTTGACCCATTCTTTCAACTTAAACATGCCCTTCATGAGACTGCATCAAGAAAAAAATCTTCAAAATGCGTTTTTTTCTCCATATTTCTGTTTTAGCTGAATAGTGTTTCAATTGTGTGTTCTTCAGGTTCTAGGAAAAACTGTATGGCCATATATATACAATATGAATTCCATGTGGTACTCATGATTAAAGTGACTTGCACAAAGGTGTTTACATATTTTAAAGTAGCTTCTAACACAGATCATTGTTTCTCTGTCATGTAAGAGAAGTTTAGGAATGGACACCAGCACCTGCACATTCTTAATGGATTTAGATAAGAATATAGAATTAAATAAAATTCTGGTATGCGGTATAGCTACTTAACTGTGATGGGTAAACTTAGAGTCATCAACATTATGTTCTGTTGGTGTATCAGTACTTTGCTTCTGTTATCCAACACCTGGAGTTACTAAGTTTATTTGACTGTTTTAAGTGCCCAAACCTTTCCCCAGCACACGCAGAGCATAAGTTATAGCAAAATATATTGTGGAACTATGTACATAGATTTAATTTGGTTCTGTGCTGGGTGATGAAAAGTTACATTATGTCTCTGATCCTTAACAGAAAAGAGGTATGAAAGATTGCATGGAAGAGCTGCTATTGGTTTTCTTGCTACCTTAATTTGGCACAGTTTTTACTGAAATTTTCTAGTAATTTTTTTGCACTCAGCACCGTGATATCTGAGTGTCTATTAAACATTAGCTGCTGATTTGGGAATTTCCCCACAAAGGGAATTCAAGGCAATTGTAAAATACCTTATAAATCAATCTATAAATTTCTAAGTTCTTGTACAAAGGGAATTGGAATCAGTATTATATTTTTCCAGTGATAATGCTGGGGACATGGAGATCAGATTTCCTATGCTTAAAAAGAAAATGAAGGACCTTGTCAGACTTCCATCATTAGATTTGAAACAATACTTCATGAGAAGTGTCTTGGGGTGGTCTACCCTCATTATGTGTGTGTATGTGTGCTTGTTTTCCCCTAACCAGATATGTAGTGTGTACTCCCTCCCATAAAAGGCACCATTTGACCTTCCTGTATCTCCTCTGTCAAGAAAAAGAAACGTTGTTTTGCTTCATTTATTAGAAGTACTAAGAGATACTTTCAATATTGCCACATCGCCAAAAACGCACATATGTAAATATATTTTATTTCTTTTACACTTCCAGACTTTTTCTTCCAACAAAATTTCCATTTTTTTTTATAAAGCAGGGCAGGTATTATTTGCATTTTGCAGATGTGGAAAAAAGAGGATTAATGTGGGTCTTGCAATAAACCAGTGATAGACTTGGAAGCAGAACTTAGATATTTTGCCTTCCAGTCATTAATGTGATTGATTCATATGTGTATACTTTGTGGCAGAGGAATTTTTAAAAGCTATTTCCATTTCTTTTAATTTAAACCCCCCAAAAGAGACAGAAACTGAGAGAAACAAATCCCATTCTTTGTAGACTGCCACATGAAAGAAATTCATGGGTCTTGTTTTGCTTTGGTTTTCTTTACAAGTACAATGCTCTAATGGAAAAAACAAAAACAAAAACCAACTGGTATGTTCTTAAAAGCAAGCTTATATTAAAAATGGAAATGAAAAAACAGTAAAATGTAAATTGTGTAAGAAAAATGTACATAAAGTTTTTGCTGTTGTGTTGCCAGCACCTTGTGTTATCTATATAATGTAAATGTGAGTTCCTCCAATTAAAACCAGTGGATCTTTTTAACTTGCATACACATGCCTCAGATTCCCTACCCTGAAAGCCTCTTTCTCCAGGTATTGGCAATTTGAAGGTTTATTTTACAGATTTTTGATTTGTATGTATATTCTTTATATGTCTTAATAATTGTATATTCATATTTTTATAAATTGTTCCACTTATAAAAATTTGTTTTCCTATATGAAAGGACTTTGGTAAATGGATATTTTATTTTACACTTTTATGACTGCTTTATTTCAGTGTCTTGTCCATGGGAAGGCCTTTTGGTTATTTGGATGTATTGATTTTTAGAACCAAGAAGACTGAGAGCATAGTCGTTCGTAGTATTAAAAAAAAAAAAAAGAAAAAGAAAAAAGTGAAATTGCCATGTTGAAAATAATTACCATATTGGTATGTAGTCTGGTAAAAACTGAAGAAGAGCTTAGAGAAATGGTTCTTGAGAGCTAGATGGCAGAGGAAATTGTTCTTAAAACAGCTCGTTCCAGTTTTACTTCCCATTCTGTTGCAGAGCGGTCGTATCGCGAGAAGCCGTCCCAGGCTGCTGGAAGCCCAGTGGGGATGGCAGCTGTGGGGAGGGAGGAAGAGGCCTCCTGTGGCCAGGGCCTGAGCCTCCCAGGCACAGAAGAGCATGTGGGCACAGACAGTGACAGATCAGAACCCTGGTGTTGAGATTTTTCAAAACACTGCTAGGAACTTGTTGTACTGTTGCCAGCTGCTTCAGTAACACTCTTTTAGATGTTACTTTATCTGTAATCTCATCAATTTAACAGTCGTCTAAAATCAGAACCTTTAAGATGAATTTTGAGGGAATGCAGTGTACACAGTGTCATAAATGTGTGTGTATAACAGGAGAACTTTGATGCCCTTCCTTGTGTGCTCCAAGGAGAATGTAGATAGAAGCTAATATGAGAAAACTTACTGTGCCTTTGTCTTATGAGCAAAGAATCTTTTATCTGAGAATAGTTGGCCTAAATGGCAAACAATTTTGTCTTTTTTTTATTTTCAGTTTTGGTTTTAAAGACGTGCTTTTCAATTTTCTTTGATTGCAGATTTTGTCACCTAGGTGTTACTACAGGTTTGGCTCAGGTGTAGTCAGTTTAGGAGATTGGGAGATGTCCAAGTCAGAGACATGAACAGCATGTACCTGTAACCTCCATGACAGCTGTTTTTGCTTGGACCTGTCCATCTTGAACACACCATTTTAACGAATATTTAGCACTCCCCCCACATCTAAGAAAGTAGAATCAGTGCTGGCATAACAGCATGTGATCACCTTATGCTCCGACAAGTGAACCTCTGTTTGTAGAGCATTGCAGCAAATGGGCAACTGATGCTTGAATGCAAAACTAGCTAGAGGAAACAGGACAGGAATTAGAAGGAGATTAATGCTAAACATTTAAGTGCTCTAAATAAAAGCTCATAGAAGTGCCTGAGGAATTTGAGCTGTGTTTTTAGCATTGGCTTTTTAAATACCAAGTCTCCCTTACACGAGAGGTTTGGGTTCTTGCAGGGACTGCTTTGGGAGTGTTGTCACTCTGGGAGCTACACTATTTATGCTGCTGATTACTCTGTTAGGTTTCTTACAGATGAGAGCATAAGAACTCAAGTCTAGTCTGTATTTAGAGATTATAATCCCATATGGCACAGTAAAAGATTGGTTGCTTTCTCCCTCCTGCTTGCTTGAGATCAACTGTGTGATAAAAGTCGTAGAACCCAATTAAAATAGGGGAGAAGGGTTAAAACACAAAAAGAACAGAAAGCAGAAAACTCTAAGATGATGAAATATTAATAAATTACATGTTTTAGTCAAGCCTTGGAGCAAGATAGATCAAGTATAAGCACCCTACAAAAATCAACTGAAAATGAAATTCTGCACATGACAGCAAGGGTACTTTTCTTTGATCTCAGCTGTATTGACAGTACAATTGAATTTAAGAAAAGATAAAGCCCAGCAATATCACTTTACAGAGAGATACTACTACCAGAGAAAACCTGTCTACCAGCCCATGTGCACTATATCACCGAAATATTGACTATATGACAGGTGGGCATGCAGGTGAGCAGAAATCTGTGAGGAATATTTGTGAGCAGTTCTAATTTGAGTTGAGTAGTTGGCTGAAGATGACCCAGGGGGTTCTTTTATAATATGAATAATTAATTGAAGTGTGTATTTCTGTTATCTTTCCAATAACTGGATATCTTCTGTTTCTAATGAAAGAAAATTTCCTGTTACAGGATATTAAACTGATCTCCACTGTCTTATGAATTTAATAATTGTCTGGCATATGATCTTTAATTATTTTCAACAAATGGGTAAAAATTAATAAATAAGGAGACTTTTACACAGGGCTGTAAGATTTATAGTGTAGAAAATATGGTGCTGCTCCCTACTGTGATACAAAGTCTCTATGATTCCTGCTCTTATGCTGATAGCTGCCCGAGAACTGTCATAAGTTTCGAGTGGCTTTCCCTTGGTCCTACTCTAGGAACAGCTGAATGCACTGCAAATATGCCAAATTAACTGTTGATATATATGGAGTAGAAAAACTGTTATATTTTATGGTAATTAATGCTGAGTGGAATTTGGAGTTGTCTGCAGCCCTAATCATAGTTATATGAAAAAGACACTAGGCAGTGTCTGAAGTTTACAAACCATGTCAAGACACAGGCTACTGTCACTGCATTAAAATAGCTACTTTATACTCAACTTTTAACAGGGAAACGTATTTAAGTGTAGATTAAATTAAGTATGTACTTACAGTATTTATTCTCTCCTTTAACATCTTAACACTTCAACACTCCCACCTCCTAGTAGTCATATCATTGTGAAAAAGGTCCCATATTGAAAAGATTTTCCAATGTGAATCTTTCAGAGGGAATTAATTTGTATATTCTTTGCAGAATCTTCCTTCAACTCCTTGTGTAACACCTCAAAGAAAGGAAAGGCTAATTAATAATTATGTTTATAAGGCTCAAATACAGTATTTGTATTATTAGGCTATCCTAGAAGAACTGATTGCTAACTTTTTTAGGAATTTCAGCCTAGGGATTTATGATAGCAATGTCAAAAAAGTTCTCTTAGACTCAGAATTAGGCGTGGGAATTTAAGGAGAGGATACACTGTATTCGTGCGTAATAAAAACTGAGATGTGTTTGTAGATACAACTTTGCACCTTACTTTCTAACTGATGGTTTTGAGGAAACTAGTTAGAGAAATAACTAGAGAAGGATGGAGGTCTCTTTCTCTAGTACAGTATACAAACAAAATTTTAAAATGTAAACTTCCAAGTGGAGAGATGTGGCTGCAGGCTTTTTATTCATTGCTGATTGCAATGGCCACTGACCTGGAAGCCTTTTCCAAAGAAAATTACCCTGAAGAAAATTCTCAATCTATCCCACTGTCCCTGTAGAAGTTGTACTAGGTCTACCTTAGAATTTTGTTTTTTTTGACTTTGGAGTCATGGCTTCTGTCATCCTTCATAGAAGGAGACTTTATTTACCCCACTGCGTGTAATAAGAAGATTACAGTCTTTGTATTCTTAGTAACCAGAGCTTATTATGTGTACCCACCCAAATTTATTGTGTAAAACTTTCCCCTCATCTTTCCTCACTTTGGAAACAGTCTTTGACTTGCTGCTTAGGGGTTTTCTTTGTTACCCAAATTTTTGCCTCTTATTGCTAAATGTGCTTATTGCTTTTCTGTTTTCAACCCCTGAGATCCCTTGATGCTCTACTGCTACCACTTCACCTATTGCCTTTGTACCCCAGGCTCTGATGTGAGGGACACCGGGCATCTCCAGGTGTCACCCTCACGGGCACTTGTGTTGTCTTGTGCTCTCCTCACGTTCCTGCCTCCCTGCATCAGGTGGTGTGGGTTTCAAAAGTAGAAAGGCCACCAAGACTGGTGTTCTCTTCATTGCACTTTCCTCTGCATTTAGGGTTCACCAAACCTCTAAATGTGACATTTACTGGGTGTTCTTTTATCCTTTTTCCTTATAAAAGGATCTATTTCTCTTTTCTTCCTGTGGAAACGTCCCGGTTTTCCCCTTTCTCTCTTGACAAAGGCTGTGTCTATTCCCTTCTTATCCTTAAAAGGAGCCCCTCCTGCCCCACCACTTGCCCCATCTCATGTATCAAAATCCCCCAAATCTGAGTAAAAGAAGTGCTGCATTTCATTGATGCCTATCTGCAAATTTGTTTCCTGCCTACTTTAGGTCTCAGTACCTGTTCTAAATTCCTTCCTCCTTCCAATTTTTCACTGATCAAGAAATCATTCTCTTCAGTTCGATGCCTCTTAGTAGCTAGACTCCATGGAATGGATAATCAAGTGTATCACTGTTACCTGGAAAGGATTAATAGGTGCCTTTATCAGCCAGCTCTGTTAGGTGTGGATTTATACAGTTACAGGCAGTTAAACCTGTCACTCTTCTAACCCATCTAGCTCTGATTTTCTGTGCTCCTCCTTCCCTTTCTCTTTCCCAGGCCAGTAAATGATTCAGAGAACACTAAAGTTTTAGAATTAGTTTTAAATATTACAGCCAGTTATCATAATACTTACAGGTATCCCTGTAAATGTTATCAACTTGGTAAGTCTACAAAGACATTACATTTCAAATGTATTTTTATATGGATAGCAACCAGCTATGTCTTGTCAATGCTGTTGCTAAAAGTCTCGTTACATGATGTGGAACTTCGTGCTTCAGAGGACACTTCATGTAGAATTAAAAAGTATAGAAGTTAAGGTCTCCATGAACTGAGCAGTCTGTCACCTAGAATGGCTGAAACCAGCTTCTGTTAATCAGAAAAAGCTGCACAAAAAGGTGTTGCTATACACAGTGTGAGGGACCTGAACACTTTTTAGCATTTTCCTGGCTTTCAGAACAGTGAGGCCAGCCAAAGGAAAACCCAAGAGATGTATATTTGCTTCAGATATCTGAAAAACAAACTGTTTATTCTCCAGCTGAGAGTCCATTGCTAAAACCTTCAATCACTCAAATATCATACTAGTGACAGTAGTACCACTGAAGCTCGTTAAAATCCAATCGAAAGACCTGAAGGATTCCTTTCCTTGATGTGTCATCCCATACAGTTTTAAAGCAACATGCAGGGCTTCATCTGTATGCAGAACTGACGGCTTTTAATGGAATGTAAAGATGTGACATCTGTGACAGCTGAGTCCACTTTTATAAAGAAGAAAAGAAGGGTTTCCACAAATACAGATAGGCACAGCGTTACCAGGGAAGTATTAAGAGCTGCCGATATAATTTAATTTTCAGGAATGATAAACTAAATATGTGTAGGGATGTTCAAGCTGGCTTATATTCTAAGCCAGATGTCTTTGGCAAGAAACAAGCAGAAACTGTATACCAGGTTGCATATTTGTCTCTAATTCTAAACCATGGTACATTGTCACTGGTTTGCTGACAGCCATCTGCTCAGACCTCATTTGATCTTCCCATTCAGTCACAGTTCAAGTAAAGGAACAAAATATATGTAAGGGAGGGGAATTATTGGGCTATTTTTCTCATGGAGAAAATAAATAATATTAAATATTATTTAAATCTTCTTTCTCACAAGATATATATTAAAAAGATACTGAAATCATGCACATATTCTTCATGAAACAGGAAGAATTTTAGACACATACAACTGTGACTACAGCTGCACCATCTGTTGTATTTGTATATCTGTATATCTTACATATATAATTTATAAATATGCTAAATTTATAAATACACTATTACAGCACTTATATGTATTTAGTAGCCCTTTTGTAGCGAAGCCTATGGCAAACAAATGTATGTAACATGCAGCAACTATTTCAATATACTAGAACAAAAGGGTGCAGTAAAATTGACACAATGTTCAAAATATTCTTTCATGGTCTTACATGTAACTGAAGAGTTTCTTGACTCAGTGCAGAGGAAACACCAATCTGTGTTACTATAGAAATATTCAATTTAAATTTGCAGTTTATTAAGCATTTATTTCGTAGTATCTCTCAGTTAATCAGCTAATTTGTGCCTCAGAATACTGACTGTATGGAAATGAAGTGCAGATAACATATTCTATTCTATGGAAAGCTGGGAGACTGCGTTGTGAAAAATACATTTTTCATTCTGCCTTCAATATGATAATCAGTGAAGGCCTTGACATTGCTAATTGTGCTTTATATGCATTGAAATTGAACAAATCAAAGGTGGAAGGCCTTACAATATTATCTGAGGAGAGCAAGTTGGTTCTCATTTTAGTAGGGTATTATGTAGCTTGGGTTTAAGTAACACATGCATGTAAAATGGTAAACATAAATGGTACACGTAGCTAAAATGTTGGTCTTAAAACCAGCATGGATTTATGGAGGGGAAATTGTGCTTTGCCTACCTGACAGCCTTCTACAACGAGGTGGCTGGCTTGCTAGATGAGGGGAGAAGAGTGAATGTTATTTATGTTAGTTTTTATTAAGGCTTTTGATGCTATGTCCACGTATCTTCATAGAAAAGCTGATGAAATATGGGTTAGATAGTCGCAAGGTGGATAAGTGTGATAATCAGCACGGCAGATTGAAAACTGAATGGATAGGCCCAGACAGTTGTGGTCAGTGACACAAAGTCCATGTGGAGGCAGGTCACTTGTGATGTACCCCAGGGGTCACTATTGGGTCAAATACTGTATAACTGTATATTCCATAATGACCTGGATGATGGGTCAGAGTGCACCCTCAAGGCAATACAAAATTGAACAGAGTGGCTGATACACGAGAAGACCGTGCTGCTATCTAGAGGGACTTTGGCAGGCTGGAGAAGTGGACTAAACAAGAACCTCATGAAGTTCAACAGAGGCAAGTGCAAAGTCCCACACTACCTCCTGGGGAAGAACATCCCCATGCAGCAGTACAGACTAGGACCAAATGGCTAGAAAGCAGCTTTGCAGAGAAGGACCTGGGTGTCATTTTTCCCCCTCCTTCAGTGGAAAGGATCTGGGATAGATGAATCATACAGGTGTCTCTTTCTCTCCTCCATCCTCTTTTAGCAAATGGAGGAAGTGCATGAGTGGGGGGAACCAAACCTACAGTGTCTTCTGAGTATGGAGACGCTGGGATTCAGATGAGGGAACTGATTAAAAATTGATGTTTTTAGCTATATCATTGTAAGTTGACGTGTGCTATCTAAGAACAGAATATATGCAATTTGGGAGAATTCTTCTTTGTTTTAGATCAGTGCTGTCTCTCAAAGTTCCTTTTACTTTTTCTTGTTAGGCCTGCTTGGCCTACCAGGACCATACTACTGCATTGCAAAGGTTTTAATGAAGGTCATGCGGCTAATAAACACAAGGAAATAACTGTAGAGAGTGCTGCTTGCTTCTTCATGCATAGTGCACTCCTTCTACAGATACAGTATTTGTACAACCAGGATTTTGCACTTTGAAATTTGTGCCAGAATACAGACATATATTTGAAAATCAGTGTGTGCCTGATGCAAATTGAGCATATTAATACCTTTGAAAATGAGATGCCCATTAAATTTTGTGCTTTAGATTTTTGGTTCAGTGGGAGTTCTGCCATGGGTGTCAGGGAGACAGGATTTCATCTTCACCTGTATTTTTCCTGTTCTGCTGTGAAAAACAACCTTCTGTGACAGCGCTAGGAAAAAGAAAATTAATTACAAAGCTGGAAGAATGCTTACATAATACAATAGTGGGGTAAGCCAATAGAAATTTTTTCACTCAGTCTCCCAATCTGTAAAACTGATTGGGTTTTGCTATTAAAATCAGCAAAGTCCCTACAGATTTTCAATGCTGTAAGCTGTGGAGAGGCAAGGTAATATTACTAGATATCAATATACGCTCTTTCAGATGCCTGTTATTTTGTAAGGATTATAGTTAGCTTTACTATCAGGCTGCTTCAGGTTAGGGTTTTTGTGTTGGCAGTTGCACTTCCCCCCTTCACACCATGAGAACTGGTGTGGTAGTTGCACATCCCTCTCTCAGAACTGAGGCCTTCAATGGGGCAGCTGATGGCTCTTTGTGGAGACCCAGAGTCGGTGGGCAGGGTCGTCAGCAGAGGAGGGGCCGAGAGCGCGCACAGCCCGGAGAAGCCGAGAAGCTTCTGGAATGCCCACAGCCAGACCTGATCAGACCATAAATGGGGTTCCCACCGGAGACTCCCTTTGTGTGGTCTCCTCGGAGCTGCGGGTGTGCCATGCTGCCGGAGTCCCTCCCCTTAGATGGAGAAAGCCGTCTGAGGTAACTTCCCGGGATGGGGAGCGCCTCACCTCTGCATGTGGGTGAGTGATAAATTACTGAATATATGCTTTAATAAGACCTCGCCTGGTAGGTGTGTGTAAATTCCTTGTCTGGGACAGACGAGTGTAAATTCCTTGCCTGGGGCAGGCAAGCGTAAGTCCTGGCCGCAGTAGGCTACTGTTTATCTCTTATGGGCAAAACGGAGCAGAGAGGGCTCTGGTTTGGTTTTTTGTGAGTGCATATATGCACGCCGTGGATCCTCATTATCCTTATTTCGCTACACCCCAAATAATCTCCTAACCTAATATCCGAACCTGTATCTTATGTTATCGGAGTGCTAACTAATTGTATAAACCCCGTTTCTAATCGGTTTATCGGCGGTACTTTTCCGGCCAGAATAAAGTTTGTTTTGGACCTTGTTGTCCGCCTAAACTTATTTTGGGGTGCCTCTGTGACAGTTTTATACTATGTCTTTTGTGTTGAAGTTAAATGTGCAGCTGAATGCATGTAATGTTACTCAGTACAAAGAAAGAAATTACCTGAAAGTAAAAGCGAGCCATATCTACTATCAAACATTGAAAACTACATTTCCACTTCCTTTGGAAGGAAAAGAAGGATGACTACCTAACAGTACAATGGTCTAGGGCAACTAACATAAACGGGGACTGAAATATTTGTTTTCCGATTTTGTTTTCTTCTGGACAAATGGGCTCAGTGTCAATTTTTTTCAGACTGCAAGCTCTGTTGTGTCTGGACAGCTATTTCTTCAAATTGGGCTTATTTTCCAGTTGTATAAAACTCTTCATCTACATTGTGGGTAGAGTGCATTAAGTTATTCCCTGTGGTGCACAGCTGGAAGCTATTCTGTGCTGCAACATTTTGTTTTGTTTTGTCCCAGTTTTTTCTCCCCACTGTGTTCCCACAGCCTCGCAGGGCTCTGCGCTGCAGCAGCAAAGTCTTGCTTTTTCCAGTGACACTTCTGAGAACATCTGAAATTGACATATTCTCTTTTGTCTTTTTAGTACAAATTCAGCGGCAAACAGCTCTGCTTGACTGCACGAACATTTCAAAGTGCTCTATAGACGAGGAAGATTGGCTTGAAAAGTTAGACATATTTAGGCAGGCTGTTTTATTTGCTTCTTTGAAGAGACTAGGGATATTTTGAGAAGATTGAAGGAAATATACAGTGCCAAATATTGGTCTGTTTAGAAGAGAGAAGAGGAATATGCAGGTCTTAACAGAGCTGTCTTTTTTGGGAGGAAAACATTTTCTCTGTTCTAATGCTTTAATAAGACACAAAGAAATCCCAGAGTTGGTAAACCAAAGTTTGTCTTCTATCTTGGAAGTATTTTAAAAATACTATTAAATAACAAAAATGATTTTTTTTTTAAAGTTAACACTTTGATTATGCATGCAGGGACTGTGATTATTTACATTAATTTTACCCTCAGTAAAATAGGGCACCGATCTTATAGCTCTGTAATTACAATCTAGACATTGAATAATACTGAATGCAAAAGGTGTGTACCAACCATTTTCTGTCAGGAAGAAAGGTTACAGACCCTTCTTTCAGTGTGTAATTGCAGTGGTCTTTCTGCTTCTATTTTTCATCTCTCCCAGTCTCCCCCACTCAGGTAGCCAGTTCCTTCCTTCATCTCCACGTGAAGATCTCTGCTGCTGTCTTCCATCTCCTGTCACTAATTGGTGTTTCTTTTGTTCTCGCTCAAGGTGGCTGCCGCTTCCTCCATGCAGTAGCAGAAGCCTAACACAGGTTATAATCTTGATCTTGGTTCTTCCCCTGTGATTCCTGCTTCCATTGTAATGCTGGAGTGTCATTCTATTGAGATGTATCCCACCAGTTGCTCTGTAGATGTAGGATCCTGATGTGATTGAAACTGTATTTGCAACTCTCCGTGGGTTATGTGAAAGGAAGAAAAACATAGCTGTCAGGACTGGTAAATGGCAGGAAGACTAATGTACAAGGTAATTATTTTGTTTACATTGGTATCTATTTTCAGTACCCCTCCTTTGCTGTAGTTGCTCCTTCACATATTTCAAAAGTGGGTTACCCCAGTGACTGTCCCCACTTCATAATGAACCTGTAATCACCATTCAGCAGCTGCAGATAATATATTTGATTTCCCACTAGAATCCCTCCATCCTCTCTCAGCTCAGGAAATAGCTAGGTCTTGCAGAGTGCTCTGAAGGTCAATCAAGTTGTGCTATTTGGGAGGAGAGAGTGAGACTGAATTCAACAGCTGACAGGCTTTATGAAAATGTCTTGTACCTGCTACTTGTGTAGCTCATGTGCTTCTGCTGATCTCAACCATTGCAATGAAGCATGTGGAAAATCTGTCAGTTTGGCAGAGAAGTAGGTAACAGGGCATGACAAAATAGGGCAGGATGCCAGGCATCAGATTGGTGGGTTGTATTCCACTGGTACTCATTGAGCTTTTATGAGCTGGAGGTTAGTGAGGAAATGTGAAAAGCACGTAAAAGAAAACGTGTGAAGCTGGGCCGTTAGTTTCTTTTATGCAATGAGATTAGGAAAACATAAGAAAATCAGGTAGTACTGCTGTGCAGAAAACCGTAAAGAAATCACCAATCTCAGAGAATGTTCTGAGGATCTGTAGAATAAATAACCATTAATAAGACCTTTGTGGGTGCAAGATAATAATGAGAGGCAGTATAGAGGTCAATGGCTGGTGGTAAAAAATAATACTGGCAAAAATGTCATGATTTCATTAGCAACGCCACACAAAATTAAGTTTACAATTTCTATTCCATTTTGGGTGGACCTTCATGTAGGGCTATATGTGCTACCACCCTTAGTAAGAAACTACTACAGGTATGTGTTAGAAGCAATAGTGAGGAAAAATGTGAAAGAGGAGAATGATAACAGTGATGCCTCCCAGGATAAAACCCTGCAACAGCCAGTGATTTCTGAACTGACAGTTGAACACCAAGCCCTTCATGTTTAATAGCACCAGGCGAACCCATGTTACATGTATTAATCTAATTGGTTTTTAATCCATTCCTGCTTTTGGAATTAAAAAAATATAGAATTTATTAATGTTTTCTAGATACTAATTTCTATCATACTGAAAAGCAGTTCCATTTATAAACAGACAAAAAAAATCCTAATCAATGAAGACAAATTTGCATGATAAGTTGACTCAGCACCCCCAATTTGTGGTAGAAGGGTAACTAAACTTATCACGTTTACTTCCAAATGTTCACTTGCTAAACCCATTTATGTTTTTAAATACAGCTATATCATTTTATACATCTCCCATTCAGTTCTTTTCTCAGTAGAAAACTCACAACCTATGAATGTCGACATTCAGAAGTTGATCCACAGCTGTGGTCCTGTCACACTTTGCTTTATCTGTTTTAGTTTTACCATGTCCTTTTAGAGATGAGAGACAAGGAATATCATACAGTATTTGAGTTGTCATTACAGATAAATTTATTTGACAATTTTGTTTCTATTCCTCAAACTAATATTTTCATTGAAATATCCATAATAAATCTTTCAGGGGTGATATGTATTAATTTCCAATCCTCAATTTCATCTGCCATTTTATTGCCTAGACACATTATACTGTGAAATTTTTCTACCACTCTTTGTGGTCTTTCATTATTTTTATTATCCTGATTAATTTCTGTCATCAATAAACTGTCATCTTACTTTTAATCCTCTTTTCTAAGTTACTTATGTAACTGTTGAACAAAACAGGATTCAGCAAAGATTGCTATGTTTTTCCAGTATTGTTCACCATTTTCCTTTTTTGTTGTTGCTATTATCTCATGAGAGGTCCCTTCTATGTCATCATAGCCTAGTTCCTTTAATGGCTTTTGCAGAATTGTGTCAAAATCTGTTTTTTAATCTAAATATAAACTCAGTGAATCACTCATACCTATATGCTTGCCAATGTTCACAAAGAACTCTAACATTGATAAAGGATGGCTCATGAGACCTCTGATTCCAAGCATCCTCTATTATTGTCTTTAAGATAGATATTCAGTTCTGCTTTGATACAGGAATAATTAAAAAAACTGATAATATAGTCAGCACTTTGGTAGCACACCCCACTTAACTAGAACAGTGGCAGTGTAGAACTTGAGTACATTGGAGTTTGTAGGCAAAAACCAGCTACTCCTGCTGATTCGCTGCTTTTAATTTTTACCTTTTTTTTTTTTCTAAAACTGTTTCTGTTGACAATATGTGCTAAGCTTATCATCACTAATTCTGTAGAGAGTTGAGCAGTTTTCTTGATTACCCTTGCGTGGTACACCACTTTAAAGAATTTTCCTTTCATAGTTTAATCGCCTGTCAACACTAAACAGTCTATCAGGCTTCTATGCTCTAAAAACTCCATGGAATATGTTCCATGCTTAAAGACTCAAGTGGAAAGCAGAAAGATGACCATGCCCATTTCATAGGTGAGAATCTGAAACTGTATTTTTTTCTCTTCATGCCACAGAAATCTGTTGAAAACCAGAAATTGAACTCAAGCTGCTGAAACCACTGCCTAATTAGAAGCCAGTCTTTTCTACCTGTTTCCTCTGTGCAATTGCTAAAATTTTGGTATTTTTAACAGGTAGAAATGAATGCTAATCCATTTTTGTTAGTGACACAAAGGAGGGAAAAGATTGATATACCTGGCAGTTGAAGGGAGTAGAATTTCTCTGCTTGCACTTGAGCTACACAAAATAAGGATAATGTGTTTCTGACTCAGAGGCATTTTACCCAGTCTTCACACTGGAGCAAATGATTTCTAAAGGTGTTTGGCAATAAAGAAAGAAGAGCTGTCTGTAATTATAGCAGATAATGTTTTTGGAAGTATTTCATAGCAGGACGCCCATAGAATTCAAGGTGGGATTGATAACTAAATAAACTTTATAGTTTTATGAGAGGTTGAATTTTAAGATGCACAGAACTAGTACATCAATTTAAAATATTTCTTCTGCGTGATTATCATCATGAAAAATAAGGCAAAATTCTCTAAAAAAATGAACTGTGGTGTCTTGAGCTCTCTTGCCTCTTTCCCTGGGAATTTATGGTTGGATAGATGGGAATCTTAGAAAGGGTAAACAGTATATACTAGCATCACAAACATTCACATTTTTATTTCATATTCAGAAAGCCTGACTAAAGGATTCAAGACAATGCTTTCATCTTCTTTATTGCTAGAATCTCCTGCCTATGTTGTGAAAGTACTCTATATATTAATTGCTAGAAAGCAATATGAATAGTACTGCTTCCTCCATTCCATCAGGCTTCAACATCAAACGTTCTTTAAAAGCAAAGCCTTATTTTGGGCTACACAAAGCAGCATCATAGGATCATAGAATATCTCGAGCTGCAAGGGACCCATAAGGATCATCAAGTCCAGTTCCCTGCTCCTCACAGAAAAAGATGAGTCAAAAAAAGTTCAAATATGTAGTAATTAATTGTAATTTTTAACTTGTTAAAATTCCAGGGCTGGAGAACGAATTAATGTGAAACACTAAGTGCTGGGTGCAGTGTGGGAGCACTTTGTGCTTCTCTTGCTCTCTGCCTGTCGAATCTGCGCCTGTGAGCCCGCAGGGAATGCGATGTGGTGCGCTTCTCTCAGCGGCTCTGGATCTTGATGTGATCTTTTCAGTGGGACGCCTGATACTGGTTTCGGTGCCTGTGTTTGTACTGATTATGGGCAAGGTTTTGTAGCAGTTTTACCCTAAGCTGCACTGTACATAAAAGAGGTTATCTGAGAGTGATATTATGTTCTAATTCATGAGTTCCTTAAGTACTCTTCATTTACTTAATGCTTCTTCCATGGACTCTGGAGGCTTTTTGGCTGTTCTTTTTCAGCTGTTCCACTGGTTTTTGAAGGATTTATTCTCCTGATGCCATGTACTGCAATTCCTTGCATATAGGATCGTTCTATCCTTTTTATGGGGTTCACTTTTGAGGGAATAGAATACTTAACTCCAAACCAAATGCCAGATTCTGTGTTAAGACTAAATGATAACTAGCTTTTACACTATTAACTTGGTAAAGACTAAAAAGAGAATAATGAGGCTGTAAGTCAACATAGGAAGTTCCACAGCTATTAATTCATCTACTCTACTAATGCTTACATAGATTCTTATCAGGTACCCTCATTGTAGAAGGCAGCAAATATCACTGAATGCATCGAATAAAAATACTGTATAGATTTTAAAACAGGATGAAAATTAGCTGTAATCAATACAGAAGAAGCAAGCTACACAATCAGTAAAATCTCAACTATTGATTGACTATACAAATTGGACAGATTAGTAACTAATGGGTTGCCATGTTCAAGCAAGATGTTTAACATGGTTTTAAAGTAAGTGTGAGAGTCCCTAACTCACAATGTCAGAGGACAGCTGCACCATGACCACCCAAGCACGGTAATTAAATAGCAAGCAGGTTAATTGCAAAGGCAAGCAAGAGACTGGAGTTGAAGGACTGAAAGGAGTCAGTTGAATAGTGGTGTCCAACTGTGGAAAAGGAAAAGGAAAGTCATTACAAAGAGAGCTTCGTCAGTGTACAATAATTGCAGATTCAGTTTTGATTAAAGTCTTATTTTAAGGTTATAATAATGCAATAGGGTTAGAAGCTGGTTGAATTGCAGAAGGGTGGGTTTGGGGCCAGTGGGAATTATCATAAAATAAATCTGAAGATGATTCCAATCCATATCTCAGATTTTTTTGTTGTTTTAGTTTCACGTGAAGCCATGGCAAATTACACTTTTGAGGATGCAAAACTGATGTGAGGGGCTAATGTATACATTCAACATATCATATCACTTTGTCTCCATGGCTCAATTTTACCACGGCTCAAAGGTTTTGATCAGTATTTAGTGGGAAGGAGAGTAACCCAGCTAAATGATTGTTCTTCATATGGTTTCTAATCTTTATAGCTTACTGCTACATAGAACTCGGTTCAGCAGAGCACTCAGACATGTGCTTAAGTACTGTGCTGAATGAGAACTAGAATACATCACTCAGCGTGTGCACCTGAAAAGGCTAACAACAGTACTGCCATAAAAGATATAATTTTGTATATATTATCATCTTCTTGAGGAAAGGGAAGCTACACGTGGCAGATGCTATTCATGTTCCTGCATGAATTACTCAGCTCCTCTGATGACAAGGGTGACTATGAGGTCATAAGCAGAAAAGTAGTATAGCATAATACAAGCGATGCAGTCTGTGAAGGAAAAGCTTTCCCATGGAGATGTAAGCAGAAAAGAAGAATAATTAAGAGTTTTCATATGTAATTTTCATACAATATTTCAATGTCCAATTGGGAAGGAACATAAGATTTGATTATGAAAAAAAACACAATGCTTTGTATGGTTCCATACTTTCTCCTTTGGTGTCTTGCTGTTGTTCAAGATATAACTGGAACGTACCAATTACAATTTTAGAAGGGAACAAGGAGGAAACTGTCAGTATAATGGCTTTATTCTGATTCTAGATTCAAACCCAGAGTTGTTGGTGCTTTTCTGTGCTTCGTTATTTCCATAGTTGTTAAAAACTTAGCCTTTGTTTTAATGCTGTAACAGGCGTTATGTTCATTTATGATTGTCCTGATAAATTCACCTTGCTTTTGCCTTTGTTGCTTTTGTTTATGATTTTTTTTTTTTTTTTTAGGTTTGTTTCCTGCAGTGCTGAACCTGGCTACTAATGCTCTCATCACAACCAATGCTACCTGTGGAGAAAAGGGTCGGGAAATGTACTGCAAACTTGTTGAACATGTGCCTGGACAGCCTGCAAGGAATCCTCAGTGCCGTATTTGTGATCAAAGGAGCAGGGTTCCCCATCGTACGTGTGCCACTTTCATTTTGTTCCTTTAAAAATATTTTTTTTCCAAATATTGTAGATACTTGACAAACAACACTGTAGATCACTGGCCCAATTACTATGAAATGTCTGTCTCTTCTTAAATGAGGTTACCTATCTCTTCCATTGATATTTCAAGATCTCTATCTGTTATGTGTACTCCTCGAACTGAATTTTCTAACTCAGATTAAAGTGGAGCACCTAAATTAAGCTTTAGGAAAATTAATTACGTGCAGCTGTTGTTGTATTCCCTTGATATATACTGACCATGAATGAAAACCAGATGACTTTTACCTGCATATTTACATGTAGAATTTGAACATTTTGGACAATCTAAGTGTATTGGGTTTGCATGGCAAGGTTTTGGTAGTGGGAGGGCTACAGGGGTGGCTTCTGTGAGAAGCTGCTAGAAGCTTCTCTCATGTCCGATAGAGTTGGTGACAAAGACAGACTTACTGCTGGCCAAGGCCGAGCCCATCAGCAACAGTGGTAGTACCTCTGGGATAACGTAGTTAGGAAGTGGGGGGAAATTGTGCACCACCAGCAGCAGCCAGAAGAAAGGAGTGAGAATATGTGAGAGACACAGCACTGCAGACACCAAGGTCAGTGAAGGAGGAGGGCAGGAGGTGCTGCAGGCGTCAGAGCAGACATTCCCCTGCAACCCGTGGTGCAGCCGTGGTGAGGCCGGCTGTCCCGCTGCAGCCCATGGAGGTCCATGGTGGAGCAGAGATCCACCTGCAGCCCAGGGAGGACCCCACACTGGAGCAGGTGGATGCCCAAAGAAGGGTGTGATGCTGGGGAGAGCCCACACTGGAGCAGGCTCCTGGCAGGACCTGTGGCCCCATGGAGAGAGGAGCCCAGGCTGGAGCAGGTTTGCTGGCAGGACTTGTGACTCTGTGGGGGACCCATGCTGGAGCAGTCTGTCCCTGAAGGTCTGCACCCTGTGGAAGGGACCCACGCTGGAGCTGTTTGTGAAGAACTGCAGCCTGTGGGAAGAACCCACATTAGAGAAATTCATGGAGAGCTGTCTCTTGTGGGATGGGCCCCATGCTGGAGCAGGGGAAGATTGTGAGGAGTCCTCACCCTGAGGAGGAAGGAGCAGCAGAGATGACATGTGATGACCTGACCACAACCCCCATTCCCTGTCCCCCTGTGCTGCTTGGGGATGGAGGTAGAGAATCACAGAATGAAGTTGAACCCAGGAAGAAAAAAGGGATAGGAGGAAGGTGTTATAAGATTTAGTTTTTATTTCTCGTCACCCTCCTCTGGTTTTGAGTGGCAATAAATTCAGTTAATTACCCCAAGTTGAGTCTGTTTTGCCTGTGACGGTAATTGGTGAATAATCTCCTTCTGTCCGTATCCCAACCCATGAGCCTTTTGTTATATTTTCTCTCCTCTGTCCAGGTGAGGAGGGGAGCAATACAGCGGCTTTGGTGGGCACCTGGCATCCAGCCAAGGTTAACCCACCACACGAAGCATCATCTGAAATTTCAGTTGAGGGCCAACTCCAGTTTTATTTCATTGTGTTCTGGGATATTTTTCTTCTTCGTTTGATGTTAATTCAGTTTAACTGAGCCAGCATAAGTAGTATAAGATAATGGAGCGCTGCTTAGTTTAATTGTTTATTTTTTCATATTAAAATTGATCTTTGCTAACACTGCTTTCTTAAAGACTACCCGGAAGCAAAATCAGTTTTTGAGTATAGATTTGTTACTATTTGCTTCCAGAGATTCATATTTCTATACAGTTGGGAAGATTAGAACTAAGAAAATTTCTTAGTCAAATCATACAAGTTTAATTCCATTTGAACTTGCAGTGAAAAACATGAATAGCGTTAACGTTGTTAGATTTTTGTGAGTATATTGGCACTGTAGTTGGTAAAGGGTGTTGATAAACTTGAGACAGCTTTTAATGCAATACCTAAAATTTTGGAAGAAGCAGAGCCATAGAGGCTCTCTTTCTTTCCAGTTGTTTCCCTCTAAAATCTAGCTCAGATATATTTACACCTCATGACACAGCACATTTAAGCATGTGCTTAAAGCCACAGAAAAAAAAAAAGACATTTAATTTATCTGCTAGTTCTAGATGAGCTGTCTATGTAGCTTTTCAGACAGAAACTTGTTTAGCTTCTCTTTAGAAATCTCCTTCCAGGGCCGCCCTTCATAGAGTTACTTTACTCACTCCAAAGTCTTTTCCTAATAGCTAATCTGCATTTTCCTTGCAGGAATTCATGTAACATTTTTCCTAACTTCAGTCAATACAGGGAATGGATTATTCCCTTTTTCTTTACAAAAGTATTTTACTTAATTGAGGGTTGATGGTATTGTTCTATCTAGTTTCTACACCAAACTATCTCTTTTCCTTCATTCTCCTCATAGGTTGTATTTTCTAGAACTCTAACTGTGCAAATTGCAGTTCTCTGAGTTCTCTCTAGAGGTTTTCATCTTTATTAAAATTCACCTGCGCTTCTACCAGCACTGCATAGAGATGCAGGTTTGCTTCAGAATGGACAGAATATGTTCCTGTTTACATGTTTTACTTAGATATTTCCCCTTTTTAATGGTGTGACACCACTGAGAGAGATATATAGCTAGCTGTCCATTATAATCCCCAGATACTTTCCTGCTAAATGGGTACACAGCCATTTGCTCCCCACCTTGTATTCGTGAAGCTAATTGTAATTGCCCCAGTACAAACTACTTCATTTGTCTGAACACAGTTGTAAACTATTTTTTTTTTCCCAATATAGTTTTCCAAGTTTCTATATCTTCTTTAATTGTAGTAAATGCTGCCTTCTAAGGAAAGGTCATATGATTTTGTAGCAATATGTTATATTATAGTAGTGTGTCTCACTCAGAGATGATCTCGGGGGTTTTTGGAACCATTCCAACTGGCAGAAACACTGTGCAATAGATTCTTTCATTTCTTTATAGATGGGTGTTTAGAAATGCATGCACATCATATGAGTTTATTTTCTATATCAAGTTTGTTTAATTCAAAAAACAAACCTAAACTAGAGCTGGATTGCTTTGTTCCCATGTCCTGCATATGCTGTCAGATAGTGTACACTAATGTATGTATATACACAGACATACATATGTGTGTATCTGTATATATATATATAAACCCCATCTGAATGATTTATATCTGTGTTTCCCCTCACTCCTACTCTCTTAAAAACTTGAATCTGCCCAGCTTCATAATGTCTGGTCTTTTGTTGCCAACCACATCTCATTTTAAGGTTTTTAAATGTTCATTTGGCAGGAGGAAGTGACTTATTTAAACAGAGATGGCTCATTAATAGAAGAACCATGTAATGTAACCAGACTTTAAATGATCCCCCTGGAATGTGCAAGTCTGGAGTGCCTCCCCTTAATTACTGTAGTAGGAAATGAACACAAATTCCCTGGTTAATCACGTGAGCCCAAATTAAAGAGCACAGTTTGATGGGCTCACTCTGTAAGTTCTCCTCCTTGCCATCCATCAGAGAGATTGGCCCTTGAACTGCATTTGCTATCCAGTTCATTTTTACAAATATTGTATTATTTTCCCTTACCTTTTAAATAGGCAAAACATAGCGGCAATTAATCAGTGTTTTCACATGAATTATGATTAAACTTTCATAATGGTGATTACAGTTAATTGTTGGTTCATCTCTCAACCCTCCTTCTCATGATTTACCTTTATATCAATTTCACCTGAAGAGACTTACATCAAATATTCCAATTAGACAGCTTCTGTCACAGTCACCAAGGAGCTCTGAGTTTGTTTTATAGGTGATTTTTGCTGGCACTCGTTGAAAGCCAAGGTTTGTGAAAATGATCAGAGCTGAGGGAACTGACAACATGTAAAGCACGGGTGTGTTTTGCTTTTCTCTTCAGTATAATGATAAAGCTACTAATAACATCCCTTGTAGCACCAGCATTCTATCTTGCAAATGTTGGTGCCTACTAATGCCACTGAATAATCTGATATTTAAATGAAATTTTTGGCATTTTCAATTTTGAGGATTTATGCCTTCCCTCACATCACAAAGCACTTTAATTGTATCTTTAAATGTGTTGAGACATTCTGGATTTCCTTAATGAGCTAGGACTCCTGTCCTCCACAGGCGGCTGATGTAGCAAAAAAACAGAGCCACAAAGACTATCAATCTGGCTGGTTGGTTTAAGTAATAATTAAAATAACAAGTAAATGAATCAATTCATGAATTAATTATTTGTAATTCTAGGACTAGCTACTAATGAAGCATATTCCAGTTTCATATCAAGAAAACCTGTCAGTTTAGAAAGGCATCCTTAATGAGAGGGGTAGGATTTCTCTTATCTTGTTATGCTCTTGCAGGCAGAACTTGCATGGAAGAAACCTACTGTATTTGAATTTCCTTTGGGTTATTTTTCCCATAATGTACAAACTGTAGGCAGTTAGGGACTTAAAATATACATCCTTGTACCTTTTAAAATTGAGGTTACCTTATTCTCCACTTTGTATAGAAGACACACGCTCATTGACCACAAAAAGTAACCTGGAAATGTTGAGTATGATTTTTCTCAATCTAAATAACATTAAAATACTGTATAAGCAAACTTCAATAATTTAGAAAATCTTGAATTCTAAGAAGAATTCAACTCTGTTATTTGGGATTCATTTGGGACACTGCAGCAGAGTAAATATAGACATGAAAAGTAACCTGTCATGGAATTCGATGTGGATTATAACCAAGCAAACCTTCTTTATATGCCTACATGTGAGTCAGACAGTTTTCCAGTTGAAAATTATATTCTGTAATGATTTCTGAATCATTTCCTCTTTAATGATTTCTGAATTATTTCCCTGTGTGCTTAAAATGTATTAGAAATGCAAGTACCAGTATAACTTTAATCTCTGCTTTCCTTGCAAACCATACGTCTGGTTCCTGATTTGTCGTTTCCGTTGCAACATTTACATTGCAACATTACACAAGACATTACAGTACTTGAAGCTTCAGAAGACTGCAGGAAGTGTTCACTTGATCTAGAAGCCTACATTTCTGTAGAATCAGGAGAGCCTCCAAGTGCATTCAGGTGTTTGGAATCACCTTCTTGTGATCCTAACCAAAACCAAACAACTAATATTAAATGAGTATTCCAGTAATAATAAGCATGACTGTGCCTCAAGAGTAAAAGAAAAATTAATTTCCTGTTCTTTAGTTTGAAGCGCTGCCTCATTAGTTCTGTAATTGTATTAAAATCTAGATTTTTAAATCTAAAATAATTTAAATCGCCTAATAATTTTGAAATATGTTTATGTATTTCTGCTGTTCTAACAGAACGACATCCAATAACAAATGCAATTGATGGCAAGAACACTTGGTGGCAAAGCCCTAGTATCCAGAATGGAATTGAATATCATTATGTGACCATTACTTTGGACCTCCAACAGGTAGACTGCTGTTTGTTTGTGACTGCAAAGTCTGTCTTTCTTGCATAACAGATCACCTGGATTATTTTCTCTTTGCTCTATGTTGCTTTTATATTATGAAGACACACTCAGCTTCTCCTGTAACTTTCTGTTGTTCGTATGGATAATTCTGACCGACTCATTCATTGTAACATAATGTACCAAGTTAAAAATAATAATTTCATATATATTTCTATGAAGTCATGTTTACAATTATTTTAAACATAACATTTTCAGTATTTTTTTCATAATAAGTTCTGGTTTGGCTCTTTAAAGACAATTAAAAGAGCGTTTCAGGGAAAAATTAAGATGAATAAAAGTTTGTGTTCAGAATACTGTTCGTTCTTTTTTCAGTAATGTAGTACTATACACCTAAATACACCAAAGCTGTTTGAAATACTTAAAATACCTTAAAAATAGTTCAGCTGTGCTAGGGATACATGCGCATGTGATGAGTTATTTTGAGGGGCAGCCTGGGTAAAAGGGGAGTTTGGCTAACGAGGTCCTTAAATAAATAGCCTCTTGTTAGTGCCTTTCTCTTTTAATCAGTAGAGCTAAACCTTTTTGTGGAAGTTTGAGTGTAAGCTCCTGTGCATTAAAAAGTTCAGGGATTTTAAAAATGTTTTTAAAACTTTCAGAGTTATTAACTGGTTTGCCTTTACAGCAAGGGATTGTGCCTCTTGCTGGCTATGGTCCGTTAACATGTGAGTAGCTCTCCAGTATTAAAACTAAATTACTATCCTTGTTTTTCATCACCCTGGTGATCTTACTTCTGTGGTTGTTTAGGTCAGGGACCTAGGGAATTACAACTTCTGTTTTTTTCCTGCCATATGACTATCTAGATTGTCATAGGAAATGAGCAAATTTGTGCAATTCTGAAAGTTTTGGGTTTTCTAACATACTAAAAGCTAGCAACTACAGGGTCAGTGACTATATTGAAGAAAATGTATGGGTTATTCTAAGGTATTTAAAAGGCTTCTTTGTGTGCCAGTTGGCAGCGGTCTGACAATACTGCACTGTGTGTTGTGTGGGTTTGGGTTTTTTTGTTGTTGCTTTTTTAAAATGAGACAAGACTCAAGTATGAGCCTTTTTCTTTCCCATGTTCGTTTGCTTATTGTTCAAAGAAAGCTGGGTGGTCCTTTTGCATCACTAAAGTTGATACCTTCTCTCAAGCCCATTCAGTTGTATTGGCTGGAATAGGAGCGGTGTTGAGGTTTCCATGGATGCTGGAGAGGTGGGATAAGACCCGGTGTGTGGGATAAGACCCGGTGTCACTAATGCTGCCTGGCATGCTCTTTATGGCCTGAGTAACCCATGTAGTTAGGAATGCACACCGTTTACTCACCACCTTACATGAACAGGAAAACAGTTTTGTTCCCCCAAATTTAGTAAAAGGTCTGTTGCAATATGCATGGCTTTTAGACTGCTCAGTAAGAAATAGGAATTGTTTGGATTTTGAAGAGTATTCGGAGTTTTTGTTTGGTTATTTGGGTATTTTGTAGACACAACATTGTAGGCTTTATTAGTCTGTAGAATACAATTTTTCTCTTCCAGCTAGTATCGTGCGTAGTAGTCACTATGAATGACAAATGTCACCAGATATCTTTGAGCTCTCACTTAAAAGAAATGCTATTATTTACCTTTGGCTTATAGGAGATTCAGTAATTGCTGTATTTGTGTCAATAAATACTTGCTTTAAGTGTAAAAATGCTTAACTTCTTTTTGCGAGATAGAAATAACAAATGACAGATCTATAAATAATGGATTGAAAATTGCAGGAATGCATTAGTTTTTATGTTATTACTGGTAATTATGATAGAATATAGAATGCTTTTATGAATCCTAATTTCATGAAAAAATCAGGAAAATAATTACAATTTCTTTATTTATATGATGCCTGGCCTTCTGGGACAGTTACTTTTTTTTTTTTTTTTTTAAATTTATTATGCAGCGTAGCCATAATGGTGTATACTAGTTAGCAATAACTAATAAATTGAAAAAGTAAAATATATTTAACTTCAGAAGGAGACAAAATATGATCAGGTTGGGAAAAATTCAATTTTTAAAGTATTTTCTCCCAACACTTGAGATTTACTATAATACTTATAAAGAGCTTTTATCTATAATGGAAGCTAGATTTCTAATTCATTGAAGTACATTTGAAATTTGTACCCCATCTATTATAAAAATATGACTTGAAATCTGGAACTATTTGGTTCTGAGCGTCTCTGCTAATTTGCTCTTAACCCTTCACTTTTCTAGACTTTTTAGCCATTTTTACAATCACCATCTTATCTATTTCACAAGAATATTATAGAACACCATTCATAGCTGTACATGTGAAATTATTTTTTACAGTGCTTTTTATGCAGTAAGGGTATAGGAGGTAAAAAGATGAATGCAGATTTATTAGGGAGTTGCTCACATGAATTTAAAGGGAGGTTAAAATGAGAGGTTGAGCTGCTGAAAGTGGAACTGCAGATCTGAGTTTGGCAAGTGGGTTCATTGGTGTGCTAGGTGGTTGTGTCTACGGATCACTCACAAACTCCCAAGAGAAGCTGTCTGCTCTTGTGCATCTCTTACTGCTGCTGGTTGTGTAGGATCTGTGGGTTTTGCTTTGATGGTGGTGGGCAGTTCAAGTGCAACAGAAGTAATTCAGGGCCAGGGAGTGCAATGTTTAGCAGGACAGAAAATAAGCCTTCTCTTCAAGTAGTGCAGAGAAGGGAACTGGCGAAACAGAAAGGCTTAGACTTTCAGGGAGAACATATTCCCTGTACTCATGTTATCCCAAATCCTCACTTGGTTTAATTTCACAGTGATGTGGAAGATTAGTACAGTATCTTTAAAGAGAATTGGCAAATACACAGGAAAACCAGTTGGCAGCTGGAGGTGGTCAGCCCATCTATTCCTGATTTCTGCACACATCAGGACACTTTTATTAACAAATTCCCTGCTGTTGTGGGGAACAAGACTTTGACAATACCCTTGATATTGTGAAGATGCTTGTGCCAGGAGCATATTTATGTGGGTTTTGGTTTTTTTACTATACACTTTATATTTTTTTAAATGGTGCTGGAATATTTTATGTGACTTATAGATGTGTGAAACTCGGGCGGATCCAGGGTTAATCTTCTGGCAGAAAATTCTGGACTTAATAAGTAGATCTTAATTGCCTGAGGTTGTGAAGGATCAGTTCAGTGTCAAGGTAATCCTTTCCAGGCATAGATTTCTGATGGAAAAAAAGGTAGTTGACACTCCTCAGAGCCTCCTAAGATCTCATAAGGTACACCTCATAAGGTGCAAGAGCAAAAATAACTGATTAAACTATATAGTTGATTTCTCTATAAAGCAATTGCAGTTGATCGGTTTTAAGTTCCTTAAGCTCTGATAGTGTCCAACTCTTTCACCTTGTCTTTTCATCCTGTCCCCTGCTCTCCTTTGTAGGAAGGGAAGATGGAGTCTAAAAATTGTGTTCTGACTCCATGTAGAAATCACTGCAATCTCACGCCTCCTGAAGTGTATTTCAGTACATTTTAGAATCTAAGTCTTTAGACTCATGGACTTTACTGTTCGAGTGGCACATGTTATATTTTGGGAAATATTTCTGAAACTATATAGAGAAGTAAATAACTGGAAGTAGGAGAAGAATGCTTGACTTGCTCAGAAAAATTTTGAAAAGCATTGATGAAAAGCAGACAGCAACATTTTGCTAATGATAAATTCATTATTTTATAGCTCTGTATTGTCCAAATTAATTTTAATGGTGGATTTTGATCTGGTTTTGAAAGATTTCTTTGTTATTTGATGCACTTCAATACCCATGAGCAGAAATACACGCAAATGCATGTGTGCATGATTACAAACATGTATCATGTATCCTTAATAAGAATAATGCTAGGAAGAGGAAAGGAATTACAAAACTGAGTGATTGCTTTTGCTTTCTCTACACAAGACTGTACAACGAAGTGACTCTGTGACAAAAGACAGACATGAGAGAACTAGGAAACTGTGACAAGATGAACAGAGAGATTCAGGCTGGGACAGGAAAATAACAGGATAGGACTCAGACTGGTGTTGTAAAAGCTCAGTGTGGTAGCCTATTGTATGAGCTTAAAAGGGAGGAAAAATATCCTCCTGCCAACAAAGGGAAACAGAATCTGTACATGCACCAAACTGAAGAAAAAATCATTAGGGAGGAAGGGTCCCACGGAAAGTACATCTTCACTCTTTGCTATTATAGGTAGGACAGCTACAAGCATCAGAAATAGCATATAATACATTTCTGAAAGTAATACTTCACAGCTGAGTTACAGGTACCACATGCACAGTATGGACTGTGATTCATTATTTTTTTACTGAGCTTTATAATTCTCAATTTATTTTAATGAGTTTATTTTAAAGCTTGAATTTTGGGTTGCATACAATACACAATGCATTTATACATCTGCTGCTATGCTGAGGACTACTATACATAATGTGAAATGTCACCAATAATCTGAACATTTGAATAAACTTGGAAACCAACTGAGGAAAAAAACCTGAATATTGATATTTCAATTTTTCCTACATTAGCAAAGAGTGTGTCACAGTAGGAGAGATTGTGGATGACCTTAGGAGAGGACTTGTGTTTATTTGGTGCTGAGAACCCAGCTCACTTGTCAGGAAATTTACTTCAGACAAACTCTATTCTGGACCGTGGGCTGAATGTCCATTAGCAGCTAAAATGAATCAGGTATGTCTAAGCATGTTCTCCTGGCTTAGTTGTTTTCTGAAGGGAATCCAGTTTGTGAGATCCATGATATGTTAATGATGTGAACCAAAGCATGCTAAATTGGGACAGCTGGGAGATTCACCTCAAAAGCATGGTTCTTATCTGAGCTAAAAAGCTAATGTGGATGTGCCCTCGTAACCTCTGTGTCTGAACAGAGTCCGGATTTTACGTTAAGCCTATCAGATGCTACACCAAAATAGTGGTAGTCTCCCATGTCTTAATGCAATATTGCTGACCTTTGTGGGAGGACAAGGGAAGTATAATAAGAGGATAAACATCCTGTGAAGACCCCTTGCTTGTGGCACCTTTCTTGTAATTTGTTCCTTAACTTTGCCAGTGTGAGACAGTGCTGTGTTGATAGCTGTTGGAAGGAAACATTATTTTCAGCTGTCAGTTACCTTGACGCACAACATTAACCAGATCCCTTGGGGGATCACAACTCTCTTTCAGAGAGAGTTCATCACTGCTACACAGCAGCAGAATTCACATGTCTGTTAGCCAAGGATGACTTGAGGCAAGCGTGACAAGTACTGTCTTGCAGAACCCTATTGAAGATGTTGCCCAGGTGTGTGGCCAGACTGAGACACGTTACCTGTTCCTGATATGTTTAGTTTAAAGAATGGCAGTTTTAAATGAAAGATTATGTGAGCAATTAAATTCCTATTTCCATTGCCACTCTTCTGCCCACTTTTAGTCTTCTTCCCTCTTCCTTCTGGTGTTTAACTGAGGAGGTTACAAGAAGATTGCCATAGGAATGATTGGCTTGGAATACCTGTGTAATCTCAAAAGTAAAGCTGCCCTTTCTGACTAACCATTTCTTCATGTTTCTAGTAAATGAGATGGTGTTTCACTGTCCCTTCCAAAGCTAGTCTGAAAACACACAATCTAGGAACTGTGTCATATTGCAAATTAAGTGGCAGAGACCATGAATTTACTCAGTCTGCATCCCTATTCAATTTATTTTCTTCTTAAAGAAGAAATAAATAGGTTTTTGAGTCTTGGCAATTTAGAAGTTGTTGTGTGATTTTTGGATTCTGGAACCCTCCCCCCTGTTGTCTGGTTTCAAAAAACTAGTGGAACCTGTTGTGTGGGTCTTTGTCATTACAGCTAAACCCTACAAATAGATCTAGTTAAACTAATCCTTTAGGGATTGACTGAAGTCACTCTTGCAGACACAGTGAAATGCAAGGTAAATTGAACAATGTATTTCACAGCAACACTGCTTCCTTTTATATAGGTTTATAGTTTTTTATTTTATCTCATAATGGTTCACCATACAGTGGATAAGGAATCAGAATGTGATGAGCAATATAGCCATGTTAAAATAGGCTTCATAAATTATCTGCACAGTGGTATAGGAACTAAGTATATCATTAGCAGATGTTTGGTGTATGTTTTCTCTGCTCTGGAATATCGGATACTTTTTCCAGTGGAAAAAAGATTATAGCTAACTTTCTACTGAATAACTTCTGATATCAAATATCAGAATGGCTAAAGGAATAAACAGAAGATTAATGACACTGTTTAGCCTTGGGATATGAGAACCAGATTAGTAAAATTAAGTGTCAGTTGGTCTTCATATGTTAAAGTTGTATCTATGTCCAAATGTTTTGCTTACATTTTCATTTAATATTTTCTTTTTCTCTTCTGCTAACAATTATGTGCTTCAAATGTCTGAGACACTTTCAAAACAGTTTCTGTAAAGGTAAAGCTTAAAGCTTCTCTTTATCCCCAAACCAGAAAGTAATTTAACAGAAATGAAAATTAATCCAAACTGAGACTTTTCACCAACAAATGCCAGTCTGTTTTGTCCATCTTCAAAAATATTTGTCTAAAGAGAGAAATGCGAACAGAAGCAAAGTCTGTTCAGGCTGTAATGCTGCAGTTCCATGATTGCTGTTCCCCGCCATCGCATCCCCCTTCCCAAACTGGCTAAAGGGAGACATTCCAGTCTCCTCTGTTCTGGCACCGGCACTTGTGCTGGCGTGTAGTGAACCAGATCAGTACCTTGATACTGAAAACTGAGCCTTCTCTTGTTTTCGGGGGGTTAGGTTGCTGCCAGATGAATTTTCTAATTTGGCTTGCTGTATGGGGTTTTAATGCCAGTGTGGAGGAGGGGGCAGGAACATATTTCTGGAGGTGGTGGGGAAAACAGTTCCGCCTCTCTCCAGAGCAGCTGGTGCTCTGCATTGGCTTCAACTGATTGTAAAACTTCCAAGTATACAATACTGATCTATGAGCTGCAGTCCATGCCTGCAACGTAGCGATGTCATCCTGACTATTTGTGTTTACTGTTTCTTGCGCATGAATCATTCTGTTTCGAAGTAATGTAAACATCTGAGAATTCAAAGCATTAATTATCTCTCCCTGAAAAAAAAATCCTAAGTCCAGTTCTCTGTCTCAGTTATAACTAAGTGGTAATGAACTGTTAAAGTGACAGCTCAAAACAGATGCAAGTTAAACCATGAAAATGAAACTGTGGAACTAATAGGGAAAAAAAAAAAAAAAGAGATCTGTTTTATTAAAGTGCTCAGTCAATTTTTACACATCTGTAATAATTGGGTGTTAGTTATAACATTGTTTAGTGGTTTTGTGCTTTTTTTAAAAATTTCATTTTTGTTAACTTCATGGACATGAATTTGAACATTTTAGTAATTCCCTTCATTTCTTTAGTTTCACAATTGACTGATATCTATAGGATGAAACAAAGCATGCTTTGCCCTTCTGATATTATTTTTAACCAAAGCAAAACTATTGGTTATGAAGTTAGTTTACAGTGAAATGATTGGAAAAAAAGGACAAAGAGGAAAACCAGAAAACAAAAACCACACAAATAAACCAGTGAGGATTTCTAGCAAACATACCTAGGAAACATAACTATTAGTAATTGTGAAAACAAACAGACCTATAGTAAATATTTTGACATCACAGTGAATATTTTTAAGAACTACCTACTTTATACACTATTAGCAAGTATACTTTATGTTATGCACTTTCCACCTGGCTTTCTCTTTGTGGGAAGGAGAGAATATGCTTGAACGGAAGAGTGTCACACTGGTGACAGATGTCACCCAGCACTCAGTTCTTGTCTCAGAATAAAGTTATCCACATTGATATCACTCAGAAAAAAGCCTAAAGAAAAATTAATGACCTTTTTCCTTAGCTAAGGCTCAAGAGTGCACATCTATGCCAGCTGTAACTTCAGTCGAGTCTGCTGCATTAAGCTTTTAGAGCTGTTCTCACAAACAAGTGTTAATGAAGTTACTCAAGGTGACTTTCCTGCAGCATTAAAAAAGAAAGTTTTTCATGAGTAGTGCAATAATACATGGAGGGAGTACTCTTCAATGTATTCCGAAATGCTAAGAAGCCATTATCATCCTGAATGACCAGTTGTAATACCCAACATATAAAGTGCTGCTAGCTAGGCTGAGTAGTTGTATTAACAATAAATCTTCACAGGCTTATTTTGCCCATGTTTTTTTATGCTCCCCACTAAATCAAACCGTAACTTTATTGCTTTGTGATTAGTCAGAAAGATTTCTAAGTAAGCAAATCCTTTCAACTTCAGCTCATAATATATGCTGATAAAGATTTTTTAAAGTTTTGAGAATTTATAGTTTTTCATTCTGAGGTAACTTGCTTTACATTTTCCCTGGATGACTACAATAAATATACATACTACTTTTTATTTTCTAATTTTGGCTTTAACCAAGAGAGCTATTCACCTTTCTATCCTTCAGGTAAATAGTTTCAGGATATAGGTCCTAAATACTCCATTATAACCTTTGAATCTGGAATGACGTGTTCTGACATGAATATGTGCTTTTCTTCTCATTTCGTACTATTGGCTATTCTGGTTATAAAGAAAGTCACAGAGCCTGTGAAAATGGTGGTGTGACAAATAATGGGGTCATAGGAGTTTCAGTCTTGAACAGATTTTGCAGTCCTTACTGAACAAATATGTTGTCATTGAATATTTTATGATGAATAAAAAGCTAACTTGAAAAAATTAGTTTTTCAGCTGACAGTGGTGGTCATGAAACGATGCTTCTGTTGAAACGTGAGGTCTATGCTACAAGAAGGGCAGGAAGATTCTGTAGTACACATGAAAACTGTGATAACAGAAGGACAGCTGGATATGTGTGAAGAGATAGGTTATTAATTGACTAGTTTGTTTTTTGTAAGGTTTTCTGTGTGAATTAAGATTTAGGGAAGTAAGAGCAACTCCTAATATCAAGAAAGTACCTTGTCATTTAAATGTCATGTAGCGCTTTGCAGCGGTACACCTGTATTTATACAATGATTTGATGAGATGTGCTTAAGGTTGTTTTTAATTGCCTTTTGCCAGCTAGCAGGATGTAGAAGCATTCAGATATATGTATATGGCACAGCGTAAAATGCTGCCACTCTTAATAATGTGCAGAATAGGTCAGAGTTTGATCAAGACCATTGAATCTGTATTGCCGAGAGTTCTTTCTCATGTGTGCAATGGTCTTGATTTGTTGGTGGATCTAAAACCGCTCTAGGAAAAAGTACTAATGGTAATAAAGTTAATGTTTAAATAGGCCTTGGGGCTGCATAAGATTGTCCCTTGTTCTGAACAATGAAGAATGAATATGTGTATATATTCCTTTCATCAAATCTGTTGATGGCAAAATTATTCTCTCTCTTCCTCTGTGCTCCATGAAGTCCTTGTGCAGCAGGTCACATACTCTGTGGAAGCACTTCGGGACTTTCTTACCAATGATGTAGGTTAGTCAGTAAAAATAGTCATTAATGTAGCTCTTTTTGTTTGATCTGGACTAATGTGGACTAAGTGACTGAAGAAACTTAGAGTAGGGTGTGTAGTGGATCTCTCCAGCTGCAAAACATGGAAAAAACGGAGACTCGGTCTGTTATTACACAGAACATACAACTTCATAGTGAAGATAAACCTTTCGCTTGGTTGTGAGTCCTGGTGTGTCATGTCTTCTAATTATTCATAAGGAAATTCTGACTGTAAAAAGGGGATGTGAGATAGAATCACAGAATTACTCATCTCATAATTCACTTTTTATATTCCATATGTACCCTGCTATGCTATACAGCAACATATCCACATCTAAATCAGTTGTCAGGATAATTTTAAAAAGTATTGAGAGCTAAAAGTTAAAATGAAAATTGCATATGCCTACACTCGGATTTAGAATCTCATTTCTTTTACATTTTATTCTTTCATTGTCTGTTTTTGAAATTTCCAAAGTTTAGTTGACATGAGACAGCTTAGAAACACTGCCAGAATATGTTTTTAAGCCTTTTTAACCACTACCTTGTTTAGCTAAAGAAATGAAGCATGGTATATATGAAAAGAAAGTGAAGAAAAGAAAGAAGCAAACAAAAAGGCTGAAAATGTTTGGAAAAAAAAGTCTCTATTTTTTAATTTGAAGCCTTAAGTTACTACTTTATTCATGTTTTCATTATTCAAGTTGTTTATATTGCACAATATTTCCAGATTGAGATGGAGAGAACATCGTGTCATGTTCACGGAATGAGTATAAATTAGTATATGCCTATTTCATATTCAGATCAGTGATCTTAACCTCAAACAGCTTAGAATCAGAATCAAATCAAAATCCCAGGTCCTTAAGATGATGCCTCTTATCATACATTATATATGGTGAATAACACGTCCTTTTCCAGAGAACCCAAAGTAAAAGCTTGTGAAGGTTTCAGCAGGGAAATGTTAAAGGTTTAAATGTTGTTAATGCAGAAAATGCTCTGTGCTAACAGTACAACAGTTTTAGATTTTTGTTTGTATCCCTCTCTACAAGATGGGCAACAGATAGATTTTGGCTCACTAAAAAACTAGTATTTATTTATATACGTTTTAGCACTCTGCAGAAAAGTCAGAAACCATAACATTGAAAAAGATCTCTAATTTGACATTGGTACAGTTAGTGCAGCACGAACTTGCTCTCTGTTGTACAAAAAGGAAATCTGTATAACTTCAATGAGATATATCCCAGGGCCCTGTGGGAATTGCATGATGTGGTTGCTAAGCCGCCCTTCATTATATTTGAAAAGTCATGGCAGTCAGTTGAGGTTCCCAGCGACTTGAGAAAAGGGAATATCACACCTACAATAATAATAAGGAGGACCCTGGGAGCTACCGAGCAGTCAGCCTCTAGTGCAAGATGTCCCTGCCTGAGGCAGGAGGGTTGGACTGCATCTTCAAAGGTCCCTTCCAACCCAAACCATTCTATGATTCTCTAAGAAAAGTAAGCGTTCTCTAGGAAAAACAGATTCTGATGTGCTATTCCTGTATCTGACTAAATAGATTCATCTATGTAAAATTAATATTTTCATTATGGAAGTAGAATGTAATGACTTGAAATGAGAAGTTGAGAAGTAGGTGAGAAGTTTTAGAATAGTTTTAAGATGCTTAGCTTTCAAGGTTTATGCACTGTAGAACTTCAAATGGAGCCTAAAAAATGGCGGTGATTGTTATTTTCTTCTCGGTGTTTTAGCACCGAAATAGAAGAACCACCTTTTCTGTTCTTTCTTGTTGTCTAGGTTTGAAGAAGAAATGTTTGAATATTGGCATTTCCATCAATTTTCCTTTCCTCACCATACTCTCTCCATGGAAAGAAGTGATTAGCCTTAGGAAATAAAGAGAAAAGAAATTGCTTTCTGCTATTATTTGAAAGCACTGTGAAAAGAAATTACTAACTTTAGCCCTCAATTCTGGTGTACACTAGGCCAATGATGAGCAGCGAAAACGGTCAGCAGAAGGCAGCTATTCTTTTTGAGGCCTTCACAAACAACTGTGCGTAATGGAGAAAACCAACAGAGAAAATTACAAAGAACAAAGCTGACATTGCCAGAAACTTTACAGGTAGTGGCTCCCTCCATTTGGCTTAATGTATCTTAGATATTCAACAGCTGGACAACTTGAAAGCTTTAGAGTTTGACATTTTATAAAGTGCACTGTTTTAATAGACTTTGATTTTATTTATTTATTTATTTTTTAAAATGACACAAGTTATAATCATATTTTATTTAAAATATGAGCAAAAGTTGAGAGGCATTAATAAAGGACCTATTTTTCTCAAGGAGAAGAAAATGTTCTTAAAGGAACCTGAGCCTCTCTAGCAGTTACATACAGGGGAGGGAGAAAGCCGAGATTGTTCTACGTTGACGTATTTTTAAGTTGTTTTTTTAAAATGCATGTTCTGCAGGTATTAACTGAATGGGACTGAGTATTGTACATGGGTGAATTTTTGTCTAATTAGAAAATATGGAAGATTTCTAACTGAAACTTGGCTTGATTTGGAGAGACCTTAGAGCTGTTCAAGGTTTGCTATGGTAAAGTGTTTCTCCATTTTTACCACGAGGTGCTGTGGACATCTTATTTTGCATAGCATTCGTAGCTACAACTTTTCTGGGGCGGATGATGCCCTGCTAGCTAGTAACCAGAACTGTTTGCAACACTGTGGAAAAAAAACTATGTTGGAATCAAGTGCGTGCATCTTTCAACCCAAATTCCCCATCTGGTAGCAGCATTTCAGTTGGAAGCAGCTCAGATGAACAGGAGAGATGTTGTCATTAGAAGGCAAACTGCAGCATGGCGGGGAGCTGTTCAGCTCTCTAAACAGATATTAGTTGAATCCTGCTAAGCATTTTTTTTTTTTTTCCCATGCCAACATTTTCAATTACAGAATTTCTAACTGTGAGCCGAACATTTGAAAGCAAGGCCACTGTCTCTCAGGACAGTGATAGAAAAATCTACATGTTAGATGGTTGTTTGAGGAATCTGGAGGGCCACTTCATTTCTAAATTAGGCTTTTTCTCTGTCTGAGTTGGATGTGAGGCTAAAATGAGGAGGTTAGTTGTTCTTAAATAGCCAACCGTTGGAAAATTCTTGCATAAAACCCGTCTATTCTCTTTCATAAATAATAGATGCAAACAGTAGTCCATAACAGCATATATGAATTGAAAGATGATGAACTACATAGAATTGTAAGATATTGATATTGGTCTCTGAGAACACAAGGAACCGTTTCACGAACTCACAAGCCCTCTGCTTTAGCTCATTACCAGAAAGAGTTGGATTTGATGTTTCATATCTAAAACCTATAGAAGAGGCTATTCCAAAATGAAAAATAGTGCAAATGTGATATTTAATTTGAGATGCAGGATGTCCTGGATATGTAACAGTCATTTTTATATGAGTGTGAAGACAGAAGTTAATGATCAAGGAACACTGTTTTGCATTGAGAATTTGCTTAGATCTGCGACTCCTGATCGTTGGTCATCCCAGGCACTAGAACGTGATGAATCTGGTAGCCTGATGGATGCGGGCTGCTGTGACTCTGTCTTCATGTTCAGACTGTCACAAGGCAGAGCTCATATTCTGAGAGAGGCAAACATACACATGGCTGCACAGGGCAACATAAATGGACCCCAGTGCCCTATTGGCACTCAAGTGAACACTCAGCGCTCACCCAGACACAGCACAGGCTGCCTCACCCTGTTTTTCCTCTCCAGCTAATTAAGATTGAAGTCTGCTAGGAGCGTGTGTCTATCTATGGATGCATACGCGATATATAACGCTTCAGTAGCTGGCCTTAGACAATTTAACTGCTAGCTGGCCCCAGAGCTCACTGGTGTCCCCAGTTGCTGACACCCAAACAGAGCAGCCTTGGAGATTGGCAGCCCTACTCTAATTGCTGGTACTCAGACCTCTTCTACCTGCTGGCTAGTTGAGCTTGAAGTTAGCTCTTGTTCACACATACCCACTCAAACGAGGGAGCACACCTTAATGGAAGATACTCAGAAACAGGATTTAATGAGAAAATAGGACAGGCTTCAGTGATCGAGGTCAGGACAAAGATGCTGACCAGCTAGCTATTGAGTCAACTGGTTCCTTTTACCTCCTTTTTCCTCTATCTTACACCTGTTCCCCCCTGATTCACCATGACCCCACCCCCTCCCCTGGCTTTTATTCTCTCCCCTAAATGTTCCGTAGTAAGTCTCATCCATTTACACAATCCCCTTAACACATCTCATAATAAGTTTTACACAGTCCAAAAATGTTCTTTCCCCTGCTTCTGCTAATGAGTCGTACCCCCCTGCAGCCAGTCACCCCTGTCAGCCTGCCGCCCTTCTGAGAGACCTTGCTCAGCTGACTCATCCAAATGGATTTTGCACTGGGACAAGGGGTGTCTGCAGTGCTTTGCTGACCCTAACAGCGCTTTTAAATGTCTGCTTAACTAAATCTATGGGATGTTTAAAGCCCCGGGTTTTAAGAAGGTTTATGCCAGCCTGTAAGGAAAGAAACCCTTGCTGAAATTCTGCACTCTTCTCAATAAGAGAATGCCGTGTTTACTTGAGCGATGAACTGGAATAATAATCAACAACGTAATATAATTATGATAAATAAGTAGATACACAGCTTACACCAGATTGCTGATGGAAGCCTCCATTAGAGCTATTATATTCTTCTGTTGAGAAAATGAAATTGAAATAATTCTATAGAATTGTGTGGTACTGTATTTTTTCTCTGATGATATTCTGACTTACATGAACGGTTTCTAACTGAAGGTTTTATTTTTTAAATGGAAGCGCAGGTGGGAGTCAGGCACAATGAGATTTCCTGCTTCACTAGCAAACCCTATGCAGATTAATGATTCACTTCAGCTCTATCTGAATAATATTAGTGTAGCAAATTATTCTGTATAGTAGGATGCACTTTTCTATGTCTTATGAGGCATTCATAAGAAGATACAATGCTATACCTTAAGGAACTGCGCCTCACAATATATGCTTCACAGATCTCACTGCTGAGACAATTACCAGTGAAAATGAGACCCAAGACTCATTTTGTTTCTCATCTTGAGGATTATATTGACTGTAATTTAGGAAAGGCTTAAAGGACTATTTAGACTACTTCTCTCCCACTAGCATAATTGCACTATGAGCAGAGCAAGTAGAAAAAAGCACCAGCTGCATTGTGGCAGCTGTGTTCATGGACTATTACATGCTACTAGGCAGCTTGGCATTGCTCCATTTTCACATTTGTATCAGCAAACTTTGGTCTCCAGGTTACATTCTATTGGACGTGTACAAAACCAGATGTGCTCTAAGATTGCATAATTACTACATCAATTGATAATTGTCAGCTTATTGATGCTATTTGAAAAGTAAACCAGCATGCTGCATCAACTACTCTGTGGGAATAGTAGCTCAGTGTTACAATTTACTCGGAAACTTGGCTCCATCCAGGAAGCTGACCAGATTTACTTTTTTTTTTTTGATTGTGGACACACGTGCAGCAAAACTCAGTGATACATTAGACTTTATTGGTGTTAGTATTCCCATGCCACTAAGCTCTAGCTGATTGTAATACCATAACCAGAACACCGTTCGCCCAGCAACTCCACAGTAAAGGAAGGGTTACTCTTGTACCTGGAGAATCAGTTGGAAAGTCAATGTTGCTTCCATGCCATTGACTTGCTTAGAGAATCATCACACAACTGCCATTATTTTTAGTCTGTTTTTTCTCCACTAGTTATTATTGTCAGCTTGTTTAGAAAGCACATCAAAGCATGGAATACACCTGGTTTCTTGTCTGTGTCATAGCACTGTGATGAGCTGGTAGTGACTAATGGAGCTCTCTAAGGTGAGACAACCGTCTTCCTGATTTGTGCTAAATCTCTACAAGTCTAGCTGTCCACCAAAGAAAAGGTGTTTCTAAGAAACATGGATTAGCATCCTGTACTTTCTTCAGCCTAGCCTTAGTCAGAAAGATCAGGAATAACAACCAGGCCATGTTTTTGATGCATGTGCTTGCTCATCTTCTCTTGACTGCAATGAGCATTAGCAGCCTACCAACATGTAAACATGACTGTGTTTCTTTCCAGCTCTATTTGTCTACCCAGGAAATAATTTTGTTCTATACAAACCAGTCTTTCAGTTCCACTTGTGAATAGAAACTTGGAAAAGAAAAGAAAATGTTTCACATGTCACTGTGTTGCAGATAGCTCAGCATTGCAGAAGCCACTGCAGGAACTCTCAGAGGCTAGGACAGTGCTGGTAGTCTGGATCAAGCCGAAAACTGTAACTGAGTACTAGTTAAAAACAACCCTTCATGTGTACTCTCTTAGTTACGTTACGCTTTTTTCCTTGTCAAGTTTAGATTAAGAGAAATAATGTTCACCCCATTATGACCTGCAGTATGTTGTTTCCTCTCTACTGCCTTTTTTTAAAAAATTTTGTTGCAGTTTCATTTACAAAGTATGCTAAAAATAATCAAAGCCAAAGGTATATAATAAATAGCAGTCAAACAGTATGCTATCCCAGAGGTAAGAAATGAGACTTCAAGCCAATCTTCAGCAGAATGTGCAGGAAATGCTATTGAAATAGGGCTCTAATTTGAAAAGTAGCTGTAGAAGGTTTCACTCTCCCACATAGCCTAGTGTTTCAAAGAAAGCAAACAAAAAAAGACTTCCTGTTGATTACACCTCTTGGCCCCACAGAGCTGATGCATCCAAGATGTTTGCAGAGCTAAATGTTTTTTTTGGCTAAAGACATTATTTAACATTGAATCTTCTGTGAAGTGTTTTTTAAATTTTAGGATTTCCACAAAGGAAACTATAAATGCACACATAAGATTATGAATTTGTTGTCAGCTATGTCCTAAACCAGAGATCTTCCATGGTAGAAGCCCTAGCAATGTATTTAACCGTAGTTGTTATCCATCTAACATATGAGGAATAGTCTTATCATGAGAACTTGAGGTAAAACACTCATTTAAAATAAAAAAAAAAATTTAGAAGTACCCTAGAAAGAAATCTCTATTTTGAACAGCTGGAGCTCAAACAGTTGAAGTGGTTTGACTAGATCATGCTGGTGTAAAAAAACAATTTACGTTATAATACATTGAATTCTTTACTCATGCAAAGGACAATGATAAACTAGTTCCTTAAAATATACCTGTTGCTCATTACCTTCCTTAGGAAATAATAAAGAATTAAACACTCCAGCTATTTTCTTTCATTTCAAAGAGCTTAACTGGGACACACACACACACGCTGTTTAGAGAGGTATATTAATGTCATGTTTCTCTCTGTTTATTGTAAACGGTATTGATGACTGTGATTCAGTGTAGTTATGTTTATTTGTGGCTACAATGGAATCTATCTATAAATGAGTTTAAGAGGAAAGAGCATTTGTGAAACAGGACAAGTGATTCTGTGATTCCTGTTGAAACAATAGAATGAAACACAAGTTTCTCCTTGTCTCTGGAGATTTTATTTTATGTTATTGAAGAAAAATATTGATAACTTGAGATAATCCTCCATGAATGCACAGTTATTCACATGTTTTTCAGGTTGAAATAAATATAGCCTCACTCACTTCTTCTTCTCACTGAAATACTTCAGTTATTAGCTGACTATTGTGGATCTGACCATGTTCTTGGCATCTACACTGAAGGCAGGAATGATAATTTGAGATCAACGTTTTCTTTGCTTCTATCATTGAATGTACTGGAGTATTTGCAGTACTCTGCTACTTAACATAATTTTAAATTTATAATAATACTGGTGGTTATTAGAAAAACAATTTGAGCCTTCCTACTATGTCTTTCATCGATTACTGCAGGACCTCCTTCCACCTGCATTACTGATTGTCTAAATATGCAGAACAGATTTTGTGTGGACTAAATCTGAATCATGCAGCTTCTTTACAATGACTTTCCGATATAGAAATCATTAAGTATTAAATCAACACTGTTCTTTCCATGATACCTTCTGGCATCCTTGTGTGCAGACTCATAGCACTACATCTTAAAAATACTAATTTGCTGTATGTTCTGCTTTTCTAAGGGCAATAGCTGTTTCCTTGCCCTAGCTTCAGTTTTACCTCTGTAGCATCTAGATGTTACTAGGTTAAAAGGAAAAAAAAAAAAAAAAGGCATCACTAACATATGTTGTTCTGCAATTGCAAATGTATTATTTGTGTCTTGGATTCCAACAAGCCTGTAAACAGAAAGAAGCCTTGATAAATCAATTGAAAAGGCAGGTGAAGTGGACCATAATGAGCATTGATTACATGCTTACATTCTGTTTATAGTGATATTTGATGTGTCTCTGTCCTGTAAAGCTTATTTATGGCCACAGTGCTGAGTCATGTGATTTAAACAAGAATGTTTTATAGAATGATTTCAGCATTACATGATTACATTTCAATTGCTTAAATCTGTGTTTTTTCTTAACAGCAATAAAGTTGTAACAGAGTTTGGCAACTCTTAAACGTTGCAGAAAGTATACATCTATAAATACACATACAGAAACAAAAACCACTTCTACAAATTGAAAATACTTGAAAACAAACTTTGCAAACATTTGGCTGAAACTGCAGCTTAGCAATTACCTACTAAGTTATAAGGAATTTAGAGTGCTTTTAAATTCTATTTTCAAAGTCTCTTCTGCCCTAATGTAACTAATCTTTTTTCAGAAATGTTAACGCAGAATTTATTTCTGTAAAGACTTTCAGTGGAATCCAAGGCCATATTGCATTTTTAGGGAAAAAAACCCCAAACATTATTGTATGTACTGTTCCTAGTTCACTAGCTATTAAGAAATTGAAAATAATTTATAATTATATATTTACAATTATTTTAACAACTTGGTTATTTTTCAGATTTTCCAGATTGCCTATGTTATTGTGAAAGCAGCTAACTCGCCTCGACCTGGGAATTGGATATTAGAGCGCTCACTGGATGGCGTAGACTATCAGCCATGGCAGTATTATGCCATCACAGACAGTGAGTGCCTGACACGCTACAACATTCATCCCCGTCCCGGAACTCCATCCTATATAAAAGATGATGAAGTTATATGTACTTCTTATTATTCCAAGATCCATCCTCTGGAGAATGGAGAGGTAAGATCAGATGTTATTCCAAGTACCGTAAATTGGCAGAAAAAAAAGACTTTGTTTAATTCGCAAATATCTGACTTGAGTAGATAGAGTGTTTTGCTATGCCTGAAAAATGGAGAGGTAATCTATTTGCAGTTTTTAAAAACTGATCTTATGTGGTCCTATGTAGATGCATACGAGGTATGCTGTAATAAGCATGTTCTACAAAAAGGTAAAAGAGTTATTGGGTAGAACAAGGCAGTAGTACTTTTAGATAACTTTAGGTGCTTGAAATGTGTTCCCATGTCGCTTGTGAACAAAAGTGAGAATACTGGGGAAAATCATGGACTCAGTGAAGCCATTTAAAGACTTTTCTTTAGATCTCATTTTCACTCCCTGTGTACAAGCTAGGATGTTAAATGGTAATGATTTACTCAGAATTTAATGTATTGTCTATTTAAGAGCTTGTCACTGATGCTCTGCCCCTGCCTATACCCATTCATTCTTGTCCTGTCAGAGATCTCTGCTATTTCATGGTGAGTCCATGCACATGAATCATGGACAAGTCATTTGTTTAAACTGAGGGCGTAGAAAAGATGTGGTGGAGGTGAGAATGAGGAACTGTGGTTGAAAGAACAAAGCAAATGTAACAACTGTAGCCAAAAAGACAGTATTTTCAGACACTTAAGATGAAGAGAGGGAAGGCCATGTGTACCAAATTCTGACAACTGTATATTTTTTTCACACATTATTTCCTAACACTTGCTTTGCACATAACTTGGTAATTGAAGGAAATAACATGACTTGAATGTGCACTAGATCTGAAGTATTTACTTATTTACAGATTCTTTGATGCTTAATGACTGTGAAATATTATCCTCAGTATTTATCCTTCTGTTAATTTATTCTGTTCAACTTTTTAATGGCTTATCTCCTTATAAAGAGGTATAAACTTACTCTCTTTTGTTCCCCTATGTGCAAAGCAATATTCACATACAAAATTGTTAATGCAATTATTTTTGAATACTGGATCTGTATCCAGTATATTTGTATAGTTTGTTTAAGTTTACAGGCAACTTCCCATGCCAACTGCAGAAATAGAAAAATAGAGCTTTCAATGAAAATATCCTGCTGATACACTTTAAAAAGATGTAACCTTGAATCTAAAGGAGTCTCATATGAGTTATCAGATATGAAATCAGTTGCATATCCAAGAACAATCGTAGCAAACACTTTGTGTTTGTAATTGTATCATTTGAATGGGTATTTGTTCTTGTAAAATCTAGCAGGAGCAGATAAAGAAATAGTGCATACATATGTGCTACTTTTTCAAAATGTTTCCAGCTGGGTGCTTTTTAAGTGGTGAACAGAACACAAGTTAGCGGTTTATCACTTACAAAGACATTTTTTGCAGTTTCTTTGGGAGAACATGCCTGCACTGAAAATATAATGCCAAAGTAATTATTCCAATAATTAATTTAATTTACTTTGTTCAATTTCTTTGATTATCTAGTTCTCTTGAAGATGATATTTTTTCCGGTGGTTTGCTGTCCTCTTGGTTAAACCAGTGCCTCCTTGTGTTCTTCACTGGCTGAATTAGACAGCAACGGGCTTTTATTCAGCATGTCTGCATATATCTGTGACTGAAATATTTGCTTACGTCTTGCTGAATTGAGTGGAACTTAATTCTGATCTTAAGTGAGCAAATAATAATTTTTAACATGGCCTGATGTGCTGTAATTGGAGTTCTGTCTTGAACCTAGTAAATGACCAACATCTGATAAATAGTTTCTTTAAATGGGAAGATGTTGAAGAGAGGGATGCACCTGGTCCGTTCCACTTGGAAAAGGAGAATTGTTAGATACAGGCATGTGTTATGAAAGGCACGTGATTTAGGCCACCCTAACTTAATCTTATCTCACACAGGTAGTTATTGGTCTCAGATATGGCCCCAGTAGAGAGAGAACAGTTTGAAATGAAAAGCCTAAAGCTTAACTTTTGTAATAACTTGAACAGTATCATTCCATATGAATTAATCAGCTTGTATTTTTAACAGTATTTTCATAAGTAAAACACTAGTTCCATCTGTCTGAGTACTATAGACTGCATTCTAAAATACATAGCATTAACACAGAATTATCCCAGGTTAATTCTTTTTCATGTTTCATCAAACATATAACATGAAAAATAATACAATTCATACCAAAGTCAGATTTACTTACAGTTGTGTTGTAGGTGATATTTGCCTGGCTCCTGGTCTTTCAGTGGAACTACATCTGCATATCATTTATTTTTGCTCCAGGTTAGGACTTTTGTTTTATATATCAGATATTACAGACATTTTGTGAGACTAACAGAGTTATGAAATGTAAATTAAGTACCTTTGCTTCAAAACCTGTGAGCTATTTAGGCACACTATTCTGGCTTACACTCAGGAAACCTGATGAGGTTCAGAAGGAGCAGAGCTTGATGAGCCGGTTCCAAAGCCAAATCTGCATCTACAGTGTGGTGTCTTTGTCTTAAGTTAAAACGTGTTATCGTAGAAAAAGCAGAATATATTATTTTCATGTAAACTTTCGATGAACGTTTTAGTCAGTGACTTGGTTGATTAGAGTATTTACAGAAATGTTAATCTAAGCAAAATATTTTGGGCATTTTATAGTGTCACTATTTGCACCAGTAATATTCTCTTAGCCTTAGCCAATCACAGAATTAAAATCACCACCAACTGCAACAAGAACAAAACAATAATAAACAAACAAGCAAAAAAACCCTATGCAATTTATCTTCAGATTTGTGTAAATAGCACAATTTTAAGTTCGCTCAGTGAAATGTGAATAAACAATCTGTAGACTAACCATTATTTGCATAAAATAATTTTATTGACTATTTTCATTAATTAATGGGAAATTGCATAGTGACAGATTCTGAATGAAAAAAAAAGATAAATTCTCAAATACGGAAATTTCTTTCAGAAGTATAGACTTGAATGCAGAAAGATTGTTAGCATTCCTGTCTAAAATCAGTGATGCCTGGAAAAATCATAGCAAGACCAGAGTGTCTCTCTATCACACTGGCAAACGTAGACTTTTAGCATTTATGTTTCTGATACACCATCAATAAATGTAAATGCTAAAGTTTCCCAAAATATTGTTTCCAAATGAAAAAGCAAATTCCACTGTCTCAGTGTCCGCAAGACAGAAAAAGAACTGAAACGGATCAGTTATATTAAACAGTTACTCATTAACTTTTACTTAACTGATGTTTCTTGCTTTAATGGTAATTTTTTGGGGCACTAACTGAAAAAGAATAATTTATATAAGGACAGGATGAGGCTGCTATTTTTGGATAAGTAAGAATGCCCGTTTTGTGACATTTTCATGTTCACTTAAACACCAGATAAGAATGATATTTCTTTTTTCTTTATTTCCTCACACGATCGTTAGGTTGAAAATTAAAATTAGTGGTTACCATAGTGATTTTTGCTTCACTTCCCTGACACAGGAGCCTCTGATGTTTACATGTAGGTTGTTCCTTTTTTATTGAAATCTTTCTTCTTCTGCTAGACTACAATTTGTGTCAGGGCTTCTTTACCTTGATGACTAGGTGGTTGTAAGGCTCTGGACATTAACTTTCAATGTCATAATTTTTTTTTTCTGTAAGGGTGTATGGAGATTTCTTTTAGTCAATGCTTGTTTGAACCATCATGCATAGTATTTGTACTTTGATACATGAGAATCTTCCCTCTTGCTTGCAAATCTTTCAAAGCTGGACCCTCTGAAGACTTCAGGTGCTCTGGTTGATCATTGTAACATGTTAGGAAAATGTATATCTTTTAATAGAAAATGGCACATTTTACCTGACCTGTAGTTTGACAGGAAATCAAACAGAAGGTTACACTTAGAAAAAGTATTCTTTAGACACACATAGAGTATTTTGTATAGGCTAGAAGAAAATATTTAGGTAAAAAAATAATTGTTTTGTTGTTTTGTTAATATAATGTAATTCTCTGTGCAAGCAGAGATTGAAAGTCAAATCCAGTGAAGACAGTGGAAGGAAGGTTTAATTAATCTGATAGGAAAGCACTTGCTTTTCATAAGAAGTCAAGAAGAAAAAAACTCTTATTCTGGGAAGGTATTAAATTAAATTTCTGTATATGTTCCCTATTTCTTCTGAAAGCATATGTTGCTTATGTAATATTTGTGCAGGCCTTTATGAGACTTTAAGATTTTGCAGCATGAAACCTTAACCTTGTTCTGTCTAAGAATTCAGTCTAGAGAAAGGTCATGTCTTTGCAGTACTAACAGATCATCTTAGCGAATTTCCTCAGGAGGAATTTCAGATATTGCTTCCTGAGCAAGAGAGAATCCTAGGCAGATGTTCTGACTGATGCAGCCTCACCTTCAATACTGTTTGCAGTCCTGGGCCCCACAGTTTAAGAAGGATGTAAAGGTCCTTGAATGCATTCAGAGGTGGGCAAAGCTGGTGAAGGGGCTGGAAGGCATGTGCTGTGAGGAGCGGCTGAGGACTCTGGTTTTGTCTATTTTGGAGAGAAGGAGGCTGAGGGGTGACCTCATGGCTCTCTACAGCTTCCCGAAAAGGGGACATGGAGAGGGAAGTGCTGAGCTCTTTTCCCTGGGATCCAGTGATAGGACACGTAGGAAAGAGTCCAAGCTGTGCCAGGGGGGTTTAGACTGGACGTTAGGATGCATTTCTTTACCAAGAGGGTGGTCAAACCCCGGAACAGGAATTCTAGAGAGGTGGTCGGTGCCCAAAGCCTGTCAGTGTTTAGGAGGCATTTGGACAATGCCCTTAACAATGTGTTTTAACTTTTGCTTAGCCCTGAAGTGATCAGGCAGTTGAACTAGATGATCATTGTAGGTCCCTTCCAACTGAAATGGTCTATTATAGTCTATTACAGTATTTTCTTTTTTTTGTTTTGTTTTTGTTTGTTTGTTTTAAACAATACCTAGTGTTAAATGAAAAGTACTTGGCAACATTTTCAGAAAGATATTATCACTGATACATCATGCTTATGAAGCATTTCTGAGATGACTTAACCGTAGATCAGCAAACTGCATGGTATTCTTTCCATGTTCACAAAGGTGAATTAGAGACTGAAAGATTTTGGTAAGAGCAGTCTATGTGAACAACAGAGCATAAGGTTCACTGAGTCCTGGTGCTAGCCTTCAACAAGAAACTTCTTCCCGCCTGCTGTATGGCCGTAGCCAGTACTAAGGCTGAAGCAGAGGTCTGACAAGGAAGGGAGTTATGGTGGGAATTAAGTAACCTGTCTCCTTCCTTTTCTGGAAATGAGTTTTCCTGTTGCTGTTATTACGGTGGTGAGAATGATACTGCAATGAAGATGACGCTTCGTTGCTGCTTCTTCAAACACTTAACCTCATACTTCTCCTATGATGGTAGCGATGTAAGTGCGAGGTCGAAAAAGTAAAATACCATTTCTGCAGTAATAATGACTAGTCTGTATGAGCACCTTCATTTGTCTTTATTTCCTTCAGTCAAGTGGAAGTTCAAAGTGTGTACTAAACATGTAAAGAAGAAAAATACACAGAAACATGTTCCTTGATAGTAGTTTTGTTGCCATACTTGCCATACTGCTTGAATGGGAGAGCTCTGGCCCTTTTTAAATGTGTCTCTCTGCTCTGTCTCAGCTCTCTTTGAACTTCCCCCACCTCCCAGTGATTTGCTGTTCTCTCAGCACGACTCACACCAGTGATGCCAGGAACCTTGAACTCTGCTATTTCCCAATGTTTTCTTGCTGGCTTTCTCCTCTTCATACCATAGTGCTTGTCCCATTCACTATAGTCTCATTGGTTCATAGAGAAGGGAAGAAAAACAGTCTTACAAATGGACTCTTAAGTCTATTCTCCCTACAGCCAGATTTAATCCCTTTTCACTAGGATTTCACTAGACTGTCAATGGTAAGAGGACAGAAAGTCAGAATTTTTAGAAGTACTCAAAATTGAAATTTATTCAGTTGCCAGCTGAAAATTTTGGGATGACTTTTTTCCTAATAATAAATGACACAGGTGCTAAAGTATTTCTAAAAAAATGTATGAGTTTGTGGATTGCAGTATTGATACTGTCTTTATAATTCCTGTTTCTAATTTGATCCTCTCAGCATCTAACCTGCATTCAGCATCTTGAATTTACTGTGAAATAATTTTCTAGAGTCAGAACTGTCCATTCCCCTTGAATAACAGTCATAAGTTTCTTTTCAATAGCACAAAATATAGAAAAAGCATCTATACAGTAAAAAGTAATGCCACTAATATCTGTCTCCGTGCCCTCAACTGCAATCACCCTAGGCATTTCTCATGAGTATGCTAAATTTCCGTATTTTTTATGTGCATCTCTGTGCATTTCCTTAGAGTATTTGTGGTTACAGGGATATATTGTCTTGTGCCAGTATTTTGCTGATATATTGTCATTGCAAAAAAGTGGATGATACAAAAAACTAGGTAACAATCTATTCTTAATGGATGAAACTCTTCAGAAATTTAAGCTGGTTCTACTTCCAGCATCACAGTTTAGATCAAGACATTAGACAAAAACTAATGAATGCAGCCTGAGTTAGAAATTCCAAAATAGGATTCTGTGAACAAACGTTTTTCAGCTTGACATCTGAACAGGTTTAATAAAAATAACTTTAATTTATTCATTTTTTTTTAAACAGTGAAAGGGAAATTTTTGTTTTGACCAATATGAGTTGTTCCATGTGATGCAAAAAGAAAACATTTTATTTGATCATTTTATTTTTTAAAAAAAATTATAAAGACAATGGAAACAAATTTCACAAAGCTGTGAATGGAGGGCATGTGACAGTCTTTTGCCTGGAAAGAAAAGAAAGCTTCAGCTAGCAGAGATTTTATCAGATGCAGTCCTTGCATCCAAGAATATGTCCTGATTCTCAGGTTTTTAGTATACGTTGAGTCAGACTATCTAGCCAGATGGCGTAGCTTCATTTTGTAAAAAACAATCAATCAATTTTTCTTTGGGCTGAAATCCAAGTGTCTTATCACCTTAGGATCATTCTTATCTTCATGTTTTTCTGTCTTACGTGCACAGTTAGTTTTTTGTAGTGATTAGTAATGCGGACAGCCAACAGGATCCTTAGATAAATGGTCCCTATTATTAAAGATCCTTCCACTGAAGCCAGTAACCTTTGGATCAGGTCTTTTGGGAGGACTGTTTATGCAATTTAAATCAATGTTACACCACTTAAGTGGTTAAACAGTCACTAGTTAACATTCTGTATTGCGTCATACTTTGTTCTCCCTATTGGTCTCGGTTTATATTTTGCTTACTTCCCCTCCCACCCCCACCTTCTCTGGCTAGGGCAGCTTCAGGAAATCTTATGGTCAGACCATGGTTTTGGATATCATCTTTTTTTGTATGATTGGCCTCAGTGAAATGACTGTGGTAACTTCTACTTTTGAGTCTCCTTTATTGAGTGTTTTGAAAGCATAACTTAGCCTGAAAAGTTACTTGTGTCTACCAAAAAAGAATAGAGTTTGGATTTTCTTCAAGAATTCTGGCACATAAGCTTTCAGCTGGTCCAAGATTTCCAGTTAGAACAGCCACAAAAGAAACAGTTAAAAAAAAAGTGAAAACCAAACGGATTTGAGGTTTGAACAAAGATCCTTTTTTTTTTTTTTCTTTTTGGTTTTTGTCTTTTTTTATTTGACTTAGTAACACTAAACTTGACCAGCTAATCTGAGGAAAAAAAAAAAAGACATTTAACAAGTGACTGCCAAATAAGTGGATACATTTTAAATATTCCTTGTACACAATACTATATTGCCTCACTAACATAAAAATTAACATTTTCTGATCTCCTAATAGACATTGTAGATATGTAAAAGGATAAAACAAAGTAAGCATTTGACATACATTCTCAATATCACAGGAGAATTTTGAAAACATCTAGAATGTGATTTGAGGCAACGTTAGATGATTTTATTATGCATGATGGGAATAGTCTTCACAATAATTTATTCCAATCTTGTACAAATACTCTTTCAAGTCAGCAATTTTATAATTGCATTTTAGCAATATTCACTGTTAATTTTTGCCTGAGGAAAAAAAAAAGGAAAACTTACGGTAATCTTTGTAAGTTGATAGTTCATACTGAAGTTGAGTTTCTGATATTTACTATTATAGAAAAAACAGCTGATACAAAATGTATAATGTACTTCTAAATTATGCACCAAAGAGGAAACAACTGTGGAAAACTACGTATAAGTCATATAGCAGTTTCTAATTATTTTAAAAACAAGAGGAAGGATATTTACTGGTACATCTGTGTGGGCCAAGTTGGAATGAAAGTTTCTTTTGTGCAGTTAGTCAGACAGTCCACTCTTCTGTCTTGGCATGCCTTCTGTCCCTGAGCAGAAACTCATGTTGTAATTTTGACCATTTCTGGAAAAAAAGAAAACCTATTTAATAATCTGAATCATAAGACTTAAAAAGTCCTGAAGTCGCAATACACAAAGTGTGTACTATACAGAGCAGTCTTTCAGTTTGAAAAGTCAAATTGATTACCTTTTTTGTTTAGCATCCATCATTTATTGATCACAATGCTTACTGAAAAGGGGAGTGTTGCACATCTTTATATAGATCTATTGTGGTTTTTCCAAATCATAAAAGGAGGACTCATGCCTGTAAGTGTAGTTTTTAATTCAACATACTGTCTTTAGTGTTGCAGAGGGAAATGGTCTTGGTATTTACTTGTGATGACTAAACTTGTCTTCTTGTTGTATCTGGTAGCTGATTTTTGGACAGTGAAAGATTGCATTTTGGCAGAGAAACAAGAACACTGGGTACATGGTGACTTGGTGAGATTTTTCTCTTCTGCTTGATTAGGGGAACTGAAGATCTGCAGCGAGTGGTTGTTTTGGGGTGGGGGAACTGATACCTGAAGACCTTACCCACACAACAGAAATACTTAATAGGAAATTTTGTTTAAATGAAATACTAGTTGTAAGCATTTTCCACTAGGAGGTAAAACCACAAACATTTATTTACCTTGGCTGTGTATTGCATTTTGTGTCGGGTTATTGTTCCGAGATAAGAAAATTATAACACAACTTTTCAAGGAGATCTTTTGGTCTCTTTCTATTTTGAGTGGTTGTTAACAGTCATGGATAATTAATGGAAGAAAGAATAGCTTAATTATTGTTTTTAATGAGTGTGGTGGCCAAAGACAGAGGAGGGCTTACAGGCGTGGTGAGGATGATAAGCATCTGAGAGATGGCAGAGATGAGAAAGGAAGAAGCAGTAAAGGTTATAAGATAATTTAAAATTAGGGGCCGGGAGAAATCTAGTGAGTGCTTAGTTCAAGATGAATCATTCTTTAATGTTTAAATAATAAAATTCTGTATTGTCAAAGAATGAGTAAGTTTTTTGAAAGGTAGAATTTGTTAAAATCCAGATGGGCTACACGAAGGAGTAATTTCGATCAATGAAATCTCACTGAAGCAGGGATGTATGAATAGGTCAGCCTCAGGCCAGACGTAGGTATGCTTTCATGGCAGTGCAAAGGAATTCTATGTGAAAGAAAATCAAAACTAAGCAGCATAGTTTACCTGGAGTTTTCAGTTTAAATTGTAAATGTCACAGAAAATCAATAGAAGGAAAGTTAGTCAATGAGACACTGTAATATCAATGTACAAATTCTTTGATTGAGGTCTAGACTCTAGAATGCGTAAATGAAGAAAGCATAGAGCCAAGCTGGGTAAGTGGACAAATTGTATCAGCAAACAACACTGTGTCTGAGAAAACTGGTATTTCATGCCCAAGTAAGAGTAGAAAAAAGTTAGGACTGCAGTACTACTTAATCAAGGTGGTAAAACTAAGGAGACTGTGAAGGCAAAAACAAAGACAAAAAGACACACCATAGTGAAAAAGTAAACTATGGTTAGCTTCCCATAGGGTGGCTGACTGTCACAATGGAGTGTAGAGGCTGGTTTTTGAGCACTCTTAAATGTTCTTCCAAGAAGCAGTCAAATTGGAAAACTCAGAATAAGGGAAGTGACTCAAAACATCGTGAGAACGCAAGACAGGCTAGTTCAAAATACTGTTATTTAAAGACTGTTCTGTAAGTGTCAATAATATTCTTGCTATTTGATGTGCTCCTTAGAAAATTTGGAAAGACAGTCAAAAAGCTAAAGTGATCTCTAAAGGCGGAAATACATTTGTATATGTTTTCTTCTTAAATATGTAGGAGTTTATGCATGCCACTTATAAAAAAGAATAAATCTTAAAGTATCCAAAAAGGTAGCAGGATAAATACCTGAATATATAATAAGTGTTAGAAACCAAAAGACATCATATAAAAACATCTTCTCCCAGCAAACAAAGCAGGAATTTTGCAAATTAACATAAAATCACAGTAAGGCAAAAGAAAGAGCAAGAACCAAAATAATATGCCCTTCCATTCCAAGGTAATGACTGTGCTGAAGACTTAAAACAACAACATGAGAAGTTTTTTCAAGCCATCGGAATAACAGAACTAATAGTCAATTGACAAATAATAGGAGTGCCAAGGACAGTAAGTCCATAGCATGTGAATTCTGTGGCTTGAGCTCCCTACGGAGGGACATACAGGAGGACCCACAGTAGAGCTTTTCTTTGTTTTAAAAGAAGTTGGAGGAACTTCTGAAGGAAGAATAGTTCTAAAGGAACAGTTTAAAAGCCCTGGCAAACTTGCTCCCCAGCTTTTATTGCTGAGCACGATGTCATATGGTGCGGAACATCCCTGTGCTCAGCTGGGGTCAGCTCTTGCAGCTGTGCCCCCTCCTAACCCCTTGTGCACCCCCACATTCCAGCAATAGCTGGAACATCCATGTATCATCAACACTGTTTTCATCGCAGATGCAAAACATAGCTCCACGCAAGATAATATGAGGAAAATTAGCTCTATCCCAGTTAGAACCAGTACTATAGTTTACTATACCTGTCATATTATATAATGTCATATATCATTAATGAAATCTGAAAAAACCCAAATAGTTGAGAGTTTAACACAAACTTTCCAAGTTTAGTTTTTGTAGCCAAAGTAAGCACTACTATTTTTGTAACTTAACAACAATTAATTTTAGGAGCAAAAACCAAAATTGTTTTCATGCACATAATTCTTTAACCTTCTGTGTTTTACAGAAGATTTATTATAGCATTCCTGGCCTGGGCTGTTCATTCTATGCTACTTAGAAACTGACTTTTTTTCCTGACTTTTCTTATATTAGCCCCTGTAAAATATCTCCAACTCTCAAAAGATCAGGTTCAGAGTTGAATCAAAGTTTATTGTATTCTACAGCTGAGTGTCCTATTTATTCTTTCTTTTCAAAGCATTGTAAATGATTTTCAAGGCACTGAATGCTTCCCATTCAAAGGGATCCGATCTGGTTTTCAATAGCATTCATCAGCGCATGTTCCAAATGATATGACACAGGTTTTGCTAGAACTTAGACTCCAGCACTGCACAGTAATTGTAATGGGCTTTTCCACATATGGGTCTGCAATGCAAAGAAAACCCCAAAATTTTTGTTGAAATTTCCCCAGTTCAAAACTCTTCAGAGCTGTACTTCAAAACAAGAATACTGCAGTAATGTAAAGCATATTACTGCAGTTTATTTAATGATAACATTCAGGAGCAGATGTACTTGTTTACTCTTTGAACAGCTTAAATCCTCACATTCTCCCTCTTTTACATCAGCAGTTGTGCTTGGCAGCCCTTTGCAACTGCTTACAGCTGGACGAGTTCCTGTGGATTATCTTTCTACTGGTCACCATTCTGTTCTGGCAGTAATTTCTCTCTATTTCCACAGTGCACTCATAGCACATCTCATTCATGAAACAATGTAGTGGAAAGTGCCACGAGTTTTTAGCACAATCATATAATGAATAAGGGAAATCATAATATCCTGGTAGGAAAGGGTGGGTGGGTGATGGGGTTTTGTTTTGGTTTGGTTTGGTTTTTAATATTGTTTAGTTTGGCATGGTCAGAAGCCCTTTTAGTTAAACCTGGGGATCAGAATGCTTTTTATTATAATCTGCAGCAAAACGTAACTTTCCCGTTTGAGTCTTTTGTTTGGAGTTACTTGTCCTGCTTAAGAAAACGTGCCATCTAGCTTCAGTGCTCTTTAAAAAACATAATTTAAGTTTTTAAATTGTGCTTTTTGAGTACTTGTGAAGACTGGGTTTGACAGATCACTATATTTCATCCTTTAAGCAGATAGGCAGTAGCATTTAACTTGGTAATGCCAGTGTGTCTCACCTCCGCTTGACCAGAACCCAGACTAACATAATTTTCAGAATTGCTTTGCACCTAGAGGTGCAATTGGCATCAGCCACTGAGTCCATGTGGCTTTGCTTCTCATTCTATTCTGCTTGCTTAAGGGCCAATACGCTAGGCAGGAGCTGTATGACACTGACAAAATGTAATCCAGAATGACAGTGGTTGTACACATTTTCAGGCATCAGAGGTCAGACCACTGTTGTGTATGGTAAAATTTAAAACAGCTATCATTTGATGATTTAAAATCCTAAGTCACCTGTGTTATTATGTGTTAGAACGTATAGCACATTGCTAATCTACCTGCTTGGAGGTAACTTTTAAAAATACTGGTTCAGTTCATCTTTGAAGATGTTCCTGTAAGAGTCAAGCTTTTAACTTTTTCTCCAACTATCATGTTAGTTATTACTAAGCACAAAATACCTTTTCACTGTATTAAGAGATGGCATCTCACTTGCCAGTACACTTTGAGGAGCCAGTAGAACACAAATGATCATAGTTGTGTTCAAGTACGGTATTCCAGGCCTCGTATCTTGTCTGAATTCCTTATGGACTGCAGAATGCATGACTCTTGTTGAAACTACATCGTGGTGTAGTGTTTCCACTTAGTTAAGACAGTAACAAAAAGAAAATAAAAGCTTGAAATGACAAATATACTTTGAAGGTAATCAAATTTCTTATTATTCTGTGATTTATTAGTAACTATTTCTCTGATAATGCACAGTCTGTTTAAAAGTATGCAAGATGATGTCTTTGACAAATTGTTTCTTGTCTAAAAATAACAAGCATGAGAATTACAGGAACCATAGAAAAGCAGTGGCTGGAATAAGCAATTTAAGTTTCAAGTGAAATTGGAAAGAAGAAAATGACAAAAGCAAGTTAATCAGAACTGAAGAGATGAAGCTTTATTTAGCTTAAGCTGTAGGGTTTAGTTGTCAATGACACAATAGTATTTGCTAAACAGTTCGTTAAGCTGATATTTGCCTGTATTCTTAGGGGGAATGAGTTAGTTGAGATAGAGTTTGACATGCATAGCCCTTGACATTTTAATGCAAGTTTAAGCACTACATTTCAAGCAGCTCTTGTACTCATTAGCAAGACAGAAGGGAGTTGTGCTTTCACTTAGTTAGCCATTAATTTATTAAGATAGTGAGATGTTTATTAGAAATACAGCAAACTTTGCCAAATACACTGTTTCTTATCTAAAATTATGATAAATATATTTTTGTGGTGAAAAATTGGATGCTGACTTTTGACATATGCTTCCATCTATTGTTCTGGTTTTGAAACCAACTCTAATGATAGGTTAGGGCTTGCACTAAGATTTGTCCTTTAGGGATTAAATATAAGGTGCCAGGAGATTAATTAATCAATAGTAATTTTAGATCTACTGTAAATGAGCTATTTGCAACAGATAATTAAAGGTATGGGATCACCTGTGGAAAAACTGATGTTCAGTATTGTCCATCTTCATATTGATGTTCTTGCATAACTTGAGAATGTAAATCATGGAGTAACTTTCTCATTAAATCTTTTTAAGACTGACACATCTGTCTTCTCCACTGCTGATTATCAAGTAGCAAGCGTTTTTGTGAAGGACAGAAGCTTTTCTCTCCTTTATGCTGCTGTCAGAGGTTACATTTTAGTAAGAAATTGACCTTTCCTGACAATATTTTAGTTCAGACCACTGTTAGGCTTGCAGCTCACAATCTTGATGATGTCCAAATTAAGCTACTGAGTACTTGAACAAAGTGAGTTCTTCACCACTCCTAGCCAAAGTTTATTGTAGAGTGATGGTGTTCCTGCTCCATCCTTGTGACAAATTACACTAAGTAATCTACACTTTTTATGAAAGAATTAAGTCTTCTGCTTTATCTTACATTCAGTATATAGCGAAAAGTATACTGGTTAGCAATGCTGTTTTCTTGAAAGGAAAGCGAACATAAAAACTCCATGCCACATAGCCAAACAGCTGGAGTTTTTTATATCCTACAAACAGCTTGAGATTGACTGCACTCAAATTGCTTGGCAAGGTAACTGACTCAAAATACCAAAGCTCTAGGTAGAAAAATACACCACTTGGATTCATACATGGATATTTTAAAATTGAATGAGAATACTGTGCATAAAATTCTTTAAAACTTTATTAAAGTGTGTTAATTTTAAGTAACTTAGTAGCTGATCGTATACTTTCATGCAAAGCAGCAGCATTTTTACTGTTGCATTAAGTAAAGCAACAGAGACAGCTAACATGCTGCACATTTGCATATCATTTTGCACAGAAATGTGCACAGAAGGACGGTGGTGAGAGACAGTCTGGACGCAGTCCACAGCACCCACTGGAGCAACTACCCCAGTACAGCAGAGTCCTCAACTCAGGCTGAGTTCCAGAGGGAGGATGCAGCTTTTAACATCTGAGGCTGCACAAACCGCCTGGGATGTCTTGCTGAGGCAGAAAGAGATGGCATCCTTGCCTGCAGAATGTTTGCTCTGGTTGGGGATTTGCGTTACTAAGTAAAAGAACTGCAGGAGGATGACAGCAGACTGTGCAACATCAGAGGTGACAGGGAAGAGATTTACTGCTTTTTCTCTGGGACTCTGCAGCATGAAGCCACAACTGCACCAAAATGAAGGCAGGCAGAGTCTATGCCTGTGGATTCAGAAATGGAAACTCCCAGGATGGTGAAGACTGCAAGCTGGTGACTTCCAACACCAGGAGGAACGTTCCTTCTCTGCCTGCAGGTGTCTGGTAGCAGAGAATAGGCTGGGAGCTCTGTTCAGTGAGACAGGTGAGCCAGCTGTGCCTCAATCACCCAGGAGGATCAGGAAGAAGCAGCAAATGACAGCAGTGGTGTACACCAAATTGAACATGCACCAGCAGTGTGTCCTCGCCAACAGCATCCTGGGCTGGATTAGTTTGAGTGTCACCAGCAGGTTGAGGGAGGTGATCGTTCCCCATCTGCTCAGCAGTAGTCAGAGCACACCTGTAGAGCTGTTTCCAGTTCTGGGCTATTCGGTACCGGAGAGATGTGGACATTTTGGAGCAAGTCAAGTAAATGGCTAGGAAAATGATTAAGGACTTGAAGCATCTGTCCTACAAGTAAAGGCTGAGAAGGCTGGGATTGCTTAGCCTTGAGAAGTCTCAGTTTATCGAAGTGTACATATATTTGGTGCACTGCAGGGTGATACTTTTCTCTCTTCTGAAGACCCATTAAAGTGCAGTCTAAATAAGTCCATGTTCATCAGTATATGAGATTTGTCTAATGCCAAAAATGGCGTCAGGCTACATCTGTCACTTCTTAGTGGCTGAAACTCAAGGAAACGTGAAATTCTGGTCATATTTCTGGATGGTCTGGCAGTCATCTGGCTGAAGCACATTGCAAGTCCTCTCAGGTGTCTTTGTATACAGAAGCTAGGGTTGAATGCATCCAAGTATTGCCCCAGTACCTGCAAAAGTATCCATGGCCTGCAGCTGAGAAAGGTTACTAACTCTGCTAATTAATACCTACTCTTAAAGTGTGTTGGAAAGACGTGACACAATAGGCATGTCAGAAACGAGAAGTTGTTTAGGAATGACGGAGGGGCTTGTGGAAGAGAGGCACTATGGACTAACATAAACCAAGAAAGTCAGCAGAAATGAAATGGTGTATGAGATCTCTATGAAGTGAAATTCAGCACCTAAACTGGGACAGCGTAGGTCTAATATTATATTGGCAACTGCCCAAACAGAGGTGTGGAAGTGAGTGGGTCTTGCCAAAGGAAGGCTTAGAATATAATATCAGCCTTCTGTAACTCTTTGGCAGACTGTGTAGGTGTCAGAATAGAATGTAATGCAAAAGCTCTTAAACACTTGAATATTCTTGGTGCGGTTAATAAAGGAACCCACGATTTAGTCTGAAACACAGCACAGACCCTGGTCAGGAGTATTAACTGTTGAATAATTGTTATGTAAAAATAACAAGAAAATGCTCAAAATGCAATATCCCAGGGAATAAAATCTGCCAAAATACAATTTAAAAATAGAAAAGATGGTCAAACAGCTAAAATAATTTCAGACAGCCTAGAGTTCATTTAAAGATTGCATTACACACACATGCATGCTACATTTAAGAATGGTTCAAAAATCCGACAACATGTTTGAACCATAAACTAAGGAAAGCTAACAGTTATTAAAGGTAAACTAGCATCATCTATGAATGGAAATCATGTCTTTTCCTCCAAACGAGCAAAAGAGGTAAGAAAATTAGCTCCAGCAAATGAAATGTTAAACCACAAAGAAGATGTGAAAAAGATTCTGAGTGACTGAGTGTGAAGTTGAAATAAACCTTTTTTTCGAACACATCAGATTCAAGAAGTCTGCCAGCAAATTTGTGGGCTGAGAGATGATCAAAGAGCATTCAAGAAAGATAAGGTCATTGCTGAAAAACTAAATTAATGATTTGAATCAGTTTTTTCTATAGAAACTGTCAGGAGGATTTCTTCACTGGAAACATTATTTACAGGAGAAGAGTTGGAGAAGCAGTCACAAACTAGGTTGTTAACTGAAGAGGCACAGAAATAATTGATGAATTGGATAGTGAAAAGGAACTCAAGGCTGAAATAGGTGAATTACAAGTTATTATTTAACCCCTCACTTACAAATATTCTCAGTAACTGGGGAGTGTGGGGTGTCAAATGAAACACCAATTTTTTAGAAACATTCCTTAGGAATCCAAGGAAACTACAGATTTGGAAGCCTGATACCTGAGCCAAGCTAATTAGTAGTAAAGAAATTTAATGAAGAATAGAGGTGGTGGAAAGATATAGTTCTTTGTTCCCATTTTAGAACAAGGAAGTATTAAGTGAATTTAGTAGGAGGTAGGTTTAAAACAAGCAGAAGAAGGATCTTTTTCCCTACAACATGTAAATGAAGTCAGAAAATCCTTATTATGTGACAGATGTAGATTTTAAAAGGTGACCTGGATTTAAGGTGAGACTGAGTAAGTTCATGGAAATCCTTTGAGGCTTACCAAAGGTATGGAAACTTTCTGTAGCTCAGGAAATCCCTGAGGAAGTATTAGGTATGCTTGCCTTCAACTTATTGTTAGCATGTTGTTTTGACTACTGTGTGAGGCAGGCTACCATGCTAGATAGGTCTCTTGGTTCTGACATGGTCCAGACATTCTAGTGGACTGAAATAATATATGAAAATAAATGTTGCTAAAAGCAAAGTAATACATGTAAGAAAAAAATAATTATGCATGAATGCTGATGGGCTCGTGTTGAACTAAATTCTCTTCAGAGTAGAGAACTTGTAACATCCTCAAAAGTTCTTTGACAAAACATCATACTGAAGTTCAAAAATGAAAATATGTTGACTACTAAATGTTTCCTCAAATTAAAAACTTGAACACTGTCACTGAAATGATTTATGATCTGAGTTCCAGGTTTAAAAGGAGACAACAAACAAACAAAAACAACAATAAAATAAACAAACAAAACCACAACCTCACCAAACTAAGTTATTTTTCTTGGTTTTTTAGAAGAAACAAATTTCCTTCCATTGGGACAAATGTCTGTAGTGATGAAAAGCTCAACGGTGGAAAAAAGGAGTCGACTAATTATAGAGAACAGGGCAATTGGTAGACATTAAACTCTTATGATTCAGATTCACTCTGTAGCTCAGAAAGCATTTAGACTGTTCATTCAGAGGAAGTGATATTGTATCAGGGGGATCTCTCTCTAAATGCCCTGTTTTTTATATTCCTTCCTAATAATTTTCTACTGGCCTCTGTTGGAGACAGGACATATTAATTATGTAGATCTTTGGTGTTACAAAGTGGCGTTTCTGTTTTTCCATTTAACTAGAGTATACACTTTTTCCGTAATTGATAGAACTTTTGGTTCCAAACTAAATCCAGACGATACATAATTTGGTAGTTAAACTAACTTGAATATATACTATTGGGTAGTTTAACATGTCCATTAATGGTTTGGACGATGGCACAGAGTGTACCCTCAACAAGTTTGCTGATGACACCAAACTGGGATGAGTGGCTGGTAATGCCAAAGGGTCATGCTGCCATCCAGAAGGATCTTGAGAGGCTGGAGAAATGGGCTGACAGGAACCTCATGAAGTTCAACAAGGGGAAGCGCAAAGTCCTGCACCCAGGGAAGAACAACCTCATGCGCCAGCATATGCTGGAGGCCACCTATCCAGAAAGCAGCTTTGCAGAAAACAACCCAGGTTTGCTGGTGGATACCAAGTTGAATATGAGCCAGCAATGTGCTATTGTGGCAAAGAAGCTCAATGGTATCATGGGCTGCATTAGGCAAAGTACTGGCAGCAGGTCAGGGGAGGTGTCCTTCCCCTCTACTCAGCACTGGTGAGACCACATCTGCAGTACTGTGTCCAGTTATGGGCTACCCCGCACAAGAGAGACACAGGCATACTGGAGAGAACTGAAGGAAGGATCACCAAGATGATTAACGGCCTAGAGAATCTCTCCTACGAGGAAAGGCTGAGAGAGCTGGGACTGGTCAGCCTGCAGAAGAGAAGGCTCAGCGGGAATTTCATCAGTGTGTACAAATACTCGTAGGAAAGGTGCAGAGGGGACAGAGCCAGGCTCTTTTCAGTGGTGCCCAGTGGCAGGACCAGAGGCAATGGGCACAGACTGAAACACAGGAGGTTCTACCTGGACACCAGGAAGCACTGGCACAGGTTTCCAGGAAAGGTTGTGTAGTCTCCGTCACTGGAGATATTCAAAAGCCATCTGGCGATGGTACTGGGCAACTGGCTCTATGTGGCTTGAACAGGTGGGTTGTATCTGATGACCTCTGGAGGTCCCTTCCAAGCTCAACCATTCTGTGATATAACCTGTTTGAACATGCATTTGCTAATGCAGCTATGGGAAAAGGTCATCATAGCCTTTGCTTGAATAGTTCTGACTATTGAACTGGTTGACAAATCAGATACCATTAAAAATTGCTTTACAAAATGAGAATTTGGCTTTCATTGCGGTAGCATTTAGATTTTTGTAAGGGCATGCTCATTTTCCCCAAAGATCCTATTTGTTGGAATATAATCCTGGAAAAATTATTTGTTAAGGAAAAATTTTCTAGTGTCGAAATCTACATCACTTTAATTTAGAATCCAAAATGATGATTACCTCAATCTTGGAATTGGTAAATAAAAGTTGTCCATAAAACCTGAGCAAAATTCGGGATTGTTCCCTCATGGGGACTTGGATTATCCACATTGTAGCAGCTCAATGGGTGGATTAAAGTATTAATATTTTCCTGGTAGACTCAGCTTTGGATCTTAACTCTGCTCTAGAACTCCCGTGTGTCTCATACTGCAGTACAAACCAGCTAGTACAGGATTTGATGCCTTAGCTGCCTGTGTGAAAGTGGGGCTATTCTCTGCAGGACTCAGAGCTATAATATATATGAAGTCCTATGATGATCTTGGGTGACATAACAGTAGACAGATGTTGAGAACTACGTTCATTGGAAAAATTTTCAGATTTGAGTCAAAAATGTTTGGAGGGTGAGGCTCTATTAGTGTCTTGTCTGAAAATGTGCTCTTTTGTGAAGAGTGTCTTACAAATGGGTGCAAGATTGTGGAGGGAGACGAGAAAGCATGCTTTTGAAAAACACAGTGATGTCTCGTTGTAAGAGTCATATTGAAAATATTATAAATCTGATTTCTATTCAGACCTCTTTAAAAAAGAAGTTATTTAAAATTCTGACTCTTTATTCCTGATTAATGACAGATGTTCCCAAAGTACTCCCAGTTTCTTCCATATTCTCTTTTGAAGGAACAATTTAGTTGGATGCTCTTCAAGTTGTTTCTAAGTATTTCTAGGGAGAAATTAATGATTTAAACACAGATGTTGAGAGGAGGAAAAATAATTTAGAGTAATTAATTTTGCCTCTGTAAATTTTTCCCTTCAGATTCATTTTGATAAAACTACCCAGTTTTAATTTCCTAATCTCAGTGTTGTTTTGGTGTATGTTTGAACATGTGCCACATTTCACAAAGGACATAGCTGCATTTCAGGAATCATGAGAAATTATTTATTTTTGTTTTAAAATGAAATTGTGAAACATTTAAACACAAGCATAAAAGACAATATAAGTGGAAGTCATCATCTCTACTAGTTTAACCGTGGCAAATAGATGGACTGCTGGTAGATAGATCCATGAAACTTCACAAAAAGATGCTCTATTCTGAAAAGGATGCCTCTTGTTTCATTTTGTTAATTTATGTTTTAATTTTGTAAAACTATCACTCCGAGGTGGTGGGGTTTTTTCCCCATCGGTGTCTCAAGACTAAGTTTGTTCTTCTTTAAACAATGTAAATCAAAAGATATGACTGCCGTTTGTCAGCTGTGTGATTTGAGGTCAAGCTACATCTGTGATTCATACTCTGAGCTCTCTGTGGGCACTTGCTTGTTCTGATACATGGGTTTTGCCTGCATCTTTCTCCCCCTACCCCTGAAAGCTTGATTATTTTTTTTTGTCTTTTTGACTGCCATGCTGCTTGTAGCCATGGTGCTGTTGCTGTTGCGGGTTAGCCAGGGGATGTTTTCTGAACTGCTTTAGGTATATGTCGTCTTTATCTCTGGAATATCAAAGTTCAGCCTTTAATATTCTACTGCAACCCATCTATGTTTGATGCCTGTAAGAGTCTCTTGGATCCTGTTTAAAGGAATGGGGTGATGGTGTGAAAAAACACTCAAAAGAAATTATTTCCTTGCTCACAGGTAAATATTCTAAGAAGTCTTTAGGCATATGTTCTTACTAAAATCTTGCTTCTTTTGGAAAGATCAATCATTTTCCACTGGACCTATTGCCACCATCTTCAGGCTTCTTTTGAAGTTCACTCTCCACACATGGTCTCCTCTCTTTTCACTGGGGACTGGAGCAGTTTGCTCTCTCTGGTCATGTGTTTTTGTCCTACTTATGGCCAGCCGTTTCTCATTCAGGAGCCCCTCCTTGCTTCCTCTGGGGCTTTTAGTATAATCTTTTCATTGTACCCTGTGTTTTTCATAGCATTTTATTCTGTTCATTTCCAGCCAACTGTCTCCTTTAATTTAATTACTTGTAGTCAGGAGCAAAATTGAGTCAGAGCTCAGAGAGCGTTGTTATGATCTCAGGAGGAGGCAGCAATATCAGCTCTTTCTGGACATAAAATGGCAGAAGCCCAGAGATGCTGATTCATACTTAGGTGAGACAGGAGTAATTGCTCTGGCAGAGTGGCTCCCAGTGATTTTGTGTACCTGTGGACAGAGTGGAGCAGGATGCTGGATGTGATGAGCTTAAGGGTTTCCCTTTTGGTAGCGAAAATAAGTAAGTTTGTAGTGTCACATGGCCAGTGCAAGACAGCAGTTGTTCATTAAGCCTTCTATTCCGTACCTGAAAAACTCCAGGAAACGAAGAGCTGCTGCTTTGCTGGGAGCAGTAGGTTTGCTGTGTCTTTCCTTGGCGTGAGGCAGCCGCTGCTAAGTGTGTGCCAGCTGGCATTCTGAGGGCAGCTGTTTGCCTAAAACAGTGGTAATATGATCACGTTCAATGACAGGAAACAGCTGTGTGGCCTGACCTCTCAGAGCACTGCGCGAAGGTGCACAACATGTTCATTGCAAAGAAGAAATAATTATTTTGTTCATTCTAATGTTCTGCACGTTTGGCTCAGCATCTGAACATTCTTTTGGTGTACCAGCCTGTAATAAAAATGCCCCAATTAAAATTTAACACTTCAGAATGCAGGAAAATTAATGGTTTCTTTCCTCCCTCCCCCTAGGTGCTCATTAACAATATTTTGCTATACCTGACATTCTTCTTCTTGTAGGCCTTTTCCAAGAACAATTCTGTAGCAGCCCATCTGTTTTATTTTGTTGATTCACAGCTAATGTATGCCATGATCAGCTAAAAAGGCAGGAGGGGAAGAAGATTGCCTAATTTTGTTGCCTTGCCCTTGATGCTGCAATTGGGGTCAGAGAGTCTCTTTGTGAAAGAGCCACAGAACACACTTACCTAGAAGATTTCTAGAGTTTAGGATAGGCAGGCAGAGAAGTGCAGGCAATCTTTAGAGAAACCACAGTGTAAGCAGAGATTGGTAGTGTCTTTGGAAAAACAAATGCTGAACAGAGTTCTTGGAGGTGATAAAGACGTTCCTTAGGGACTAGGTGAAAACAGTTGCCAGGAAATTGCTTCAACTTGCTGAGAACAAGATTCAAAGAAAATGATGTATTGTGTAAAGAGACAGTGGGAATGGGGAGATGCCTATGAATGTTTATTTTTTCTCATCTATCTGTTGTAGTTTTGAGTATTTCAAAAGTTATCCTGGCTTTAGAAAAACATCTAGTTCAAAAGTCTTTTGATGATGACCACTCTAGAATGTGCAAACTGACCCCTGCTGAATTCTGAGTCCCATTCCAAGTATCTATTCCTTTAGCTCAAAATTTTTGCGCCCTTTGGTTGTTCGGTCACTTGAAAATACTTGTTTTAGATTAGAGGAGGAGAAATGAGTTGCCTGTGGCATGGACACTATTGTAGGGCCCGGGTACATTTACACAGTTTGTGCTACAGTCTTTCTGTAGCTGATGACTTTCCTTTGCTCAAAATATTTTTACTGTAAAGCCTCTCCATAACTGGGGTCTGCGGGTACATGGAATGGGGAATGGGGGAAATCTTCTTCCTAAATAAAGAAGGTATTTTACATTTATAAAGGCATTCACTCAGTGTCTTTAATGATATTTGTTGGGATAATCATGGCAGCATTGCTGTCATCTTATTGCTGATTCTTTTAATAATTCTCTCTTCAGATTCACACTTCTCTAATCAATGGGCGGCCTAGTGCTGATGATCCTTCACGTGTATTACTAGAATTCACCTCTGCTCGCTTTATTCGCCTGAGATTTCAGAGGATTCGGACACTAAATGCTGATTTAATGATGTTCGCACACAAAGATCCAGATGAAATAGATCCCATTGTTACAAGAAGGGTAAGTTCTGGAAGTACAGTAGCAATGCATGTGTAGAAGTTCTCTTACACTTCTAAATGCTGTACCTGCCTTTATTTGCCATAGGAAATTTTGGGAGAGGTTGCTATCTGTCAAAATCCGTCTGTTTGAGATTTCCCTCTTCAAAGTATTTTATGTTCTCTATAACAGAAGTAACAATTTTATCTTTTCTACTTACTGGTGTTATTATCATACATAACATGATTATTAACATAAGTACACGGCTCCTTTAGGTGCAAACATTTGGCTGCAGGTAATTGGCAACTGGTTACTGTTAGTGTCCTCTTACCTCTTCTCCTGCTCAATGCTTTGCTACCTCTTACGGTACTTGAACACTTACTTTAAGAGTAGAATTCCTGCTAGTGGTACTATAAATAGCAGTAGGGCCTGAATACAACACTTTAAGCATTATGATATCATTGTTAACAGTAGAAATTTTACATTGTGCTTTATCTTAAAAGAATAGATACAGCGAAGTGCAGGTGGATAACTGCAAAGAAAATTTGCTTCTTCTGTTCCCCATTTCTGGTTTCCATTTCTTCCTCTAAATACACAGAGGGCAGGCTATTCCTGCAAGTTTGGAATGTGCCATTCTGGTTTGTATTACAAACCCAGAAACCCTTCCAGTTGAGTGCAATTATTGCAGCCTCACAAATCATGGAAACTCCATGTTTACATAACAGTGCATATTTAATAATCTGAAAAACAGAATTGAATTCACACTTTAAAAATCACTGTATACTCATGAAAACCTAGTGCAGGATGATCCACAGATTTCTCAAACAAAAAAAAACCTGTATGGCATCTCTCCATGAGGCTGTCCTCAAAGGAACAAGTAGCAACTGAAACTTGCCGTGCTTGTCTGGCTTTTCCTATAGAAGACATTAGACAAACCACTATTCCACAAAACAGGAAACAAAGGGTGGCCACAGATGGTGAATTTTATGTGTGGTAGAAGGTTAACTGTAATTTATATGAGTGCCTGTTTTGTTTGATATATTTATTAATGATCTGAAAAAGAGGTTGAACACAGAAACAGCAGAATTTGCAGATAACTTATGTTGGTTTTGATTGGCCAATTGTTAGGATATTACAGGACCCTCACCAAAACAGATGAAAATGGACAAGATTACATGTGAGATTCACTTTTCACAGCTATCATAATATATGAGCATAAATATCTTTCCACCTTCTTTCTGGTTAGGGCTATTAGTCCCCACCAAAGGAAAAACAGAAGTGGTCAAATGGCAGAGCAACAGGTCAAAAGTTATTTAAATCTCAGTAACGAAGACTATTCCATAGTCATTCTAGAGGCCAATAGTGAAAAACGGTTCTTCCCTCAGTCCAGTAAATGCCCAAGTAAGACTCAGATAAGGTGAACAAAGGTGTTTCCTTCTAAGGTTTTGTTCTAGCCTGTCTCTTCTCCTCATCATCACGCCTTTTCCTTTTCATGTTTTCTGATGGGAATAAATTCTATGGTGTTTGACTTTTCATTATCCAGTGTGCATATAGCCTTTTCCTATTTTGTGTTTGGTGTATGCTGTGTATAAATTGATGTGGCTCTTGTGACTTCAGACAAATGGAACTGTACCACTTTATGCCCTTTCTTTCACTAAGCCTGAATCTGCTGATCAAGACACAGCTTGGATTACACTGCCAGCTATATTTGTGATAGATCAAAAAAGAAATAAAACAGGACCTGACAGTTTTGTCATCAGAAATGAATTCTGAAGTTTGGGACCTGCATTTTACAATCCACTTAGCAATTAAATTTCTGTTTTGTCTTACAGTATTACTATTCTATAAAAGATATCTCTGTTGGAGGCATGTGTATATGTTCAGGCCATGCGAAGGCTTGTCCACTGGATCCAGCGACCAATGTATGTATTTTTCTTCTTTTTCTTTTCTTTTTCTTTTTTTTTTTTTTTAATGTGCTTTATTCATAAGGTGGAACATGAGAAAAAAAATCTTGATTTTCCTCAGAGTTCTCTGAATTTATATCTTTTCTTCACCTGGAAGAACAGTCAGAAGCAGTGCCAGGATGAAACAGTGCTAGCAACCAGAATAATAAACATTCTCACCATGTCAGCAGAGGGTTTCTCTGAAATGAAAGAATAAGTTTCAGATAATTCATTCCATATTGAAAGTTTCCTAGGAACGACAGGAATTTGGGTTATGTTATGCAGCTGTAGAGATGAGCACTAACAGTCAGTCTTCCTTTCCTTGTTGATATTAATCAAAGTGTTTCCTAAATGGCTGTCAAGTGTTTAATCGATACTTGCAAACAAATGATGGCTCTAGAATGGCGCATTTACTATGCGGGAAATATTAATTGAGTGATCAGTCAAGCTAGTCTAGAAAATCATAAACTGCTTATAATTTCTTCCAACTCATAGCTTTCTTTTTTTGCCATTAATAAACACATAACTAATACAGTTGAAAGAGAAATATCATTTTTTACTGGTGGTCCAAATCTATGCACACATTATCACTAATACAGAATTTCCAAGCTACTAGTATTATTAATGTACCACAGTGTGGGACCTCTTAATCTACTATTCACTTAAGCAGGAGCTTTGTAGGGTTTAACAGAAAATCTGTTTTGTATATGACATTAAACCATTGTGTAAGAATTGATAAAAAAAAAACCAAAACAAGCTGGAGGAAGTCTTTCAGAGTTCTAAGCAGTTTCCATGGAGCCTTGTAAAAATTTTACAGACTCCTTGGTTTAATCCTTCCAAGCCTTTTCTGTGATGATGTGTATAGCAAGTGTTGAGCTATTGGTTTAAATGGCCTCAGTTACCTCAGTGCAGCATTGTCTCGGTGCATCCGTTAGAATTAGACCCAAGAAAATAAGCACTGTTACTGTGATTAATTGATACTTCAGATAGTTTGGCTACTAGATAAATGCATTTTGACAAGTGTGGTATCTTGTTTTGCAGGATGACAAATACACATTTGTTGTCTGACTAGTATAAAAAATAGCTTAAGTGAAACAACTCAAGCGGTAAGAGATCTGGAGTATTTAGTTTAGCTCTCCAGGGATACTCTTTAGACTGAGCCCTACCAAATTAGGTGGGCTTTGGCTTATAACATCATGACTGTAGTTGTTAGCAGGATGAATTTTCCCCCTAGCCTTACAAGGAATAAACTTAATTGAATTTACTGTCTTGCTTTTCTGAAGCATTCCTTAACCTTAACCTTAAAGATTTATGCTTTGTCCTGTGAGCCATAGAATTTCTCCAGGTTAGCCTGCTGCTTTGACCTTGAGTGGCTCACAAGGACCACAGAGAATCCTCTCCACTGGATAACTATTGGGAAGGCAATTTTTGCTCATCATTTCTCCAAACTACAGTTTCTTTTATCTTTTTGAATCTGCATCTGTGGCTCAGAGTGTTTGGGTGTTCCCTACAGCAATATTTTAATAATGGGACTAAGGTGATCTCCTGAGGAACTGAAAAGTGACTGAAAGGCTGGTCCTGTTCTCACCTCTTATTAGTTTAAAAACTCCTGCTATCCCTCACATAGAATTAGTTATGCAGTTAGAAGGTTACATGGTGAACTGACTCGTCTAGTAAAAAAATAATGCTAAATTAAAAGAAAAGTCAATTTTTATCGGTTCTGCCAACAGCACTTATTTCACTCTGCAGGTGCAGGATTATTGCTGCATCTAAAGGGAGGGTGGAGAATGATCAGTTGTCCTGTAATGTGAAGCTGTATCTGAGGACTACCAGCACTTTGGCTTATTTGCTGTATTGAGGAACTTTCATTCTCCAGTTCCTGCTTTCTTCACGCAGCTGGAATTAGATTCTGCTGTATTCTTAGATTCTCCTTAGATTCTCTGGCCACTTATCTTCTTTTGCCTCGTGGCGATTTTCTTAAAACAGAGCTGTAGACATTAAACACACTCTTATGTCTCTCACTTGGTGAATGCAGTGTACATAAATGAATAAAAATGAATAAACAGAGGAACTACAGAGTATAGCAATTCTTAATGTTTTCCTAAATTGAACTGGAATGCGTATTATGTACACGGACAGATTCTTCAAATCATTACATTGTGTAAATATTTGTTTTTCTTTTAAATTAGAAATCTGTCTGTCAGTGTGAACACAACACATGTGGAGAGACATGTGATCGGTGCTGTCCTGGTTTCAATCAAAAGCCTTGGCATGCTGGCACTTTCCTGGTTAAGCATGAATGTGAACGTAAGTTGAATGTGGTACAGAAGAGAAAATCTATTGCAACTGCTGGTGAAAACTGAAATTCGGTCCTATGTAATTTTGCAATTAATTTCATTTCTAACCACATTCGTTTATAAATCAGTTGTTGTTCACTTATATAAAGTGACTCAGAAAGTTACGTGTAGAATCATGGTTTTATTGAAGTCAGAGTATATTATGTAACATGCTGATATTGGTGAAATACTGTACAAAAAAATCGTTTTGACTTGTTTAGTTTTATAATTATGAGTTTGTTTTGGTAAAATACCAGGATCGTATCCTGATAAATAAAAAATCTTTTTGACGTATTTTTAATTATATTAAACTTGAATGATTTTTGTATAAAAGGCACTTTTATATTTTATAATGTTCAGCCTCGCTGAAACAAAATACTTTTACATGATCAAAATGCAATGTGAGTTTCTGATTTTTTTTATGGAAAAAACAATATATCTAGTTTTCCAATATGAAATGAAAACATACCTTGAAATATCACCTTCCCACAGGGTGGGAATTTCATTTTCAGATTTACTGTAGTAAGGATAGTTATAATTGAACTTTCACATCTTACTTCCAAAGGTCACATACCACTTGTATTTCTGAACATAATAGAATCTAGTGCTCCACTAAGTATAAATGTTTATTCAATTATAGGATTGCAGCTATAGTTTCACTGTGAGTGGTTCAAAATAAATTAAAAGAAACAGATATCTCCATATAAAAAGTATTAATACCTTATTTGTGTCCTGTAAAGTTTGGCCACAGACATATTTTTTTCAGTAGCAACTGTGTCTGCACTGGGAATGCATTGTGGAATGAAATCAGGGTACATTGATTTTCTTCTTTAATTTTTGAGAGACACTTCTTGTACCATGTTCAGCCCTTGGTGAATTGTACTTTCATGGTGGAAACAGTTCCCTGGGATCTGGTTCAGATGTGAGGAGAATGACTCCCTGCAATGTTGACAAGCTTTGAATTTCTCTTTCTGTGGAAATGAATGTTTTAATACCACAGGGGGAGAGAGCAAGCTACCTCATTTTCACAACAACAGATTATTAGATTAGCTCTCCTGCATGTGGACCTGAAGCCTAAGAGTTAAAAACTGAACTTCTTTAGAAGCGTTAAGACTGGGAATCCCTTTGTTCTGATCCAGTTCTTATATGTGTATGTGCAAATCAAGCGTTTTTAGGATGTCTTTCAGCTTTCATGGAAATTATTTTCATTTACTCGTACCATTCTGCTGCTTTTCTTGTAATTCCTTATCTATTTTAAATGAGCTGACTCTTTCTTGAACCATATGTGTATGCAGCCATCACAAGGTTTCTCATCTATTGATTTAAACAGAAAAAAAACCCCACTAAAACAAAACAGGAAGAACATAATAACATAATTAGATTATATCTATCAACTTCCAAACTCCCCCATGCAAAACATTGAGAAAAAGATACAATATACAGAATTCCAGGCTGCGCTTCTGATGGGACCAGGTTGATTTTCACAGCTGAAGTAGTGAATTGATGCTTGGGTGTGCTGTTGGTTAGAATGTACACAGCACCAATGATAAAATGTTGAATGAGTCTTTTTAATACTTCAGTAACAGCGTGGCATCTCCATCTGGAAAGAGTTCACTAACACAGTTCCTTCTCTTTTAGCCTGCAACTGCCATGGGAAGACTGAGGAGTGTTACTACGATCAGGACGTTGCAGACAGAAACCAGAGTTTGAACGTCCACGGGGAATACATCGGGGGCGGCGTGTGTGTGAATTGTACGAGCCACACCAGCGGCATAAACTGCGAGACCTGCGTCGACGGTTACTTCAGACCTAAAGGGGTAAATGAGGGTTCTGTTGTCACCTCACGGTAAAGCCGCTGTTGAAACCATGACTTGGGGATTTAAGTTATTAAAAAAGAGATGACACAGTTTGGACTGCCATTTCATGAAGGTTAACTTCTAATTCTGATGGTGTAGCAGTTGCTTTTCACAGCTTGAAAGCTGTAAAGTTAACGCTCACAGAAATATGAAATGAATCGTGTTGACATGGAGGACTTCACTTGAGGTCAGGGCCTCCAGCTAGTATTTCAATTTAATTTAATTTAAAGGAGGATGTGATCCTGTAAACAGAACTTTTGCCTCGATAGTGAATTTCAAGATTTATTATCAAAGATCAAAGAAATATTGCTATATTTGATACTGGAGAAAGAGAGTCTGTAATTTGCGTTTTTTAAATATAGTGTGGCATTAATAACTACTGAAATTCTATAGTATCTCATGAATGCCTTTCATTTTCAGCGCTGTGGGAATTGTGGTTTTTTGTATTTCATCATAAAAGGCTATATTTTCATCTAAGTTGAAGCTGTCAGAAGATGAATCTTACATAAGGTTGTATTGCCAATGTGGGCTGTGCCTGTGCTTTAGACAGCTGCACTATTAGTGTGTGCTTAAATTCCTGATATTTTGTCTGTATAGTTTTAGTTGGGTAAATCATGGCCTTTAGTCTGATTGGTTTTCAAACCTCAAACACAGAAAACATCAGCAAATAATAACAATTACATTCTCCCTGATATACAGGTTTTAGCCTTAGAGCTTGAGGAAAGGAGTACTGACCTCTTCAACACCAGAGCACTTGATTTTTTCCTCTGAATCAGGTTATCATTCAAGTAATAGGGGTTTTGTATATGTGTGTGTGTATATCATATTGATACTATGTGTATACACCTGGTCCATGGACAATTTCTACTTTATATTCCCCATGTGATATTAGGCTAAGGTTTAAGTTTGGTCGAGGTAACCTTTTCAAGAACAAAACAAAATTGTTTCATTGTCTAATGTTCACTTTTCTTCTCTTACCCATTTTGTTCACTTCTGGACTAACGAACTTTAGTTAGATTTTTGAATCATGTTGACCAGAACAACTGAACTATTTGTAAATATTACTTTAGGTACTGAATTCTTAACATCTATTTCATTACATTTATTGATTTTAATTATACAAGGGTCTGTTAGTATCTTTACACCTGTTTTTTAGTTGAAAACATATTTGCATCATCTAAATCACTTATATGTTTCTAAATAAAAATCCAAAATGTAAGTTTAATGCTTAGACTGCATAGGCAGTTTGCGACCATCTCACTCTTGTTAAAGTGCAAGCTATCTACACAGAAGTCATTCTCTCCTACTTTTTGTTTAAGAAGTTCCCAATTATGAAAGGTAAGATTTTGTCTTGTAATCTCTTTGTTATCATAGGTATTAGCAGATAGCCCAGATCCGTGCCAGCCGTGTTCCTGTGATCCAAGTGGGTCTTTACATGATACCTGTGTCAAAGACGAGAAACATGCAGAAGGAGGTAAGATCCCTAAAAGACAGTGATGTTAAAGGTCAAGTTCAGCAATGGTCAAAGAAAAGCTGAAACACATCTGTGATATCTCTTAAAAAAACAAACTTTTTTTTTTTTTTTTTTTTTTACTCATGCAAACAATAAACCACCTGCATTCTTATTGTACTTTTCTTTGGAAACTCACATTTTATGTTCCTAAATTTGCTGAGGCTTCCTTCAGATTCATGGCTTGCAAACTTGGGTATGTTTGAAAGAGTATTCCCCATGGAATATATTAGAGAATTTTGGTTTTAAAAAACATCTTTCTTTTACAATAGAGATTAAAACTAGTACAACCATAGTGTTTTAATTTCTTTTCCTCTCTAAGAATAATTCCATTTGAAACCTAGAAAAACATCAGTTTGAAAGGTGCATATTTATGTGCCATCTATATTGTTCGTGTAGGATTGCAAGCTGCTTACCATAGCCCTATAAAGCTATCTTCAAACAGAGAATATACTGCTTCCTTGTGCTTTGAAAGAATGGATTGCCAGATTTTTCCTGGTTCTTTTGTTGACAAACTTCTGAAAATACTGTAGGAAGAAAACAACAAAATTCAAGGTCAGTTCTTAAGAGATGTTTTAATTGGGCTAATTACAATTGATTGACAAAATACATTGTAGCAAACTTTTTTGAAATACAGATCAATGGAACATAAAAGCAGCATAGGCCAGATGCAAATACAGGGCCCAGAGGTGTAAAATCTACTGTAACAGCCATGTACTGATTCATCAGTTCAATAAAATCATACTGATACTGTCACTGTTGTAGTTATGGCAAGTTGACCTTGGCCATCTGCAACTGCCCATCCAGCTGCTTTCTCGCTGTCCTTCTCTGCAGGACATGATAGAAAATAAGTTGAAACAGCTCACAAGTCGAGGTAAAGACCAGGAGGTTGCTTACCCATTACTCTCATGGGCAAACTAGACTTGACTTGGGGAAAATTAATTTATTTCCAATTTAAATAGATTCAGATAGTGACAAACTAAGTCAAAAAAAAAAAAAGAATTCTGATATTTATTTTATTTACCTATTTGAAGACGACAAGAAGAAAAATAAGTCAGCTCTACACGTAACTGGTCTTTGTAGCCATTCTGCCTACAAAGGTCCTGTTCTTTGCTCCTTGTTCTTTCTGTTTATTTGCTTTTCTTTACTTCTTGTTGTACTATGAGGTCCAACACAACGGGAGAACTTTACTTCTTGCACATCATGTTTGACTCTAGTGTTTGGACCAGATTTGTGACTGTAACATCTTATTCAACAGAAAAGACACAATAATGCTAGTTGAAAGAAAAAGCTTTTTCCTTAAAAGAAAAATTTAAAATATTTTTGTGGTAATGGGAAAGGTTAGAATCAAGAGCAGGTCTGGATATAATTTTTAGCATAAAACTATCCTGAAAGCAGATCACTTTTTACCTTTTTCTTTTCTCAAATTTATACTCAATACCCAGATAAAATTCTTTTTATTGCTCACCCGGGGCAGCAGTTGGCTTTGAAGCACTGGGGAGCCTTCATAAAGGAAAGGCTGGAAAGCATGATCTGTCTGAAGGAATCTATCTATTCACCTGTGAACCAGAATGAATAAACACTGGGTAGGCTGAAATACATCTCAGAGTTAGCTGGCTGATTGTTTAAGGATAAATTGTTTGCTTGGTGTAAGATGGGAATATGCTTCTTAAATGTGTGGTAGGCAAATGAGTCAGGAAGATTAAAAACATTAGACTAAAATGGAAATATGATAATAAGGAAGATCACTGGGGATATGAAGTCACCCTGAACATTTCTCAAGGAACATTAAACTGAAGGCTGTACATTCTCTGTGTGCTTGAATACTGTAGGTAAGCAACAATTAAAATGGAAAATTGTAGCAAATACCATAATAACTGGTACATTGATGACATTCAGTAAGAGGATTTAAATGACTGCATCCTGTAGTCGTCCTCAGGTTTTGGTAGATAAGAGAATGGCAGGAAGGAGTCAATTTTTAATTGACCAGGCATTGTTTCAGGAGAAAAATAAGTACTTTTGCATATTAAGCATGTATAATTTCTATTTTGATCAGCCTAGTATAAATTTGTCCTTACATGTTTCACTTGGTATTCTGAAATGAAATATTATTATTCTAGCTCGTGTAGTATATTTTGGTTTTAAATCTTCAAGAATGCTTTTCAAATATTCTTTCATAGCAACATAATATGATATGTTTACAAGTAATATAGAAAAGATAGAGCCGGAAACTTATAATAAGTCATAGTACATTTGCAAACTGTAGTATTGATCAAGTAAACTAATGAAAATGTCTCTAGGTTTTGTAACTGAAAGGCAGTAATTTTGAAACTGAACTTGTCCACCTCTGTCCAATCCATTCTAATAATAGGTAAACTTGACCATTGCTGATATTGTGACACTTGCAATTGTCCACACAGAAGCAAAGATGGAACTTATACATTCAGAATTCTAGTAATTAGGCTTTCTCAGTGAATCAGCGCTCTTGTGTCAAGCTGTAGTGCCTAGATTTTAACAAATAGTCATTTTACTTGGCTTTTAACTACCTGCAAGAGCTGTGAGGTTTGGAAACTGGCAGAGTTTTGCATCTTGGTCCTTGCTGCATACTACCATGCAGTGAAGTTTTTTCCCTATTGCCTCTCTATGTACAATATAAGCCCAATGACAAATGTTTGTTTTTGCTGGAAAACTTTCTCAGACATTGTAGGATAAATAAGGTCCAGACATCTCCATCTTTATTCAGGCTTCATAATTCTTTGCTCAGCAAGCAGTCCCACTGACTTCATGAGATCATTTTTGAAGTCATGCACTGTTGAACAGGAGGCTGGTCCTGGGATTGCAGATGTTTTCAAGGGCCTGGTGTGTCCTTTTGTATACATTTATTTTTGTGCAATTTTGAAAGACTGATAGACTGGGAGAAAACTGACTGATAAAATTCATATTTCAAGATGACTCATCCTCTAGGACGAACTTTCAAAGCCTCTGTACACTCAAAGGTAGGACAGAAAAAGATAATATTCAGGTAGAAAACGGAATAATAGCTTCAACAAATAAAGCCCCATTCAAACAAGGCCTAGGAAGTAACAGACCAAAAGCAAAAGAAGATGCTGAAATGTTATTTAATTGCAACAACAGCAAAAGACAGAACCGAAACATCTGCCCTATATTGAAATGTAATTAGACTGTTGACATAAGGTGCACTACATATGCACTGCAGAAGCCTGGTCAAAGATAACCAGCGGGGTGCTGACAGGAATTTACATACTGTGTGATACAATGAGAGCCTAGATCTTGCAAGTGCTGAAAATGAAAGAAGGCATTGAGCCCAATAAAATACACAGGCTAACCATACCAACAAGCGTAAGAGCTGGAAAAATATGTGACAGTTACTGTCCTCTACACCTTCCTCTCTCTGTTGTGGAGTGTGAGGTCTATCAAGAGAAACTTTCAAATAAGATTTGCTCACTTCTAAAGAGCTAGACTTGCCTGTGTCTTTTCCTCCTGAACCTTGATATACAGCAGGGTATTTTCATCTAGAAGGAAGAGAAGTGTCTCTTGTAAAGCAAGGTTGTCCAGCTAGGATGCACTGACTCAGATTATGTAAGAGCCTGAGGGCTGCTGTGCTGTGGGGCATTGCCAGTGGCTAGTGGAGAGGAGAGTAATTCAGAAATTTGAGAATCATCTCAGCCACAGGCATCAAAACCCATGAAGCACATTGTTTCATGTGTAGTAAGTAACAGAAATTTCATGGACTGAAATTCTGTGTATAATTAAGATAGATCAAGAAGGTGACAGTCAATATGATGTGCTACAGGAGATCAAAGAGGATGCAAGGTTAGAGAAGACAGACTGAATTTTATCACTGTATGGATTAAGAGATAATATCATTAAAAACTCCTGTAGGTAGATGCTTCTTCAAACAGCTAGTTAGAGAAACCATAAAATGAGAAGCACCTCTGTTTTTATGCATGGAGAACTGGTTTAAAACTCTCCTTTTGAAGGGCAGTCAAATTCAACATTCTTGTAGGAATGAGAAGACCTCCCTAAACACCAGCTTAATCCAAACAAGGAAACCTTTAAAAAGAAAATCCAAATGAACAATCCAAGATTGCTAATGGCAAGCATAGGGTTTATAAACTGCATATTAGACATTCAGGGAAGACGCATTCCTCTAGTTCAAAATGATTCAAGCAACGTGATTAAGCTAGAAAAAAATCTATTTGAACAATAAAAAAGAAGCTCCCTGAAAAAGCAGAAGTCGTATCTAATTGAGGATAATAGAAAAGGACATAAATTGTGACAGATTCTGGGAAGTTGTACTCTTAGTGACACATACACATATTTTAAGGAATAATTTGCTAAATGCTTAAATGTTGCTAAGAAGTACTTCTTCAGATAAATCAGAATCTAAAAAACTGCTAGACATTCAAATTCAGCAGGAGTTAAATATGATTAAGGTGTAATGATGTTATAACCAGAGATCTCAAGAAAGAAAAGGACACAGCTGAAAAGCTACATTAATTCTTTGTATCAGTGAATAGAAGAGCTCAGGGAATTTCCCACTTGGGAGTCTTTGTTCATGGGAACAAGTCAGAAAAACTGTCTCAGACAGAAGTGGCAGATTTAGAGCAATCTGATAAATGAAGAATAAAAATTCATGGTGCATATAGGGTATTTATCCATGGCTTCTGGATTTAGTTAAAATGGCATTGCTTGAAGCATTAAGTGTAGTTTATAATACTTTTAAAAACTTAAATTAATATTAAATAAATAGAAACTGTTTATCCAATTTGTAATAGGAAGGCAAAGGGTTCCAGGAAACTAAAATCAGAAGATCTGGTTTCTGAAACAAGTAAATCAGTAGAACTACAATTAATGATTTATACCATTTCTGAACTGTGGCAAAAATGGGCAAAGCTCGATGTCAGAGGACAGTGTGCCTTATGAATCTGTTTGAAGGATTAAATGAACATGTGAACAAAGGCTCATTTGATTAATATTGTATTTCAATTTTCAAAAAGTTTTGACAAGATCCTTCACCAAAGACTATGAAAGAAAATGTAGCAGAAGAAGGAGGAAAGGTTCTTTCATGGATTTGTACTTAAGAATAAATAGACTTAATAATGGACCATTTTCACAGTGATGATCAGTGAGAACTGTTGAAAATATTAATATTTAACCTGGAAAAGGGATGACTAGGAAGGTGACAAAATGAGCAAGTACAAAATCTTTTAGCATAGAAAAATGAAAGAACTGCAAAACGTTCAAAAAGATCTCAAGATAGTCTTTGTCTAGGTAGTAAAATAACATGAATTTCTGTAGCAATTAAAGGAAAAGTAGAACACAGAGAAAAGTAGTTCTACTTGTACACTGATTACAGTGATTTCTGAATTAGGCACTACCAGTTGTGAAACAGCTCTTAGAATTACCTTGGACTGTGCCCTGGATGTATCAGTTCAGTGCTGGCTCAGCAGTAGTCAAAAAGGCCAACAGAGCCTTTAGGAAATATTATGATGTTTAAAAAACAAAACTGAAAAAAAATCATCAAACCAGTTGCAGGCCCACACTATACACTCCCTTCTCCTTGAATAATTTATTAGAACTGGAAACTATGCAGAGGACAATAGAGATTTTCAGCCATACAAAGCAGTTTCTATCTAAAGAGATATTAAATAGGCTTAGGAGTTTTTGGTATATGAAACAAAAATGTCATGGGGGTTGTGATAGTGGTATATCGAAATCACAGATGACATGTAGAAAGTGAGTAGGGAACAGTTACTTGCTTTCTTCTATGATATGAGAACTAGCAGGTTTAACACACATCAGTGTTTTCTTTCACGCTACACATGGCCAAATGTGGCTCCATGGATTCTGAGAGTAGAAGCATGTTCAGTGGTGATTAGGTGAATTAATGGAAGATAAGTTTTTCAGGGACTGTTAGATACAAGGAAGTAGGGATAAGTTTCAGTTTAGAAGAGCTCTAATATGCAGATTTCTGGAAGCTCAGAAGCTCAGAATTCAAATTCCTATATACTTGCTCTATTCTTACATGCTTTATTCTAGCCCCTCTCAGGCAGGATACTGAGTTAAATAGACATATGGTGTGACCCACAGTAAATGCCCTTACATTACACCTACCAAAGGTGTTGCTTTGAGCACTCTAACACACATGTCTGATAACAGTAATAATGATAAATCAAATATGTCATATGTTTTCTCCCTCTTCCCATAGATATGTTGCCTGGTTTCTGTCACTGCAAGACTGGCTATGCAGGAGAGAGCTGCAATAGATGTGCCTTGGGTTATACAGGATATCCTGAGTGCAGGCCCTGCAACTGCTCCCTGGAAGGCAGTGTGAATGTCGACCCTTGTGTAGGTCCCTGCACCTGCAAGGTATGGATGTCAAATTCTTCTAATCCATAGGAAAATACTAATAATATTGATACAATACAATAGCATTCCACTGTCCTACCTAGTTTTGTTAGTATCTATGTTATTCACTTCTTATAGAACATTTGTCTTAGATTGTCTTGTGCCATCTCAGTGTTCACTGTAATTAACATAGGTACCTAGGAGCGTGCTGCCTTTCATACAAATCTTAAGAAATCTGTAATGAAGGGAAACAGGAAGCCTGTGAATCATTTGTTTCAAACTTGCATCCTCATCTACTCAGAAACGATATGTTTAAAGTATTATGGGCTCTGAAACTAACCTGTAATATGATGTCAAACCAGAAAACTAGGTGAACTGATGATGTATTAAAACAAACAAAAAACTTGCCTTTTAGGAGTTGTCATTAGTGATATAAGCCTCCTTTCTTGCTAAGTTCCAAACTGAGAGCATTCTTTGCTGCCATTCTTTCTCTAGGATAATTTTCTTAATTTCTAGGAAGAAAATGTAAGAATTATTTTCTCTGTGTGCTTTCATGTACCTCCAGCGAATTATGTATTGAAATAAATTGAATATATATTGAAATAAAAAACTTCTAAAAACACATACATCCACTCCTTATAAAATACTGAACTACCAGAAGTGCTTTAGAAATGGTGGTGCTCTGTAAGTCACTGTTTAGTAAGTGACCACAAATAGGCCCAAAGGACAATTTGCTGTACTATGGGTCATTTTTTTCTGTGTCGTACTTGTGCGAGTTTCCTTCCAGCATTTGATTAACAGAATTAGACCCAAATGTGAATTTAAAACTATTTACGTTATGTCCTTAAATACAAGAATGTAGAAAAAATACTTCAATCTATCAGCTCATGCTGCATACACACGTAAAGCTCTGGAGTGACAACTGAATAGCATTGAAATCTACTCAGAGAATTAACCTTGTCCTTACTTTATGTAATAGTCACATGCTCTCTGTCAGAAATAAAATCTATCCATAACACAGTTCTGATTCCTTAGATATCAAGCCTAGAAGGTCAGAAAAGGGGTGCTTTTGCTATATTCTGCGTTGAAAAGGAGCTTTGATGAAGGTGTCATATGCCAAATACAAGATAACAATGCTGAATGGGTATTATGACATTATTTGTGTAATGCCAAACTGACCTGTTAGTACAATCAAACCAGAATGAACAAATATGGAATAGAGATAATTGTTCCTATCCTAGAGAGTCCACACTATATACACTTTCTCTTACTGTTCATCCTTTGTCTCCTTTCTGCTCCTCTAATTCCTTTTGAAGTGCTTGTGGGAGACAAATGATACTCTTTGCAGATAGCTGAGATACAGATACATACACATTTAGTTTCACTAGTAATCTTCAAATTCAAATCAAAGCAGATTATGGTCAAAGGGACACTGAAATAATCAGATTAGTTATGCTCCATATGAAGAATAAAGTGGGATGTCTGGACAAGTTAATAGCAGATCTTAGGAAGAATGCTTCCCTTCTTTTAATCACATCTTTCAGTTACACATGATGAGCTCTAAATTTACTAAAGACAGTTTTCTTGCAAAGTAAATTGACTGCTGAAATCCAATTCTAACTGTAAGCAGCAAAATGCAATGGGCATTAGATTGTTATCTTTACCACATTAGCCAGAGTAAAGCGATGTACAAAAAGGTGAGGGACAGGTAGAAATGCCTGTTCTATCACTAATTATTTCAGAGAACTTTCTGAAGGTTCAGAAATAAACGAGGCTGTAGAAACATTGCTTCATTGTCTGAAGGGTAGGTTAGATCTCCTTTCTGACTTCGAGTTTTATAAATCTATTATGCACTGAATTTGCTGCCTACTCAATAGAATTATACAGGTTTACTCACTGCTGACATGCTTGTGACTGCAGAGGAGGACAACTTTTCATTTAAACACATACTTTGCCCCCTTTTTAATTTTACCTTTCCCACTCTGCACACACTAAGCACGTCAGCAAGGTTTGAAACTTTTGGGACCAGGGTTCCTCATTCTAGTTAGCAAAACTGTGTGTGAGAGCATTTGGGTGCCTGTGAGTTCTCAAATGTTACCCACATTGTTTATCATATGAGGCTTGAGTAGTTGGGTGAACTTACTTCAGAGCTGTGTATTTCAAGCAATCACAGACTACACAGCGTGGGCAGGCTTTTTATGTGTTCATTCTCTGCTGACGTGGAGCCAACAATTTGATCCTGTGTGCATACCATAGAGGACTGTGTCCAGGATTAAAGAGACTATACATAATGCTTTTGAAAGGGAAAGAATTTTCTGGGATATCTTTGGAAAAATATTGAATTACTAAGGCAGCGACACAGCGTGAGCCTTTCACAACATACTCCTTGTAGAAAAGCTAGCTTTGTCTTTGCCTATAGGACAAATTGATTTATTGTGTAAGCTAGCAGGACTTAAAGCACAACATAAGCTTTCTCTGAAAACTGTAATTACCAAATGCTAAGTTTAGAATTCTTCATGCATGTTTAGTGCCTCACTTTCTGCAGGGGAGGAGTTTGCAGACCTGACTGCATGGCTGGCAAACACATGTAGTTATGGAAAGAAGAAATGCGGCCCTTTTAACACTTGGATTTAGTCTGAATTCATCTATTAAAGATAGACCACTGAAAAGCTGATATGCTGAATGATTGGTACAACCGATGCAATGTACCTGTAGTTTGCATCACTGGGCATGCACAGATTTTATCTGCCAAACCTACAAACTACAGTTGTTGAGGCTGTAATGTTGTGTACCATACTTCTTTCCCCTCTGACTCTCTTAAGTGTAAAGGAGATAAATTAGATTATTTACCGAAATCAGGCAAGTCCATTCATGCAGAAGAAAAATAAAAAATCTTATAATGTCCAAATTCTATGTCCTGTTATTTATGTGCAGCCATAGTAACTTTTATTGTGTACGAGATTTGCTACTAATATTCATGAATAAGAATAGTCTTTCCTATAAGTGTCTCTGTAGTCCTTCATTTATACTCTCCTGCAGAGTACAAAACTTGTGAACTCAAGTTCTAATCTGTGACAACTGAAGTAATATTCTAATGTGCATTTCCAGGAACATGTTGAAGGAGAAAACTGTGATCGTTGCAAACCAGGTTTCTTCAATCTGCAGCAAAAAAATCCCAAAGGCTGTGAGGAATGTTTCTGCTCTGGCAAAACAAACGTCTGCACACACTCTCACCTTACCTACAGCACTGTAAGAAAAATCATACTTTATCAGTATATGTCATTGAGTTTGTGTTTCTGTGTGTTGTCACTGTCCGTTGTCACCATGTTCTTTTTTGGCCTATGTATTTTTAGTTATCCAAAAGAAAATGCTTATAAGCTTTGTTTCTTTTCATTGTGCAAAAGTTCTGAAAAAGTGCAGTTAGCAGTGAAAAGTGCAAAAGAAGTTAAACCAGTCAAAAATGAAGCCCTATGCACAAACACAGCCCTGGAAATGTGCATACATAATGAGTCCGAGTTAAAATGCAGTATATCCATATGGCAACCTCTTTTCCAGGTGACTATTAAATTTCTAGACCTGAAAAAATTAAAAATTTTGAAACATTAAATGTACAACACACAGCTTATGCAAGAAAAAGGGACGCCTTACAGAGGAAGTTTTGAGTGAATGTCTTTCGCATACGTCATTTCAAGGAAAGGATATGAAAGAGAAATTAACCTACTGTTCTTATTTGTGCTGTAGAAAAATGTCTTTAGCCTGCAAATATGCTCTAGACTTTAAGGGAGTTCTCGCAACTCTGACAGATTCCAGTCCAATGGATGTATACTACATATTCACATCTGTAGATCAAGTTTAGGAGATGTGTTCCAGGTCTACTAGCTCCTGGTTTTGGCTCTATTGGTATACTGGAATTCTGCGAGTAAAATCATATATGCCTAGTGTGCTCATTTATGTGCCAGCATCTGGAAAATTTTCCATCCCATGGCTGAGCTGATGTGTTGTTCTGCTTGTATCCAGGCTCCAGAAGCTGTCCTTGTATGAACAGTGTGCTCTTCTTTGATAATTCATTTCTAGCTATGGGATTTCAGAAATTCAAGTTCTAGTGCTTTCCAGCTTTGCTTTGGCTTTCTAAAAAAATGTATATTTGAACATGTATGTTGTAAGGCTTTAGAACTACAAATTATAAATTATGCTGTCTACAACAATCAAAAAAATCGATATCCATTTGTCAGCTCATCTTCTGTACCCTCTGTGACTGATATTATTTATTGAAAACTTGTATCATATTTGGAGGTATTCTTATGCATATGTACAATAGAATTTCTTCCTCACTCTGGACTGTAAGAAGCAGAGACAGCAAATACTTGTAGTTGCTTCAAACTTCTCAGAATTTATAGCTCCCAGTTATATACAATAAGAGAAATTTTTGCTGTTATTACTTTGTTGTTTCCTTTGTTCCTAAAGTGCAATGAATCATATAAACCTAGTCAGGTTTTTAAAAATGGAAGAATGAGAGGCTGTGAATATTGAAAAGCTGATGTTCTGATTCTTATTGTAGTGTTTTGTTTTGTTTTTCTTTGTCCTTTTTTTTTTTTTTTCTGTCATTATAGATAGAGGATATGAATGGCTGGTATCTGACTGGCTTACCAGGTCTCATCAGAGTTGTCCCCAAGCAAAAGCAATTTGATGGGCATCAGCAGCTTAGCATCAGCAACGTGGCTGCACGAAAAGTACTACCACAGACTTATTACTGGAGTGCACCCAGTTCTTATTTGGGCAACAAAGTAAGTGCAGATGGTACTTGCCTAAATGCTAATTTGATTTATTGACAAAAGCAATAAGAGTTTGAAGCGGGGTGGAACTGAGGGAAGATTAAGTCGGATAGCTGTTTGACCAGCACAATCGCAAGCAGAAGGGAATCAGGCATGTGGAAGTATCCTTGTGACGTGAAAAGTTAAGTAGAGAAAATTAAATTAGTATCTTTGACCTTGAGACCCCTTCAGGCTTCTGCTGTCAGGTATTAGAGAAGTCTGTATAGTTTGCAGAGTTGTTTTTTGAATGAATTAGCTGGTGTGTGGTTCAGCTTGTCCTGTTCTCTTCCCACCTTCTCAGCTTTGAAAACCAGTTCCCTCGTCTGCTTTTCAGAGATGCAAGTTGTGCATCAGATGTTGTGGGGGTGTGTTACAAAACTTTAATATTTGGCAAGAAACTTGTGTGTGGGGAGCTTTCTGCCCCAGAACCCAGAAAATGCTGTTGTGAGCTCTGTGCCTGTTCTAACGTATATATTTATCCAAGTCTGTGTGTGTCTATGCGTGCATGTACACACATATTCATGCCCTGCAGGTTAATACCAAATATTTGCTTTCTAAAATCTTGGATGCTTCAGTGGTCTGACTGTCAGACTTCTCATCACTAGACTTTCTGCTATCATACAGGATATTTTCATGAATGTCACACTATTTTCCAAAGAGCAGAACTGAGGACTGAATGAGTCTTAAATGTGAAGAAATCTAAACAGCTTTCCATTTACTATATGCTAAAACTTATCAGAAATGCTAACACTGATACACTTGAGCACGTTTTCCTCTAGTCTCTTCAGGCTAGTCAACCTCTTATTTATTTATTTTCTTCCTGCTGGCTGAAAATCAACATGACAGAAGGTAAGTGAGCATGTGTAAGCTAAATAGCATCATTCCAAAGAATTTGGCATCCTGTTCATGGCTATAAATTGTTAAAGAAAGTCAGGCTTACTTAGGTGGCAAAGGGAGCATTTCTTCTATAGACTTCCACGTCTGGTGAACTTACCCTGAGATACGAACTGATACTTTTCAAAACAGAATTTCATCCTACTTCTATTCAGTGAACAAAATAATGGTAAGAATGTGCACAAATTATTTGAATGTGGAAAATATTTTTTCAGTGTAATTTGGAGGTCCTTTGTGGTTACTGTCAGATATCTCTGTATGAATGAAGCAATTTGCCTTAATAGCTGAACCATATAAATTTTTGATACTACAATAATACTGAAAGCACTCACAAATTACTGCAGTACATCTTAACTGTCATGTTGCATCATGTAAATTATAGTCATAATGACATGCTTAGGCCATATGATTTGTGCTATGGAAAGGGAAATGGAAATAGAATATTGAGAGTCCTTGTTTTAGACTCAATAAAACATTTCTCTAAATATCTGAAAGTGGATAAAACCAAACTAGATAAAAACATCCTTTCCTGAGAGCGATTGCTAGCTGCGTTACAGTCAAATAATTGGCATCTCAGAGCAGGCAAGCTTCTTTAAGAATTTTTGTCTTAGGAAATGTAGAGAGCAATTTAGGAAATCTTGTATCACAATGTACACTTCTATTATAATTTATAAACCTTGTGTTACAGAAAACTGCCTTTCCTTTATGTTGTTAAAATTATTGCTCTAAATACTATTCCCCAAAATAAAACTGAGTAACAAAAGGTAGTAACCATCCTACATTTCCTAGTTTTCAAATATAGCTCAAAAACCTTCTTTAAAATAATTATTTTAATATAAAGTTGGCATGTTGTGCATATGCCTCCACAATGTTGATTGCCATATGTGTTCTATCTGCTTGTTTTGCATCGATCTCCAAATGCTTCTTTTGGATGAAAAAAAGAGTTATAAATAGGATGGTCCTGAGTGTGCAGCCTTCGGCTTTTTCTTTTTCATCTAAATCTGGGTGACACTAGGCTGTATGATACTGGTCTTTGACTGTCTAAGGAGACATTATAAATAACAGGAGGGTATAGATGGTACAGGATTCTTGTTTATGTCAACACAGGACAAGAACATGAGCAAATTAGTTTAACATCACCATATCGCTTTATTCTTCTGAATATATATGCTGCTACTAAAACTGAAACTTTGTTGTACAAATACAGATAATTTTTTTAAAGCCAAATATTTTACCTGTCTGGCTATATAATATGCGTTTGAGTTGAAAAATTGAACACTGTTTTTGATGCAGAATATGTTTGGGAGTAATCCAGAGGAGTTTAATTTCTAGAAATAAAATATCTAGTGGATAATTTGGAAGAACAGATTTAAAATGGCTAGTATTAAGGGTTTAGTAGATATCATAAAACAGTTTATCTTCTTGCCTGTTTACCTCATCATAGCCTGCTGAACTAAGAATTGCAGCAATCATGAAGACTTGTGGTATGTTAGAGCTCCTAGGTACTGAAAAATTGTCTTATTCTATCAACTCTAGATACATTTTAGGTGTTTGAAAACCCCATTTGGCTTTTGTTAGCAGTTTCTTAAATTGTTTTGACAACAGATACAAGTTTATTTAAAACTTGTGTCTGTGCTAAAAAATTTTATAAATTTGTCTGAAAGTGTTATGAGTGACATTCTAATAATGTTTGATCAAATCACTGAAAGGAAAGTATAAAATTAATTAAAAATTAAATAACAAACTCCGAAGGATGATGTGAAACACTTGTTTTCTTAAAGCCAGTGTGGAAGGGTTAGGTGTCCGCAATGTTTCTGCCTCTTTTCCTTTTACACCACAGCAAAAAGCAACTTGATAATTTGTATGCTGAGTAGAAGCCATTTATGATCAGCCAAAAGAATAGGTGATATGGAGCATGTCTAAATAAACATATGACATCCCCCCCACCATGACACACACACTTGATGGGCAGCTGAGGCCTCTTGAGATTCCATGAGGAAATATCTTTGTTTGGAGAAAGCCTCTCTGCCTTATTTTCTCTGTGCTGCTGCAAATTTTATGTTCCATTCTCTGCTAAGGGCCAGGCTTAACCATGAGGTTAAGGTGGTTAGGGCACCGCCCTTGGTCAGCAGTCACAGGTGAGTTCAACTTGTAGGTGGAGGCCATCCTAGAATCCAAGTCTCTGAACATTGTTTCAAAACCCAGCAGTCATGCAGAAACTACATGATGCATCCTCTAACTCCTCTGTCTGGGTTTTCAGCAGGTATTAATGCCACCGTTGCTCATACTGCAAACAACATGATAGGAGCCCTAAAACACTTCTTCTCTAAAATACTATTTGCTGACAGATTTCACTCCGATTGAGAAGTCTCTTGTGTTGAGTGTTGTTTTACAGGAGTCATTTGAACTAGTGGTACAGCATGATCCCCTTCAGCGTAAGTGAAATTAATGTAATTTGGTCTTTCATGAAGTTAGGGTGTATTGAATATTAAAGCAGAAGATATTTGAATAAATGGCTTTGTTATCTCTTGGAAAAATTCTAGCATATTACATTTGTCAACTCCATAGACATAAGCGGCCATATGGTGGATAGATTGTTCTTTATCTGACCTCTAGTGAAAGGCAACCGCTGAAAGTTTTGTGTAGAGTCTGCGCGTGCAGAACAGGAAAGGTACTTGTTCGACTTAACTCTGTCACCTCATTTATTTTGCCTGGTTTTTTTATAATTAGCTGTGTAACCTATTTGCTGACTTACAGAAGTCAATTTTTCTTTGAGTCCGGAGATGAAGATACTGTAATAAGCCTGTAGCCAATACACACAAAATCTATCAACGTTTAAAAGTACTCTGCTGTGGAAAGTTAAAGATTGGGATGGAGTGAGTGATTTGTTTTGAGACATATTGTCTATTGCAGACTGCCCAGAATACCTCACAGGATTAAATATTGAATTATAAAATAATCATAAGCTAGGTCCTTGTGGCTTTTATTTTTATTTCATTCCATTTGTTTTCGTTTCTTAGGCAATTCTGCTGCAAAAGACAGAATAATGCAAAGCAAATTGCAGTCTACAGGTCCCAGAGGGAAAGGGAGTTGAAACCCAAAACATAAAGCGTCAAAAACACAATAATCAGCTGGAACAGAAGTGACAGGATCAATTGTCCTAAATTATTAATACCTCTAAACCCAGAAAGCTTCATCTAGTATTGTCATGGTTTCAGATCTCAAGATTTTCTTGATCATAGGAGATGATAGAGTTAGATAGATCCACAACTCTTTTTCTTGCTTTTACTGCCTGCCTCAAAAAGGAGAACAATGTAACTCAACGCCTTTTGGTATAAATGGATGAGATGCAAAATAAATTGTTGTTGGAAGCTACTTTTTTCTACCATCAGGGTTTTTTGTTTGGTTGTTTTGTTTTGTTGGTTTTGTTTGTTTGTTTGTTTTCCAATTCGTTGGCGTCAAGAAAAGCAGTGAGTGACCGACACTACATAATTCCAACAGTGTCTTAAATTTAGTCAGTGGACTGATTTTTTTGAGTCTGTGTCTGTATTGCTTTGATTGTCAGGGAAGTGAAGTGGTGAAACTTAGGTGGGCTGGTGTGATCTTCCTTTGTGTGCCTTTATAAGATAATTCTTTCTTTCAGCTGTTTATATGGACAATTTAGGCCCTCATGTAGAAGGTTTGGTTCCCTAGTGCAGATGAGTTGTCCAAGTCCAAGCAGGCCACCATTTAGTAACATAATGGCAGTGCTTGAAGTATCTGCAAACTGCGTGAGGGATTTTTCCGCAGTGGTGGTAGGTCTAGTACTTCATGCTGAATTTGCCTTTTTATACCCTCTGCACAGAAATTACTTTCAGCCTCAGATTTGAATGTGTAACAAAGAACATCTCCAAGCTAGCAAAAGTAAAGTGGGACTGGAGTAAGCAATGTGTTCCTCAAATGTAGGGCATAACATTTCAAAAACAAGTGTGCATGGACATTTATTGATTCTTAATGTCTTGTATGTTTGAGTGGGATCGAATAGGTAAGCTGTATGCACATTATCTGTATTTGTAAAAGAAACAGTAATAGTCATCAGCAGCATGTAGTATGCAAGGAATCTCCATTCAGTGTAACGTCTTGAAGTTATTCGCAGTTGTTGCAGATCCTCAGATTTTTTTTTAAGTGGTGTCAATAGCCAATACATGGCAGAAAATGATTCATTTGAACCTAAAGAAAACTATTTTTGTAAAGACAGCTACTTCAGTATCTTTTGGCTTTCATATTTGAATGCATTCTTCCAATAAAAAGCTGGCTTAGTTTATTGATATGTTTTTGGTTTTTAACAAGTAAACCTGAAACTAATATAAATAATGTTATTTTACATCACAATGTAGATTTTCTTGACCGAAATTAAGTCACCATGGTAATCAGACTCAGTCAACAGTATGAAGATGTCTTCAACTTATACCGAGTTGCTGTTTATTTTATTAACAGTTACTTCACTGTAGCTTCTAAAATTGGAGTAATAGGCAAATTCAGATACTGAAAGGATGAGACAAACATAGCAGAAACATGAGTGAAGAGCAAAACGTTTTAAAGATCTGAACCACAGCTGACTGATGCTTCCTTCAAGTTTGCTTAGTTTGTATTACATGATCCGGTTAAGATTCTTTGTCTTTGCTGAAATATTCTCTCAGTGTGGCACCGTGAAATGAGACAGGGGCAGGTCTCTGCATTTGTTCACAGCTGTGGCTAGCCAAATTTTGCTAGATCTCCAGTACAAATTGAAACAATATCAGGACTGTCCTATTGGGTGTTCAGCTACCCATGATTGTAAAGAACTACCAAGACATAAGTAAATTTTGCACACTTTGTGCCTCATTAATGCTTGTAATGATGTTTGAGTAGCCTGTTGGGGCAGTTCAAGTACAGCCATTATTGTGATGGCAAGGAAAACTAAGGATGCCCAGTAGACTGTTACGGCCTCTTTGTGCCTTAGAAATGAGTTGAAACAAGGCCCAGAATCTGGCTATCTTAGTCCACTGACTGCAGTATTTCATATATCTCATGATACATTTAATTTCTTTGTGCTAAAATCATCTTATACTACTGTATGAGAAAAGAGGAGATTTATTGTTGGTGAAATTATTTCATAAATCTCAGGTGTCCTTTGCATTACCTGCTAACCCAGGTCTGCCTTGAAGGCAAGGGTTTTAATCAATAGTGGCAGGTGAAAAATGGAGAAACAAGCAGGAAATAAAGTAGTTTCACAAAAGAAGGGACGTGAATGCTAGAGAGAGAATACTGAGTAGTGTTAGGAAATAATGAAGAAAGTAAATTGGGGAATATGCTTACCAGATTGGAAACACTTACTCTTCTTATCTCACATCCCAAATAATAAAATACTGAAGGATCCAACAGAGCAGAAGTAAAAGAAGAAAAGTCTTTGACTTAGAAAAAACTAATATATCTGATAACTTGTACTGAGTGCTAATCAATATGCAAAGAAGCATGGTGATGGTGATTCTAAGCTAGAGATAGCTAAATTGAACAGTGGTTACTTAAGACTGCAAAGGATACACACAAAGCGTTATTACTAACTGGAGTATGGAATACATGAGAGTGGTTTATCAATAGTTGAAAATGGTACAAATTAATTTAAGATATCATTAGCAAAAGAAAACTCAAACTGACACTCAAAGTGTATATGAAGAGCTGGTGAGAATTAACTAGTTCCATAACTAATGATAATAAAAATTAAATGAGTAATTTTGTAAATTCAATATATTCTTGACTTTTTCGTAGATGGTTGGTGAGTGGTAGGGCCATTATGCCGTGAGCGCTTTACAAACTCTAATTTTCAGAAGGTGATATCCCATACTTAGTAGATTTCCAGTCAGTCATCCAAAAAGTAAGATCAGAATGATCACTTTCATGTATTTCAGTTTAACAAGAAAAAGACAAAGGCAGGCCGTCTTACTCTTCAGATAGTCTGATATGAACATAGTATTTTAATATCTCTGTCGGGTCTGGCTGGGCTGGAGTTCACTTCATAGTGGCATGTATGGTGCTGTGCTTTGCATTTGTGGCTAAAACAGTGTTGGTCATGCACCAGTCTTTCGGCTCTTGCTGAACAGAGCTTGCACAGTATCACTTTCTCTCCAGCGTTCACACCAGTTCCCACCGATCCAAAAGTCTTTGCACCTTCCTTCTATTTTCTCCCCATCCCATGTGAGAGAGGAGTGAGAGGTAGGTGGGTGTTTGGCTGCTGGTCAGGGTCAACTCACCACAACACCACTGAAAGTGATGGAAGAAATAGAACCTTAAATCCTTTGACAATGAAGTGGTTGCAAAAGAAATTTTCAGTATGGCTGCAATATACTGACGAAGAATTGAATAATGAAATGGGAACCAGAACTGACAAGAAAGTAGCACGCTAGGGATCAGAGGCTTGAATTATTAGTTTAGTTTTAACTTGTCTTTTCATAGAGTCGTTACTCTAAACATTTCAATATTGTGAATGACTCATGCTTTGATCTAATATCTGAACAGAGTATGAAGCATCACAAAATCACAGAATGTTAGGGATTGGAAGGGACCTTGAAAGATCGTCTAGTCCAATCCCTCTGCCAGAGGAGGAACACTTAGGTGAGGTTACACAGGAAGGTGTCCAGGCGGGTTTTGAATGTCTCCAGAGAAGGAGACTCCACAACCTCCCTGGGCAGCCTGTTCCAGTGCTCTGTTACCTCACTGTGAAGAAGTTTCCTCTCATATTTAAGTGGAACCTCCTGTGTTCCAGTTTGTACCCATTGCCCCTTGTCCTATCACTGGTTGTCACCGAGAAGAGCCTCCTTTAAATCCTGTGGGTCCTGTATCTCATGTACACTATACCCTCCGATTCACCTACCTTATCATTACCCGATTGCTAAATATTTCTGAATGGACCCATATTGCTTCGTTAAATCTCTAGAAGGCAAAACAACCTCCATTACTTTACATTCCTATTAAGCTTACATACTGTAAGCTGACCTTTAGCAGGAGAGAATGATGAGGGCAAAGATTTTATTTTCCAGACAAATTCCAGCTAACTACAACAAATTTCTTTAGAAAGCAAACTTCAGTGGAAATTTTCAATATTCAGTAAGTTTCTAGAAGTAAGGGTTACCCTAACTACAGAATGAACTTGCCTTTGTCTTCCTGGACCCAAGAGACAAAAGGGTTAAGACCAGATATTTGGCATATTGAAGGGATAATCATGTGCCAGAACCCCAGTCTGAACTGTGATGAATTATTAAACAAGTGGTTTGATGGGTGATTGAGTATTACCTGCAAAGCAGTGCTTGTCTCCTTGAGGCACATCCAGAGCTAACTGAATTGAGCCAATTAGACTGACTGTCTCTTCAATGAGTTGTGACCTATCAATGGTAATAGCTTATTATGATGATAAATGAACCCATCTCTCAAACTGAAGCCTGAGTACACACTTCAGCAGTTTCCCTGAATCACAGGGCCATTACCTATCAACTTCAGATTGACAGGAGTGACAGCAATGAGAGCAGATAGTATGCATGGGTAGACACAGATGATTGTTTTACCCAAATGAATATATTTGCACTTGTTTTTGGTGAGGTTGTTTTGTGGTTTTTGGGGGCTTTTTAATGGGCCTGCCTGAACATTCCATATTTTCCTAGAAGTACCTAACATGTCTCACAGTATGTGCAGTACCATCTCCTGAGATGGCTGGATTAATTTCTGATTGGTATCTACATCCCTTTTCAGTCTCAGAGGCACTCTGTATTATGATACAGGAGAATCCTGTTTTCTAATTGAAAAGTTTGTTTTATTTGTTTGGCCCTGTTAGCCCTATCAATTTATTTTCCAGAGGTAATTTCCTCAGACAAAATGAGCAAGATAGAGGAACTGTAACATTACCAATATTTTTCTTTATTTTATTACAAGCTTTTGAAACCTTTAAGTATAAAATGTCATTAAATATTTAGAACAGTTCCGGACCAGTTCCTTGGCTGGTTTAACCCTTTTTGGAGACAGGATTTTTTTTTCACAATGAAGGCAGTTGTTTTAACAAATTTCTGTGTCAGTTTTCTTCTGGGTTTTTTTGGTTGTGCCCTTCCCTGCCATTCCGTGCCCCTCACAATTAAGGATTTCAAGTGTATTTTATTAATTAAAAATAACAATGCCAGAGATACATACCTTCAATTTACTGTACTTGAAATAAGATTTTGATTGTGACTCAATTTTTAAAATGAAATTGCATAAGATAAATGGCTTTTATATATTCCTAAACCCTATTACCAGTTGTCCATAAGATAGCCACAGTCTGCTCTGAAAATGTGGCCTAGAGAGTGTTCTCTGTTGAATGACAGGCTTTAAGTTAACGCAACTGCCCAGTCAGCACAGCAACCCTGTCTCCATACATCCCTCTCTTGCATGGTGCCATTCCAGCAGGGTTCCTGCAGCATCTCCTGGTGGGCTGTGCCTCACTGCAGTGCATCCCTTACTCTGTACAGTGGATCAAATTTAAACATTTCCAAGTTTACTTCGCTGTGGGTAGCACGTTTGCAGCAATATTAATGGATATAAATACAGTGAATAGTAATCCATAATTTCCCATCAGTATTGTATCTTCCATGCTCCAGAAGACATAGCACAGTATTATATTTACTTCGAAGTTTTTGTGAAGCTCAGATGATCAAAGCATGTGATACTAGAGAGGAATGTTTTCTTCTTACATACTTTAAATGCAACAACACAGAGCTATACATACATCTAGTCATGTTAAATGTTTCACAAGTTAAAAAAGATAGAAAAGTAAAAAAGAAAGACAAGTAAAATGAAAAAGAAAACTAATTGATCAGTATATATTGTCATTAGCTATGGAAACAAGATTTCCTAACTTAATAAACCTAGGCAGTCTAAACTAATAAAACTGGTGGACTGAAACTGCATTTTTTAACTTACAAAGTAGATTTGTAACAACAGTTGCCTTTAAAGCTAATCAAATAAATAGGCATGTTGTTTAGTCAGCTGTGTCTTATTACTTAAAGGTGTGAGGTAATTCTGTTTAGTCTGCTGTGATTAAATGTCCTATTGAGAAAGAACATTCTACAGTTTTGTTGCTGAGATTCATCTTCTGTGGTGTGCAGTCCAGTAAATTTTTTCTCTCTTTCATAGATGATGTATTAGTTTAGTTTAGGTAGATGTGCAAAAATCCAGTTTTGTCACTGTCCTGTGTCTTTCGTTTTATGTCAGATATATGATAGATGTACCTATACACTTGAATACAAATAGCTTTACACATTTGTCTCATTGTTGAAAAAAAACCCGAATGTATGATCCAAAGGATGAAAGAGAATAAAACTAGCCACATCAGAATAAAAAACTTAGAAACTTAAATGTAGAAATGATCATGGCAACCTTTCTTAAACAAACTTCAAGCTTTTATGTTAAAGATTTCTGAAAATTCTTCATTAAAATACTGGTTTGTCTTTTTCCACCAAACATTTTCAAATTTTCTATTAGAAAAATTGCAGCAAGATACTTTGTTTCAGATTTTGGCCAGTGATATTGCCAGATCAAGCGTTCTGAGCCTGTCTGGCATTAATGGAGGTTTTCTGAGCTACTGCAGTGTGCCTTTGCAGATTCGTCACTTCTGTTTCCTTTCTTTGTTACTGAAGAGAAGCTAGCAGTAGTAGAAAACTTTAAAAATTTTGGTAACAATTACAGCAACTCAAAAAAACCCCCATGAATATGATCAAGTAGATGACCTTATCAGTAAACCATCAGGCTCACTACCATGCCTTCCCAGAGCTCCAGGAAACAAAATATCCCTCCGCCTGCAATATTCAAGGTGATAAATGGTACCTGAAAGAGTTGGGAGAGTCAAAAGAGCTCTCCAAATCTCAGAGTATGTCCTGACCTGTCCCTGAACTGAGGCTGAATTCTGAATTAAGTAGAAATCCGTACACTGTTTAGTCGGGGTCTCATCAAACTGTGAAACCTGTATGAAAATGTGTGACATAACACAGTTGTCAATACAATTTACAAGTTTCAAGTCTGTTTTTCTGAAAGTTACAGACAAAAGTAAAATAAAATAAGAAAAATCCTTCCAAATTTTCAATGCAAATTTTTGTGGAAAAAAAAAAATCTGAAGTTTACATGTTTTTTCTAACATATGAAAGCAGCAGCCTTCCCCTTAAGTTATATTTGATTATAAACATTTTTACTGACTGTAGTATACTTTCAATCTACTGTCTACATACTTGGCTCATGGCTATTGAAAGTACTACCTGGTTTCCCTGAAAATAAGACCTATCCTGAAAATAAGCCCTAGCATGATTTTTCAGAATTTTTGAGGATGCTCGAAATATAAGCCCTACTCCAAAAACAAGTCCTAGTTACAGTTCATTTAAAAAAATCAATTTAAATAGCGTCCAGGCAGCTATATGTATAAAAAAGTTAGCATCTTTTGGAGCAAAAATTGTATAAGACTCTGTCTTATTTTTGGGGAAATAGGGTACTCTAGGCAAATATGAAAAACTTAGCCTTAGCTACTTTTCCTGTAAATCATTATTTGACTTCTTTGTTTACTTTCGTTCCAATACTGTGCAGTGTTTTCTATATTCACTTCTGAGAAGTAAGATAATTCTGGGCTATCAGCTGTAGGTGCATTGTACAGAGTATTAACTTTGCTCTGATCACATTGTGTGTTCCAAAAAGTAAGTGCTTGTGCTTCCCTCTCTCAAGATTTTTACATGATAGCTCTTTCAGGCTGTCTTTCAGTATTTTGAATGTCTAAATGGTGCAGCTTCCTTTTAGAAAATATTTGTTCCATAGATCTTTGAAATGCATTACCACAAGCAAGTCTCATTTTTTTCATGGATGCAGCTAAAGTAAAAACTTATATTAAATCTATAAAAAAGTATTTTCCTGTTTTCTTCCAAAGGGCCCTGGTGTTTTTAAAACAGGATAACCTATTTAAATTGTTTGGTAGGCTTCCTGTATGTATTTTGCATGTTTTATTTTTTATGTCCACTTAAAATGGACATTTTTATGGCCATTTCTGCCTAAAAGATATGCAGAATGTGTAGCTATGTTTTGCTCTGTAACAAAGCCAAAGATTTTATTTTTCAAATACAGCAGTTTGGGCAGCTTGAATATATCCAGGGCTTTTTGAGTTGAAGATGACAAATTATTTACTTAGTAACACTATGAATTTTTCTTATGTTTAAAGAGAGGACATTAGTCTAAACAGATTTTGATCTGACCTACTAAAGTCCTTCTGACATTTTTCAGAGCACAAATTTGTTTTCATATTCAAATGCCAAAGTCTTCAGAGAGCTGAAAAGCTACCTATTGGATTCTCTATTTAGGTACTTGGGACTGTTCTGTGATGCTCAGAGGTGTAGAGGAGAAGAACCACAGCAGGAATCAGTGTAAAGTGACTGTAGTCAACCATGTCTTTGAAAATGATGTTCCAGAGTTTCTTGCCTGTTAAAAGTCTGCTGTTTTCTAGTGTGGGAAGGTCCACTTTTCATAAATACTACAGCATGCATGCTACTGCTGCAGCATTCCATAAAGCACAGAAAACAGTGGTTATTTGCTGAAATGTATTCACTTTGCCTGAAGAATATGGTGAATTTAAGCTTCTATCACAAAGCAGGATTTATTTTGCTCTAGGCAGGTAGTGACTACCACTTTAAAATAAGTGGATGTTAATTAATGTTTGAATACAGCACATATTATATTCGATAATGTGGATCCACATTATTAATGAAAAGATTCATCATAGTGAGTATATTACTGTCTATGGTGAATTATGATGGAATTCTTACAGAAGGATAAATGACATCCATTGTAAAACCTAATGGATATCATTATGGTCAGTGTTAAAACAATGAATACGAAATGAATGAGTAATAGGAGTGACACTAAAATTAGATTTTATTCGTTAGCTGTGTTGGTAAAAATGCGTAATCATTATCACAGATTTATGTGCATTATCTTAGGTGACTGTACATGTGCTTTAAGCAGCCCGGGACCACCAGGAAAATTTGAACATTGCAGTAAAGCCATTGTGCTAGAAATACATACATATGTTTTATGTAAAATATTGAAAGTTCAAAGAAAATACTCTGAATATTGCCCAAAAGGCCTTAAATATTTTCTTCTTTTCTTTTGTATACAAAGCAACTTAATAGAAATCCCACCAATATTACAAGAGAAATTAGGTAAACATGTAATAGTTGGTGTGCTTTATTATCCTGTGTGAACTGAACAAAAGCATGAACAGACAGTGACTTGAGCTGCCCTATTAAGTACTTTTGCCTGTTACAGTGTTCAGCATCCCATTCAGAGCAAAGATAAAAGCACCTCCTAAGGCAGCTCTAACTATGAGTACCTGCTATGTTCAATGAGCTCCTCAAGCTTCCCAAGGGTCTTAGAGTTGTCCATAGGGCTTATTTGTCATTGTAAGCTCTATGAGGGCTTATAATAGGTTCTCTGTGTTGATTAATTAATTGGCTTATTTATTTATTTATTCTGTGTTAGTTTTTATGCCAACTCTACACAGAGAAATTCAGATTGCTACGAGATTCAGAGATAATTATGTTGTTAACAGCTGGTCTAAAAATACCATGTGATCCCACTGAGTTCTTATTTTGAGGGAGGAGAAAAAGTGGAGTTCATGAGGGTATTGTGTTTAGAGAGAGTCTGGACGCATGCTTTCACGTGACCTAATTCTCATCGGGACAGCTAGGAAGAAAATTAAGTATAATTTTGCTGGAGAAGTATGAGCCATTTTTATGGGGGATTTTTTGTATGTTAGAATAACTAAGGCAAAAATCCTCCCATTTGGTGTCAATCTATATTGTATACAGTAACATGTATTAGCTATTCTATTACACCTTTGATCTGGATCTATATTACTTGTTCTATTCTGTGGATCTGTAGCAGGTATTCTGTAGTGGCTCTGATGAACTTTCATCTTCAATACAGAGAGAAGCAGGAGCACAGTGTGTAATAAAGCAGTAAACTGCAAACAAGATTCACACTGCAGATCTGACAAGAGGAATTTGTCCTGAGAAGGAGATCATAGGTTTAGGTTTAGAACTACTCTTGCCAAGTAGTTTTATTTGGATCTTTGGGGAAAACAAAGAGAGGTAGTAATATATTACCTTATAAGTATGTTGCTATTATTTTGATCATAAGGCACTGAAAGGTTTATACTTCCAGTTCTTGACATACAATCATAAAACTTCAGTATCTTTCTGAGGAAAAGACAAAGTCCGAGAGTATAACAATATCTAAAAGGTACCAGAGGAAGGTCCATCCAGCCCAGTAGCCTGTTTAATCACAGTCGTGAACAGCAAATGCCAAGGTAAGAGTGTAAGAAGCAGGCAAGCATATAGTGATCCTTCATCATGCGCTTTCCTAACCTCAACCAACCTGTAGCCTGGGTACCTCTGAACTGTTGGAGGTGTCTTTGTAATTCACGGTCTTTGCTCATCCTAACTGCACATTAAAAGCTTTATCACATGAAGATCTAGCAAAAAACGAAGGTCTTATTTGGGACAGCAAGTCTGGTTCTGCGTCCAGCCTACTCTGTGCGCTGCCTTCTGCCATTGGTAGCTGATTTTGAATTGTCCCTGAAAAATGGTTTGTATGGGAAAATTCAGGAGATAAAAATGTTTTCTGTGTAGCCTCAGTTGTACTGTTAAATATTATTTATGTTTTCTTGAGCAAAAACATAGTGGTTTTGTAATAGGTCTTAGAGCTGCTTTACTCAATCTATTTATGCTGGCAAGTCAGATAAGTGGTTTGGAGGCAAACTTACCCATACTTTGTAAAGAAATGCAGTTATTTGCCATGGCATCAAAGCACAAACTGTTATATTTGCTTCTCATCCATCTGTTTATGCTGTAAATTGCTGTCTATTACATTTGACACTGATCAGAAAGAAGGAAAATATTTTGAGATTATATTGTAGGAAAATCCTTTTAAATGTCTCTTTTTTCAGGGATGAGTTATTTCTGTCTTCTCGTTATAATCTTCTGCTAATTAGTTAAAACAGTTACATTAGCAGTGATCAGAATCTGTATATCCTTGGTGTTAATACATTCTATGATTTTTCTTCTATAAAAGCTTTAAGGATTGTTAAACCTCTATGATCCAGGTTAGTATCAAAATAAATGAAGGAACAGCATATTGTTATTATGCTTCTAATTTATGTGATTGTATCACAGACTATATTTTTGTACTGTAGTATATGTAAAGCAATGAGCCTTGGAAAGTGATCTGAGCCAGCACTACAATAGCTAAATAAGATTGAAGAAGTGGGAGTAATAGATCAAGTAGAATCATAGAAGGATACAGAAAAGAAGAATTAGCACAACTTCTTCTTGACTGGGCCCATGCAAGAGAAATAGCGGTCAAAAAACATCTTTCCCAGCTTATGTTGTCTTCGCTTCCCTTGCAGAAATGGAGTAAATACTGTATTCTCCAAAACCTGCTTTTTGCTGACCAAGAACTTGAGTTTCATGGGACAGTGAATTGTGTAAAAGTGTATTTTGTCATGCCCTCATCCTTTTTACTTATCAGCTCCTCAGCTATGGTAATGATCTCGATACACCTTTAAGGATGCATCAATTAGTGATATTTTGCACACTGTCAACATGGGTTATGAGGCAGAGAAGATACACTTCATTTCCTAATGGCTATTCTTAAAAATCTTTCTGGGGGCCATAAGAATGTGTGTGTCCTCACAGTGGAGTTGAGATTCTTGTTCTTAACTGTATACGAGTTCAGTAGCTACTCTGCTTTGGTACTGTCTTCTCTGTTCTTGTAGACACCACAAATTGCAGGTGACCAGTTTTCAGTCAATGAACATAGTTTCACTGAGGCTACTGTTGCTGTTTCTTGTATAACAGGATCCAGGCTAAAACACATAAATGTCTAACCATTAATGTAATGTTGAAATGTTGTTAGTCATACCTTGTTTTGCGTGTGTGTTAAGTCATTGATTAGGCCTTTTCGATATTAAATACCACGAACTTTTAAAACAAAACCCTCCATAGTAGAAATTACTGTGATAGGACTATGACTAAATATCAAGTCCCTACAAAAATGTTCAAAGGGAATTGTGGAGTTTAAGCACTTTGTATTATGACTTTGGGAAGCAAGTAAGGAAATAGTTGTGAAAAAATACGTGACACAGGCACCACAGCAGGTTAATCACTTCTGCATTCCTCCTTCTTCCCAAAAGTGACCTGCATTAGGATATTAGAGCTATGAAAACAATCTGACCTGAGAGATTCTTGTGCTGTAGGGACCGAGGATTAGGTACAGGTCCAACAGTCAATTCACTTAATAACTTCTCACATCTGAAGTTACATTATCCACTTTTCTATCTTTTATAGAATCCAGCTTAGCTACATCAATATCCTGAGGAAATGTGGCTTTCTATTTTAGGATGATATTTTCCTACTTGGCAGGATATTATCTTCATGCAACATGTGTACAATATGGTACTAATTTACGTCTGTATGTTAGTCTGGGAAAAGTTGCCTTGCGGAGCCTATTAGGACAACTGTTTAGACACTTTTAAATGCTCTTAAAATATAATCTACTTCCCCATTTTACTGTAAAGTGATACTGTACTGAGGAGGTAGGTAGGAAGGAAGGAACAAGTCTAGAGTTGTAACTGTACTGAAATAAAGGCCTAATAATTTAATAATAATTTTCATCATTAACTTCTCATTCCAGTAGGCTGAAACTGGGGTAATAAAATGGTACTTGGGCTAAAACTCCAAACACAAACTTCTGTATTCAACCATAAGGTGGCACTTGAATGGAATGGTTTTTAGATACTTAGATGAAAAAATGAAACCAAAAGTTTGCAAAGTAGTTTTTGAGCTACACTGTCAGAAGGATTGTTCACATGGGTACTTTGAGGACACATCTGTATTAATAAACTAAGAAATGTTGGGACCTATTCTCTAGTTTTGAGGCCGCTGGTATGGGCATACTGTCGAAACATTATACTATTGAATTAGTAGCAACTATTTAAAGAAGTAACAGTACACTGTAACTAATAAAATTATTACATTACTTCACACTACTTAAATCCCTCATCCTCCAAAAGAGAATTGTCTCATCCAAACTATAATTTGAGAATGGCTCCTGGCCTATACTGCCTCCCAGACTATTCTCAGGAGAATTCAGGAGAGAATCCTAGAGACTCCTTTTGTTCTTATTTTCTCTTCCCTATGTGCTAATATTTTTAACTTCTCCAGAATTAAGCAGAACTACATATATCTAGTTGACTGTAGAAAAAATTCTAACCACATCAATTGTTTGGCAAGATGAAAATCACTAGAGAAAACAGTTTTTAGCAGTTTAAACAGTAGTGATTTGCTGGCTCACCATGCAGTTTATCAAATGAACTTCCTAAATGGGAAATGCAGAAACCTTGCCAAATAATTAGTTCTATTCTGGTGTGTTAAGTTCACAAGCCAGTCTTGATGGCTCCCTATGTAACCAGAGGAAAGACATGAGTTTCCCCGAAGGGCAATTCATAGCGCTAACTTACACTTTACATGAATTTAGGGATACCTCCCCCTTCTCCACTGACAGTGGAGGGAGACTAGGAATATATATCATCTCTAAAATTAAATGAGGCATCTAATAATAATGGGGACTATGGTCCCTGCAGTTCCTACTTTAACCTGAAAGTATTCTGTTTTGAAAAATATTCAAAAATGCTGACAAAAAGTAGATAAAAGGGAACAAAAACTTGTCCCATTCATGCGAAGTACCTTAATGTGTAATTTCTGTTGAAAATTTCTTTGACAGTCTGCACTGGACCTTATAAAGTAAGCTTAAATATAGAAAGTCTCATTGTGCCACTGGTATTAGATTTGTGATAGAAACCTCTACAGACAAATCAGATATCCAGTGTAATAACACCCGGATCTCCCAATCAGGTGAGACATTTCACAAAAATAATTTGTCATTTTTTTTTAATTTACACATGAAACTAAGATACAGCATCCTGTGTGTAACATGGGTATGAGGAAAGTATAATTTGTAAATAATGGTTACATTACAGGAATGTTTATATGTACATTACTGAATTGTTTATGTGTGGTAGATTATAAAACATCAGCTTTCTAAACTATAATCTTTAAAGCAAAATAGAAAATGTGTATACATTGCTAGAATCATCTCATGATTACAAAGGTCATTTCTCCATCCATTCATGGCTGCATATTGTCCAAATGGCAAATATAATTAATGCTTGTAGGAAAAAGTACTATTAATAAATATTTATGTATTTTAGCTTTCTGTGCCAGATAAAGCATCTGGAAACCAGTCAACATCACATGACCAGTCAGCAACAGCACATAAGCAGTCAGTTGTTTGTAGCTCCTCAGTGGTCCAAAGCGGTACTTATTAAATAATTGCCCTGGCTATACTGCTATCAGTAGGGTGGTGTAAATGTTCTGACCTAACTTTAAATGATCTAGGTTAGGTATTAATAACTGAATTCCCAGCCTCTGTAGTATAGACTGCTTCCAGTCCTCAAGTTAAATTAAGAACCTCTGTGTGCAATAATACATTAATTTTTGTACAATTTTGCACCAACTTGATGTCATGCATCAATTAAACAAAACAAAACAAACAAACTGACTAAAGTAATTTATGTAATAGACAAAAGCAAAATAAAAAAATATTGTATCTTAATAGGGAGATAACTAAAAAGGGAAAGTCGAGAACTACTTTTAATTGCATGAGACAGGTGAGAAGAACCCTGAGTAAAAACAAGGTCATCCTGTGCCTATGTAGATTTCCAGGAAAACGTAGTTACTTAACTTCCGTGGGAATTAAACTAACTGTGCTGAAACCTGCATAAATGTTTGTGCCACCCAAGAGAGTAGGAGTGTAACAGCAGTTCGTGTCCTGATGGATAGTCAGTGCTTTCATACCCTGGTTTGAACTTTAGCAGAAACTGTACAATGTCCTGGGGGCCTCTCGTTACCGAGCAGAAACTGCTGTTTTCTTAGAAAACAGCAAGTAATACTGCACTGTGGAGACACCTGTGGTTTATGGTAAGTAGCCAAACTAACAGTTGTAGGCCCACTTCAATTGTGTAGCTCAAATATATGTTCCACACTTTGATGTTCTCACAGTCTTTTCTTCCCTGCAGCAACTACATTTTTAATCTGAAAAAGGATAGTCATAATTTGTACTGCAAATAATTAATGTGCACTTGAATTAGGTGACATGAATTTTAAGGGTAAGAAGATATAACCATGAAAGAAGCCAGGGATTCCAGCAATATGGGAATTATCCTCAAGTGTGTCTGAGTAATCCATCTTTCATTGGGCCATGAAATAAAAAAGTTGGGGCAAAGGGTAGTGGGAATTTGCTTGGATCAATTTTTGTTAAAACTTTTGCTTTTCCCAGCTAAAATGAGAAACTGAAGGATTTCATTACAAGTCAAAGGTTTCATTTGACCTAGAGCAGATTTTTTTTATTTCAGGCATTTATTAAATTAAGAGAATTAAGAGAATTAACAGCACAGCTGCAGAAGACTGGCAAATTCGGTTTTGTCAGTTTAGACTGAAATATTTTTCAGATGAAACTGTCAGGCAAGCTTTCTCAGGTTTTCTGAATAGTTTCAGGACAAACAAAAGAGCATTTTAAAAGTGAAATTACTTCACTATTAAAATGTGATAAAACTCCTCAGATCGACTTAACTCTTATTCCAAGTAGTTTCATGGTATCAGTGTTACATTCTTTATGTATTTCTCTCCTTCCTTCTTCTGAGGAATAACAGAGATAATAGGGTATTTTTTTAAAAACCTCTTTTAATCACCTAATGATATTGGCATCTTTTTGTCTTTTGCATTCCCACAAAAATAAATCAGAAATTCTTTGCTATTGCACAGGATGCTAAACTGTTCAAGAGCGGAGTTGTCAGAATGGTATAATGCAGGGTGTTTCAAAAGATGGACCCGATTTCAAACTCTAGTGATTTCAAAAGTGGTCCATCTTTTCGAAACACCCCGTAGAACACTATTGATAGGCCTTATTTACTAGTAGTTTGACTCCTTTCCAGACAAGGCTAAGCCAAATTAAATACACATCTCAATTTAAAAAAATGTCCCTCTGAAGTTTTGTTTGCATTTAGAGGTTGGACTGGATGATTTCCAGAGGTCCCTTCCAACCTCAACCACTTTATGACTCTTATTCTATGGTGAGCGATAGGACCACAAGAAGTTAAGTACTAGTAATTGCTTTAAAATTAGAATTATAGAAATTAGAAGTTTTTACAGCTTACTGTGTACCACATCACAGAGATACAGCTGACTATTTGGAAATCACTGTATTGTGAATTATTGCATTCTGCTGGGCTTTTTTAGTCTCAGACGTTCCTGTTAGTCTCTGGTGAAGTACAGTACCATGATATATTCCAGAGATTAAGAATCATATTAGAAATGCTAAATTCCAGTAAGTCTCATCAGTGCTTGAGTTCACAGTAGTTAAATGGCACTAGAGAGATCCACAGGGACTAAAATACAATGAGAAACAGTATGTGTTGCATCTTGCATATGTGCTTTGGCTAAGTCTAGTCTGTCTTTAGAGAGCTGAGTGGGTGACACACCAGAAGTTCAGAATTCTTTTAGTTGCAATACCTTAAACTTACTGTTAGTTTTAATCAATTCAGTCAGCAGGTAAATAAACTGAGATTGATCTAACTGGTTAGATGTAAAGTGATGTGTTAATATGACAACACTGTTCTAAATACTTGAATTAGCTGCAAGTTATGGTCTTTGCAGAGCCTGAGTCTGATCATGCCATGTTGAATTTTACACTAAAAGCAAAATCTTATGTTGAAAACTGTTGAAAAAATAATGCCACATAGAATTTACCATTTGCTGGTCACCACATTGAAAGATCAACCCTCCAGCAATTTACTCCCTATTGATTCACATGCCATTCTTTCTTTTGTCCAATATAAGATGTTTACATGTTTTGGTTGGAACTTTAGCTACCTACTTTCTGTTCTACATTCAGAAATTAATGAATGAAAGATATTTACTACACAATTCTTAACAGACGTAAGTGTACTTAACAGTACACCTCTTTTGTGAAAATTAGTGGAAAGAGCCATTTTTTCAAGTGTTAAGTCATAATAATTCTTGCTAGCTGCCCTTGGACGCTCATTCCCTCCCCAGAGATTGTTTGCATTATCTTTAGCTCTTCAGAAGTGAGATATTAACACCCTAGTTGGTGCTTGGTGCTACAGGAAAAGACAGATCCCCTGTTTGCAAAAAATTTCAGAAATCAATTAAGTTCATGGAGCTACAGCAGTTTCTATCAGCAGGAGATCAGTTCTGAAACATCTATGAGAAAGTAAGAGCAGCTGTAATTAGCCAGAGGAAAGGTCTGTCTAGCCTACGAAGTGGTCTCCAACAGTGGCCAATACTGCATGCGTATGAAATAAGCAAGCAAGCACACATCAATGCTGTCTTGCACGCCAACCCAGTATACAGCAATTTGCAGGCATTTCCCGAGCTAGAGAATAGCTGCGTTACAGTCTGAGGTAAGAGAAGGAAATGCTGAATTGATCAGAAAACGCACAGCATTAGATACAAAAATTATTTACTTACATTCTCAAACCATAATTGGTAATTTGTGCAAAGGATTATGCAAAAAATAACAAATGGGCCACTACAACTAGGGGAAGGGTGGGAAGGGACAGATGAAGAAACAGAATTCATACGTTAGTAACAGAGATCATGACAGTGGAGGACTGACAGTGTTGCATCTAATCTCTGTACATTCTAATTTCAAACAACTGTAGATGTATGAAATTTTGCTGTCAACAGTGGGGAGGTGAACTTGTCCTATGACCAAATAAAGTGCAGAGAGTCTGGAACACTCTGCTGAGTCGAAAACGTGACTTGCAACCTATAGACAAATGCTATGAAAAAAACAAACCAAACCAAACCAAAAAGAAACAACCACTCCCTGACTGTGTTTAACTTGATACATGAGTTTTACTTAAATATAGATTAGCATTTGTGAAAGAGTTTATGGTGTGTTCTTACTGTTTCTGGAAACTTGTATAACTTCGTGTAGGTCACAGTACTCATCTAACATATTTTAAACAGTGCTAAGTTAAGCTCAACATTTTTAATCATTTTTTCTCCTAATGCTATTGCAAAGTAATAGCTCCTTTATCCACATTTTATCTTCCAGCTATAAAGTTAATCGTTGCTTCAGACTATACCATTTGCATTAAATCTAAGGCAGCATGAAACTCTGCTAAATATTAAAGAGTTTGAGACTGAAGCAGAAAATTTACATTGTTAGTCAAAACTTGTTTTATTAGGACCTAGCAGCCTGGCTTACATTGGAATATATATATATATGTACATTGCTAACAGAAACAAGAAAGGAAGGAACACATTCAATTAAAGGAAATTTATGTAGGTACATAAATCACATTAATCTCACTCAGAAGACCTTGTGTTTATATATTATATTTGAACTACATGCAAGGAGGTTGATTCTTTGTGAGGTTTATAGCTATTTGTTACATCAAGAATTCAAAGCATATTGAAGGGAAGTTAAAATGTGGTACCCTGGCTAAAACGTAAAATGAATGTGAGGTTTTCCAACCTATCTGTTGAAATTCAGGATGACTTTTTGAATACCTATTGAAACAGCGTGCGTAATAATGAATAATAAAAATTCCTAGATTTTATTACATTCAGGATTTATATGTTCTTATTTAGTTTTAAACATCTTGGACCATGTGATGAAATTTTATACTGAGACTTTACTGTTTGAGATTGCAAAATTAGTTTTTCTTAAAACAGTTGCTTATAACACCAAAACTCAGAATGACTTCTTCGTGCACAGAGATACTGTCGTTCTCCATTCTCCAAGGATATAAATGAGGAAACATGAATCAATCAGTTGCTAGAAACTGAACTTACGTTGAGAGAAATAGATAGGTAGTTTAAACTGATTTTCTAATGCTTTTTATAAATAATACTTCATTATTTGAATTTTATAGCTGCTACACTTTAAATGTTTATCCTGACATTTGAGTAGGGAGTGCTTTCTTATTTAGAAAATTAATGTATGAGAATCTTTACTGGCGTCAAGTGAGATATTTTCTGAGAGATTCCGAAGCACTTGATTTTAGGGTCTGTGTTGCTTCTTCATGGAGAGTGTCTCAAACACAGATATGCTCATTGTATGCACACAAACATACACACACACACTTGTTCTTTCCTTCTCTCAAGGTAAGACTGTTGCTATGCCAAAAATTGTTTTTATTTTCTACATCTAACCTTTTCTCTCTACAAAAGACACAGTTGCATGTTGACATGTTGTTGTGCCTGGGACTCTACTGTCAGCTGGACAGAGCCCAAAGGAGAGCAGGACTTAAAGAAAAACAGGAAGAACTGGTTTTATTTAATGACAAATATACATAAATAAAATTAATAAGGACCGAAGCAGATGTCTTAAATTACCTAAAAGGTAGCAGCTGTGTGGAGTGAACAATTTTTTTCTCCATGTTCATGTTGAAAAGGACAAAAAAGAGTGAGCTGAAATAATGGCAATAAAGGTAAAAGTTATACATTAGGCAAACTTTTCAGCAATAAAAGTTAAAAAATCAAATACATGAGGGAAATTATCACGGCTTCAGCATTGATGTGCTTGAGAGCATTCCCACTGGTACATATTCCTCTAGTATTAACGTATTCCACAGAAACTCATTTGTCTTTCAGCATCACACCTATTTTATTTTGTTTTGTTTTACCAAATCAGCACTATTTTTAGTATCAATTTCACATCAGTGATGAACTACAGGATCCTTACTACTTTCAAAATACTATTATGAGAGAAAATGAGTACACCATATATGTTGAGCTAAGCATTTATTGTTAGTCCAGTTAGTGCTTTAACAGCCTAAAGGTCTAAATTATCTAATTAGTATAGAAAAGCATCATTAATAATACAGTTTAAATTGCTGTGTGAGAAAGCTTTCTGGGCAGGAACAACCCCAGGTTCCAGTATAAGTTGGGGAACGACCTGTTAGAGAGCAGCGTAGGGGAAAAGGACCTGGGGGTCCTGGTGGACAGCAGGATGACCATGAGCCAGCACTGTGCCCTTGTGGCCAAGAAGGCCAATGGCATCCTGGGGTGTATTAGAAGGGGGGTGGTCAGTAGGTCGAGAGAGGTTCTCCTTCCCCTCTACTCTGCCCTGGTGAGACCTCATCTGGAATATTGTGTCCAGTTCTGGGCCCCTCAGTTCAAGAAGGACAGGGAACTGCTGGAGAGAGTCCAGCACAGAGCAGCAAAGATGATTAAGGGAGTGGAGCATCTCCCTTATGAGGAAAGGCTGAGGGAGCTGGGTCTCTTTAGCTTGGAGGAGACTGAGGGGTGAACTCATTAATGTTTATAAATATGTAAAGGGTGAGTGTCACGAGGATGGAGCCAGGCTCTTCTTGGTGACAACCAATGATAGGACAAGGGGTAATGGGTTCAAGCTGGAACACAAGAGGTTCCACTTAAATTTGAGAAGAAACTTCTCAGCGAGGGTGACAGAACACTGGAACAGACTGCCCAAGGAGGTTGTGGAGTCTCCTTCTCTGGAGTCATTCAAAACCCGCCTGGACGCCTTCCTGTGTAACCACATCTTGGTGTTCCTCCTCTGGTAAGTGGATTGGTCTAGATGATCTTTTGAGGTCCCTTCCAATCCCTAACATTCTCTGATTCTGTGATATCTACCCTTTTCTCTGCTCTCTTCCTTCCAAACAGGGGCCCTAAGAGGTCCTAAGGAAGAATCGTATTTAAGTCTACTTCTAGAAGAAATGATGAAGTGGTCCATCATTTCATTTTTCTAGGTGGACTTGAGCCTTGGGTGTATTTGGCTTCATGGTTTCTCTGCTGTGCCAGGCATCTGAAATCTTCCATTGTTCTAAAGTGAAACCTGTCTTGCTAGTGGAGTCTGTATTGGGTTTATGTGGTAAGGTTTTAGTAGCAGAGGGCTGCATGCTTAGTCTCCCTGAGAAGAGATCAGGGGTGGGCAGCCCCATGCTGGACCGAGTTGATTCCACACAGTTCTAAAACAGACCTTTCATTGAGCCCATCAGCAAAGCTGGTGGCCTCTCTGTGATAACATATTTAAGAAAGTGTAAAAAATGCTGCACAGCAGCTGTGAGAGAGAGGAATGAGAAAAATAGGAGATAAAGAACCCTGCAGACACACAGGTGAGAGGACAGGAAGGAGAGGAGGTGCTCTAAGCACTGGAGCAGAGATTCCCTTGCCACCTGTGGAAGAGACCATGGTGAAGCAGATTGTTCCCCTGGGGCCCATGCAGGACCATTTTGGAGAAGATATCCACACTGCAACCTGTGGAGGACCCCGCACCAAAGCAGGTGGATGTAACCTGAAGGAAGCTGCAGCTCATGGAGAGCCCATGCAGGAGCAGGTGTTCTGACAGGAACTGCATCCCATGGGGGACCCATGCAGAAACATGTTCCTGAAGGACTGTGCCTCGTGAAGAGGACCCATGCAGGACCAGTTGTTGAAGAACTGCAGCCCATGGGAAGGACTCATGTTGGAGAAGTTCATGAAGGACTGTACTCCGTTGGAGGGACCCCACACTGGAGCAAGGAAACGGCTTGAGGAGGAAGGAGCAGCAGAGACAAAGTGCTGTGGATCGACCACAATCCCCCTTCGCTGTCCTCCTGTGCCACTTGTGGGGAGCAGGTAGAAGAGTCAGGAGTGAAGTTGAGCATTAGAAGAAGGGGAGGATGGGGGGAAGGTGGTTATAGTTTTGTCAACTGGCAATAAATATTCCTCAAATCAAGTCTGTTTTTCCCGTGATGGTAATCGGTGAGTGTTCACCCTGTCCTTATCTCAATCCATGAACTTTTTCATCTTACTCTCTTCCCCTGTCCTGCTGAGGAGGGGCAGTGGCTTGGTGGGCCCCTGACAGCCAGCCAATTTAAACTCACAGCAAAATCTCATAAACTTAGAAAATACCTTCAGTCTCAACATTCCAATTGGTAGCTTTAACAGCACCAAGCTTTCATGATCAAGCATCATATCCAGACTCATTTTTGTGGAATTACTTCATCTTTCCTTATTAACAGTTCAGTTGATCATCTTTAGCTAAGCTCTTGTATCTGAATACCGTTAAATAAGCAATAGAAAAAAGTGTTCTTGCTTTTAGGTGGAGTCAAGAAAAGAACTGCAGTCCATCACTTAACTATTGGGTTTTGGTTAGTAGTCTTTTGAAACATCAGCATCTCCCTCCTTCAGCTTGGTTTCTCCTTGAGGATCTCTGTGTAGATTTTTTTTTCTTTTAATTGTGCCAATGGCATTTTCTGAATCCTAATAATTTTTCCATCCAGGTGGATCTGAATTTGAGTCAGGGAGCTGTCTGAAATATGATGGATCTATCTTTCCTTCTTTCATAGTCAGAAAGAGTGAAGTTTGATATATATCTTTTCAAGAAGGCACTGTGCAAGAAGGAAGCTGCCAATCATTGAAGGTGAGAAGTATCCACACCTATAATAGCAACCAGCTATAACATACTCAATGCCCATGTACTGTAAGGCAAGGAATTTCTTTTAAAAAGTCTCCATAAAATCGAAAAGTGTTGGCATTCATAGAGAAAGCGAGTCGAAGGAATCACTTTTAGCTAGTAAGGTCAGTATATCTTCTGGAAAGGTGCTAAAGATACCAGTTAGATGATTAACGTGGATGTGCAGAAGATAACTTTTCAGTAGAAATAATTTTTTCACTTTTTTTTTTTTTTGCTGCAGGTGTGTGGATACTTACTCTATATCCATCCTGTGCATTATGTTCATATTGGGTATAATTTTAGATAACTAGACTTTGTGTATTTATTCTCCTTTAAGCTCGTGAGGGTTGCATTACTTTCTCTATGTCTCTTGTATTTTCAGAGCACTAAAATAAGGTGTGTGTAAGATAATACTATCACAGAGTTTTCATGCTCGATTTGTTGTGGAGTATATTCTGTAGCCAAAGGTAAGGGAATTTCTGACATTTTGTAAGGTGAATTTGTGAAGAGAATAGGAGACTTTCTTTGAAAATCCACATAGCATTTTCTGCAAAAAATTTTGCAAAATATCCACATGATTAAGTGAATGAAGTCAACAGGCCTGAGAACATTTAATCTCAGTAGAACTTTTCCCTACCTGTGTGAATTCAAATTCATGTTATATTAATCACAGTGTCTATGTTAACATATCGCATGGAACTGCAATGTTTTTTGATGATGGATCCTTCAAATGGGACTCAGTATAAAACTTTCATAGAGCTTATACCAGTGTAAGACTGATGTTGATTCTTTCAGCATATTTAAACTTTGGGTGGTATTCTTGCCCTTTTTCTGGACAGTTATCAATGCATCCAGAGCAAATTTTCTCCATAATTCTGCCTTTAAAGCAGAGGTAACAAATTAGTATTTCAGTCCTTTTTTTTTTTTTCTCCAATAAAAGATACAGTATATAAATTGAAATTGGTAGAAAAGATATTGTTTCAAGTCTGTAAATGGAAGGCACTTCACAAATGGTGAGAAGAAATGTAAGCCTGTATTGTTTTGCTGTTAAATAATGTAATTTCTCTAATCAGGATAATTTATGGAGAACAGCTATTTACTACATTCTTCCTTTAAGGAAATAAAAAAATAATGTTAAAGATAACAACATGAATGCGGAAACTGCAAAGTTCATAGAGCTAGATTATCCTCACAATGACTAAAGGATTTTTTATTTTTTTGTCAGCTCCCATTAAGGTCAATTGAAGTTGAAAGAATAAATTCTCTTGTGGAGGTCTTATAAAGCTGTGCTATTTCTCCTTTCTCACACTTGGCCATCAATTCACTTGTCTTCTGTCTTTCTTTTTCCTCTCCAATCTCATTAGCTTGATTGCTCACCCGCCCTCCAGCCTTCTGAGAAGAAATATAGTTTTTTTCATAGAAAATCATATCTAAGAAAGATAAAGACTTTGAACTTTAAGAGAAAAATAAATTTCACCTGCAAAGATTTTCAGAAAGGACTTATTCTTTAAGATTATTTCGAAACAAGCTTTTTTCTTACCTTTTGAACAGCAGCACAGTTTTATAGTTTTCAAAGATGAGTGCATATCAAGTTTTATTTCCACTGTGTGTGCATATGCATATATATGAGGGGGTGTGTGTGTGTCTATGCATGTGCAGTGTTCATATATATGAGTGCATTGCCTCGAGTAAGAATCATCTGTGGATTACAATGATAGTGATAACAAGTGCAGAATTGCTTTCTTGAGTACAATAAAGAATGGAATGAGAGATTTTATTGACACTGGTTTTTTTTTTTTTTTTTTTTTTTAATTCTGTCTTGAAGCCTATTTATTAATTAAGTGCTGTCTATACAGTTCTGAAAAATCTTTGTTCCTGGAGTAAAACAGTATTAAAGTTCAGGTTTTATGTAATACGTACATATACATAGTTTTTATTAACTAGCATGCGTTTCAACTACCATAAAGTTTATTTCTCTAAAACAAAACATAAGTGTTTTTCAAAACTATATTAGCTTGTCATGAATAGGGTTAGTGGAAGAAAGGCTGCAAAACTAACAAGCCAGGAAAGTGGCCATGAATTTAATCATGAGAAAGCATTGGCTCCAGAGGCAAAGTAATTCAAAACATGGTTTATGCTGACTGAAAGCAGAGGAAAAATCACAGGAGTTCTGATTCATTGCTTTGTTTTTTCCTGCACTGAAAAATGAAATAAAAATGCAAGTTGTTGTTTTGGGGTTTGGTTAGTTTTGTTATGTTTGTTTGTTGTTTTTCCTTTTTTTTTTTACTTTGTTTTTTTTTTTAAGTTTAGTGTCAGTGAATTATAGTATACAGATACATCTTTATACAGATCTATATCTTTGTTTAATACTCAAATTCTTATTCTTACTGCTTTTATTTTGATATGTGATCTTTAGAGGTCTCCATGATATGCAGTAAAATACTAAAGAATGTATTATTGTTGTGTTTATTATATCAAATAAGTCACCTCTGAAGAGAGAGATTTGGGCTTTGCATATCCTTGTGGGTTTTTTTTAGAAAAGAAGGAATTTTCTTCAAAATATTGCTGTATTTACATGCTATTTCATTAAAAATCTCCCACTTCGAAAGTTAAAAACACTGACAGTTATTAAAAACAGTATATCCTTTCTGTCAGAATAATTTTACACAACAGATGCTGCAGTTACACAACTCTTTCATGCTTGAAACATTATGATATGTTTCGGTTTCCTAAAGGATCCCAAAGTGCTAGTTATGTCATACTTTGCTTTGAATTACTTGTGCAGCCATCATTATGGTACAGTATTGTCCATAGTAATGTTGCAAAACAGTTAAGCAGAAGGAGGTAGGAAAATCACTTTTGGCTGGCTAGAAGTTGAAGTGTTTTTTTCGTTTTCTGTTGTGGCAAAGTTTAGAAATAACACTCCTGAGCTATTTTGCTTGGTGCTTTACAGGCATGGAAACAAAAGAAGGCCTAAGATCAAGAATACTTACAGCCTCACTTGCTGAACTGTACTAACAAAGAAATTGAATTTAACTATTTATTGTTGTTACTTACACTGTTTAAGCTTTTTCAGTAGCAAGTCAACACTTTAGAAAGTATTCATGGATTTTGATTTTAAGATCATCACACAGTGTGATGTCCTCAACAATATTGGATGCAAATATTGATTACCCTAAATGCAATAGCAAGGCTGAGGGAAATATTTTTACTAAGAACAGGTTTTAATTTGGACTTGAATAGTTGCTCTTGTTTCATAGTCCTGCGTTTTTGTTTTTAATAACCCTTGCATGCTGGGATTTTGTTGCCATAGAAATATGAGCTTTTTTAGTTTTGCAAAATTATGCAAATTCTTTTTCTTGCTAAAATATTCATGCAGGAGTACAGCCAGAGATGAGAGGATAAGGGTCGTTTCTTGTATCTTAATGGAACTGAACGTTGACATAAATATTCTAGTTAGTATTTCATTCTAATATTACAGGAAGGCATTTGTTGATGTATCTGCTGTAATTATGGTTTGTCCCCTCGGAACCAAAGACCATGGAACTGGGAGATGAACATTTAATCAGTAAAATTAATAATTACTTTCAGTTATGAGGTTTTTGACAGCTACAAGACCAGCAGTAAACTGTTGTTATTTAGAAACATTTGATGAGGATATGTTATTTAGAAACATGTCTCAGAGCTGATGCTCAAGTAGTAGAGTTTGATTTCAATATCACTAGTAGTCTGAACTATCTTCACAGTTTAAGTGGTATTTTTATCCAGACCTACACCCTTCAGCCACTCTGGCACTGCTAATCTGGTGCTTATAAAGATCAGAGCAGCTGTTGCAAAAAAACTAGTCAGCAGCTGGTGAGTTTGTGCTGGCTGTATTTTTTCCCCTCTGCAGTTTAACCATATTCAGTTAGGGAAAAATGTCTGCAATTTTGATGACATACGAGGTTAATTTTTTTGAGTATCCCTCTATGACAAGTGTCTGAGGTATTATGCTATAGTGTCACAGCTTCTGGCATATTTTTGCGAGACTGGGACACTTCCAAAGACTGAGATTTACTTGCCACCACACTAATAGGCATGGGCAGTAACTGTACATTAATTACAGTTACCATATCACTACTGGAAGAATATATACCCGGCTTTATATTTTTGAATGCTTGATCTAGTTACAGCAGCTTGGAGAACAGTGGTTGGGAAGGCACAGTCATGGAAGGACTTTGATAATAAAGCAAAGGAGGAAGAAGAAAGTGAGTAACCATACTAAGGTTATGTGCTATGGTTAAGTAACTACAGCAAAGTAATCATATATTCTAAATTTTGTAAAGGCTTATCATTAGCAAAGTGGATTTTAGACTTCAGAAATGGTTGGTCAGACAGTTCTGTTTCTTTTTTCTAGTGAGAGGAATTACAGCTGGGAATAATGGTAGAGATTTGAGAATTTGTAGAGCAAATGTCTACATTCATAAGGACATTTCAGGAAACTGCATATAATCTTATTGTGCAAATTTTTTTAATCAGTCACTGATTCCATTAATTTTTTCAGTGCTAATTTCAGAAATAGCAGCTACTCAACATAAGTAGAAGTGGCAGCACAGGGCTCACAGGAGAGCTGATGTCCTTTAGTTCCCATCTTCCTTAGGAACTGCGATTTATTCCATTTTTCCTTTTAGAGTTCCATGATATCATTTAATGTTTCGATATTATGTACTAAACACAATTAATTGTTGCATTTTATTTAGACATCTAGATTTTCTTTGCTTCCAAATAATGAATCTAGTTCATCCGAAGAGGAAGAGAAGTGGAGTTATGAAATGGTAATCTTAATGCTGTATCTCAGCAACAGTGAGTATATCAGTGAGTTTATGTTATGATTTAGAAAATCCATAAATAAGAAGCTTCTTATTGAATTCTTTAATATTTTCCTATTAAATGTTTCTTGTTATAGCAGATACATTGAACTGAAAGAATTGTGTGAGATTTTTACTGGTCTCCATTGCATGTGACGAACTATTTTAAATATGGAGGGCTTGGAAATAAGCATCAGTTTGTCACACTCAGGATGGCAAGAGTTATCAAGCACTTTGCAAAAATAATTGGTGAGAATTAAGGGACAGTCGGGCAGGGGTGATACTGTTGTGGGTGTCTGTTACAGGCCATCAGATCAGGGTGAGGAAGCTGATGAGGTGGCCTCACAGTCACAGGCCCTGGTTGTACTCAGCCAGCCAGCCACAGTCTAGGACGTTCCTCCAGTGCATTGATGATAACTTTCTAATGCAGATGGTGGAGCAGCCAACGAGGAGAGGAGCACTGCTGGATCTCATCTTCACTAACAAGGAGCGTCTGGTTGAAGCAGTAAAGGTGGAGGGCTGCCTTGGTTGCAGTGACCATGAAATGGTGGAGTTCAGGATCTCGTGTGGCAGGAACAGAATACCAAGCAGAATTGCAACCCTGGACTTCAGCAGGGCAAAATTTGGCCTTTTCAAACAATTGCTAGAGGAAATCCCATGGGCAAGGCTGCTTGAAGGTAAAGGGGCCCAAGATAGTTGGTTAACATTCAGGGACTGCTTCTACCAAGCTCAAGATCAGAGCATCCCGACACGTAGGAAGTCAAGGAAGGGAGCCAGGAGACCTGCGTGGTTAAACAGGGAACTGCTGCGTAAGCTCAAGTGGAAGAGGAGAGTTTACAGATCATGGAAGGAGGGGCTGGCCACTTGGGAAGAATATAAGGCTGTTGTCAGAGGATGTAGGGAGGCAACTAGGAAAGCTAAGGCCTCCTTAGAATTAAACCTGGCGAGAGGGGTCAAGGACAACAAAAAGAGCTTTTTCAAATACATGGCAGATAAAACTAACACCAGAGGCAATGTAGGCCCACTGATGAACGGGGTGGGTGCCCTGGTGACAGAAGATACAGAGAAGGCAGAGTTACTGAATGCTTTCTTTGTCTCTGTCTACTCTGCCGGAGGCTGTCCTGAGGAGCCCCGTACCCCTGAGGCCCCAGAGGAAGGCAGGACAATGGAGGATTTTGCCTCAGTTGATGAGGACTGGGTTAGGGAGCATTTAAGCAATCTGGATATCCATAAATCCATGGGTCCAGATGGGATGCACCTGTGGGTGCTGAGGGAGCTGGCTGAGGTCATTGCTGGACCACTCTCCATCACCTTTGCCAAGTCTTTGGAAATGGGAGAGGTGCCTGAGGACTGGAGGAAAGCAAATGTCACTCCGGTCTTCAAAAAGGGCAAGAAGGAGAAACCGGGCAACTGTAGACCAGTCAGCCTCACCTCCATCCCTGGGAAAGTGATGGAACACCTTATCCTTGGTGCCATCTCAAGGCATATCAAGGATAAGAGGGTCATCAGGGACAGTCAACATGGCTTCACCAAGGGGAAGTCGTGCTTGACCAACCTCATAGCCTTTTATGAAGACATAACGAGGTGGATAGATGATGGCAGAGCGGTGGATGTGGTCTACCTTGACTTCAGCAAAGCATTTGACACAGTCTCCCACAGCATCCTCACAGCTAAACTGAGGAAGTGTGGTCTGGACGATCGGGTAGTGAGGTGGACTGTGAACTGGCTGAAGGAGAGAAGCCAGAGAGTCGTGGTCAATGGGGCAGAGTCTAATTGGAGGCCTGTATCTAGTGGTGTGCCTCAAGGGTCAGTACTGGGGCCAGTATTATTCAATATATTCATCAACGACTTGGATGAGGGAGTTGAGTGTACTATCAGCAAGTTTGGTGATGACACCAAACTGGGAGGAGTGGCTGACACGCCAGAAGGCTGTGCTGCCATCCAGCGAGACCTGGACAGGCTGGAGAGTTGGGTGGGGAAAAATTTAGTGAAATATAACAAGGGAAAGTGCAGAGTCTTGCATCTGGGTAGGAACGACCCCAGGTTCCAGTATAGGTTGGGGAATGACCTATTAGAGCAGTGTAGGGGAAAGGGACCTGGGGGTCCTGGTGGACAGCAGGATGACCATGAGCCAGCACTGTGCCCTTGTAGCCAGGAAGCCCAATGGCATCCTGGGGTGCATTAGAAGAGGGGTGGTTAGTAGGTCGAGAGGTTCTCCTTCCCCTCTACTCTGGACAGGGAACTGCTTGAGAGAGTCCAGCACAGGGCCACAAAGATGATTAAGGGAGTGGAGCATCTCCCTTATGAGGAAAGGCTGAGGGAGCTGGGTCTCTAGCTTGGAGAAGAGGAGACTGAGGGGAGACCTCATTAATGTTTATAAATATATAAAGGGTGGATGTCACGAGGATGGAGTCAGGCTCTTCTCGATGGCAACCAATGATAGGACAAGGGGCAATGGGTACAAACTGGAACACAGGAGGTTCCACTTAAATTTGAGAAGAAACTTCTTCTCCGTGAGGGTAACAGAGCCTGGAACAGGCTGCCCAGGGAGGTTGTGGAGTCTCCTTCTCTGGAGACATTCAAAAACCGCCTGGACGCCTTCCTGTGTAACCTCATCTAGGTGTTCCTGCTCCGGCGGGGGAATTGGACTAGATGATCTTTTGAGGTCCCTTCCAATCCCTAACATTCTCTGATTCTGTGATTCTGTGAATGCCTTGCATTTTCTGGAGCAAGAAGGAAAAGGCAGCAGGACCAAAACTCAAAAAGCTTTAAATTATGCGATTAAACTCGATTTACTGGTATTCTAGCAAAAACGAGGGATGCTTGAAAAGCATGATTAAGGAGATACTAGGATATAATGCCTTCCCGTTTTGATGTTCTTTCTTCCTTCATGTTTCTATTGTGTTTGAATCTGAACACAAGATATTTCTCTGATAGGCACCAGGGTTTTCTTTCTACTGCCTAGTGATCAGATGCAGTGTACAGATTTTGCTGTAGCTGAGACTAATATGTGTTCTGGAAGTCATCCCAATTACTCAAGTATTGATATAAAATATATGAAAGAGGCATACTAAAGGTACATATGAAGTACAATTTGGCAGAGTTTTGGTCGCTTCCTATCAGTTGTGCTTGCTTTATGGACAGGTGTTATTTGTCTTTTAATCAGAGAAGACTTTTACATAGGGGAAAACAATTAAAGCCACAGATTTAATGGTTCTTTTCATTGCTGGGAAACTGTGAAATATTCAGATTTATTGTGAATGTGTTATTCCATTACCCAATGTATGAAGAAAGAAGATCTTACAGAATTAGTTTTTAAGGCTTTTTTTTTTGAGTATTCCACAAAGGTTGTTCGAGGTAGAGCAAATAAGTGTTCTCTCTTTGGTATACTTTGTATCTTGCTCTTTGATTTCTTAGCATATAGCTTTGACATGGGGGAGCATTCTCTGATTAGGTAAGTGCCTACATTGATTAAAACTCCTTTATCTTTGGCTTAACTCTGCCTTTACGTAGGATCAGCAGAGGAAATACTAAAAATTAAAGAGTCTGTATCATAACATTCTTGATAATATTCCAGAAAATAATGACTTGGAAATCTTCTTACAGTGTGACTTGGTTATCAGAGGGGTCTGTTTCAAGTCCTGTTTCCCCTTTGAGTGCTTCAGTGTTGCAGAACAACACACGCGGAAAACAGCTGAACCAAGCACTATAGTGGCCAGGCTACTTTATATAAGTTTATTCAGTCCTTGTTCGGTGCACTTCTCTGGAACAGTATTTTGAATAAATGAATTTAGGTAGAATGTAGCATGAATTTATACAATTTGTATAGAAGAATTCTGAATGTTCTTAAGCAGGGAAGCTGTAGTCGTCTGAAATAGCTGAGACAGAGTTGAGTAAACTCTAAGTGGTAGAGAGTTGGAGGAACGAGTCCATTCTTTCAGGGGAAAAATTTAACTTCCCTATGAAGAAAACTGGCATTTTTTTAAAGCTCACCAGAACTATACTGTCATTCAAACGGAACATGATTATTCGGCTCCCTGCTTTATCTGAAATATTACTATAATGCCTCAGAAGAGCTTTTATATCCTATCTAAATTCAGGTCTGTCTAAGAGAGGAGAATCTATTTAATCTCTAATTGGATCTTGTGCAAAACTAAAACATGCAATCTTTACTGAGAGCTATTACTAAATGAATAAAAGTTTGATGTTTTCTTGGTGATGGTTCTATCAGAATTCTTTCCTAGTCCTTGCCTTCCCTCACTCTACAACCAGCATGAAGTCTGGACCAGAAAAACTCAATTAAATGTCGTAAATTTACAGCCAGTACTTTTTCGTAAAGAAAACAGCAATCTAGATGAGAGCTGGGTTAACAATGCAATACTTCCTTAAATGTAAGTAAATTAAGTTAGGAAAAGCAGCCCTTTATCTATTCCCTTCTGCATTGAGTGGGCTGGCTAGAAGAACTAGAATGCACTTAGGCATCGGCTAAGGTGGTACATTGCCTGTTTAGCACCTTGTAAAATCATATCACAACTGCATAGGTGCCAATCAATTATGGACTAAATTGATCACCACCAAGAAACTGGGAGCAATCTTTTTTTTTTAAAGGGTTTCCTTCACATAGTGCTGATATTCTGGTGGCAGATATCTCTATATTTGCTGAAATCTGTGTCATAAAATAAATGTGTACCTGGAGAGTTTGTGGAGGTGAGAGAGTCCAAATTAACGTCAACATTTTATTGCAGTTCTACTTCATGGAGATTCAAGAAGGCTAGCAGAGAATGTTAAACTGCGTATAATAGGATTTCATTACCTTCAAGTACTGTATCTAGTGGTAGATATTGCCACCAGGAATATGACAGAGCCACTGGAAAACTGAATGACCATCTGTGTCATTTCTCATAATCATGACAGCAAGCGAAAGAACGTTCACAGGCATATCAGGAAACAAATGGGTGTTTTGTTTTGGGGATATATTTTGGAATGAGAGAAGATTTTTATCTCTTAAAACTTTGAGTTACTATCAGCATCTTGCTGCGAGACACCTCCCTGGTTTTGTATGTATATTATGTATATGTATGTATACTAGCTTTCTCCACTGAAATATTCTGCTAATTCATGTTTTTAAGCTTTTTTTCTTTTTTTTCCCCTTTTTTTAGTATCATTTTTTCACTTAGTATAGTTCTAACTCTATGTCTATGTAAACAATAATTAATAGCAAGCAGGGTTCATGTTTCCAAAAGCATTTCACCTTTCCATAGCTGTACTGCAGCTGTATTGGTCTAATAAAAATATAAACTCTCTCTGTGATGCTTATCTTTCTAATACAATGTGTCAGTATCTATATTTCTCCTAGAACCACTAACAATGAAGAGGGAAAATATTGTCCAACTTCTTGAAATTAATTGATGCCTTTGATTTCAAAGTCTGGTGGTTTATGAGTATTGGTCTAAATATACTTCATTGAAATAATACAATTTTGCTTTTGAAAGTGTCATGTTCTTTTGGGTTAGGCCTAAGATCAAAGCCTCTCTGAGCTCCATTCTGTTATAGATTTTGCTACTAAACATGTGAGTAAGGTGCATATGTTTCATTTCAATAATACACTTGCTGTGTGATTACTTATTTGTGAAATGTATTTTATGCCTTCCAAATTATTTTTTAAATATAAATACAAAGTGAAGTGACTTGAAAGTCATTCATCAGTGGGGAAACCATAGACTGGCCACTTTCTAGGTTCCTTTGACTATACAGAGGACTTCTTTCAGTTGTCTATATGTAGCCACATAGTGTCGTATCAGATGCCCCAGTATATTCCATTTGGCTTCCACTGAAGAGGGTCATGGTCATGTAATTCACAAACAGGCAACTATATTTAGATGCATTAATCACAGGCTGAGTCTCTTCCTAGCTGACAGAAGAGCATTTTACTGCACAATGAGAAAGGATTGTAAACAGCACCCTGTTTTGTGGAGGTAGCTCCTGATCTTCTGAAGTTACATTTGGCAGATGTTGTTTCGAAGAAATGAGGCGGCCTCTGTTGTAGTGGAGTAAGTGCTCAAACTTTATAAGCAGCTACAAGAGGCATTGGAGAGGGAATGTGTGAATCACCAAATGATTCAAGAATAACATGGCTTATAAAAGCTGTATAAGAAAGAGGTACTCTCCAATGACATTAGCAGGAGAGATCCTGCCAGATTGCCCAGAAAAGCATTGACAGCAGACTGACCAAGTCGAGAAAGAGAGAGACTTCCAGAATTTGATTTCCATATAAAGAAATTCGAGCTCTCCTCATCTATGGCTTTGCAAATATTTGTAGCAATGCTGTTTGTTTTCAATGCTGTAAATATTTGTGCTTTACTATCACTTGTCTTGATTTAAAAAATATTTTAGTATGACAGGCATAACATTAAGGTGTGCTTTACACAAGGTAGTACTGAGCACCTCCTCCTACCCTCCAGTTTTCTTCCTGTTGAGAATGGGCATTAGTTCACAGGAAAGGACCCATCTCTCCTGCTTCAGAGGGTTTTGGCTGACCCAGAATGCAACTGTCAGGATGTCGTAACCAGTCTTGTCTGCTCTCTGGCTGTATCCTTCAAAAACATGTAACATAATACTAGAAGTACAGTTAACCAAGCAAAAAATTTAACTATCTGCCAGAAACTTGGTGGATTAGAATTAGATAGGTGTGATTTCTCTCTCCTATACTTGTAATTCTTGGGGAGCCTGTGACTTTTCTTGAACATGTAGATTCTGCCTCCTGAGCTGGGAAGAAATATTTGATGTATCAATCTAAAAACAGGTGGGAGAGATAAAGGAAATTCTGTGGAACTTCCTTGACGTTTTTAGTCAGCTATTCTTGTCTCAACAATACATGCCTTTGTCACCAGCAAGGCAAACTTTTATGCTGTGTTCTCTTTGATGTTGATATGGCCTTGGATGACAGTCCTTGAGGCAGAACTCTGAATCTTTGGGTGACACAGAGAACAGTGTCAAAATGAAGGGATCTCACAGGTGCCTAACTTCTGCATCACCCTTATATTCAAAATTCAGTGAAAAGTATTTTTTGCACTAGATGAGACATAATTGTCCATAAAGCACAGGGACTGACCTCTGGATTCTTTTGCCTGTGAGTGAGCTTGTATTTAAATATACAGAGAAAGGAAATAATATTTATAAGCAATGGCAGAAGGTAGTAGTACTTTCTGTTTTATTTAAGTTTGAGTTTTTTCTAATCTACGTTGGTATTATACAGCACACAGGATAAATATATATATTCTGAATTACGAGGTACTCTCTCCGACAAGTGCCATTTTGGGACCTTGACTTCACTGTGCAATCCTGTTTGTGATATGCAAATCTTGCCAGCGGCAGCTGCAGAACTCAGACTGCTGTGGCTAGTAGAGACCTCAGGAGACTTCTTAGTTGTATTCCAACTCTTAGGCATCATACCTAGAGTATCTCTGACATGTTTGAACTGCTGTTAAACATTTAATGAAGGAATTCAATAGCATTTTCAAGTTGCTTGATATGTTTTTGACCATCCTTACAGTCAGAAAGCTTTCTGTATGTTCAAGGTGGATCTTCTTGCTTTCCCTGCAGTTGCCACAGGAAAATAAAAATTACCATTTCATTTTTCCAGTCTTTTGTGTTTTGGTTAACTATTTTCCTATTCCTTCTTAGCGTTCTCTTTTCTGGACTAGTCAAACCCACCTTTTTCCTCTAGTGTTTTGTGATGGTTGTATACAGAAGTCCCTATGCCATTCTGGTTCCTTTCTCTAAACTATTATCTGTTTGTCTGCTCCTCTCCAACATATTTGTGGTCAAAGTCTGCATTGTTGATTGGTTTTCTGTCTGCATTTATTTTGAATCAGAACCCGTCCTTTCACTTTTTTCTTTTTTCTATTTTTTCTTTTTTTTTTTTTTTTTTTTTCTGTATAGCTTATCCATTCCCCATGTTGGATTTTCATTTAATAAGGTAGAAGTTATGCAGTTGGGAAAAAGTAAAACCTGTCTCGGTGCATAATTTTTATATGTTGCCTGAAACCATACAGTCTTTGTCTTTGCATTATTTTCACTTTCTTGAATCATTTTAGTCTGAACATGAAACAGAAATTATGAAATTCTGCAAAAGTTACTCTTTTAAAGTGTTTGTCTAAAGCTGAAAGCAGTTCTGTGTATGTCTTGCAGCATTTTGGATATATACATTTTCTACATTCCTTTTACACTTATAAACCAGTGTTTAGCCTTGACTGCAGGCAAAACAAAAATGCTGTAAAAGGTATGTCTATGGAAAAAAAAGTCTTTTCATGTTGTTACACTCAAGGCTGAATGTAGTTGCATTGGTCCTAATAGGTTTGTATACTATGTATACATCCAGTGCTATTGTTTGCCGAAGATACTAAACTAGGAGGAGCTGTCGACTCCCTCGAGGGTAGAGAGGCCTTACAGAGAGATCTGGATAAACTAAAGAGCTGGGCAATCACTAGCCATATAAAATTTAACAAGTGCAAGTGCCAGGCTCTGCACCTGGGACAGGGTAATCCTGCTTATACATACAAATTGGGAACAAGAGGCTGGAGAGCAGCCCCATGGAAAGAGATCTGGGGGTTCTGGTTGATGGCAAGTTGAACATGAGCCAACAGTGTCCCTGGCAGCCAAAAGGCCAACTGGGTCCTGGGGTGCATCAAGCACAGCATTGCCAGCCGGGCGAGGGGGGCGATTGTCCCGCTCTGCTCTGCACTGGTGCGGCCTCACCTGGAGCACTGTGTGCAGTTCTGGGCATCTCAGTATAAGAAGGACATCAAATTAGTAGTGTGTCCAGAAGAAGGTGACCAAGATGGTGAAAGTTCTTGAGGGCAAGACTTACAAGGAGTGGCTGAGGTCACTTGACTTGTTCATCTTGGAGAAGAGAAAGCCGAGGGGTGACCTCATCACAGTCTACAGCTTCCTCAAGGAAGGCAGTGGAAGGAGAGGTGCTGATCTCCTCTCTCTGGTGACCAGCAGTAGGACATGAGGAAATGGAATGAAGCTGCATCAGAGGAAGTTTAAACTGGACATTAGGAAAAGATTCTTCACTGAGAGGGTGGTTGGTCACTGGAACAGGCTCCCTAGGGAAGTGGTCACAGCACCAAGTTCAAGGAGCATTTGGACAATGCTCTTAGTCCTATGGTTTAGTTTTAAATAGTCCTATGAGGAGCAGAGAGTTGGACTCCATGATCTTTATGGTTCCATTCTGACTTGAGATATTCTATGATTCTGTAATCCTATGATTCTATGATCCAAGCTTTGGCTTATGGATTAGAGTGAATTTTCTGGCTTTAACCTAGTAGCAGTTAGCTGTACAGCCTCAGATACAGTTTATGGATTTTTATACCTTTGTGGTTAATTCAAAGTCAGTTGATGTCCATGCCTTAAATACTGGGACTTTTTTCTCCCCTTAAATTAGATGTATTAAAAAATAATGAAGTTTATTACTTTCACTGCTTTCTGTTACTGTGTGCAAAACCATCTAGTGTGATGAACAAGTGGTGGCACATTATGTCCTTGAGAATAACGAGATTATTCTCTTTGTGGAAGACTCATGAGTTTGCTCTGTGATCAGCAGTATGCACTGGAAGGGCAGAAGGATCCCTGTGATTTTAATAGTACCTAAGAAGAGGCTGCCATTGCAATGAAGTATGAGGCAGATGCGTTTAAAACCCAAAATACAGCTCTTGCTACCTCTGATTTACTTATGCTACTTCCAAACAATTAAAAAAAAAAGCACTGTTTTTGTACTGAACTCTGTCATTCAAGTCTTCATCTTTTGATTTGCATTCTAAAAGTGATCTACTTATTCCATTTTTTCATGGAAAAGCTAGTGTCTTTGCCGTGGTTTTGGGCATTATAGGAGCACAGAAAAAAATAGATATTGGTATGACACAAGAGCCTGGTTATTGACTTCTGACATTGAAGACTGAGTCAAACTGAGAGAAAGAGCTGGAGCATTCTTCTAAAGTAAGTTTATTTGACTCCATGAGGGAAAATTCTTGCTTTATTTTAGGCTACAGTTCATTCTAAGAAAAACATCACTGGGCTTTTTTCTTTTCTGGTAGTTTGCCCGTCCAACACAACTGAAATTATTGAATCTTCCAAAGGTTGCTAAAGCTGCTGATGTATAAGCCCAACCTAAATGAGGACCATATAACTAAAATACACTGAAAACCTGGTGTCAGTATCAAGTGAAAATCTGCATAAATTTCAGGTCTGGTTCTGATTACTTTGTTAGTCCATGTGTTTAAGGAATTTATAGCCTTCAATAGGCATAGAAGAAAAATGACTAAGCGTGATTTCTAGATGGTTGAGCAAGAAGAGAATGGTTCATAGACCTGTAATCCCCAGGTATCTGCAAACAGCTTTGCAATATTAGAAGTTTGTTTCTGGGAAATACTGACTCTCAAGAAAACTGACCCGAAATGGTTAAGGCCTGTTTTCTTTCATTTAGTTGCATTTTTTTGTCTTCTTTCTCACCAGGTAGCAGCTGCTGGAGGACATCTGAAATTTACAGTCTCCTATGATTTCACAGAGGAAGAAGAAACAGTTCAATTGATGGTTCAATCTGATGTCATCATAGAGGTAAAGTGATTGTATTTTCAGCCACCAAAAAAAAAAGAGAAAATTGCCTACTTCTTCAGATGTTCAGCGTGAAACCTGGTGGTTGAGGACACAAAACAGCAGGGTGTATGTACTTTCAGCTAATTTATACTATCAGAAAATGGACACACTTTAGAGAACTAAAATCTTCAGTATCTCAAGGAGCCTCTGGCAATATTGCAGTAGCTTACAAAACTGTATTGTTCCTGTTCATCAGGAAGAATGAAGGAAAAAAATACTTTGTCGTTTGAGGTAATGCTTTCACATTCTTTCAGTAGACCTGTTCTTGTGCAGCTCAGCATTGTATGAATCTGCTTTTGCCTATGCAAAGCCATGACACTAGGTTTTAGCTGAATAACCTAAACTTTCTTTAGGGCTGACTTTCAACTTTATCAGGCAAGCCAGTTTCAGGATTATGAAAGGTGAATGTTATTCCTGATATTTTTATTCTCATAAAATATATTATTCAATAAATCCTGTACCCCAACTGGCTGCAGATGGAGCTTTTTTAGACTTTTTTCATATTTAAATGTCTCTCTCTCATGGCTCTATGTAGGGAGATGCCTTGAGAATCAGCACTCCAAAAGAGGGGATTCACCTGCAGCCTTCTGAAGAGCACACTGAAGAAATTGTGCTGAAACCAGAATCATTCTCTGTGCATGGCACTGATCTTCCAGTCAGCAGGAGGGAGTTCATGACTGTCCTTGCAAATGTGAAGAGGATCCTCATAAGAGCCACATACAGCAATGGGATGAATGCCATCTACAGGTAAATGTGGGAAACATGTATATTTGCTGCAGGCAGCTTCTCAAAATACTTGTTTTCTCTCTTCAGAGAACTAAGCTGATGTAATTTAAAACACACTGAGTTATTATTGTGAAATCCATAGCATTCATTTACACTTTCAAACAGTCGTTAGTATTTTTTTTCATTTTGGGTAGGGAGGAGGAGAAGAAGCAACAGAAAGAAGCAGCCTTGTAAGAAGATGAAAACACATGGACTGCTAAGGCATGAATGGCAGTTCTATAAATATGCTTGTTTTGTGAACACTGTAATTCCCATGTATATGGTAAATCATGGAGTGTAGTAATGACATGTTGAAGTAAGAGATGATATATTACTTAAATATTGTTTTCCCCTTTTAGTGAGCATACAGGGCCACATTAACAGTGGACAAGAGAATAATATCCTAAGTCTCTAAGCTGGAAAAGTGGCTTGAGGGGAGTTTTCTATATTTTTAGTCAGTGCCACACACGGAACTTGCTAATCCCAAAGCCTTTCCCTTGATTTATGTCAGGTTGCTGCCTGGACTGCTTAAAACCACTGATTTCACATGAACTCTTCTGAGTCTTCTGATAAAATGAAAGACATATTATATGAGATGACACAGTTGTTCTATCTCAGTGGCTGCAGTGTGATTGAACCTGTAAAGCTCATCTTGCATTTAAAATTTTCATAAGTGCATGGGCAATACTCCAGGTGGGCTAGAAGAGAGCCTCTCTCCTGATACTGTATGATTGCACTCTGTCTATACATTGATAGTTAGCTGGCATAAATAACATGTTTTAAATGTGCGATAGAACTGATTGCATAGTAGTTTTCTACTCACAAAGCATGAAACCTGAAATGTTCTCTAAGCTACACATCACTTGATTCAGCAGCATAAGCCAATTTGGAGGGGAGGGAGCTAATAGCACATTAGTGATTATTTGCTGAGAGCATAGATACAGTTTTTGCTACTGTGAAATTTCATCAGCAATCCGTCATTTGAATACTTAGGTAATTAAAATACTTCCTAAATTGAAAGGCTGGTTGTGTCAACAGCATGCAGTTTTCTGATTTGAGCTTTGGCAGTGTACATCTTTCCCCTGCAAAAAGAATTCGTGTTTCTTCAATCTTTCTCTTTCAGTGAGAGGTGTGTATTACCTCTCTGTAAATAAGTTTGCGAATCATAACGAGCTTGAGCCAAACTGTTTCCCAGTTTGCTCATTTGATCATCAGCCTTGCCTCTTGCATCCAGTTTGAGAACCTTTCGTTGGCACATCACCTTCTCACTCTGGTGTTCGAGGAGAGTCAAACCACCAGGCCAGAGCTCACCTCTTATGCACTATGAGCAGACCATGAGAAGCTGAGACTTGTGGGAGCCCAGTGAGTGTTGTTCCTCTACTCTGTTCTCATTCAAATAAAACCAAAACAAAGCAAATTAGGCAGAATTTTCCAAACTGAAGGAGCAATTTTGGGGCTGAGCAATAGGGGCTTTTATATGCTAAGCTCTTTTAAAGGAGATATGTATGATTGACTTCGTTTGGGCCAAAGGTCTTACTAAGTATTATGGTAAGTGCAAACTTCAGCTGTCAGTGGTTTACATACATTTGTGTACTGATGTTTGCATTAGAATGAGAAGCAGAGATTTCCTACAAAAGCCACTTTGGCTAGGCAGTTAAGCTCTGTGGCGAAAGTGCATTGCTGGACATGTACTGGCTTCTGTATGGTGGAACAGATCAGATCCCCTCTGGGTGGTGACAGCACAGAGCTCAGGTCAGCACACACATGTAGAACTGGCATAGTCTATATTTCGTGGCTTGTAAGCGAGAAGTGGCAGACCTGTCGGTGGCATGTTTGGAAGACCATGCGTCACCGCCTGCATCCCAGATTACTGCTTTAGCCATTTGGCCACATGTGGTACCTCACTGTTTTGTAGCCTCATTCATATTCAGCCTTTGGAACATTTTTGTTGTGTGTTATAGATAGCTTCCTGAAAACATGTCTTGGAAATATTTTTCAAGAGCTCTGGGACAAACATATAATTAATGCTTTGCAGGTTAGTAGCCACCCTCTTCTAGATGCGATGACATTACAGTTGAGAAGGTGGGTCCCTTAAATACAGGGGAAAGGGCTGAAGTAATTTGGAAGTGTACTCTTTTTTGCTAGAAATGGTTTTATATTACTGGTACATCTCTAGTTGTCCCTATGATGTCTTTTACTACGGAAGAATGCAATGGTTACTGTGATTACCATCAGCATGTCCAGAAGTCTCTGAAAATAGTTTTGCTCTAAAGTAAACACATTTTATTGAGTGCTGTCAGAGTGCTCATTGCAGTGACAGAAGAGAGGGTGTGAAATTCCAATAGCAATTAAATGAGTAGGATTTTTCATCTTTGATTTAACAAGAGGAATCGTAGTTTCACCCATCAGGGTAGAATTTACTGGATGCAGTTAAGTCTTCTCAGAACAGTGCATGCTCCCAGCCACATGGTGTATTCTAGCAGCAACAGTATCTACTGTCATCCAGCCCAGTTTATGATCAGTTGTTGTAGGCATATTGCTGATTTCCCTGGTATGCCCCAGTTCTAATTTTTTTATATTCTCTTTGGCTTTCACTCATGCTAAAACATACTAGGTGCAAAGCTGGGCTCATATCTTGTAAGATCATGAAAAGCAACTCTTTCTTTCTGTATTCTGCCTCTTTAATACTGCAGAGTAAGTGTCCAGACGCAATGAAGAAGATATTCTTTGGCGTATCTTGGGGTGGTTAAGGACTACTGTTGATGAGCTGCAAAGGAAGATATTTTTGCCAAATAAATAATGTAGAGCTAAGCCTTAGTCAATAAGTAGATACAAACTGAGAGTTTGTTATTTTCTTTTAAACAGGTATGTATGGGGGACAGATGGATACTCCTCTGAGAAAGTAAAGAGGGTCTGGCAGAGAGACAGAAATATTACAGGGTTATTAGATCTTTCATGAATGGCAATTTCTGCCTCAAAGCATCAGCAGAATTATGCAACATACTAATTAGAAATTGCTATATTAAGCAACCTGTTCATTTAAATACTGAAAGTTTTCAAAATGGATAACAACACCACATGTGTAAGGATTTCCCAGGGTGCTACTATAATCTGTGCTTGAGAAGAGGCCAGAATGGAGGCATTGTAAGATTAACAAACTTTCTTGCAGTCTTGTAAAAAGAGACTTAAAAATTCAGTGGAGTTGTCTACAGTTGGCAAGAGCTTTAACGTAAAGATTATATTTTTCACCCTTTTTTGGTTTAACCTACTAGAAACATTACCTAATCAGGAGCACTTTCAAGTAGTTACTTAACAGTATTAGTGCAGTAATGTTGAGTTTGACTCAAGCATGTTTTTGAGAACATTTTTTTGGTCATTTTAAGTTTAGAATGTTGTTATTGCTCTGTGGCATCATTAGAAAGCTTCCTCAAATGAGCGGGCTTTCGTTTAGGTTATCAAGCAGGATACAGAAATGCAGCAATCGATTTGAAAGCGATTACAGGTTTTGGATTTAAATCGAGATCCTGCCCTAACTTGACAGATCTTCCAAACTGTTGCAGCTGAATCCCTCTGTGGTAGAAGCAACAGGCCGGGAAAAGATGGGTCTCTTTTATCATTTTGTATAATATAATATCATTAGCTTGTGATTCAAACAAAGTTTGGTAGCACTGTTTCTTCAGTTTTAATGTTCAGAGTGACCACAGATGGTAAATATTATAGACAATCAGATAGGCACTGGAAATTGTGGTGCTAAAGACAACGGATTGCATGCCGCCACATATAGAACCAGTGCTAGATTCAAGGAGAAATAGGAAAGGAGAGGCCAAGGGTTTTCTTCCATGTGCAGAATTGGCTTCAGGACAAATGAGCAATGATTGGGTCAGTACTTCATGTGCCTTATGTAGCTGATGTGATTCAGATGCCTGGCATAGCAGACAGTAAGCTATGCTGATACTGCCTGAAACGTCCCCTTCCTTTTTAATCTTGTTTGTTTTTAGAAGTCAACAGTTGCCTGTTGACAGTAACAGTCAGCTTAAATATTTGGTCTCGATGTCAAATCTCAAATTGTTCATGCATCTCCAGGATCCAGTGCCCCATTACTGCCAGCATTATGTATTTTAATGAATGCAGAATGGCATCGAGGAATCAAAATTGTAACATCAAAATGGGAGAAAAAAAAAAATCACTGCAGCGTTCTTCACCGAGTAACTGTTAATGCCAAAAACTGTTAAACACATTAAAATCCCATTTAGCAAATAGCAGAACCTAATGAACATTGGAACAATTCAGTGAATACAAATGTGGGATAATACTGGGTGGATTGTTTCTGTGTGTAAGTGCTTCTCTTTGTTCTGAGATCTGTGCTGAGAGAGAACTAGCTGTAGTTCAAAGGATGAATAAAACTTTTACTAGTAATTTTTTTCTTCATTTACAGATTTTTTTCTCCTCAAATTGTTAGAGTTTTTACTGATTTGCTATTTAATATCCTAGAGGTTGGTTATGTTATTGTAAGGACAACTCAAGAGGATGATTGGAAAATAAGCATGGAGCAATGGAGCGAAGGGAAAATATTGAAAAGTTAGAGAGATCTTACTGAAGATCTGGATTGGAACACACACCCATCTCTTAAAACGGTTTCAAGAACCTTTTACAGAGGTTCTGGTATCACCAAATTAGATTCAAGCTTCTAACTGCATAATCTGCAATGGTAATGCCTCCAAAGTCCAGTCATAACCCCAGTGATGGTATAATTTCTGTTTTTCTGAAGCTCCCATCCTAATTTTAGAAATCTTCATTTTTTTTTCCCCTTACCTTTTATGCCTGTCTTATTGAGAGTAGTCATAAAATTGAGTGAGGAAAATATCCTGTTTTAGCTTTTCCTCTAACTGCTGCAATAACAAAAAAATATTTTTCTTGGATGTTTTCTTATCCAAGGTCATCCAGATAATTTTCAGGAGTTTTTGGCAGCCAAAAGGCAAATGCCTTTGTATGAAGGAAAAAAAAAGTTTGTTTTCCATTTTTCCAAAGAAAAATGATTATTTTTTTAACAAAATGCATGTCATGATAGAAAGATATTTTCTACTGAAAAAGACTTCAGAAGCTTTTTAGGTAGCTCTAGTAATCAAACCCTCTGGTAACCCTTAATTTTCTGGGTGAAAATAGAAATCATTGAGCCTCTATAATACCTTAATGTTCCTTCTGAATTCTCATGAGAATTAAATCCCCAAATCCCAATTTCTTTCCCCAAATGGGTACTGTTGAGGTACATTACATCTGTTTTGCTTATTGCCTGTAAGATTATCAAAAAGACTTCTATTGTCTCTCTCATTGTAATTCCATCCTACTTAAATAAAACTCACGTTTAGTGTTTGGCTAAATAATGGCTGTGTAGCCAATGTCTAGCATTTATTTTTCAAGGGCGATTGTGCATGGAGCAGAAAATTCTCCAAATCTGTCTCCTCTGTCATTGGGGAAACTAAGGTATATGGTAGAAGATTTCTTTTTGCTTTCATGTACATACCTTTTTCCTTTATGTACGTAATACTTAGATCCTCCTGGACAGAGCTGAAATCTCTTTCAGAGGTCAAATCTCCAGAATAAAAATACCCTATAACCAAAACTTGGTAATGTAATGTTTTAGAAAGCTGGAGCTGTGGTTTATAAATTTTGAAGACACTGCTTAGTGTCAAATTTGCTTTATATACAGCTGCAATGTAAGTTGGCACTTGTGGCTTGCAGCCCAGGAATAGCCTTCCATCTACTGATACAGTGCTGTGAGACTGCTTTAATCGACTTTCAGTGATGTGTATCTGACCGTTGTCTGCCTCACATGATGGACAAAAGTAGTAACGAGCCTATAGACGTGTAGTTTAGGAAGAAACAGATGAATCTGAAAACCTCCTTATTATTAAACAGGAAAACATAAACAAGCCACCGAATGTCCCTATATACTGTTTGTTGCATCCAGCTGCACATATGCTTCCGTCTAAGTTGCTATTTTACCTGTTTCGTTTCTGTTACATCCAGACTAAGAAGCGTTAGCATTGAAGCTGCTGGCCACACTTCAACTGGGAGAAAGGTGGCGTCTGCAGTGGAATTATGTGACTGTCCCCCGGGGTATGATGGTACCTCGTGTGAGGTGAGTATCATGGTGCAGTCTAGATCAGTTGTGATAACTGTGACAGTTGTAAGTAGCCAGGGGCCCTGCATTGGTAGGAAATAGTAAAAGCGCTGTCCATTCCTGTTAGGAATTCAGGATAGCTTGTCTATTTACCTTTATTTCTAGGCGGTGGTTCAATATGTTGGATGATAATTGAAATCTGAAGTTTTACACCTCTGTGGTGATTTCTAAGTTATGAAAAGACATTTCTCTTAATGAAGAGAAAATGAAAGCAGTATTTGTACTCTTCAGCCAAATGATAATACAAATGCATGAAACTATCACCATCAGAAAGCAAATGGCAGTTATCTGACCTGTGCGCAACAAAGCCGAATCAAATTATCTGTTAATGTGGTTCAGTTTCTTCTTTTATTTTCTCAGGGCTTTGCTATTTGCCTTGGAGTCTTTGAGGATTGTGTGTGTGTGCTTGTGAGGATTGTTTTGCTTTAGTTTAGTCCTGTTACAGGTAATAACATAGACACATGCTCAGAAAATACCCATTTTCCTAACAAATCCATTAGTTCACACAGAATGTGTTCATACAAGTATATCTATGATTAACTGGCTCATGTGGTTATAGCTTAGGGTAAACAGAAGCCAAAAAAAATTCCTCAAAAGCTTTGCCTTTAAGGAAATAGTTTCAAACACCAAGATGCTCTGCTTCATAAAACTACAAACAGCATGCCATTTACACGGACACTCTAGGCATTTGCTTGTCAACTCTCTTTTTCTTTAAAATCTTCCATGCTTATATGTGATATTTAGGGCTTAGAGTCTAGTTTCATACCAAATGTGGCTGCTTGTTGCTGAGGCTAGATAAACTAATGTAGAAAGAAGACCCGAAGGAATTAATGGATATTCCTATCACTTCCAAAACAGTACAGACAGAAAAAAATGGAGAAGAGTATTGCCTACCTTGGCTGAGAAATAATTTTGAAGTCTGACCATTGTCTGCTCAATTTTTATTTGAAGAAAAAAGCTGGATGAAGTGTCATTGTGCTTCACGCATTTTGGTGGTTTTTTTTTACTGGTCTATTTTTCCTCTCAATTCAGATTTAGGTGTGATTTCCCAGAAAGCAGATGGAAAGGCCCTGGTTGCAGATGTTTCAATATCTACTTTTGTTGTAGAAGCTGAAGGACTTGGGTAGAATTCCTGCCTTGATATTGCTGAAATTCTCTGTCCAACATTGTGTCCTTCAATGCTAAACCTTCTCTCCTATTCAAAACAGTGCCTGATTTTTGATATATACGAAGATCATATTCCACAATAGAAAGTACATACATAGATAGCTGCAAATTTTAAGTTTCTAGGCACAATAGTGGGCATGGACACTTTTATTCCTGCCCTGGCTGAGTGGTAACCACAGACCTATTGAACTAAACTGTATTGTAGTCCTTACCTGTGTGTTGGTTTTCCTCCCAAGACTGAAGGCCAAGGAGAGATGATAGACTTCTGCATGATCACGCTTTTCCTGTGTCCTCTCACTGAATTTCGGAGCATTTTTGACCGCTCAGGAATGCTATTTGACGAAGCTGGCCTATCTTACAATAACAATGATAGGGTTAAAAGTTTTAGTTTCCATGCCTTTATTCACTGAATCCATTTCTCATGAGTCTTTTGTAGCAGAGGTTCAGCGTGTAATATGCATTGAACAGCTGTGCTTGATAGAAAAAAATAGGAAATATTTTGGTGTTCGGAGTAGATAGTTTTTCCTTTTATAACAATGCCAAGCAAGAAAAAAAAAAAAAAGTAAAACCCCAAAGTTTTAGATTTCCAGGCAAACTAGCAGTTGAGAAAGTACAGAAAGATAAATCAAAAATGTGGATTTTCTTAGAATACCATATTTGTTTCTTCTGAACACTTTTGACCATGTCCAACACTTTGCTTCTTCCAGTTTCAACCTAGCAGTTTCATTTTTATTGATTTCATGCAGGTTTCATTTTCTCTTCTTCATTTAATTTAACATGCATGTTTGTTTCCTGCATAATGATGTTGTGGCACCTGGCATAGATGCTGCAGCACTAAAAACAGCCATTATTTCCTTCTTTTCTCACTGTGAGTATTTTGCCATGATCAATCAGAAGACAACCAATCCCATTTAAAATATGTTGTCTCTTGTGGGATGGTTCCATTACACAAATTTGGAATTAATTCTCTACAGGATTCTAGTCAAAGATAATTGTTATATTTTTGCCAGTATATCTGAGAAGTGAACAGAGAATTACATGAGCATAGGTAAAGCAGATCAAATTTTAGATTTCAAATACCAATCCGACTAATTTGTGATAGTTACTTTGCTCTGCTCCTGTGAATCCTCTGCCTTTTTATTTGTCAACATCTTCACATCTAATTGCTCTTCTCCACCAGATTTGTTCCCTTTCTCTTACATTTCCACTGGGGAAGAAGTTGTATTTGAGTTGCATCACTATGATGCTCAAGAACTTTGCTGACTTTTCAATGTTACATCATGTCTTTTGTTAAGATCTCGATCTGTAATATGCTATTTTCGTTCTGTTCTAAGACTTGCTGTTCTAAGCCTTGCTGTTGATATTCCATGTCTAAGCCCTTAGAATTAGTGACTTTTGGAGACATACCTTGTGCAATATCACGTATATCTGTGCATGAGATCATTCTTTTCAGAATCACTAAAAGAGGGAAGATATTTATAGATTTATACAGAAATAGCTTTGGCAGTTGCATCTCATACCACAGAGCAAAAATAGGCCAATTTTTTTAAAGCTGTTTTTCTTTTTTGGATTTTATAACTCTGAATTTTAATTTTTCGTATTTGTGGACTTTGTTAGAAATGCTTAGCCAAGAATGAAAAGAAGGAAAAATAAGGATAATGTCTCAGGTTTTGGAATGTTTTTGTAAAATAATACTTTCAATTAATCTTGAAATTACTTTCACATTTTGCAGGAGTAAGACAAAAAGGGACATCATCTTTATTTTTATAAAGGACAATCTTCTTGTTACTATTTTGGAGAGTGTATGTGAAGGGGATGGGATTTTCTTTATTAAATGATACTTTTATTATTCTATCACTACAAAACTTTGTATTAGCAAGGTGCTTTTGAAGGTCAACACTCTGTCATGCACTTTTTTGTATTATGTAAAATCCTTGGATCACATGAGCAGTGTTATTGAGGAAAGATAGTTTGCAAAAACTGTAAAGCCATTTGTGAGATATATAGTAAGGAAGACTGCTGCTTGACATCTTATTATGAAGAAATAGCTGAATTTTTGCTGATGAATCACAGTTGTACGATGTCACCTTTGCTAAGAAAAAAACTGGCCAGGTATTTGATATAGATCTGAATTTAACATTTAAAATAATTACAAATCAGAGCACTTTCTTAAAGGGAAATAAGTATACTTTAGAAGCACAATTTCTAAATAAAAGAACAGCTTTATTTTCAGCCTTTGCTTTATTTCAGTGTTGCCTTTCCTTAGACTCCAAACAAGAAAGACTAAATGGTATTTTAATTGTTCTTTGCAGGTGAGCTTCTCAGGAAAGGTTTTTGTTGTTTTGGTTTTTTTTTCCCTCCTTCTCTCTCCTTCAGTGTTTTGCCTTCTGGCTGTTTATCAACCTGTACCTCTTGCTTTGATGTTGTCATATTTCGGTTCTTCATTTCTCTGCTTTATTTTCCCATTTCAGAAGAATGATCAAGTTAAGGCTTCCTCTAATCTCACACCTGCCAATAAGGCTAAGGTCAGTGCAAAGCCACAGCACCAGGAAGAAGAATTTATAGAGAGATGTTGGTATTTTTATTAATTTGACAAGTATGGGGTCTGTGTGTGAAAGTATCAAATTCAACGTTTTTAAAAATCCCATTACTTTCTCTGTTCAGTAGAGTCTAAGTTTTTATCTAATTTATCTTGCAGTCTTGCTGGCCTCAACACAGGCGTGTGAACGGCACAATTTTTGGCGGAGTCTGTGCACCATGTACATGCTTTGGTCATGCAGAATCATGTGATGATATCACAGGAGAATGCCTGGTAAGTGTCACTGCAGGAAACTTGATGGACATGCCAACATCAGTTCAGTATACCTGTGCAATTGAATTAACGACCTCTGAGACCTCAAATACTCAAGGAGAAAAAAGCCAGCATTTAACAGAAGGGATCTTTTTGCTGAACTGTTGCTGAAGTTAAGTATCCCTTCATAGCAAGACATGGCAGCTTCTCCAGTTAAACAAAATACGTTTTTTATTCACATAGGATTTATGTTTTGAAATAGAATCAATAGTATAAAGTATGGCATGTAGAAAGTAGCAAATATATCAATAGTCTTCTATGCAAGATTTATCTCCCTCTCCCATCTGTCTCCTGCAGTGTATTCAATTTATAGTATGTAGCAGGTAACTTTGTAAATTCTGTTCTGGTATGACAAGAAGATGTTGTTAATGGCTTCTTTCATCTAAAATCCTACTATACCTCGAAGAAACACTTAAACACTTAATAAATTGTACTTAAAAATTAATAAAAGCATATGATTTTGGCTAAATCAACTTTTTCTTTTTTTTTTTTTTTTCTTATAGGCTATGGAGATTTTATGTACTTACCTACTAACTCAGTAATTAAATATATTATCCATAGCAAGCCTACCAGCACACCACTATTTCCAGCTTGTTCAGTAGCCTTTTGGAATGGGTGAATTATGCTGAATAGACTGTTCTGATTAACTCAAGGGCATTTTTAGTTTTATATTGTCTGACATGGCATGGAGCTTGAAACAACATTTCTCATTTCATTAGTCTTGCAGAAACACAATTTGAGGCAGTGCCAGTTTAGTGTGATATCATACTCTCATTTCCCTGCAGAATTTCAGGCAGACTCTGCATTGAGCATGTTTCTAAATGTTCCCTTTTTTTCCCTTAAGAAGAAGCTGCTGGGAAAAATCCAAAATGAAAATTCAGGATTTTTCAATGTAATTTGGCACTTAGAATTATCAGTGGTCTTCCCGTTTTGCCCATACAAAATGTTTAATTGCATTGAAGTGCAAAGCAAGATATCCTTAATATGTTGATCAGTGAATTTTCAAACAGCTTTTTCATGAATAGAAGCTTAAAATGATGCTCAATTTAATTGTACTGTAAGCCTTAAAGAAGTACCTAGGATGAAAAATATGTATGACATAACGGCCATGTTTTGAATCCTTCATTTATATGCAATGAAAATATTTATCACTAGGGTAATAGGAAATAGGGTTTGTGTTTCTCGACAAGATTAAATTTATTGCATTAATGACCATAGCCTTCAGCTATGATGCCTGTTTAAGGTATATCATAATTATTGACTGTTTTGCTTAGGGGTGCGTAGCCCAATGCGAGTTCTGAGGTTGCCAGCTTCTCTGTCTTCAAATTTCAGCCCTTGCACAAGTTCCTTCTTTATCTTTTTCTGTAGCACCAGCTGGATGTGAGAGAAGGCTGTGTAGCTGCACACGGTCGGGCTTTTGCGCTCTTCAGCTGATGTGAACTATTGTCTGAGACAGTAGAGCTCCCCCTTCTGATGTTTCAAGGGTGCTGGTTTAAAGGTAACAGCACTGGCAAGGAAGCAGAAAACAACCAGTTGAAAATATACTTTAATCTATATGCCTTATCAAGCATTCTGTATTTTATGTGTTCTGTCTGAGCTTATACTAGATCATGCTATAAAGAAGAGGCACACAGAGAGCTTAAAATCAGTTCTGGATTTTCTTGCAGCTTACTTTGAAAACACTGTAAGTGAAGTTAGATTGGTTAGTATCCATGCAGGCTATTAAATGCTGCTATTCAATTTGGATCATAAGCCTTTTGAAGTGAAAGAGAGAGAAGTCTGAATGCTGAAAAAGAGAAATGTTTCACATCAAAGGCATTCTTTCTATTGAGGTTTACACAGCCTTTTGGCCTCCTTATTATTATTCATGGTGTTTTTTCAGTAATACAACAGACAATTTAGGCACCTAATTTACTGATACGATACTTCTTTTTGCTCTTCCTTAGCTTTGAAATGTAGTTGAAAAGCAGCTGAAATATGTTTTTGACTCATGATAAAAGCTCAAATCATCTGCTTCGACACAGGCCTGTATAAAAAGCTCATTTTAATGCATATCTTGCAGTAACCTGCAAAGCCCTTTGATCCCCACAGCAACCATACGGAAAGCTGCATGATACATCGTTCTCGTTACCATTGTGATATACATAACTGCTTTGGTACATAAGGCAAGTTCTAACATTCAGAAATACTCTTTTGTAGTGTTACACACACACATTTACGGTAGCTTTAAGAAGCTGGTTAAACCTAAACCTTGTGAAAAGCAAACACATTTCAAGGTGTTTCATTCATCACAGGATGCTACGTTCCCATTAGTAAGCTCAGAGAAAGCAGATCTTCCTCCCCTAAGTTATGCTCCAGTTGCTAAGTGGGCAGCCCCTGGTGGCACCCATTTTGTATTTTATCCATTTGTGTGTAAACAGCATATACCATGTAGATCGAGGCCACTGTCAGCGCTAGTGGGCATGTGCTTTAGACAGTGTTGGTCACAGGAGCAACAAAATGTCTTCAGCTTTCTTCTTATACACAGTAACAAAATGTTAGATCCCAAGCTAAATACAATATAGGCTAGACCATGGGTGAAAATTCTCTAAAGCCTCTGCAACATCCTGACTGCAGCTGTAACACCAGGAAAGAGAATTGTCCGTGTATATTCATATTCATGCTTCCAAAGATGTAATACCATTGCCTGGTCTAGATGGCCAGGGAATACACTAAATTAGGCACCCAGGCTTACCCTTTTGCTTTCTTTAACTAGCTGAAGCCAGCAGCTTCCCCGGTTGTCCCTGTGACAGATGTCCCATCAAGGGCAGCAGCGTGCCAAAGGCACTCTCTTGAGCTCAGTCATGCTCCCTGATGAAAGTTTTATTTTCGTCACTAGCCTTCTATTCAGACTGTTTCTTTCCATATGCGTGTACACTCAGCTGCCTATGCAGCTAAGCAGGAGTGGTTTTCGGTGTGAATTTTAGAGTTCCCTGATACTGGGCATAAAAGTGTTCATTTGGTATCTTCCAAGACAGGGAGAGCTGGCTTGGTAGGAAACAGTGGAGAAAGCACTCCAGGACATCAGCAATAAAGTCTTTGGGCAGCAAGGTCTGATGAGTCATACAGAAAATCTGGGACAAAAATAAATTCCACAGTCTTGCTTACTCAGAGGTTGTCTAACTGAAATTTAATGGTGTTTGAAGTTAAAGAGGTCCAGAAAATTGATGCATTCAAAATAGTTTGAGATCCAGTACCTGGAATTTGAAAGCATAAAGATTTGGGCATAAAGTCATTTGTGACTACAACATCTATGGATCTATGGAACAAAGCACTGATTTTACCAAAACCACTAGATGAATGTGTTGGAAGAAACTTTATTTCCAAGGGAATAAAAAGAGAGCATATTTAATGTACTGAGCAGGTTATGGACAGTTAGTTGATCATGATCTTTTTTATACGCAGTCTTGTGACACAAAAAAATAATTAAATGTTCCTACAAACAAGAAAACAGGAATTCAGAAGCTTAAGCATGTTTTAAGGAAATAGTATCATTAGATATTGCTCAAACTAGATGATGCTCAAAACCATTGCTGTACATTTGGCAGGTTTCAAACTGAGACTTAATCAGTGGATATCAAGAAAACACAAATTTTTCATGAGCATTGATAGTTTCTTTAGAAGGGCTAATAACTCATCTACTTCTGTACTTAAAGTGATCTATAAATATGGCAAATTAGAATAAAATTTAATGCATCACTGAAGAGAACAAGCAAATTATGTCACATCTACATTCTACATAACCCTTGTTCTTTGTCCTGCAAAATCCAAACTCACTCAGGGAGAAAAGTATAGGACCATACAAGATTATTATTTCTCAGCTAAACTCTAACATATATGCAGTGCAACACATGCTCAGATTTTGGTACTATATGTGTGGGGTTATTCTATTTTTTGTTTTTAAATTTATTGATTCATTACGAGGAAGTAAGCAGATACAGAGATCTGGATTGAGGAGAATTAGACACAGTGTGGCAATGACTGACGTTAGAGTTTCAGAAAATAATTCATCAAAGAGAAGAAGGTCAGCTCTTTGTAACATGAATTGTTTTCCTACAAAATGAAAGGTTTCAGGTTTTTCACTTAAAAAAAGCAGAAGCTGCAAATACCACTCTGTAAGAGATGTGTAGCTTTAAAATAGTGTGTTAGCTTCTTTCACTTTAATAACATCCTTGACATATAAGCTGTTCTTATTCTTCAAAAACATTAAGATATGTCTAAGGCTATTTAAAGCTAAACTTAACACAAATGAAGAATCCATTATTTTTCAGAAAAAGTACAAATAATTTGACATGATGCCTTGAAAAAGTTGAATTGCAAAGGATTTTTCTTTTGAAACACTTAAATTATTTTTGTCACATCTTCTTTTAAAAGCATATCTTAATGTTCCCAACTACTTTTTCAGTATGGCTGGTAGCTTCTTTTTGAATGACAGCACTTGAACTAACAATCAAATGAACTTAAATGACCTAATGAAGTAGAATTTAACCCAGCTGACGGTTGTAAAGCCATAATTTTATTTGACTAAGAGTCTCGATAGTTGGTATTACCTCACAATCTATAAATATGTAAAAATATAATATTGTGGCTAATGCTTTCATTGGAAAGGTATGCTGATTGTTTACACAAGCACTAAGAATGCACCCTTTAAAATAGCAAACAGCATTTCTGGAGATGGATGCTTTTGACTGCTGTGCACTCATGACTGAAATGGGTGCTTTTTTAGCTGCCCAGATGTGTGATACTGGCTATGCAGACCACAATGCAAATAAAACCTTTTTACAAACCATTGCAATCCTGCAAAGCTGTGAAGAAGAAATCAGTGTTCCCTATAATAGTGCTATTTTCATCCTTTATTGCGGATACATATGAAGCACTGATTACGACAGCTGTTTCTCAACCAGCAGCAGAAAAGCAGAATCTATCTTGCAGACCTCTTACAATCCTGTTGAGAGGATGGGCTAGGTGAATGGCCTTCAAGAACTTTTCATATATAAGTTCTCTAATTGTGAATTTATACTTTTCATCTTCTGTTTAGGACTGCCAACACAACACAGGTGGTTTGTATTGTGATAGGTGTCTTCCCGGCTTCTATGGTGATCCTACTAAAGGGACAGCTGAAGACTGTCAGTTGTGTGCTTGCCCTCTCAATATACCTTCTAACAAGTAAGATGTGTATTTATTGCATATTAAGACTTTTTCACTTAATAAGTTGCATAACTTTTTCATTTTTACTTTTCCATGTGCACTCGGGATTTTTTGCATTTTAATCACATAATATATTCTGCAGTAGAAACTTGTATTCACTCTCTCAGAGTGCTTAGCTTCACAGAGAGGCAAAGATCAAGACAAAAACTGGATGAGACCAGGCTAGAAAGAGCAACACAGAATTTGGATGACTGCTCTTTGAATCAATAACTACCATTTGTTTTTCTGTCCTCCTTAAGAGTAGTTGTTTCTAGTTTTAAAGCTGAATTTACATATTTAACATGTGGAGTTTTTTAATAATTGAATTTAAAATCATTTAATGTTGATCAGGTAAAATACTGATTTCTTTTTGCTTTTAATTTTCCTTTTCTTCCAGTCAACATTCAGTGATAATGTTGATTTGTTTGGAGTCCAAATGCAACCTTAGATCTTGCAAGTGAAAATATTTTGTCAGTGTATCTCAGAATAATCACTATGAATTTTTTTATTAGTTAAAAATAATAGTGAAAAGTTAATCAAAACTCTGATCTAAGAAGAAATGCTTCCTTCATTACAAAAGCTTGTCTGTGTTACTTGCTACCTACAATTTAATAGACCAAGTGGCTTGAACATTTTTTCATTGGCTTTGTCCCAGTCAGTACCTGAAAAATAACAATATCAAAATGATTTGATATGAAGTAGTTGAAGAAAACTGTTCTGAATCTTGTCTGGTTAGCTTTTCTTGTGCATATATATATATATATATATAAAAAAAGAAAAAAAGGAAATTACATGTATCTGTTTGAATTACTGCATTTAGTTTATGCTGTGCAGTCTGGCTTCAGAGAAAAGGAGCCCTGGTGCAAGTAGCACATGTCCAGACTACACAGAGTAGCTGCTGTGCTACAACACATACAATAATTGCTCAAGAAGATTTGGAGCTGTTGTGTATGTGTATGACATGTTTGCAGTGCTAACTAATGACTGCCCAAATTCCAGCCACAAGTTGGATGTGCCTCCCTTCTGACAAGAATCACTGGTAGTCCACAGAAGCATTTCAGAAGGATCCCATCCCAAGCTCCTCACACAGCTTAAAGGTTTTAAGTGGCTCTAGGAGCTGATAAATCCCCTGGAGATTTTTGTTTTGTTTTGTTTTTCTTTCAGCCCTGCATCTTCTATTTCGCCCCATTTTCCCCAAAACAGAAGTCAGATTCTGTCAATGAAATGCACTTTACTATTTAAGAGTATAAAGAGTACTTCTTAGGGTTTGCAGGGCAAAATATGTGGCTGCCACCCATACAAAGAGGGAGCTCTACCAGATGCAAGTAAAGAAGAGAACATCACCTGAATGGCAGTGTGCCAACATAAGGCACAGATGAACCAGATTTGGTCTTAAGTAGTTGAGGCTAACGCTGTTGCCTACAGTGGTATTGTGTCCTGTTAAAATTGCACAGATCAGGGCAGGAATCATCTAAGTACTTATCAGCAGAAATTCCAGGGGATTGTAGAATGGGAGCCTGCCTTCCTTCTTATCACAGCTCTTCAGTTAGTTTTAATAGATATACATGAGTTTATTATGTCTGCTGCGCAGGCATGGTTTTGCTGACGTCCTCGTTGCTTTCACATATTTAGTATTTCCTTGCATAGTTAATTAATTCTCTTTCTCTTGTTTGACAACACTGTACTGACAAAGCAGGAAAACAGTATCACATTTATATCTTATGCAGGTGTGCAACATACCAAGTCAAATAGATTGACTTTAGGTTTTTATTGGCAAAATGCCTGGAGACTTTTCTTACATATTCATCGGAGTTCTGGCTGCTTTACTTTCCTTTTTTGAAATTGAACAGGAGAGTATCCTTTTTAATATTTGGTTGTCTTGAAGAATATAGGTACAAAACAAACACAGAATATAAATGTTCCCAAACTGTGAAACTGGGGGAATCCTGAACCCTACAAAGTTTAGCCCAGCATTAGAATTGTGCAATAGCTTCTTAGCTCTAAAATGGACAAAAGCAAAACTGTGAACAACATCTTTGAGATTTGCAGAACTCATTGTAAGGTTCGAGATCTCATGACTTCAGAATTCTAGACCAATTATTAAGTTTGTTTATGAGGAAAAAAAGAGATTGTTAAAGATCTACTGTGTTATCTGAAGGCTATATGTAAACAATTCAGATTCATTCACACATCTTTCACATGAAAAATAAAGACATTTCTACCAAACTCATGGCACTGTACGGATGTAGTGTATGTCATGTTATTTCTGAATAACCTAACAATTGACTAATTTAAGTACAAATGGCTATAAATGGCTCTAGTATTTAATTCCTAACATGGCATGACAGGGCATCTATAGGTCTAAGCTTAATACTAAGTTCCTGGTTCGCAGATAATATTGTCCATGTAATGAACCTCTGAGATACATTTCTATTAAGAAATCAGTTTTGTCTTTTATGGAGTGTTTTATTTCCTTATGGTGCTCATAATGGTTCCCATCACTGTTTTCACAGCACCCGAATCTTTTTCTTTGCAATGCCACATAAGGTGGAGGAGAACTGTTCTATTCATTTTAGGAATGTGGTGGTGATGGTGTTGTTCTATAGTTAACTCAAGCTGATTTAACTGCTGCTCATTCCCTCTCCTGTTTCCTAATGGCAGCAGTTTCCATATGCAATCATAGAAGCTAATCATAAAACTGCCTTCTGAAGCACTACAGTGATAAGTGACTTGCCACATGTCAGAAAAGAATGCTTGGCCAAATCAGGAAACTAAAATTAAGTCGTCTAAGCTTGTTTTCTAGATCCTGGGCTATATTTATACAATGCAAATGAGATCAATATGTGTATTATAAATGGCCTTTGTAATGCATTCTTGACTTCTTATTTATTCTCCTTAGTACATCACCCTTGCAAACTCTTCTAACATTCTTAGTCTTTAAGGAGTTTTGAATAAACTGGTGTTTGTTTGTTTGTTTTTTTCATAGAAATTATTAGACATACTACTATATAATTCCTTCTACCAAATGTAGATGTCTGGTATAACTGTTGCTTTTCTTTTGAAGTGGAGATAAGTTTATTATGGGTAATGAAGATCCTGACAGGAATGTTTTATCACTGGAAATGGGAGATAAAAGATATCTCACTCAGCCTGGGAAGGTCACAAGTAAACTCATAGCATATGAACTAGGAATCTGGGTTGGTCTCAGGATTTTATTATTTTCTTGGAGAATTAAGTAAAATCACAAACTTATTTCCAATATATGTTTTCTATAATATACTTGTAAGCCTTTAAGAAGCCCTGTCTCCCAGCATGGACCTATCACATACATGCCCATACTGTGTATTCATACTTGTCCCATGTCCTGACTGGTATTCATGTTAATTATGTAAAAACTGAAAAGAGTGATGATGAATCAAGAGGGACTAAGATTTTTGAAGCTTGTTTTGACAGATCATTACAAACTGTCTATTAGTATTTATCACTAGGGAGTCATAAGATTCTAAATAATCAGGAAGATAAAGTCTTCTTTTCCCACGCTGCTATCATGTATTTCCTTTATAGTATGCAGATGGGAATTTCTTAATATATTAATGTTTAGTGTTGAGATGTGGACTGACTATTAAGTCCGAGAAAGGATCAAATGCTGCTAGGTCTGAGCATAACCCTTAAAACATGGACATTCTGGTATTCATTATTATTACTTAGCGATGATAAGTACTTTATTATTATTATTATTATTATCTCTAAAATTTATGCAGTTGGATTCAGAGCTCTTGATGGAACTGTGGTACAGTCAATCTTGTGCAATGCTATAATGAGCTGTGATAGCATCTCCACGAAGTTTCCCATGTAGCTCTTAGAAAGAGTGAGGTTGGGCCTGACAAGCAGGATCTTATTTGAAATAAATCAGGTGCTGCTGATTAGATTCAATGATAATGTGTGCCTCTGATAAAAATTGCTTTCATTGCTATTTAAAAATAAAATGAACAATTATTGTTTCTTCAACTGGGTCCTCACGCATTTGTGAAACTATTCTTAATTGAATGACATTGCAAAATAACACAAACATAATCCTTATGGGAGAGAGGAAAATCCCAGTACCTGTCTATGTTTACTGGACCTCACCTTCCCACATTTTTCTTACTGATCTCTTATGTCTATGGGATAACTTGCCCTACGACAGACAAGGTATTTATAAATTAAAATAATCTATAACAGAAACAGAATAAAGAGTAACTAAGGTCAGATCGTAGGGATGACTACTGAGAAGTGGGTCCAGTCACCAGCAGTTAATCACATTACATGATCCTAATTAAGCTTTTCTGTCTTCCCTGTGCTTATTATTTTCCAGAAACGTTCATCATATATCCTGCTTTAATTTATCTGAGGTCAGATTATGTCTCTCTGTTATTATTGTAGCATAAATTTTTACCTTGAATATACCTTCTTTCTGATGTCTTTGTCAAAGCAATTATATTCTTTCTCAACTTCTATTTTCCTAGGTTAGAAAAGCTAAGTTTAGTGTCTTCTTTCCAGAAAGATGCTTTTTTTCCTGTTGTGAAGAGTCATCCCACTATGCACCTGCTCCCATTGTTTCCTTTTTTTTTTTTTTTCTTTTTCTGTTTTTCTATTTGGTTTACCAGAACTGATTACCATTATTTAGATGAGGTCCTATAAAGGTACTCTTATGTCTCTGTCTCTAATTATCATTCCCAAATGACAGAAGAACAGGTTGCCTCTTCTTCTGTTTAGTGTCTTTTAGAGTGTCAGGAGGTTTCCTCACAAAATGTGTTCAGGGAGGAAGATTATGGAAAGCAAAATGCTAAACAGTGAGGAAGCACAGCTCAGAGTTAAACACGGGCATTGAGAGGTGGAGCTTGCAAATGCCAACAGTATCCTTATTTATTTATTTAAAAAAAAAAAAAAGCTTAAAATAAGTAGAGCATAGCTTTCTACTCTGCAAGCTATTCTTAAACTTCAGCGTGCCTGTCTGGCCCGCGGCTTGAGGTCATTGGCACGCGATTTACTCAAATGCACTCTCTGGGAAGCTTCCCCAAATATTTCCCTTTTTGCTCCTCCCCTTTCTTGTTCACTGGATTCCTTTCACAGCTGATTATACACAAAGTTAACTGAGCTTTCAAATCAGTTGTCCTTCAGAAAGATTTATATAGGGGCCACATTATGGCATAGATTGTTTTGCCAGGCCCTCAGGGGCACAAACAAACAGCTGTACATTCCTGCCTTTTTAATGGTAACCAGACCACTCAGTGGCAGGCTCAGGTCCTGTAATAACAGGCTATTGGGATGCTGCCATCCGTTACTCTATATTCAGTGTCGCAGAAATAGCAGAGTCATTCCAAATTCAATTTGCTAGAGTCAAACTTAAGCCCCATGTCCTAGAACAGAATCACTTTTCCTAGGCACGGTTTTGCCGATTAATGATCTCTGAAGTGGGAAGAGAGTTATGCTGCTAACCATCTTTTCTTTGTGTTTCTTCCTTGTCCCTCTTCTGACCCAATATCAACAACACAGCTTTAGCCCGACATGCCATTTTGACCGAAGTCGTGGATTAATATGCGATGAATGCCCAGCTGGGTACGTGGGACCACGCTGTGAAAGGTAAGCAAGCACCATGCTTTTAACCACATGAGATCTGAAACGAAAGTGTTGATCACATGGAACTGTTCTACCTTTTTATTATCTTCTCCTTCTCATCCCCATTGCTGTGTTCTGAAACTCACTCAAGAAATTCCTGTGCATCTTCCTCTGATATTGTGTCCATGCATTTGTATATTTCTAGTGCTAGTTTTATTACTTTATGGTAAAGTGCAAAGCTTCCAAGAAGCATTTGCTGAGAAGAGTCTTTTTAAAAAAATGATTCTTCTAGCTTTTCTGTCATTCTTCTGAGGTTCTTTATAATTATTTTGTCTTTTTTGTCATTTGTATGTTTAGGGCACAGTTAATCAAATACACAATAAATTACTTATGCCTCTTTGAGAGAAATTAATATGCAGTAAAAATACAGCTCTTCTAATAAGTTATTTGTTGATTTTAATTATTTTTGAAAAGAATAATTTAAATTCTTGTTGCTTCTAGTTTCCCATTGTAGCCTTTCTTTAGCAAGTAGAAAAAGCTAGGTTTTAATAACAACAACAAAAACATTTTTTGTCAAATACATAGAAAAGCTCAATATATATTTCTTACTCTTACTACTACCTATACAAAAAACAAATTAAAAAAATATGTCTAGTCTGTCTTTGTCTATTACAGGTCTGAGTGACATGTTAGTACTGAGAGAGAAAGTTCTCTCCCCTTCTTATACCCTGTTATCTGAAAGGATCACATGGAGAATTTAAATGAAACAGGAGGCTAGTGTAAGTGCTGGTGCTAAGCTCCCAGGAACCCCCTTCCACAGGAGGTGAGACCACAGACAAGGGATATCATCCCTGTGTCTGCACGCCTTCAGTCCTTTGGGATTTCACATGGATGAAACAGCTTTCAAGAGCAGCTACTGTGCCAGGGGACCTCTGCTAGTTGTTTGGAGGTCATGATGAATCAGCATTGGCTTTGGCTCCATGATCTCAGTCCCTGTGACCCTGCAAATGACACTTTTTTAAGAGGGGCTGGGAGAGCCAGATCACTGTCTAACACCTGACTAGGCAGTTAGGGACATGGAAACATGGCCCGTCTGTTTCTTGTAGGCTATTGCCATTTGGCGGTTCCCTGAGCTGTTTGCAGCATTCTCCAATGTAAACCCTAAAAAAAGGTAAGGCCTCTGAATGGAGAATTGCAATATTCAGGCTGGGACGAGGAAAAGTAGGAATGAACCAAGAGGAAGAGCCAACCATGAAAGCAGGAACCTGACCACATGCTGCAAATCACCCTCTAGTCTTTTCTTTACAATTTACATTTACAACTACTTCCTTTTAAATCCCCTGTTGTGTTCTCTCTGTCCTAAAGTGAGAGTGCAGGCTGTCACCTGTTTCCTCCCATCATCACTGAGTCCCCTCCTGCTGCGTGCTATTTCTGCCTGTCTTTTCCTGTCTGTCTTGGAAGTCATCACCTTCTTTCAGCTAGTGGGCTGTAAAGTTAATGACGATGGGAATAAATCACATCAAGAGCACTTTGGTGGCAGTTTGTCAATGCAGGGCCATTGACAGCTTCCATTAGCAACAAGTGCTATTTCTGAGTGGAGCACAGGCTGTAGATGCGGTAGGACAGATTCTGAATAAGTGGCAGGCTTGGATTTTAACCTGATTTCTGAAGGAAACAAGGCTAGTGTCATCTTTTTGTGCATGCCTGTCTGTCTGTCTGCCCGCAAAGACATTTGAACTTGTAGGTCAATTTCAACCAAATTTGACAGAAGGGTGCAAGCTCTCAGTAATTGTTGCTGAAGGTTTTGTGAAAAGAAGTGGCTGAATAGAGGTTACTAGATCAGGACATGTCATAGCTAAGGGGGAGAACACCGTGTGAACTCACACCTGATTAAACAGCAGAGAATACATGAGAGAGAGAATGAAAGAGACAGAGAGAGATTATTAAATGTTCTGCCTGTAAGAAAACTTTCACAGGGCAAGGAAAACGTGCTGCTGTAGCCTGAGGGATTACTCCCTGCTGAATAGTAACATCCTGCAGCAAATAATCAGCCCTTAGCCTTGTAACCATGAGATATAAATCCATTGGAAATTAGGCCGTTAAATCCAGTGCTGATAGAGCTATTTGCTTTTAATTGTAACAAGTTGCTTGGAAATGCCTGCAGTTGTCAATAATGATGAACAGGAGAAAGCCTGTTGCCTTTTGCTATTAATAGTGATTGTATAATTGCTAAAAGAGTTTATGTGAAATTCTCTTTCATTTTAGCAACACTAAAGTGACAAGTTATCTGAGCCACATGATTCTTTAACTGAACAGTCCCAAATTATCATGAAGTACCAAGTATCATGAAGTGAGCATACTCAGTACTGTGCTTATTTGGACTCCAAAATAATCCTCTACCTGCTAGGGAAATAGGATCTTTCATTTACTTGTATTTATATTTTATACCCGAGTTGTCAAATGTCAAAAAAAAATTGCTACTTCTCTCACTTGAACTCTTCAGGAAAATGTTGCCAAAAATTGCTCAGTGTTCTGAGGAGTCCAGCTCATAACACCATCAAAATAATTGCAGATATAAACTCTGTTGGAGTTACCACATATCTATAATTGTAGAGAAAACCTAGCTTCCCCATTTAATTATTTTCCCCAGCAAATTAGACTTACGTTCCTCCTTTGCTCACTGCTCCCTTTCTCAAGCAAGGTTTTACGAGAATGTCACAAAGCTGTCTTTTGAGCCCTGCACATTTACAGGATGATGTTTTGCATTTTCCAGCTACACAGTCTTGATACAGACAAGAGGACACAGTTTTAGGGAAAGGAAGGAAAATGTGTGAGAGTCTAGCTTCTCCTGTAGCGCTCCTTCATTTATGAATATGGTTCCAGTGACCTTTTCCTCCTAGAAGGGCAGATGAGAGGTCAGTGTAACTTAAGTGAGAGGAGAAGGGTGAGCTGGGTTGTGTCCTTCCTGCCCCCGTTCTTCAGGTCCAGCACAGATGTCACCGGCCACAGTCCCTTGTGAGTCCCTTGGCTTCAACCTGCTGCTCCTTCTAGCTAATATAATTCTTCCTCTAGTGCCAGAAGTACAAGTCTGTATTGCAGTGCTGATGGGAAAAGGGTCAAATGTTCAGGAGATTTGATATAACAAATGTGTTACACAGGATTGTTTACAGCTTGCAAAGTAGGCACTCTGACATTAGAAAATGCAAGATTTATGGTTGATCATACAAGAATAACATCTGTGTTGTGCACCTGACTTAAGATTTTTAAACTCTGTATTCACAAACTGTTTCTCCACAGAGCTTTTGCCCAATTTTGTACACAGGTTGAATGCACATAAGCTTCAAAGCAACTGTAAAAATAGTGTTTCCAGGCTTTGAATTGTTTGGACTTACAGCCTAAATTAACTCTATCTCAAAGTTTTGTTTTGTTTTGTTTTTTTCCAGTAAATAGAAAGAAGTGTATACAATAGACCTGTGTTTGTGTGCATGGATATGTATATACACAGCACCATACAGGCTTCTATGAAGAAAATTAACTCCATCCTAGCCAGATCCGGTACACATACATACACATATATTTATGTCGTAGTCCTGTATTTGGCACCAGTTATGCCAAATAAAAACAAACGGTGTCAGTCACAGACACACCTGCATTTGAGAGTAAAGGTGGGCATAGAGGAAGAAAGAAAAATATGGAAACAGCCTTTCTTCACTGCTTTTACTCCTGGTTTTGTTTATTTTTTTCATCTCAGAGGTGTTCAGTTGTACTTAGTGGTCATTTATTTAGATATGTACTTTGTGTAATACGTAAATGTAATTTTCTATGCCACATACTTTTTTTTTTTTTTAATACGAACCTTGCCAAACATGTAATACTTTGAATCTGAGAAGAGTAGCTGACGTAGAAATGTCCTTAAGGGAATTAAGATGGAATTAGTGAATTAATCTTCCCCTGCAAGAAGGGTGAGAAAATGTGGAGGAATTTACACACAGGTCTATGCACACAGTTTTCTTTTAAGCTTAACTGGTTTACCCCTACTTTCATGATCATCTTGAATCTGGATTTGAGGTTATGTATTTATATAAGTAAAACATAGCTATGTGATGGTAGTGGGTTTTGCTAATTTTAATTAGCAAAGTGTAAACTGATGGGAATATGAAGAGTTATCAAGGTCTCCTGCTACTAATAGAAGGAAATTATTAGCAGTGCATTTCTCAGAAATCCCTGAGGTATTTTTTCTCCCTGAAGTGCTTGGTAAGTTTCTATGAATGCTATCAGATACAGAACTAACCCTTAAATGAAAGAGGAAAATGAATACACATTAAGTGCAATCAAATAGGTTGGTAGTACCAAAAGATACAGATTTATGACAAATGTGCCAGTAGTGAGAAAGAACTCAGCAAAGCATGGATGAACTTCATGCATCATCCATTTCAGGTAAAAGAAGATAACTGTATAAATTATGCAGTTATTCTTTGACTTTGATAAAACATGGCTATTAACTGTAACGTATTGAGACGTTCCTGGCCTTTGTAACTGAGATATTGTCGCTGAAAAAAAGCCAACTTGTTTTGACAAAAATAAGCTAAAAATCAGTCTTTTGTGATTGCTGAGATATCCTCCATACAAGGAAAAAATATCTATTTCTTTGCAGGTAATACAAGGAGGTACAATGCATGTCTGCATTCGTGACAGGTTCTGTAAATAAAATGCCTGAATTATTCTAATGATGAGATTTTGATGCATTGTTGCTATGAGGAGATAATTGTAAGAAATGGTTATGCCAAAGGAGTAAAGCACAGTGGGCTAGGTTGTGAAAACTTTACTCATATTTTTGACTGCTTAGATGCACCCAAACCACTGGACTATTTATACATATTTATTCATCTACAGTCTGCATTATGGGTATTGTTAGAGAATGGAAAAAATCCTATTTTGTGTAATATCTTAGCACAAAAAACTGTTCAATTAGATCCAGCTATGATTTCCTACTTAGTCATCTTTGCTAATGTTCTTGAATAATACTTAAGTGTTTAGATGGCTTTGTCTAGGATGCAGTTGGGAACTTCATGAGATATTATGGATGCAAGGAAAAAGATGAACTCGATGAGCATAAAGGGACAAGAGTGAAGGCATAGTGGAGCTCAGCATTCCCGTATCAGGATGGTATGCAAAAATCCTTGCTCGACCAGACCATCCAATACTATTACAACACAGCGAGGATACCTCTGTACTTTAGAACTGCATTCGAACCGAATTTAAAATAGTAGGAAACATTGATTTATGCGATTTGTTTTACATACTTTCTGTTTTCTTCACACTAATTGGAGTTCATCTGAGGTGCACATTAATAACTTAATGAGCTTGAACTGGGCAATTTTTCTTCTTTCCCTATCTACAAGTAGCTCTTATTGTGAAGTGGGAGCAAATGGAATAGAAAGGGAAAGCAGACCAGAATATAAATAGGAAATAGGCTGTGAGGCAAGTAGAAATTTGCTTTAAATACACCCTCATGTTAGGTCAGATTCGCTAACCTGTTTTACGTGGTACTCACAGGAAATTGCTGGTGGGCAAGGTGGAAAAGAAGGTGATATTTTTAAGCATCTCTGTTAAAATCTGAAAGGTATAGTAAACACCAACATAGTTCCTGTGATAATAATCTTTTGTTACCTGCCTATACACAGAGATTAGCAATCCATTAATTAAACAAATCTGATCATGCAGGTAAACAAATTTATGTCTGTAATACTTTCTAAACCTGTTTTTCTAAACTAAACAAGTTTTTAAGGTAGAAGGAAAAAATCATCAAGCTTGCTGGTAAATGAGTACAGAACATCTAGGCATGATGTGCTGAAATACAAAGCCTATCTAACATGGACCTGAATTCCTCTAGTGTGCCAATAGACAGATTTCTTATTATGCTTTGTCTCGTCTTCAGTGCCAGTGACAAGATTTTTCTCCCACTGAAATCTAATTACTAGCAGAACTGGCAGGATTTCAGCTGGTACTGTATCTACAGTGCTGTTAAAAAGAAGAAGGAGGGAGAGAGGAAAAAGATGCTTAAGAAATACTTGAAAGAAGATGAAATCATTTTTGGTGATTAGTGAGGCAACAAAATGAAATATTTCTAATAAGAGGATTGTTTAAGAGTCCTAACTGGTGATGTCTTTTACCTTAGGTGTGCAGAAGGCTATTTTGGACAACCTCTAATACCAGGGGGATCATGCCAGCCATGCCCGTGTAATGACAACCTTGACTTCTCCATTCCTGGCAGCTGTGACAGCTTGTCTGGTGCTTGCCTGATATGCAAGCCAGGTACAACCGGCCAATATTGTGAGAGGTGTGCTGATGGATATTTTGGTGATGCTCTTGATGCAAGGAACTGTCAACGTAAGTCATGAACTTTTACTGCTGCTGACAGTATTGATCCATCCTATAACTGTGTTCCTGAGAGGGAGACTGTGCCTCTGTATGTGTGAGCAGGAGAATGATACAGTGTACTTACACCTCTAGTTATAATAATGTTTTACTTGAATCTGCATCTGGAAAGGGAGGCTTTAAAGTAAATAGAAAGACGACCCTATTAAAAAACTTCCCACTGTACCTGAAGCAGTAATGAAGTAGACATGGAAAAAACCTGGGAGAGTGGAGGATTGCATGGATGCAAAAGGTTATACTAAATGTCAGATCTACAAAAATAAATGCAAATAAATGAAAATGATGCACTAAAAATTCTATAAAGCATCCGGGGAAATCCCATTAACTAGTAAGGCTGGTGCTGAAAGTGGTGTTTCAGTTACTGTAGGGTCCGAGCCTGACAGTCCTTGTGACCTCTGTCCCACCTACATGACTGCAGCAAGTGCTGGGAGCTGCTGCCTTTTACAGGGCAAGATTCTTCTGCTTCCTGCAAAGCAGAGTCTAAAATCCCCTGACAAATTTTCTAAGGTGCTCTGGATGAAGATACCTGGCACTGCAACAAGCTACCACTTCTCAGCTAGTGGTGGCATGTTGTTTAAGTATGGGCCCCAGTTCATTCTTCCACATAGCGACTGCAAAAAATTACGGAGAGCAGATGGAAGACTTGGTAGGAAGAGGAGCTTTTGCTTCTGCAGGAGGCAGTGGTGCTCTCTGAGCTGCTGCTGGGACAATACAGAATGCAGCTATTAGGCAGAACAAATGCTTTTAACTTAAAAACATCTTTCACATACCCTTCCACCCCATTCTGAGGAATGGAATACAGCAGATTTACAATCTTTCCTGAAAGAGCAGAGCACTTTGTTTCACCATCACAAGGATTTAATCCTTTTTGATTCATTGGAATAAACTCAAAGCAACTCCGTTGAGTACAAAGGTGTTATATTAGGATAAAAATATGCAAGTAAAAGAGCTGGGCCATTATCTTCTCACTGTGTGTGTAGGAACACAGGGACCATTTCTGCAGTACGTGTTGCAAGCATGGAAGTCTGAGCCACTGGCATCCAATTCCAGGATTTGCTCTCTGAATGGCTTGCAGTTTGACAGTGACAGTACTAAGTTCTGTTGGACCACCTAGAACTGCGTGGGAGCCAGTGAGATACAGAACATCATCAGGTTTCTCAGCTAAGACTAATAAACGTACATAGCCATGAAGACATATACCTGTGTTAATTCTTCCCGTACCTACTTTATACAATTCTGGATAAAAGTTGGACAAGCACATATATTCTTTGCACGAGTTAACAAACAGTTCCTGATGAATGATGTCATATAAGTTACAGTGTGAAGTGTGTAACGTGATTTTAAAAAAGTCATAGCTTCCAGTAGCTTGTCAACATTCCTGAGGCACTGAGAGGACTGTTGCTTTGAATGTTTCTACAGTAGTAGCAGCTGCATGGGAAAGAGATGTAATATGAGAAGAGTTCAGAAAACATACAATTGAAAAAACATTAAAAATAAATATATATTTAATGTAGAATTACACATTTGCTTTTGTTGTTAGTATCACTTGCAAGGAGAGCCCCCTAATGTATTCATAGCCTTGTGCTCACAGTTACCTTGTATTCATCTACTCTCTGTCTTTCATGTGGGTTTTCTTTTTTGCATATGATTTTTTTATTTCCTTTGCAGACTTCCATGAAGTTTGCCCTGCAGCTACAATATCAGAGGGACTGTGCCTTTACTTTGTTGTTTTCAATTTCATTCCTTATTAAAAAGCCAAATCTAAGAGTATTGCAAAGCATGAATTTTGCTTTCAAATTATTGTTGGAAATGTTTCTTGCTCTTTTTCAGTACAGTGCAGTTGTCATGTGCATTAACTGTTTCAAATGACAGTACAACTTTATATCACTATAGCATCTCTGAGTTTCTTGGTGTGTCTGCATAAAATAATAAATCTAAGAACACTGAATAAATGTCCTAGGCTTATTTGATTTGACTCTCGTAGGTTGTTTTTTGGTGTGAAAACAGCACGATGTACTGCAGCAAATACCTGGAGATCGTGCTGATGGTAATAGAGCTAAGTGACATGAGATGATTTAAAGCAAATATTCAAGTCTGCCTATGCGCCTGTGCATAGGTACTACTGTTGGAGGTGAATAAGTGTGTAGGTCAGTTATAAATACACACATATAAATATTTATACAAATCAAAAGAGAATGAGAAGGTCTTGACTAGTGTCATTTGGGGAGAAAATAAGGCAAACTTCTCTGACAGTAGTATTGTATTATAGCAACCATTTTGAGGTAGCTAACTTTCCCAGTAGAGGTAAATGAGTGGGAAGGCTTCAGGTGAGATAACTGCAATTTCTCACATTGAGTAGCAGTTTAGTAGATGAATAGCGCTGACTGTATGTTTCTTCTTTATGTATGTACTGCTGGAGCCAAGAAAAACAATCAAAGTCTTGACATCCAAATTCCGCCTTACCACTGTACTGCACTCGGTCATCTGAGGCTGAGTTAAGAATACATGGTATGCTGTTTGCAGTAATATATAATATAAATAAGACAAACTCATCTGTTTATAAAATCAGTGTAAATTTCCTTTTTTTGATTCTTGTGGTGTCATATCCCTGATAAGCAAAACGATTCAAATAAGACAGGCTTTATTTTTTGAGGTCGTTATAAAAACGGCGGTGAAACACTGTTAATTTGCTTTGAGAGTCATAGTTTTGTGAATCTGGGCTTATGTATCATCTTTCATTGCTGACCATTTTAATTAGAAAGATACTCAAAATGTATATATGTAACACTCGTCTTTGTGTACATTTTGGAGTGTCAGCAGTTTTAAAATATAAATAGTATGGTAGGAGGGCTGTGTACAGGATGACAGGTAAATTATGGATTCAGTCAGTGTTGAAAAATGAGAGTAAAAGGAAAGAGAAGTGATGTTAATTACAATGGAAGTGTTTTTAAATGTTTACATTTTTTAAATAAATAGAAAAACAGAAAGAGATCAAAATCTGTGAAGGTGTTACCAGACTGATAAGAGATCCCAAAGTATTTTTGCTAATTATTCCCAAATATAAGTCATCTTTGCAAACATTTGAGAAATAAGGCCGTGAAAAAACTGGCAAGCGATAAAGTCGCTTACATTTAAAAGAAGCAACTTCTGCAGAATACCTCGAAAGCAGGGAGAAGAACAGAAAATAATCCTTTCCATTTACAGTATAGCAAGTTCAATAAAGTAATGAGGAAGATCTTGTTGTAATAGTCTATATATAGAAAAAAATATAACTGCTTTGTCTCAAATGGCACCTTGTGACATGCAAGTATGTGACCACCATGTGTTCACTGTTCAGACTCTTTAAGTGTTTCTTTAAATGAAGCTGTCATGTTGAGAAAAAGACCAACACATGTAGTCCAGGCAGTACGGGAAGACAAAATGTGGATCGGAGTGCTGGTTTACAGAGTACATTGATAATCAACACAGAAATGTGGTTTCATTCCCCTCTGAGAAGAAAAAGGATGTGCAGGAACCAGCTCACGCTGATGGAATTGATGACTGTATGGTCATAGTCCCTGTGACACCCCACCACATCCTTCTTCTCTACTGTGGGTGCCAAAGGGATTGTTTTCCTAATCTCTGCATGCCAAAAGAATTGTGGTCAAAAAACATAAAGGGTGATAGAAAGCTTTCAAAAAAATTCTCTTCTTCTAAAACGTGAGAATTTAGAAGACAAAAGCATTGTTATTTTCCTCAAGACACAGCAGTTCCTTTTCATTGCCATTTTAAATCCTGAAGAGAGCGTTCTGATGAATTAGGCTGCTCAGTTGGGTTACGTTTCCTCTGGGAACTGTGGTGCTGTTGCTGAGGCAGAGATCCCAGAAAGTCACGGAAGCAGATAATCCTTTGTCTCTTTTTCATCCATACTCCTGGGTGCTACCCATGTGGAGGAGCTCTTGGGGGGCTGAGGAGGTTACTGTCCCCATATCAAGGTCCGTGGAGGTGACCTTCTGGGTCCTCAGCCTGCCAACATCTCCTCCCTACCACATCATCGTGGACTGGGCTCCAGGGCAGCAGGACCAGCAGGAGGAGCAGTAATACTCCCACTGCCATAGCTAAATCCCATGCACACCCTCTATAAGGGTCTGTAACCTTTTATTTTTTAAAAAAATCTCAGTGCCGCACTGCCTCCTCTGATTTTTGGGGCATTTACTTGATAATGTGCCTTAAACATCCTGTTTTGATCCGAGAGGAGCTTATAAAACAATTTGTTTATGAACTTGGGGCAAAATTTCTCACTGCAGTAATTTGGAGCAAAATTCCACATTAATATGGGTAGGTTCGTGTCCATTGTCAGCGTATAGGAGTGACACCTTCCTGCTTTACTCAGGCCTTCCTAGATTTCTCAGGGTGGCAAAAGCTTCTGGAAACACATTAACAGCTCCTTCTTCTTCCTCTGCAGCCTGTCACTGTCACATCAATGGCTCCTTCTCTGAGATCTGTGACTCTCGGACAGGCCAGTGCGAGTGTAAAGCCAACGTGATTGGGCGCCGGTGTGATGTCTGCAAGGTGAGTGACAAGAAACGTTTCCTTTCGGGTTTTTTTCCTGTTTGTCATAACTGAATATGCTTTGGTTTTGGATAGTTTTCCTTTTTGGTTCATTTTTCATTTAAAGAACTTATATGGGTTGTTCTTATGTACAGAAAGGTAAAATGGATGTTTTTAAAATGTTTTCTAAAAGTTTTTCTAGAACAAAACGCAGAATCTTGCATTTGTATACAATGAATATATTTGAAGCCTCACTGTACGTAGAAGTACATTTTTATATACGGTATGTAGACTTTATATCATGAGTGTTTGATATAAATAAATTAAGCTAAAAATATTGCAGCCCTGGGAAATCATCCCTCTGTGAAGAAAGTTGCTAAATGTCTGATACCATGTGATTTTCAAAAAAAGCAGAATGCTAGTTTACTCCTGCTGTGGATGTTCTGCTTTTATGTTTTTTCTTAGGCATTCTTCATGTGTTGTCCAAATAATGCATTATTTTTTTGTGAAAGTGTCTTTTGCCTAGACATTGTTTTGCTTTCGTATAAATCACTGCAAAAAACAGTGTTTCATGAACTTTCACGGAGTTTTCTTTAGGCAGCTAAGGAACATGTTATAGCTGGCTGCCCGTTTCTCTAGCTCAGGGTGAGGACTCATGGTTTAGGCCTGTGTCCTCAGAACACCTCTACATGTGTGTAATTCAAAGCACATCAATAATTCTGCAGAAATCACAAGGATCATTTTCACCCTGTGTAAGCTGCATGATTTCTGACAAGGTTTGCTCGCTATGTATTTTCAACGGTATTTAAAGAGTCAATTCAAAGAAAAATTGTTGACATCGATGGAATGTGCACAGATTACACGCAGAAAATATGTCAAGCTCAATGATACAATATTGGCCATTGGTTGGGATTAATCTTTTTTTACTACTGTGTTTGCTATTATCTTTATTCCTGCACTCTTTTATTTGTTGTAGCTTCTTATCTTCATTTTCTAACAGTGTCTACCTTTCATTCTTAAAGCCCAGCTACTTCTGGGCCCCAGAAAAGCTGTTTTGTATACCCTGTGGCTGCAGTGCTGTAGGATCCATGTCACTGCGATGTGATCTGTCAGGAAGATGCATCTGCAAATCAGGATTTGTGGGCAGACGCTGTGAAATCAGCAGACAGGTGCCTAAATTGAAAGAAAATGCACGAAGCAGTCAGCAGATCCGAGTCCCCCCTCGGAGGTGGGGCGTCAGCAGTGCCAGTGGGTGCCCACGGGGTGCTTACCGGCCTGCTACTCCGGTAATCAAACTGTGTGCATTGCATGGGCTGAAATCTCACATTTGCTTGTGTTTGGAGCTCCCACAGATATTTTTTTGTAGTATGCAACAGTATACAGAATTATCGAGAAATACATAGGCTCAGAAGACAGGCAGCCTTTTGGGATACTTCCCCACTCCTAGGGCTTCTCATCGTGCAAATGACAACATAGGCCAGAAGTAAAATCCTGGAATAAGTCCAAAAGCAGCACCAGCAGCAGCAGCATGTACGAAATGTAGATGTAATTTTCATGGACTTCAGCAGAAGAATACTTCCTTTTCTACCAATTCAAGAAACAAAAGCTTAATGAGTTTGCGAGAAGGATCAGCCCTAGAGGCAAAGTGTTAAGATCTGATCTTGAAATATCAAACATAACTGGTCTTAAAAGTTCTCGTTAGTGAATATGACCAGTTATCTGAGCCATTTTTAACCAGGTCAAGTGCCCATTATTTGAATGTAATGTCCAAAATGACAGAAGTATTCATTGTTTACCACATACCAACAAAGCAACTTATTTCCTAAAATAAAGTAATTGTGACACAACTGCTTCTAACACAGCAGTGTTTTAGGAATGCTGGAGGTTTTGCTTGTGACTCAGAACCTCCACACTATCACACCCAGTCTGGAAAATACCTAGCAGTGTTTATGCTCCTCAGCCAGACTCGGGGACCCATGCCGTATTTACTTATATGGATCCACTTGGAGAACACGAGTTTTTACACATTTAATGTCTATAACCTGTGTTGCCCACACAAACACTTGACCTACACTGATACGGGGACATAATATAATAACATATCCAGAAAATTCATTGTATTTTCTCATTGTTATCCAGGATCTTATCCCTTATTCAGTAAATGTGATTCTTCGAATTTCTGTGTATAAACAAGCTTTGCTGAGGGCTTGGGGGTTCATCGTGGGAGTTTGCATGACTGATCAAAATGTCTTTGACTGTGCAAAGCTCATCATAGAATACAACCCAGCATGCTAGTGATCTTTTCTTCCTTCACGCAGTGTGGAGTGCTAGTGTATCAGATTTTTTCTGGCTTTCACCCTTATAAACAGAGTTTATTAGATCCTACCAAACTTTCTGTTGAAAACTAAGCTGCATGCTGTACATTGGTTACTTCACTGCACGAATCTGAATGTCTGCCCTGAGATTTTTGCTTATTCACATTTCTGTGCGTTTCTTCCTGTGAAAATAAATCTTTGGAGATAGACTGTGTAGTTAATTGAATCTTGGAGTTTAATTTTAATTGGGTATTTCTTTCTCTCTGATACACTGTATTCTGTCATGCAGAAGTATGTAGTTGGCAAAACATTTCAATATAGAATTTGGAAACGAAAGTGAGTGTAAGTCTTTATTATATGTGCAATGAAGCATTTTCTTAGGTTCATATGATTCTTCAAGCCAAATTCTGACCATAGGTGTGGTCCTATATTCTGATACCTATCAGCAGGTTCTCTGTGGGAATGTGGAACTTCAATATTTACCTCACAGATCAGATTTCAGGACTTCTACCTAGACACCTGCTGAAGTCTCTGGGGATTCACCTACACAAGAAGTTAGGGGTTCCACTGTGGAACAAGCCCATATGAAACGCGAGTCAGTGCAGCTCCACTGACTTGAAAAATCTGTACTTATGTATACTAGGTAAAAATCTAGCACCACATACCTGGGTCACACAGCAGATTGTAAAAGTAAATATTTTCCACTTTGTTCCATTTATATTCATTAGCAGTGATCTTTTTAATATCTCATTTTTAGCGTTTTGCTTTCCTAGGGAAGTCTCTGATTGATTTTTTTTTTTATTTTTTTACTATCAAATATTGTAAGATCAATTTCAAGTGAAGTTCATGATATGATTTGGATTTCAATATCCTCTAAAAATCAGCATACCTGAAAAAAAAGGTAGAAAAGTACTCCCATTTTAAGTCACTCTAGCTCACGACCGAGTTCAGAATTTTAATATCAAGTATGGTTTGCTCCTAAGGGCCTCTTTTACCTGGTGCAGTGAAACCCATGGGGTCTGTTGGTTAAAAGCTTCATGCAGAACTCCATATTACAGTATACAAATGACCATGTGTCTTCGCTTCTTTACAAGTGTACTCTTCACACTCCACTAATGGAGTTAAGAAGGAAATTTATTACTATAGTTGATAACTTCTATTCTGGTTCTGTAGGAGCTTTACAGTACTCAATGCAAAAAAAGAAAGCAAAGAATGAAAATAAAAGAGAAACAGACTCATCAATTACTTCTATCTTAGTCTTAGACCTAACTGGAAGACAAAGTTTTAATCTTAAAAATAGATAATGGATACCATTATTTGCTTTTAATGTAAACAAATACATTATATCTATGTTCTTCTAAAGTTATTCTTGAGTATCATTCAAAAGAAATGCCCTTGAGTTACAGAATACTGTATACAGACATTGCCCCTGGTAGATAAAACCTAGTTGTTCAGAGACCTTCCAGTTGAATCAGTCTCCATTCTTAGCTAAGAATTTGCATTCCCTCTCTTAGCAACAAACTCTGCTTGACATAATCTTACAACCCAGACACAGATATGTATATGGTGCTGACATACATTCCATTTCTTGTGGGAATTGTCTATGGAAACACAACCTCATAGGAAATATATTACATTGCAGAACATTCATTATAGCATCACGTAACATTGTGAAATCTTTATTCTTTTTCATCTGTGTAGGGTATGTACTGCACTTGTCCCAGTTTTTTACCACTATAATTCAGTCTGTTACAAGTAGTATTTAAGTGATGAAGAAGAACGAACCACCCTGATCTCCCTACACTCCCACCTTTTCCGCTTTTCTCCTGGTAATCACTCCATGTACTAACTGCTCTTCTTCTGTCTTTGGCAGCCTGAAACATTTGGCTTACAGTCTTCAAGAGGATGTGTTCCCTGCAACTGCAACTCTTTTGGTTCCAAGTCCTTCGACTGCGATGGAGACGGACAGTGTTATTGCCAGCCTGGAGTGACAGGAAAGAAGTGTGACCGTTGTGCTCATGGATTTTACAACTTTGAAGAAGGAGGCTGTACTCGTATGTAAATTCTTTGTAGCTAATTGCAGATATATGTATTTGTTTATTTTTTAATTAGTTACTAAGATTCTAGTTTGGCTGGTTTTGGATTGCCTGACAGGTTGGTGTTTTCATGGACAGCCCTGTAAATCAGTCAATTGCAAGGATGATGATTGGCAAGAACTAAAAAGCCAAGCAATTCCTGCCGTTTTGGGGTCAGTTTACGGCTAATCTACCATGTTTAGAAGGAACAGGAATGTCCTTTTCTCCAGGTACTTTATCCCCAAAATTTCCTATGAAATTCCTGTAATTTACTTATGGTAAGAGCATCGTAAGTCTGATTAAGGTGCTTGCTAAATCACATCTGCTTGAAGGGATGTGAATGGGGGAAAAAAAAAAAAAACCAACCCAAAATAAAACACCAAGGTCCCTTAAGTCCCTTTGCTTCTAGTTTTGTCCCAGACCTTTTCACTGTTCTTACATGGCTGATCCTTTTTTAGTAAATTTCTATACAGTAATATTTATGATCTTTCTTATTTGTACACTTTCTGTGTACAAAAAGATCTTCAGATAAAATTCTCTACTATGTCCCTTGTGCAAACCCATGAAAAATATATTTTTCTGATGCTGAAACTCTAGCATCAGACATAAATAAATCCAGCCACTTCTTTACATTTACATTTGTCCTTTTGGGCATTAGGTCAAACACTGAAATTGATGCTTCCTGTCCCTAAAGCAGTACAGACTGCTACATCGAAAAGAACCTAATCAACAGGTCTCTTCACAGGGAAATATCCATCCTTGCTAATAGAACCGTATTTTTAGAGTCTCATAGACTCATTTAGGTGCGATTATGGAAAATGTAGGTAGTCATCTAGTGTGGCTGGCAGCTGGGACACCAGAGTGGCGATGGCTCCGCAGCATTCTTTGCTGATAGCAGAGTGCTATAAAGCCAAGGGTATTGCTGCTGTTATTCTCCAGGCAGAAGCAACGACCACCATGTCCAGTATCCTATTCCTTCTCCTTTCCCATCTGGAATGGCAGCAGCAGCAAGCCTAGCACTCTGCCTTTTTTTACCCCCTTTTTTTATGGAAGGAGCATCTAGACCTCGAGACCTTCATCTGTGCAGCAAAATTCAATCTCAGCTGTAGCGTTGATAAACCTTGAGCCAGGCTGGGTTATAGATCTTATTTGAAAACATGACAGTATTGTTTCCCATGGGAAGGAAGGGCTCAGAATATGTTTATCATCTTGAAAACTTTGAACGCATTGGTACCTTGGAAAAGGGAAAGATTGGTTCCCAGGCTTACTGATGAGAGAGCTTGAAATAAAATTCACGTGATAACTGCAATTCTAGACCTATTAGCACAAATACGGAGGTAAAAAATATAGAATATCTTAATGATTACTCTCTTATCCTGACATTTCACAGTTTAAAACATGAAATGATAAAGTTTAAAGAACAGTGGTGAAACGGGAAAGTAGTTTAAATCCAAACATTTTAAATAGAAATGTATCTGCCTGTGGTCGTCAAATATTTTAAAACACTGAAACAGCTAAAGATGTTCAGAAAATTCAGATTTTTAGAAGTTCCAAAGTTCATACAACAGATGGAGAGGAATTCTGTTTTCAAAATGCTTGGTTTTTCCTCACTTATTTTTAGCAGGCTTTTTATGTATTCCTTCAAATGACAAAAAAAGGAATTAAATTATGAATCACAGAGAAAATCAGAAATTTAATAAAAGTGTATCAAATTGTGCTAGGAAGAAAGTGCACAAAAATGACTTCGATAGTGACAGTTAAGCATTGAATAAAATATTGGACCTCTTTTATCTAGCGTTTATCCAAAGGGAATATAATTTGATTTTTTTTCTTGGGCAATAAAAAAACATAAAGCCTAAAAAAAACCCCTAAAGCATCATCAGATGGTGTTGACATTCTAGCAGCAAAGATACAAAAGATATTTCTATTTCACCATTTCTTGCAACAGATGTGTTGTATTTTTTCCATAATGTTTTTAATAATGATAAAAGTAAAAATGTAAAAATACATTCCTGTATCACTTTATTCCCCTCCATGCCTTTTGAACCGATTTTGTGTAGGAACTGCAACCCAATAGAACAGCTGTCACATCCGAAAGCCTCGGTCTCCCAATGAGACATGTGTGTTGAAACATACTCATCCCAGTGTGTCAAAAGATTTTACGTAGCACGCAAAACATCTTGTTCCTGGCATGATGGAGGCAAAATGTGCTGTCTTTTTTGCATCAGTTACCTTATTTTGAAAGCATTGATGGGGAAAAATAAAGGTCACTTCTTATTTGAACTGTAGATTTGAGTTCTATCTTTGCACATCTCTTATTTTCTAGTTTTACTCTGAATTGAAGTATTTCATAGAGTTGTTTTTACATGAACATAAATACAGCCCTCAGCAATGAACATTATGTTACTGCCCTCTAAACACCCCAAGGAACAGATAATCTCACAGAGAGTCATAGTTTGCTTGCGATGCTTTTGTTGTGACCGCAGGGGTATGACCATAACCATGCACCAGTTCTGTTCCTCCAAGCAATCAGGTATATTGTGCCCCATAACTACTTATCACTTACATACCTTGAATCTGCATTTGCAACCAATGAGTTGTTCACTTAATAATGCTTTAAGAGCAAAGATCACTTTTGGAACCACTTCCAAAACCGGAGTATTTTTAATTGGGTAAAATCTGAAAAGAATCCCAGTTTTCTGTGAAGAGACACATTGTCGATGTCTTCCCAAGGCAGAGTACATGTAGTCTGAAAAAAGGGAGTCGAATGGGAAAAAGAAACCGAAGCACCCTTTTTGCCCTTTAAGAAAAGTCTGTTTAAGGCTGCAGAAATTTCAGGAGGTTGGCTCAGATTTGCGGGAGAGGTTAAATATATGGCAGGTCCCTGTGCAGGGGGCTCAGAGGCAGCTGGGTGGCTTCTTGCATGAGACGGTGTGGGCCTAGAAAGGATACAGCCGTGTTGTGGGAGTGAACCTTCTCAGAGGTCTCTGCCCTTCCACAGTTGGTGCCTTTATTTTTACCATTCTGTTCTCATTGCAGTTACTGCAACCTCAGTTAACTTGTGTTGCATTGCTCCTGGTCTTGTTTTCTCTGGGTTTACTGTCCCTTTCCTCCCCACTATGTCCACAGATAACTGAGAGTTTGCTGTACAGTAAAGTCTTTGGTGGAATGATCCTAACCCTGTGGGGGTCTGCTGTCCAGGTGTCACAGAAAGGGGTAACTTTTCCTCTGCTTTATTTTTTTCTGTCTCCCATGAAGCCTGTGAGTGTTCACGATTTGGTGATAACTGCGATCCCATCAGTGGCCGCTGTATCTGCCCTCCCAATACTGTTGGAGAGATGTGTGACAAATGTGCACCAAGTTACTGGGGCCATGACATTGTCACTGGCTGCAAGGTGAGTGGATCTCTATTTTCTCTCTGTGTGTTACCTCTTTCCCATGAGGTAAATACAGTAATTTGTAGCTGGAACACAGTTTTAGATTTGTAAATCACGGTTTGTCTCTGCATTGCAAGTTTTGGAGTCAGACTATGGTGTAATTGTTGGCAATCTGTTACTGAGTGCTACATATCCTCTGTCCCAGATACGCAGCCTGTAACAACAAACACACTGTTTATCCTGCTATCATGCTGACTCAGTGTTCTGCTTGAGTCTTGTTTCTTTTATTATAGTTGTGTTTAACGTGATTGAGGAGATTACCACAGTACTGTACAATGTATATAGATGTATAGTTACAAGTTCCTGATGGTGTCTTTGCAGAACAAGTTTACTTGGACCCTAATTGCGATACTGCTGGGAATTTGTATTTGAGGTTTGCTTGAGAAGGGCTTCAACTTGTGCATAAAAGACATTGAAGGGAGAAGAAAAGAAACAACCAACTTAGCTGTAAAATGCATTTTCTTTGCATGTTCTAAGGGGGAAATAACCCTTTTCATTAGTCTTTAAATCCTTCTTATTCCAGAGTTTGACACAGTTAAATTCTGAAGGGGAGGGAAGGAGGGAGAAGAAATAGGAAAATGATAGTTTGTCAAAGAGGCCATGACATTGTTATGTCCTGCTCTTGAGTTAAGGGGAGAAGTATTTGATTAAGATTGAAAACTGGTGACAGTGAATACTGTGCAAAGTTCAAATGCCTTCTCCTCTCTGCCATTCTCACTGATGGCGAGGGATTTATAGTACTGTTGCAATTACTCCAAAAAACTGTCTTGTCTGAACATGGTCATATACCATCAATGCTCGCTCTTAAAAGGCTGTTTGTCGCGTAGCTCAGGCTGCAAACTAATTATCAAGAATGATTTATTTTTTCGTATGTATGGAAAACTCCTCTTGTGCAACCTCTGCTGTGCTGCTGCGATACAGACTCTTGGCTTCTGAAAACAGCCTAATGAGGTTGAAGACCTCTGTTTGAGCTCTGGAGTATATTCTCTGATTGTCTTTTATGTCAGTGCATTAGTATGGCAGTTCCATGGCACCATCTAAATTAATAATGATCTATCAGCCCACATCTCTTTCAGTATGTTGCAGCTAATTTCCGCAAAGTGAGATGTGAATTTCCTGCTCGCACCCTTTGTGGAAGATTTCCAGGGCTGTTGTAACTCAGGGGGATAGAGAGCGTTGCATAAAACTGCTTACTTGCAAAACAAACATAACATCTGATTGTAATTTAGGTTTTGATATTGCACACCAAGCTATTTCAGTGTGTGGTGAACAATTTGCTTTCTAAGCTTTATGTTCTTGTAGAATAAGGTTCTTTCTGTCAGAAGATTTATATCTTAGATTAGGTAGTAGTCTCATAGTCTAACATTTAACCAGTGGTTAAATAGTTTCTCTGGTATTCAGTAAAGATTGAATTTGAATGTTTCCTGTATATAATCACCTTCTTTAGAAATGGCCTTTTCAGATCAGAAGAAAGGAGCTGTAAGTATTCAGGTAATAACCAGTTTTGCTTGGAAACTGAATCCACATTTTCCTCCTCTCTTTTTCAGCTTTGTGTCCTTAGTTTTAGCCAGTCTATCCATGACAGTTACTGTGGTAACCTGTACTACTGGCACCGAGTTTGCTTCTGCAAGCTGAACTTCTCCCTGTGAGATTCTGGTCACGCCAGTGGTCACAGCAAATGTCCTGTGCTAACTTTGCAGTACAGTCACAATAATAGCACTGAGGGTTTCTTCTGTTCTTAGGAAGCCTGCAGCTTTCCACGCTACTTCTGTACTCAATATCTAGGCCCCCTGGCAAACCACCTATTTTCTATCCTTACCTGCCTGCACAAGTCTTCTTCTGTGAGCACATTTACTTCCCAGTATACCACATGACTAAATCTCCATCCCTTACTGTGTAAATTACTGTCATCTAAGAATCCTGTTTGTACAAAGAAGATAGTTACCTGTCTGATGGATGAGTAATAAACGTTGAACTAGATTCTGCTGGGACTACTGAGCAATTCTGGTTTTAGCAAAGTGGTGTAAACATGCCTTGAAGAGGATTTACATAGAAAGCACTTTTTAGAGAGCACTTGTAGTTTTTAAGTTAATTTTGTCCACAAAATATGTCGATGTCTTGACTCTTTTGGTTTTATTTGATTTCACTATCTAACTTATCACTGATAAGTAATATCTGTTCCAAAAAACCACACTGTTGTAAATGTATTTAGTGTGATTGCTTGACTCTTGTAGAATAAAGAAAAATGCCTAGCCTTATAATTCAGATATGCTACCTTCGGACAGTGAAAGTTCACTGCTGTACTTGATTTACAGATACTTGAAAGAGGTGAGTTGTTTTTTTGTTGGCTGTTTGTTTGTTTTTCAGAAGCACAATAGCATTTTTTTTCCTGTTTCTCTCCTGTTTTAGCCCTGTGACTGCAGCCTCATTGGAGCCCTGAGTTCTCAGTGTGACTTAAATACAGGCTGTTGCTTCTGCCGCCCTGAATTCTCTGGGGATAAATGCACTGAGTGCAGGTTGGGTTACTGGAATTACCCACAATGTGTTGCTTGTCAGTGCTTCCTGGCAGGGACTGATCCACAGAGCTGTGAAACAGAGTTGGGGAGGTGCTCATGCATTGATCGTACTGGCCAATGCAGCTGCAAGGTAGGACAATGAAGGTTGTAAGCTGATCTCAGAGCTGCTGAGAAGTTTATTCTGAAATTCATTGACATTTGTACTTGCCTGTTCCAAAAATATATGCAAACAAATCTAGTTGGTTTTCATAGTGTATTTGTTAACTGCTGTGGGAGGAGTCTAACATAAAGCCTTAAGTGATTATCAGTTGCTTTTTCACACACTAACAAGTGCCAGCATACCAACCTCTTAAGCTCTCTTCTCACTTTGCATTTCTTCCTATTCTTACAGAACTGTTGCCAATTTAAGCCCGTTCAATACAATTCTTGTTCAGATATCTGCCAAATTGAAAGCAAACACATAAGTAAGAACAGTATGCCACAGTGGTAGGTGGGTTTTTTTTTTATAGTACATTGACTTAGAGGGACTCAATATTGATCATTTTATGAGTAGAATTCACTGTTCTTCTGAGTAGACTGCATCCAATTCAGTATCACTAAAGCAAGGACTTTTGGCATCATCACCTACAGCATTCTTATTTGGAATTGTTCTTTGAAGACCAGCAAACCAGTGGGTTTGAAAATTGGCTGGATTGCTGAGCTTAAAGGGCAACAATGGGTGGTTTGACATGCAGTTGGTAGCCAGCAAGCAGAGTACCCCAGAGCCAATACCTTCATCAGGGACACAGATGACAGAATTCACCATCAGCAGATTCAGGAATGTTGCTGATTTGGAAGAGGTAGATGTGCTGAACAGGAGAACTACAATCTAAAGAGTCATTGAAAAGCTTGATGATTGGGAAAAATAGAAAAGTCACAAACTGGAGTGGAATAACCTCAAGAATCAGTGCAGTTTGAGAGGAAAAAGCCTGAGTGGTTATTCTGCAGAGAAGCACATACAGGCTTCAGGGAATGGCAAACTGAATATAAGCCAAACATGTACTCTCATTGTGAATAAGGCCAACCGCCTACTGAGCTGGATCATACTGGCCAATGCAGCTGCCAGCAGAGGAATCTCTATCCTCCTCTACTCACTGCTGGTAAGACTGCACTTCATACTGGTGTCCAGTTTTAGGACGTGATTCAAGACTGTTGTTGAGAAACTGGAAAGGATCTAGAAAAGGGCTGCAAAGAGACTTAGAGCAGATGATCTGTAAGGATATACTGAGAGAGCTGGAGTCTTTTAGTCTACAAAGAAGAGGGTCTAGGAGAAAATGCAATTGTAGCCTACAGCCACTTCAAAGAGTAGCTGAGGGAGTCAAGCCCTTTTTGATAGTTGCAAAAGATGTGACAAAGGACAACAGCTGCAAATGGCAGCTTGGGAATTTTGAGTTGGACGTTAAGAAAAAAAAAATCACTAGGAACAGATATCCAGAAATGTTATGAAATCCCCATTCTCGGATGTTTTCAAGAACTGACTAGAAAGATGCATAGGTAACCTGATCTAGTGTTTGTGATAGTCCTGCTTCAAGGAGGAGGTTTTTAAAAGTGACCCCTAGAGATTCTTTCTGTGATTTTGATTCATTTGTTTTCAGGGACTGTAATGACACAAAGGGCTGGTAAAATAGAAGGGTGAATTTAAATGATTGAATTCCCAGGTAATTATTTTGTTAAATGGGCACCAGTCACTTCATTCTGAGTTTAAAGGGTAGATTCAATGGAGGAACTGTAGAACAAATTAGTTTGGAAGGGACATATGGAGGTCATCTAATTCAGTGCCTTGTTTGAAAGACAATGCTAAGGCAGTATCTCCAAGAATGGGAATTTCACAATCTCTTTGCGCAGACAGCTTGACGATCCTCCTGTTTTTCTGGTGTATTTGAACAGAAAACATCATGTTCTATTTCACAAATAATGATTCAGTTGATGGCGAGATCATAAGAAAACTTGAGTGAGTTGATCACATGGACCATCTGAGTAAAACTTAGCCTAATGATTGCAGTTATTTGTCCTATATCATCCTCTGAAATGGAAAAATAGAAGTATCTCAATTCTTTCAGCTTCTCCTGATACGTGATGTGCTCCAAGCCCTCTAACCCACTCAGTGCCCCTTTTCTTGCTTAGGTTCAGTATGTCAGTGTCTTTCTTGTAGCTCTTGGAAGGACTAAGTAGAAAGAATGGAGATTTATGCATTTTTAAATAGAAATGTTTCTTTGTTGATTCTTTTATGGCTAATACAGTTACTTCTATGTTTCTGTGAGTGCAAATTAACAGTATATATTTAGCTGATGATTAATGATAAGAAACTGCAACTGACGTGAAACAAATTCACAATTTATGACAGAAAATGGATGAATAATACTGAATTAAGTCAGCAGATTTCTTTTTCCAGAATTTAAATCTAAGGTTGAAATTTAATCTAGGGCTGTGTCACCGTTTACTGCAGAGCGACAATAAACCATGGCAGATTCTCTCTGTTAACCCCTTCCCCCCACCCCCCCTCAGCCCTCCCCACCAAGGAAAGGCAATAGGAGGAAAAGAGAGAGAGCGACTTGCAAGTTGGAGAAAAAGTTTAAAATGCATTACTAATGCTACTAATAAAATAGAGAAAATAGTACAAAATATACAAAACCACTCTTGAATTTCCCAGCGCAGCTCAGCAGAGCTGGCTCAGCTCCAGCAGCTGCAGGGCAGGCACCTGGAAGTCCTCCACAGCAAACTGGAACTGGATTCAGGGATGCAGAGTCTGGAACCAGGCTTCGGATCGCAGGGGCAACAGGCAGTGTCCTCTTCAGATGCTGGCCATGGTCGGAGAGAGTGAGACCCTTGTGATCTCCCACTTTTATAGGGTGTATGACGTGGATGGGATGGAATACTTAGTTGGTCTATTTTAGTCACCTGTTTTGTTTGCCCTTCCTCGCAAAAACGCCCCTCTCACTTATGGGTTGTGCATTTTTATTAGTAGCCTTGCATTCCATTTACGTTGTCGGCTCCTGTCTGCAAAAACATGCAGCCAGACTCAGAAAAGTGCAGTTACTTAGAAGAACTTAGCTGAATGGAAAATTCACTAATAGAGAAATTGGTCTTGTTTTTAACAAAACCAGGACAGGCTGGTTAACCCTTTGTGTAACTTTTTTGAAAGAGTTCTGTATTGAAGAAGCTAGATTTTTATAAAATGCTAATCTATCCCATTTAAACCTGCTGTTTATAGCTGCAGAAATGAGCTTTCAAAGGCTCAGGAGTCCCTTTGTTAGCCCTGACAAAAAGGAGCAAAATCAAAGCTAAATACAGTGTAGGCAGACTTGCTGATAGAGTTACACGTGGAAATGAGGGCTAAAAATGGTAAATCCTTGGGAATAATGTTGGTTTATTGTATAAGCTTTGGAAAGTTGATTTTTTTTTTTTTTTTAATTGGTTTCTTCACATTACTCTCAAGAGAAAAAAAAAAAAAGGGAGGAGGAAAAGCCAACCAGTGCTTTCATATCAGTGGGTTTTTTTAATACCTTGGTCTCAATATGAGAATGGTTTTAAAAGGCTGTGCATAAATTTTCATGTAACTGGTTCTATCTGGTATAGCTTTTTATTTGGACTAATTGAAAAATGAAAATAAAAGCATTGACATTACCACAGTGAAACATTTCAGTCTTGTTAATACTGTTTCAGTGATGTGGAAAACAATCACGAAGAGGGGAAAGCTTTTCTTTACAATATTTCCATTAAGACAGGTTTCTCAACAAGAACATTTAGTGTCATACCTTAAACATTCTAATTGTCAAAGCTAATTCATATTAAACAAAAGGCTTGATTAACCCTGGCAATTTCAGAAGGACATATTTTTTTTCTTATCAATTGGTTATTGAGCATGTCATGCCCAAATTGCCATTTGGTTTTTCTGTGCTTACAACTGTCAGTATGAAGGCAACATCCATTGCTCAGAGCTACTCAGTGGATGCAAATACCTCAATTGCATTAGTTGTATATGTTTGCATACATACATGATAAGAAGCTGGAAAGTTCCTTGAACATTTCCTTACACTTATTATTATTTATTTCTGCACCCTGTTATTATCATTACTGTATGATTTTCTTTTTCTTCTTACTACCTTGAAATAGAGCTTGCTTTTTTGATGTGGTGGTTGAGGTTTTTTTTCTTTCTTTTCCTAATGATCTCTTTCTTCCAGGTTAATGTGGAAGGTGTCCACTGTGACAGGTGCAAGTCTGGTACATTTGGCCTCTCTGCCAGAAACCCACTTGGCTGCAGCAGTTGCTATTGCTTTGGCCTGACCACACAGTGCAGTGAGGCAAGGGGGCTGGTTCGCACGTGGGTGAGTAGGAAACTGCTGAGCCATGTAATGCGATAATGTTGTTTCCTGCTGGCATCTTTTAGTCAGACACTGAGAGGTAGCTAGAAAATGGCCAAACGTTTAAGCAATCATTTTCCTCTTTATACTTTGAGAAGTGGAAAGAGCGGTTATGTTCCATTACACAATCACGGTCGAGGCATTAAAAGTAAATAAGTAGATAAGAAAAACAGTGATGAGGTAGCTGACATCATGCCAAAGTAAAGCTGTTAAAACCCAGGAAAGGGCAAGGGGAAATTATGCAGTCCAGTGCATTGTAACATAATCTCTGGTATATGATACACAGTTTACTCAGGTGTATTCAGGGGTCATAGATGCTTGTTGTCCAGCATAGATTTCCTATGGTTCAATTAATCTGTTTATTTTCATTGTTGTGTTGTTGGGGTTTGTTTGTTTGTTTTTATTTTTTTTAAAAGTGCTTGTTGAACTCTGTCGAAATCAAGGAATGGAAGGGTATAATCCATCAGAGCAAAGAGCTCTCCACCTTTTTGTTGAAGTGGGCCTTGGGATCTATGCTAGACTGACTTATTTGTCAGACAATATCTGGCAGACCAGATGTCTCCATTTATCTGTACGATGAGCGCAAAGCACACATTGAGACCACTGCTCTCCATCACTGCTGCGCCAGCTCCTCAGTTATGTTCTGGAGGCACTGTTTCTAGTGAAAAATGACTGGTTCAGTCCCCATGTATGGTCAGTCATATCTCTGCTAAAAGCAGGGAACGTCTGCCTAATGCAAATCAGCCAAAGCCCGTTACTTGTTTCATGCACAAGAGTCAATTGGATACTGATACTTAAGGTTGAAATCAAGATGTGATCTCTTGCTAAAGAGTTCATCTCTTCTGGTTAAAATCCCATTCTCCCCTTCATTGTCCAATCCAGTAACACATCTTTCCTTCCCAGTGGATGAAGCGATTTATCATGTATCATGATCTGACCCTGTTTTACTCATTATTTCAGTTTTGCCCACCATATGCTGGTAGGCTGGAAAAGAAAGAATGTAAAAGTCTGACAAGTTATAAAATTTGATCAATTTACATGACCGCAACAGTTCTGGAAAAGTGTGCTTTGACCTTTGTGGCAGCACAAAGCAGATACACAGTTTAAACCTCCTGATTATTTTTTGTCTCTTCATTAACTTCCTTTCATATTTATGTTTATATCTAAAGAAGTCTGAGTCCACTTCTCGTCTAGTTTTTGGTCCTCCTGTCAATTTCCGAATTGATTCAGAGCTGTATACTGAGGGAGACTGGATTCTGCCAGCTGCTAGTGCTTCAAATGGTGTTAGACGTATTTAACCAGGCAAATCCTGTCTTATATGACAATAAGGCAAGGCTGATCTGAAATTCAAATATGCTGACCACATTCTTGATGTCTAAAATAGTAAACAGGACTTGGTGGATTCCTCATTACGTGATGTCCACCTCATGAACAGCCTGTTGATGGGATGACTGCATTTGTTTTCATTGTTTTCCTCACTCTTTGAGAGAAGACAATTTTTATACCAGCCGTTTGCATTTGTTCACACGCTTCCTGTGATACTTTCATCTGCTCAGAATTACTAAGAGTCTTCTTGCAGTTTTTGATCAAAATAATGATTTCCATATAATGCTGAGACACTTTCAATTAGTCTAAGAAAATTAGAAGTATCTAAGTGGCATCCTTATATTTTAAATTAAACCTGAATTTAGAGTTACAGAAACCCTGACCCCTACTCTCTGCATATTGGCCAGACAACACTTAGCTTGAATATTGCATAAATGTAGCACAGGATTGGGCACTGTATTCCACAGCCCCAGTGATGTGTAACAAGTGTTGGTGAGAAGTATGCTTCTTCATAAAGTGCATTTCTCACAATTCAAACAGAAGAGGCCTGAGACTGGAATAGGACTATGAAAATCGCTTCAATAAAATTCATGGGATCACTTGCTGCTGAAACTCTTTTAACCAGCATTAGTACGTTCTTTGTTAACATGACGACAAAGTGCAAAATGTTTGAGGGGGAAGTCGTTATTATCACTGTTTAGACCTGAAGGAGTAGTAAGACTGTTTGTGACAAGTTACTCATGATGTGAAATGAAATTACCTAGAAATAATTTTTAAAACGGTAAGAATTTAAAGACTAATGCTTCATGGGGAGAAACAGACTTGATTTTCTTCTCACCTTTTTTTAATCTGTATAGGTGACCTTGAAGCCAGAGCAAATGATTCTGCCACTGGTGGATGAAAAGCTTCAGCGCAGCACTCTTTCAGGGATTGCGTTCCAGCCTCCTGAAATAGTAGCAAATATAGAACAGGTGATACAGGATCTTTGGTCAGAATCTGTTTACTGGAGACTTCCAGAGCAGTTTGAGGGACGAAAGGTAAACATAAAATTCCACTGAATATTGACAGGGGCTTGTGGGTTTTTTTTCAATCTTGCATTTGTATTTTGCAGTGCATTTTTTCCCTTCCAGTAAGCACATCATCACAGAGTGGAAGACACTTCAAAAGAAAATAAATGCCATTCCATTATTAAAAATTATTTGCTCAGTTATCATGGAAATTCATAAGTCTTTAACATAAACACTATTTTAAAATATGTACTAACAGGCAGTAACATGTAATATTTTTACAAATGATAGATTCTATCATAAAAATGTTATTTGAAAAATTAAGCTGCATTAATTTAATATAACTCTCTTGTAAATTTTTGTTTCTTTCCATTTTAAACAAAAAATACCTAATCTTTGTAAGTTAAACAGGAGAAAAATATTGAAATAACCCTCCTTTGTGCACCTCTGTGACAATTTATTTTGCACTTTTCATATTTCTTGTTTTCGCTTGGGAAAGTTTATATGTTTCTTTCTCTAACACAAACTTTGGGGAGCATGGAGGCACATATAAAGAAACAGATAATGTTTTGTTTTTAGTGTAGTACAACAACAAATTGCCGATGGGTATTTTTGAACACAGCCCGTGTCCCCAGATAGTTCCACAAGCATGTATTGCTATTTTCTACCATACACACATTTATCAGACTGTGCACAGGTGCTGAGTGCATCTAGCTCCTACATACACCCAGGAATTTATTTTTAGCTAACTGAAAATGAGATTTCTTTTTGTACTTTGTTTTTTGCTTTGTTAGCTAACTGCTTATGGAGGGAAACTGAAATACGCAATCTACTTTGAAGCACGAGAAGAGACAGGTTTTACTACTTACTACCCACAAGTCATCATCAGAGGTGGGCCTCCCACCCATCCCAGAATTATTGTCCGGCATATGGCTGCCCCTTTGATTGGGCAGCTGACAAGGCACGAGATCGAGATGACAGAGGTAACGGAAATCTACCTTTTTTATCCCCCCCAGCACTTAAGCACCTGGTTCTTTTTCATAATAATCAGTATTATTGTATTGTATTATTGTCTTTCAGCATGAATGGGGATATTATGGTGATGACCAAAGAGTCAGAAACACTGTGCCCTGGGAATATTATCATGATGAACCAAGTGTCAACAGGACAGTGGCCCAGGCAGATTTCACGTGGAAGTATTATGGAGACGACTCAAGACCAAGTAGACCTGTATCCCGGGAAGACTTCCTGAACGTGTTGTATGATGTTCATTACATTCTTATTAAGGCTACTCATGGCAATATCATGAGGCAAAGCAGGTAACTGTTTCATGCAGTGGTCTGAAATAGTGCAGTAGTCAGAGATGATAACCTGATAGAGCTTCCCAGCAGAATTTTTATTCATAAGCTGTAAGCAGTTGCTGAGAAAAGCGGAAGGAGTTAGCATTCAGCACAGCAGAAAATGCAGGAAAGGGAAATTTTATTCAACAGGACATTTAAATCACGATAGGCAAATGAAATCCTTATTTTCAGGATCATAGAACAGAAAACACATGTAAACACATGCATCCTGAAACAAACCCAAACTATTTTTTGAATAAATGTCATCTTCATGAAAATATGATGCTGTACTTAAACAGGAATGTTAGCATATGTAGGAATTTTCTCTAGCACATGGGAAATGAGTTAAAAAGTCAAAGATTAAAGAGTACTCCTATAATGAAATGTTACTTAATCCAGTATATTACGGGCAGATACATTCAGTGTTTTCTATTCAGTTTATTCATTAATAAGTTAGATGATGAAATAAAGATAACATTAAATTTGAAGTGGACATTAGACAGCAAGATGAGAGGAACAATACAAAAACCTACTGCAATCTAAAGGCCAACTATAAGATTTTACACTTTGAAAGGAGTAGTCAATTGAACAAACAAGGAACATCTACTTAGTTGCCTATTCTTCAGAGAGGGCTCTGTTGTTTACAACGTATCACCAAGTGAACATGACTCAGTAATGATATTCTTCTTGAGAAATGCTGGTATTCTAGCTGCATTTATAAACAGGTACAGCCGAAAAAGATAAAAAAAATAATATTTTCCTTCCACTCAACACTAGTAAGGCCTAAGCATCTTTTAGATACTGGGATTCAAGAAAAAATTATTAAAGTGCCCAGCAGATAACAGTGATCATCATCATAGGTCAGAAAACATGACCTGTGAGGGAAGATGTAAATAACCAGATTTATTTAGAAATTAGAAATTGCCTTAAGATCCATAAAATATTGTCAGAAAGAAAAGAATCAGTTCTCTGTTGCCATGATGGGTAAGGCAAAAAATAAATTAGCTTAAACTTCAGCAAGAAAGACTCACATTAGACATGCGAGAAAAGTTCCTGGGAGTAAAGAACTTCTGGAACAGATTACATAAAATATTCCTAAAAGTTTTTGATACTGAATTCACAATATCCTTCACGAGCAAAATTTATTAGCAAGGACACAGAAATAATTGGAGATAAACTTCAAAGGTCTGCAGAGGTCCTTTCTGTGATTCTGTCGTAAACCTGATAGGCTAAAATTATTTCTAGATTTCTAGGTCACAAATAGATCTATAAGAACATGTCCTGTGTAGTTTGAGGGTGAGTAGTAGGGGCAGATGCAATGCAACATTGCAGCATTGTGTGACAGAAAACAGTAACTGTTGCTGCTATTGTCTCTAACATATAACATTTACAGAAAAATCATCACCCAGCTTGGACTGACTAGACACTAAATATTAGCAAGAGATGCCATAAATGTTTTACACTGATTTCATTTATTTTTGGCTTAGTCTATTTAGGATATTGTATCGCCAGCACAGGGAATTCCTGTGGAAAGATATATGAAAGTGACTCCAGTGCAACATGGAAAATTTGAGAAGCAAATCCACACATATCTGTGGAAAATTTGAGAACCGAATCCACACATGTCTGTGTCTGTTTCTCCCTTCTCTTTAAGTGCTACAGATCCTAGTTCAGATGTGGAAGCAAAAACCGAATACTGTCTCAGCTCAAGCAGCATAAGTTATGAAAACGAACCTCTGTTTTCGTGGGTTTGTCCTGAGATGCATATGACTATCATGACTGAACTAAACCTGCATTGTAGTACATGACCATTTTATCAAGGCTACCTAGTAACAAGGCATATAACAGGACAGTAAAGGACTTTTCAGGTTTGCAAGGTGCCACTCTAAAATTCCAAAATGTATTTTTACAGCACCACCTTTCAGAATGTGACATTTTATATGGCAGCAGGACTTAGCAAAGAGTTCATCTGTTCTTTCTGGTAACTCTCCATCTGAAGTCATAACTTTGCATATCAGACCATATTTGATTTTGGAAGTGGTTATGTTACAATAGTTTTTTGTGATCTGTCTAGTTACATAAGTAACATTCATCACATGGCATCTGAGACTTTAAGCAGAAAATAAACAGCAGGAATACATCATTATTTTTTTCAAGTTAGCACCTTGAATGATTTCAGAGGAAGTTTTGCTTAAGACCACAAAATAAATCCCTCTAAATGTTTTTAAAGGTTAGTGGAATATTAGCTTGCATAAAAATTGAAGGCTTTTATTAAAAATAGTCTGAGAGCCTCTAAAGGACAATATTTATGCTCAGTTTTAAATATATATTTGAATTAAGTGACTTATAATAAACTATTTGTTTAAATAGAGTGCGTTTTGCTTTCTAAATAATGGCCTTGTTCTTAACTAGTAAAGCTGCTCTTTCTACCTGACTGTGCATAGTAGAAAAGTATAAAGTAAGAGAAACTGTGTATGGGAGGCGGAAAATACCATATATGAAATATTTTTAAATTTTTTTAGGTTTTTAACAGTGCCTTAATTTCAGTTGCAGAGTTTAAAAGCTTCAGATAAGTAATAAATGACAGGAAAAGCATTTTAAAATAAAGTCAAAGCGGCGGCAGCAGTTGGAAGCCTAAAAATAGCCTAATTCTAGTGCTAGCACTGTATTAGCTATATAGTTTAGCAGCAGTGCCAATGTTGTTTCTGCTTCAAAGCTGCAGCATTACTAGTGATTTAGAGATTTCTGCTCAGAATTCAAAGCTAAACATTTTTCTCCTGTATTGTTCATTTTGTTGCCCTCATTTTCACATTCACTGGTCTAAATTGAAACATTTCTTTTATAGATTTTGTTTGGCTTTTCAGGCAACAGGACTGTGGTAATAAATTAGTTTGAATTGGAAGTATGCTTTCAATTTGACTGTGAATTATTTTAATATGCCTGACACTGATCAGGTAGCAGTGAGTTGGACTGCTTCTTTTTAGACGTGTTCCAAGAATCAACCAAGCCTGACCTTCCTTAAGTAGCATTTCCACACAAACAACAGATAGCTTTGTGGTCGCGGAGTATATTATTATGTAAATATGGCTTTCTGACAATAAACAGGTTTTTTGCAGCACACAGACTGTTGCCTCAGCCTTGAAGATGATGGAGAGGCAGATTTCATTTTGTTTTTCTATTAAATGTACAGAGATTTCAGCATAAGCTTACATTGACATATCAGATCTGAATGGTTTTGTGGTATTGCCCTCTTTACTTTCAGTCGTTACTTTTTTTTTTTCCTCCCCAATTTCCCGGTTCCGCTGAACCTCTTTCTTCAGGTAGTAAGAAGGGAGCACAGGATTTAAGTCGCTAGATGATTTGGAGATTTTGCGTTGACACAAGATATGAAGAGGTATGGTGCTGGTCACATAAGCTCCATCACAAAACTCTCAGCTAGTGCAGCAGTGGGCATTTGCTTTTGCTGAAGTCATCCTGACAGTGGTGCCAATATGCCAATGTGCAGAAGAATGTCACTCAGTCACTTAGTATTTAAGGTTTGGGAGCAGATGGACGGTGAGTGTGAGTTGATGAGCAGCTCTGTGAGCTCCTCTGAGCTCTTCTGCATTAGCCCTCTGCACAGACACCTAATGAACAGAGGGTATAGCAGCATTATCAATATTTATTGAGCTAGTTAGTCACATGTTCTTCAGCATTTTCTTTTAGGTTAGCAATATATGTGAAGCTTTAAAATGCATACTGTTCTACCCTTTTTGTTTCTCGAAGAGAATAGGAGATTCCAGATCATAGCATTCATTTAAACAAACTAGCAATCTCCCAAAATAAAGAAGTTAGCTAGAAGAACAGCATTGCAGTACATTAGGATTAAGTGTATTTCATTAGATATTGCGTTTGTTGTCTTTGTGATGTACTCAACCCTATTTAGCAGGTCAGCATGTATGCTGGAAAGGCAGGGAGTGGTTGAGAGGCAAGAATATTGCTGGTAACTTTGGAAAGTTAAAATATTGGAAGCTCTACCATGAAGCATATCTCTTTCTGATACTAGCAGATGTTTCTGTAGTAGGATTTCTTGTTTGCTTTAAACTGTTTATGTGTCTAAATAATTTCCTAAGGAAAAAAAATAATAAAATTATATCTGGCTACAGATCTTAAAATTCCTGCTGAAAAGGCAAATGCCCAATATCTTTGAAGTCTGCTTGTTAAGTTGTTTTTGTTGCTGAGAATAGATTTTATTTTATTTTCTTAAACAGTTGCCTCATTAAAAGCAGATTTAGTGAACAATTTTACTACCATACCTCTGAAAATCATGAATTGGAACTGCATTTAGTATGTGACTTCAATTTCTTAATGAGTCTGTTCAAATGAAGAATCAGAAATGAGCTTTTGTTTATAGTTTGGCTGAAAATAGATTAAAAATGAGACAGAATTAAGCAGGAGAGAAAAATCAGTTATACTATTGTCTAGAAATGGAAAATGAGACTGAAGGTGCTGGTAGCTTTGTTGTTTCCTTAGGAGATGCAAAAATGGTGCTGTTTGTCTCCTGTAGATCAAGAAGCCTACAAACAGCCAAATACCACTCTTTTCTCATGTGCCAACTGGGACTAACTGGGTTTGATTTAGTGCTTGACTAATCTCATTAGAGATGTTTGCTCCTTTTTTTCAGGATTTCTGAGATCTCAATGGAGGTTGCTGAAAGCGGCACTGTGTCTGGGGTGACTCCTCAGGCTCACTTGATTGAGAAATGTGACTGCCCATTGGGTTATTCTGGTTCGTCTTGCGAGGTATGGTACTAACCTGGCTCCCGGTAAAAGTCTTTATGCCTTCTTCAGTCCATTCATTAGCAAGGTGTGATAAGTAATTAGAGTGTGAATTCATTTAACTGACAACAACTCTCTCTTAATTTAATTACTTATATTATTCTCTCAGCTATCTCTCAAGGAATTTAAGCCTTTTTTTTTTTTTTTGCTTTTGGCAAATATGCCACTGAAACCATGGTGATGACTCAAATACTTAGAATACAGGAAAGTCAGCTTTACTGGGTCAGCGTCTCTGAGGCTGAATTGTGTGACTGATACTGACTGATCAAGCATTTTTGGCTAGATAAGGGTATAATAATTTTGTAATGTACTGTGTACAACAGATTGTACTATGTTTTTGTGCTATGGTGGGCCATAATACATGATACAGTTACAATATCATATCTTCTGAAAGACTGAACTATATGCATCATTTTATCATGACCATGATTCACAGAATCTGTGAAGAAAAACCCAGGAAACTTCTATGTCAAATTCAAAAAAAAAAATTGATCATTAAAATACAAATTAACATTTGTAATAGTGAATAATTAAAGGTTATGTATTAGTTAATCCTGAAAAGTTAAAGATCTGTCAGTTGAATGAAATTCATCAGTGAAGAATTGAAGTACAAAAACAAATTTGAAAACAAAAGAAAATCTGGAGTGAGTAGATGATGGGAAAGATGCCTTGTTATCTGCGAAAACTCTGCTCCCTTCAGAGGTTGTACAGGTTTGTGTTACACAGCAAATGAGGCAACAGGAACAGTGAGTTCACAGGAGATGTGTGCAAGGAAGTGAATGAAGGCATTTTCTTTGCACACAGTTTCATTAGGTGCATACATCTGAATGTGTGTAAATACACATATGAGAAATTAACTCTCCAGCATTTGCTCAGAGGTACACAGGTTTTAAAAATTACTGTAACAAATTACATTTTTGAAGGAAAATATATGATGATGTAATAATTTTAGTTCACACCAACCAGGGGCTGGAATAAGTGTCTTGGTTGCAACCTTCATACTTTGTGTTTAAATTGTGTGATCTTTACATGCTCTTAAACTTAGTTTATTTTTAGTGTGCTTAGTGAAGGTTATGGTGTGTCCTGTGAAGGTTTATTTAATTTCAGAAGGAGAAAAATAATAATATTCAGGCATTCTTTAAGCAAATGCTAACAGGGTATATGTATCTATTTCGTTATTTATCCTGTAATTGCTTTGCGAGGACTCTTTGCACACCAGTTTTTATCACAAGTGACATTTATATCCTTTTTTTTTTTTCAATTCAGTGGCAGGCTGAAAAAATGGTGGTAAGAGTTTCCATAATGGCTACTTCTGAAAAACTTCCAAACTAGTAATGAAAAATGTAGTCTGCTTCATCTTTTGCTGTGTCCCGTTTCATCTCAGAAGTGCTTAGATCAGAATAGATGAGAAGAGTGTCAATAGCATATCAGAAAAAAAATGGTTAGAGATTAGATTTGTTTAAGGATGTACCATATATTTATACCTCAATCCTAAAGTTACTCAGAACTTCTAAAGCTACGCCTTGGACCACATTATGTTTGGACAAGGACTCTTCTGGGGATTGAGAGGGAGGAAAAAATTAGGAAATTGTGGTAAGAAACATAATTAATTTTGAGATTTTTTTATCTAAATTGAAATGCTTCAGAAACCATGAAAAAGCAGATAGACTTTTTCTGTGCTTCAGGGATCTTAATGTAGTCTAAGTCAAAATAAAAGGAGAAAAGCAGAGGTGAGTTAGATTACTTTATTTGTGATTCTAAAGAAAATAATTGTGTTTATGTTTTTCCCATAACTTAGGCTCCTGTAGGTTTTGGCGATGATTATAAAATTGTCAGAGCAGTGTCATATGAATAGAACCTAACTAGTGCTTGATGGAAGAATCCTGCTTTTGATCATGAAACGACACTTACCGCAGATTCTCTTTTGTTTTATTTCGCATCCATTCTATTGCTGTCTGGAAAGTGTACTATTCACATTCTTTCCAAAAAGCACAAATTGTGGTCAACAGTCAGAGATTACCTCATCAGGCAGAGTTCATAGGCTCCTGGCACCACGAGGTGGTGGGATTTATACATGGGATGAGTGACTTGTCTGTATGCACTCACCGCCAATGGTCTGAACTGTCAAAATGGTCCTGTTTGTATTTTTATGCTGCCATAGCTGTGTGCTTTCTGGAAGCTATGTAGACACTATCACACATTTGCATAATGAGCCTGAAATAAATATCGAGTGCTTGATTTTGCATGTGTCAGCTTTGCTAGTAATTTTTGGGTTGCTCTCAGGATTTTATTGCCAAGCTGGGGTAGAGGAGACTTAGTGACAGATAAATTTGATTCTGGGCTAATAGTCCCAAGACATGGAAAACCTTTAATATTTTGAATTCTTTCCTTTTATGGTCTTTAAATTATATAGCTATAAATAATGCAGCCTTTTTTTATTAGTATAATTTGGCTTTTGCTTGTTATCCATCAGGCAGTATGTAGGCAGATATTAGCTTGTCAAACCTGAAAAATTCATGAAGGAGGAAGGAAACAGAATCATCATGCTTGCTCTCCACAGTCCATGCAAAAAATTTATTTTGAAAACAAACATTATTCTTAAGAAACGAAAGGATCGATGCTTGATGCACAGTGAGAACAATGAGGTGTTCTACATCTGAATGAAAGGTCTCTCAAGCTGCAGTATGGAAAGCCTGGTGACAGTGGAGCGCTCTAGGGATTTTTCAGCAATGTTTGCAATTAGCGCTGGCTCTTGTTATCTGTGAAGTACTGTATATTGTTTGTAACACAGCTGGAACCTGTCAGGTTTTTTCCACAACTCGTGATTGGAAAGATGAGCTTGCAATGCTCCCTGTACCCACTCCACTGCGTAATGGTCTGTTTTCTTCTGCATCTTTTTTATCTTTTTTATTGCAGTCATGCTCTCCAGGATTTTATAGGCTTCCAACTTCACCTGCAGGAAGGACACCTGCGCAGTCCTTAGGCACATGTGTTTTATGTCAGTGTCATGGACACAGTACTATGTGTGACCCTGAAACATCAATTTGTCAGGTATTATATTTCTGAACTTATGCACTAGGATAATCTTGATGTAAAATTCATAAGTTGTGTAACTGATCTAAAAAAACAGAGGACAATATTTTAATCCAGCTTCGCTTAAATACCTTAAGTGTCAAAGTTAAAGTGAATTCAAAAAAATAAACTGTCTACCTTTAATATTTTCCATTCTTATTTTCTGGTGTTCAGATTATGCAGTGCTTTATTGCTGCTGAATTACTATTTGTGTAAAAGGAGAAACTAAGTATCTGCAAACTAAAGAGGCAATGTACCGTGCGTCATGCAATAAACACAACACTGCTCTTCTAAGTAATAACACATGTGACCTGATACAGTAAGGTTGAATTTTAATTGGTTATTTCTCCTGCTTCAACAGCTGGAACAAAAGAGAGAAGGAAGGCTGAATGGGATAAGAAATTCCATAGGATACATCTGGCTAGCTCCAGGCCTCCATTCTTTCTCCTTGTAAACCCATATATAACTCAGCAGGCATTTGATAGAAGCTTAAAGCAAGCAATCCCACTGCGAATCATATCAGGGAGAGAGAAATTATAAATCAAAATAAGTTTGAATCCCCAAGGCTGGGAACAAAATGTTGTCTGCTTTCTTGTAATTATCAATACAGCTTTCATTCTGTCTCATTCCTCTGCAGAACTGCCAGCATAATACCGCTGGTCACCACTGTGAGAGATGTGCACTGGGATATTATGGCGTTGTCCAAGGCTCTCTGGATGACTGTCAGCCTTGTGCTTGTCCCCTATCTAATCCCAGAAACAAGTAAGTAAACAAACTCATGACACAGAACTACCTTTCCATAAAGCAAGGACTTTGTTTTGGGCTCACTATGTCCCTTTTCAGATGGCTACAGGAGATCTGCATCAAGTAAGCCATACTAAAGTTTCATACCTACTTTTGCTAATTGATCTTCCTTTAAGAGTCAGAAATTGCTCCCTTGCTAATTTGTGATGAATAAATTAATAAGTGCTAGAAAATGCAATACTCAACACATAATGAATGTGTGTTATAAAGGTATTCTTACAAAGGAAGCTAGAGCAGAACTCAAGTACAATATAGCCACAAGGGAACTGTAAAAAGTCTTATGCTCATATATTATGTTGGTATAAATGTGTTGCAGTGCCTTTCTTGCTTCACTGTGAAATTTATTGATTCCTTATTTAATGTTACATGAGTTTTAGGCAATTTGTGAAAGATAGAATAATTTAAAAGCAATATACTTATTGCAGCATAAATTTTATTGGTTGCTTTATGCTAATGAGCCTTGCCACAATGTCTCTGCATGTGTTCCCAGCAGATGATACTTTAGCACTTGAGATTTGTTTGTTGTTTTGCTGAAAGGCACTTAATGATATTTGGAATCATACTATAGTACTGCTCTGAAAAGGTTTGTTTCATGATTGTTCTCCTGAAAGGTTGGCAATGTTCCTTAAAAGCATTTTTCTGTGGTTCGTCTGACCTTTAGGATGTTTTAATGAGTATTTCAAGCCAATATATCTGAGAGGTTTTTTGTTTGGGTTTTTAAAATTTTATTTCTTCTTGCTTTATTTCTTCTTTTTTATTATTTTGGGGTGGTCTGAGGTTTGTTTTGAAGGATAGCTGATGAATATTTGTGAATGAGTATAGTGCAATTATTTTTATTTATGCAGTTCCACAAAACTCCACTGAGGTGTTAAACACTGGTTTTTATACTCCTGTACAATCAGCAGTCAGCTTCAAACTTGATGAGCTGAAAAAAAAAAGAAAACAGAGAATGAGTTGTTTGTGGGGGTGTGGATCTATTTTTATAGACTTGAAAATGTGTTGGATAATGACTTTGTGAGTAATAGATCAATTTGTTTACATTTTTTTTCAAAGGTGTAATTTTATATACTCATTCAAGCATTATTGATTTAATGCATTATAAGCAATTTAGAGTAGGATGCTGACGGTACTGTACCAAGAAGGAGCTCTGGGCTCGCTGCTTGCTACTTCTGTGCTTTTCTTGTTCTTCCAAAAAGAGCTGAATGAGTTTTATAGTGTTGCACCATTTTAATATTTAGTTGTGTTTCTTTTCCCCTACCTACACTTTTTGTTTGTTTTAGCTGTCTGTGCAGGCACTTAATGCACTACTATTCCAGCAACATGCTACTTTGCACAGTTCCCATAGGTGCACTCTGCAGTCACTAGTTATTCATCTTTGTCATGGCTTAGTAAAAATAATCTAGTTTCTTCTATGAGTAAAATACAACCCCTCCTTGATCATGAAGGAGGTAGCTTTTAGTTGTTTTTATCTATTGACCAGTCTTTTATCTTCAGTACATCCTTGAAAAGATGACCTGATGCTGTCTTTTTGGAAGATTCCACATGGCTATGACTTTGGTTCCTTTCTCCCTCTGTATGTCTTACCTTTGAGTAAATTCTTCCCGGCTTATCTCCTTTTATTCAAACCAAAATTAAATCAGACTGGAAAGGCTGCAGGTTTGTTAGCTCAGTTTCTTCATCTTTTGTTTCACATCCTTTCCATTACTTTCTTTTCTTGATCACTGTGACAGCACCATTCAATCACACAAGCCTACAGCTTGGGCGTAGTTGACTCCATCCCCTCTGATATGACCCTTGTGTTTCTGCCCTTCCAGCAGAATCCTAAATTGTGCCAGTATCACAGCAAGGCATTCATAAAATTCTTAATAGAATGGAGGGATCTCCCATAGATGCTTATGAACAGATAAGAAAATGCTGCAATTTACATTGAGAATGGGGCTTACCATGAGCCCTTCTGCACAGCTGACAAGAGCGAAATGATCCAATAGAGTGGAAAAAGTTTTTTATTTGCCTTTGTTTTAGTTTTAGCCCTTCTTGTGTTGCGGAAGGACCTAATGATTACCGGTGTACTGCATGCCCACCTGGATATGAAGGCCAGTACTGTGAAAGGTAGGATTAATGGAAAAAGAAGAAAAAGAGACAATGAAAGGAGGGCAAGACATGAAGGAGAGCAATGTCCTCCAATACTATAAACATATATTTACTAATGTTTAAATCCATGCCTTTGGATAAGTTATTTCCTCTTTATATGTTGTTAAAACTCAGCCATAATAGGCAATTTTTATTTTTACCCACAGTAAATTGATGATCAGTGTTATTTATATCACAAATATTGTCTTGGTTTTACTTTCTGATTTGTGGAGGTTTTTTTCACCTGGACCTCAGAAGTTAAACCAAAAAATATGGAATTTATCTAAAATTAGCTACCATGCTTATAGTGTATCTTGATGCCATTCATACCTTTTGTTCTAGTCACTATTGTGTCCTCATGGGCACTAACTGTGAAAGATACTTAGAGATAAACGTATTAATGACCAAATTAATAACCTCAACAGCAGCTGTTGTCCCATCCACAGCAGTGCTGTGGGATTGAGGTGATCAGGATTAGCAAGTGTCTACGACGAGACGTCACTTCTAATAGAAAACACAAGTGGTTAGTGGGAAAAAAAAGGTGCTGTAGACCAAACATTGCTAATGTGAAAACTTTTTGTCATGATATAATAGAAGTTTAGCAGAAAACTGTTAGGGGTATGGAATCACTTCTGCATACTCCTTACATCCAGACTGTTCCATGTCCTGGTTAAAAGTTATTATCAGTTTGTTGGACAGTTTTCAACACTTCTCTCTCTAGAAATGCTTACTCAATCATAAAGCACGAAAGGATTTTTTAATAGTTCATGAGTGAATTTTCCTATACATTTTATTTACAGTTTTGCCAAGTATTAATTGTAGTACACTACGCACCTCAGTTGGCCAAACCTGCTTTTGTATTCTCGATGTCTAGATGTTCTTCTGGCTACACCGGAAACCCACAAGTTCCAGGAGGCTCCTGCCAGGAATGTGAGTGTGATCGATACGGATCCCTGCCCGTCCCCTGTGACCCTGTCACCGGACAGTGCACTTGCAAGCCTGGATTCACAGGGTGGAAGTGTGCTGGCTGTGAACATCGGCATGCACGTGATGGCATGAGATGCATTTGTACGTATACTAACATAATTTTGGAGAGTTTTTGATTGTCATATTTCAGAAATTCAACCCCGCTTGTGCATCAGCCAGTTGTGTGGGTTTCTTTGAAAACTGTTGCCAGGTTTTTTACTACTTGGGCATTCTGGTCCATTTTTTTCACAAGCCTTGAGACATTAGGAAAGCTCTTAATACTTTTTAATATGCTTGCTGAAAATTGACAGCAAAGATTTGAAGGATTTCTTTTTGTGGGCTTTTGAAGTCTGGAGTTTTGCTAAAGCTTGTTACTGCTGTTGTGACAGTATTTGCTTGTAGTGAATTTTCCTAGTGTTGGCCTAAATGTTTAACCAGTGATTGCAATGTTCTATGCCATGAGTCACACAGAACGTTTTTACCATCGTTTGCTTGGTCATGTTAGTTCAACAAACACCCACTGGAATTTAAAAGACTTAAGGAACAACAGTACAATAAATACAAGAACAAAGAACTTCCTTTGTTTAAAACATAAAACTAATAGCTTAAAACACCAAGTTACATTTTACAGTACTGGTATCTTTGCCCTACCTTCAGTTTTGATATGTACCAAGTGTCTTGTCTTTTATTATTGTTTAGAGGTTTTTTCCATGAAATTGGATAGTGTTTGATTTGAACACACAATCTCATTTCCTGTGATATTGTATGCTTATGTCATCAAAAAATCAGGTAGCAAAACCTTTCTAGAACACTTAGTAAATCCTGACTGAAATGAGGCATTTTCCACTCCTCCGTTTCACCCAGCTGAGTAGGAACTAATTTTATTTTATTTCCCCTCGAGGCCATCATTGTTTGTTTTAAAGTAGAGCACAGATAGGGATCCAGTAAGTCCACAGTATATAATATTTCTTAATCTGTGCATCTTTGAATGTATTGGCAAAGCACAATGAACTGCTTTTAATGTTTTAGTTGATTTTTATCTGTTATAGGACTTTAATTGGATCTTTTTCTTTTTTTTTTTTTTTTTTTTTTTCCCCCGTGTGAGGGATATGTAACATCAAGGCAAGCAGATACCAAAAAAGCCTTTTTTTTGTATGTTTGTTTCACAGAATGCATTCACTCTTTACCTCAATACCTAGAGGTGAACTGCACTCTAATAATAAAATAATCTAGTACAGATCAGACAAATTGCAAACATTTTAAAAGCAAATTGGAAAAATAAAGAAACCAAATAAGTACTAAAAATGGCTGAAGGTATCACATCAGTCAAGAATGAAATGTGTGCCTTCTTTAGGTGATTAAAGAGGAAGACATTAGGCACGTAGGGTCAGGGACTACACAGTGCAGGACATTGTTTCTCTCAACTTAATGGTTGTGATCAGCTCTCAGAGAGTGATCAGGATTTAGCAGAACTAAGCTGCTTAATGTGACTGTTGAGTTCAGGGAATATAGAAATAAATATTTCTATTTCTATAGTATTAATAAGATGGCATTGGTTAACTAATGAAAAGCTTAGTGTATTTAAGGTAAATAAAGCTCTAATGTCCTGTAGTGTGATATAGTTTAGGACTTAATTCTGAACTATTGTGTATCTTAAGCTCTATTTAAAAGTACAGCAAAATGAATGCAAATAGAGTAAGTAGCTACTCTGCTGAAATAGCTAAGCTTTGGGTTCCATTTTGTGGCCTACATGTCAAGGAGAATTGTAATCATGAGTTAAGTCCATAAGTATTACAGTTACAAAATTTTAAAATAAGGACTGTGTTTTCCAGAGTGGCATCTAAATGAAAATTACTTAATTTTTCAAAATCCTGGATACCTGTTACATTATTCCTAGTACTAACAAATGTTTTCAATCTCGGGCATCACTTAATATGTTTTATGTTGGTTATTTACTCTATTGATGTTCTGAAAAGTCTTTTGGATATCCAGATTGACAGAGTTTAGTTGTACAAAACAGTTTAACTCCAAGTTTTCATTTGTAATGGTTTTCCAGTTTGTTAATCAGACTATTTCATTGTGTGGATAATTATGAACGGGAAAAGCTGTGTGCAGGCCAACCAAATTTTTTAACTTTTTGCTTTGAAAGATGTGGTTAACTACAATCTCTGGTTTAACTGCAACATAATCATGTACCAGTGTTGAAATGTATCTACACTACGTTTAGCAGCATTTTTGCTTTAACTAGATAATCAGTTTTCACCGTGAAAACAGTCCTTTGCATGTACATATGGACATTTCATGTCATTGCTAGAAGTGAGCAATCAAATGAAAACAATTTTTTTCCTTTAGTTGTTAAAAATAGGAACTGCCTATAGAAACAGACAGGAGGTACTTTCAATCTCCCCTGTCACAGGAACTAGTCTGTTACTATTGACACCACAGCAGTAACATCCCTGTCATAAATTGCAAAAAGTACATTTAAATATTTTAATCGACACTTTATGCCTATTTTCCCTTTGTTTAAAGGTTCCTTAACCCCCATATTACTCCAAACCCACCTTCGCTAATGCAGGGCAATATCCCTGGTATGGTAGAAAAACAGTCTGATCAATAAACTTCTGTAGCCTGTGGTGGACGCAGGGCTGTGGCAGACAAAGGGAGTGTGGCACAGACTTGGTGGGAATTTGCTCATGGCTAACACCAGGTGGTATGCCAAAGGCTTCAGAACAGAGCTGTTTTCTTCTGGATTCACTGCGGCAGCCCCTACTGTGCTTTAGTAGTCACTGCGCTGTCAAAGAACCATTAGAAACACCTTTCGGGGAAACCCTGAAGCTTTCCTTCCTTAGTCCCAGAACATTTGTCTGTTCCAATCTGAGTTTAACATAGCTGAGAATTTGGTCCTGTGTACAATATATTTTTACTTTTATGTATCAACCACTTCCAAAATACTCAGTAATTTTCCTTCTGAATAGCTTCAGTTGTAATGAAACCTTAATAGTAGTAACAATAGTAAGTACTCTTAATATACAGAAAATTAGTGCCAAATGCAGAGTCCTGTTTGGATTCAATATTTCAAATGAGCTGTGTGCACTTTTGTTCAATTGCAGTATTCCATTTCAAATACTGCAATTGCATTGTACCTCTCAGAAGTGTGAAGAACCCCTAGTTAGGTGGTAAGATGGTCTAGCTTAAAGAAAATACGTGCAAATACAATCGCCTACGTTTGAAAAAATGTAGCTGTAAGTAATATAAAACATAGTGTGATTAAGTTGTCCAATGTTAGTAAGTTATAGTTAATATTTAGGAAAGTGAAAATTTATTTCGAATATTTAGCAAAGGAAAACCAGTTATATTTTAGAAAGCTACAGGTAAAATGGAAAGAGAACATATTTTTAAAAGCCACTGTACAAAGGGGAAGAATTTGTTTACTGCTAAATAACAAGGGAAATATAATTACAGGTGAATGGCACAGACAGAATTTACTTTCCATTATAGTCTTAGAACAAAACAATGTTGTTTTCTCTAGGATTCCATTAGGGAATGATAAATGATATCCAAAAAGTAGATTTTTTTTAAAAATAAGAAATACAAGAGTCTGAATGGTCTACTACACATCATAAAAATTCTATTTTTTTGTTTGCATTAGTATGGTTAACAGCTGGATTATTTCCGCAGCCGAAGTGACCATCTAGATTGTCATGTACAGATAGTCATAATACTCTGAAGATAAAGACTTCCTTGTAATTTTTGGTCTCCAGTAATCCACTTCTTAGTCTGACTTTCCCTTCTCTTTTGAAACAGTCAGTAGCCAATAAGAAAATTAGTGATGATTGCAAACTAATTTTAATAACACTGCTAACATACTCGTACTGTCAAATATGACAAAAGTTCTCCCAAATCTGCTCTAATGCTTACAGATTTTTATTTTTATTTGTAATTACAAATGAACTGTCCTCTAAAAGATTGATGCCCCTTTATGCATCACTCATTTTTATTGTAATAAATGTATGTTGATGTTTATTGTGCTGAAAGTTGTCAACTGGCAAATGGTGACGGGCCTATGATCACTGCAGTACTGAAGGTGTATATTTTGTGTTTTCTTAGTTAAATCCCACCATTCCAATCCAGAACATGGCTGAGTTGTGTGAGAAACAGGAGCAGCCATTCCTCAGTTCATCTGCACCCAGCATGCTCAGGCAGACTGAGATCATTAGTATTTGCTTGGTTCATGTTTTACACATACATACCAGAAATATGTAAACAAGCCAAAGAATGTATTGATCCCTCCTCATCCTTCCCTAAGAGCTTTGACCTTAGCAAGCTGAAGTGGAAAGAAGGAGCTACAAGGTGTTTTGGATCAAGCCTGTAGCAATTGTGCATTTTCTTAGATTACTAATTCTCTTGTGTAGTTTTTCTTATACCTTGTGACATTCCACTTCAGTTGTAGAGTTTGTAGTACATAAAATGAAGAACCTTAGGTTGGAATGTTGTTGGAACAGCAACTGTGCTTGCTACTATGCAGTGTTTAGGGGAAAAAAAAACCCTAGTGAGGATTCAAATCCTTCAAGGCTTTATTGTTAAATATATGGCAAGTCAGAACTCACCTTCTGAACATTTTCAGGGCAGCAGTTATAGCGACAATGGGGACTTCAGAACAAATTGGCTTCAATATTTTGATGTCTGTTGCAACACAAATGGCAAAATGTTTCCTTAGATGTATGCTCCTGTCACAAATGTTCCTTGGGGACAAGCAGAAACCTAAATGTAAAGCAGTTGTTGTGGTTCCACTGTATGAGATTAGCAGGAAACAGGAAGCAATCATGACATAGAGAGATCAAACAGGTATTTCATTGTTAGGAATTTTTCTTTAACTCAGTTTTGTGAAAAAAAAATCGACCTTCAGCCATACTGCAGTCAAGAAACTTACATCGTTATGAATTTAAATATTCAGTATTGGTAGAAGGAGAAAATTATATAATCAGATTCCTTTAATACCAGGTCTTGGACACTTAGATATTGTACTCTAAGTAGACTGGTGCTTGCAATGAGAGAGAGTTTTTCCCAGCTGCCACTCAGTTCTGCACCCAGGACAACAAGGGAGCTCCTGGCCACTGATCCTGTCAGAATCTAGGTTTTCCCTCTAAAATGAGGAGCAGCTCCATGACCTCAGCCCTTCCAAATTCAGAACTAAGCAGAGAAGCTCTCTCTGTCAGAGGCAGATCTTGAAGAATCTGTGAAAAGAAGTATTTCCTAGCTCCTACATACTCCTTAATTCAGCAGAAACTCAGAGCTTCTTATCACAAGCCTTCACAGAGTGAGCTGAAAAGAAAGATACTGTGTGTATCAGCAGATCTATGGAGCCTCGGGCTAGCTTCTGCTGTGTTCCAAGTTTAGCAGAAGTTCCGAGCCGTTACGGCACAGCCATAAGATTTAAACTTACCTCTGTTCTGGACAACTGCTTCTCTGTGTGCATGAGCTCAAGAAGGGATGGGCACCTCTACTTGCCCTAGAAGGTGACAAGCTGTCAGTTTTTCTCCCTTTTTGTGATGCATGAGCTCCTGTTAGGTTCAGACCCACACTGCAGTACTGGTCTTTTGCCCAACTCAAGCACCATGTAAACCCAACAGGTACTGGTATATTTCAGAACCAGCAAATGAGGCTTTCCAAATAACAAAAATCAGATATAAACCTGAGTCAGTGCTTTAGACCCTGACCTGGATCTTGGTTTTCTCAGATTTTGGAGACGTATTGATCATGCAAACCTCCTGAAACCAGCAGTGGAGGCAAGGAAGCTAAAGCTTTCAGCTCTCTACTGGGGCTCTGTTTTGGGGGGCAGAGAAGGGCTTGTTTATTATTTGGTGTGAGACCAGTGCCAAAGTGGGAAAAATGGGGTAACAGCCAACAGATTAATGGGCCTAACAATAGCTCAAGTTCACTGTGAAGCAATAGGAAACTAATACTCAAGAGTCACTGACTATCATAGATATCATCTCATATCAGAGATTGCATGGTTACCCTTAGACGAAAAATTACTTAGTCATAACACAGTCTTCTGAATCTTAACAGCAATGAATGTATTAAAGCAAAATTATGTTAGGTAATCATTTAATTGGAGGAACACATTGTGGCTCAGATATGCAATTCCTCTATTGTACATTATCTTCTCTTTGTAAGATGGAATAAGTGGTTAGATGTCCATAAACTTACAGTGTTCTTTTATTGCTTGAGCAATTATTTTAAAAAAAAATTATTTGGCATGCATACTTTGGAGATGCTTCTCATAACGGGTAGGTCAAAATCCTTACAGGACTTATTGTGCATGGAAAAGTGTGGTGAAAATGGAAAAAGCAGTAATTTGCATTAATTGCTTGCTGGATTATTGTAGTATTGACTGCATGATTTGCCTATTATATGCTTGCACTGCTGTAATGATCTGAATTTAGTGCTGCATTTGTTAATATTAAACACAAATTTATCCTGACAGTTTTATAGATAGACACAGAAGTATTTAGTCTTGCAAAATATAATCACGCTCTTGAAATATTTCCTGTAGCTACAGTACATTTCAGACTGAGTATTGGGAGTAGCTTAGTCTTCTCCCATCTACTCTACTGTGGTCCTCACTTGATGTGGTTCCTCTTTTCAACCTGATTATCATGCAGGAGGTGTTAATTTATACTGACTGCTCACTTATCAGTTGTTCACTCATTGAGAATACTTCATCTTTTCATAAGCTGTTCATTTTTTTTCTTATTGGTGTGAATTGAGTTTGTCTTTAACACATAGCAAACCTTTAGGATTTTATTACCAGCCACTGCCAATTTTGAGGATGAATAGATTTAGCTTGTTTGATAAATGAAATAATGTAAATAATGGATTTAAAAAAAAAAAAAAGAAGAAGAAAAAAGTAAAAAACCCCAAAAAACCTCTTTTCAGATCTGAGAAAACTTAATTGCATCCTGCAAAATGGTTATCAGTTCTACTTACCTTCTTGGCCAGCTACAGAACAAGGATTTATTATATAAAACATTCAGTTGGCTGCAAAACTTGCTTTTCCTTTAATTCTCTCAGACGACAAGAGCTAGGTTGGTAATAAGCTTCTTTTTTTTTTTTAATTTCATGTAGAAACGTAAATCAGAATGTATTATGCCCACAGTTAACAACTACAGAGAAGTTCCAGTACAATTCAACTTATGTAACAAAATACTGTGAAATAGGAGGAAGAAGTCTGCAAATTGAAGCAAAAGGAAGTCTTAAAATAACAGTATCTAGCTTTCTGCACCCACTTCTTACTGCACTAATCCAGCATCTATCTTGTCTCCTTTTCAATCATCACATGAGTTTCATGGTATATTAAGCTAGTATTCAATATTCTTCTTTTCTCTGTATTCGACACAATTCCTCACTATATTGAACAACCAACCTACAGAATAAGAGCAATGTTTAGATAACTGTGAAAACTTTAAAGAACAGAACAGATTTAATCTACGTGAAGAATAGATTTCAGGAAAAAACATGTAATTCTCTGTTGAAAATTACTTCTCTTTTTCTACAAAAACATACATGTTGTTTAGTGGGTTTCTTAGCCTTTGAGCTGCCTAGAAGTGTTGCTGTAATGAATAATTACATACCTGTAAAACTTCAGGTACAACCCTCCATGTCTCTTAACATCACAATTTCACAGTTTGCTCCATGTCCTGAGGCATGGTTTAGATTTGCCAGTACTATGTATCATCTTTATGAAGGGACACAGAAAGGCATTTCCACAACTCTGTTCTAAAGGATGAAGAATTTTCCTGTCTGCAGCATAAATGATACAAGACCTTAAGGTTATGAGAATTTCTTGTGATAATTAATAGAAATCAAGGAGGGTAGGAAATGCAAACTCCTTTTGGCATATGTCACACGCGCCAGTATTTTTCATGCTAAAGAGTATTTTCAAGAAAGGAAACATGCATGAGCTGGTTAGTGAAAGGAGATAGAGAAAAGCATTTCTTAAAAGAAAACTATTGGTATTTTTACCTAGACTCTTTCTACTGTCTGCATTACAAGTTTAGCATGCTGGGCCATGCTCTTATATGACTATAAAGTATGTAAATTGTAAGATTTCTTTAGTATTTTGTTTCTTACATTCAAATCCACAACATACTACCTCAAGTGCTCTTTAAACTCTTTAAATTTTACAGATTAGATTACTTTAGATTACCTGTCCACTTTTCTCAGACTCCATCCAAATTGCTTGTCTGATTTAAGATTTTATATGAGCTAGTCCGTAATGGGCAGTGTTAATTATTACCTCTTTTTGTTAGGTAAGCCTACCAGTTTTGCTCTTCATGTTTTATATTAAATTGTCTCATTATGAAGTCCTAAGCAATAAGGTGTTTCCTGCTCCCTAGCTGTTGTTTCCATTTTTTCTCACATTATGCTTTTGGGGTAAATTATCTGAAATCAGTGTTACCTCTCACAGAATTGTATGCATGCCATAAAATTTCTAACTCAAACATATGTCTTAAACATTTAGGAGGAATAAATAAGCTTTGCTGTTCTTCCCCGTAGCTTGTGATGATGAATGCACAGGACTCCTTCTCAGTGACCTGGATCGACTGAACCAGATGATCCTGAGTGTTAACCTCAGTGGTCCACTGCCTGCTCCATATAAAATGTTGCATGGTTTTGAGAATGTGACACAGGAATTAAAGGTATGTTCAGAGTATTCACATAGATAAATAACAGGGGTTCAGTACAATTGTACTTGAATCTGTTCAAACATACAGCCATGAACAGGTTTAGGGCAGAAGAAAAATTCAAGATTTAGTTGCTTCAAACTTGCTTTGGTTGATAAATTGTTATTACAGTTATTTATTTTGACTCATTTTAATAAACAAATCTTGCAGCAGTGAGTTGTGTACATATATGCAAGGAATTATACTGCAGGCGTAGAAAAAGTGATGTTACATACAAATAAAATGGTGTTCATGCTGATGGTCTGTAAAGCAGTTGCATATGTTACATACTGTGTGTTCCCTACCATACTTATATGTTCTCCACTAAACTGTGTAATGCTGTCAAGATTCCTGAGGAAGGTACGTTGGATGGATGTGACACAGGAATCGATGACACAAGGGAGTTGCATAGTGTAATGAAAAGGAAATTTTTTATGCTGCTTCTCTACGATATTTGGAAGCACTAAGATCCATTAAATACAGGTTTTCACTCTCCCTCCTCTCTTCCCCAACAGCATTTGCTTTCACCTCAGCAAGCACCCGAGAGACTTCTTCAGCTAGCACAAGAAAATCTGGATACCCTGGTGACAGAAATGGATGAACTACTGACAAGAGTAAGTCTATGATCACGTTGGGGTCTATGGGTTTGGTTAAGGCTGCATAATGACAGAAATCTTCTGAATATGAATTAAACATGAATGAATAGATGAATTATAAGATGCTTCTCAGTCTCAGTGTTTGAAATAGTATTAAATTCTCTAACAACCTGGTTTTTGTGGGTCAATAAATTGAGATATATTTTCTGCAGAACTGTATAATAATGTAAGAAACTCATACAGAGAACCCAAGAATGAGCTTATTTGAAAAAGCTGACACTAAAGGAAAGAGAGTTTTTAATACAATATTTATGGGCTTTCCTATTACTTCAGCTACAGGTTACAAACCTGTGTGGCAACAAAACCATGAGATTACCACACAGTGTCTCACATGTCTGGAGTTTTTCTTTGACCATCCGAGGCTTTCAGACACCAAACTGTCTGGTTTCTGGAGTCTAGTTGAAGGCATGTATCTAGTGGAGTGCCTCAAGGGTCAGTACTGGGACCAGTATTATTCAATATATTCATCAACGACTTGGATGAGGGAATTGAGTGCACTGTCAGCAAGTGCTGATGACACCAAACCGGGAGGAGTGGCTGACACGCCAGAAGGCTGTGCTGCCATCCAGCGAGACCTGGACAGGCTGGAGAGTTGGGTGGGGAAAAATTTAATGAAATATAACAAGGGCAAGTGTAGAGTCTTGCATCTGGCCAGGAACAACCCCAGGTTCCAGTATAAGTTGGGGAACGACCTGTTAGAGAGCAGTGTAGGGGAAAGGGACCTGGGGGTCCTGGTGGACAGCAGGATGACCGTGAGCCAGCACTGTGCCCTTGTGGCCAAGAAGGCCAATGGCATCCTGGGGTGTATTAGAAGGGGGGTGGTTAGTAGGTCGAGAGAGGTTCTCCTTCCCCTCAACTCTGCCCTGCTGAGACCGCATCTGGAATATTGTGTCCAGTTCTGGGCCCCTCAGTTCAAGAAGGACAGGGAACTGCTGGAGAGAGTCCAGCGCGGGGCAACAAAGATGATTAAGGGAGTGGAGCATCTCCCTTATGAGGAAAGGCTGAGGCAGCTGGGTCTCTAGCTTGGAGGAGACTGAAGGGAGACCTCATTAATGTTTATAAATATATAAAGGGTGAGTGTCACGAGGATGGAGCCAGGCTCTTCTCGGTGACAGCCAATGGTAAGACAAGGGTTAATGGGTGCAAACTGGAACACAAGAGGTTCCACTTAAATTTGAGAAGAAACTTCTTCTCAGTGAGGGTGCCAGAGCCCTGGAACAGGCTGCCCAGGGAGGTTGTGGAGTCTCCTTCTCTGGAGACATTCAAAATCTGCCTGGACACCTTCCTGTGTAACCTCATCTAGGTGTTCCTGCTCCGGCAGGGGGATTGGACTAGATGATCTTTGGAGGTCCCTTCCAATCCCTTACCTTCTGTGATTCTGTGTGATTCTGTTTCTTTCATTTTCTTCTGAACAGTAGTACTACCTCTGGTAAGGCTATCTGCTTTCTGCATCAGCAACATCATCTCATTATATTCCCTTTCAATTCTCTCTGAGTCTGACTGTCTCAAGATAGTTCTCAGCCTGTTTCTCTTTTAAGATTGCCTGTTGCAATACAAGTTTTGCTGTTTTGAGGTTTCATTTTCCATTTTGGGTTATCTTTTGTGTTGCCTTGTTTCTCCAGGGGCTATAGAGAAAATAGTAGCCTAGCCTGATTCACTTATTTAAAAAAAATTTCTAGCAAGGCAATGGAAGTCCTGGTTTAACAAAAAACAAGTTCTCATTAAGAGTCAATGAATGAAGTAATTGAAATGGGCAAAATATTTAAAGGGAGAATTCAAATATATGCACAAGGTGTGTGTTTATTTAAATATATGTGTTCTATATTTCATTTATGAGGGTAGTGAGAGACTTCTGGATTTCAATCGATGTGCTATTTACTCTTTTTATTAGGAAAGGTTTATTTCAATATAGACCTTATTTTGGTCAGTAAAAGACATTGTCTAAGAATATAATATAAATTGTGCCACCTAGTGGATAAAAATATAGATAAATGGAGCAGCCACAATAAAAATACAGCTGCCCAAATGTATTAATATGAAGGACTAGTAAGAATCATGTTCATGAATTATGCTCCCGTGCACTGAAATAGCCAAATAAGAAAGACATGGGTTACCGTACTGATGCAAATACACCTGCGAGAATTTACCTAAACCCCGTGCAGTTTTAGCATCCTGTCTTATAACTGTTCATGGCTTATGGAACTAAAATTCTCAGAAAAAGTGGTTTGTTTGTGTGGATGATGTTCAATTTTGGAAAAAACTTTGAAATCATGGGTAGTGGGTAAGAATGCATCTGTAATGTGCTTGCATATATATATGTGCGTCTATACACCCACACATACACACATACACAGGTATCTGTCTACATATACTCTCATTGTGAGTGTAAAGAAAGCTTCCATTTTTCACTTTTGTTTGATCTTTTATTTTTCTTCCAGAAATAACGATGGTAGTTTTAAGTCTAGGTGGATTTTTAACTCATGACAGTCCTACAAGCAGGGAAGATTGTATTTCTTGTGTTAAGATTTCTCAGTCTTAGGCTAAGACAATTTTTTTCTTCCCTTGGCATAGTTGCTTTTTTTTTAGTATCCTTTTCCAATTGCCTCTCCACCTCCCAAAAAATTAATCCTTCATGGGCGTGACCTAAAGTAATGTTGTGAATCCTGACCCTTTGTAGAGTAGTCTTGAAAGGAAAAATATCGAAGGCAAGATCTTGGGGGATTCAGTGTGCTGTCCAGATTCTCACTGCTTCCTTTTCTGCAGTTTTCCATTGCTGCAATGAGTAAGTAGCCTTATGATTTCCAGTTATCCTTACAGAGAGTTATTAACTGGATTGCAGGTGGACTTCTTAATTTGAGGACTGGCAACTGGTGTCAAGTCCTACCTTGCTCTTTCTATGCTTGTAAATACGAATAGTGTCCCAAAAAGAAGAGTGCGTCCTGATGTAGTGTGTTCAGGTCTCATTTCCGAATGAAGATACAGCTGATAACCACATAATGGCTGACACTTGGGACACATGGTACAACCATAAGTAGCAAAGTTTTTCCCCGTATCTGATTTGCAGGCTCACTAAATTTTCGAAGTGAAACCAGTATTCATGAAGAAAACAGTTGATGAGGATTGGTGAGGAGTCTCTTTCCATGAAAAAAAAAAATCTATCAATTTTAAGATAAAACGTAGAAGACAATAGTATTTAGTCACTGCGAAACCTTTGAAGTTTTTGCTTCCTTGTCATTAGTTTTCAACCAGTGATCTCTTACATCAGTGCAGCATTCCTTTTTCTTTTTTTCCATCATGCTCTTCTTCATTCACTCTGCCATACAGAAGATCCTTATGTCTTTCTCACATTAATTACATTCTTACATGTTTGGGTGCACATTCCCACCAGAGGCAGACCTTAGACTCCTCACTTCCGTTCAGTTCTCTACTTTTAGTCAAAACCGCTTTTCCCTTCTAATTAGGTACCTTCAAAGCCTTCAAGAAAGACAGCCATCAGAATCGCCTCTCTTGATCAAAATGCTTCTTTTGACTTTGTAAACTTTTTCATTTCTCCCATACCACTGAATTTCTCAAACTCAATAAGTTCTGGAAGTAGTAGCAGGGGCAACTTCATTTGCAATAGCTGGAAGCATTTGGAGGAAGACCCAAGAACTTCCATCTGTACAGTGAGATCTGTGTTTACTCCTCCTGTGGTCTGTAGCTCACTAGCTGGAGAAATTCCTGCAGGGCTCCCCTCCAAATGCCATCCAAAGGAGTTTCTTAATGCTTAAGACCTTAGGCTAAACGCACAAAACCAAAACACAAATGTGTATTTAATTGCTAATACTTGCTAATAGTCTAAGTTGCTAAGTGACTGCTAGTCTTCACATGAGGACAAGGCCTTCCATGGAACCTTCATCACTAAGTACAAGCTGTGAACATCACCAAAGCAGGTTCACTGATCTCAGATACTTTCTTTACTAGATTTCCATGTTAGGGATCTCCTTGATGCCAAAAAGTCTTATTTGCATCCAGACTTCTTGAAGATTCATTCCAAACCCTTGCTCTGGGTCCAGCCTGCCTGACCCTTATTGCTCCCTGAGAAAGAGGTTGTTGTGCCTGTTTAAACTGTTCGAAGATGCTGAAGACTGACCTTATAGAAATGGTGAACTGTAGTAAACTGAATGTGTAGAAAATAAGTAAGACTATAGTAATGAATGGAAACATTTAATTAGACATGGAATGGCTAGATACAGTGTGAAGGATGTTTCTCATTTAATTTGGTTTATGAAGTTAAAGCTAGACCAGATAATGAAGCTAAAGGTTATTTTTCAGCAAAACAAATTATGGCAAAATACAGAAAGCCTTCAATGGATTTAAGTACTAAAAAGAACTGTCACCGAGAGGAAATGAAAACTGTTCTATGACAGATTAATGTGCACAAGAGTGTAGTACATGCCATTCAGTCATAAACTGAGGCTAAAGTGTCCAACTGGAATTAACATGAATGTGGAAAAAGTAATCAAAACTAAGAAAAGTATATGTAAGTTATAAAACACAATATGTAGTAAAGGACTAAGAAATACTATAGAATATAATAAAAGTAAATGTGAAAATTCAAAGCAAATAAAACCCAAAGAATAAAAGGCTGATTGTGGAGGATTTAACAATAAATAATAAGGTAGCTCTCAATTACATGAAGAATGAAATGATATCAGAAATGCCAAGCTGGGTTAGAGCAGTGATCCATCAAGACCATTCAGTATTTTTGCCTTTTTCCTATCCCAATTGCCTCTTACAGCTCTTTGAGGCAATATTTTGGTTCTGTATCCAAGCAGGTAAAGGGGTTTCATATATCTTAGAGGAAATAACCAATAGCATAATTAAAGCTGTATAAATGTGAAAAGCTGATTCTTCCGCTGATATAGGGATGAAATAGAATCAATTCCAGCCACTATGGCTTCTAAATTCTTCCTGTATAATTCTATTTACCTGAACCATTTTCATATACATTACTTTCAGACAAACTACTCTGAAGTAGACTTAAACTGTAAGTGGTATAATAATGCCAGGGATTTCATTTCAGAAAGCCAGCTGTCCTGATGTACCTTGATGGCTTCCATCTAGAAGCTAATCACACAAAAATAAATGTGTTAAAGTGATACTATTTCATTTTGACTATTACTGAAATGTGTGGGATTTTTCTGTAACTGAGAAAACAGTTTGTACAACTCAAGTCAGAGAAAACCTAAGCTTATTTTGAGTTATTGACCTTCTAGCCATTTCCCAGAGACTGGAAGGATCATAATGCCCTGCTTCGAGCCATTTCTTGGGAGTGCAGTCCCCAAAGGAAAAAATGGCTGGGTTTGGTTTGGTTTGGTTTTCCTTTGCAATACAGTTTGACAAGCCTTGTTGCTTGAAATGGTCAGCTGCTTTGTAATAAAAATGGGTTCATTTTGTAAACGGGGGCCTTGAGAGCTAAGCAGAATGTCTTAAGATTATTCCTTTCCTTAGCATGTTTTTCAGGTCTGCAGCAGATGTCTGTCTTCATCCTGCTGCTGTGATTCAATAAAATTATAAAGCATTTAGTTACACAAAGCTAAAATTTTACTGAGCACCCCAATATGTTATAAACAAACAACATGAAGCATTAGAGATGGAAAAAAAAAAAAGACTTTTTTTTCTCTCTCTTTCTTCATTTAATTAATGTATTGATTTAAAATTGCTCTTGCTTGTTGGCATAAACTGTGTCTTTGAGAACGCCTCCAGGGAGGAAGCAAAGAGGTCATGATATCTACTACACTTTGTCAATCTAAAAGTGCACAATTGTGAAACTATGGAAACTATTCCCTGAAGAATCTATTAAAAGGTTCCAAACAACGTTTCTTTAAGCAAATGTAGTGAATAATTTCATCCTGTCTCCCTTTGTGTGCTGTTGCACACAGCTAGGCTTTCTAAGAACCTAAAATAAAGCCTTCCAATTTCCATTTAAAGGAAAAGGTAATAAAATTTAATTGTGTGCTTGAACAGAGCATGTCATTTCCCATACATCTGATCAATAATTCATTGATTGCCTTTTGCCTGAGGAAAGTTTTGTAGATGGATTCAGATGGTAGAAATATCGCATAGTGCAGGCTTGTCCTGTTTACTAATTATACTTTTCCTGAATTTGGATCACTAGGCTACCAAGGTGACAGCAGATGGTGAGCAAACCAGGCAGGATGCTGAGAGGACTAATGACAGAGCAAAATCTCTTGGACGGTTCGTCAAAGGCATTCTCCAAGCTGCTGAAGGTACTGGAAAAAACAAAAAATATGCCAATTGTTTCTCAAGAAAACTGAAGAATGGTGGGGAAGACAGTCTGAGAGACAGTGAGGAAGAGCTTATTCACTGAGAAATGTCATGTGCTTTAAATGTTGAGTGAAGAAACTACAGACAACTATCTTCAGACTTTTTGCAATCTACAGATGTAGTTTATATAGTTAGTGCATTGATAATTATGAACAAAGACTAGCAGAATATTGAGTATGTTTCTTCAGGATTTATGCAGTTATTTGAAGAAAATCTATTATGCTGACGTAACTAACAGAGCTTAGCTTCTGTTTGTTTTCAAAGCAGTTAAAACATGTATTGGTAAAAAAGCTTTATGTAATTTTAGCACTTGGTATATTAACACTTCATCTTAATGCTCCAAAATTACTTAAAAAATGCATTACTACTTGCTGTTAATGAGCATCTGCTGCTTGGAATTTGCAAGTGACTCCTGACCCTACCTAAGTAGTGGCATGGAGCCAACTCTTTCTTTCACAAACTGATTCACTGCACTTACAAATGCAGTAAAGACTTATGAGCATAAGTATTGTAGATGGCTTTGAGGAGCAAGACCTATATGTTGCATGAAGCTATTAAATAAGATAATGGCTGAAAAATATGAAAGTGATTGGCAGGTCTTTTACTTGAAAAATCCTGATCTGTTCTTTTTTCCTCAAAACTCCCACTACAGTACTATTTCAGTCATTATGCTTCTGAAGGTCCATTTCATTGAAAGAGAAAGCTTCCACTTTTGTCCCAGTGCTATAAAATACATTTTATATTGCCTTTCATGTAACACATCCCAGCACATGCCCTGTAGCTGAACTGAACAGCAATTTAGTATATCTTTAGGATGTACAACTTTGATATGAAGTAAATGTCAGAAAAGCAACAAGAAAAAATAAGCAAGTTTTCAAGAAGTTTTTTAAAAAAAAGACTGGGTTCTTCATATTTCAGGATGAATTTGGGATTACAAGGGCTGAACGAATTTTTTGCTCCACAAAGTTTATGCCCAATATTTGTAGCCCAAACAAAAGTTTCCTCAAGCATGTTTAGCAATAGGAAATACAGAGATAAAAGACATTCAGGGTGTGAAATAAATCTATGCAGCATCTTAGAAGTAGGCAAAGACTTTAAAATCAGTATGTTTGCCTAGTGGCCAAGTTGACATTTTAAGAATAGATTAAATATAGGAGCACAGGACTGAAAGATACCTCCTGTGTTGTTGTATCCACTCCCCTGCTATCCTAAACTTTCTAACGTTCAAAGTGGTTTCCACAAATGCACATATTCTGAATAGGAGGCAGTTTCAGAACTCTACGTAACTACAAACCTCCTTGTTTTTAGCTAAAAATGTTCATGTTTAGTTTATCATCATGTGATCTTTTGTCGACCTAGTTCTTTAGTTCAAATAGGCTTTTTTCCTCTCCCTAGTGCTTTTCCTCCTTCCCGCAGCCCCAACTGTGTTCGTAGATAGGGATCATACTCCCCTTCAGCCCCTTTTTTCTAGACTAAAACACCTAAAAACATGTTATACTAACCTCCTGTTCACCATACAATTTCCCTTCCTCTGTTCAAAACAGGGTTCATATATCCCGAGCACAGGTAACAAGCATTGAAATGAGGTTGCTTCAGTGTCTTGCACTTCAGTAGCAGTAAAACCTGCCAATGTCAACTCTCTTGAAACGTTCTGGGATAGCATTTCCTTTTTTTTCACAGCTGGGTGCCACTGGAGATTCATAACATAGCTGGGTTCCTCTCATTCGTACCTTCTATCTAACTGGCAAAGCCATAGTTTACGGCTGAAATTCTGTTATTAGTTCACAACCTTATATTTTCTACTATGGAATGTCGCTCTGGTCCAATTACTTTAGTTTTGAAGGTCACTCAGTTCTTTCTGCATGGTGTTCCAATCCTTCTCTATTAAGAGTGTCTTACAACGTTTCCTCATAAACATATTTTCTCAGTAGGCTTATTTTTTTTTCCTTCCCTCCAACCCCAGATCATTAATGAAAATATTTAACTGGATTTGCTATTAAAGTGTAAAGTCTGACATGTGCTACCTTTGCAAAGAAAAGGTAAAAATACATTCATATATTCTACATTCTGTTTCTCACTTACTTTCAAAGCAAGTTCTCAGGCCTTAGTGGAATTCTTCAAAACAGGCACTACATTTGCTTGTTCTCAGTCAAATGGTCTTCATGGATTTGCAATGTCATACTTCATATCCTTCAAGTTTCTAGCATTGGAGTTCTCTGGCCATTCCAGCTTGAGTTCTTTAAAATGTTCTTCTTATAGTTGTGATAATTTCTATATCCTTACTTCTGATTGCCATCCTCAATTCTCTTCCTGTTCAAGATCACCATCTTTCAAAAACTAAGGATAAACTTTCACCTTATGTTGGAGCCATTCCTAAATTATTTTAAAATTCAATGGCATTTTATCTGCATATTGGCTCTATACCTCGCCTCTGCTATTTTTGACCTATGAGACATTACTAGATTGTTCCTTGAAGATTTTATGTTCACTCATGATGTTCTGATCAAGATGACCAACCAGTTTGCAGGTATTCTTTATGTCCATTCCTTGTCCCCCATCTCTAGATTACAGACTTCTGAAAGTTACAGTACTTTGGATCTCTAGGAACGCAGGCTGGTATATGTGACCCAGAGCTCCCTAGTACTTGTTGCCAGTAGGCAATAATGTTAGGATGAAATGCCATGAAAGTACCTATTTCTTTCCATTGACTGAAGGTAATGTTTGAGAATGGCAGTGCTCAGAAGTACATTATTGTATATCTGACAGATGCCTCCCTAAACGTCAAGGAACCAGGAAATTCTTCGAGCCATAGAACGTCCTTATTACAAGTGAGAAGTTTATAGTGATTTGTTGTAAGGACCATATTCTGGCCATTTATCCATTTCTACTGAACTGATTGCTGATTTTCTGAACTTCTGAGTACTTGTAGCTAGATTTTCCAAAGTTTTGCACTTCCTTGTGTCCATCTTGCCAGTGCATCCAAATCTTTTACCACCACTGGACTCTGATAGTTTGCAGTAAACTAAGACTAGAAAGTAAAGATAGTTATGAGGAGGATGGAATAAATTTTCCTGAACCTAATAAAAGCTGAGGTAACATATCCATTTTCTCTTTTAAGGTAAATTTTCAGGGACCTCAAATTACTATTTATTTATTCAAAATTTTTTAAAAAATTAATATATGCCTATTCCTGGCCTGAGGTGATGATAGATAACATAATGCACAGAAGCAATCCATGATCCATTTAAGCAAAGTGTAGTCTTTTTCCGGTCCTCACTACCCCACACATAACTACTCTTAATTAAAGATCCAAATCTCAGTTCTCACCAGCAAATCAAGGACATCATTGTATTGGAATTTTCTTCATAATTTGCTCTGAACCTACACAACGCGTAGATGAAATAGTCATTTATTTGAATTTTGGAAGACAGATTTCCATTTCTTCAGTTAAAGGTTTCATTTAAAATATTCAGAAGTACACATGCGACCAGGAACTGTTCTATTTTGGGGAAATCCATTACTTGGTAGCCCTATGCCTATGGAAAGGCAGCAGTACTTTTTAAAATTGAAGATGGAACTGATTGTTGTAAATGACCTCGTTGCTTCTGAAAGTGGATATTGTAATATGTTATGGTGTGCCATGGCAGAAAGATTTTAGTCAGTCCTTGAATATGATACCATGTGTACAGCTTTATCAGTCAGGAATAATTCAGCTATTCCAAACACATAATACATTTATGGTGTACCATCATACATTCCAACCTTTGTACTGTTCTTCCCCATTTCTGGGCATCTGCTTCTAAACCTATGAGTGGGTTTAGTCATCTGTGGGTGTCTTTCACTCCTCTTCTCTCTCTCCTTCTTTTTCTAAAATTTCCCAGTCATTTATTCTTCCTAGCCCTGTTAAGTCTGAATGCTAAAAATGACATATTTTGAAATTCTACAGAAGTAATTTAAATCTATAATGATTTTAATTTCTTGTCCTGCTCCTTAATCCTATGAGAAACATACCAGATTATCCTCTCCTGTTTTTAAAGTTCAGTGCAAATTCTTTCTTTTGGCCGAGGAGGAGGGGACCAATGTATTTCTTACATTGGATATAAAGACTTCTTCACTTTAATTATTGTGCTTGAAAGTGATCTGCAATAAAAGGTTTGATGAAACATAATTTCTCATTTGTTACCAGTCATTGGATTAACCATCCTTTGTATTTCACAGCAGCAATAACCAGTGCAAGCTGCTTTCCACTTGCTGATGTAGTTGATGGGCAGATGCTTGAAGTTCCTCTGTTATTTTTGTTTACTAACTCCCTACATAAATATTTTTTCTTCCCCTGCAGCTGCAAATGAAGATGCTATAAAACTGAATGAGACACTCAGAACCCAAGATGAGACCTTGGAGAAGAGTCTTCCAGAATTGCAGAGTGAGGCTGACAGAATGATCGCAGAGATGAGAAGTAGAGAGCTGAATATGCAAGAAAGAATAGCTCAAGATGAGTTAAAGTGAGTAGAGAGACCTCTGTCTTCAGCCTCTTAGGGATCATATCTGACTCTTGTAAATGTGACTGTCGTCTTTTACAACCAAGTTTTCAAGATAGGGCTTACAGAAATGCGGAGGAAAGCGAAGTCTAATACTTCAAATCTGTTAATGTAGCATTTGCATTTTTGGAAATGCTTACGTATGTGGAAAGAAATCCCTAGGAAATTAGTTCTCTGCTCCACAGATGCCAGCAACATTTCTAATTGAATTCTAAGCAATTTCTCCCAGTTTGTTTTTAGCTTCTGCTTCAGACCTGATGAATGGCTTTTGTACTAAAGAGCTTGTCTAGAAGCTTGAGAGTTTTGGAAAACTAATTGGTCTAATAAAAATATTAGCTGTCTGCAAAATTTGTCCAGTAGCATAGACATTCAAAATGATGTATTTTGCCATATATAGAGTAGTATAGATCAGAATGTTCCAACTCTGTGGCACAGTTCAGAAGTCCAGGGTTTGGTTATTTAGCTATCTGTAAAAACTAAAACTATATATGTGTATATAATATTATTCGCAGCTCTTTGTAAAGCGTTTTGCAAAAGGCTTAAAGTTAAAATTTTGGTAGTCTGTTACTTCTGTGTCAGTCTGAGCAGGCATATTCCTAGAGCTAGGTTTAGCACTTTACCAGAGCAAGCAACTAGCAGCTGAGCAGCTACATCATCCACTGAAGTTGCAATGGCTCAGAAAACCGTCTGGGATAGAGATATTCAGGCCTGAAAATGTCAGCAGGTGCATGCATATTGTAAGGAGACATAAATAGAATATGAGATTAGCTAAGAATTCCAAGCGGTATAGAATCAAATTTGCTCTACCCATCTTACACTTTCTAAACAGGATCATTTTCCAAAAATCCTACCAGTACAATATTTCTTCCCGTAATTCCGATGGTTCCGCTTTCTGTTCTCTTGGTAAAGGATATATTGCAAACTTATTCATCAGCAGTGTTTTATTGCTTTTTCTTCTGATTCCACTGAGCCTCTTCTATTCCATCTCTGCTCACACAAAGAAATAAACCAGGAGAAAGTAGGGATGAGAAAAATTTAGTCAAATCTTTGAAAGTGCCACCCACAATTTTAGTGCAGACTTGGGAGACCTTTCAAACAAGATGTTCTTAGTCCTCAAATGCTACAACCAACATGAAACTGTCAGACTGGCATGGAGACATGCAGTATGGCTTTTTTGAGGGAAAGAACTTCTCTCCCTCTTACCATTCTTCCTAAGTGCAAAGTGAGTATTTTCATTTCCTAATAAAGGAGTACATTTTGTGCTAAGAAATACATGAATATACTCACTGATTTCAATCAAAGTTTATCTCAAGGATAGGATTACCTCCTTACAGGCAGTCATTGAGATACAAGAACTTTTGGCAGGGAACTCAACAGAAAGAAAATTAGTCACTGTGGAGTACAGGCCCGTGAAGAAAGGTCCCTAGGTAATATTTTCTGAAACTCCTTTATAAAGTACAGCCTCTTAAAGAAAAATGTCCTAAGACTACTTAAATCGTGTGGTAAGATAGTAGATAGGCTGCGTTCTGCAAGGAAAAATGACGAAGAAAAATTAACCATTCGTAAAGCTGTGTATGTGCACACATATGTGGATCGCTACCCTCACTTGTATTCTCACAGACTCCTCTAGAAATCTTTACTTTCGAATAGCTTTGCAAGTCTCATGATCTCTTTGAATCATGTTTACTCTTTGGTGAGATGTCTTTTGGCAGTGATTGTATTCTGCTTTCACGATTTCTTACAAGAATAGAATGACAAGGATCAGTGGATTCTTCTTAGCTCTGCTGTTTTTAGTGAATTCTTAAAAGTTAAATGAAGAAGACAAATGAAGAAAAGTCTTTTTGCTTTCATAAATGCCAAGACTTTTACATGTGCAGCTTTGCCCCTTGTTTATTTTCTTTCAAATTTTTCAAATCAAGTCTGTAATCTGATTGTCTTAGTGTACTGGAATGGCACATTAATCAATAGTTTCTTCTAAAAAAAGCATGTTAAAAACACACCAGTTTCTCTCCTAAGCTGCCCTGGTTTTCATTCTTATGAAATAAATCTTTCAATATTTTAGAACATTCCTGCACATTTTCTTGGATACCACTGAGTTGCTATCAAGTGATGCTGTGAGCCAGAATTCTATCTTTACGGTAGTGTGCTGAATAGCTTTATTTTTGTGTGACTTTTTCTTCCATAAATTTGTCTGATGGCTTTTGAGCCACTGTGAACTTCTATCCTTGAGTTTCCTTTAAGAATGAATTGCATAACTCAGCCACACAGTGTTTGAAGAGATGCCTCCTGAGTTTTGACATTGCTTCCTGATATTTTCATTTTTGTGTTTGGAGAGACATTGGACATTTGATTACCTTATCCATGCTACTCATGACACTATAGTCCTCATTTCTTCTCAAGACAGGACAATTCTAACATATTTAATCTCTTATATCTCTACAGTCTAGGGAGTTTTTTAAGTTTCTAATCTTTCTTTTGTTCCCTTGTACTCATTTTGAGGATCCAGACCGTACAGCATTCCAGGTGTTAGGCCAGACCTGTGATTATTTCTTCTAACACTTCAAGCATTTTGTACAGTTTTGTTCTTATTCTAGCAAGGTATCCAATGGAAATAGCACAGCTGAAATGTACGAGATAGTATTTCAAGAAATGTGGTGCAGTCCGGTTACACAGGAATTCTAATACGTAAAGCAAGGGAATAAATGGAGCAGATTTATTGCCTTGTACTTCCTTAGAAAGAACAAAGGCGAAAATGCACAACAGCTCAATACAGAAGAGTTATCTTTAGAGCACCAATAAGGAGTTTTGAGGTAGAATAGTGGACAGATAGGTAGTTTGGACTGTGCTGTGAGGCAAGGACATAAAAAGGAAATCCATCTGTCTTGTACTGTTGGAGCAGTACTGCAGAGTCATAAGGGTGTCAAAATTCACCAGAAGTGTAAGACAGTAACTGCTTATACGAAGAATAATGGAGGGAGTATAGGAGAAATTCTGAATTCCTTTTCTAAGCTTCTGTGACAGGATGTCACAGAATACTTGGATTTAATTTTTTATTAAATATTTTGTCCTCAAAAGTTAAAACTCATAACATGGAAATTTTTTTTTTTTTTTTCATCAAAAGCAAAAGCAGGGCAGATGGGAACAAAAATTCCACCTTGGAAAACCCCAGAGCTAAGGTAACAATTTGGCTTTCCTTGGCTCCAGTTCAGATCCTTCATGTAAATTATGCCCAGTGGCAGCATATCTTTTCCACCTCTCAGATATTTTTTGTGTGTACATTTATTTATGTGTGCATTTTTATAAAGTTTCCAATGGAACTGACAACAGGCAGGCCAAACTGCAGTGTTTTTCAGAAAATAGAGTTCTTGTTTTCCACATAGCTTCTTCAGACACATTGCTGTACTGTGGCGGGAAGGAAAACTTAATCTCTTCTAGGTGGAAGTGTGATAGATTTCTTCTGTAGGTATTACCTATCCTACACATTCCTGTTTACTTAGGATTTTTCTTTATCTCTAGAGCATCATTTTGGAAGTGTCACTTCTTCTATTGGTACTTTTTTTGTCTTTTTGTGTGTGTTTTTGCTGTCTTTGTGGTATCACTGCATGAACACAGTGGTGTTGCATTACATGAAACTGATTCAACAGCCTGATATGATGAGGCAGAGAAATGACAGGGCATAAAGACTCCAGTACTCAAGTCCTTCAAAACTGGGTGCAGCAATTCTCTGATGATTAAGAAATATTGTATCCCCTGGTGAAAGCAGGCACTTGTGAACTTTCCATTTCTGTGTTGCCAAAGTCCATTAAAAATATCCTAGAATTTATTTCAGATAAGCAAAATTCTTTGCCTACTGGAAGTCATAAATCCAAGGTTCCTGGGGTTGTTTATTTCACAGGAAAGTAGGCTGATTTTTGACTGTCTAAAGCAGTTTGCTCCAAGACAGCTTGAAATCAGTCATATCTACGTATACCACTCAATTCAAGATAGGAAACAACTTTGTGTCACGTCACATTAAAGTGAATGAAGAAAATCTTTTTGACAAGTTGAAATGTTTCAGAAAACCTCACTTCACTAGTTAGATCTCAAAAATGGCAACTTACCAAAACAAACAAACAAACAAACCCAAAAAACTCCAAACAAATAACAAACCACAGTCTTCAGTGGAGAATATTTGAATATTTTCTACTTCATAAATAGGACCTTAGTGGCATTTAAAAACCTCTTTAAGAAAGGGCTTAAGAACTACTGTCATTTCACTTTATTACTCATGTGTTCTCTTGAAAGTTACTTCGAGATTTAATTTAGAAGTCTATTTCATTTGCACGTTATTAAGAATATTCCAATTATTTGGTGTAGGGAATGTGATCTCAGGGCCTTCATGGGTGGTGATGTATTGCAGGAATGCAGAAGATCTTCTGGACAAGGTGAAGAAATTATTTGGTGAGCCCAGTGAGAAAAATGAGGATCTCAAAAATGAGGTCCGGAACAAGCTAGCAAACTACCACACCAAAGTTGATGATGCTCGAGATCTGCTAAGAGAAGCTACGAGTAAAATTAGGGAGGCTGATCGTTTATCTGCAGTCAACCAAAAAAATATGACCATGGTGGAGGTGAGTGCTGACAAGTTGTATCCTTGATTACTTGGAGTCTGATCAAAGTTTGAAGTTTTGCATGATTACATCTTGAAAGAAAAATATAAGCAAAACAATAATATTATTAAAATATAACTATATCTGATGTAATTAAAAGGAAACATGTTCCTCAGAATGAGGAAATACTTTGGCTTTTAAAAGTAGTATTAGTCCACAGCTTTATTAAAATAATATAATCTGCTTTTAAACACTGAGTGAAGGGTACATTGGATTTATTATTCTGGGAGAGATTAAATTCATCCTGGTATAAATAGTCATATAAAATTCAAATCCTGTGCTCAAGATTTAAATAGGAGATCAGTTAAAATCTTTGCTGTCATATATTTGCTTCTAGAAAACTTACACTTTCATCTCCCTCTCCAACCCCTGGGAAGAAGACTGGAGGGGGTATGTGGATATTACAGAGTAATAAATCAAACTCTGTCCTCTGTAGTTAGTAGCTGTTATAAATTATCTCCCTCATAGCAGAGGGGTCTGCTTGTGATTTAATTTATATTGCAGAGCCTTAAAGAGCACATTATATTGTACATTAACAAGCATTTAACCGAGACGTAAAGAGCAGAGTCAATCTAATGAAGATAAATGTTTCAACTCTGTTTGTATCTCAATGAGCTTTTGCCTCAAGTACAATCATGGGGTTAGGGTTCTGAGACCTCAGTTCTCAGCAGAGATTTGTGGGCTTGATTGAATTAAGGAAATACAGTGCTGTAAAGAATTTAGGTGATGTCTTTTCTGTGCATTTTCTTCCCAAAGGTGGATGGATAAAGCTTGGAGAAATTACCTGCTATCTCGATTTTTAAACTATTCTCTGCGTCACAGTATCAGAGTGCCTGAAGGCATCCTTTCCAGCAGTCCTGCCCACCTGGTTGTTTTGCGGAGTTCTTTTGCTTTATTTTGACCAAGAAGCCATCACAACACTCTTAACACTAGAATGCCATGGTCACCCATCAAACTGATTTGTGATACCCCATGGATCTTGCACAGGAAATTGCCAGTTCCTTATTCAGAAATCCATCCTTACTACACAACATGCAGTGTTTTTACTAGTTGGAAAATCAAGAATCCTAAGGTTACTCCAGACCATTACCTTTTATTTTATGTTCAGTAGTTAGTGAAACACTGTAGGAAAGCATCAGAATATTTTGATAAATTTTGCCTTCATAGCCAGGGAAGGTAATTGTCAAAATGAGGAACTTGCATGTCTGGGTACAGATTAGGATTTTGAACTTCTTTCAGATTCATTTTGCAATAGTACTACAGTCAGGTACCTCTGTTATAGAGCAACAAAAAACCTACTGTGTGGGAAGGGGATACAAAGCTGGGGACAGGAGGAGCAGGAAGAGACATCTTACATTATATGTGCTTTATTGTTGTCACTGTCTTCACTCTGAAAGCTCAGAGAATTCCAGCGGTGGCATTGTGGCATGGTTACAAAATGCAGTCTTATATTGAGATTCTGGTACTTGAACTGGCATCCCTGTTCTAGTAAACAAGTCATATTTTTCTTTGTGTGAACACATCCTACAGAAAAAGAAGCAAGCTGTAGAAGATGGCAGGCAAGATGTTGAGAAGAGCCTGCAGGAAGGGAATGATGTCCTTAATGAAGCCAACAAACTTGCAAATGAAATCAGTTTAGCTGTAGAGGTGAGTGCTTTATCATCCTTATCTGAGAATTAGTACAACAAAGCATCATTATGTAAATAAAATATATAATTAAAGTAACAGCTGATTTTTCTTTTTATTTATCAGTGTTGGAATATTTGATTGGAAGAAGTCATGTTTCTACTGCTTTATGGCAGAAAAGCTAGTCTAATATATAAAAATTATAAATTTTGAGATTTAAATGTTTCATTGGATTACATAAAGAGCTAGCTCATCATTTTGGAGGGACTCTGCCTTCTTTTAAAAATGTGGTACTGTGACTGCAGTACTGACTTTAGAGTTGCAGGTGCAGCAGACCCGTTCACAATCTCACTGTGACTCTGCGATCTAGATGTAGATTTATCTGCACAAAAACTGTGTGTGCATATCAGGAGGAAACTTCAGAAATAATTTGTTGCCTGCGGCAACAATTTTAAATCTAAAGAGATCAGTGAGAGGAGAGGATTGCACTCGCATTTTACATAATGTTTTTGAAATTTCTTCCTTAAAAGTTTTATCAATAGAGTTTGAAATCAATGCCTTAGCTACAAAAAAACCCTAAAATCTTGAAACGTCATTGATTCTGGAAATATTTCCATCTTGCATTGAAAATTTTTATACTGAATGGAAAAATGCCTTTTGGAGAAACGGGAAGGGAATCGCTTTGAGATAACTTATTGAAACAGGAATGGCAGGTCTTCAAAAAATACAGTTCTTACTAAGATACTTTAATGAACAAAAATACATTGGAGTCACTCAAAGGACCCTGAAACATGAAATTTCTGTCATTATTTAGTTATTATTGTGGAGCACAATGATAATTTAGTATAACTATGTATGCGTCTACTTTTAGGAAAGAAATCCAATTTAGAGTTTATAAGTTTTTAAACTGTGCAGTTCCTGAATTGTGAAATAAAAGCCTCTACTAAACTCAAGAGAGGCAAGTAGCTCTTGGAATTTTTTTTGTCTCCCCTCTCTTCTCTGGTCCAGCCATTCCTTTATTCTTCCCATATTGGTTTCCTGAAGTCTTAATGCATGGGAAATTTATGGGATAATACCTCACAAGGGAAAAAAATATATAAAGGGCTACAGAGTTCCCGCATTCAGCCACTTAAAGGCCTTTCTTTTGGCATTTTCAGTACGTAGAAGGCGTTGCAGATAAGATACAGCCAATGTCTGATCAGCTGAAGGATAAAATAGATGACTTATCACAAGAAATTCATGACAGGATGCTTCCAGAGAAGGTGTTGCAAGCTGAGAACCATGCAGCCCAGCTGAATGAATCATCTGCCATACTGGATGGGTAAGGCAGCCAAAGACAAAATCATGAAGCGGGTTTGTAAAATTGCTTGACAAAAATTGAAAGGCATTCTTCTTAGACTTCGACATCTGTTACTGGGAGTACACAAATAACCAGTGTTTTATGCAAATATACAACTCTCCAGCTGGTTAATTTGTGTGTATATCTCTTGCAAACCATTTCATGTATCTTGTGATGCTTATAGGCTGCATTAACTGCAAACAGTGCCCTCAGATGCCCTCATAATAGAGTTTAACTTGCCATATGCTTACTGCCATGTTGATGTGAAAAAAAATGAACTTTGTCTTACAGAGCTCACGATGTGTTTTCATAAACACTTGTTGTTAAAAACAAGCAGTATTTTAGGTTTTAAGTTGACCATTTTGGTAAGAGGCCCTTATCATGGTGCTAATTTGTTTACTGTCAGAAATCCCTCATAGTGATGAACAATAACCCCTCTAGTGGTTTCAAAACACTCTCCCAAAATGAGTAGGTAATGTGGGCCAAAATGCTTAAACCTAAGCACAGAAACTTCCTTTTCTGTTTACCACTATCACATTCCTAAATATAAGTGAGAATTGCAATGCCGTTGGTTTATATGACCACAGCCCTTTCAGAAGGATGATACTTTATAACTCATCATGAATATGGTTTCCAGGAAAGAATAGAATGTCAGAGGTGTTTTGGGGTTTGGTTGATTGGTTTTGTGTGTGTTTGTATTTGTTTATTGCTTGTTTGTTAGAGTTTTGGTGGTGGAAAAGGGGAGCATGTCTTTTGTTTTATTGCGAGGTTTTTTTCATTTGGGAATGCAAGTGATAAAGAGTAAGTGTAATTTGCAACAGTAATATTCAGAAATCCTGCCTCTTGGACCTGTCCCCAGCATAGCATCAGAGTTTTATTTTCTCAAAAGCACTGCATGAATAAAAAAGATATTTTATTTATTTTAACATCAGCAGTATGCTCCTTTTTTGCTGCTTACATCTTCTGAATCTACCTGAAGACTTTAGTAACCCACAGACTTGTGAGCAGACGATTAACACATTTTTTCTTGCCAGCATCTGTAATTTCAAGGAAAAGGCACAGAATTATCTCTGATAAAGTATCTGATACTTGTAAAATTACTGACTCCATATACAGTATCATCACACTACTCTAAGTATTCAGTCTAATGTATATTTTGAGTACAAAAAATAATGATAGCTGTAGTTTCCTGAGTTAAAAGTACTGTCTGGTTAGGACACGTCAGTTTTGTGATGCACCTCCGGGCCTGAAGTAGGTGACTGATGTCACATCCAACCATAGAAATGAATTTTGATATAAGTATCCGAATACATGGAAAGTTGGCATGGAGTAACTAAGAAGCAGAGAAAATGTAGACAGAAAAGAATGTTTTTACTCCATAATGAAATGTTGGCAAGACGTATTTTGAGACAGAGGGTTTTATTTATTTTATTTATTTATGCTAAATAGACTTTTTTTATGGGTGTGTGCATGTGCTTCTGTCTTAACACAGGTTTACAGCTTAGCCTTAAGGAGCTTAGCGTAGTGTTTAAAGCTGCATTCGCTGTGGTATAGCAGTACCATGTATACTTCTATCTGATCCAGACATCAAGCTCAGTTACTTAAGATATACAATAAAATATTCAGAATCAAGGACGTTAAAAATTATTTCTAAAAGAAAATTTCTAACGTGGTCAGATAGATACATGATTTCAAAGGAGAAAAAAACGCCAAGGTGCTATGTAATCCTGCATCAGGATAAAGCTGTTAACTTCATGCACTGATATTAAACAGTCATACTTTACAGAAATACGCAGTCTCTATCTATCTTAGGAATTTCAAAATGTATCTGTCTTCACAACTGGCACTTGGATGTCTTTCAGTTAGTACTAAATTTGCTGAAAAATACCATTTCATCTCACAGGAGAAACTGAAGGAGTGCCCCTTCTCTCCGATCACCCCCTAAGGCTTCAAATAGTATATTGATTGATGGTGAGGGTGTTCTCTTGAGAGTTAGAACATGGAACAGTTCATGTATTTAACCTAGAAAAAAAATTGTTGGTTTTTTTTTCCTGTATACAAGGAGATATTAGTATACATTTCTCCCTTACGGCTAATCACCTACTCATGAGTAAAGGTCACTAGTATTTGGCAAATCCAGTTCAGTTCCCTCCCAACCAGAAGGGATTTCTAAGCAGTACCTGAGCTACCAGCTAGCTAGCCGTTCTGGGCTGCACGTTTCTCTAACAGAGCATTACAAAAACTTACCATAGGTTAGTGAGCTCCATTCAGAGCTGAGAAAGGAGACATGCTTTTGTAGGAGTGATGCAGAAGCAGCTTAGTCATGCTGTTTCTGCAGGAGCCCAAAGGGAATCTCTCTCTCTGTGTGTGACTCATGTGGAGTCCAGGGACTATACCTTCCATTCCCTTTGTCTTTCCTGTTGCATTTTGTAGAAATCATTAAATACTCATTGAAACAAAGATTGGAGCCCAGCTGTCCCTGTTCCCCAGAGAACAGATTAATTACCAGGTTAGAGAGTGAATTTATTTTTTTTTTCCACACACACAGAGTCTCAATGCTTAAGTATTTTATACAAGCTGGAATAGGTCCAGCAGGAGTAATCCCTGCCTCCCTTCCTTATGTTGCCATACACCTTGATAGCAGTTTCCCAGAGAGTCAAAAATCCAAGTTCAAATCCATTCTTGTCCAGTTCAAGAGGATTTTTAAGCCCATTTACCCTTTATTCAGGGAAAGAATCATAAACATCAGGCATAATGTATTCTGAGATATGTCTTCAAGTTAATTCTGTAGGTGCGGTACTTCTTTGTAGAAAATATTTGAATATGTCACACAGAGAGAGTGCAAGAAAAGTGACTTCTCCAGCCTACTGTCTAGAAATTCCCCTGGAAGGAGATCAGCTGAGTTCCAGTCCCTGCAACAGGAAATAATATTTGTTTATAATTACCTTTTAATCTAATTGCAGTTATTAGAATGGAGTATTTCATGTAAGTGGAACAAGTAGGAAGGCCATACAGAGGGATCTGGACCGGCTGGGTCGATGGGCTGAGGCCCATTGTATGAGGTTCAACAAGGCCAAGTGCCGGGTCCTGCTCTTGGGTCACAACAACCCCAGGCAGCGCTACAGGCTCGGGGAAGAGTGGCTGGAAAGCTGCCTGGGGGAAAAGGATCTGGGGGTGTTGATGGACAGCCAGCTGAACATGAGCCAGCAGTGTGCCCAGGTGGCCAAATGGGCCAACAGCATCCTGGCTTGTATCAGGAATAGTGTGGCCAGCAGGACTAGGGAAGTGATTGTGCCACTGTACTCGGCACTGGTGAGGCTGCATCTTGAATACCGTGTTCAGATTTGGGCCCCTTATCATAAGAAGGACATTGAAATACTACAGAGGAGGCAATGAAGCTGGTGAGGGGCCTGGAGCACAAGTCTGATGAGGAGCAGCTGAGGGAACTGGGGCTGTTTAGCCTGGAGAAAAGGAGGCTGAGGGGAAACCTGATCGCTGTCTACAGCTACCTGAAAGGAGGTTGTAGTGTGGAGGGTGTTGGTTCTTCTCCCAAGTAACAAATGATAGGACAAGAGGAAATGGCCTCAAGTTGTGCCAGGGGAGGTTTAGTTTGGATTTTAGGAAAAATTTATTCATGGAAAGGGTTGTCAGGCATTGGAACAGGCTGCCCAGGGAAGTGGTGGAGTCACCATCCCTGGAGGAGTTTAAAAGATGTTTAGACGATGTTCTTAGGGACATAGTTTAGTGCTAGAGTTAGTTTATGGTTGGACTTAATGATCCTGAGGGCCTCTTCCTACTGAAATGATTCTGTGATTTTATGATTCTCTGATCCCATTCAATATGAAGCATTATTGCTTAGGTTTTTCATTTTTGTCAGCAAAATTAACATTTAGGATTTGGTTTAGACAGTGAGATCTCCAAACCTGGTGCTTCTGTGTTTGGCAGCCAGACCAAGAAATTAGTTGTTCACAGAGTCTACTTCAAAATACACCAGTGATGATCCCCCACGTTTATACAGTGCCAAATTCATTGAGTTGCCTAGCTCAAAACATAACCTATAAAGCCACATTAAGAATATATGTTATCTGGATTGTAGTGTTAAGCACTGCACTCTGTTTTCTCAGCGTCTGATCCACTTTTATCTCACAGAACTTCCTCTTTTAGCAAACATTGTTTTTATGTCTTTCTGCACAGATAAGATGTGGCATCACTAACCACGTGATGCCAGAACTGAAATCTCAAGTGTAGCATTGCTCTCTAAAGAAATGGCTTAGAAATAGCCTTAGAAATACAAGCTGTTGGGTTTGAAAAAGTAGACTACTGTGTTCTGTTTAACTCTGATAGCAGGTTTAATGGTGTGTTTACTTTTCCCATCCCAACAGAATCCTTGCTGAAGCCAAAAACCTCTCTTTCAATGCCACGCTTGCTTTCAATGCTTATACTACCATCAAGGATAACATAGATGAAGCTGAAAAAGTTGCCAAGGAAGCCAAGGCTCTTGCAAATGAAGCTATGCAAGCGGTAAGAAAAATAAGTAAATTGGGAAGAAGGCTTAGATTTTCTATGGAACTGTGCTACACCTTATCTCAGATCCATGTTTTGCTATCTTATGACTTTATTTAGAGACCCATGCCACCATAGATTCTTGTGTTGAGATGAGAAAGCTATGTCTCTGTCAGAGCTACATGTACCTTCAGGCTACATCTCCATTTGCTCCTAAATCCTATTCCTTATTTTTCTTTCTGTTTTTGTTTATTTTTGTTTATTCCTTCATCTGTCTTCAGCCTTTTGGCCTCTGTCTATGGCTCAAGCCAACAGCTGCTGCAGGAAAGCTTTGAGCCAGAAGTGTAAGTCATTTGAATCTCAATAAAGCTGGTTTATATTTAGTGAATGTTTTGCACACATCTAAAGAACTCCATACCTTAATTAACTCTTCACCCTCTACTTCCATGAAAATGCTCGAAGGCACTTATCTGCACATAGGGTGAACTGTGTGCACCCAGCAGAATTCTAAAAATGGAAAATTGTAGGAGGGGAGCAGAAAGTTTTATTCATAGAAATCATACAGCTTGTTTTGTGAACTCTTTGCTAGTTCTTGCAGAGAAATCTTATTCTCACTGTGATGTGCTGCATGCAAATGTTCTGATGAAACAGAGAGAACTTTTAAAAATAGGATTGTAAAGTAAAGGCAGCTCTCCAGCCTGAGTCATCACAAGGAACTCTTCTCCTGAATACGTATCCTGTGAGCAGAAAACGTTCTGAGCATAGCCAGAATTATTTTTCCTGTCAAATATCAAAAGAGTTAATGGCTAATTTGTAAAAGTCTGTCAGAGAACAACTGACACGCATTTCACAGGCACACAGAAATACAAGGAAATGACATTATAATATGAAATTGCCAAACCCTATATTTGATACAGAAACATATAGGTGAGAAGAAGCAGCATGTAGTTAAAGCACTTGTACATGAATAAAGGTAGCTTGCAGAGAGTTATTTCAGTCAAATAGATTATGAGAATGGTAAAAGCAATCATATGCTGTAAAGGGCTGTATTTAGGAGAGGGATAAAGTGATCTAGCCACTGCACAAAAATGTCAATATTCTTAGGCTGTTACATTTTCAACTTTTATTTCAAATAACACTAATTATTATATTTCTCTCTTGATGACAAAATTTCACCTCACAGATTAGTATGTACTCATTCTCTGTAAATAGTTATTTGTTTCACCGGAACTCCTAATTACACTGCAGAAGTAAATAAGGAGCTTTTTTTTCTGCTCATTAGGATTTAATACAGATAGCTATCTTTTGCTCCTTTGATGATTTGCAGTGAGTGAGGCAGGCAGCTGTTTCAAGGTTTGAATAGGAAAAAAAGACATATATAGCAGTCAAGAAACAAAGGAAGTAATTACAGTATGTCTACAAAATAGCATGTATCAGATGGTGAACTGGCTGATTATACCACAGAGAGAATGGAGATAGAGAATTTGAAAGAGATGGAGGTGAGATGGACAGTATGATGTAAATAGAGGCAAGTAAATAGCAAGGAAAGAGACTAAGATATTATTTACATGAGATTTTAGGCATCTGCATTGCATTTATTCATTAGAAGGAGCTTGGTTTTTATTATGAGCTGTATATGTGTAACAGGGATCTAGTTGATGAAGAAAATGGAGGGAGCTGCTGCCTTTTAGATGTAATTGACTTGTTCTAGAGTAATCAATGGTCTACCATCAAATTGCTGCAGAGCAAGGTAGATTTTTAACTGTTATTTGGTAGATGATCATGTGAGGATTCAGGCCAGATTTTAAAAATGTGTTAATTGTGAAGTTCAGTCATCATTTCGCTATTTTATTTTTTTGGTTTTATGCAAAGACTGTTGAGTGTTCGCTCATCCTAAATGAAGAGCTTAACTGCCAACCAGGTAAATGGAGTACCCTCTTTCTGCAGAAGTTCTTTGGGGCCCTTTTAGCTGAGCTTCAGCTTGGGGGCGGGAGTACACCCTCACTCAGGGCTGTCTGGAGCACTGTGGTTCAAGCACTCTCCCAGAAGGCAGCATTTATGGACTTGAGCGCCTCAGACTGGAAGCCCCTAGAAACTCTTTGGGACCCCATGTCAAAGACAGAGATCATGTCTTTTCCCTCCTTTTGAAAGACATATTCTTTATGAGAGCGGTAGTGGGTGTCTATCTTCTGTAAATGTCTCCTATCTCCAGATGCTAGCAGATAATGGAGAAAAGGGCTGAAGCTCCCATGCATCACCTTTCCTATTGACCAGTTATAATGTTGGGGCAGGAGGAGGAAGATTTCCCAACAGCAGCAAGCTGGTGCATGAACTTGAGATGGTAGAGACAGGACTGAGTTTTAGATTCCACCCTGTACACCACTAGAGCAAAAAATTTTCAAGAGCCTTAGTGATATCTCAGTGGTTTGTTTGTTTTCATTTATAATGGGAAAATTACTTTGTTTTCAAATTAAGCTAATGTTGCTAAAAGCAAGAACGAAAAGATGCTTAAAATCCATCATGATTACAGGAAGCCTGATAAATGACTGGAAAAAAATGTATTAAAAATCTGACAGAAAAATTCCTCCCAAGCTTTTTATGATGGATTTGCTCTCCCCTTTAAAAGCAAAATAAATTTATCACAAATGAGAAATCTCTAGCATTCAAGCAGCTTCTATATCCCATTACTTAGCCAACGCAGTAACTGACTGAAGAAAGGAGTCATGTTAACAGATCCAGCTTGTGTCACACAGATCAGAATCATAGTTTTATCATGCATCTTGAAAAAGTGTGATTATTCTTAATCTTTTTAGAGCAGGCGTATAGGCTAGTAACAGGAACTACAGGTGTTTAGGATCCTAATTCCTTCTTTGCTTTTGACTTTCTTTGTAGTGGTACCCCAAAGGTTATGTTGGGTGTCTAGGTTTCCTTACGTGGTAATGGCATAAAGCTGCTTAGCCATCCTCCTCGTGAGGATGTGCTGTGGTGCAAATCATTCATAACATTTTGGTACTTTAGAATGCTTAGCTGTCTTCAGGACTGGTAAAAATGAGAGTAGCCCTAACTCTTGTGTAGGTGAAACCTTCCGAGAATATAAATGTATGTGAAAAGGATTTAATTTAATAATAAAGAAGAACTGTTTTTTACTGATGTGAATTAGCACTTAGGTATACGAAATACCTTGTATGTGTGTAAGTTCAAGTACATGACTCTCAAAACTGTACCAATGCGTTTACATTGATGCTGGGAGCTGTACCTCTGTATGTTAACGAAATCACCATGTTAGCAAGTTTGGACAACATGGTGCCTACTTCATGTTTCCATCCATTCATCAAACCTCAGAAAAAATTCTTTTCTGCAAAGTCCCCAGCAATTCTTAGTCTGATATGTATTCAGACCGTGCCCAGCATGTGCTGTCAGGCAAGTCTTCCTAGAATGCTGTGACTACGACTGATCTTATTCAAAGTTGCAGCGTGAAGCGTATTTCACTATTCATGTGATAAGTCAGTGATTCACACAATTATCCCTGAGTGATCTAGAGCAATCTCCTCCATCCCAAAAGAGTGCCATAACCCACCAGGCTATGAGTTGAACTGAAGTCTTTCTGGTACTCCTGCTGTTTGACAAAAACAGAGTTCAAGATTCATTGAAATACCAGAAAAAAGAAGACAGAGGGGATATTCTTCCTAAATTCTTTCCTTACCCAAAATTGTCTGCTAATTATCAATTAATAGTGTCTTTCTGTAATTTGATAGAGGTTTTTCTTTTGCTGTTAAACTTTGTTAAATTTTTTGCTAATCCATGGGTAGGAAAAAACAGACCATTAAGGATGATGTATAGTTTCAGTGGCAGCATTTTATATTATATTATTATAACAGCACTTATGCCTCTAAACCACGATTAAGATTGCATTGTTTGGATACGTAATGAGATCCCACTTCTGCCACAAGATGCTACAAGCAGTCACACTGCAGTTGGCACAGGGAGGGTAGAGGCCATGAAGGAAGACGTAGGGTGAGGAGAAGGTACTATCCTCAGGTTATGGATGCTCTGGAAGAGACAGAATTAGAACAATTTGGATTTCTGAATCCCTGTGATTTTCCAGCACATGCCAAATTACTGTCCCCGATTTGATGAACTTCTTGGTTTTACATTGTAAATCTGGCCTTCCGCCTACATTGAATTGAATATAAACTTCTTTAACAGCCAGTCAACCATGCCTAGTCATTTAATAATAATAACAATCATTATTTTTTAAGTCCCTGGTCACAGCGATCACACCCTGGGTTCTGTTGCTAATGGGAAAAGGAACATAAAAGTATTACCTAATTTGACAAGTGTGTTTCCCACAAAATCTGGCCAAGGATTCTTCCTTCAGGAGCAGTCTTTTGCTTAATTAGATAGTGTTGTGGTTTTTTCTGGGTTCATATGTATTTTACCATTACCAATGCTAGATGTATTACATGATAAAATCTATAAGAAACTCATTTTGTTCATCTTTTGAATGTATAGTTTCTGTTGATGTTGAAAGGAATTTGTGTACACAGCTTAATATTTCAAGTGAGCTTGGAAATATGGCAGTTAATGTGGGCCTTACTTCCTAAAATTGCTTAGCCTATTATGAAAACTAAGCATACATTTACATCCCATATGAATGCAAGGAATATTTAGTAGCTATATCTCTGTGACATAGCAACATATTCTATGAGATCTCATAACAAAATCTTGGTTCTAAATTTTTAAAGTATTCAAAACATTCCCAAAGATTTTTAAAAGAAAAAGAAATGGGCAATTCAATATATCGTTTTACAGTGTCGTCAAAAAACAACAATTCAGTAGTATGAGAAATATCACCTCTGGGCTTGCTTATTATATAAATAATGAATAGCAATAATAACTGTGTCATTTAATTGACACACAGTTAATTTTTTGAGTATATGTATCTGCCCTGAAAAATGAAAAGTAGCTGCTGCTTAATTACATACTAGTTACAAGGCCATGACCCATGACTGATATAGAATGTTATCTGGCTGTCAGGAATATTCTCAAAGAAATGCATTCAGTATAATGTGTGACTTGAGTTCAGCCTTACAAACTGAACAGTAAGCAGTTCAGAACCTAGAGCGTTTCCTGCCAACTGAAAATACTAATCTAATTTAGAAAAAATCATTCTATCTATTGATCAATCTCTGCACTGAAGATAGAGGTGGATGGTTTTCAAAAGAAAGATCTTCAAGTAGCACAATATGATGAAGGATGGCTTTTTAGCAATAAAACTCTTTCAGATTAACTGCAGTTTTCCCTTCTTTTTAAACTCTATTTCTTTTATATCATATTTTCTTTTCTCACCTAGCAATTGCAATTCTTGATTTTAACCACAAAGGTTCTCTTGTCAATATTAGAATTTGGATCATCAGATCCAGTCTTGCCTGTAAAGGTACTGTAGCTGCTGTTAGGGAGAAATACAGTGTTGCATGGTGTTGTTATAGCTAGAAAAAAAATACCTTTTTATAAAATTGTCACTGGTATTCCAAAGGATATCTGGTTTTCTGTAAAAACAAGGGAAATTAATAAAATAATTTTGTCTCTTGTAGACCAATATAACGACAGTGGGATATAATGCAGAGCACACTGATGTTCGCTCTTACGTTCAGATGACTGTTCACTTCGATCATGTTTGTGTGTCTTTTATGACTGCAGACTTTCCTGTGTGTCTGACTCTGCTTGTTTGTCTGCAGACATCTGGTCCTCAAGGATCATTGAAGGATGGTGCCAAGAGTTCTCTTCAGAAAAGCTTCAGGGTACTTAATGAAGCCAGGATGTTAGAAAATGATGTTAAAGGTATGTGCAGTATATGGCATTCAGGGCCATCAAATACAAGAACAACATCGGGACACTGCTATGCTTTCAGTATGAAGAAGCCATATCAGCAGAAAAAAAAGTAGAATTCATTATCTGATTTGAAACTGAGCAATGTATCAGCAAAAAAGATTCTCCTGTTTTGGGTCCAGGCATTACTCAGGGATGCTTGTCCCCTCTGTCTGTGGGACAGGAAGCAGGAGAAGGACAGAGCCTTGGTCTTCTCTTGCTAACTACAGTTAGGGCAAGAGTAAGTGAGGAAGAAAGGGGGACGGAAATACTGGTTCTGATTTACTAAATGCTCTAGCAGAAAATTAGTACAAACCCCAGCCCAGCATTAAATTGTTATTCTTGTCAATATAGGAGCAGGGTTTGCAATGCCAGTCAGAGATGCCACATCTTTTCAGGATGCTTATGGGATTGTGCCAGAAAAGGGAAGCATGGGGAAGTAGGATGAGATATTTGCCCAACAGAGATTAATGGCAGGGAATTACTAAGCAGTTTCTTAAAAAATGAAACTAAAAACGTGTCTCTAGAGACAAATTATTATTTTCACACTCATACAAAAAAAATATTTCTTCCTGAAGCATAAATACATTTCTAAATGCAGCTGAAATCATAAAGTTGGTAGATTCCAAACCAAATACTTTGGTTTCCCAGTGAAAAATCAAACATCTTTAATTCGTATTCAATACTGGGGGAAAAAAGTGTTTTGAACTATGCTGTTAGGTGAGATGTAGAAGCTGGTAATTCATGTCAGCCTGTGCGTATAATCTCCTTAATATTTTCTCATCAATAAATGAGAGTGTTATTGGTGAATGCCATAGTGTGAGAAGGTCGGACAGTAGTCAGCATGGACACATATGAGGTGTTTCATGCACACATGAATAATCAGCTGCAGAAATGCAGGATGAGGAGCAATTGTCTGGGTTGCACTTGTATAGAATGAGACTAAAGAGAAACACGGATCATTTGCTGGGTAGAGGTGGAAAAGGCAGATGTCGCAGAGGAAGGCATGAGTAGGAGCATGGATTTCCAAAACACATGAAAAAATGCTTCCGCTCTGTTCAGGGTTCCTAATGCTTTGGATAAGTTACGGTCCACAGTCCTGAGCACTGACCTTCATGAGGGCTGAGGTGCTTTGCAGAGAGTCCTGAAGACATCACGAGGGCTGATTGGAGATCTGTCAGAGGAGAGATGAGGAGAAAGACTGAAATAATTAAAATTTGCAGACTGAAAAAGAGACTGTTGAGTAGGGGCTTAATATTCTTCAGTTATGTCAAGATTTCTCCAAAGAAGATGGGACTAACGTATCTCAATGCACTGATACAAGTCACATATTAAGAAGGTCTTCCTTCCAAATAAAATACAGAAGTACTGGAACTGAGTACTGAGGAGATTAGGGAGATTTGACCTTTGAAAATCTTTGAAAACAGCTTAGATAAACAGCAATGAGGAATGACTGGTGGTCGGAAGAAGAAAAACGATCTTTGGGCAGACATCTGTTCTGAGCTCATGATTCAATGATCTTCTGATCATTGCAACCAAAAGCAGTTTATTTCTTGCATCTTTATCCAGACAGATTGTTTTATATATCCTCTAAGAAAATACTTATTGCAGCACTAATGAAGCATCTGTTTAACGGTACTCAACACTTCTTTCTACACAGCAGTCTTGGAAAGGAATTGAAAAAGTAATTCATTTCAACTAAACCTGAGCAGAAATAAGCGTGATACAATTACCCACTTTCAAGTAGGCCAACACTGAGTTTCACACGTCTGCCTTTATGAAAAATGTAAAATGTTACTGCTTTAATTGCTCTGTTTTTACATATGACAAAGCAAGCAACTTAGGAGCATACAGCATTTGTGCACTGGTATAGTGAAGTCTGAGAGGAGGACCAATTAACTGAGTCCTCCATACAACTATTCTGAAGGTCTTTCATCCAAATACTGGGTAATATTTTGATTAGTCTCGAGAGAATAAGTTCACATTGATAACTTTGTGGTTTATTCCAAATTAGTACACTATAATCCCCTCCCTCTTGTAATTTGAAATTTTGTTGTGTATATTTTGAGAAGCTTCTGTCCAGTCACTGTAGTTCTTGAAAAATTCTTTCATACTAGATACATTATAGTTTAATGTAATTCAGTTGGCTGAAGCTATAATAGAGTTAACCTGGAATTAACCACAAGGATGGGAAAAGCATAGCACCTGAAAACCTATGTGAGAAAACAGATTTAGGACGTGGAAGACATAAAGACAAGAAGAAAACACCTATGATATGATTTTTTTGCTCATCATAGGATCTGAAAATCAAGCTGGGAGGGTCATTGTGTCATGCATCAGAACATTCATGCTAGAATAGTTAAAATACTTTTTATTATTAAAAATACAGATTTTTATTAAACAGCCCACTTTCTCAGGTTTTAACATACAAAATTTTGTTGGCCTCCTGGGACATGAGTTATGAGAAGCATACAGCATAAAGGTTAAGATCCATACAACTTAGAGTCATCTTTTGGCTATAACTACACTTTCATTTAGTTTTGGCAGCTCTAGGATTTCCAAGTGCAGAACTAGTTAACAAGTAAACATAATGTTTAATAAGGTCAGAAAGCATACTATTTCATAAGGTCATTAATTACATTTCACTGTCACATGCTAAAAGTTTAAAACATTATTATTTTCTTATAGCAGCTCTGAGAAAAAAAAATGTGTCTGCAGTTACTTGTAAATCTTTGATTTATATTAGGGTGCTCTTTATTGTGACTTTACTGCTAGATTCAGTACAGATTTAGGGCTGGAGTGGCATATTTCAGTAAATATGTTACAGAATACGACAAAACGATGAGGGGACACCAGTGGGCAATTTAAGTAGCATGGCTGAAGTAATATGCATAGAGATGCTGCTAGTGCCACTTTTTGGGGTGAAAACTACTGAAGTTTGCCGTGGCTGGTGGCTCAGAAATGCTAAAATTCTGGTGCTGCCTTTTCCCTTCCTCTGAGCAGACCAAACGCCACAGAGTGGAGTCCTCAGCTTTGTGTGCTGCCCAGGCAGCTATCACAGAGTAATCATGTATTCCAGGGAGCACAGGGCCCTGTTTTCGAAGAGAAATAGAACGGTATCTGTACTTGGATATGTGTCAGTTCCATGTGCCCACAAGACTGCCCAATTTAACCCTAAGAAAAGATGTATTACAACCTCAATACTTCAGAGATTTTTGTAAAAAGTATGTTGTGCTCCCATTTTGCACCAATGAGAAGTCGAATTGATCACAGTTTCATAATTCAGCAGTAGAGGTCTAAACGCTCTAAAGATTCATAAAAGAAGCTTAATGCAAGCAGGGAGAAGTGCTTAAAAAGCACATATTAGACCTTTGTCTGTGTTCTTGCCCCATACTGAAGGGTAATGAGATGGAGCTTTCTTAATGCTCTCTGATACATCTCAGACATAAAATGCTTCATACAGACAAACATTCTGAACTTTTCACAGTATGCCTTTTTGCATCTGATAAAACATGGCCATGCTCCACAGTGTGACCCACAGAGATCAGTTAACATTGTGCCCAGAATGCAGATGAATAAAGCGCAATGACAGATTTCTTTTTTCTCCACCCCTCTTTGCTCCAAAGGGGTGAAATTACTAGTATTATGAGCATAATCCCCTCTGGTTGTTTTGGTGTTTCTAGGATAGAAAGTAAGAATCAAGTATAAAAGTAATAAAACATTATTTTCTTTAGATTCTTACAAAGCCACCCTGTTCAGAGTCTTGACTGGAAGTGCGGAATGGATGATGGGTACTCTATGAAGACCTGGTAGGCAGAAGTAATCATTAGTTTAAAATTTGTCTGTCTGCACTACAGGTAGTACATTAGTTAAAGTAATGAAGACCCATAAGCCACTCAACTAATATACACTCCAGAAATTCAGGCAGGGCTGTGATGGAGGTGGGAGTTTTTTCTTGCGACATTATGACTTTCCCCTGATTTGTGGCCAATTACCCTAGTTATAAAATGGCTGTTAATCATGGAAATGTTTTATATTACCACCAAAAACTGCTGAAACAGTCCTTACAAAGCAAAGCCTCTGACAGAAGCTATTAAAATAGTGATATAGTCATTTATCTCTTTGTGGGGTTAGAAGTTAGAAGGAAGAGCCCTGGTGGGAGAAGCAAAATCTGTGTATAGTGCTCTGACTAGTAAGGAGTTCTGAAATTTTGGCTACGAATGAGTGGATGCTGCTGCCTGCCAGCTTCATTCTCCCTGTGCCTTGAGGGGTTTTCAGTTTGCCAGGAGCAATTTTTCTTCCTTATAATTTTAAATTTCCTGTTTTAAAAAAAATACCTCAGTGCAGATTTGGGAATACATACAACTTTGTCAAAGCCGATCAATGAAAATAGAAAATAAGATGTATAAACTCATCTTCAGTTGGAGACTGCTGTCAAGTGGCTACTGAAATTTAGCTCATGTCATTTCTTTTGCTTAAGAATTGACAACTTGTGAAGGACTTGTCTTGTCTGACAACATGTGCATATTTTTAGCTAAAATATTTTCCAGATGATAGGCACAGCTAAATCCCTTGTTTGTGTATTCTCCTCTGCTTTGTATTTTTGCTGACCTGGCATATTGCAATCAGCAAATTGTTGCATTAGTTTGGTGACCAACATAATATACATACAAAAACTGCAGTCAGTGCTGAATGTAGTCTTTATAAAAAGTTAACCATCATTAGCTGCATTGCTCTAGTTTTCTCTCTCTCCCCTGTTTCTTCTTAATGCCAGTTTCTAAGTCTTGCGTGTTTTAGGAAAAAAAAAAAAAAAAAAATTAGCTTGTGACCCATCTACCTCTTTATAGGATGAGACTGGGGGAAGCAAGAATACTGTTTGGAAGAAGCAAAACAAAGATAACAGAAAGGGTTGAGCATGACTGCCAGTTCATTTGTCAGTATTCAGTCAATAAAAGCAGCTGCATATATTGTTCCTTGATAGATTTCCACCTTTATTCTGGTGTGGGACATATGTGGTGGGTAGCACAGCCCTATGGGCAGTTTCGCACGGAAAACTGCATTTGGTCATACTACCAGCAGAGGTCTGTTTCCACTAGCACTGCAGTGGTTGCACATCATCAGTAATTACCCAGTGCCACAGATCTGCAGACACTTCTAAATACTTGTCTCTTGTAAAAATAGATCACTGCATATAAATTGTAATTACGTAAGTTCTTAAGTGAGTTCTTAATGAAACATATGAGTGTAGGGATTATTTCCATTTGACTTATTTCAGTTTATTCACTTAGAGGAAAAGGGGATGATGCTTAGTTCTGTAATATGCTGTATTTAACCATGGAAACGGAAACTGAAAATCTTCATTCATGTTAACCAAGCCAGAACACCTAAAGGCCCATGCCTCCAAAGTCCTTCAGGATCCTGGTTACTCTTTAGTTTCAGTGATACATGAATTGTTTTGTTGATTTGAACAATAAACAGTGCATTGATTGGCATCCTATGCCATCTCCAGGCAGAGCTAATCAAGTGGAAACAGGACTGAGGGAAATTTGTCAGGATACTCCTCAGCCTACACTTTAATGTGGATTGACAGTGCCTGACATATTTCAGTGCAGATGCACTAACCTCTTCCAAATCAGAGAACCTCTGTAGTTTGGAGAAACTTAGATTGTAGCTGCTTGTATTTTGTCGAGCTTCTATGATGAACTGGAGGATCTCGGGGCTTCAGATCATAGCTCCAGCATTTTTCATAAATGCTAATAAGTAAAGGATGGGGAAAAGCTGAAGTGAAGTCAGTTCAGCTAGTGATTCATACACTAAATTAGCTCAGTGGTTAGTGAAGAGGCCATCTGGATTACAGGATGGGAAGTTACTTCAAAATGTATCTTCGCATTAATATCACTTTACAAACGAACAATTTCCTTGAAAAGCTGACACAGGCCTTAGTATCTCCTCACATGTCTTTGTGTAAGACCCTCCCTCGTGGCACTTATTTATGGCTTTATTATTGTAATATTTTAAAAAGCACAGTTAAAATGAATTTGAGGGATTAGAAGAAAAAAAGAGTAAACAGGTGAAGCCTCATTATTCAGTATCAGGAGTTCTAGGGAAACTTGCCTTATTAAAATCCCTAAAAATCAGTTGCTGCTATGGTTACAAAGCTGAAAACAGAAGCCTGGAAACATGATTCATCAGAAAAATAACCAGGTGATGATTACCATAACATTGGATCTGGCAGAGTAAAGACGATAAAAAAGAGATAATTGAAGACTATGGAACAAAGTACACCACTACCGGAAATGAATCAAGTATCTCCAAACTTCACGCTTCATAAACACTAACATTCCAAAGGCTACCAGAGACACCAAGGAAATATCAGGCAGACCATAATTTCAGAATTAAATGGAGGAAATTAAAACAGTTTTGTTGATACTACTGCTTGACAAGGAATTAGCTCGGATAAAGTCTCAGGGCATTAAAGAGCAGGATCTCATGAGTTCAGCCTAGTTTAACAACATCACATTACCAGTAGCTTCATTCATCAGTGGAGACAAAACCTGTCATTTAACAATAAAGATGTTTTTGAGGAGAAGTAAAATTTTATAGTTTATATGAGTCTTTCTAACTGTTAACTATGACTCCTACAGTTCATACAAATGTCCTGTTCCCCTGCAGGGCATTTTGCAGGAATGAAGGCTGACCTCCAGGCATTCCTGCAGTCCTGTGTGTTGCTCTAATTTAACTAGAGCAAATAGATTTCTCCCTGAATGACATTTCAAAGCATCTAACAACAAAAGTATGATGCTCATTTAAATTCTACCACTATTTCAGTCTTGCTGTAGTCTTGGAAAATTTAGTTAATGATTTCTTGAGGGTAATACACATTTTGTTTGATTTGTTTTCTCATTACAAATTGCCTTTTGCACATCTAGTATTAGAAGCCTTACATTTTAGAATTTGTGGAACGTGAACTACAATCCTTCATTTTAATCCATTATTCTGTTTATTCTCTCACAAAAAGGTTACAGCCCTGATGCTGTTGGAGTTGCTGGAGTACCAATGATACATCTAAATATTGTGCCTTAATAAAAAGAGAGATGCTTTTTGCTTTTGACAAGTATGTGACTATGATTCACCAGGAAAACTAATCTCCAGGTTTTTTTCCTGTCTCAGTATCTACTTGGATAAGTACCCAAGAAACAGGTGTTTGTTTTCAATAACCTGTTACATATTTGAGGTCACAGTCATACTTTGTATCCTGAGCTCTATTTCTAGAAATTTTCTCCTTTCCCACACTATCAAGCACAGTGATGGGCATGCCTGAAAGGTGAAAAATCACCAGCTGTCTGTTCCAAAGAGTTCCGTACTGATATGAAGAAATCATTAAAAATGCCCCCTAAGACAGTAGTTTAAGCATTAACTGGCATTTTCTGTGCCCAACTTTACTTCTAAATTTTGAAATAATGTCTGTTTAAATAGCCATAAAGCTTAGCTTGAATCTCACTTTTGAGAGTTTGAAAAATTATTGCTATGCTGAATACTGTTCCAAAAAACTCCATCATTTCTATTCAAAGGAACTGCTGAAGAATAGGAACCTACTTGTAAAGGGTAACATCAGTTTCATCTGTAACGCACCAAATATGACACACCTGTGCTTTTGATTTGTATTAGTTCTTCAGTTTGAACAAATTCTTAGCTTTGGGTTTTATTTGCTAGGTGGGCTTTTTCCTCCAAATTTTAGTATGTTTATTTCATAATAACCTGTTGATAGTATATTCTCGTATTGATGATCAGTGCTAGGGTGATGTCATGTGTTTTCCTCAGGTGTTATGTTAGCATTGGTTATCTTTGAGAAAATCCAAGAGAATTGGGCTCTGGCCAGTCTAATTGCAACACTAAGTTGACCTAATCTATCTTGCCTCTTTCACGCTATCTTCGACTCATTCATCCCTGACAGCCCCCTTAAGAAGAAAATTTCACCAGCAGCTTAATCTAGGAATCAAGCTATGACTAAACATCACACTTGAATCTATCAGTGGGTCGTTGTGTGAATTTGCATAAATCATATCATCTGTGATTGTCATTTTTTTCTTTCCTCTGTGCACCTTAGGAAAACCCTTGGTAAATATACAGCTATGCAAGGAACTTGAGCATTTAGATACCATGGAAGTAGAAAACTTAAAGAAAAAGAAGATTATCAGGGAACCCTACAAACACTTCTACTGGACTTCCTTCCTTACACAATACATCTTATGCATTTTAAATTATGTGTAAAGAAAGGACAGTAGAAACAAAGAGTTAAAACTTCTGTACTATGTGCACTTTTCACAGAAAAAGGGGATAACCTGGACAGCATGCGGAAAAGGCTAAAAGATGCTGATGAGAAGAATTCCATTCTCCTGAGAGCTCTGAATGAAACCTTTGGAAAGCTGTCAGCCATTCCTAATGGTAAGCTGGAAAAGTGCTGTAACACTTGACTCATCCTTGCTCTTCTGTTTCACTTTCCATCGCTTAACATCTGTCTGTTTAATCTTTGCCTGTGTCCACACTGTGTCCGCTTTGACCATTGGCCGCTGTAGTAAGACAAAGATGAGCAATGTGAGAGAGAACTGAACTGAAAATTAATACCTGGTATCGGTATTTCAGCATGGTAAAAGGTACCATGCTACTGCAGGTTGCAAAAGGTTTCAGAAAGAAAAGAATTAAGATATCTGGAATTATGATACAATCTGAGACAAACAGTATTTTCTTTAAACGTGAAAAGACTTTTTATGAAACTGTTTAATGAACCATTATAATTTAACTAGTATAATTTAACCCAAGAAGAATGAAGACTTACTGACTTTACAGAAAACACAGGATGAAATTTGCTGTGTTTTGTCTTACCTTTCTACCACACTCTGATTGATTTATACTGCAGTATCGTTTCCAGTCATTGTTTGGTGTTGTATATCTTTTTTAGACTGTAAATTGCTTAGAACTGGGACAGGCTTTCCTCGATGAACTCTGAAATTCTATGCACACTTGTAATTCTATATAGCCAAAAAGATTTCTAAAAAATTGGTAATACACATTAAAATCCCAGAGTTCTGGGATGTTAGCTACTTTGTGTTGTGATATTGAGAGACAGGGAGCTACAACGTAGTTTCATTATGATGGACAGTGATAAACTGAATGTTTGTTTTAGAAAATAAAAAGTTTTTTAGCAATGTAATTCGCTATGACTTTTCTCTCCAAGAAGCACTTTATAAACTGAAGATATACCTTAAGGAAAGTCTCTAAAGAAAATCCATGTTCTGTGTGATTTGTGATGGTCTGGAAGGTTCAGACTGCAAATGAAAACTTGGAATGAAAAACAATTTACTGTTCATCTTATACATTTTTGTGGCTTTAAGATTCCAGATAACTGAAAAGTTTTGGTTTAGATTTGGTGATCCTTGAAATCAGGCATTCACAAAAAATTGTTTTAATGTGTCATGTTCATACCACTTCCCTGGTTTTGGCCACATGACTGTTTCTCTTCTTGTGCACAGATAGAGGTCTCAGTCAAACACAATGGACCTCTAAGGCCAGTTAACTTAGGACGCAGAATAATGAATATGAAACAAGAAATATGAAATATGCAACCATTAGCAATGTAATAAACTCCTGTCAGATTAGAGTTACAGGGTGCTCACTTTTGGGACAAGGACATTCATATAAACAGGCGGATATGTATTAAGAATGAAATTCAGAGCAAATAAATGGCATGGATAAGAAAATGCAGTAAATTAGTTGTCCAACAGGGAGATAACCAATGAGGGTGAGAGGGAAAATGACCCTGTCATATATCTTGTTCTTCAAGGTTTCAAGAAAGCAGAGCGCAGCTTAAATTAATAATTCTTGTCTCCATGTTGTACCAATATCCAAATAAAAGCAGAAAGATTCAAAATGGGACAGATGGGTAGATCACCTCAGGACAAGGACCAACATGTGCAGGGATAGGCATGATTTAAACTGTGGCTGAAAATAAATACAATTTGTGTGACTAACAGAGAGAAGTAACAGAGTAACTCCAACTTTCACTCACCAGAAAGATGCATGACCTCTAATAATGGTCTCAAAAAGAGATACTTAGATATGATGAAAAAAGGAAGTGAAAAAGGCAAACAGGACTCTCTGTTCTTTCACTTGTCAGTATTGATGATGATAATGGTTTATTAAAGGTTCAGTTGTAGTTTCAAGGTGCTATTGTATTTTGGGGGCTTTTCATCCAAAACTTCAGAAGTAAGGGTGGGGTTGTTTAGAGCCCAGGTGTAATATATCTTCACTCAAGAAAGTAAAAAGGGTCATGTAACTCTCTGGTATGCAGCACAAACCCACCAATTCTCTATGCCCTTAGGAAGCATCATGTGCTTCCCAAGCTCCAGGCTTGTTTGCATCAGATGTTCCACAGATGGAGAGGGACCTACCTAGGAGGCCATTTGGAAACCTATACTGTTGATCCCTTGAAATGGAGAAAATGTCGATGTTTCCCATGTCTTCACAGTCATGGAATCAGGAATGTGCAACCTGTTTCACACAAATGTTGTTATAAACTAACTCTTATCAACTATCTCTTAGTCAAAAATGGAAAGAAAACACAAACTCCTGTGCTTTCCTCACTACTGTAACTCAATCTGTTGACTTCACGGACTACCACAGGAAGCCCCAGTCAGCATGAAAAGTGGTTGTTTCAGGGGTGTCCAAACTTCTGAGCTGCACTCCACAATTCTCATGTGTCTGAGGGGCAGGAGGATACCTTGGAGAACACAAGGGGAAAGCTACTCCATGAAGAGTTTCAAAGGAAGCAGGTGGCAAAACAGGTTTCTGTGGGTCCCCTGATGCCATGGTAGTGTGGTGGTAAAGTGGGAGTTCACATAGGTTCCCTTGCACACTGGAGAATCTACCACAACATTTACTGCTTGCTCACTTCCTCCCATCCGTGGGAATTCAGAAACTTTGGCAGCTCCCTCGCCCAGCACAACCTGTGCTCCTGGCTCATCATGTGATGTAATCCCAGCATGGCAACAGCACCTGAGCTGTTCAACACCTGTGTGACATGTTTAAAAACAACACAATTTACTAATACAGGATTTGGATAAATACCTCCTAGAATACCCAGCTGTCTGTTTTATCGTTTATCAACAGCAGAATAAAAAACATTCCAGATTTGAATGTTTTCACCACAAAAATAGAACATTCATTTCTGTTTTGCAGGCAGAGAGGTGGGGCAGTAGTAGACTAATAGTTTTGCTCAAGGTCACCGAGGATGTCTTTGGATGTATGTGATTAATTCAGTCAATGAACCCGTGGTGTCCCCATTCACAAGATTATTTGTCACAGTTTCAGCTGAACCGCATGGAGTTAGATTTCTGTACTCTATACATCAGAACACTGAAAGTCCTATTTCTATTATAGGTATCAAATATTATATCTGACACTTGATCCGAGGTTAACCAGTGAGTCAACAGCAACAAAATTGCACAAAAACTTACCTAACAAAAATTATTTGTCCTTTACATACAAATGGAGCTGGAGCATCTTCTCTTCTTCAGGTGTATTTCATGTCAAAAAAAGACATAAAGGGCTAGACTCTGCAATCCATGCTTACAGTTAATAATGTCTTACTATATGTGAAGTAGGAGCACTCAATGAACTACACAACACAATTTAGGATGATAGAATTTTGACCCAACTTTATTCTTAAGATGTGTGAAGGAAACTTCTGTACTCTAGGCCATTATTTCATTATTGTTTTCTACCTACAGATACAGCTATAAAGGTACAGGCAGCCAAAGACAAAGCAAGAGAAGCCAACGATACTGCAAATGATGTCCTGGCCCAGATTAGAGACCTCAACCAGAATCTCCTGGGCTTGAGAAACAACTACAGTAATCTTGCAGACGACGTGGCAAAAACAAATGCTGTTGTGAAGGATCCTGTCAAAAACAGTAAGATCTTTTTTGGGTTGTTTGGTGGTGATCTTTTGTTCGGTTTGTGGTTTTAATTTCACATCTCAAAATGGAACAGAGGCACTCCAAAATTTCACTCACATAGCATTACTACAGTATGCTGGGATTAAAGAATCTCTATCACGTCTATTTTCTGGACCTTATATAAAAACATAATTTTAAATCTTAAGGACTGTTGCTAGTAGTTGGAAAAAAACTAATGTTAGCAGGACCGACATGCAGAGGAGGCAAATAATCAACAATTCACCCCTTGATTCAAGCAAAATTCCATACACTAACCCTGTCTTCAGTCAGTCAGATTATCAATTCTGGGAAAAATGCATGATTTCTTTCATATACATTACTATTTTTGGTAGAACACTTTAAGAAAGAGAGAAAGGAGATTTTGGGAATTTTTTTTGTATGCTTTTTTTTTTTTTTTACAGTAAATTCTGTTAGCAAATGTTACAGATTTTTTTAGCATTTTCACTTTGGTTATGATGCATAAGATTTAATTCTAAATTACAACACATTTTATGGTATATTACTAGAACATAACATGTAGGAGTATACAGCCAGGGCTGACGACATAACCGGAGTGTCTTTATAAAATTACTGAAGGACTGATTTCACAGCTAACCTGGGCTCCCCAGATTGTCATCAGCTTGATGAAGCTGGGCACCTGAACACATTCAGTTTAGGACGTTGTCATTCTCATTCTGTGGATAAATATCCTCTTCAAATTGTAGCTGTACCAGTGAAAGAAGTTAATCCCAGTGGCTGTTTGTCACTGCCCGCCTGCTGCAAGTGCCTGATCCCTCATCAACTGAGATACATGCGTGAGCCCAGGGTGTAATCCTCATCAGGCAGACTGATCCATAGGAGTTTAGAGAATATGAAAAGTAGTTATTGATTGAAATAGCACAGTTAGATTACGGCAGGTTATGGAACAAGCAGATCTATGAGGTAATGACCTCTGGCAGGGTAGTGATGAACAACTGAGAAGTGGCTTGAAAGCAGTCATTTCTTGGCACTGCTGGGTCTAGACTAGTCCACCTGTCCCAGAGCAATTATTCTAAGACTATGTGTATGTTAGCATTTAATTGAGATTAGGAGCAATAATTTAGAAGTGATCTCTTGATTGTCCACAGTCACCATTATTTGGTTCACACTGCGGGGTGGGCTTAACACTTGCAAAACTCTTTCATGTCAGATGAAACTTAACTGGAAGATGTTATTCAGAAGCGCATTTTTACCACTCTTCAACTGCTAATGGGTACTCAGATTACGGAATGAGATTAAAGTAAATGCAGAGTAAACCACTCCAAATCTATATAGTGTGTATTATGACACTCACAACTATGTGCTAAAGTAGAAAGTAAAGTATGTCAAAATTCAGGCTCTGAATTCTCATTATACAGCTGTGCAATAAATAAATAAAAAAAAAAAGGTAATAAATTTTTTCTAGGCTAATCCTGTGCCTTAATTTACTTTACATTTGTGTTTACATCTTCAAAACATTTCCTTATGTTATCTTCTGTTTTTTCTCTTTTTGACTCCATATCTTGCCTACAGAAATCAGTACGTACATTTTCTTTCTTACTGCTTTTGTTGGGCCTTTTCCAGTAAATGATGATTTGCTGCTTACCACCACAGCGTCTGCATGGTGCTCTACATTTCACATTCACTGAATAGTTAAATAGTTTCTTTTTGAAGGCTCCAAAATAAACTGACTTGGTAACTAGTTTCACTTCTGTGAAACCTTAAGAAGCATCTTGAAGGTTTGGTATCAGTGTCTGGGTGACTATTCAACAACTAGATATCCAAACTTTCATGCTTTATCTAATAATAATAATTATTATTGTTACTGTTATTGTTACTGTCATTCAGTATACATTATTCTGGTAAATGCAGGTTTGTCTCTTTCCGTGTCATTCACACAAGCCCATACCCTCATCCTTAGCTCTACTGATGAATCGTCAAAGAGGAGGCATTTTTTGCTCATTGTTTGTGTAGAGGCATCAAAATCATTTGAAGCTTAAAGAAAGAGAAAATATATCCTTGTGAAATTATTAAATTCACCTGAAAAAATTAAATATCTGCAGGTTACTGCCACTGGTTTTTAATCTGCTTTCAGTACACATAGAGAATTTTAAGCTTGTGACCAGAATAAAGCCATTTTCTAGTTGTGGCCATTGTAGTTAATTTAAGAATTAACTTCAAGTTAATTCTAACCCTGTTTCAGAAACTACTAATAAAAACTAACCAGTTTTCAATAATCTAGCATTTTTCTTCAAATCAGAGTTTAAAAAAAAAAAAAAGGAAAGGAAAGGAAATATTTCATTTGTAAGTCTATTTTGCTACAGAAAATGTTTTCCATTAGCATCACCCTGACCTGAAGCACAGTTGCTGCTTCAAAATCCTTCTTTAACACCTGCATTTGCTGCTGTTGCTACTTTAACTTGATTCTAAATATTCTTAAATTATTCAGCTAGCTTCCTGGTCTGTGTGCACCTCATAGTAGCATATACAATTGCCTGACTATTGTGTATGCAGAATTTTCTTAGATTTTATTATTGCAATGTATAATTACACTCTGAGACTATTCTCTAAAAGTCTACCTTGTTCTTTCTTATGAAGTTGCTGATGCAGATTCCAGTATTAAAACCCTAGAAAAGGAAGCAGATCGCCTGCTAGATAAAATCAAGCCAATCAAAGAACTTCAGGATAACTTAGGGAAAAACATTTCTCAGATAAAAGAGCTGATAAACCAAGCGCGGAAGCAAGCCAATTCGGTAAGCCTTCTTTCTCAGTAAGATGACCTTTTGAGTATTGATTTGGTTTTATTTTCTACTTTTCTGTTTCTTTTCCACAAGGTGAATCCTTTCTAAACATGTGTAAAGGAAGCAAATAATATAGTATAATTTCTCAGATAAAAAGAGAATATTCTGATGATTTTCACTCTTGTGTCTTGTTTCTTCATTTAAAACATGTCCTTGTTAAATGGATAACATCTGTGGGAATGTATCTGGAAAGGTTATTATTTAAGACGTATGGTGAATGATAGTACAGCAGAAGAGTCACACCACCACTGATTTTTTGTGAAAACAAAAATGTATTTTTTTGCCTCAGCACTGATATTAAGCCCCTGATTTCATTGCATAGAACTTACATTACCTGAGAATGACTCCATCTCAAACTCACTGAAATTGCTGAGTGTATTTTCTTTTCCTATATTCTTGACTTTCTTTGTTCAGTCACAGCTCTGAGGACTCAAACTTGAGTCAAGAATGTATTTCTAGTCCATTTAATGAGTTTGGAGTCCATCTCCCTGACTCAGTAGTACTCTAAACTTGAGGATCAGCTGGTTAGTAGTAAAGTTATTCAGCTTCTGGAGCAAAGGAAAAAATTATTGAAGACAGTACTTAAGAAAACTTCCTGAAAATTGGTTGAAAAAAAAGAATCTACAGAAAATAGGATCCTGGGGAAGAAGTGTATTCCATATACTCAATGAAATTTGCCCACGATAGAAAGATAGGTGTGCTGGTTTCACTGAAAATGGGTTAATTTTCTTCATGCAATTAGAAACCTTTCTTTTTCATAGCTAGCATGCTCATTATTTGGACTTAGTTTGAGAACAAGAAATAACACCCCAGCACAGAGTTAATGTTTTTAATTGTTCTGGTCTGAGAGCCAAGGATGTTCTGAGCCCTCTGCCCACAGGTGTGAGGCATTGAGGAAGGGGGGCAGAGCTTGACTGACATCCAGACTGATCAATGAGAGTATTCCATCCCATCATGCTTCATATTTAAGGAGAGGTGGGCCTTCTGCTTTTTTCTCTCTTTCTCTCTCTCCCTCTGGGGCGCAGCCGGGGGAGTTTCAGTTGGGACGTTTAGCCTGGCTTTTTACCATTTTGCAGAGGCCTGTGTGCTCTTCTGCCTTTTTCCTCTCTTTTCTCTCTTTTGGATTGGCTATTCAGGACTGGGATATCACTTCCTGGGACTGGTTGCTTAGTGTGGACGGAGTTCGTGGGGAAATTGCCTTGAGTATCTTTTATTTCTTTTATGTATATATATTTACTAATAGTGTATTAGTATTTTGTTATTTTATTAAACTGTGTTTATCTCAATCCAGGTTTCTCCCTTCCCTTTCGATTCTCTCCCCTACTGGGGGGCTTGGGGGAGGGCGTGAATGAGCAGCTATGGTGGTTGTATTGCTAGCTTGGGTTAAACCACAACAGGCTATGGTGATGATATGTTTTTTTTACATTCATCTTCTGTCTGAAGGCTTTGAAGTACTTAACTGCTCAGCATTTCTGAGATAGGGAAATAGTGAGTTGGGTCATATAATGGATCTCCTTTCTGACGAAGTTTGCCCTAAGCATAAGGTGATAGCACTATGTGCATCTTCTCTAAAACATGTCTAACTAGAATTGAAATACAATTGTACTGTCATTATGTCTATGCTGGCATTATGAAGGCAAACAGTATACTATTTTTATGTATGCTCAGAGCCTGAGGAAAGTAGCACACATATCCAAATGTGTATGTCACTCGGCTGTAAAAATCAAAGTTATGAATACCAGCTCCAGTAGGGGCAATGTAAAAGCAGTGATAGACACAACTGTTGGTTTAAAAATAATTCTTAAAAGGTATCTTAAATTGGCATATTCAAAGATATTACAAGGAAAAAATAGATCATCCTGCCTATCTGATAGCAATATGCTGTGATCCCTTCAGGAGTGCTGCTTGTTTTCCTGGCTGCATCTTCTACTCATAGGCTATCTCTGCTGCTAGAATTCCACCATTGCTTGTGTTAGACCAGTATCTTCTAGCTATTTCTAAAACATACAGTTAGTCCTTTTAAATCTGAATGCCAGAAAGAGCTTCTATTGCCTTTTAATAAACAATCTCAGAAGGAAAATTCCATTTCTACCTCTTGTGCATATTCAAGCAACTCCCTGGTACCCATAACAGAGAAATGGGAAAGAACAAAGAAAGAAAAAAAAAAAGTGCAATATCCTTATCATTATTTGGAAGCAACTGAAATTATTTCTGGAATAATAAGCAGTAAACTGAATTCTTTCTGCTATGCTTTTTTTGAAGATCAAAGTGTCTGTTTCCTCTGGAGGCAATTGTATTCGCACGTACAGACCAGAAATAAAGAAGGGAACATACAACACCGTCATTGTCAATGTGAAGACTGTAGTTGCTGATAATCTGCTTTTTTACCTTGGAAGTGCCAAGTTTGTAAGTCTGTCTTCTGCTTTTCTTGTCAGGGTTGCTCAATCAAATCAGACTACTGAGAAATACAGAGGATGAGAAAGTTGCTTTTTTTTCCTTCTAGAGGCTTCAAAGCAGTAGTAGAGGGCCTAAAATAATCTGGACATGTACTGCGTTTGGTATTAATATAGGGACTTCTAAAATATGACCAGCAAATATATATATTTTTTTAATTTCAACTAGATATGAAATGGGAGACTTGTACATGCTCTACATTAGAGCTTTAAAATTCACAGTGCAACCAGGGTAATTTTTGAGTCAGTTGTGAGTTTTCTTTTGGGATTGAAGTAGCTAATCGTTTTGCATCTGTCAAAGCTCTACCTTTGGCTTAAGATTCTTTGTTTGAACCAACAAAAGCAGGAAAAAGAGAATCTCATTTTAGATCACTGTGAGATTTTATGTTGATACTTTACTGTCCCTATATGGGTTTCAGGTGCCTCATTAGACCTTCTAAAATGTGAAGATTCTGGAAAACTTCCTTTAATTAAAGTATGAGATTGTTTCTGTTTTCATATTTTACATGTAGACTGACTTCTTGGCCATAGAGATGCGCAAAGGGAAGGTGAGCTTCCTGTGGGATGTGGGATCTGGTGTTGGACGGGTGGAGTATCGAGATCTGACCATTGATGATGGATTTTGGTACAGGATTGAAGCCTCTAGGCAAGTATATATTTCACTTGTGAGATTTGGTTCCTAAAGAAAAAGGACTGAATTTAGCAAGTTCTGCTGCTAATCCACTGTCTGCTACATTTGAAACATGAACGTTTTAAAAAAAGATGACGTCATAAATGTGAGAAATTTTGGTCTGGTTTCATGAAAGCTTTTGAACCTACGTCCAATAGTGTATACACTACAATTACTGTCAAAATAAGAATTGTTCTGTGTCAAGAATTTATTTTCATCATACTTCCCCTCCAGCATCAATAGTCTGTGACTGCTTATATTCCCTTTTGTTTACCTATCACTCTCTCAGTTCTCTTTTTCAACTAGCTTCCTTTTAAAAACAGTTACAGGTTTTGGCACTCACACAGATAACTACTATTCCTTTCTCCCTGAATTTCAAAGAGGAGCACATTTTCTGAATTTCTCGTTTTGATACAGTACTTCAATGGTCTACCATACACCAGTATCTTGATTCTTACTCAAAACACCGTTTCCGTAGGCAGAATGTCTCTTCAAACTGGAGATATTAAAAAATACACGGTTTATGAAAAACCAAGGATAAAAACTGAAATTATAGTTTCCACTTTGAGATCAGTTTTGAATGCTTTTACACTTGAGAAATATAGATACTTTAATATTAAAATTTCACATTTGTTACCTGAAGCTTATATTTTTCGTTCAAATAGCAAACACATGGCATATGGTATAGTAGTTACAGCATAAGAATTACATAACTTCGTATCATTTATCCTCTACTTCTGAACAAATCTTAGTAATTTAGATAACATCATCTGTATTGCAATTTGATATGAAGCTGAGCAATTCCTCCTGCATCACTACAGTTAATTTCACATAGTATTAAACATAGAAGCAATAATATAGTCAGAAAATTAGAAAAGAAAAAGGTAAAACAAAGCACTCTAATTCTGGTTATATCCATGGCTCTCAGAGGAGGAAATGGCATCCAGTTTAAATAACGTAGTGAAATCACAGAAATCAACCATTCAGAGCAGAGAATTAAATAAAATTATGGCACTGTCTCCAGAAACTGGCTTAATGAAACCTTATTGCTAGGAAAATACAAATTGGGGTGCAGCGTGAATTGTTGAAATCTTCACACGCTCATATTATGCATACTAAAATAGCTTCATGACACAGTAATGCCAGACTTTCATTTGCAAGAAAGCTGCTTCAGCAGAATATGGAGCCAGGACACAGTATAAAAATTCACACATTCTCCAAAAGCACATTGCCTATTAAGCTGGTTGTTCTGGATATATAGGGTGTGCATGCTATTAGTTTTGAATGAACTGCTGGATCAGCAATTTAGAACAATTACAGCTGCACAAATCTGAAGTACAGAGCAGTATTTAGGAGAATTACATTGCAGAGACATTAGTTGGATTTGTGGGATTAAGGTGAAGAACTCGGGACTGATTTTGCATCTTAAAGCAGACTTAGTAAATCCTGTACCCTACTGAAGGTTCTTCCATTTTGAACATTTTAGTCTGTTTAATAACTCCCCTCTGATTCGCTTCATAAGCTGCTGGAGAGTTTTATTCATTTCATTCTCTCACTTTTTTTTCTCTAAATTTCTGCTCAGTTCCAGACACAGACTTTTTTTAGCAATCTGACAGAGCCACTGGGACAGCTGGAGCAGGGCACCCACTTAGAATGAGGACATAAGACGAAATTCTGGCCATGCCAAGTTTTGCCATTGATTTCAGTGGTGACAGACATTGACACACAGTAATAATAATATGGTAGGTTCAAAGTTTTATAGCAGTTCTTAACCAAGGATCCCAAAGGGCCTTAAAAAGAGGAGATGTGGTGGCCCAAAGGTTCTCAAGGTCACCCAGCATACTGAATGAAATCTAAATATGAAAAATCTGACGAGTAATAATCAGAGGCATTCAGTTCAGTGAACAACTATGCCAAAATTTCCAGTATGTTAAGCCCAAATTGATAATTACTGCATCAGTTTTCCAGGGACAATTTTAACTTTTCATCACCTTTTTATTTGAAGTGTACTAATACTTTGCATTTTATTGTAAATGCTGAGGTTATCATTGAAACATTTTAATTCTTTTTATAAAGAACTGAAGTAAAAGTTCTTTATTCCTATAGGAATTTCCTATAATTTGATGGTACAGGAACTTAACAAATGTCACTTACAAAGTTACTTACCTGCTTACAGAGGCAAATATGATTGGCATTAAGAACTGCAGTCAAAGTATCAATTAACAAAGGAAAATCTGGCATAACAGTATGTGATGAAATTATTTAAAGCAGGTTTGCAAAATGCAAACTGTCAATTTTTTGAAACGGTCAAATGGACGATAGACTGTTTTTGAGGCTCACTAGATCAGTGAAACAATGTCACTTGACTTCAGCAGACCTCAATTAGAAGCAGGACCTGATTAGTTTTGATTTTAACCAAGTGTGATTTAAGTATTACCATTGTTTTAATTGCTAATGACAGTTTAAGAAACGCCCTTCCTTTGAGGACAAAGAACTCTTGAGTCACAAGTTCCCTGTAGACACATCCAGCCCAATTCAGGGAGAATTCAGTCTTAAACTACTGTGCCACATCTAAGCCATACTTTCCAATGAAGATTTTCTGTGCTCTGAAGGGGCCAAGGAGAAGAGGTTTCTACACGGTATTTTGTAGTCTAATGTTGATGACTTGCAAAAGCCACCTCTGTTGTATCATGCATCTCCTGCCTGCATGCCTGCATACATGGCATTATGTAAATTTTTCAGATGATCAGCCACAAGGTGCTGGTACATCTTCTATAATCCACCAGTTTTGCAGAACTATCACTAGAACGACATCTTCTAACCTGATGATTTGTCATGCACAGGGTAACAATGCCTTTTTGCTGTCAAGTTAGCCAAGTTCTTTCTTCAAGCTCAATTGTCCTCCCTAAATAAGAGAGAATTATTTATGGAAGAGACTCCATTGTTAGCATTTCAGTCTGTTTGAAGATGAAAGACAACTGTGCTATTTGTGACGTATTAGACATCCTAAAAAAGTGTCAGTCTGCTCAGTGACTTGTGCATTATTGCACTTGGATGTTTTTAAACTGGAATCTTGATTTCAGCACTATATATATTGAAAGTTCCAGTGACTTTCTTTCAGAGAGCATCAAGGTTAAGCAGTTTAAAAAAAGTCTTTAGCAACTGTTAGTCATTCAACAATTACTGCATTAAGAACTTTTATTGTTTAAAGGGCTTCATGCCAATAAGTCTGAAAAAAAAGGTAAAAATTTGGAATTTATGCTGCGTAGAAAGCTATCTGCTTGGCATTCAGTTGATTTTAGAATAAAAGGTAAAATATTGTCATTAAAAGGAAATTAAAAAAAAATAGAATAACGTGGATGGCTTTAGCCCACATTGTTAAAATGATTGGGAGCAACTACATGTTTGTGTACCCCAGAAGTCACTTTGGATATTCCTGAGGAAACTGAGAGTCCCATGTGTTTTCCAGAGCTTCCAGATTAAGGTATGGGTGGGTAATCAAAGAGTGCCAGTGTTTTTTTGTAAATATATATTTTTCACATAGAAATCGTTGAGATCCCTGATTACAAAGCAGGCAAGATGGCAGAGATCTACAAAGGTATACCCCATTGATTGAGAATCATCAAAATTACTTTGTAACCCTGCTTCACAGTTCGGGAGAAATTCATCAAAACTGAAATGTTTCAACAGAATTTTTTTAATTATTATTTAAGTGGCTTTTTGTCCAGTTTTATGTTATTTCATGGGAAAACTGTCGTGTCATTCTCATTTTTGGGTAATAGGTTCTGAGCCAAAGAAATTTCTCAAGAGTGTTTTTTAGATATAAAATGCATAGTCTTATAGGATTTTTCCACTCTCTAGAGTCCTGGTCCAGTAAACTTTCTAAGTCCGGGAATTCTGTAAGTACAGATTTAGCTTAGTCAGTAGCCTAAGTTATGTCTTGCTGTGCTCTACATGTAAGTTCTTCAAGTAAAGCTTTAACAGAAATGACAGCTCTTCCTGAAAGGTATGCTTTTAACTTTTAGTTTGCTTGTTACTTCAATACCTGAAGCCAATCTTTTCTTTTTTTCTAATTACACAAAAAGGAATTTTACATCTTTGCATGGAGCAAAGTTCAAGACCTTAGAAAATCAAAGTGCCTTTTTTTATTTTGGTTTTTTTTTTTTACATTCTGGCTGTGACTTGACTGTATCTTCATAAGATGAGCATGTAACTTTTCATCTAGAAAAGCTTCATGTGGAAATTTTTGGTGATTTTATCACCTCTATTTAATTGGCTTCTGTCCTTTCCCTAGAAACCTTTGTCACAAATGTAGATATAAAGTCTGTTTTCTGAGAAAAGTGTGTTTTGTCTAGCTTGAGAACAGGCACCGAGTAATTTTTGGAGTTTAATTGGGTATGCAATTGTCACTCTTGGTAGATATACACTCCTTGTAAACTGTTATGATGTGTTTCTGCCTTCAATATCAAACAGTTAAGTTATAAAAGTTCCATGTGATATTGCTATCCATGCTGAGTGTTTCAGTGCAAGTTAGGATTGCAAGATCAGGCATCCATGTTAAGAATTTCCAAATTAACATGACAATGGTCATGGGAAATCCAGCATCCTATTAAAAGTGAGGCGAAGCATTGATTTCCAAAGTTATCCCTTAACCCACAGTATGTGATCTCCCTCTGCCTACATCATTTCCCAGCCACTCCTCCACCACATTACTGAACATACTAGACACTTCATCTGCACATGGCAGGATTTGGGTCACACTCCATGCTTATTTCTGCAACCGCATTATGGCTCCATAAGAAATTGTGTGTTGATTATGGTCCATCTGTCTGGGAGGAAACACTAAATTATGGTGTGACTGTAAATGCCTTATCGTTTACTCCTATTAGGTCAGCAGTAAGCTTTCCATGGAAAGCTACTATCCATACTGCTGTAAGCAAAAGTAATAGTAAGCAAATTATTGCAAAGGATTCAAAATTATTCAAGTTTCCTTTGAAATACCTTTCTGTATACCCGAAAGACCAGGAGGAATCATCTCCTCCACGTTATGTTCCTCCCATTGTAAAAATGTCAGCAAACTCTTTCCATGCCAGTTGCTATATTAATATAACCTAAGGAGTACAAAACAAACTGCTGCAGAAACTATTAACAAATGATAAATTCTTTTATTGTTGTTACTATCAATATTTGATATGGTTCACAGAGGAAAATGAGGTAACATCCTTGAATGTAATGGGGTTTGTGCCTGTTTGATAAGCAACCAGAGCGCTCCACTGCAGAAAATACAAACTCTATGCATCACAGTGAAGCAAATTGAAGTACTTTATCACATGATCATTCATTTCAGTTCAAATATAATCTAATAAACCTTACAAAATTCAGAAATTTAATTTGGAATTTTGCCTACATCATTTGTTATGTCAGGAAACAATTGCTCAAGACTAATTTCATCACAATAATTTTTAAAAATGCAACTTCTTTATTTTAGTCAATGAAAGTTCCACTTCATCTGTATAGTGAATTTTGTTCAAGAAGGATATTGAAGTGAGAAAAAAAATATGATTCTGTGATCACGTCTTTAACTTACACAGGCATAAGAGCCTATTCCTTTTTATCAAAATGGAGCAAAAATGGAGCAACTACATGTCTCTATTAAAAGATGCCATCAAAAAATAGTCTTTTCCTATGTTTGATTTAACTACTGACTCTGTATGCTTAAATTATTTTGTTAAAATCTCTAGGACTGGGAAAAATGGCACAATATCAGTGCGAGCTCTGGATGGTCCCAAAGCCAGCATTGTGCCAGCCACATTCAGTGCTCTCTCTCCACCTGGATATACCATTCTGGATGTAGATGCTAATGCCATGCTGTTTGTTGGTGGTTTAACTGGAAAAATAAAGGTAATGTCTTGTCTGGAGCTAGTGTATTAACTGTCTATTTAGGTGGACAACTGTGTTATTGCTTAGAGCAGAAATAGGGAACTTTAATATTTTGGTGTCATTATAGTAGATGCTTTAGTAGCAAGTAGTACACCTGTGCTCTTGAAAGATTATTAGGATTTGCCAAACATGTGGGTGCACAGACCCGAAGGTTCTCTGCCCATGCTGTTAACTTCTTATGCTCAGAAGCCTGGTGGCTGGATGTATGGATGCAGCATTTAGCCCAAACGACTAAATAGACAAGGAAGTCAATTGAAGAATTTCTTGGAGAAATACGTATTAGACAAGGCAGACTTTCTGTCATCTTTTTCTGTGTTCTCCTTACAGCCTTAAAGAGAGGTTCTGGTTTGCTCTCTACCTTCCAACTTTCTGTCTAGAGGGTGTTTGCTTTTTTCTGTTAGCCATCAACCAGAACCCTTGAAAAATATTTCTGAAATTAATGAATCATCAGTTGCTAAAAGTGATTCTGCAGAGTATGACCCTTACAAAACCAGAATGGCCTCACTGGCTTTCTGTACTCTGTCCCTTTGGTCTGCTTTTTCAAAGGAATGGAAATTAAAAGTGGAGAGGTACTTTCTCCCCCACACCTAATAATTCCTCTCAGCTTTCTTTAGTTCTTGGATTTTTGCTGTCAGGTAAGTTTTAAGTTTCTGCTGTTGTTTTCACTCATACCAAATTTAGCTACATTGGCATTATGTCCTGTTTTTCACTCACCATAATACCTCAGTGGAATAAATACTCCACTGCGGTGAATCAACACTGTTCAGGGCTTGCAGTGTTGTGTAGCTGTAGCCACCAAAGGCCCAAACACACATCCATTAGAGGCTACAGGATTGTGTCTGCCCACCTCCCTAAAACATTTAACTGGCAGAGTCTGACTGCAGGCTCAGGAGGACAGACTGGCTCAGGTAACAATCATAAGTGCCAGAATTATGATTAAAAGAATCATTTCATCATTCTGCTTGCAGAAAAGCACCTTAGAGTTTGGTTTATATAATATTTAAATTTTGTTAACTCAGTTGAGACTCCACCAAATGCATGGTCAGGTGGTTTTTGACTGCTTGTCTTCAGGTGATCCCCTGAAGGAGTCATGAGACTTGGAACTCAGATGCCAACCTAAAGCCAAACCTTATTTTAGTTTATTTTAGATATGGCTTTTGAGTTATCAGAAGGCAAGTGGGGCAAATACTGAAACATAATAATACCATTTGCACAGCTCTAGAACACCAAACCTCTCAGACCAAAGTTTTCACCTGAATTCTACTTTGATTCTCTGGATTCTTAATGTAACCAAGCATTTTTTTCAAAGATGATACGGAAGTTCAGCAATAGGTGTTCTGTGCCACAGCATAGTCTTGTGCCTAGTCCTGATTTCCACAGCAAAGCTGTAACATTAGGCTAACAAAAATGTATGTTTTACTTGATGTCGTCTCTAGATTTAAGTATTATAAATATTTTATCTTAGTATTACAGCCTGATGGTAGAAAAAGTGAGGCAAAGGTGTAAAGAGAGATCACGTGTACTATTTGAGTAACCAGACACAAAAGCTGGTACCTACTGCTCCAGTAAAAGATGTCACCTTTCCTAACAAAGGTCATCACACTTAAATTGCACTGTCAGAGGAAAAAATAGTTTGAATTTTAAAGTATTTAATATTATATCTACTGCTTTTACTTCATAGTTAGTAGTAGTAGTATTTATTTGGGATATTTACTTGATGTTTAAATACTAGCAGTATTTGAATAATACTTAGTCAAGAAGAATTACTTAACAATGAAGCCTCATGAAGTGTGTGTTTAGGAAAAAGTTAGAGATTTAGCAGAATCTCTAAGGGGAAATGGGTTCAAGGTCTCTTCATGTTTCACGGTAAACAAAAAGGACCTGGACATGGTAACGTTTAAATCTGAACCCTTTCTTTAATTTTTTTCTTTTTCCTTTAGTTAGATACAGTGAGGCAGAGGTGGGTAGTGACCACAATTCAGCAGGTAAGACAGTTGTAGGATCAAGTATGAGGTGCGATGCTGAACAGAAACAGGAATTACGGATGCTGCAAAAGTCTGATGCCAGAACGCTGTTTTCAACTTCAATAAGAGTTCTCCAGATATTTTCTGGAGAATTCTCTGTTTTTTCATCTCAGTCAGGAAGAAACTCATCCCTTTTCTTTTGTTGTTTGTTTGGTTGGTTTTTGTTCCTCTGGGAAAATAAAGACAAGGTCAGAAGTAGGAAAACTGTAATAGAAGAGGTAGTGAAATGTAAGTTTGCTATGGCTGGTATATTTGCCATTTAAACACTACCAGACTTGCTCTTTTCAGACACAGTCTGTGAATTTAAAGAGAAATGATTACTTTTCTGGGAATTTTTGTTATCATGTAGTACAGTTTTCAGGGTCAAAAGATGAAAACGTTAACTGAGATTCTTCTAAAACCATGAAACTCTTTGGACATTTATGACAGTCACTGGTGTTTTTTTAATCTTTGTCTTACAAATCGTCCTATTATTGGGGTTTAGTGTGCTTTAGATTTGCCATGGGATTTTGTCCACATCCTTTTTTGCATGCATCTTTGCAGTGTATTCCAAAAGAAGGCTCATTTTCAGTTTTTAAAATCATCTTTCATCTGACTTGAGTAGAAGACTATGATACTTAGATGCCATGAATTTCTCAGAAGTGACATTAAGTTTATACTTGTTGCTAATTAAAACCTTCCAAATTACCCTGGAAAATATCACCAGCCCATTAAGTCTTTTGAGTCATACTTTTCCTTGAATATTTTCAAATTGCACTTCTCCATATTCTCTTATAAGATCTTAATATTCATAATTGCTGTATGGAAAACAGCAGGTGCTTGTCTGTTTCAAATAGCTAAGTATATAGATTTTCAATCAGCTCATATTGATGAAGTGAAATTTAAATGAAACTGGGTATTTTTAGAAGGATAATTTTGAGCTGAGTACTCTGTGTACTTTCAAATATTACTACTGTGATCATGGTACCATGTTATGGTCTAATGAGCATTACCTGATATGCGTGACCCTACCTTAATGAGTTTGATAGAGTATGAGTTTAAATTGCTTTGCCATTTGCACTTTTTTCTGCATCCAAAATTCAGCATGAACTTTACAGATGTAGCCAGTTGAGTTCACAATTGGTCTTTTATCTTGGACAATCTGCTCAATTTCCAGGCTTTGGAGCATCAAGTACAGTAGAAACATTTTCCTTATTGTATTGCGGACAAAGATTCCTCATAGACCTTTCTATGAAGTCTTAAACAAAAATCCACACAGACCCTGAACAAGTGGGAGTGGGCAGCTCCCTGAATAACCAGCAAAGCTGACGGTGATGTGGAAGCCAGGGCAGCTCCTCGTTCTCCAGGAATCGTTCTATCTAAGGCTTCACCAGAGTCTCAGATAAATGGGCTTTGATAAATCAGCTTTTCCACTCTGACTGATACAAAGTTTAGTTCACATTTTTGCTGATCAGTTGTTTAATAGGACGACTTTCAGATTAATTGTTGCTATTTATATTTAAAATAATATGAAGCATCTTCTGGTATTTCATGCCAGTTTTGATTCCAGACACAGTAGATCACTTCAAATTGAATTCTAATGAAATTTGTATTTTCTTTTGCAGAAGTCAGATGCTGTAAGAGTCACCACCTTCACTGGCTGCATGGGTGAGACCTTTCTAGACAGCAAGCCCATAGGTCTGTGGAATTTCAGGGATATCGAAGGTGACTGCAAAGGGTGTGCTGTCAGGTAGGTACTGCACTGACTGCTTCTCGTGCTCCTTTGGGAAACTGTCTGCAGTGACACTGTGTTCTCTGGTAAGCAGCAGGAGTTTCCACAGCAGCCATCAAGTTCCCATAGACAGCAGCCGTCTGTACACAGCATTGAGAGCTGTAGGAAATACGAAATGAGGTTGCAGTTATGCCAAGAGGGGAAGCGCCTAATCAGGGTCATAAATCTGGTCAGTGTCGTAACAGAATTAAGATGGTATAATGGTGCCAGGATGGAAAGGCTCCTGCTAACCAGTAACCAGAATTAGTCAATGAGAAAGGGTGGGATCCACAGTGGGACTGAGTCTGGTTCATGGACAGTCATGGTGTGGGTGCCTGCTCCTGTTACGCAGCATGGGGCAGAGTCAGGTGCCTCAAGGTGGCTTTCATAGCCACCAGTGTAGTGAGCAGAGACCCCCACAAAATAAAAGTGTCTCCATTCTCAAGAGAGAATGGAAAAACCTGTCCTTGTCAGTGACCTTTAGTTCCAGGTAGGGCAAATGGTCCATCCAGGCAGGACCAGGATTCACATATGTAGGCTCAGGACTCTCTTCAGGAATTTTGAAACAACCAAAGTTACTTCCTTTCCAGATGTGTCCTTCTCTTTGAGAGCTGTGACCCATTTTCATTCCTCTCTATCCCACCAAATTAATCTCAAACACTTTCCTGTGCCAAGTCTCAGCTTCAAAAGCTGAGGGCCCTTATACAGAGGCACAACCTGATACTACAGCACAGTCCTGGGAATTATCATGTAAAGAAGACAGACTCTGGGTCTGCCACAACCTTGTTTATGGTTTATGACTTTCACAGTGACCCACTGCATGAAAGCAGCACTGTCCTCTTAGATGCTCCTGGGGTTTTTTAGCGAATTCAGCAGTGTCGGTATATGGTGTAGAGCTCATGCTGCTTTAAGTGAAATAATTGCAAACCCAGTCAGGGAAGTTAAGAATAGGCTAGTTTCAAAACTAGGCTGCTAGTTTGACAACCTGCTAAGGCTTAGCCCTTTGAAAATTATGGAAAATCCAGTTGTGAACAGAAACAATTTTGGAAATACCAGAGGATTTCCTTGACTACAAATGGAGGCCATTGACACTTATGTAGAAATTTAATGAGCATGATGATGGATATAAGCATGTCTGTTCCAAGCAAGTCATAGTGGAAATGCTTAAACCTTTGTGTGGATCTCTGCCTAAATTTAATTTTCTTATTCATTAGTGATAGTGTATATCTACTTGCTTGAAGTTGGAGGTAGGTGGGAAGGAGATTAAAAAAAGAATACTAGACTTGAGATTTGTAGAAAACTGTATTAAAAGCTCCCTTTTACCTTAACCCATTGTTTCAGTACCAGAAAGAGTCCTTCTGCAAAATCTGTTTTCAAAAACCTGTTAAATGTAGCTATAGAGAGTGAAAAGACTACATTCAGGATCCTTGTGTACATGTGCCAAGATAAATGAGAAACAAGTTCCTAGCCAATATTGCACGTGTAAGTCCCTTGTTCAATTTTCATTGTGTTTGTGATTAAACCAAAAGACTGATGTCTTGCAGCTCTCTGATCTGTGTGACAGAAATGGACAGTAGTCTATCATAAAAATCATATCAAACAGACTCAAAGCCTGATCTTTTCTGTTCTGTAATGATAGGAATGCCAAAATTTGTCGAGGGCCTGATGTTTCTGCTCTTGTGGTGTTTGTAATTTGTGGGTAAAAAGAGAGAATTAGATTCCAGAGTTTTCAGTCTGGGATCCTCTAGGAGTTGTAATATCACTAACCATAACAAAACCAAGATTTATTACAAGACAAAGGAGTACATAATGCTGTTTTACATTGAGGATTGCAAAATGGGTCATTACAGGCCATGAGATATATGTGACAGGTTCTGCTTCTGTCTTCCTCCCAGAAGTGCTGTTGTGTTGGACAGCCAGTGAGCTGACCTTACAGCTTCACTTCTCAGAACTGGGGTTTGATATAAAATCAAACCAAGTTTGGGAAGACTCCCAAGAGGCATCCCCTCCCTCCCATTTCCCCTCACTTCTTTTTCTTTTAACCTCACACGGCAAAGGAAACGGGTTGGAATTGCCCCTTTTCAGCCCACAGGTGGCGGACGGTGAAGGGACGGTCCAGTTCGATGGGGACAGCTACGCTGTGGTGAGCCGCCCGATCCGCTGGAACCCCAATATTTCCACAGTCATGTTCAAATTCAGGACCTTCTCATCGAACGCTCTGCTGATGTATCTTGCTACTGATGACTTGGTAAGAACAACCAGCTAACGTCCACACTCCTGACAGGTTTCATGCCATCTTCACAGTGTCTGAATTTATCGTTATTATGAGAACAAATAGGAATCGAGAGTAGCATTGTCCTGGTATGATACTGTCTGATAGCTAAATGAAGGCAGACAATACTGTAATGTGGAAGTTGACTGCCTGCTATTTACTGACTGGGGAGCATTATTGTGTGCCTGGATGTTTGACTGAGGGGAATTCCAGCTCTTCTGAAATTATTAATTAATTTTAATTTATCCCAAATTTTGACCTGTGCAAACATTGCCATTTATAGTTATGCCTTCATAGTTTAAAATGTCATAGTGTGAGAGCAGGGAGACTATGGGAAGAGACAAGTCTTAGAAGTCCTACTGATATATAGGCAAAGTTTGTGTTTAATGGAGTGGCATTAAAGGGGAACTAAATGGTGCAACAAACACAATGTGATGGTGATGGTGCTTTTACAAGGCGTACAAATGGTCCCCTTTCCAGCTAAAACAGAGAATAGAAGCATTAGTTATAAAGCTGTTCAAGGTATTTATTCTCATGCGCTATCAAATGTATGTGGATAACAGGGAGAAGTTATTTATAAAGACATCTGGCCAGATCCTCACATGAACCAGGACTAACTCAGCTTCTGCGTATCTGATCCAGATTGACTTGCAAGCCTGACTGGGAACAGAGTCCTTTCTTTAGCCTTTTCATATGGGCCAGAAATTATATACAGCAGTTCTCCATGATGTCTTGAAGAATTACTGAGCACTCACTATTTTACAGAAACTGGTTTTGTGTAAATCAGTCTTACTTCAGATTCCTGTATTTTAGGAAAAATTATCATAATTGCTGGAATTATCAAGGAAAAGGGTGCTCCTCCTGACTGACTATAGTAAAAGAACATTTCATTATGACAATGAAAAAAAAATGTTTACTTGAACTTCTGAAAAACTCTGGAGGCTGCAAGGCAACTAATCCCTGATATAGTTTCTCTCTTAAGATGTTGTCCCACTATATAAAAACTTAAAGGACAGTCTTTCTAGTGATGTATGGATGGATATGCATAAACATCTAAAATACTGAGTTTGTTATATTTCACTGTTTTCTTCTTAACATAAATCCACGTTAATGTACATAATATTATGATCACAGTTTTGCGTAAGTATTCAGCACATGGTAAACTATTTTCATCCCCCACATATCTGAACACAGGTGGAACTGGCCATGAGCAAAATTATCGTTAAACTTAAAATTTCTCTGGTACATTCATGTCCTGCATCATAGTTCTGCCATTATTTCCTTAATGCCTTTCATGCCTTCTGGTTCCCCGGTTATTTGTTTTCCACTTTGAATCCTGCCAGCTCTTTTTCTGTAGGTGCTGCAGCGTTACGCTATTGTTCCAGTCAGCCATCTGCAGTCACTGCTTAGATATTGGTGTCACTGGCTGATTAGAAAAATAGTTCATAGCTCTCTGTTGCTAAAGATTAATCTGTAGAAACCCTGGTAAAACAAGCCCATTTTACCATCTTTACTATTCTTGCTTTCTACTTTGCAAGTTTAAATCTAGCTGAGATATGTAGTAAGTACACTAACTGTAGTACAGACATTTACTCAAAGCTCAGTATTAGTTTCAGGTAATTATAATGTGTATTTCTGTCTTCAATCTAAGAAAGTAGAAGTACAGACATCCCAGCAAAATTCCAGCTAAGTTGTTAGCAAAATTCCAACTAAGTTAGCAATCCAAAGGAGAAGAAAAGGGGAAAAAATAACTTGTTGGCAGCAGACATTCATAAATTACAGTCCTGGGCAATAAACACGTAAGCAGACTTTTTTTTAAAGGTTGAAAAAAGTTGTCTGTTGTCACTGAGGAAAAGTACTTATTTAATGACATATGCATTTTACCAAAAGAAACAAGAGTCATAATTTGTGTATCTGTCTAATCCCTTTCATTAACAGAAGGATTTCATGAGTGTAGAACTCAGTGATGGGCGTATAAAAGTCAGCTACGATCTGGGTTCAGGTACAGCTTCTGTTATCAGCAACCAAAATCATAATGATGGCAAATGGAAAACTTTCACCCTGTCAAGAATTCAAAAACAAGGTGAGTTCCTGTGGTGTTAACACCATGACATTCCCAGTGACTTACACAGTACAGCTAACCGTCTAATCTTGAGGAAGATGATGTGCAAAATTGCTGGAATTATAAAGTTCTAGTGATTTAGTGATTTATTTTTCTTAGATTACAGGTGTGTTGAGCTGCACGTGGGTGATTGCACTGTTTGTTGAAAAGGCCTTTTATGAACAGGTAGTTTAATTTTCAGGCATAATTCTGATTTACAGTTGCATAAATTGCATTCTGAAATGCTCCTGAGTGGAGAAAGAAGAAACTTTTTCATCAGTTCCCTGATGTTCAAAATCATTAAAAAAAACTATGTGGTTTTTGTTAGGACAGCAACAGCTTTTGTACAGTACACAGTCATCTCTCATGCTCAGCATGTCTCAAGGTACTTAAAAAAAGCAATTACTTCAGTACATTATCTCAGAAGACAAAGCCAACAACTATTTTGTATTCCCTAATGATATGCAGAGTGCCATGATCTGAATCTGCATGGAAACAACTGGGAACATCTTCAAAAGGGCTACTAATTCTTTAGCCTGTTACTTGTGCAAAATGTGAAGTGGTGGCACTTGGTAAGATCGCAAAGGATGCTGGATATCGTGCTAGCAACCCCCTTTTTTTTGTTTTTAATCTGGTTATAGGACTCCTAGAATCTTACCTGAGCCAAATTAATTTTATTTATGGTATCTGTGGCATTCCCTGTGCCTTTGTATCCTGAAGTCTTTGCATTCCGAACCTTCAGGGTCACCAAGAGCCCCTAAAACACACTCTTCCTCCACTGCCCCCCTGAAACACAGACCATGCATTAAAAATATATGGAACAAGCATGTATATAGGATGGTTGTAGGTAGCACATCACCGACTCAAGATTGAGGTTAGACATGACAGCAACTGACTGCTTTGGGTTTGAAAATGTTTTAGAGTGACTGATCACCAATCTCTAAGGCACATAACGACAGTGCTTACCAAACTTTTGTGCTAAAAAAATCCTGCTCAAGTGACAGCCTTTGGACTGAAATAAAAAATTAAATGTAAAGTGACTTCTTCTGTCTTGAATTTGTCCTGAAGTGTTAGCTCCAAATTACATTGACACAAAGAACATACCAAATTGAAACAGGTTTAGAGAATACATAAAAATAAAGCATACAGAATTGCTATAGCTTTTCAGGTTGTTATGGAAACAGAGGAAAGTGCAGGTCTCTTTGCCTGCCCATAATCGACAATTTGGAAATCCAATGTCTTAATTGCGAAATACAGCCCTCCTTGCCTGTCCCCTCACCTGCTAACCCTCCAAATATTTCTCTGTTGGTTTCTTACATTAAGATGTCATTGTTCCTGTCTGATATTCTGAAACTAATCTCAAATCTCTTCTAGCCAACATATCAATTGTAGACATAGACACCAATGAAGAAGACGCCATAGCAACAACTTCTACAGGCAGCCACTTTGGGCTCAACTTAAAAGGTCATGAGAAAATATATTTTGGGGGATTGCCAACCCTGAGAAATCTAAGGTAACATGGCTCAAACCAATTTCTTTAGCTTTGCTAAGGGGTTGTAAATGCAGTGGAATCTTGTTCTCTGTATTTATTTCTCAAGTTCACTTGCAGTAAGTGAATAGTGAGTTCCCAGTGTACTCTATATTGCCACAGCACACCAATGTTTTATTTGCATATGTTATGTATTTCAATGTATTTCACACAGCTCACATTACACGAGTACAATGGAAATAGCAGTAACAGTGCAGTACAGATTTCTGGTGCTATGCAAGGACCATGATGTAGCTGACTTTTTAAGTATTTTTTTATTTGGTTAATAGTATTTGTGACTTCAAACTTACAGAAATGGCTCCATACCTCCACAAAATTAAGCACAAGTGTTTACCTTGTGCATGAGTAGAAAAATTGAACTACAAACTACTCCTCATAGGATTACTGTTAAGTGGGTATGCATGTTTTTGCATAATGAGGGTCAGTATACATTCAATACATATAAAAATATTGCGTTTAGATATAATTTAAAATTATTTGTAGATACAAGTTCCTGGACTGCTTAGATAAAATTCCTATTGTATTCAGAAATTAAAATATATGATACAATGCTTCTGATACATTTAATGTAAGTAGAATGAAATACAGGAACCTTTTCCCTTCAGAAACCTGATCCTGAATTTCTTACACAAATAAAGTTCCCAGTATTTATTTTTAACATATTGCATAGTATTATTAATAACTTTACCTTAGGTTTTAATAAACTAAAGAAATGGGATAACAGATATTTGAACTTAGTAATTGTATTATATGGTTTTAAATAGACCAAAAAACTTAAAGTTTAAATGAATATTCAGTAGTTTTGCAATGACAAAAACAAGAGCATTCTGTGCTACAATGGACAGATGAGTAAGACAGAAACAAGCCCATTAATCTATGTCAGCTTTAGCTACGTGGCATAATCACAAACTTGGAGTGATCTTGTGCACAAGGAACTGCTGTGATTAGTCCACAGGCTGTTCTGCAACTAAAAGATGGATGTATTTATTAATTTATTAGGGTAATAGCTGACCTCTGATGTCAAATCACCCAGCAATAAAAAGATCTAAGATCTATTTTACTCATGAAATGTAACACTATATTATGTAATTGTGAAATCACACTAGCGCATAATGAAATGTCTAGAGTCATTATCTTCCAGAAAATCCTTTGTGGTTTCTTAGAAAATCAGTGTACCACAGCTACTTGGACCTGTGGTAACCATTTTGCCTGCAGCTATGATTCATCAGTCACTGGGGCAAGACGAATGTTATGGTAAATTAGAATCAAAAATAGGGAAAGGGAGATTAGAGCAAAGCTGAGCTACTGCAAACAATAGACGCTGGGGTACCCGTGACTTTGTAATTAGCAGGTCATGTCAGTTCTGCCAAATTCTTTACATGGTTTGCTTTTACTCACGACCATATAAAGCAATAAATTATGAAAGTTCTCCATTATATTACATTTTAAGGTAGCTGTTTGCAGAGTAACCCTGTTAATTTTTATAGTCTGATAGTGTATGTGGAATCTCACCATCTACTCTGTGTTGTTTGTAAATGATGTATATCTGTCTCAGTGTGAAATATTTGAACCTTGCTAATAATTATAATTTGTTACAATTAATTTTGATTTTTTTTTTGTCTTTCTCACCCCAGTATGAAAGCAAGGTAAAAATAATCAGATTACTTGCACGACTTGCATGTGTTAGTAAGTGCAGCTTGAAAGGACTGGCAGCAATGCAGACGCAGCGTGTGGGCAGTATTTACACCAGCTGCTACGCTAAGGCTGTTAATTCAGTGAGTTGCTCCTGCTGCATCAAGCAAAGCTGCTCCCAAGTGCTTAACACTCTCATCTTACACACTGTGCACACACCTACACAAACAACTTTTATTTTCTTCACACAGCTGCTTACTTCAGCTGTGTTTGTTGATAAGACAAGACTGAGGCAATGCTCAGGCAAGCTGTGTTGCCGAGTTTCATTCTGACCCTCCAAGCTGGAAGAGCAACATAGTCCTGAGTCAGGTGAGGAGCCCTGTGCTCCCGGGCAGGGAAGTGGTTACTGAGGAGGATGAGAAAGCTAGGTGCATATTTTTGTGATATCTGCCGCTTCTGAGTTTAAGAACAGGAGGACAGGAGAGGTCACCCTTTTCTGACTGTTTTCAGTTTGCAACTATTGGTGTCCATTATTTTACTTTGATATGCTCAGATGTGAACTGAACGCCACTGTTTCGCAGCTTAATTCATGGCATGAAGTACAAAAATGTAGTTTCCTCCCCCAGTCCAGAGAAAGATTATTTCCTACCAAGCTCCAGAAATCTTTTCCTGTGTTCCCTTGAAATTGATCCTAATTTGAAAAAAAAACCAAAAAACAAACAAAAAAAACCCCAAGATCTGAGGCTGCATCTGGAGTACTGCATCCCTGCACCCAGTTCTGGGCTCCCCAGGTTAAGAAGGACAAGGAATTACTTGAGGGAGTCCAGCAGCAGGCTACAAAGAAGATTAGGGGCCTAGAGCACCTTTCTTAAGAGGAGAGACTGAGAGCTGGGTCTGTTCAGCCTGGAGAAGAGAAGGCTGAGAGGGGATCTCATCAATGTTTATAAATATCTCAAGGCCGGGTGTCAAGAGGATGGGACCAGACTCCTTTCAGTGGTGCCCAACGATAGGATGAGGGGCAGTGGGCACAGACTGAAGCACAGGAGGTTCCATCTGAGTATGAGGAGAAACTTCTTTACTTTCAGAGTGCCAGAGCACTGGAACAGGCTGCCCAGAGAGGTTGTGGAGTCTCCTTCTCTGGAGACATTCGAAACCCGCCTGGACACCTTCCTGTGCAGTCTGCTCTAGGTGAACCTGCTTTAGCAGATGGATTGGACTAGATGATCTCCAGAGGGCCCTTCCAACCCTAACCATTCTGTGATTCTGTGGTCTGAATGAACTTGGACCTTGTTCTATATGTTTTGGAATGGAACAGGGGAAAAAAGGTCTTAGGAAAACATCAAGCAAGTATTAAATGTTTACAAGGATGTAAAGTTCATATGGGTTGAGAATTATAAGACAACAGTGACAGTCTGTTGCATGAGTGCAGTCTGTACTGGAATAGGGCAGGAATGGGGTGGGAACGTGGGCGGTTTCTGGATGGCAAAGAGAGGAGACAGTGAGCACTGCTGACAATGACATGGCAGAACTCATCTGCTGCTGGGAAGATGAAGCTATGAAGGAACTGAGGAAGAGCTAGGAAAGAAAATAATAAAAAATGAATGGTGACCATAGCTACATGACTGTAAACAAAGCAAAGTATGGATTATTTTAGTAAACCAGATGCCTGGTTTCAGGGATGTAAATTTGCCAGAGAACATACCACGCTTGCTAGGATGGCTGTAACGCAAAGAATGGCTTTCAGTACCAAAACATGCGGCTGAACAGTATCTGTGCAAAATGGCTTTGTTCTGTAATTAATATTCTTTTAAATCTTTTCTTTCCTTCCAGGGAGCTCACATGCTTGGTTTTTTTTTTTCTCCCCACAGTTCTAACTCCTTATTTATTTTCCCAATTCATTTTTCTTACTTTGAGCTGTTCATATTCAGATATTCTACTGAAGACTCACGGGTAATATTGTGAGCAAATTAACGAGTGCTTTTTTGTCTTTTTGGATTTACTTTCCATGATATGAATGGCAACTTTTTTCCTGAAGTGATTTTATAAGGCTTTTCTTCTTTCAAGCCTGGTTCAGATGTTACCAGCAGTAATGATCTCACTCTGGTGTTCCCAGGCCTGGCAAATCATACTTTTGCATTCAAGCATGCTAGCTTCGGTATTATTTCCAGGCGTTTTCTCATTTCTTCTGGCAACCAGCTGATGAGTCAAACCATGGAACTTTGCAATTCGATTACATAATTTTCCTGTCTTGGATGGATAGTCAGTTTCTGTAACAAACCTGAGGTTTGTTTTTTGTTTAACTGCCCCAGAAAGTCAAATCTATTGCTGTGTCACAAAAAAATATGCAGCAGTTTTCATAGGAAAGATACTGGGAATATAAAAGACATAGAAAAAATCTTAGTCCACCTGAACATAAAGAATTCCTAAAGCATAACGAAAATCAAATCAAAACTTTTTTTCAGTCTTTGGCAAAGACTTTATAAAAAATGTTTGTATGCTGCTAAATTCCTCTTCTGTTAGGATCTAGCATGCAAAATATGGATGAAACATCGGTCTTCCAGTTAAGGTCTCTCCTTATTGTCATGATTTCCGAGCTGGCACCTTTCCGCTTCACTTAAGGAACAACTACTTATTTCATAGCTCACTGCATTTAAACACCAAAGGTGACAGCTCTCCTTTACAAAAAAAAAAAAAAAAAAAAAGGACTGTTGTCAATTGGAGGTGAGATGAATCTCCTGTTACACCTTTGAGTGATGGAAGGCAGACTGCAATTTGTACTGATAAGTTGTAGAAGGCAAGATGTATTCATTTGAATATGTGTGTATTAAAAAAACAGTCAAGTGTTTGTGCATCTGAAAGTGCATGTGTGTGTCTAGCTGTGTTCTCCTTAAACTCTGTTTTTGAAAATACATTGTACTTCTTAATGTTTTTTAGGCCTGAAGTAAACCTAAAGAAATATACAGGTTGCCTCAAAGAGATTGAAATTTCAAGGACACCATATAATATATTGAGTAGTCCTGATTTTGTTGGTCTGACCAAAGGATGCACACTAGAGGTTAGTCTGACTTCCGTGTATTTTGGTCTTAATGGGTGCAAATGTTCTCTGGTTTCTGATTGTATAAGGCATATTCAGACACACATAGGGATCTAACCTGAAAATCAGAGTGGTTCTATTTTATAGAAAGAAAGATTAATTAGTCTGATCAGCAAGCAGACCAGTTTTCCAGATCCTGACTTCTTGGACAATATTCCTGGACAGTCGTAATATCCCTATCCCTAAAGAGCAGGATTTTCTGAACTCCTTAGCAGTGGTGTAGCTCTGTTTTAGATGGCTAAAATGGGAATTATTGGCATTAATGAGGAAGAATTAGGCACTTACAATATTGCAAAAAGCTTTAAAAATATTGATACATGTAAAATCCAAGGATTTAAATGATTTTTTTTTAATGTTAACATAAAATCATTCACTACAGGAAACCTGAGGTACACACAGTGTGTTTGGGGGTAACTGAAACAAAGTCACTTTTATGATAGGGACTGTAGAGTACTTACTGTTATGAGCTACCACTGAGCTGGAAGGCATATTTCTTACTGATCACAAAGAATGTGCAAAATTGGTGTCATTATTTTAACTTTAAATACAACTCAAGTCTATTTTTTTTCAGTTGTTCCTTCTTCTAATTAACAGGCTTTCAATGCGTATGAAATTCTAGAAATCTGATTCTGAATTTGAGAAAGAATATAGTAATTTCCCACAGAAGAGTCTTCATATAGAAAAAAATATTTCTGGTGAAATTTGTCTCCCAATAAACAGTTTGTATTTCTTCCCTGGAAATGTATGCTATTTAAGATAGTTTTGCAAGCAGATGTATCATCTAGAGTTCCATGTCAGATAACACTACAGCAACTCAAAATGAGTTACTGTTAAACACATGCTCTCCAAATATTTTCCTCCAAAACACTGAAAATTTCCTTTGAACAGTGACTGGAACCCAGATGAGTAGCCTGCTGTGTTCATCACTGCTTTCTCTGGCCTTCATCAGAGCAAAAAGCACACAACAGTTGGACTCTCAGGCAGGATAGTAGACTAGATGGATCAGTCATGAGATGGCCATTTTTAAGTTTTCAGGTTTGTGACAAAGTTAAATTATAAACAACCAGATTGCACAAATGCTTTTAAATCTTACAAATTCGGGTTCGGCAAAAGTTTTCTACAGAAGTTCATGTTTGTTTGCATTTTTTGTATATTCTTTCCTGAATAGGAAAAATAGTTATTTTGGTTTTCTTCTCTTGCTGTGACTCTTAGAAGTTTTTCACGTTATTTTGTAACTTTTGAGGTTTCAGAATTTGTAATCTAATTGGACTAACCATTTTGTTGGGGAATTAAATAAAATATCCAAATTGTACAAAACAGGATTTGTAGGATAATTAAAAAGAAGTGAAGTAAAAGCGAAAGATAAGGACTGGATATACGCTCAATTATTTAAATGCCCTCAGATTTCAGAGAAAGGTGAACATCATCAGCAATGATTTTATCTAGCAAAATCTATTATGCTGAAAACAGTTATACTGTACTGAAAAAATGGTGAGTTATTTTAGAAAAAGTCGCTGTTTCCGTAGAGTGGTCTTCCCCATCTGGAAGAGTACAAGAACTGGCAGTGATTAGAGAAAATCTTCAGGAGTATGCACTGATGTATTATTTGATGACATACTCTACTCTTTAAATTGTGTTAATGGCTACCAATATCCAGAGTTGGGCCATGCACAACTGCTTCATTTATGAGCCTGAGTCATCAAGAAAGCAGTGGTGCTTAGGGAAGCAATAGTGATGAAACAATCGTGACTGATTAAAGGAAAGTATTTTCTGGGCACGTTTGACAAATAATAGAACCTAGTTTATGTTTATATTGGCTGTTGTATTGATTTAAAAGCAGAATCTCACTGTATTAACTCAGTGGAAAACTTTAATATAAAATACATCTGTAAGCAGTTATTTTTAATCCAAGAGAATACACTTAAATAAGACTGGAACTTTGCCTTCCTGTAAGACAGAAATAGTCTAATGATGCCACATGTAAACAGGTAAATGAGTGTTTGCACAACAGTTTGAGAAGTAAATTGCTTAGTGTTTATTATTACTTTCCATGTCTTCCCACTAGTTATATTTACATAGTTTATTACTTTAGTTAAGAAGTCTTTCTGCAAGTGCAGACTCTTGCTTTTAATCCTATTAATGGACTTTCCTGTCCTCTTCTTCCTACAGAACATTTACACGGTTAGCTTCCCCAAGCCAGGTTTTGTGGAACTGCAGCCCGTCTCCTTTGACACAGGCACAGAAATCAACCTCTCCTTCAGCACCAAAAATGAGTCTGGGATCATCTTGTTTGGCACAAGTGGCACAGTTGTCCCCCCCAGGAGAAAGCGCAGGTACACTGGAAGGAAAGCTGCCCCTCTGAGGAGAAAGCGCAGGCAGACGGGACAGGTATGAGGAACCTAGCAAAAGAGAAAGAAAACCGACAGTTTTACTGAACTTCTTCCACTTGGTTTGTTTCAAGACAGTCAGATGTTTATATTTAAATCAAAAAATCAGTGCTTGGGAATACATTATTTCTAATGTTGTCCTTTATCTGATAGAGGCTCAGAATTGGGGGTTTTTTAATTGGATAAACTTTTTCTCTTAAAGATTTACACTAAAACACCCATTACTTGTTACTAAACAACAACAGATTTGGTTTTGTGTCATATAGATGCTTCCATGTTGTTTTTTAAATCAAACCTAAATATTAGAGAATACTGTTCTTCACTCATTCTGAGGATTACTTACGCATTATTAATGCTTGGAAACATCTCCCACTCCTGTTCATACAGACATTAATGAGGATTATTCTGCTTCCCGCGAGACCCCTTGTTTGGGATCACTGTGGGATAAAAGAATTAAGAGTGTTCCAATGTCTCCTTCTCTCCCATAAAATACGAATCTGCAGTATAAAGTCTTTCTAAAGAAGAGGATAGGATCAGTCTGTTCAGAGGAAGTACACACAGAGTCCATGTGACTAACTGGTAAAAGCGTGATTGCTGTTAGAAATAATTAAAATCTTGACTAATTAAAAACCTTACAAACAGACATACTACAACAGAGATAACCAGAATATTTTGGTGCTTTCTTTGTTCAGGACTTCTGGGAAACGGTATTTCATTATTCTCCTTCCTGTCTGTTCTGGAAGAGAGCTCTCAGTGACCTGGAGTAACATGCTCCAGGGACAACACATTACGGTGGCTCACCCGCATGACGTTAACTTCAGGGTAGGGGCTCCTTTATCATAACCCAGTTCTACAGGTCACAGAAGTGAGCATGACACTCATTGCTATAGCAACTGGAGGTCAGATCCTGAAAGCTGCTACAACATGATATTGGTTGCTAGAGTAACTACTAGTGTGATTTGCCAGCCCTCCAAACCCAGAACTCACACTGAGATCAATGCTGTTCAGGGCTTGATAGGTTTAAGATCAGGCCTTGTAAGAGCAAAAATCAGAAGAATTGTAGGTTAGAAGTCTCCATCCTTCCCTGCAAACAGGTATGCAGAGAGTTAAATCTTTTCTTGAGGCTTTCCAGCATGACCTCATTTTACCTCATTATAAAAATGTAAACCACTCTGAATACAGCAGCAGCAGCAGAACCGAAGCTACAGTATCTTGGCTATGGTAAGCAAATTAAAAAACAGTGTAAGAAAATAAAACATACTAATGTAAAACTGAGTGAAATAATTTCTTTCCAAATGTAACTTGCCTTCTAATAGCAACATACACATTGCAGGCCTACTATGCAGTGTTCCTGAACAGAGGTCGACTGGAAGTACACATCTCCACTGGGATACGGGATCCCCACAGAATCACCATCAGACCAGAAGCTGGCGAGTTCCACGACGGCAGAGCACACTCCATCCGGATAGAAAGAGCTAAAGGGTAACAAATACCTGGAAGTGCTACAGACCACACAGCACAGCTAATTCAACAAACCAAATGTACCAATGTCTTTAGCAATCGCACAAATTTTTAGAAGTTAGTTTCTGACAGGGCTTATTGCTCTACAGAGCTGGGCTTACATGCTTTCCTAGGCTATCCACCTATTTCTCCAGAGATCTACAGTTATCTGAAATTGTATCTTTAACCTTCTAGTACTTGGCAAATATATTTTATAATATTAATTGAATCTGTGGATGAGAAATACCACTGCGGTGCAGTAAGTCACTTTTTCAAGACATGTAGAGAAAAACCATTTTTAAAGTGTATAAGCAGCAACAGCACAGCAGCCTGTAGCCTTTTTGAGATGCTGACTCAGTCGGTTATTATTTATGGCCTGGAACAGCCCTTGTTCCAAATAGGGTTTGTTGTGGACATTTGGACACACAAGTGTGTAAATAATGTGCAGACATTCAAAGGATTAGTGCACTATCAACAATGTTGTTCTGTTATGTTTAAAAGAAATCAGAAAGAAGATGTAACATCCAGCATGTTACAAGATGCAATTACCCAAGCCCGCTGAACACTAGGCTTCAACCTCTCACTCCCAAACACTGCAGCCTTCTTGAGCAACAATCCTGTCTGTTTAGTCCCCAGGTGCCCTCCTGTCCCCTCTATAATCTGCTTTGCTTTGTCTTTTGTCAGTATAATTTTCTGACTGAATTGCTATCGTATCAGTAAAAAAAAAACCTTTGTATTAATGCCTTCAGACAATCTCTCCTCAGCTTCAATGACTAGTTGGGTGTAAAACTGCAAGTTCTTTGGGAGAAAAAAAGTTATTTTGGAAATGGATGACTACATTTTGTGAAACATTTTGTGTCACTGTGACAGAACACAAATGTGCAGATGATAATAAGAAGCTTTAAACAACAAAGAAAAATCTTTTATGCAGTGATATATCAAGTACAGTAGCTTGACCTGTGAGATCACATCAAGACACAATTGCTGTACAATGCCATCCAGTAATGCTTGCACAGATGAAACCTCTGTTACAAAATAAATCATCTGAACTTTGCAGTTTCTGTAACCTGAAATGATGTGAAAAGATATAAATTAAGATTAACCCATCCTCTGCTCATCACAAACTCAAGCTTTATTTGATTAAATATGAGGAATGTCCTTTGAAAACTCTTGAGAGATAATTGTCCATATAATTATGAAGTATTTGCTTTCTCTTCTGAGATAATTACAGGATACCGTTGAAGACTAATGCACATCATTTTATGGTTCTGCTTGGTGCAAAAATGTTTACTATGGTAATGGCTAGAGATGAAATAGTGCATGCTGATGAAAATGAGGCAAATCAGTAGCCATGGCTAAAATGCAGCAGCACAAAGGGTAACACGAGTCTTGACAGTCTAATTTCCCTCCACTTCCTCTCAAGGCAGTGAAGTGCCCTCTCTGGGACACTACACAGAACCTAAATTAGTCTGTTGCTCTGAACTGCCTCCAGAGAAATCTCTCTCCTGTTTCCCATGCTGAAGGGTCTGGGGAAAATCCTAGAGATTGTCCCAAAAGATAAGTCTTTTAATGCTGCTTTCTCCAGTCTTTTGAAAAATTAACCACTTTCTTTACAGCTTTCTAGACCAAATGAATCCATCCAAAACTATGAGGAAGTTGGACAATTTGCATGTAGTACAACAGTTATACAATTCAGGCACTTAAGTCACTATCCACTTCTGTCTAGGACTTGTGTAAATAACAAAGCCAAGTGTTTTACATATGAAAACCGGCCTCTTTTCAATAAACATTTTCAATATTCAGTTGGTAACTTTTGTAATTATTGTTAATGAAGGATACTGGAGTTAAATGTAATTTTGCAGTTGAAAAAAAAATGAGATTATTTGCCAGAAACTGATTATTTCTGATATGTCTTAAGGATGCTCAGTAATTCTGAAAAATGAAGCTACTTACTTACAGCTACCCAACATGGCTTTAGATAACTAATTTAGTCAAAGATGCTTCAATAGTTAGGTCCTCATGTTTAGCATGACTGTAACATATTTGAAATAAAACCTGCACTTCATAAATCATATCAGAGTTTACTGGAGACACATATAGCTTTTTATTGTGGTCCTGATTCTCTCCTGGCTAAATTCTGTTAAATATAATCTAACAACATAAATAAATTATGCCAACTATCATTCTACATTCACCTTCAGAATTACTGAAGTTCTTATCCATCCTTTGCAACTCAGCTCACCTTGAGCTGGATTTGTTTGGAAGTTGGAGGTTTTCTATGTTTCATCAATGATAAATTGTCCCAAAGACAGCAGTTATATTTTTTACTCTTATTGCTATACTTTGTTATATATGTTACCCATCAAAATAATCCACTGGCTCTCAATTCCACTGCCCCTATATTAATGCCGCTTTCTCAGTGTACACAATGCACAGCTTGGCAAACTAGATTTTCATTTAATGTCCTCTTTACCATGTTTCCTTGTAAATGTGGTACAAACCCACAACATTTGCATCTCTGTAGCTTTGACAAGGAAGACCATGCAGCTTTTCTCTCACGTTTGGATGCCTTTACCAGAATTATGCCTTTCACCGTATTTAGCCCTTTCCTCTTTGTTCTTTTTTCTATTCTTTGACTTGGCTTGGTCAGCTAATGGTCCTGTGCTTCAGAGGCTTCTGCCTTCCTCTGTTCAACTTGAACAGTATCTTCCATGGGACAGCTTTGTCTTCAACTTGTAGCATGGGCATTACCCACAAGAAAGAATCATAGCACTTGTATCACTACATGGTGAACAATCAGCAGTTCTACTTTGCTGTATCCCCTAGAAACAAAAGCCACCAGATCTTTAAGAAACTGTACAGTAGGTATCTGTGGTTGATTCTGCAATCAGAGCAGTCTGTAGCAGTGTTTGTCCCCCTGCAAGAAGGTAATAACTTGTACAAACCAGGAAACAGGGAGCCCAAACAAAACACAACCCCATGCTGTCCCTGTCCCACTGAGCACTAGATAATTATATCAACCATCACCGCGCAGCCAGCTGGGCTCCTACCAGGTCAGTGTTGCCACACTACAAACCACTTCTTCTGTTCAACCAGTGAGCAGTGATATTATCACCTCTTCAGAGCTTTGCCAAGCTCTGTCAGAGAACGACCAAGCACAGTAGGAGCTGAAAACCTTCTAGTGGTTAATATGCATTTAATGTGAGCTGCTAATTACATCACTTGGGTTGTTCAGTGTTATAGCTGGTGTAGGAGTAAATGGGGCCTGCAAATTGGTGATTTCAATACAAGCAATAACCAGAGTATAATATATATTTCTTTGCTTTCAAATCTTTTTTTCACAGGATGTTCACTGTTCAAGTAGATGAAGACAAAGGCCAGACTCAGAGGTTGCCAACAGACCTGCCCATCTCCATTAGGAAACTCTTTGTGGGGGGTACTTCTTCTCAGTTTCAGACTGCACCTGTCAGAAACATACCACCATTTGAGGGCTGTATATGGAATCTTGTCATTAATGCCACGTAAGTCTCACTAATGCCACAAATGTCCAGTTAATGAGGTCTGGTTATCTACCTTGGCTGCCAAAAAAGCCTTAATTGTTGCCAGGAATCATACTAACAGCAAATCCTAGAATATGATATGTTTTCTTAATATGCCCTTCCTTTTTTTGTCTACAATATACACTGCCTAGGCTATGCAATTAATGAACTGTTTTGCAGAAAAGCTAACCCCTGTCTATTTATCCATAAAATCAGAGAAATTCAACAGTAACACTGCTGTAAAATTTGCCTCAGTGATAGGTATTTATGGTGTACTACAACACTTTATTTTGAGTAAGGTTGATCTCCAAGAGCATACAAATTCTGAGAACCACCATGGGAATAAATTTGCATGCTGCAGTAATCTGGAAGGAACATTTAAGTAAAAAGAAAAGGAATGGTGAATAAAGTAAAACCTCTCTAGAAAGTTCCCATCTAAGTCTTTCTTACACATAACTGAAGTACCAAAAGTATAATCTCATAACCCCACAGTCCATCAGTGCACATCAGAGAGGACTTCTCCGCAATGTGATTCAGCCTACCCAGGGTGGTGAAGTTTGCCAAAGAGGATGCCTGTCTCTCTGCAATGACTGTAGGAAGGAATGCCAATGGTGACTGACACCTCTAATTTAAGTGTCCTGCTTCTTTACCTAAAACAGATGGGATGAATCCCGGCTCTTGTGTCCTGTGAAGTGGAATTACACTGCAGCATATAGCTATTCTTTATAAATGGATAGTAAAAAGGCAGAAAAACGAATAACAGACATCAATTTCTTTGTGTATTCTCAGCCCCATGGACTTTGCTCAACCCGTGTCCTTTGAAAATGCCGATATTGGACAATGTCCCTCTCTAGAGCCAGAGATCAGGCCACCTGAGGATGAAGATACACCAATCCATGCAACAGTCCTGATCCAACCTGAACCAGACACCAATGGGGACAAAGAAAGACCAAAGACTCCTCCTGCTTCCCCTCCTCCTCCAACACCATCTCTATCTTCAGCTCTTGTAAGTGTAGATCACTACACTCAGGTAAAGTTTGAAAAGTTTCTCTTCCAAGGCAAAATTGAAAAGTTAGTCATCAAGAATAATGAAGTAATTTGCTACAAAAATAGTAACAGTTCAGCATGATATTGTAAAGGGAACACTGGTTGATGTCATATACTTGGATTATCACAACAGTAATTTAAAAGAATTTTAAAGAATGATATAACAGTAGAATTCCCTTTGGCTTGCATGCTTAGGCCTAAACCCTTGCACTTCAGGATGTAAGCCAAGCACTATCCAATTGGGGTTGGAAGGGATATTTTTTGTGCTGTTCTCTGAAGCACATGGTAACAGTCATATCAGGGACAGGATGAAGAAACAGGTAAACCAGAGAGGTCGCTTTGGTATGGCAGTTCCTCCACTGTTATTTTGTAATTTTAGTCAGGAGACTTATGAACTTAAGAACTAAAACCCCAGTCAGTGCTAAATTGAGCTCAACTGTTGTTGCCAGAAATCTCAAATAACCAGACAGCAGCAAGCAGTCTTATACAATGAAATTTAAGAAGAAACTTCTTCTGTCACCAGTGTAGCAGTAAGAACTTTTTACCATTTTGGTAGGTGTGTCCACAATGGGTCAGATTTAATCTTCATTCCCGTTTCACACCTGACTCATTTTCAGAATTCATATCTGGACATAGGTACAATTTCTAACAATGTTTTCTTACCAAAAAAAAAAGGTACAAAGATGAGACCAAAACCCCTAACTCATTAAGGTTAATTTTATATTTGAGATACATGGCCGCCTTCATTGGCCAGCTACATATGGCACAGCTTTATCTAGAAGGATTGTCATGCACTACCGAAGTCTACACAGCACATGCAGCCATCTGTGTACCTGGAAATGGGAGCCTGGGGTGCAAGATAGGCAAGCTCCATCTTAGTTATTACCCTGTCTCAAGCCCCAGAGTTATATGTATCGGCCTTTTAATGCTCTGGGGCAGCATTTTTTATTCATTCCCACAAGGTGGAGTAGTTGTAACATGAGGGCTCCCATGGACCTTCCTGTTTGGAGTTGAAAATAAGGAAATTTGCAGTATAGTAAAGCTACCATAGAAAGATAATGAGCTAGGCAACAACAAGGTAGAAAGGGTCATCCAGTTTAATGCTCAGTGTTGTGAAACAGTGCAGTCCTATTATCCCTTGAACAAGCATTTCAAACAAAATAAAAAAACACAGAAGCGCATGAGAGAGCGAGTACACAATTTGTAAGACTCTAAGCACTAACGTTTAAATAGCACAATTGAGAGGAATAGATCTACTCATTCATATCAGAAACTAGTTTCATTGTAACTAGGTGAGTTTTGTATATTACATATCTAGAGCCATGATAACTTGGAAAAGGAGTTTAAAATAAGAATCTGAATAAAAGACCATTACTCTACTTCTGCTCCTGGAAAAAATAAAACTGTTTTAGTATTCTGAAGACTTGAAAGTATTTTAAATAAGGCAAGATTTTGGATAGTTTTTACATTGATCTAAGTAAGTTCTCCAAAGCATTTTTCTGGGGAATGTTGCAAGAAAATAAGTAACTACAGTTTAATAATGAGATAGCACTCATGACAGTTAGTTATACAGAAGCCCGGTGTAGAAGGACTGTATGTGGGAAATATAAAGCAGAAAAAAATTATTTCCACATAGGACATTTAAGTAAGTTCTTTTAGGACCTGTTCTTAATCTTCGTTATCCATCTGCATGTAAAGGGGGAGGGAGAGTTTAATCCCAAATGAAAAAAAGCTACCTTCTACTAAAGGCAAGACAAGATCTAATAGTAGGACAGTTGGGAAATACACTGGTCACTATGCTGCTGCTGCTGCTGCTGCTTGCTACAGATGCCAAAATGTTTCTCAACATTGAGTAACTGCTGCTTCTGCCTCATATTATTCACTGCTTCTCAGGATTCGCTTGCCACTGAAATGAAGAGTGCCAGCATTACTTCCGCCTTTGACTCCATGCCGGTATCTTCTACCGTTTCTCCGTGCATTATTTCATTGTTTTATTAACACTATTCAATGAGCTTTGGGGACTGTTTCAGCAGTGCTCCCTTTTTCCCCTAATTACTTTCTCTGTGATAGCTAATACAGCGTTATTTGTAGAGAATGTGTGACAGTCCACCAATGGGCTTTTCTGTTCTTCATTTCCACTATGATACACACTTAGCTTCTTGACCTACCAGTCAAGTTCCTGACATCTGACAAGACTGAAGTAATGTGCAGCTGAAGAGTTCAGTCTTGAGGCTCTCAGGTAACATGGAAGATTATTAAGTAGCCTGAGGTTTAAATCTAGGACACCTTAAGGCCATTACTGAAAAAAGCAAAGACAGGATGTTTTAATATAGGTAGATAAGCTATGCCTAGTTCACAGTCTTGTGAAGGCTGTAAAGCTGGCTGTCCTTAGGTAAAGTGAAAGCAGAGGCAAGCTTGAGAATAAAACCTGTAAGTTTTTTAAGCGTGCCCTCTTGGCTTTTTCCCTTTTACTGACATTTTCACATCAGCCTAATGGATGTTTGTTATTATTGATCAGTATTTATCAGTAAATAATCGGTGTACACTTGCTATGATTCCAACCCTCACCAGTGTGTTTGGCACTCTCCCCTGCTCCTTGCCCTTCCTTACAGTCCTGCTGGGATGAAGAAAAACTGCAGCGTTTGCTGATGCTGGGGAGCAGCAAAAGTGTCAGGGCCAGACCCTTTACTAACATATACCAGCCTAGGATTGAATGTAGTCTAAAAATATATCCTTTTAGCATGTAATATCTAAAAGTCTGCCCCAGAAAAGTGGGCGTTAGTGTATTTTCCAATTCTTTCCTGTTGTTCAAGTACCAGTAGTTAGTCCCTGTTTTCAAATTTTAGCAAGCCCAAATGCTATTGTAAGTATTATATACACAGTATTATTATCAACATAGTTGTTAAACTTCTAGATACACTTGTAAAGCTTAAAATAATTAGAAACTTCACCCAGTATTATGGGAATATGATTTTTTAATTATTATTTGATGATCACTGGAAGACTGCTATCACACATTCATAACTTACTTTAATCCTGCTGAATTTTCCCTGTTTTTTCCCTCTATTGCACGTTGATGTGTACTTGTTGTAATGCATGGTGTTCCTACTCTGTCGTATTCAAACCGGATCATTCATTATGGAAAACTAATTTTTAGAAGTGGTCTGTACTGTCGTGAAGATCTTTTGTGATGTGCGAAAGCAAAAAATATAACACTACTGAAAAACTGAGTGAGAGGGGTAAAGAAATTTCCTCTTTGTGGCTGAAATCTCAGTGCCTGATGAGTCACTCATGACATTTTCAAAATGTTTCACAGAAAGAGCTCTTTGTCAGCAAAGCACCACACCTTGTGCTTTGCAGGTCCCTGCTGAGTCAGGGCTCAAATAAGAGACTGTCGCCAATCCAAAACGATATCAGCCACAGTGCTTAAAAACAGAGCTTGCAGCTATCAAAGTTTGGTTTTTTCCCCAGTGGTATTGTCTTGATATTGTGTTGTGTTAGATCCTTTGAGTCGTTTCTTCACAATACTCTCAGTGGGAGGCAAAAGCTAGACTTGAGTAAGAGCTGGTAATTACCATGGTCTCTCATTGCCCCAGGCACCCCTATACAAGAGCTTTAGGGCCAGAGATTAAAAGACCTGGTGAAATTAAAAAGAGAAAATTATACTGGGCAGAAGATATTTTACCTTCCATTGTTGCACCACTTTAATAGAAGTGGAACAGATAGGGAGGGGTTTCTTTCTTTACCCCCTGGGTAATGTGTCTGCATTAGGCAGCTCAGGGAGTTTAACAGTTGTTACTTCCATCCATCAGTTATTTGGCTTCTCTTATTGTTTGTGGGGGCCTTTCAACAGCACCAGGGAAAACAACAGCACATTAAACAAAGAACACAATTGTAAATCAACATAAAGAAGTAAAATGGGGGATTTGTTGACAGGTGCAGGATCTCAAACTACTTTTAACTCATTATTTTTAAGGTGGCTAGATTTCAAGTTGACAGCAAAGCATCACTTTAAAAATTAAGCCTTGCTTCATTTCTGTAAGAGGGCATTCTACTGTGTAAAACTCAGTTATGTGAGCTAAGAGCACACTGAGCTGCCTGGAAATCACTTAAGACTCTTGTAAATGTCCACCGGTGGCATGAAAGCAGCAATGTTCATATATTACTTTTATTTGCTATTACAGCCAGCTTAATGAGCTCTGCCTTTACACCAAGTTCCTGTCATACTGCTTTATAACTTGAGCTGGTGTGATGAGACATCAATATGCTGGAAAATTGCAGGGACAGTGTCTAGACTAGGTGGAATATTTTGACCCCTGAGCAGTTGGAAGACTTCCAGCATTTGCACAACTGAGATGATAGATACAAAATATGAAGCCTGAATGATCGCTGTCTATTTTGCAGGATTCCTGTGCTGCTGATACAGAACCAGCCATTTTGGAAGGTGGCAAGCAATTTGGTCTTTCAAGGAACAGCCACATTGCAGTTGCATTCGATGACACCAAAGTGAAAAACAGGTATAGTGTTTATTTCAGCAATGAATTTTGATGGAATGATGGCAAGATAAAATGCCTCTCTTAATATTCTCAAAAGCATCTCCCAAAATTATGGGCATAGTCTAAAAAAGATCATGTCCCATGGCTAATTCACTTCATTGCATACATTTCATGCTTTAATGCTTCTTATGTTTGCATAATGAAGTGCCCACCTAAGTAGTTCTCACAAAAACAGTTTGCCTCTTTGTAAAGCTCTGGGCATACACAGTTTCCAGATTGATTTACAGAAAAAAAAAAAAAAATAAAAAGAGAAGAATGGAACCAGGTCATGCAACTGAGTTCATAGGTTGCTTTTTTGAAGAAAGTTTCTTGGTTCAGTAACTTGATCATTTCTTGTAATAAGCAAACCTGGTTTTCCCTTTCTTCTTATAGTTAAGAATAAACTTGCACAGTAAACAGGCAAAATGATATTGCCCACCCACAGTATAACAATACACACACACACACATCGATATGCAAAGGAGTTCCAAGAGCTACTTGTGAAAATACAGCAGTTTTAAATGGATTTGTGAAGCTACAACTTGCTACTTCTTAATTTTTGCTGTGGCAGCACATGATCATTAACAAACGTGCTGTGTCACACCACTGGGCATTTTTGCTGCCTTATGGTTTACAAGTCCATCAGCCTCAGACTTATTTTTACCTATAAAGATGCTGTACTACGTATTTTCACATACGCTAATTTTAGAAAACTAGGAAAATAATTAAAATAAATATGTAATCCTACAGTCCTTGCATGTTTATATTATCAACAGCTTTCAGGTACTGACTTTGCAGCTCAGCTTGGGCCAGGTTAATGATGTGCTCCCAGTACAATCTTAGCATCTAGATAATCTAAATAATTTCCTCCCAGGTTCTTTGCTGCAGGGGAGGGTTTTGCCATCAACGTTGGTCCAAGGGGTCAGTGGTTTTCACATGACAGCAGATCTCCTCAGACACGCTCCCATTTTCAACTGGGAGAAATCAGAATAAGTGTTTAATATCCTGATCATAAACTCTTCTCCCTGCATCTTTAAAAGTTTTGCAACCTGTCTTCAGGCAATACAACCCATTAGAAACTCAACATTTGCCAGCTGTCACTACAGCTTGCTTCTCTTTGTGAGCATTATGTGTGTGGGTAACAGATAACGCTGCTGGAATTTTACAAGCGCTGGGATTTTCTAGCAACTACAGCCACAGCTGAGAACTATATCTTGAAATTCTATGCCAAGGTTGTACTTTTGTATTTCCACAGTAAAGGGACTACAGAAAACTCACATCTTGGGGATCAGGTATGTGTGAAATGCAATTCACGTATAACCAAATTATTTTTTCTTAAACCCTGATGGACAAGTAAAATGTGTCACTAGCTGTAAAGTTTTGCTAGAGGAACACAAAAAGGAAAAGCAGATAAATCTGTCTGCTGTCTGACTCTGAATATCTTTTCTTTTGTTTCTATTTTCCTGTTTGCTTGATTTTCAGACTTACAATCGAATTTGAAGTCCGAACAACAGCTCATTCTGGCTTGCTGTTTTATATGGCCCGCATCAACCATGCTGATTTTGCTACAGTTCAGATAAAGAATGGACTGCCTTACTTCAGCTATGATCTGGGGAGTGGAGACACCAACACAATGATTTCCAGCAAAATAAATGATGGCCAGTGGCACAAGGTATAGTAGTCTCTAATGCTAAATTATTCTTTGTAATGCTAAGAGATAGCTTTGTTTTACCTTAAGATATTTGCAAAAGGTAGTCTATACAAGCTAAACTTTATAACTAGGCATATCTGTAGTCTGCAAAATTTGTGCTTTCAGATACACTAATAAGTACATAGGACATACTCTACTAACAAAAAAGTGAGTGCTGATCTTTGAAATTTGTCCTTCAGGAAACACATATTTCCAGATGTATTTAGAATATGTCCCGTGTATGGTAAGGAACTGCAGAAAATGTTCCTTCTTGCCTAATAGGGCTCAGGTGGGTATCAGCTCATGATGATAGAATACCTAATCAAAGCCAGTTGTTTCTATGTTAATAATGTGACTGTTCAGCCATAATGCTAGGAACTAAGAAAAAAAGAAACATTTAAGTAACTCCTCCCTGCATTATTAATTCAATTCATTAGGGCATAAATATGATATTTGTGGGTGTATTTGGCAGCCCCTTCTCTGACTATGAGAGGAAGCATTTATATATAATACAATGTCTGTGGCCTTCAAATGGTAAAGGAAGGAATAGTATCACAACCATGAAGTTTAGTATTTACTGGGCCAAGGACAAGAGACACATAGTATATTCATGAGATAACGCGCTTGACAGCACCAATAAAGGCACAGAAGAGAAGAATACATGTAACCATGTATTCAAGTTATATGCTATGAGAGTCATTAATTTTTGGACAGGTATTTGGAAAGTCACCATCCACATCTCTATCACCAAATAAGAAAAAATCTAGTTGGATTTTCTGCTATGCTTGAATTGTTCTTATGAAACCCACTTTGCAGTCATCCTTAGTCCTTCTCTGCTTCATTCCCACCCTGTTCCACATTTATTTTATTTTCACTGGATTGTTATTCATGAACTTTTTGATTATAGCAAATGCTCTAAGGGAAGGTATTTCATGAGGGGAAAAAGTAAAGTTGTAGTCATTATTTGTCTGTTTTCCATAATGTCTAAGAACACTGCCAGTAGACCAGGGCTCCTTTCTGCTAGGCTCTCTATAGATAGAGAATGAAGATTTTTTTTTCTCTTTCTTTTAGCCATTTTCTCTATATTCCAAGAGAATTAACTGAAGCATATATTCTTAATGGAAGACTGTGCTCTTTGGACATGCAGCTTGGCACTCTGCCAGAGAGGGACCCTTGTAGATCCCACTTTTGTAGGAGAGAATGGAAACAATCCAAAGTCACAGTTCCCAAAAAAGCACAATGAAACCCATTTAGGGGGAAGGAAAAGGGCAACCTCTTTAATAAAAGACCACAGTCTTTATTTTTAAGAAAGCTGGGATGTCTCCTTAAAATAATCCTTTTAGTGAGAAACTTTTCTCCATTTGACATGGTTTAGGTTGAAATGTGTCCATCAGGCCTACAGAAGCACATTGTGCTGCTGCTCTTTGTAGGTCCTCTGTGAAAGTGTCTCTTCCCAGTTCTGTCTCATTCACCAAATCCTCCTTCTGCCCAAGGTGTAACTGTCTATCTCAAATTTAGCATTATCTGTAAACACCAAGGTCAGCCTCCCACCTTCAGGCCACCCCTTGTCAGTGTTAGTCATTCTCATGCCACAACTGATGTGCTGCTACATTGAAACAGGAGCAGCCATGTTAAAGAAAAGCCAAAGAAAAATACTGTTTCTGTCTCTCTGCTGCTCTGATGAGCTAACTACTGTGCTGTTTAGAAATTTGCTAATGTGTATGCTGCATTTACATGTTATTCCTTTTTATACAGAACCATTATTATGCTGATTTCATAGAGATTTTGCTATAAATCTTTGGAAATAAATTGGCCTGCAGTTGTTGGGGTAGACTTTTCTCAAGTCTCCAGCAATTGCACTTCCTCCATGCGATTCACAGCCCATTTGTCTGAGCAAAACCATAATACCAACAGCACATAGTTGGTACTATATTTACTCTAGCATGAACTGAGGCACATCCAAACAAGTAGAATCATAAACTCAATATTTTCTGCAAACATGTTTTGTAACAAAGATTTGCAACCTGTGCCATTAACATTCAGCACTTACTATTCCCAGTACTTAAAATCGCTGTCTGATTCCAGGAAAAACAACATTGTGTCATGCCTATAATAACAAGCTTTTTAAAGGAACCTCAAGTCCTTTCAGTCATTCTAATAAATAATAGTCATGATGCCTCCTGACCCAGAGCTAATGAAAAGGTAGTCATCTGTTTGCACAAAACCTTGCACGGGAGCTTTGGTCCATAAACATTATCCATAGCTGCTGCTACAGTACTTCTGCTAACCTCTCCTACTGCTTTCTCCTGTAGTGTTACATATTTCAGACTGTAAGGCTAGTTACAATCTGGAAACAGTTATCAGAAAACTATCTGTAATTGTATTGCGTTTGTGTGTCTTTTTAGATAAAAGTAGCTCGAACGAAGCAAGAAGGAAACCTTATCGTAGATGATATTTCAAACAGGACTGTTAGCCCCAAGAAGGCCGATATATTGGACGTTGTAGGAATGCTGTATGTTGGAGGATTGCCCATTAACTACACAACTAGAAGAATTGGTCCGGTAAGCAAGTTAATGTAGTTATCCTACAGTCCCAGAGTATGTCTTTGTTGGTACCAGTGTCTTTCCAGTTTTGTTTTGTTTTGCTTTTCCCCCAGACTGCTCAAGAATATTGATAAAATCAGTCTTACTGGAGGCACACTATATTCTTTCAGTGGAAAGATCTGACTCAGAATCCAGTTAATGAAAAGAAGTAGAAATCACAGAGTTAGTTATTGTTATGGAAAAGCAGAAAGATCCATACACTTGTATTGGCATGGATCACTGCACAGCCAGAGTATCAGGTCCTGAATACTACTTGCCCTTTCTCTTAGCTGTAATTCATCTACCAATAAGTGCTAATGAACAGGGAAAGCATCTCCTAAGGGAAGCAGCAGGAGCCCAAATTACCCCGAACAAAGTACCCAGTAGTACTGCTGCTTCCTGTAGTAATTGGTTTTGTGTTTTTATTAGTAAACTAGAAGAGAATATATTTTGAAGTAAGGCCATGGAAACTCTGTTGTCCTCCTTCTGTTTCCAAATCAAATGCGCATATATCAATTTATCACTGTTTCAGTCTAAATGCCCAGCTTCCATGCTGACACAGAAAATATACCTTGGCAAACAGAGAGCCCAGAGAGGTGAATACCATTTTGGCCTGAACTGTGTAGAATTAACTAGGAATACTGTATTCCCTCACCCAGGCCATTTACTGCATCTATTCACACATCTCGATGTGGGTCATCTCATTTCCCTGCTGCCATCTCACCCCCCAAGTGATGCCGGTATCAGAATCGGAGCAAAGCTCTTCCCTCCATAATTTTTCTCTGTACGCGGAGAGTTCTTTCAAAGCAGAAGCCAGAACTTGTGGGAATGTAATTATAGCAAGCAACAAATTAGACTTATAGTGCAGCAAGATGTGGACAAATAACTGGAATGTCAGCAGCAGCTGTGTCTAGGCTCATTCCAGGTGATTACACAGAACGGGTAAAGAGGAGGCAAAAGCACAGATCCCGGCAAGGAAACACACCAGATTCTCAAAGAAACTGCATGTAAATACCATTCTAGTAAGATGATTATGGAATGGCAAATGCTAGTATATAGACAGGCAAGAGTCTACCAGTTCAGGTGGACAAAATAAATACAGAAAAGGAATTCCTAGATCCTGCTTAAACAGGTTACGATAGTAACTGATGGACTGGGTACAAAAGAGAAGTATAACCAGTCCAAGAGTTGTGTTCCATAAAGAAAACTGACCTGTAAGATCACATTTCTTATCAAAATTAGGATTGTGCAGAAAGACGAAATTGAGGCAAATCTACTGTGCTGTTTAGTCATAGAATATTTTTGGTTGGAAGAGACCCTCAAGATCATCGAGTCTAATCGTTAACGTAATGCTGGCACTAAACCATTTTTTTAAGAACGTCATCTACACGTTTTTTTAAACACCTCCAGGGATGGTGACTCCACCACTTCCCTGGGCAGCCTATTCCAGTGCTTCACAACCCTTTCCATTAAGAATTTTTTCCTAATATCCAACCTAAACCTCCTGTGGTGCAACTTGAGGGCATTTCCTCTTGTCCTATCACTTGCTACTTGAGAGAACAGACCAACACCCTCCATGCTACAACCTCCTTTCAGGTAGTTGTAGACAGCGATAAGGTCTCCTCTCAGCCTCCTTTTCTCCAGGCTAAACAGTCCCAGATCCCTCAGCTGCTCATGGTAAAGCTTGTGCTCCAGACACTTCACCAGCTTTGTTGCCCTTCTCTGCACTCTCCCCAGCACCTCAATGTCTTTCCTTGTAGTGAGGGGCCCAAAACTGAACACAGGATTCAAGGTGGGGCCTCACCACTGCCAAGTACAGGGGGGCAATCACTGCCCTGGTCCTGCTGGCCACACTGTTCCTGATACAATCCAGGATGCTGTTGGCATTTTTTGCCACCTGGGCATGCTGCTGGCTCATATTCAGCCAGCTGTTGACCAACAACCCCAGGTCCTTTCCCACCAGGCAGCTTTCCAGCCACTCTTCCCCGAGCCTGCAGCATTGCAATCGTTTGGATTTATCAAACCAGATCTCAGGCAGTGAAAAACAAAAGCAATGCTTAACTACCCACAAAATATAATTGCTAATACTATCAAATTATGCTCTTTGACATAAATCTGCAATTTACAAATACTAATCTAAGGAGATAGGTAACACTAAATCCTTACCTATTGCTCCTTGTCAGAAGTAATGGAGGGAATCCATGCAGGTAAATGGCTCAGTCTGGCAGTAACAGTCATGTCAGATCCTGATAGTCTTATATGCTTTGGGATTTAAATGAAGCTGTGATTTCAGATGTCATTCACAGAAGGTAAAATCCAGTGCTTGCCTTTCAGTCATTCTCAGTAAAATACCCTACATGATGTATTAATAGAGTGTTGCGTTGTAGGCTTTATGTAAAGGCTCTGAAGCAAAGTAAGTTGAAAGGATGTATTACCTTAGTTAGGCCTTTCTTCTAAACACACATCAAGCTTTTTAGACACTAATCTAATACATAACTGTAGGTGGACGGGCTTCCTATTCGGTGCAGAAGACTGATACCTACTTGTTTGGCTTCAGCAGATGTCACATTTTAAGCACTCGAAACACTCCTTTCTGCAAAAGAGGTTATATATTGCCTGTTTCCATGCTAAAGTATAACCAGGTTTCCTTTTCCATAGAGAAACTGAAATTTTAAAGTTAGAAAAATGTTACTGAGTTGTCTACAAATCTGGCATTTCTATGATTCATTCTCACAGTGATGATGGCAAGATTTTTTTTCTTTTGTGGCATTTTTCTTTTTTGAAAACAAAACTTGTTGGTCTGGAGATGACTTTCACTTAGAAATTAGAAAAAGATCTATTTATGAAGGATCTTACAGAAAGCATTGCTCAGATCAGAAATCAATTTATTCACTGATAATGCTCAAGTTGTCATGAAAACTTTAGTACATGGGTATTTAGCAGTAAATAAGCTATGTAATTCCACAGTACATTCTGCTTTGATTTATTATGCAAGGAAAGAAATTCTTTGGAAATTCTTTTGAATTACTAGTCAGGATATTGTTAGAGGCTGCAGTGTGTAGAGTCAAGGCTTCCCTCTGCAGATGTGCCTTTCTCTTTTCTGTATTTTTATGTATTTCTATGCTGTATTTTATATTCTGATTTTTATTTTCCTCCTTCTTACTGCATTACATATGAATGTCTTCCTTTTCTTCCTCAAAGTATATGTTTAGCATTTTTCCTCTCTCCCACTGATATCAGGGATAAATTTTCCTGCCTCTGAGTCAAAGATCAAAGCCTTTGTCTGAAGCCAAGAACCAAAAATGCAGCTTCTGCACACCTCAGAGAGGAAAGGGAGGGAGGAAGGAGGGAGAGCTCTGGGGGAGATGCTCCTGCCACAGGCAGGATCTCGCTTACTCACACCAGCTCAAGGGTGCACATGCCATCTACCTGGAGTCGCCGTAACGTGCTCCCAGTGCAGAGGCCAAACTGGAGCTGTGGTTTGCTACCCCACACGGGAGCCTCCATACATCCCAGCACATCCCCCTCCTCCACCTGCCTCTCTGGCCAGCAGGGTCAATCTGGTCATCAGACCTGTACACAGGTATTATACAAAGAAATATACACAGTCAACAACTTTTACTTAGGGCTTTGTTCATTTTAGTAGCTGTGTACCTGCATTAGCTCTGCCTTACCATGCAACATTAGGCTCATATTAAAGCAATTAAAGGGGGGTGGGGGGGGAAGAAAAAGAAAAAAAGCCTTAGTAAAATTACCAGCAGCCCAGAGAACTATATCCAGTGTCTTCATCAACTTGCAAACCCCATAACCTAGTCAATTAAAAATGTAAAGTATAGGCCATTAAATTCCTGCATTGCTGATGTAATTTGCTATGTTTCATTATGCAGTGTATTATTTTATGTCCCCTCCATTAAGCCAAATAGATGTGACTCAGATCATATCCCCAAAATGTACTTCATCCTCAGTATGGCTGAGATTAGATTCCAATTACAATCAGATATTAAGGATTAGCCATGTAAAATTCAAGTTTTATTCAGCTCCATAAATCTAGCAGAAAAGCAGAGGAAAGGTACTTTTTGATGACATGCTTTAGGCCTTTATTCTGAGTATTTGAGCTTTGCACAGTTACTTTTTTTTTTTTGAAATATTGACTGTAGGTCACCTATAGCATCGATGGCTGCATTAGAAATTTTAAAATGACAGAATCCCCTGTTGACCTGGATAATCCAACTTCCAGCTTCAATGTTGGAAAATGCTTTGTCACTGCACAGAAAGGAACGTACTTCGATGGAACAGGCTTTGCCAAAACAGGTAATGAACAGCAATTCTGCTGATAGGCAAAGAACAGCAAAAGAGAAGATGCTGCTTTCAAAAACTTCCAGTGCTACCTAACTCCTGTTGATTGCAGGCAAAGTGAGACCAATACTTGAAACTCCCACTGATCATTTTTAGTTATCTTGCCTAGGGATAGACTCTATGACTTTCTAGCAAGGTCTCACACTAAGCATAGCCGCTGTAACAGTTACTTACGTAATTTCACACGAAATTGAGTGCATTAATAATGCTGGCTTAGTTACCTTGCATTACTGGTAACACGTTTTGTGTGATTATTAGGAATAAAGTATTAAATGTTTATTTTTTTTCGTTTTATAACGCTTCCTCTTTTCTCTTCAAGTTGGTGCATACAAAGTGGGAACAGACCTGCTCGTGGAATTTGAATTCCGCACAACACAAATGAACGGTGTTCTCCTAGGAGTCAGCAGCCAGAAAATGGATGGGCTCGGCATCGAATTAGTAGACGGAAAAGTGAGTAGCAAAGCATTTTTGGCTCTTTATAGAGGCTGGTTTTAAAAAGCACAGGTAGTTTAAATGCAAGCTTAATACACCAATCTCAAGGAGTCTCAGTCTAAATCAGGGCTCTCCTTTAATGCAGCACTTGCTACTTCTTACATCAAGAGGCTCCTACACTGTTACAAAGATATTTTAAAAGATTCTGTAACCCTTGAGTTTCCTAAAACTGCAACGCCAGGACTTAGTGGGAATATGAAAAGTTTTGAGGAAAGGCTTTGTTTTTAATAATGCTAGTTTCTTGTCTATATATTTTATTTCGCGGTCTGGGAAACCAGTCAGTAATCTATCACTATAAAGACCTTGGGGTGGGGTGATGAAACACCTCAAAACTAAGACAATAAAATGGAAAAATGACAACCTGTACAACAGTTTTGCACATTTCCACTAGTGTTTATCTCAGTGACATAACCCAGATGCTAGAGGAACAGCAATCTACAAAGAGTATGGTATAAAATTAGAGCTTTAGCGTGTCCAGTCAGAGCATGTTGACTTTAAATAAACAAAACAAAAGAAAAGAAAAACAAACAAACAAAACACACCACACCTGTAGAACTGTTTTGAGAACTAACTGACTTCCACATCACACTTTTCAGGTGATGTTTCACGTTGACAATGGTGCAGGCCGATTCTCTGCTGTCTGTGAGCCTGATGCACCAGGCAGCTTGTGTGATGGACAGTGGCACAAGGTTCTTGCAAACAAGATCAAGCACCGTTTAGAGCTGACTGTGGATGACAGGCAGGTGGATGGTAACAGCCCAAACAGGGCCTCAACCTCAGCAGACACTAACGACCCTGTCTTTGTCGGAGGGTATCCTGGTGAGTATTTAGCACACAAATGATGCTTTACTTGTGCTCTAGCTGCACTGACTTGGTAATGTCCTACATGCAATTAGGACCAGTATGCTAAAGTTGATGGATAAGGTTGTCCAAGTCTGTATCAGCTGGCATGGATGCTCATTTCTGCATCCAGCTGCATTTCGGAACAAGAGGTTCTGCAGCACCCAGGGACTCTCACAGACCCCCTGGCAGGTCTCAGAGGTAGGCACAGTGACACAGGAGCAGGTAGACTTTCTGTCTTCTGCTGCCCACATACACACAGCCTTCCTCTTAAAACTTTGTTTAGTAACGGCATAATAGTTATGTTTCAATAGCAACAGAATTTGGCAAATTTAAATTTAATGAAAGAATGGCAAATTTAACTAAAGAATGTATAAATGCTCTTGGGGGGGCAGGGCACTGTGTGTGTAAATCAGCTTGTAAAACCTGAGGAGTGGAGGAATGTGGACAACAGCTTGCACAGAGAGGTGAGAAGACACCATCTCTTTCTGACGAATGTCTTTGCTCTTGGTCTGATGTTTTTTAAAGTTAAAAAAACCTGCTATTCAGTATATTCTGGAAGTCCTTGAAAGAACTTGCTTCCTGCAGAGGTAATTGAACAGGACGCGGAACAGGGCTGAGCTCTGTAGTTTGCTTCATCTTCCACTGAGCTGATGATGAATGCTGGTATTCATCTCTTCACAGACAATCAACAAGTTTATCTAGTAGCAGTTTACTTTCTGAAAACACAGCTGAGGTATTTGTGAAGTGCCAATTTTGTTGCTTCTATAATAAAATTTCCTTCTAGTTTGCAAACAAAAAAGCTAAGGATCACAGAATCACAGAATGTTAGGGATTGGAAGGGACCTCCAAAGATCATCTAGTCCAATCCCCCTGCTGGAGCAGGAACACCTAGATGAGGTTACACAGGAAGGCGTCCAGGCAGGTTTTGAATGTCTCCAGAGGAGGAGACTCCACAACCTCCCTGGGCAGCCTGTTCCAGTGTTCTGTCACCCTCACTGAGAAGAAGTTTCTTCTCATATTTAAGTGGAACCTCCTGTGTTCCAGTTTGTACCCATTACCCCTTGTCTTACCATTGGTTGTCACCGAGAAGAGCCTGGCTCCATCCTCGTGACACTCACCCTTTATATATTTATAACTATGAATGAGGTCACCCCTCAGTCTCTTCTTCTCCAAGCTAAAGAGACCCAGCTCCCTCAGCCTTTCCTCATAAGGGAGATGCTCCACTCCCTTCATCATCTTTGTGGCCCTGCGCTGGACTCTCTCCAGCAGTTCCCTGTCCTTCTTGAACTGAGGGGCCCAGAACTGGACACAATATTCCAGATGAGGTCTCACCAGGGCAGAGTAGAGGGGAAGGAGAACCTCTCTCGCCGTGCTAACCACCCCCCTTCTAATACACCCCAGGATGCCATTGGCCTTCCTGGCCACAAGGGCACAGTGCTGGCTCATGGTCATCCTGCTGTCCACCAGGACCCCCAGGTCCCTTTCCCCTACACTGCTCTCTAACAGGTCATTCCCCAACTTATACTGGAACCTGGGGTTGTTCCTGCCCAGATGCAAGACTCTGCACTTTCCCTCGTTATATTTCATTAAATTTTTCCCCGCCCAACTGAGTTCAATGGCAAGATGCACCTTGAGGTAATTCTGAAATGATTTTCTGGAAGTTGTTTTTCCCCCCATTCTAGCATGATACAGTCCATCCAAAAAGCCTTGTCTCCAAAGCTTCAGAACATTTTCAACAGTGTTCTTGATACTGAGATATGAGAGTTATACTTCAGTCACAGTGACTACTGATAAGGACCAATAACTTTGTGCCAAAAGGAAAACAACTTTGTGGCAGCCTTTTTATAGCAAAACAGGATTCTAGCATAGAAGCTACTGCTAAAGAAGCACTGCAGATGGAGTTACCATCTCATTCTGGACTGTACATCAAGAGGAACATAGCAAGAGAAACAAACGAAGTAACACTTCAATCTGTCCAAAACAAGCCTACGCTTACATCATGTTGAAGTGATATTACTGAGTTCAGCCGCACAGCAAGTTATTAAATGATTTAATAAACCTGCATGCCCATTTAAAGACCTCACACTTCTCTTGCTGTCTAGTGTAGATCCTCCAAGATTTGTTTTAATATTCTCAATACCTGGACAATCTAATCACAAATTTAAAACACATTATCATAGGATTTTGTAAAATTAGTAAGCATTTGTATTTTCCAGTCCTCTTGAGGCTTCTCCTGGCTGCATAAACAGCGCAAAACAGTTGTAAACCAGATAGAATTAGCTGGTGGAGAGTTTTGCCACCAGATCATGGGCAAAGATGCAAATTCCTGGCTACCCATAAAAGCCATTACTCATGTCCTACTATCACTCTTCCTTGTGCAAGGAGGGAACAGATGGATTCAACCACGTCATCCTCTGTGAAACAGCATAATGCTACAGCCATTCAGTCCTCTACAGGTGCAAAGTTATTTCTGCGACCAGAACATAGATCAGTCAGTATTGGAACACATCCCTGTTGCCACTTTTTCACTTGGAAGAAGACTGAGAAACAAGTTGGGACATGAATTTCAAGCAGTTAAGGGAAATATTTCCAGCTTCTGAGTCGCACCAACCTTCACTTAAATCATCTGATCATGCTAGAATAGTTCCTTCCTTCTTTAGTGGAAGAGGTGTACTCAGATCCGTGGTTTTACTATCAGCAAGAAAAAAATCATAATGCTAGAAAACTCTCAAAATCATTCTTTAAATGACACCTGAAGTCTGTACTGAGAAACTGGCTTTCTCGTGATGTTAGGCCTGAGAACTGCATCCATTTTGGCTTTTTTTTTTTTTTTTCTTCCTCTCTTATTCTGTGGATAAATAGTTTGAGAAGTTGGAGATCTGCAGGATGAGCATGTGTGCATCTTACACCATTTGTAGGTACCAAGCTGCAGTTTGGCCATTTTCCTTAATTTTGTGTATGTCGCATAACTGAGTTGTATGATTTACAATGCCGGTTTAAATGTGTTCAGATTCTGCCACTATCATACCAGGACAGAAAAAGGAAAGAAGAGTAGATCGTTACCGCTACCAGAACATGTTATGTGTATATATATGTTGCTGAGGATATCTCCTGCAGGGCTCCCAGATAACAAACTGAAGTATCAACTCACACTTAAGTAATTCCTTTTCCCTTTTTTTTTTTCCCATCCCTCAGATGGTGTGACCCAGTTTGGGCTGACCACTAATATCCGTTTCAAAGGATGTATTCGATTTCTGAAGCTCACCAAGGGTACTGCTAAACCTCAAGAGATTAACTTCAGCAAAGCTTTGGAGCTGAAGGGTGTTCAACCACTGTCATGCCCTGCAAACTAACTGTCATTCAGCTGATATGGGTCTGTTTATATAAGCACTTTGGATTAAAAAAATAATTAAAAATCTATGTATACATTGCATTCATAATAAAATGTCTTTATGCAAGTATTTGAGTAGTGTTTGTGGTGTCTTCAAATGGCTATTTCAACGAAACTTCCAAGAATATAAGAACTTATCATTGCCCCCCACTCCCTTCATTAAGGGAGTAGAACAATAATTTTTATCTGTCTTTTTTCCTTATAGCTTGAAATGGAAATATCTCATCTCTCCGTAATGGAAGGCATATACCCACGTTCTGTCACTTACCTGGAAAGATGGTTTTAAATGATCCTTAATAAATAAAGTTTGATACTGCCCCTCTCTCCAACTACACATGATATTGAAGTTACACATAGCAAAAATTCACAAGCCAATTTTCTAAAGGAAGATGAAATCCAATGCTACTGCATTGGAGCAGAATGGAGGTGAAGCAGGAGAATCCCAGAGATTATTAGCATGGCACATGTCACTGATCTCTACTGTCATCTATTTAGTTAAATCCTTAAGGTAAAAGAAGCCTCTGCTGGTTCTGCTTGATGCTGTCAGGTTCTGAGGGATTCTGAATGCAGAAGCCGCCCCAGGTCTGTCTTAAATAAAATTTAGAGTGGATATCAGTTTAAACATTGATGGGGAAAGGAAAGTTGCTTCCTAGATTTTCACCAAAAATACCAAGTCCTGGTGATTTTCCTCAGTGCTCTGTATGTTTTAGAGGACTATGAAATCATCACTGAAGTGTGAATTATCTTTTCTATGGAGTGTTTCAAATTGTTAAATTCTACTCTTGCAAAGGTTGTGCTTGGACATGCTGTACATCTACTGTACAAATGTAAAACTACCTACTCAGAAGAGGAAAAAACAACAGGAAAAAAAAGAAAAAGAAAAAAACAGTAAGGTAGCACAGCCACGCAATAAAAAGAGTGGGTTTGGTTGTTTTTGGTTTTTGGTTTTTTTTCCTGCCCACCATGAGCCTTGAATACAGTTTTCCAGAATTTCTGACACAACTTAAAAAAGGCTAGCTGAAAATTTGTGCTGCCAAAGAGCACTCCTGCATGAGTGCTTTGTATTTTACAAAGGGTCTCTTTGGCATACAATATTGCTCTAAACTGCCATGGAGAAAAACCCACATTTACACTGGGAAACTACATTAAAGAGATGGTAGTAAACATGTAGCTTGCAACTATTTGGGGAGTCCAACATTCATCAGATACACCTGAAAAAAAAATCTAGCTGCAGTGAAGCCCTGAAGTAGTTGACTTCAGGGAGGATGCTGGTTTTCACTTGCAAATGGCCCCCTTAATATTAACAAACAGTTAATGGCTGTGTGATGTTATTCACATTCAAAGTGCTAAAAATTAGTAAAGCATGCACTTATCTCTGAAAAAGCCTGATTATGGGACATGTACCGTCTTACTATAACTTCTACATTCTAGTGCTACGAACAAACACTGTGAAATATTTGTATTTCTCTTTTATTCTTTTTATGTCCCTTGTATTTACCTATTCTCATCCCTCAGGATAGTTTGATCAGCCCAAGAAAAATAGGCCATGGCACTTCAAATACAGTTGAGTATTTCTGAAATTCTTGAAAAATATGAACAAATGAAGCCCCAAGACTTTTTGCAGAGAGACGTATGTCATTGTCATGAACCTCTCACAACACACAGAACAGAGAAGCCCCTTGGCCCATTACACGCACAGGCATTACCTAGTTCAGAGACGTGTTTCCTTACCTCTGGTTCCATTCAGCATGTTGGATTCTTTTTTAACTAAACTTGCTTGTTTCGTTGTTGGGTTTTTTTGGACTTGAAGACACAAAGGAAATTCAAACAACGGAGCCAAGAACACCATGAGTTAATACCGTACCCTTCCTCAGGGGTGGGAAATTGCCACTGCTCTGCTCAGCGCTGCATCAGCAATGGTCTTCCACATAAAGATGTGGAAACAAATACTGGAGTTTCTGCACAAAAGAAATGGAAAGAAAAAAAAAATAGAGGCCTTTATGTTCTTTTGAACATAATTGTTGAATTATTTCTCCCTTGCATGACCTGCCATGAATGTGTGGGACAGAGCAAAAACAATGAGGCAACGCACATTATTATGTATCTTGAACTTTCAGGTGGAAAGGATCAACCAACTGCTGTCCTCTGCTAAAGGAAATAAATTCAGCAGGCTGAAACAAAAGCTACTTCAGCAAATAGCCAAGCTAAAAGGAAACATAAAATCCTGCTTAATTTGTTTTTGTAGATCCCTGAGTAGATGCACCAAGTACTGTTAGCAAAGCTTTCTGCATTTGAAGATTCAGCAGAACATCTCGGAATGATCCCCACTCCCTATTACTACCTTTTGCCATACAACACATTCATAGATAAAATTTCCTGAAAACAGCAGGTCGTGAGCCACAGAGCCATACACAAACTGCTAGAGATTATGTCTGCCAGGAGCCATGTATTTCCCAATTCAAGACTTCAACCTAATACACATGCACAGAACACGAGAATTTAAACCCTTTTACCGCCTTTTTGTTTCATACACATTAAGTAGTCTTTGCTGCTAAACTTTAAAAACTTTACAGCCATGTGTTTTTAAAATTTTGTTTAAGACTGACGCTGTTGACTGAGGTCACTTTTAGGGATTTATGACGAATATTCACTCTGAACAGGACAACTCCCTGTTCATCTTTAGCTTTGGGCAAACTACTGTGTATGAAAAAAAGTTGTGGTTTCAATTTTAAATACAAATAGTTTTCAACCTAGACTCCTTGTAAAGAGTAATTTACTTGTTCTTTCTATCAAATCATACTTTAAGCTCTTTATAGAAGCTTATAAAGGGAAAAACATTTTGCTGGCTTAGTATTTTTCTTTAGAATGCACAAGAAAAACTTAAAATGCTTAAAAATCCAAACCATTTTCCCTGTCTCTCTTTTAACATAGAAACCACCAGGAATGTCAGTTCCAGCTTTCTCTTGTTCGGCCACGGGGCTTCTGGGAGATCCCAGTTGTCTGCTGAGGAGTTTCTCAGTACGTGCAAGTAAAATTTTTCATTGACCTGTTTCTGACCAACAAGAAAAGTGTATGCCATACCTTTCATGAGAACACATCTACTGAAGGCTGCACAAAAGATCCTTATCCCCACATCCACACCAGTTTTTAGACTCTTAAAGATGACCTTGCAGTTTTCAGCTGCCTAAGGTTTTATGAAAGCCTATAAAACTCTTCTGAAAATATCCTAGGCATTGAAAAATGTTATTTTCAGAGCAATGTAATGACCACTGGATTTTTAACCTAAGATTTTTTTTTTTTTTATATCATCTGCATTTCCTAATGGCAAAACTCTACCAGTTCTTCAGTCATCCAACTTACCATCTTACAGTGTACATATAAGACGAATTTCTGATATAAATATGTAGGAAGAAACATCAATTTCACTGTTTCGTGCTTCATAAATAGACACAAAATCCTCCAGACCTTCCTTCAAAATAATTCCTTATATTGCTGATGTGTCATGCTATGGAATTGAAACAAAACACCAAATTATTCAGTCTGTATGTTTATATGCTATTATTCTTCACATTCAAGATTACAAATAATTTCTCCAGGTACGTGAAGTTGCAGATCATTCCTGATAAGATGTATCTATTTCAACTCCAAAAAAAAACCAGACCCTTTCATTTTAAGTTTAGTGGACAACACAGCATAAAATGACAGCACTTCAGAAACTAAAATATCTAGTTTAAGGTAAGAAAGAAAATCCTAGGGAAAAATCTCCAACAGTCAGTGTTCTCATACACTTTTCATTCTCCCACTGGGACCAACATCAGAACCTTTAGCCCAAACCTAATAATTTTCACTTGGCTACAGACTTACTTATTTTGAAGAGAACTGCGCAAAACTTTCCTAATGCTAGAGTCGCCTCCTTTTTGCCTTCTTTTTCAAAAGGATGTTTGAGTACAAAATTCAGCTGATGCTTTCTGCTTGCCCCATCTTTATATAACACTCTGTAATAACAATAATAATGAAAGTAGATGACTAGAGTTTCAAATACTAACTTTTGTGATATATAGTATTATTAAATATTCTGTAAAGCAGAATAATCTGCTGTGACATTTCCCCTTTTAATCATAATTTATTTTGACAACTTCGGTACTTCTATTTGGCATGAGCAAGGAAAGATGACTGGCAGTTGAGGCCCTAGAGTAGCTAAATTTCCTGTGGTTTTCTTCATTATGATTCTGTACTGCAATATCACACGAATTTGATTTAAACAGCCAAAGGCTTCGCTCTCTCACTGAGCTTCATGTCAAGAGAATGGCTCCTTGGGAGACGAAAAACTGTCCCCATGTGCGCCCATCTCTCTGCATTGAGGGAACACAGCACGTGGAGCAACACAGGTTCCTACGTCCCTCAGGAGCATAAGTTTAGGTGGAATAAATCAGGGCTCTTTCCTCCACAACTTTGAAATATTTGAAGCAAGAGACTTCTTAAGCACTGAAATGCCTGGGAGCGTAGACAGGCCTAACACAGCACAGACTGATATCTCTTGCAGTTTGCATCAGTTTAGCCCATCTGAAGATTCAGGAAAGGTGCGAATACTGCAAATTGTTGTAGGATTTCTTATTAGCACCTCTTCAAGCAACACTTATATTTCATTCCTCTTTTAAAAATTCTATTTTTATGTTAAATTCGCTTGGGGGAAAAGTCATCGCTCCTGTCATTTTTTTTCTTGACTTTTTCTTTCTCTGCCTTGTGGACAACTATGTTCTACAACTGAGGGGGGAGTAAATCTTCAGCTGAAAAGAGATGTTGGTGCTTGGAAACAAAGGATGTCATGTTAATCTGTTATTGATATACCCATCGGACTACAGTTTTTGCTTCAAATGACCAGAGGAAACAACAGGCTCTCATTCACCGTATCTGCAAATGCCATCTCTAGAGCTCTTCTGCCTACTACTGCTCCAGAACTCAAATTACAAGCCTGATCCACCAGCTGAGTCAGAAGGGCTGCAAGCCCATGCTGTGCCAGTGACCAACAAGCAGCAAACTTTGGTCACTCCAGAAGCTGCAGACAGGCCCACTGTCATCCTGGGGATTTTGTTTCATTTCATTGTGTGTCACTGGTAAAACCTTTCTTCCCAACTGGACTTGGTAGCTCTGCTGCAATTCCCTACGGCACCCAGCATTAGGGTTACTCTGGACAGGACAGAGCAGAACCCCAGCTTAGGGAAAAACTTCCAGATGCAGGTAATATGAAACAATACTAGCCAGTTTCTTTTACACACACACACACACAAATAACCCCAGTAAACCTGAGGTGCAAGGACAACCACTTAGATCTTTGTCACAGACTGCAGCATTTTAATCAATTAACCTTACACATGTGTTCTCTAAAGCCTGTTTCTTTCTGTTAGTGGCTGCATTATTGCTACTATTCAGTCAATTTTGACAATCTGAATAAATCTCCTCATTAAGTAATAGAAGTTTTAACAAAAGGGCTGAGTTGGCTGAAATAGTTGATCAAAGTTCTTGAGAATTCACTGATACTGAGGCAGGTAGAAAAAAATCTAAGTAACTTCTGACTGTTCTTACAAAACCACTGGCTTGTGGAAAGTCTCAAGGTCGAAAGGCCAGGGTACTGCTAATACTGTAATGCATCTCCTCCAGACAGATGGACAGAAGAGCAAATTCCCCAGACAAAAACTACTGGCAACAGTGGGTTGCCCTAGATTAGAAAACCCATCTTTCATCTGGTGCTGCATACAGCTGGTGCACACTGAAGGAAAAGGTTACAACATGCAAAACACTGAAATCACATCTACATACAAGATTAGACATTCATACAGCCAAGAGGGCAGCTCTGAGAAGGAAATAAGCAGGTCAGGAATGCCGTTGTAGCGTTATAGCAGAGAAAAGGGTTGCTACAGATGGGAGTACTTGATCTGCAAATCTGCACCAGGGCCACATACAAAATGACACACAGTGGTTTGTTTCTGGCTTTTCTCGTGTAAATGAAAGAATGGGGAAAAAAAAAAAAAAGTAATATAAAATTCTACTCAATGTGTCTGTATACTTTTGGCTGTTTACTCTCCTGAAGATTACAACTATCCCACAAGCAGCTAAAGGTTATGGGTGTAGGTAGGTTTTTCAAGAGTGTTCTGGAGTTTTTTGGTTTGGTTTTTCTAAATTATTATGGACCCAAAAACTCAACACTGCTTCTCACACTACCAAGTTGCTTAGTGTCCATCCTATAAAGGGATAACAGAGAGGAAAAAACCCTGTATCCAGACATTATGCTTGAAAATACAAACTAAAGACAGCACTGCTGCATTCCAGTTACATTAAAGAAGGATAAGCAGTCATCATTGACCAAAACCCAACATAGTGACTTTAAACCTGGTAAGGTAAGGTTTAAAGTGGTACAGTAAGCTCAGTGTTCATCCATATCAAAACTCTAAGACCAAGTTTGCAAGATGCTAATACATTCAGTGCAAGACCAAGGGCAAGCATAGCCACAATGCACAATCACACCTTTGTATACATTGTCTATAAGGCATATGCTATTTTAAACCTCCAAGCAGTTGTATGTACTTAACTGCAGTAGCAGTGTGCTCTCAAACACCAGTTGGCAGTGGCACATCGGGTTGCAAGGTCTCTAAAATGTGATTCCATAAAAGCCATTGGGTGTTGCTGCTGCTTAGGAACTGTTAAAAGTACTAGAACAGATGAAGAATTAAGTTTACCATTTAGCTTCCTAGTCCACGGACCATTTTCTGTTCCCTTCATCAAACATTTTTGAAATTAAAAATTTTTATCGTTTTCCACAATCTTTCCTTGTCTATTGGATCATTTCCGTAACCTCAGATAACTACAGAAATTATTAGCTGCATTATCATCTATTGATTAAACAGCCAATATGTCCTCAAAAGAGCTTGTTCACCAGTGTATGAAGATGTTGTCACTAAATATTTACATAAGGTTGAAAAAACGCGTGAAGTTTTTTGGCAAAAGGACTGTCATCTCTAAAGAAAACTTCACTTTCAAAGGTTACATACAAATAAAAACAACATCTAGAGGTCTTGCTGGCATTTCTTTTTTCTATGGTGGTTTTAATACACCATTTCTTCTTTCACTTTGTGGTATGATCTCTTTGTAATATCCTGCTTTGTGGTATGTAAGAACTGACATATTTGACTGATAATTAGTATTTTGCACTGATAATCTATAATTAGCCACTTTAGTAACAACAACAGGTTTCTTTCATCACTGAGATACTGTATTTTCTAATTTTAAAAATTCTTAGTTACAAAACAAAATTATGTGGCTACCTGACTTTTTCTACCACTTATGTGGCTGATTTGAGGCAATCAAGAAATAAAAATAAATATCTTCCTGTACCACGGGGGTACTCTTGAAAGAGATGTGGATAGGCCTAGCTCTAGAGGAAACTGTCTTGCAGAAAAGAAAGCCCCAAGTGACCAAACCCCCCGCATCACACAGTAGAAAGGGCTTAAGGAGGCCACCTAGTCCATCCTTTCCTATTTGCAGAGCAATGACGTAGCCTGCAATTCCCTATTTGTGCTTGTGCATAAGGTTTCTCCTGGGATAATGCCTTTCCCTGGCAGGCATCCACACTACGTTCTGTACCTGGCAAGTGTCCCAATGAGGGCAAGACCAGGGAGCAGAGGAAGAAGAGCTGGGTAGCTTATATACTTGCAAGGATTCTTCACTCGTCCTTTTCAAATTTAGTAATTCCAGCTTTGGAGAGATTTCTCCCTCCTGAGCCAGTTCAGGACAGCAGACGTAACAGCACTTCAGCTCTGTAGCCGGCCAAATGCAAGCAAGCACACTTCAAGTGAAGGGCAATTTTACAGTCCTGCTTCATTTATCAAACCTGACATGTACTGCACATTATGATTTCCATGTAATGCTTTGACTGTAAATTTACCCTCAGCAAGATCCTTTTATATGCATTCAAACTAATTTACCTCTCGCTGATCGAGTCCTAACTTGTAATTTGCTTAAATGCAAAGCCTAAATTGACTAAATCAAATGCATTTGCGCAAACTCAATAAACAGAACCATTACCCACTGAAATAAGCAACTCTCCTAAGAGCATCAAATGCTTCCTTACAGTGGAAGAGCTGGCTTAGGAGCCAACCACCACTCCAGCTAATGACCATGTTTCTCCCTCTATTTCATTAGCCAGTCTGAGGACTCTCGTATTTTTTTTCTTTCCCTGCTCAACGGAAGTGCAAGAAGCATACACAGCTTTATCAAGTACTCCAAGCAAAGCAACTAAAGCTCATTTTCCAGTGTAATGAAAAGGAACCAGTGGAGAAAGATACATTTGAATATCCCTGTTAATGCATACATTAGCTGAGCCATAGCCATCAATAAAGATCTCAACCACCTAGCACACTGTATCCATTTGTGGAGAAGGTCATAAAATTATTGGAGCACTGTGTCAGTACATGTTTTTTTATAGCAGTGCAAATAGGGTTGAGTCATACTGATCTGCCTCCGACTCAGTGCTTAGAAGGGGACATTGATTTGCAATTGCAAAGTAATGATTTAAAAACTAACACACTGCCATCCGTCAAGAATGCATTCAGCCTCTTGATGAACCAGGATCCACCTGAAAGGGATGGAAGACTCTTATCAACTGCACCACAACCCACCCCAAGTATTTCACTAGTGTAAATTTATTTCAGTGGCTTTGTAATTTAAAGGCAATGGTGGCAATAATAATGGAAGGCAGCATCTAGTGCTTTACACCAGCTTAAGAAAACCTGTGTTGCATTAAAAGTATTTGAAGCTTGATGCTTATGGAAAATAATATCTGAATGGCATGTGGTTCATGACACACACCAATAGTTGTTCTAACACAGAAAATTATTACTGTAGGGCTGTACTGCTACACTAAGTATTCTCACTGGAAGTTCCCACCATGGGTACACCTTCAAGCTATGATGCAAGGGGGGTTAAGCAGCTAAGTTCATTCTGAGTCCAAACTTAAAGTACCTCATTGCCATGAAGAAAAGAAAGAGTTACCAAAATTAATAAGACAATACAAACGTTTTTTTCTGATACGTATAAAATAAAAATATAACCAGAACAGAAAGTCTTAAACTAGAAAACTAGTTTTGGGAACTGACGACTTTTTAACACAAACTACTAATAAAATGTTGCATTTCATAAATTCTTATCTATAAGATGCTTTAGGAATATTAACTCATCCATTTTTCTATTAATAATCAAAAGTTGTAATTTGGGTTTACTACAAACAGCATGTCCAGGAAATCAAGTTATCCAATGCAATAACTACACTATTCTGTTTTATCTGTTTCTCCTTTAAAATTTCTGCCTTCAGTTCCCTGTATGTTAATTTCCAACAAAAATCACTAAGTAAGACTCTGCAGTGGTTTCCAAGATAATGTGTCAAAGAATTACATACAGACCTACCCAAGACAGACTTTCCTCAGACATGCCTGAGCTGCTGGGGTGCAGCTTCATAAAGATTGGCCCTGAAGAGCCATGGCAAACATAAAGGAAGGGGGTCTTGTGTTTGAGAAATGATTCTGTATCGCATGGGCTCTCGGCTGTGTCTAGTGCAGGTGACAAGCACATGGAGGGTCTAGGAATTACCAGTGCTTTGCAACAACTACTACTTTTAAAAATATTTCTATTAAGGGTTAATGGTGGTTAATGCCAAACATAGGGAACTGCAGGCTTTGCAGGACGGCTGCCAGCTGAGAACGTGGCATCACGCACTCCTACCAACAGTACCAGCAATCCAGTGCTCATTTTCCCTTGCTAGCAGAAAAAAAGTTGCCGAAAGGCAATGCTTCTTATAAAGACTTGTGTATGCGGCCCGTGTTTTCTGTGACAGGTCCTCACTCAACAACTGAGATTAAAAAAAAAAGGAAAAAGTGACACTGGAAAGGCAGGCAGGTGAGGGAACAGGAGGGAAGGTGCAGGGCAACACTGAGTGACAGCAGAGAAAGCTTTAAGAAAGCATTTCTCAAACAGCAGCCACTGAAGGAATTCTGTCTGCTGGACTGAAATTTTAGATATCTAAAACACTAAAATTAGCACCTTTGAGCACATGTACTTGTTTAATTTGCTTCCTAAATTTGCTTTGCCATGTCTTCCCTGCCTAAAAATGGCACAGAAATCCAGATGCAACAGCTCAGGCTACTCAGCAAGTTTCTTCCCTGGTAAACAAGGAAGAACAGGATTTCCTAATACTGTTAATAGAATTAAGTTCCTGGATCTGAGTCTTGGTGTTTACATTTTTTAAAGACTTTTTAGAAAATATACTACTTTTCTATACTGAGAATTCCCCTTATTTTTCATTGTCTTTATATAGAAATGGTAGTCCAGTAAGTACTATACAAGGATATGCCCACTGGAATAGGCCCAGCCTAAAAGACTTTCAGTTCTGGGTTTATTCCAGTTACAATTAGGATAGCCTGGGCACTAAGGGAAATTCATCTTTAATTTGTTGCATCCTGAGGAAATAAGTGACGCAAAGAAGCAGCAAAGCCATAAAGAAAGCCACAGTGGTGTTACTTTCCTTAATTCCAGTGCAGGCAGAGGTTTATCGAAAACCACTAACAGTTTTCCCATCCTTTATGGAAAACCAATTCCCACACTCAGAAGTCCTCTGTCCAAAACCAACTCACTTGGAGTGCAAGGGGTGCCACGGATCTTGAAAATAAAAATGAGCTCTAGGGGTCAAATCACTTTCATTTCTCCTCAAGAGTATATTCCACTGGCATTACCTTGCCTAAAGAAAGTGCTGTGTGATCTATGACTACGCGGCAAAGTTGAAAATTGCTAACAGCGCATATGCTGTAGCCATGATGGATCTACCAGGGAAGATGCAGCCCAGGTGCATCTGCAAAAATCACAGTCCCATGAAAGAAATGATATAGCCACAGATTTTCAGAGGCTTGTTAATACAGGGGGAATGCTGTGTCCCATTTTTTCCTTCTAAACTGCTGCCAATACTGTGATTAGCACGCTGTCATCAGCTGCACAGGCTCTACAAGCACACAGACATCTCGTAACAATATAATCTTATACTGCATAAAAATTAAATATAATCTCACATTCCCCTCTCCAGTTGTGGGAAGACAGCTGCCAACCAAGTGTCTCTAAAGAAGGCCTACATACACTGCAAACCCTCTTGTGCTTGCACAGTACAGAGTGATGTCAGTTTAGAAAACATATCAATGAAATCCAACTCAACCCCTCTCTTTCCCCATGTGCCTTCCCTCAAAACCAGACATCCTTGTCTACAGCAATGAACAAGAACTTATTTAGCAAAGGTGCCAAAGGTGCATGTTCTTCATTTTTCACAGCAGTCAGACATACACATATTGACAGACTGTCTCTCGTTGATATGCTTATGGTTAGTGATGTTTCAAACTAATAAACAGAATAAATATTCATCACTCACTCCCTTGAAGCTTATTTAATGTGACTGGACAGACAAGAGCATGGAAAAGTCAGCCGTTGTGGTGATATAGCTAAAATCATTCTCTTTGTGAGTAATGAGCAACTGCATTAAGGAACTGGTGTTTTTCTAGTTGGCTTCTTCCACTGTACAGGAGACAACATTTTGTTGTGTTGTCTCCAGACCCAGTTTGAACAAGCTGATGAAGGGCTACAGTTCCTCCAAGGCAATGATGTAATTAGATGCAACATCATAGATTCAGAAGAGGCAAATACCTTTGAGGTAATTCACTGTGAGCAAGACTCCAGTCAGTAGCAACCATTTTATTACGGTGTTTCTGAATTGCCTTCTTGCAGTTCACTAGCAGACATTCTATTCAATCCCTCTATTTTGTTCTAAGAGCTTTTTTAAAGTGATGCCAGCTGACAAATGCATAATTACTGTATGTACAGCACGTGTTAAACTTGTCATGGTGCTTCTTTGTCAGGAAGATTCAGAAGCTGGAGTAGGACTGAAGCTGCAGCGGGCACTGCGCAGGGGCGCATCTTGCCCACCTGCAGAAGTGTAGTCTGGTGTCTTCCTCCCCTGACAGCTGTTGCCAGACCATTCTCCTCTTCTTAATTATGAAAAAAAGAAAGTCAAACACTATTCAGCCCTTTCAGAAGGAGAAGGTAATTTATCTTTTGTCTGATGTACAGAATAAGGATTATCAATGTCTCTCTGAACTCGCTTGAGCTTGGAGCAAAGGAGCAGGCAGAAGGCTGGCACTTGCACAAGCGCAGTGCCACAAAGCCGAGGCCGTAACAACCAACACGCAACTGGAACTTCATTTCTTCTCTTCCCTCCCTCTCACGGATTCTCAGAACTGGGCTACTTGCTTCTGCTTTGTAACTTGGTGGTACCAGTGTGAGGGGAAGAAGGGCCACAGGTCCTTCCACTGACCTGCCCTCCACAGAGCCTCTCCTGGTGGCACCACGGGCACGCTCCTGTCCTTCCCCACAGCCTGGGACCCCACGTAAGTGTCCTGGGCTGCTCACCTGGAAAGCCGTTCTCCTTGCTGGGGAAGCGGGGGGAGATAAAGGTGATACAGGAATGTGGCATGATCTTCTGGGTACATTAGCCCCCTTTATTCCCTCATAATATGGAGAAGATTCATTTTTCAGAAGCAACATGATCATCATTTTTGCTATTTCATCCTGCTCTGTCACTGAAGAAACACAACGAAGCATATCTACACTGGTTTTATTCGTGGATCCAAGACTAAGTATAGCTTTTCACCAACAGCTAATGATTGTGAGCATCTCTAGATGCCCAGCTTGTGGCACAACGAGTGATAATAAAAAGCCAATTAATAAAAAGCAAACAAATGAGCCACACGCGCTTTTTTGAGCACTGCCCTCCTGAAAAGCAAAGTCCTTCTGAGGTGCCCTGTTTTGGGAAACAAGTCTGACAACTGTAATCACCACTCACATTTCGCAAATGCAGCCACAATGTGAAAGATGGATTTGCTTGCTATATAACCCCACAGTAAGGTCCTATGCTTCATTTTTCTGACATAAATTTCTGTGCATGTCAGTTTGCATTAATATCATCATATTAGCCATCTTTCTCCACTATTTCTGCAAACAGGGTACCAAAATATCTCCATGAACCCAGTGGAAGGGCTACTTAGAACCAAGTAAATAATAATCCGAAATAACAAACTGTTTTCTGGATGACATATGTGCAGGTGTTAAAGTTTGGAACAGTTAATTAGTCCTCACATTAAGTTATCTTAGCTTAAAAAGAATTAAATTATTTTCTAAAGAGGAAGAAAGTTGTTCTGTGGTAATAGGCAGTAATTAGTGGCTTTTTTAATGTTGCTGCTACTAGAAGATATATAAATGCATTTTCAAAAAAAAAATCCATCTTTCAATGGCAGAAAATAAGCAAATAAGTCTGGAAGCAGTATTTTCTCAATGCTTCCCTTGTATATTTTAGTAATTTTTGTTCCATAAATGACTTGGAGCACATGAAAATAATTTTCTTGTTAACACAAACTCCATTTGAATGGTGGTCAGAATACAAAACTTCACAAGGTCTTATATTGAAAGTGCATAAACTTACTGTGGAGAGAGCTGCAACATAAATGCCTGGTATCTCCATCAGGGATAAAAGACAAAGGGTACCTAAGAAATATCATAGTGGGTCAGATGTTACTGAGATAAAACTCACTTCAGTACACGTTACATTTCTAGCTATAGAAATGTCTATACGATGGGTGAAGAAGACCGGGGACATTTTTGTGGAGCAAACAAGATTAAATGCTTCAGACATGCAAGTAATTTGATTGTACTCTTCTCCAGCTGTCTCCCTACACAATTTTTGGAAACTGTCAGATGCTACTGGAACGCTTTATGTATTTGCACATAACGTTTTTCATCGCTAAAATAGAATTAACACACTGAGCAGCAAATAGGCTTATCTGCCTCACTTCAGTGTTGTAGCATAAATATACCAGATTAGCAGCTGGAAGTAGAAGTTATTATGAAGTTCTCTACGGATCCTAGCCACAGAGACTAGCAGGACACCATCAACTACATCGAGAAGAAAAGACACGCAATTCGAATGTTGTGGTGCCTCCTAAACCACTTTGGCTTGCATTATACTTTTAAATCTAAGGAATTCCACTTAGTATCATATCAAAAACATCCTTTACTGACACTCCTTTCTCTAAGATGTTTTATGGTAAATTTTCAGCCTGGTGCTCAGTGGCACCAGGTGAGAACCTCCATATTAACAGAAAAATGGAACTATACATCTGCTCTGTTCTCTGCTGCAAGTCAGGGCATCTCAGATGCAGAATCAAAGGCTAGTGCAGCTTTCATGCCTTTAAAGAAATAGCAAATCCTTATGTGAATGAGTTCCAAATACTTTAAAAGAATTTTTTTTCCTTACCTCTCCACCTTTTTTCCCTAAGGAGCTGAAAGGACCAGGAAAGGTGCAGAGTTGGTAGACATTGGCGAATATTGTATTCATGAGGGAATAAATAAATGTAATGCTCTCTTTTATATTAGTTTCTAAGCAAACCGATGTCTGGGAATCTTTGCAGAGGAAGTTTTCCGTCTCGACCTGCATCTCAGCTCGTTTTTCACAGACAGAAAGCTGTAACTCAGCGCGCTCTGAAGCACAATTGCAGCAAGACCATGTTACCAGTAGAAACGGTTATCGATGGCATCCTCTGTATTATGGCTTCTTGATCCAGTCTGATGAAGATCTGGAAAGCATTACTAATATTCAACAAAGCACTATACAGTGTGCATTTCATAAATCTCCCTTTTTCATGCATATAAATGCAGAAGCAAAACCAGACTGATTATGTTGTTACAAGACATTTTTGTTATTAGAGAGCATAAATGATTTTCCCTTCTGAGACATTCTGACATATATCACTGCTGAGTAATAGATGCCGTCCCCACCTCTACCATAACACTGAGAGTTTGGTAGTTCTCAATGCCTCCACCGGCCTCTGCAACCCTGCTGAGGCACACAGCTCAGGAGTCCTACAAGGACCGTGACTGTATCTAGGTCACGTTGCTCCAAAGGGTTTACTAACTCAGCTTGGCTCTCATCTTTCCCATGACACCATTGCCAATATAGTTCATAATTTCTATGAACCCCCTCACTTCTTTGACCATGAGGCTTCAGCAGCCCGTTAGAACATGGGAATTGCCACTTTCAGTCAGGGTCCATCTGCTCTGACAGTGTTCAGAGAGCAGCCACAGACATATCAGCGATGCGACAGGTTTAAGGACATGGCAAAAGCCTTACAAAGGCCTCACGGGCCCCCATGGACGACTTGACTCAGCCGTACCTCTGACAACTGCAGAATGGCTCATAACCACTCGACAGGCAGGAGCTCCCTCTTCTGAAGCTTCAACACCGCACACAGAGCAGACTCTCCCACAGACTGGCCTCGCCTCCCGTGTTTTCCTAAGCTATGGAAGTTTTGTATAGGAGGTCTCCCTCTCCCAGGAGAAGAATTATTCCCATCGGGGCATACACATAACCCAAGAGAGTTTATGAGATTAGAAGAAAACCTTTACCCACCATTAAGAGTTGTTTTCTTTACTCCTGAAGCTTTTAGCCCAAACCTCTTCTTTCTTTGGGCGTTTTGCCAGCCTGGTGCACCCCTACATGTCTGTGAGGCTCGGAGGGAGCACAGAGGACCCCTTCCTTCTCACCAGAACAAACTACATCAGCCTCCAGCTTCTACCCATCTCTCTGAAGAGGCGATCGCATTCAGCTTGCAGCAAACAAGGTCCAACATCAGGCTGCTGTCGCTTCCAGCTGAACAAGGGAACGTTCAGTCCAAACCATGTACCAAGGCAGTTCAGACATCACTTTTGCTACATCATCAGTGCCTTGTTATTTATATAAACATTCAACTTCAGATGTTGATATTGATTTGACACTGTTTAGTTTCACTGAACGTTCCCTTCTCCCCGTGTAGTAAAACAAGGAACAGGGATGCTTTATTTTGGATTATGTTTTACAGTATAAATCTTTGTCTAAATATTTTTCTATCCTACAGAACTGAGACCTAATCTCATTTTCTACAACGCTGAGCAAAGAAAACTAGAAACTCACTCTGCCATGCAGGCAATTCAAAGTGCACATTTCTGGACTGCAGGGTAGCATTGATATTTGATCAATACAGGTGGGGTGGTTCAGGATTTATTTTAGTTTTTGATAGATTTTGCTAGAATGCAAAATCCAAACTTCATAGTGTAGCTTTAGAGATAAAGGCACAGACCTTTTAGAAAAAGTAACCATTTAAGAATATGCTCGAGTGTCTATGTTTGGAAATTGCTTGACCTGTTAGTTATCTCCAGCTCCCAAAAACACTCCAGCATCATACAAAAAGGAAGTATTTTCCACATGCCAACTATAAAAACAAGTTAATATAAAGTTTAAACTTTCCTGTGAAAATTTTTAGCAAATTATGCCAAATAATTGGCTAAATACAAGGCGGCGGGGAGGAAGGTGCTATTTGCTGTAAGTTCTTTGCTACCAAGAATAATTGACTACTTGCCAACCAGTCTCTCACTGTTTAGGTATCATTGTTCAATGAGCATGGGGGATCATGTTCTCGACAGGGGGAACGAGGGTGAACCACACATCTGAATCAAGTTTCCAGTATAAGACATCTAGTATAAGGAAGGCAGCACATAATATACTAAATTCTTAAGAAAATCTGGCCCATAAAAGTTAGAACTGGCCCTTCTGTTCCTTAATAAACTTCAATGAGACCCCAGAGACAATTAGGTTGAATAATTCTGCCTACTTCACATTTTCTATTCTTCTGATATAAGACTATTCAACTTTTTCTGCTTTTTTTTCAAAGGCAGCTAGCTACACTCCGAGGACAGTCTGAAGGGGAATAACAACAAGCTATTCCTGGGGGAAGGGACACAAGGAAGTGCTCTATTAGGGTAAATTTGCAGGGATGTCTGCTGTAGAAATAGATTTAAGTTTTCTCTGAACTTTGCATCAAATTGCCCTCGGTTTTCTGTAACTGCTACACATCTCCCAGCTAAAACAAATTTCTACACTAAACATAAAGGTAAAATTAGGGCTCCATGTTGAAGACCTGGCCATTGCCATGACTTCTGAGATTGATATCTACACTCAGCACTAAAAACTACTCTTTCCTTGTTCTCACACCCCCTTGCCAGAGGGTAGACAGGAGGCGCATTGATAGGGGAGCAATTAAACTAAATGAGGCCAAAAGCAGATAAAAGCCGCACTGCAATGCAGCGAGCCAAGGCATTCCTGGCACCGTAAATACTTAAAAGTGATACAAAAGGTCAGAGGAGAAATAAATTAATAGCATTTGTCTCTATGCTGTTTCATTCACAAATGAATGGCATTTGTGGGAAGTGTGACACAGATGAAAAAGGATTTAAGAAAGACTGGGTAATTACAGCAGTTATTTAACGTTTCTAAGCAGGTCTTTGGATGATCACTTAGGAGAACGAAGAGACAAAGCATAAAGGCACAAGCCTGAGTATATTGAGCGCCTGCAGAAGCTGAACTGCGGAGTGACAATGCAGACAGTGCTGTCCCTCTCCACTTCCACACACGCCACTGAATTCAGGGTCACTGGGACACTGGGCCAGAATGGAGGGACTGGAAGACAACGGAAGAGGTGGAAAGAGGAGTAAAAGAGACAACAGAATCAGCTGGGAAAGAAAACAAAACTGTTTCTGAATGGGAAGCAGACAAAGAAATACTACATTAGGATTCAAATACTCCAAGAAGGGGAAAAGTTGCATTCCATCAAGATTTTTTTTTTGGTAGTAGTAGTAGTAATTAATAATCAAATTGTCACAAAGCAGAGGACCGGTGTCAAAGCAAAACCTTGACAAGAAAGCCAACAGTCCAACGAGACTCAGGTTTCTGAAATATCACTCTGAGGTGTCCACCAAAACATGCACACCCCACAGGGACAAGACGGCCACGGTACTGACACTCTTCTTAAAAAGCAACCAGAAAACAGGGGTTCACTTCACTCTTGCTCATTTTGGTTCTTAAGCAGGAGCAGGAGGAGCCCTTGGTCAAGTGGTTGGTAGGGGAAGGGATGGTGCCAAGGTTGTCTGTGTTTTCAAATGTGACCTGGAGCCCTGAGGTGAGCGGGTACAGAGGAGAGGTCAGCGCTGGAAGTGAAAGGAATCTGTGGGTCAAAATTTGCACTGGTGCTTCTGGTACAGTCTGTAAAGACAGAAAAATCTCAATCTCTAGAGGCGCTGTAACTGCTTGAACAACCAGGGTGAAGAGAAAAAATAAAGAACTTTGCTAACCATTAAGCACAGGAATTATAAAACACTATATAGAGAGCACAGTTCCTCCTGCCTTACCAAAGCACACAAACCGTGACATAAACTGTCATCGTTGGCACGGTGTCAGAGCCCCAGATGCCTTTTTTTTAACCTGAATTCCATGAGAAAATTGATATGCTTTTGTGAATGGGGACCTAATCCAGCAGGGACTTCAATAGAGACTGGATGCAAAGCTTAAAAAAGAAAATAAATTTAAAGGTAAAGAAAAGTGGAGCTGCCCACAGGTGGCAATCATACCCTTTGATATGATACAGGGAAGGTGTTAGAATAGAAAGGTCTTATGACTGTATTGACGTGGCTGCGGCAAAATTTACATATATATATTTGTTATCAATACAACATTCAGAGGCAAACTCCACAGGGATTTGGACACTTTTAACTCCCGTATGCTACATACTGTAACAGCATAAAGGAGCGGATCAACACTGCTGATTCCACCAACAATATCCAGAATGTTAATCATGGCAAAAGCATCAAAACACACTGAGGAACCTGAAGGATCCGGTTCCAAAGGCAGCAGAGATTCATTCTGCCAGACCCCAAATACACCGAACTTCAGGAACAGCAACCCAAAAAAAAAAATCCCCCAAATTAGAAGCCAACAGTTCAAGTGTTTGCAAATGGCACAGACATCACAGTGGAAGCTCACCATAATAATATTTAACCTTTTTGTTATTTAATCGTTCTACTAAAAGGTATTCTTCAAAAAATTAAAGCCACGTCTAAGTAGGAGAAAAACCAAAACATACACACACTGGCATATTTTGTGTAAGATTATAGTGAGCAGGCCAAAAACGGTTTTGAGGAAAAATTTGTTAAAAGGACGTAAAACCAGTTTTTCTTTTCTCAGGAGTAGGAGGGCTGCCAGAAATTTATAGGACCAACAGTTAATATGTAAATGGAATGACCAAAGAAGAGACCACAACGGAAAAACTAAATTAATTTTCTACATCTATATTATCTCTTTAGAATTTACAGGACTGACTCCAGACGAACTCTCAAACTGAATTTCAGCAAAAATTTGTAACACAACTTGAGAAAATTAACACTAGCTAGTTACCAGCAGCAGATGGTCTTTGCTCACAAAATAAACAAAATTCAAGTATGACACAGCTTAATTGTCAAATTTAGTAATCCATTACTGAAGATGACACTATTATAAAGTCATGACTCATGGATGTGTTGAAGGTTTTGAGAAAGTTCATATAAGCATGTTGACAAGGAAGACGCAAAAAATAAAAGTAGACATCAAAAGACTGGTTAAAAAAATGACAGATTAAATTCAGTGTTAAGTATAATGTAACGAGTATGAGGAAAAAGTCCCAAACTGCATTCACAGTGATTGAACCATCAGCTATGCCTTGTGAGGTTACATAGCTGAATGTTATTTCTGGCCTTTTCCTCTGTGCATACTGTAGATGGAGCACACTGGCACAGACAAAAACATCACACAGGGTAGATCTTTACCTTCTGTCTCTGTCATACTAACTGTCTGAATATTGCTAAAGGGCTTTATACAAAAGTGGGAGTGCTAAAATTACCCCAAAGTAAAGGCAGAGACAAACGAAAAATAGCCACTTTAATCAGCATTGTCCACACCCAGCATTTCTTGTGAGACAGCACCTAATAAACAGACATGGGATACCAGTGCTGTCACTATCAGCATAGCTAATTATGCAGTTTATTCGTACTGTTTATGCACTAATTTACTTTTTCCTAGAACCAAGTAAGTGTTTTTAGAATTTACTGTGCCACAGCCACGGAAGTCTTGGCAAAAAAAAATAATTAGTTCTTTCCTAACTTTACCAACAGTGTACCACTGGCTTAGCAAGTACTTTTCTGCTAGCTCAATTCCTCTTATAATGATCCAAGCAGATTTGATATAGACAACTTAGAAATTTTTTGGAAAACATGAAGAGCAGAATGTTGTAATCATGTATATTTTATACCCAAAACACCCACATTGCGGTTATACAGAAAAAATCTCCTAATTATGCTGTTTTCACTATAATTTTCATATATTTGAACTCCTAACCATGTCAGATTTCTCTGTTCTCTCATTGCTAAACCCAACAAGAAGAAAAATCTTATTTCTTTTTGTTCACAATGTCACATTAAAAGCACCAGCAGACATTTTTGCCACAACTCCAAGACCGCACGGGAAGGCTTTACCCTTATCATACCTCACAAATGCTGCTTATTTCAAGATCGAGTGTTTTAAACAAAAACAGCATCTCAGATGGATACCACCTGGCTCCATCCAAAGATTTTACAGTCACAGAAGCAAAATGCTGCACAGAATAAGTATGGGACTGATACACAGGAGAAAAGGAGTCCGGGTGTGATACTGAGATGGGCAACCCTCAGCTCTGTCTTTCACAGATAGGCAAAGCCCCACAGCGAGAGCTTCAACACCATTTCACCTACTCAGGCTCTGGTTCCCACTGAAAGAAACTCCCTTCGTGCAGGCTGGGTCAGATTTATGAATACAGACAGCTTCTGGCAGACTACAGCTGAGGAGGAGCATCCAGAATAAGGGCTTGGGAGCTCATTTGCCTTATAACTTACAGAGCAAAATGTGGGAACATGCTAGAATATAATTAAAGCAACCAAATTAGGTTAGAAACCCTGTTAAGTTTCAGACTAATCCAAAATAAGAAGGCAAGATTTAAATCAAACGACTCTTCTCAGATTAGGGGGAAAAGTGAATAAGAAACTAGTTTCCAGTTGCTAATCCAAGGCAGCCCAGGGTTTGGAACCTCAGTCAGACACTCAAACATTTCCAAGCAATTACGTGTTCCCTCGTTTATTCTGGGTCATTTGGAGCGAGTCATGTATCTTCATGTTGATAACCCACAAGGGACACTCCAGTAACTCACGCGAGCTTGCACTTTTCTGCTATGCAAAGCTTTCTGTCCTCACAGCGTCACTGTGTCGAGACAACTTGATGCTGAAGTTGTACCTGCTTGATGCACCATCTCAGATAAATGAGTTATGCAGTGTGTGACTAGCCACGGGTGTGCAAAAGAGACATTAAATTACATACATGACTTCAGGAAGCCAAAGAGCTGTCAGTGCAGCTGACAGGATGCACGGCATGAAAGCAGACAGGAGCACACTAGTAGAGATCTGATGTATATAGTTAGAGCACTATATAATATTTTAAACTCTCGCCTTCTCCGAAAGACACTGATTTATTTATATTGGGGCAAAGGCGGGGAGGAAAGGGGAGCAGACATTATGAGACGTACATACTCGGTTTCGCGGCTCCCACGTTCCGCCGGCCCGCATTTGGCGGGGGGTAGTGACCTCCCCGTCCGTACCCAGGGGCGCGCAGCTCCACGGCGGCGGCCGGGACGGGGCGGGCGGCGGGGCCAGCACCCTACGGCCCGGTCCAGCACGGCCCGGTCCGGCTCTGCGCGGTGCAGCACCGCCACCTGCCGCCGCGGGAGAAGGAGAGCCGGCAGGCAGCGCGGCTGCGGCAGGTCCCGGTGGAGCCAGGCCAGCGAGGTCGGGCCACCCGCCGCAGCGTGCGGGGATGTCACACGCAGAGGGGCGGCTGTCGGACGGGGAGATAAAGGTGTGGGCGCTGTAGGTCTGAACCTCCGCTTCTCGCAAGCGGGCGATGAGTTACAGCGGAGAGCGCACACATGTTCGGGTAATAACCAGGTGGCAGTTTCACCGCTCTGAAAGGCACGTGAAATCCCGTGGGGGAAAAAAAGCACAGAACTGACTGACATGCAGGACCCGATCTAGCGAGGCAGCATGTGATCAGGATGCTCACGGGAACCGAGCCAGCTCAACCGAAGCCCAGGCATTTTCAAGAGTGACACATATTAGGGAATGTCATGCTAACACAGAGGGCAAAGCTCATGTGGCAGGTGAGGTACAGAGACTTCAGCTCTCGGCGTGCATGAGCGCTCCTTACTGGTCTTACAGTGCCACAAGAAGAATGAAGGATCCTTTCAATCATCCCAAAAGGGACTAATCGATAGTAACACCTGCAGGGATTTTGAACCACCACCACCACCACCACCACCACCACCACCTCTGTGTGATTCGGAACACAGGATCTGAACAGCAAGTTACATTCTCACTACAGTTTAAAACCTGCATGTGAAGGCTGTCCCTGGATACTGACCAATTTTAGATCTGATCTTTGTCCAGGATGAAGGTAATTCCCAACAGACCTACAAGCAGAGAGAGCAGATATACCACTACCCGCCTCCTGGCCCCTGTGAACGCCATTAACTGCAGGTACAACTCAGGCTGGGAAGGTGCTTGTTTAGCTGCTCAGTCCATAGAGAGGGGATGGGGATGAGTTGTACTAACCAGAAGTTGTGGAGAAGCCGCATCACAAAAGCCGGCCCAGGAGAAGTGCAGCAGCTTCAGCAACAATCACCCACGTCAAGTCAGCAAAGAAGATTCAGAAGTCAGAAGGCAACGCGAGCAGGTGCTTTCACAGGCATCCAAACGCCCGATGCCAGTTCCCGATGGCTGGCTGTGAGCTCCAAGCACAGCCTCCCTCCATGGTCAGAGCGTGCACAGGTTCCCTCTCCCACACCTGTTCTGGTGCCTCAATAAAGGCTGAGTTGATGCTGTGGTCTTCTCTTTGATCAACAGGCTTGTACTGCCTGTCTCCCAAGTACATAATTTTATGAAGCTTGTGGAAACTTAATTATTTTTGAGACATTCCCTCCCCTCACTCCATTTACCAAAAATGACTGAAGTCTGCCAAGAGATTCAAAAGTAATTAGGGGAAGACACATATAGGCAGCGAGATTAGCCCAGACACCTCTCCTTTGGAAACCAGGCTAAAAACCACAGTATTGTATTTATTAAAACGGTCCCCTGAAGTCAGATTTGTGATTGCTGTACTTCTGTTATTGGCAATATGGCAGATTTTAAAAACAATTTCTGGAGAATTATATTTGGTTTCTACAAATCAGATTGATTCCACCCCTTCTAGCCGCAAGCAAGCCATTTATGAACACTTTTCCCATCTGTTAAATGGGAATAATAATTACCTACCTGCCTCAGATGTCATCTGTGTGCAAACACGAACAGTGGTTTGAAGATCCTATAAGCACTGCTTTACATTAAAAAAAGAATTATTGTAAATATTGATGTAAGATTAGTGTGCATTCATTTTATTCATTTTGAATGGTTGCAACCTTTTAAAAATAGCACAATAGAGGTCTAATCCTCAGATATATTAAGTGTGATACAGAGGAAGTCATTCATTGAGCAAATCTTTTGCCAAGTTAGCTTTCTGCGGTGATTTAACTCTTAGTAAAAGAATGTATTTGATTGGACAGTTCCATTAGTTTTAAAAGGAATATCTGACAGAGAAATAATGGAAAAAGTTTCTAGGAAGCCTTTCTCAAATGTTTCCTTCTCCATCTGTGCTCACTGGAAGAAAATACATCTCCTTAGCCCCTGAATTCCTCTCAGTCATGCCACTGTGTACTGAAAAGCCTGAAGGAAACTCAGCCAATGCTTCCATCCATGCAGACCCCTTTGTAGAATCATAGACTAATAGAATCATAGAATAGTTTGGGCTGGAAGAGACCTTCAAGGGTCACCTAGTCCAACCCCCCTGCAATGACCAGGGACATCTTCAACTAGATCAGGTTGCTCAGAGCCCTGTCCAGCCCGGCCTTGAGGGGGAGGATCTTCCTCCTCCCTCCCGCCTTTGTGAAACCTCACCAGCACACTCACGCACGCTGCCTGTGGACCTGCAACACGAGACAACAGCAGCTTTCTTCCCAGAACCTGTGGATATCGAGGGATGGTACATCTGCTTCACACAAGCTGGGGCAGTACAGAAGGCTACGGAAAATGAGTGCAAACTCTTTGAAGAGGGCAGGCAGTGCGAGAAAAGTGTCAACAGCCCACACAAGCACTGCACACCCTCCCCCCTGCCGCCAATATACATTAGAGGACGATTTTTGAGCATAAAACCAACCTTACATGTTCCACGACATCCAGGCATGCTGCCCCACTCCTGCCTTCCCCCATCCCAGTCCCGCTGCGCCGGATGCATCCCCGCCACTCTGCCGGCACAGGGTTGCGCACTAAGTGTTGAGTCAATTAATCCGTCAGCTGGGTAAAAAAAAAAACCTGTGGATGTGTTTTCCCAAGTCATTAGCTAAACAATGATCGGCTGCCAAATTGCCCCAAATAAGGAACCCGAGCAGTGTTGTCTTCTTAATTATAAAAGATTTTTATCAGCTTACCTGAATGCGTTTTGGACTTCCTCCTTGTGCCCTAATTGAATTATTTCATTATGAGGAATTAAGAGCCAGTATTTTCAATAAATGCCGAGAGGGATGATGTTCCCTCGTGTATACCCAATAAAGGGTTGTATTATGGATTTAGTGAGGGTGCGCTGTGATTGCAGCAAAGTTTTAAACTTCTAACCGGTATTTCCTTTTCCAGCAGGCATTGATTTTACAAAACTGTTTCTAACTTATCAATGCCTCCTTTTCACCCACAACACTACAAACTATCTACAAAGACATAAAGTGTGAAATTAAAAAATAATCACTGCTTGTGTCAGTTGTGTGTATTTTACATACAAATATAAGAATTCAAATGAGAAAAGAAGTCAGAAAAAACAACATTTAATTATAAAAGAGTTTTTTAAATTAAAAAAAGATAATGGCACTAAACCAGAAACAAAGTTATTTAAGAGATCATAGCCACAGGGCGGTTGTAATTTTATACTGAAACTGTACAGCTGTTCCTATCATCTGCACTTTGCTCCTGATTAAAATAACATCTAGAGTTCCAGTAACAAGCAATCTTTTACAGAACTATAATGTATTATGAAAATGCACATCATTTTTGTATTACATGACAAAAAACCCTTACATTTATTACATTAGATTCATAAATATTTACCTAAGCATTGTACTGTTTTTCTACTCTACCGCTTACACTTAAAGAACAGGGAGTGTGGTTTGTTCTACTGACAAGAGTGATTTGTCTCACAGGGCTCACCCATGGTGGCACAGTGCTAAACCACCCGGGGGTACCCAACGAGATGGAGCTTCGAGGGCAGCACAGTCACATTAGAACAATTTCCTGTGGTATTCATCCTGCGTTTGAGAATTCTTCAGTGCTTCCTTTCCATATGAAGGCAGCCTTTGACTTCAAAAAAACAATAAATACTTACGCCCCCAAAATTGTTCATATGCTGTGGATAACAAATAGAACTAGTAGATGTCTAATTTTTCTATGACCTTTCAGAGTTCTGTTTCACGGCCTGCATATAAAATAGAGAGTTCCAGTGGTTACTTTGGGAACAACACGGTCAGGGCCTGCATCCAAAGCTCAGCAGAAAGACCCTTTATTCCTTTAATCAGCTTTGATCACATAAAAGAATGTAATTCAGTCCTTGATTGTATGTAGAATATTCCCTATGAGATCAATATAATTCTGTGTGTGCATTGAAAGAAAATATTCCATCCCAAGGATATAATTTCACAGTAGTTATTTCAGGTAGTCAGCGCACAGGTGTGAGCGCTTAAGCACGGCTCAGCTAGTTTAGTTTACAAATCAACTGTAAAGCAGTACGCAAGTTAGTGAAGCCCAAAGTGTTGCTGTGGGACTGGGGCTCCAGAGCCACTGTCCACAGCTCTTTGTGCTGCAACAAGCCACATCAGATTATAATTCATTATCAGTGAAGTCCACAGGGAGCTTTCAGTCCTTCCCTGCAAAGAGAAGGATTTGCCATAGTTCACCACTGGACTATTAATTTTTGAAGTGGTTTAGACAGCATCTATCAGCATCAGGGAAATCAGAACTTGATTTCCACCCTCATCCAGGACAGACCAGACATAAAGCTGATGGCAGATAATACCAAAAAGCCTACGTGAACTCCACAGCAGGCCTTTCCACTGATTTTGGGTGAAAGGTTTGGTGGTTTGCTACCTATGGAATTTAGACTACAGTTTCCCTCTATAGTTATTTTGTTCTTCCTGAAAGTTTTTATTGTGCTAGTAAGTGGCAGGCTTTGGCAGTTCACAAAATGCAACCTATCAGATGTCCAAAACACCCAAAACCAGTATAAGTAACACAGCTGCATCTCATTGCTGAAGAACCAAAAGGTCTTTCCAGTGCATGACAATATTCCAGCAAGGACACTGCCAAAAGTGGTGAGCTTCAAAAACTACTCACCTTGTCACGTGGTCCTTTTTTTTTTTTAAATAATCTCAAGAATACAATAAACTGGAATAAGGACAAAAAATATTTAAAAGACCTAGCAAAAAAGCTGCATAGAAAGCATTTTCACAGTTGTTTTTAAACAGTTTTCATCAAACTTTACCTAGAAAGTGAACAAAATTAGGACTTCTAAAGACAAAATATATTGCATTGCATGTTTTTTTTTTCCTGCGAATTTCACACCTGGGAAATTCATATGACTGGTTTTAGGTATTTTTAATACTGTACCATTCAGAAGTGCTCATCACGGTTTGGTTCTCCAGTGTACTAGCACTGTACAGACCTATATGAACACAACTCTACACAAACAGATTGCAGATCTCTAATATAAAGAGGTTAAACATCTGTTTGAAAAATAAATTTTTCTGAAACAAGACCTACCAGATGGGAGGTAGATTAGTGCCATTAAAATATTTAAGATACTTATTCTCATTTCAAATATGAGTGGGAAAACTGTGCTATCTCCAAAATGTTGCTGCGAGTAAAACTGAAAATGTATTGGTAATCACTGTTGGGCTTCCATCACTTTTTTTTTTTTTTAAACTGGATAAAGTTCTATTAATATATATAACACAGTTGAATGTTGAAAGGACACATTATTCCTTTGAAACATTCAGCCTTACAAAGTAAGTCCACAAGTTGTTCATTTGCCATTAGTTGTGAGCTTAACTCTGCTTAGATTTTATAACCCACTCAGCATTTGGGTTGAGCTGGTACAGGTCCTTCATGTAGGTATCATCATCAAGGCAGCGTTCTCCTAGAAACAGAAGAGCTATGTGGTTACATCAGTATCAAAAACCAAAGAAACAATTTTCAAAGTTCCTGTCACTGCTTTAGTCAGTTTAGGTTTTCAAGCCCTTTTTGTGCTACTAAACAAAGGACAACACAGCTAAAACCTAGAAGTGCTCTCGTCCTTCTCATCTGTCTTGGGGAGGAAAGGGGACAGAGGAAGAAGGGAGAAGCATAGGGGCTGTGTCACCTCTGTGGCATGTTCTAGGTCAGATTTTTCACACAGATCATGCACATGGGAGCTCTCCTCTGCAAAGGTTTAGGAAAAAAGGAGCAATGCCCTGGTCCTCTTGTTCACATTTATATAGAAGCCCATTAAAATTACAGGTTATTTCCCCCTTCTTAAATGGAAAGTTTCACCGAGGTTTGTCCTCGCTAAGAAGGTTTACCCCCTATCCTGCTCCTCTTGGTCAGCAGCTCTGCACAGCACTTGTAAAGGTCACTGCCCTAGGAGGGAACAGAAGTACAGAGTTCCTGGTGTGTTACAAGCAATTAATTTATGTCTAGTAGCAATGATGAAAACAGCATATGCTGATCCATCAAGATCTGCATACTCTTTCCATTCCCCAACAGGCAAAGCATTATCTCGCGCATTTGCAGCCCTACGGCAGAGCCACTCTCCCAGTCCACCGTGCCAGTGGTTGGGGTAGATGGTTTGTGTGCCAGCCAGATGTTTCAAGCACCCGTGCTCCTGAAGCAGAAGGTGAGCAGAGGTGCGATGCTGCAGCTGGGTTTGTCTGCCAGCTCTTCAGATGCCCTGTGCAGAGCAGGCAAGAAGGCAAGACTCCTGTTCAGCCAGGCTCGGTCTCCATCTGCTCATTCTCCATCCACTCTCCTTGCCAGGTGGCAGCCTGTCTTCCCTCCAGGATTTTATCCCAACCTACATGACCTGTACTGCCCACGCTGCTGAACTTGGCCCTCTCCCCCACACAGTGCAGCATGTTCAAGCAGTGAGAGCACAGAGACAGTGGTTTGCCATGTCCCTACCCAGTCCTGGTCACAAAGCAAAACCAGAAGTCCCATTCGGTGCCCTGAAGCTCTACTATGCAGTACTAAGTAAACATCTGGAGACTTCAGCAGCTCCATCTGCCAGGGGACAGGATCAGAGCATTGTGCATGTTACACTTATGAGCATAAGTGTAAGCACATGAGTGTCTCTTGAGCCTGTCGAGTCCTCTTGCTTTTGGGGTCCCTCTACGTAAGTCAGTCACATTGGGCAGAAAGAGAATGGCAAAGATCAGGACAGCTGGTTTACTTAAACCTGTACAGCAGGCTAAAGTCATGGAGTTTATCTTATCCCAACTGACTATTTGTAAGGGCTGATTAAAGTTGAAACTGTCTGGAAGTATTCAGACAGAGGAAACATCTAAGCTTTCTACCCTATTTCATAACAAAACAAATCTGCAACTAGTCATGTATTTTCTCTGAGATCCATACTATTTCTGTCACATGTTTAAAGTGATAGGAAGTTGTTCCAGTTTCACTGGAATTCTGTTACAAAAACTTTTTTCTACAGTGACCAAATCTCTGTAAAAGAAAAATATACTCCTTTCCTTTAAAAAAAGTCTTACAAATGTCTATACATATTGGAAATGCAAGAGAACATACGATATATTAATCTGGCATCCAGCTATCTTAGTAACTTATTTTTTGCCATCAGACTTAGTAAAAACACCAAAACATATCTGTTGTATGGAATATAGAAAAGTGTTATTTTTAATTTACTTTAAGTCATTTGGTTTAGACACACACACAAAAATAATTGATTTAAAATAGTGATTAAGTAAAAAGGAAGAATACTGGAAGTAGCAATTTACATACAGGATTTAAACTTGCAGAGTAAAAAAGTACAGGGTATTCATGTAATTTTATAACATCAAATAAAGTTTAAGAGGTCACAGTTAATAAGAAAAACGTAAATGTAAGTCCAATCCAATGCTGCTTTCTAGTTATATTTTTTTTCCTGAGCATATGAAAAATAGTGTGATTAGAAACTGATCCCCTAATGCAAAAATACTTCTGCATTCATCAATTTCAGAATTGTGTTCAAAATGATCCTTTGGCATTAACCTTACTGGTATGCTATTTGCTTTAATCAAGAGGGTCTAGAAGACAGAGCAGGAAAGAAATTGTTGGAAAATTTTATCACTAGGTCATCTTTCTGGTTGAGCATTTTTTCCCCAAAGGAACCTGCAAGCAATGCTCAAATGCAGAGCATTAAGGCCTGAAAGACCACTTATTATGCCTCAATACAAAGAGACGAATAAAATGAACTTCAAGCACCTTCCTATCCAAGCTTTCTGTGCTTCTTCACTGTGCCTATATACCAGGAACATCTGTTACAGCTGTGAGCATCCCCTTGGAGAGGTAAGAAGATACTACTAATATGATGATCACACCAACACCTCTTGCTTCCTTCTCCCCAAGGTTAACTGTCTGCCTTAGTGTCAGGGAAAAATGGGGACATGAGTAAAAATGCAACTACAGTGAAGCCCATGGACAACATGCCAAGGAATCCTATTCTATTAATAGCAAAATAAGTTGTTCAGAAGCCATTCTTACCAATATTTCCTCCTATTTCATAAAGAAAGACGTCTTCTTTCTTCAGTGTTTGGACATTTCCACTGTCAAGAACAAAACACAATAAATAACAATATTGTGAAAGAGCTTGTACACCGGCCACACAGACATGTCCAGGAAAAATTAAGCTAATTACCATCAGCAGTGTAGTTAGAATCATAGAATCATAGAATCAATGTCCTGAGTTGGAAGGCACCCACAAGGATCATCAAGTCCAACTCCTGTCCCTGCACAGGACAACCCCACAGGTCACACCATGTGTCTGAGGGTGTTGTCCAGTCTCTTCCTGAACACTGTCAGGCTTGGGGCCGTGACACCTCCCTGGGGAGCCTGTTCCAGTGCTCCACCATCCTCTGGGGGAAGAACCTTTTCCTAATGCCTAACGTAAACCTATACTTGTCATAAACCCTTCATCTTTATACAGTAAGTGAACAAGAACATCCATGCATGCAAGCGCAAATGAATAGCCCTGCAAGTGAGCAATACACTACAGAAAAGATAAAATAAGATAGATGTGAAGAAACTGTGGGTTTTAGAAAATAATTCCATTGTTACTAGCAAGTAGCCTGATATTTACCCTTTGATTTTTCTTTCACTGCTGCTGCAAAAATAAGTATTGCCCTCAAACATTTCATATTTCTGAAAAAAAGCCTTATGGTTGGGTGGGAAAAACCACATTCTTGCTGTTTTTAATGTTGCTGCAACTAAAAGAAGTAAAAAAAAGACAGTGGAAGAATAAAGTCCCTGTATTACAAACGGATTCTCCTATTCTCTCTCCTTAATTGTAATAATATATGCGAAGGCACAGCCAGAAAGTAACTTTCTGTCAAAGTGTAAACTTCTAAAAACAGCATTTAGGAAAATGCAGCTTCTTAAGTTCAACTAGTGTATCACATTATTGCTTTAGCATGAATAGTTATATATGGTTGCACTCGTGTGTTAATTTTTTTTTTCTAAGTCTATTCTGATTTGTTACTTTGCTCATATTTATAGAGACAGATGTAAAAGCTTGATTAAAACTTCCCCCTTTCTAAAGGTATTTGGATGACTCAAATGTAGTTTTCCTTTTAAATCACTGCACATGCATGACATATGCACGTATTTATATTCCAACACCTATACTGTTGCTATATATAAATGTATTTTTTTACAAAATATTTTCTTTCTCTTTTCCTCACTCCTTTGTTTCCTAGACTTATTTACTTGAAGCTCCCTTCTATCTTCTTCCCAGAAAGTTGCAAAAGTATTCCTGACCCATCAGATCAAATAGCAGTTAATTTTCTACTATCAGCACTCATGTATTCCTGAAGGCTTCATGAGCTTTACTGACATTGGAAGTACTAAGTTAATTCCTCAAGCATGTATTCTAATAGGCTAAATTTGGCTCAAAAGTTCATTAAGTCACCTGGATTTCAAGTATTTTAAAACTTTTTTATTGATATAATATATATTGATATAATGTAATATATATACATATAAATATATGCATATAATATTCTTCCGAAACAATAACAAAACAAAAATGTGTTCATACCTTTTCTGGCTGAGAAACCTGGCTACTATATCACTGGCTTTCAGTTCTTCTGTCAGCTGTATTGCCATGGAAACTTTCGAAAGATGAGGTGCTTGCACCCGTATCACTCCCTGAGGAACATCAGCCTGCAAAGCAATAATGGTGTTGGAACAAAGCAGCTTGCAGCTGGCTTTGATGCGCTCCTCAAAACACAGTATGGCAGAAGTAACTTGGTACAGTGCTCTGTAAATACACTGAACTGCTATCTGCTACACTTCACTGCAGAAATACGATAACTACACGGTAATTCAGTAAATTACATCAGACCTTCAAATCTCTTTTTAACAGCAGGGAGAACTTTGGAACAAAAAACCAGTAGTGTTTAATTATTTTTCAAAGATGTTAAGAATAACAATAACAATTACTGCTATATTAAGAACATACTTTGGTATGATAAGAAGCATACGAGACTGATACAGAAAAGACTTGCTGCACACATGAAATCCAGGCAACCTCCCTGCACCACCCCCCCACTAAAACTTCCAGAAGAAACCTTTCCAGTTTCATTTAATCTGAATTTCATGCCAAAAAAAGAAATCACAAAGCATTCACAGGTAGGTCCACTTTAAGTGATCCCTCTTTTCAAATATAATTTCCTTTTAAAACAGATACTCACTACTGCAGCTTTTTCTCCCCATATTTTATTCTCCAGAATGTATTCAGCTAGTCAAACTGCAGGTATGGCTACGTAATGGATTTGTATTTTATTTCAACCCCAAAATCCTTGGTGATGAATATCAGTCATATTAGTTACAGAGAAGGAGGGCTCCAAAGGACAGTTTTTCTTTTCGACTTGCAATACACGACATGCGAAGTTACAAAAGGATTAATTTATTTGTGAATAAGGTCCTAATTTCTGTTCCTGGAAATCTTAAGGTAATTTGGCTATTCATATTATATTACCATTTACCCAAATGTAAGAGTCTCAGCAGTCAAGGTTGATTATGACAGTTCATTCTCTTATTTTATCCCCATATTTACTGCAATTTTATGGCTGAACACTTCTTCCTCCGTAATCAATGAACAAATGTGGGTACCTGTGAATCCAGGATAGCTTCTCTGAAACCATCTGAGTTAAACGAATATGGAACAAGTATAAATGTGAGCAGAATCAGAAGCATACTGTCCTGAGAAAGCTAAAGGTTCATTACTATAAAAGTGATGAGCTATGGTAAATAATTTTAGTCAAACAATCCTTCTATATCCAGTCTTTTTATTTATTGATTTAAAAAAATACTAGGCATAATAACTATTTATGCCTAAAGCACTTAGATCACCAAATTGAGAATTCGCTTCATAGTAATTGTGGAATCAAAGATTCATAAGGCTACAATGGTTCTCAAAGAGCAACTCTCTAAATTTATCCCTAAATTTGTCAAATCTCTTTTTTAAAGTCTCCACCTATGGAAATAATGTCTGTAGCCATCTGCTAGGAAGTTAACACCTGCTTAAACATCTTTTGTCTCTTTCCAAACTGTTGTGATCCTGGCAAAAGGAAAGGAAACTTCTGAGGATGAAATGGTTATTTACATATGTCCCTAACTGGTCTTTCAGCATGGTAAATTTAAATTGGTTTTCATTTTTCTATACAATTCTGTATCATTTTATCTCGGTTGCTTTTAATGAGGTTTTTCCAACCGTCAGCTAGATAACAGGGCATTTTTCTATAGAATGGACATATGATAAATTATTTAAAAACCTGCCTGCTTTGAGTGCACAAGAGAAGGAACAAGGAATGTCCACAGAGCCGTAACATTACAGTCACAGATCAAACAGAATAATTACTTTGTTTATTCAGACAGAATCATTATTAGCTCAGCTAGTGAGTCCATTTTGCCACTTCCACCACCTGCAGATACAGAAGAACTCATGCTTAGCTGCACAATATGTTCATGGTCCTCAACTATAAAGAGAACAGATACTGAGCATCCTCTAGCCCATTCACTGTGCAAGTCAGTGGGAAAGAAATGTGGCCATAAAATGTCTAGGAGCAGAGTCACAGAGGACCTGTTTTCTGCACAACACAGTTCAAAACATCCAGGTTAGTGCTCCACATCACAACATGTAAGCCAAGTACCTATAAGGTGATCGACAATATGCTGAAGGGTGAGTCACCACTACTTGGTTTGTGAGTCCCACAGGCTCTCTCAGGATGACGTTTGCAACGCTGAAACCTCTGACTAAGTTAGGCACTTCAACACTTTAAAAACCTGGAGACAGATACATCTTTAGTTGACGGAAAATACACTGGCCTGCATTCAGTCTGCAGCAGGCGCAGCAGTCACCTGTGAGGTATTCATCTTCCTTCAAACCCCTTCTTTTCAGAGGGACTTGAATCTGTATGTCACAAAAGAACTGCAGATGCTTGGCTATAGGATCTGGGGTGAATCTCTTCCAGATTCTCCTGTTCCATTTTGCATGACACAAATATTCATCAGACTAGATGAAGAGAGGAACAAAGTGACTATGCAGTATTTTCACTAACAACTCAGATGATGGAATATAATATATATTCATGAAATGTGAGAATGATACCAAGCAGGAATGGGACAAACATTATGAAGAACAAGACTGGAATTCAAAGGGATCTTGCTACATGCAAGATAAAGTCTGAAAGAAAGGGCATGGAGTTGTTCTCTTTGAACTGCAAAGTGTTGCACCTAATTGGGGACAAAAAACTGTAAAACGACATAAAGTGAAATGACTTAGCAGGTAGCAATTTTTTAGTAAATAATCTGGCAATGCAGTGGATAACAAATTCAGCAAGAGTCAGTAATGTTATACTGTGAAAATTCAAAATGGTTATGCAAACAGAACGGCTACAGAACACAATGGTTATTCTAACCTGTTAGATAAGCCCAGTAGCATTGCATTGTACTGCTAACATGACTGGTTTTGGAACAACTGTAACATACAAGAGGAATACAATAACAGAAGGTATAAATGTGGCTATGCTATTAGGTAAATTTCCAGTCCTGAGGGCATCTTTGTTTCCCTAGCTACAGTATTATGCACCCCAACAACACCACAAAGACTTAATCCCTAACACAGACTTGGAGACATAGGTATGCATCAGTATCCCAAAAAGCAATTAACCATCACAAGCCCTCTAATATTAGCTGCTCTCAACCCTCATGAGCCCTCTAACATTAACCACTCTCAGCGCTGTACAGAGATCTTGCCCAAAGTTTGCACTAAATGATATTTAACATCTATCTTAAAAGGAGAAATCTGATTGACAGAGAGCCCTCATCAGAGATAAGATGAAATTTTATCCAAATGAGCTGACTGCCATTAAGAATGCAGATATTTACATATTTCTGGGGAGCATGGAAGTGACTCAAGCTCTGTCCATCTATGTTTCATCATGTGGCGTGCCACAGCATATGGTAGAAAATAGCAACTTTTACTTAGTTTTTGTTCAGCTGCATGCAAGATAATTAACTCTCAGAAGTTTTAAACAGTCTTCACTGGAGTGGGGAATCACCACTAGTCTGGCTGCCTTACTTGCTATCTAATAGTGGAATGCAGTTCAGGAACTGCATGGGTAAATCACCTCAATTTCAAATTAAGGCAGTATAAATTGCAAATTGGGGAAAAAGAAAAATCAATTACTTTTCCTTAAAGAATGGGACAATTATTTACTTGGAAAAATGTATAAGATTGTCATTCAAAATGAAGACTTATCAATTTGGGAATCTGATTTTAAGAGTAATATGTTCTCAGGCACCCAAATTACTGAATAAGCATGATGGATTTGTTAAAAATTGTACCATTTAATTTTGAAAGAAATCTCCACAGATTTCTAGGGCTTAAAGAAAACTCTTGAGGAGTAACTTTACATTTACATTTGGGTATTACATGCGATTTCAGCCCTAACTCCCCATTGGATTGAAAAGGCATATTTTACTCTAAAAGACCAACAGCACTGAATTACAAAAAAATTCAATACCTGAAGTTTCAACAGCATTTGCCTATTTCAGTGTATTCGCTGTTATTCCTCTGTTGAACAGAGGATGGCAGCATTAAGCGTAATTTCATCATAACTCAACTAAACTGTAGTCAAAGAATCCTTTTCCTATTATACAGCGTAAAACAAATGTCGGCATTTACTTAGCTTTATTTTAAAATTGCGAGTAAGTCCTCATTCTGTGTACAGATTCCTTCATATAGATAGATATGAAAGCAAGGCAAAGTGATGCACGGAGAATTAACTAATTTTGGACATTAAGAAATGTGTTAAATACTGCACACAAAATGAGGCAGGAACACTGAAATATATGTCTCCACCAGATATTAGGTGCAGTTGTCCAAAGCACCCAGCTTTTTGCACCTTAAAAAAAAAAAAAAAAAGGCATACTTACAAGGCAGATTTGAGGGATGTTATAGCATATTCATTTGCCATATTCTATTTTTTGGCTTAATAGCTTAAAAATGCCTTTATTAGAATATGACAACCTCTTTTTGTAACAGTTTGCCACACATGTACTTGGTAAGAAAAACAGACCACTGAGACCAATGCACTTTTACAAGCTACCACAAGATGTCTCTAATTCACCGGAATCTTCAATATGACTTCAACTCACAAGGTGGTATTTTCATACCAACTAAATCCGATATATATTCATTATGTTATCAAGATACAGATATTTGGGTTTACATGTTTATGTATTTAAAATAACTTCAGAGTCATGTATTTTAAATGCATTATAATTAAGATACCATACTGTATAGGCTAATGAGCTTCAAAGACTTGTAATTACTAACTTCATCGAAATCGTAAATAATAAGCAATTTCAAGGTACATGAGATATATTTTTGAAAAGTTTCCATGGCAGAGGGAACAGTTCGGTTAAAATACCTGTATAGAAAAAAAAATAGCACTATAACGCCATAGGATTTTATTTGTTTTTTGTTAAAGAGTGTGTGAAGAAGGCTACACTGAAACATGCCCTGACATCAGTGGCGGGTCTGGCAGAAGTCAATTACCTAATGGAGAGATATGAAACTGTAGATTATATACACCGTGGTAAATTGGGAGTAGACAGTTCGACAGCAGCTGCATAAGAAGCAGTTTATGGGTTTTTTACATTTATTTCACCCTTTGGGGTTTGTTGGGGTGGGCAGATTGTGCATGCTCCACTTTACAAGGAATGGTTACAGATTAATTGAAGCAAAGAGTGCAGTAGTTTGGGAACTCCTGGAGGAGGAAGAAGGATTAAATGCTGGCTTTTTTTCCAAACACTATTAAATACCTAATAGTGAAATCCAGGTATTTATTTTTGAAGTAAACACATGGGCAGCAATGCATTTAAACATGGTGCAGTAATAATGAGTGTTGTCACAACACTTGCTTCCTCTACAGACACAGACCTAAGGTACTTTTGTTTCAGACACCCAAACTGAAACAACCTGTGCAATATAATTTTTCCAAATATAAATATTTTGAAAAATCTGGGAAAACAACCAAGCAACCAACCCAAACCTCTATATGTGTCATGCTGGTAATCCATGAACTATGAAACACATATTAACTTGATATCTATCAAAATTCACAGTTACATAAATGTAGATATCCCCCCTGCTATTTGCACTTTTTCACTAGGGATGATAGTCTTATTAGTGGTATGTTTCCTTACATCATTAGGGGTCTTCTCCTGTTTCTCATGCTTTTCCCGGTCATATGCCATCTTTTTCAGAAGTTTCTTCATAGCTTTGTCCTTTTTCTCCTTCTTCTGGCTTTCGGTGTTTTGTTTTCTCACTTGGTTAACAATAAACTTAGGAATCTAGATGAATATAGATGTATGTTCATTAATACATAAGTATGAATACCCACATAATTTCCTTAAGTAACTAATTTATCAACATTTTGAAAATTGACAGATTGCCAGGTAGAACTCAAAAAAAATTAGTATTTATTTCCAGTAATAATTAAAGATTGCAGTAATATAAAGCTGTGAAACCATTTAAACTCCATTCCATTTGCAATGTTATATTCCATTCAGTAAGCTCTCAGAGGAAGAGAGGTAGAATCATGCGGTGTTTTTACTACCCTCATCCAAAATTATTCACTCAACACTTAATCTGTGTGATGGTGATAATAGTGTTCCCTCACATGCAGCAAAGGTCAAAACTGTTTAAACTTGCTGATGGACAACAAAGCCTGAACTTCTCCAGTCTGTCTAAGATAGAGCTTTGCTTAAGACCATGACACAACTTCATGTTTTGTCGAAACATGTTTTATATAATATCAAGTTTGATCCAAAAGGGAAATGGACTAAACCACCATGTTTCCTGTAAATACCTCTAAACATAAAAGAATAAATTCCTCATAACAATGCACACTGGTAGGCCAAATACAAAGATCCCTCAAGGACTTATTTTTGAGTTCACATATGGTACATACAATATTAAAACTCTGACCATCAGAGCTTAACTCTACTATAAGATATAACGATTCTGTTTCGCTCCCATAAGAGTGACCTATGAGCAAGAACCCAGCTGGATGGGGCTAATCTTTCTCTAAATCATGGAAATAATTCATATTACTACTTTGTTCAGATGCCTTGTTTGCAAAAGCTATTATTTCCATCCCCGCTTAGAGAATACACTTACTGTCCAGAGCAGCTTTTGGTACTGAATCATAAAGCGCATGACATTTGCTGTTCCAGCTGCCATAACAAACTCGCTTTGTTCAATAGTCTTTGAGCCCAACCCATGAAACGTGAAAAGGTTTGGGGCCATCACCATCGCAACATTCTTTAACGTCATTTTATTTTTGTCTCGATGATCAATTACCCTTTGGAGGAATTCAAGCAATACCTGAAATAAGAGCAGAACTTAGAGCTCAACTCTGCACATGAAAAAGTTACAAGTGAAAGACCATGTTCTGTATTTATTGAAAAAGCTCTTCATTCCTAATAAAACCACATTAAAAACAATAACAGAAGCGTGGATATGTTTATTCCCAGGAGTGTAACACAAGTTTTGTTTCCTTTAAGAAATGAAGAAAATAATTCTAGTTATTTTTGTGGATAACATTTTCAAAAGCATTCAAGTGACTATGAAGCCCTGCACAGTAAGATTTTTTTTTTTCAAAACTCTCATTATGTAGGTGCATAAGTAGCATCCTACAGATGCTTTTAAAAACATTGCTGTTGCTTTTCTTAAACTGAAAGTGAACACAATATTGCCAGCTGTCATGGTTATGGAAACATGGAGTGGCTAGTTCTGTAAGGTAAGCAATTAATGAGTAAACCACTGCATTGTGAATGACAGGTAGCCACTCAGAAACTGCCAATCTTCAATTAATTCAGTTCCAGACATTTGTAACTCAACTCAGGAGCCCTCCTGACTGCTTCCGCACAGTAAATAAACTCAAAAAGAAATGTTTAAACAATAAGACCTAATAGGGGTTTTTTTGCATGTAATAGAACATGTTCTGCATCCTACACAAACCCTACAAATTCATTTTTGATTGTAGCAATTTTAATAGTAAGCATATTCTGAAAAAGATGAACAGCTTTGCTATAAAAGAACAAGCCCAAATTAGAAGACTCCACGTAATGTGCTGCAAATATCAATAGGAAGTGTAAATTTCTAGCTTACTGCGAGTAGAAACAAACAGCACAGACAAAAGTGGGGAATAAAAATGAAGAGCAAACCCACTTCATAAAAGCAAACTCTCATCCACAGTATTCTAACATTGTTTATTTTTTGAATTGGAAATGATGACTGCTGGGGGAAAAAAAAAAGAAAAAAAAAAGAGAGCGCAAAACTTGTAAGAGATTATTATTGTAATCTCCTGGAGAAATTTCAAGTCATTCTTAAAAGTCATTTGGGAGGAATTCGGCTACTAAGGTGTCTTTTTTTTTTTTCCGTGAAGTTCTGTGAAATATGAAAAAACAAAGAATCACTAGTTTCAGCATTAACTTTGAACAGAAAAAAAATGTTAAAAGACAACAGTATTCATTACAGTGGATTCACAGAAACAGACAAGACATCTGTGCAGGAAAAAAGTATTAGCAATTCTAACCTTCAGAGTGTCTCTGTTTGCTTCAGGTAGAAGGAGAATCAAAAGATTCAAAGCTTGCAGTTGCTGTTTCCTCGTTGGAAGATCTGTCAGTGAAGCACAAGAACCTCAGTATTTTAAAATTGTCATTTGTCCTCTTCAAAAAGCATGATTCCGAAGTGGAAACCTCTTGCAAAATGCTGAATGCATACACATGGCTAATTGTCATAGTACGACAAAGGACTGGCAGATCCTCGCTTTCTGATACTCATTTCCAAATGTTCTTTTAGGATTCAGTTGCTTATGACTCAGCAGTCTTCTGGCAGTATTTTCCAGATGCCTTGTGATTTCTTTATTTTGCAATGTTACAAGAAGAAACAGTCAGTTCCTCCCTTTTTGAGCCTGTGCCCCAACATATGAAAGGGCATATTCAACACTGCTTTCACAGTTTCTCTGATTGCCTGAACAGTTGCACAGTCTCCCAAGTCACCCACGCAGAATCAATACCACGTGTTGCTGAATAAGGCAGGTCTCCAGCAACATCAGCAGCAGCTGCAATGGCAAACCAGTGGGGATAAAGCCAAGAGCAGAGAAGCTCAACACATATCTACAGCAGCGAGCGCTGTACCAAACGTGGCAAGCTATAGTTAAAGAAAAGTGCTGTTGGTTCTGCCTTTTACCCAGTTGCTTGGTAGTGCATCATTCACTCAAGATGCAGGGTGAGTGCAGCCCTGTACTCCTCCACCTGCTACAAGAGCTCCTATGTTCTGGCAGTGCTGAGCAGCAGAAAGCCCCAATGCTCACATTTGTCACTTGCGATAAACTTCCTCCTGTCATGCTTTAGAGGACATGCTCTGGCAAGTCTTCTCAGCAGATTCCTAATGAATCAGACCATACATAAAACAAGTGAGGAAGGAGGTACCCACTTGATGTAGTTTTATCACACTATTTCAAAATTCAACAGGGCTGTTCTTGTGCGCCCTGCTGGCATTCCAGCTGAACTGCTATTTCATATATGTTTCGTTCAAATCAGTTTGGGAGATACCACCAAGAAAAAAGTTAACTGATGAAATAAAAAAATCCCTGACTACTTTCTACCATTATAAAAAATAAGGATCTGAATAAATGAGTGACAAACTATACAGCCATTTAAAACATGCAAGTAGTGATAACAGTGTATTACCTGCTCTAGAAAGACATACATTAAAAGTAAAGCTTAAATTTAGTTGCAAAACACCATGTCACAATGCTCACAAAGCCATGAGAATCAACCTTCTCCTAGGAAAGTAAGCAAAAATACAATTGCAAACCAAATAAAATTCATCACTTAAATCAAGGTTTTCTGTCTGTTTACCTAAATAATGATTGAATTTTGATTACTGTCACAAAGATGGCTCCTTTTCTCTATAACCTAATGTTATTACATGTAACCAACAAGACAGGCAGACAATTTAAACAATGGGAGGCTATGAAGTGCTATGTCTGTTCTGCATCAAATCCTTTGGCTCAATGTAGAAGGTGCTTTGGATCCTGGCACCTGAGTATTTTCTGGGTAAGTAAAACCACATAAGCCTTCAGACAGCTCAGGAGTGGGAAGCAGAAACCCTCCTGGCTCCAATCAGTATCCAAAAAGTGGAACAACCCTAAGGATCTGTTTGCTGCCAGCACCATTTGAAAGCATTCTGGCAGCTTTAACTTGCCCCTCAGCACTGCAAAACCAGCAACACCGTGTAGCAGGCCTAAGCACCAGCCCCCTACTCCCGCCAACTTAATTGCCTTGAAAAGCAGTGCACAACCCGCAGACTGATAAAGCCCATGGTTTTTAAGAATATTCGTCTATCTGCCTGTCTGTGGGAATAGATTTTTCTGAAACTTGCACTCCTGTGCTGGCTGGGGAGTTAATGTACGTGGGTTCTTACTCCTGATCCATTATCGCCAAGTCGCTCTCTTTCAATTACAGCTGGTATACTTGCTGTCTTGGTGACCAGTTGGCAAGGAAGACATTTTGACAGGCTCTTGCAGATCTCAAGGGATCTGGGATGATGAGCAGTTCTGACAATTCTGATCTGACTTCTCCTATTGTAAATGGTTAAAATACCCTAAACGGTATAAATTACCATTTGTTAGATTTTCTGCAGAACTATTATGTCTTTGCTGTTATTTTCTTTTGAAGCAAATATTGTTTATAAACTGATACCATCATACACAATTTCCTTATAACCCATCTATAGCTCCTAACGACTATCTGCTACATCTTACCAGAAAGTGGCAGTGCGCTTTCGTTTTATGTGAAAACTATTAAGACAGAATTTCTAGAAAAGCTGTTATCTGTACATTAACAAAAATATGCCCAGTCTTTTCTCAAGAGAAGTCATATTGTTGCTATTCAACTTGATTTTCAGTTTCACATATTACTAGCGAAATTACTGCTACAGCAAAGAGGCACTTCTCTGCACCGGTACCTACTCTCTGCAGCTGAGACAGAAAGGACACTACTCACTCTGTACATCTTGGAAAGCTTTGAGATATTCTACAGTGAGGAGTGGCTGAGGCAGTTCACGGATAAAGAGTTTTAAAAGACTTGCTGCATCATGTTGCTTTACATTTTCCCAGTTGAAAGTCCCTTCATAGAATTTTGCTTCCAGTTCTTGGCAAAGACTCTGAAAGACAGTAGATACAGAGAGCACCAATAACACTTGGCTGCTGGAAGTCATGCATTATACACACAGCAATACTTTCCATACTTTGAAAGGGGTAAAAAAATGGGATACCTGAAATATCACTTAACTCCAGCTGCTGATCTTTTGCTACAAAAAGATAAATTTGGGATCAGAAGTATTGAAAGAAAACACATAGTAATAGGCCGTAGATGGCCAAATCATACAGGAAGAAAACCCACGGGCCTGCCTCAAGACCATATGGAATATACTGTAAGAACCAGACATATTCATTCATGCAAGAGTTACTGTGGGATACTGTTGGCAGCAGACATCACTGTGTACCTGCCCTGCTCCCATAGCAGTACTATTACTGGGCTTCCAGAGACATACAAATGGAAATATGTTGAAAAGACTGAGTCTTCTTGGTCTCCTGTTAAGCATCAGTCCCAGCCTTGCAGCCACTTCATTTATCTCCCAGTCTGGCAGAGTGGGAAGTGGCCCCAGCATAGTGCCAGTGGACTCAAGGCACCTCTCACAAGTCCCTCCCTTCTTGCTTCGGTTCTTTCAGGCAGAAAATGAGGACAGAGACACTGGCTTGTTTTGTAAGTATTTGAGATGAAGTGAAGGAAAGCGCTATGGAAAAATATGGCTTTATTTATCTGGACAAGAAAGACACATTGGATAGTGGATACTAGATACATTTTTAAGATACTGTTCTCATTAAATTTAACTTTGTCCAAATGGAAAATGGGTCTATTTCCAAAGAAAATGGTGGACACTTAGGTTGATATAAAAGATGGATGTTCTCAACTGTCCCCCAGAGAGATCTTCTGTCTCCACGGATTACGCAGGGGGTTCAAAGGTATAAAGATCCTACCTCAGATGTGTAAAGTCAAGTGGGTATGACTTCCTGCTCATCAACAAAGGCAAGCTTTAGAAATACAGATGAAAATTCTCCCCCTGAGTGTCATCAGCTTCTCCATACACATTCAGAGCAAATCACTGTGGCAAATGCAGTATTAAACGACTGGATAAGATGAATTGTTTCGTCTGAGAGGCAAGGGCGGAAATGCCAAATACATATCCTAAGGGACCAATGCTTAGCTTTTAAAGTAAATGTACTTAACTATGGGGTATTGCAGATATGCAATGCATTTTTTTAATTAACTCTAAAATCTATAGAGCAAGATAGCGAAATATTTTTTCATTAGATTATCTGTGCCTTTCTATAAAACTAAATCATGAGGAAAATATTTTCTATGCGAAATAAAAGTTTAAGAAACTTAAGAGAAAACATCAGTCCTTTAGTATGCTAAATTATCTGCTTTTCTATAAAGTTTTCTATTGGCATAAGTAAAGGAACTTAACATCTTTGCTAACAAAACAATTGCTTAATTCAAAGAAGCATCTCCTACAAATGAGTAGGTAAAAATTAATGAAAGTCAAATGGTAAATGATCCTCTGCCTCGAAAATTGTATTAAACTGATAAACTCAAAGAACAAACAAAGAAACAAAATAACTCCAAAAACATTCCAGTATACAGAACTGATGAAAAGCAGAAAATAAAGAATGGAGGAAAACTGTAAAAAAAATAATATCTTAGTTACTGGTAAATAAACAAAGCCAATTTCCATAATATTCCCCTCTTTCATTTATTTCTAATGAACCAGCTGCAGGACTGAGTTCTACACAACAGAGGCTGGCAGACGTCTTCAAACAGCTGAATCCACTTAAATGGTCCCTTCTGTTTAGAATTTAAGGCCAGTTCAGACATCTTTTTAACACATTGACTCTTAGCGTGAATTATACTGTGTATTCAGTTTCCTGCATTAAAGCAAATACCAGGGAAGAGTCTGCATGCAATTGGCACTCGCTCTGCAAAGTGTCGGTGAGTACAGACGTGCCTAACAAGATTGTGCTTAGTGAGCTGAGTAGTTATATTGCTGTTCATAAAAATAAATGTGAGATGTTCTTCAGGGCATGCTGGCTGCCTTGGCCTGTAACACAGGTTAAGTCCAGCTGTTAAAATAGGCTCACAATGCCAGAGAAAAGCTTCCTCCTGGGGTAGGAAGACTGTGTATGAACTGCTCAAATGCTTACGCTGGTTCAGGGAAAATGCAAAAGGCTAGAAAGCTCGTGCCAAGAATTAATGAGATTTTGGCACAACTGAATTTGAAATGTAGCCTTGACTCTTCTCCAAACTCTTCACTCCAGTCTTCTCCCCAGAACTACCTTGGATGAAACCATCAGCTTCCAGGCTAATGTAACTCAGTTTTCTTTGTAAAGAGATTTTGCTTTCTGCTTTTGAAAATTTTCAGAACAACCTGAGATTAAAATATATTTCCACAACAACATAAAATCAGCAAGCACAGGTAAGCTTTTGAGGATGATGAGAATCTGTGCAATGTTTTACCTTTATCCTTGTTGCAACTCCTGGTATTCTAAGAAGTCCTTCTGTTTCCAGAGTTGCCTCTTCTATCTGGGCAATCAGCTGTCAAACACAAAGCAAACTGCATGAATGAAGATGCCAATTAAAAATTACTGGTACATAGTTCTGATATAATGGAGCTTTTATGTATGTATGCATGTATTCATGTATTTGTGCATGCACATATGTAACAAGCAGACACACACAGTTTATGAATGGATTACAGTTGCTGTAGGTGTAGCAAAAAAACCTTTAATATGGCTCTTACCTCTTTTATGAACATTATTAAAGGAGAGTTTGTCTGTTTTATTAAAAAAAATGTATTTTTTTAGATCTCCTTCAGAGACTGAAGCAGTTTTTTTCCAAAATTACTCTGTCTTCAAAAATAAATCCCAATTACTACCCTTGTTAAAATGTCTCTGAATCAAAACAATTAAGGTAACATTAGAGACACAGTACTGACTTTCTCACAAATACTCTTTTTTATAACTTTACCAGAGATCTAAGTACTTTCAGGCTTTAAGGAAGCTTCAGTTTTGAAAATACTGGCATTCTCGTAACAAACTCAAGAGTTTGCAATCCTACGTATGGCTTAGATCAATTAGTAGAAATTCCGTAAAAGTACTTTAAACACGTATCATAAATTCTGTTTCTCTAAAAGATATGACTAGAAGTATCCACCGAAGGATGGACCTAAGAGTACTCAAAAGAAATTTGTAAATGTCAAAAGCTGATGACATCATTTTAGCACAAACGGTTCTCACAATGTTTAACTAGGGCAGTGCCTTTGTCGCACACCTTCCTGTGCCAGCTCTTGAGTAAGAAAAGCTATGCAACACAGTTGTGCTTTCTCTAGTCACAGAAATTAAAGGGGGTTTACCTACCACTGTATTTATGTACCTGATAAATGCCATAAAAACAAGATCAGACAGGAAAATCCACAAGGTTAGAAAACAGGAAAATCCACAAGGTTAGAAAACCGAAAAAGAGGAAAAAAAAAAAGAAAGTGCTCACTGACCACATCCAACTCTCACCATACCTGCCTTACACCAGAGCAGCGGCTGACACTCTTGTCTGCCAGACACACAGACGTTGTGGGATTTGTGATTGTGTGATTTGTCACCATCACCACATCTGCGAGGAGACAAGGTCTGGCGGCACTGCCGGCGGCCACAACTCCTTTGCGCACGCTCACTCACAAGTGGCCCCTTGGCAGGCAGTGAGAGGTGGCCACTGGCCACCACCAGCCTCCTGCCTGCCTACGGGAAATCCCCTCGTCATCTCTACCAGGGCTGCTTTGCATGGCGTCATTAGCAGGCCAGAGACCTGAATTACTATCAGCAGAAACTTCTGTTGGAGATACATGGAATGGTATTACCCTCAGATTTTCCAGATGGAAAACTCCTAGGCTAGATGATGTCATTATCTTTAACTGCAATTCCTCAATGAAATAAAAACTATGTGTATTTTTATTAAAATATTTTGTTTCATGTCAGTGACAACCAAGGTACATTTAAAAAGCAGTATGCACAAAGATGTTCTTTCTTGCACTTTTTATAAATCTCCTATTCTTGGAAAGCACATGCTGTAGAGAATAGGTAGAAGAGATGGGAAACTTTTTATTTTCATATTCTCATTTAAAAAAAAATTGTATTTCAAACGATGTTGGTACCTTACAAAACAAATCACATCCATGAGCTAGAAATGTTTATGTAGAATTTTCTTCCTGAAGAACTATGCTTACTGTGTTGCTAGAACAGCATAGTTATCAATCACTTTTTGTCATTTGATTTCTTTTTTTCCTGATAGCATCTTTCCCAGAAATGTATTTTTATGATCCCGAGGAATTAATTTCTGGCATGAATGACACAGCAATAGTTTTGAGAGAGTGATGCAAAACTACATTGAGTTTTCTGTTTCTTGAAAAATAACTTAACAAGCAGGTTCCCAAACCTACCGAAACAGTGATGACACAGCACTGAGTTTCTGTCAGTGTTAGGACAGGTCCACACACTGTGGTCTCTCCCTTCACATGCAATGAGATCTGCTACACATAGCTAGTAAACCCAGGGTATCCATCATCTTTCCTATTATCTAGTGTGACATGAAACAGGCCAACACATCCCCTCACACACTAAAGCAACAAATCTTCTGGAAAAGGCTGCTGCTGCCACCACCAGAGGCAGTTATCCAGCCAGCTGCCTTGTGGCCCAAATCATTTCTGAAAGAAAACCACTTTCTAGAAAGGTTGGTTCAGTCTGTGGGCCATGGATTGAGAATTTCCACAGAATTTCAAGTTATTTGCTCTGAAAAGAATAAAGGGCAGCCCTACCGATAATGAAAGTCACACCACCTTTATGAACTGGAATTTGGCTGCAGTGGGTTCTTACGCTGATTGTCAGTTTCCACAGGCTTAGTAGTAAACTTGCCTAAATCACTGAGACCAGAAAAAACCCAAACTTTATTCCTTTAACTTAAAATATATCCGATACAAAGCAAAGTATCACATTTACTAAATTAGTAAGTAAAGCTGAAAATAGAAGTTACAATACCTTTGATTGATTAGAGTAATATACTGAAAACTGTGCTACAGGAAGCAAATAAATCCATGACAACATGTTACTTGTTTGTCATCTGCAGGTATGTAACAAGTTGACTTGTTCATGCCTATTTACCTTTTGAAAAATCAGTGGGATCTTGGTTCCTGGCACCTTCTTCTGATCCTGTTCCAGTAAAACTGACAGTGGGACACCAAACAAGCCAGAGTCTGAAGAATAAAGCAAAAGAAATGGAGATACTATCCACATCTGTGTCAGTACATGTGATAATGGCATAAAACCACATTTTTTAAGCAATAAGCCTATTCAATACAGTCAGAGCTATTGACCTTTTGTTCAAAGTGTTTGAATGTCTTCGTCAATCAAGTTATTACACAAAGCATTCTGGCTAAAAGGATTCATTCATCACTTCCTTCATCCATTAATCAGGAGTCTTCTGGTTCGACTTCAAATTGCCATCCACATATTCTGCAGTACAGTGAGGCAAACTGCATAAATGAACCATCTGCATCGTTCTGGTTTGCAGAATGGGTCTGCTGATAACGCTGCAATGCAGATCTTCATCACTCAATGCAAGTTATTATAGTTAAGATGCAAATGGCATGAGTAAAATATCCAGAAATTTGGCTACTAAAATGAGACAGATGTAATTATCACCCAGAGTTACTCTGAGCACTTCTCTCTGGGAGGGTTTTTAAAGAAGAGCTTTTCGACTCCTGTGCTTTTGCATTATACAACACTGGCAGGAAAGCAAGATCACTGTCTTGCCAAACGTGTTCTGCCTTTTTTTTTCTTCTTTTTTTAAAATAAAAGCAAAAGTATAGTTAAGTCTTGGTTAGAAAATGGCCTTTACAATAATGCTAAGGCAATGCAAATTTAGAAAAATGGAATCTAGTCTCAGTTAATCTAGCCCTGATGCAAAACTAGCCTTAGTCTTCAACTAAATGGGACTCCTGGGTATTTATGGCCCAGTTGAACAGAAGTAAATGACCATTAAGAGGGAGCTATATTAGTAACTACTAACCCAAAGTTTGCTGACATAGAACTTCTCTGTCAGAAGTACTGATAATTGCTGCATGTGCAACTTTTCTGCAACGGCACATAACGCTACATATAGCTAAAAACCCCTGCCTGGGATGTTGCCATGCTAATATTGAGCACAGCACAGCTGTAATTACTAAAAAGATGTCAGCCCTTGAGGGAATGAGATATATGTCAAATAAACATCAGTTTCAGTGCCAAATTGGGGAGATCTTATGTCTCTATCAGCATAAAAAGTCTCCCTATAAAATATGTAGAGACTCATACATGCATTCAATTTCCATACTCCATAGTTTTATCACCTTGAAGATCTTGCCAATAATAAAAGTTTCTACTGGGATGAAGCTGGAGAAGCAAACTGTAGGAGGTCAACAGAAAGGCAAGGCTGGGCACACCACGACAGTCCACAGAAGAGTCATGTTTCCACCATCTTTACATTCTCAAACACAAAGGGGAGCAGCCAATAGATCCATCATTGTATGAATCAACTGCCCAAACACTTCAGGAGTCAAGAGGTGAGAATCAGGTGGAGCAACAAGGCACTGAAGGCATTACATTGCTAAAGCAGATTTGTTTGGCAGAAAGGGTGACATGTCACTGTCTATTTCCTACACATTTCCATGAGTCTAGCCCATCTTTTTTAAACTGGGCAAAACCAGGTTTTTCGATCAATCCAGTGTTTTTCATGACTGCCTGTCATTTAGATAATAATGCTATGAGTGAAATTCAATTAACAATAGATTTGGTGAAAAAAATCAATTAAAACTAAGACCCAAAATACAAGAGAAGAATGTGTTTTGTCTCTGTTTATTAGTGAAACCACAAGCACTTCTGCAAGGAGAAAATGCATTTAAGGGATCAAGGTTTCACAGATGTTTCCATGTATGCCTTTTGCACTTTAAGAGTTATTTTCTACTACTGTAAACTGAAGAGCATATTCTAAAGAATCTATTGTACTTTGCAATATATGTTTCAACTCTCTCTGTTGCTTTCAATTATTTAAAGTGAGCTATTGCACTGTCACATTCACTGAACCTTGACAACAAGGTTTTGGGCAAAGCAAGCTCTTGATTAACTGGTAACACATTTCAAGCTCTTGTAACGCATTTAGCAGAAGCCAGAAATACAGAAAACAAACAAAGCACTGAAAACCTCTAGCATCTTGAAACTGGTTTCCATGTGTCCTATGTTCCCGAGAAAAGCGCTGTGATTATACATGTGCTCCCATGGCTTGCAGAGCATAATGACACGTTGCAGCTGTCTCAACATCCTCTTCAACAGCCCACATCTTCCACTTAGTATTATGTCATTCAGCATAAAAACTCCATTATGGCCTGAGTACATACTAGATGGCAAGGCCTATGTGACACAGAAAAGTTTGTACCAGATAGAAGACGAAAGCAGGTGGCAAACGCTGCCACAGCTTCTCCAGGCAAGGGTAATAAAAGCAAAAAAGTCAAGTAGAAGTAGCACAGTACCTACCTCCAGAAAAGCAGGAAAAGAATACCCACAAAAAGCACATACACATGTCTTCCCAGGGAATATATCAGCACATACAAACTTCTGTGAAGCAATTCTTCCTGCACAGCATACTACTAAGATAGTTCCCCTTCTTCACACCTTGGTTTATCTGTTGAGTGACTGACCTGAGTTTGAACTTTAGATGGAGAGCACGGTCCCATAGCTGGAGTGGCTATGTGCATGACCTTGCTGAAAGTGTGCTTTGAGTTAAGGCATATAATAACATGCTGCTCAGGACCTACATTATTATTTATATATTGATATAAATTTTCTGCTGGAAAATCATAAAGAACCAGATGCGTCTGTTTTGTGGGATTAAACCAGATCCATTTGGTTCAGAATATGAAACACCAACTCACCTCTGGTTTTGATTTTTACGGCTTTTTGCTGCTTGAATTCTGTCCCAAGTATGTCATAGAGAGCAGTTAATTCAATCAGTGCTAAAGAATAGACTTTCTTCATATCCTGAGGGGCCAGGTCACCAATCTTTGTGGTACCTGTTTTGTCCTTCGGCAGCCTGAAATTCTAAAAGGAGAGATTTGCAGCAGAGTGAATAATCCAAGTCATAACAAATTATTTAGCTCAAAGGTTGTGCTTCTTTCAGGGCACAACCTTTCATCATGAAGCCTGCTGTTACTGAATAAATCACAGGAGAATCCTCCAAATAGGCTGAGCAGCAGATGGTCTTAAAATCAGAGGAGAAATTAGGTTCCTAGTGACTTCTGGAGGTCATTTAATCGAACTGCCTGCTCAAAGTCTGATCAAGTTGCTTGTTGTGTTGTCCAGCTGAATTCTGAAAACTTCCAAAAACCTCTGTGGGTGTTCATTTGAATGCTTAATGCTCTCATGGGGAATTCTTTTCTTTGCAAAACAGAATTTCCTTTGTAGTCACTTCTGTCCATTGCCTCTTGTCCTTCTGCTGTGCGCCTCCAAGAATATTCTGGCTTTATCTTGCTTGTAACCCCTTCCCACCCCGCTACATCCACCTTGTGCATCCTTTTGCAATTGACAGTGGTGGAAATAGCTGTCCATGAGCAATCCTACACATGTACAATTGAGACAGAAATCCCTGTGCACTTACACATACAAAATAACATATTTGGCTGCCATATAAATAATACTAAAGGGGTTCCCTTCTTAGGGAAAGGGGATCCTCAGTTATGGCTCATTTTTATGGCACTAAATGCTCAGAAGCTGCAGTCAGAGACCAATATAAGGAACGGAGCTGAGATGGTGAGAGAGAGGGACTTCCCAACTCACAGAGCTTTCTAACTCCATTTCTCACCAGCAGGCTTCTAAGAAAGAGTCTTGCTCATGCCTGACGTTAGGAGTGTGCATGACTCAAAGCAGGAAGGTTGACAAGACTTTCTGCCATTTGGAAAGACAAATTATACTCCAGAATTATTATCTCATCCTGTACAGATCCAGCAATAGCACAGCTGAATTGGTGGCTATGGTAGATAACAACAATGGCACATAGCGAAACATAAACATAATTTACAAATTGTAGATTTATACTTAGTCTCCCACCTTGAGTTTCATTGACTTGCACAAACATGTATGTTTAAAAATAGCTGCCAGTGATGAAGGTGTAACAAATACAAATTGTAGATTTAAATAGGTAACTCCCTTCCTTTTCCTATCATTTTGCCACTCCTTTTACCACTGAAGGAGAAAACCCACAGCCATGTCTTTGAGCAATCCTTCCTAAGCCTCACTAAAAGTATAACTAAAGTATGTAGTATGCATACATATGTATGCATATACACAGAAGTTAGACAATAGCTATCATTTCTTTGTTATAAGCTGCATTAGAGAAACGTGACTCAAACACTTTAGAATCCATTTCTAAATATTCATTAGTGTCTAGTTTATAATGTTTAAACTAGGATACATGGGGTAATTACTATTTGAAGAACTGCACGTGTCCTTATCTAAATTAAGTGTTTGAAGAACTATGAAACATTATTACTTCAGACATTATGTTTACTCAGACATGTTTGCACACACTGTTAGGAAAAAAACCAGACATTTTTCACACCAGCCATTATTTTACAGGTCATACTTAACTGCATGTTCACGAACTGTTAGAGATCCTCAAAGACATGCCTGAGGATCAACAACAAAATGCCTTAGAGGATTTTTTTTTTCTATTTATTTGGATTCATTCAGAATGAGTCAGAGTCATTTTTATTTAAGAGTTGGAAAATAAAACTGAGTACAAACTAATCTTTAATTTCCTGCCACTTGACTTTAGACTTCTATAGACTGTTCTGTTCTTCTCACCCCTCACCTATCTGCATGGGATAACTGCACAAGGTTTCTGCAGGCATCCACCAGTCCTTTTTAAATGACGACAGAGATTTTCATTACAGAGGTAAAACATCTCACCTCAGATAACAGGAAAAGGGGCTGTAAACAGATGAAGCAAGGACACAGTTTTGAGTACAACTACCACTAAGCCACTATTCTAGCTTAATATTATTAGTCCATTATTGCTTACACATAAAGTACATCTTGCCAGAAAGATAATGACATAAATAGGCCTAAAAGTAGTTACTTCCATGTTATTGAGAGTACTGATCCCAAAAATGAGTTATCTTGAGAAGGTCTATCTCCACGAAGTTGGATCTGACAACATTCTTCTAAGCACAATTCACTCACTAGCAGATAAATATCATCCAAACAGTACCACTAGCAAAAAAAAAGAATTAGAGCAATAGATAAGAAACACCTACCGGGAGAAGAGTGTTACCCCCTCCACCCTTGCACATTTTGCCTGCTGAGCTGTCTTTGAGATTAGCTGCCTGTTCTGCAAATGATATCTCCAAATTGATGTCAGTGTCCGAAAACGGCATGTCTTCGAGCAGGCTCTTCTGCTCATCTATTCCAAGACTGAACTTTGGACCTGAAAACAGAGTAGAAAAACCAATCATCATCATAGCAGCACAACTGAGCATGACAGATAAGTTTAAAACCAAGTATTAATAGAAGTTAATGCTGTGCAAGGGATGGACTTTCTGGTTGCAAATTCACCGATTTCTGCATTTTTTATGTCAATTGAAAATTTAGCTTCCTACAAGGGTTCATCTTTTGTAGTTTTTCATTAATAGTTCTGCCAAGGCATGGGGTTTTCTCCTTTTTATCTGTTATGAAAAGATATAGCAATCCACCTCAAACAAACAGCAGATTCCCAGCATCTTCCAGAGCCAAACAGCTTTAGCATCAAAAGTTTCTTGCCAACAAACATTTTCCCACCTCAAAGACTGTAACATCCAGCAACCAAAACAGCAACTCTTTTTGCTGTTAAAATTTCAAAAGCAAAAGAGAATGTTTCCTTTATGATCCAAAGCATTAACATTTTGGAATAACACGGAGTACACAGATCATGCTGTTGTTCCAACATTCCTGTCCTCACCTCAGTCTAAAGAGTCTAGATTCCTCAATACTGTTTGGACATGTTTCCATGATACTGGGAAGAACTAAGTACACAACAATGCCCTTACTTCTCTTTCTTTGTTCCTTAAAGGAATCAAAAAAATTCAGAACTTTTTTTTTTTTAAAAAAAAGAAGAAAAAAAGGGAAAGGCAGTTCTAGTTCTGCTTTTCGAAAAAGAAGAAGTCTAATGTCATAGGCAATCAGCCATGAGCTAAGGAGAACCATGAGTAGTGCATATGCTTTGGTATAAGAATATTACGTAACATAATAGATGAATGTCTTTACACCACTGTGGTAAATTTTTGTGTGGCCTGGAATAACTATGCTAAGCCAAGCCAAAAAAAAATTTCCAGAAAATAGTTACAGCTACAGCAACATTTGACTTTAAAGCAGTGGAAAGGCTGCAGATGGCGTGATTGAGAGAAGGCGACAGGGAAGTGCTGCTCTACATGGATACTTCCAGTGGTCTGCAAAAGTGCTGAACTGTAAGCACACAAACCAAACAACATACAAAGCATTGAGCTGGAAAAAAAGAAAAAAACTACATAAACTCAAAAATTCTTCTGAATTCTATCTGCGTCTAACTGAAAGACACAAAACCAAGACTAGTCTCTGATGTTCTTTAGAGTGAGTCCTGAAAATGACCTCGGTCTGCCAGGGCCAAACTCGAGGGACCCGATAGACAAGTAAGTGGCTGCAGCCACCACAGCCACTCTCGGGTAGGGCACAGAGCTTTACACAACCACTCCCAGGTCTGTGTAATTGATCTAGAGGTCAGACACTTGCAGAGAGAAAGAAGGTGGATTTGAGGTAACACTTTGACTCTACCAAGCAATGCTGTGAGAAGTAGAACAAAACATTTCCTAATTTTGCCTGTTGCATGTGTTTACTCATGACTTGCTCTTTCCAGAGTGTCTTCTGCTCACTTTCCATAGACCCTGAAAGAAGCCTGAGGCACATGCTAAAGACTAAGTTGATCCTGAAACCAGAGCTGGTCCTTCTGGTAAAGAGATACACTAGACCTCAGTAACCAAACATATGCAGGGTCAAATTCATCCCTGGTTTCAACATTTGGCCTCCCTGTGTGTATATCTGTATGTATCATGTAAACTGTTTAATGCACCCTCCCCTCAAGACTTTTGTCATGCTAATGTGGCCTATATGTGACCTACATGCTTCCTACCAGCCTGGGAGGGCTCTGATGTTAACAAACAATAAAGTAGCAGCTCCTATTTCAGTCCACATCCAAGGGTGCTGAGTACCGCAAATGTCTTGGTAATGCTGCGCACATTTTAAAGGTCTGGAAATGCTGCTGTGGTGGGAATTTTCTTCCTGGTCATATAGCTTTGCTCCTCTTGTTGTGCATTCATTGACTAGGAAGCAGCTGTAAGAGGAAGCAGCCTTGGTGTTCTGCCAAATACATGCAATATTTCCTGAGAGAAATGCAAGTGTGATATAGAAAAACGTAAACATCGTCTGTCAGGATGTGGAAACTGTATTTTACATAACTCTTGGACCCTGTCCTTGGTTCACAGTGCTATGTAAAGATCACATAAAATGATGGGAATTCTGATGGGGTGGAGGTTACGTCTTGGGTTTCTTTTTAACAGGACATGGAAATATCGCAACTGTCAACCTTGCTAGTTTTGCTACAGAACCCAGAGTACAGCCTGATGGAGGTATGCTGATAGATCTTAATTATAATTGGAAAGTTAGAATGGCTGATTTTTTTTTTTACTGACAAAGCGTTTCTCCAAAATGCTAACCCATATATAATTTTAAATAGAAAATATAAAACTTTGCAATCTTTTCACTCACACTTTCTTAGTCCAGCCACAGATTCCTCATTTATCATGTAAAATGAAAAGCAGAAACAAACTCTTTAATTAAAATATACAACCACATTTCAGTCTTTTTCCCTATCAAGAAGGAAACATTACAGCTCTTTTCCCTTGTGTTATACATGGTACACGCAATTCTTTTATCCGTTTGCTAGTTCATTATGCTTTGAGGTTGCCCTTCTACAGAGGTTTTATCTAACATTCTTCCCTTGTAGCTAATCCTGCGTGTTCAGGACAACTGCAGTCCTACAGTAAACTGACTTCTGCTGCTTCCCTGTTTAAGGTAATGAGTATTTAACTTTTCAGCTGCTTTATTCTTTCCTTTTTATTTCTTGAGATGTCTCAACCAACACGGTTATTTACTCCTTTTCACAGGCATCCAAAGATAATAACGTTTTTCTTCTGTAGCTGTTGAACATATTGCTAGCTTTGCAGGTCTTTAATGAGTGTTACAGACTGTTAAAATGATAACATCTTTTGACAGCTTAATACACGACTTCGAATTTTCTTTTCATTTCCTGCAGACACATTCTCTACCTACATGAAACAAAGAGGCACTTAAAGCCAGTAAGTGAGCGTCCTTCCAAAAAACCTCAAATGTACATTTACCAACAAAAAAAACATCTTAGGAACTCATTGAACTGTTCTGTTTCAGCAGGAGCAGGCGAATAAAAACTTAATGGCTTTGTATTATTCCCTGAGTTTGCTTCCACTCTTTAGGCAAGAATCCAAGTGTGTCAGACTGGCAAGAAAGGAGCAGTGAGCACAGGTTCACACAGCCCATGTATGCTCTAAGGGCAAACCATTATCATCTTCAGTCTGGCAGAAGCACTTGGGAAAGCAGCATTCAAATACCAAATTAGGAACAGAGCCATCACCTTTGGAGAAGAGCAAGAGTCAGTCACTCTAACAGTTTTAAAACATCTCAATTTAAGCTTTGGATTTTTTTATAAATGTCCGAGATTATATTAATATTTTCCAGGTAAACTGGTATTACTTCTCTGTCAAAGAGGGTTTCCATTTTAAAATAATGTCTTTGGATTTAGATTTCATAAATACTTGGTATCTCCAAAACATCAGGCATTATTTTCTTCTTGCCTTAAATTCATTCCCTGTATAACACTAATCTGCTCGTCATTCTGGAGGTAAGATCACAGCACAGCACTCAAACAGGTGCAGTGCTGTTAACACCGTCAAACTTGCCGGGTTTGACTGCAAACTGAACTGATTTTTTTCTTCCTGCTCCAATCTTGGGAGCAAAGCCCATTTTTGCATGTTGTATCAGGATGTAAGCAGAATGCATTTGCCATCCACATTGCAATCTGTGCTGGGGAGCACTAGCATATGTGATTTGCCTTTCAGAACTTCCCATTTCTGAAGAGTTCCATCAGGACCACTGGAAAAAAAGAACCAGATGTGACAAAAACTCTATAATAATTGCTTGGTAATTTTCCAGCTCTGAATCCTACAGTGTGGTTTATTGACACAAATACCAGGCATCTCTTCCTTCCCTTGTGCTGAACCAGCAGTTTGGCAGTCCGCCCAATTTTTTACTGTTCCTGTTGGAGTGAGGTCTGCTGAGAGTGAGGGAGGGAGGGAGGGAAGGATTAACAGCACCTCTGGAAATGCATAGACTTGGTGATATTCTGAGCTGGTTTATATTCATCTCTCCGACTTCAACTTCCAAGCTCATCCTGTATTGTCTGTTGCTGGTTTCAAAGCCTAATTCTGAAGTAACCATTTTTCCAGAATACTACTGGTCAGTATTCTAGAACTGGAGCAGAAGTTTATTTGGTGGCTTAATTACAGGTAAGTAACTTGTAGTAGGGAACTTGATCTGCCTGTCTGCTTATTTAAGTGGCTATAGGGTTCAGTGTAACATCTATGTGCTATCCAGTCCCCTGGAAGTACAAAACAACCCAACATACAAACAGTGTAGAATAGCAACGCAATATTTGACAGCTGAAACAGCTGCCAGTTAATATCCTGATCTCTACAGTGACAGGTATGGTGGTATAACAGACACAGTGCAACTCCTACTTTGAAGAAATCTAAGATGATGCAGGGTAGCTACCCTTTTATTATTGGACCTGAAGAACAGTAGAAAGCTTTGTCAGTGTCTTCCATCAAAATTCATATTCTCAAAACTGAAACTATGGAATCAGCTAAGGACTTCTGTGATGCTCTGTCCTGCCTCCAGTGAGAAGGAGGGGCCTTCTCTCAGTACTGCACCCCTCTTTTGTCATCACGATCCAATCACAACCCAGTCCGACACACACAGAATGCTATTTCTTTTCCATTTTTCTTAAAAAGGTAAACAACTTTTTTCTTCCACCCCTATTCTTCTTTCATTTTGAGCTGCAGATCCACAGCCAGTTCTCACTTTTTCGGGATGTTTATAGTCAATTTGGTTTTGTTCTCTTCTATGCACTGATGAGCTTATGTATATTGCTTCATTTCCTGTACTGCACAGCTGAGATAAACCAGAAGGTATAAATTAAGGATCAGGAAAGACCTAAGCATAAGCTATGAGAGGAGACTTCTCCCAGATGACTCGATGATAAGATTATCACTGATAACACACAAGGTTACACAGATGGGTCAAAGGATACTACCTACGATCACACTTAAAAATTCTACACCACAACCACGCAGGCCAGAACACGTTCCTCAGATGAACTTCCTTTTCTTTCCCTGAAAAGTTACTGGAAATACGGACCTATGTAGTCGCTTGTGTAGTTGAAAGCCTACAAACCACAAGGGGGGAAAAAAAAAAAAGAAAGAAAAAAGAAAAAAGAAGATATTTGTTTGGCATTACCTTTTGTTCCATCTTGTGTTTCATTTTTGTTTTCACTTGTTCTCATAGTTGAGGGTTCACTTCCATCACGGACCTAAGAAAGGAACAATAAATACGCATGCCTATAAAAACCAAATGCAGTTGTAGAAACTCTTTTGATTCTGTGCAGGATTAAAACACATAGTCCTGTAATTGAGGGGTATGCAGAAGCACACCTGTGTGTTTCAGTAGAAAACCCTTTGCCAAAGTCTAAGGAAATCTGAAATCTAGGTAATTAAAAATTAGTAATTAAGTCAATTCCCCCTCTTCCTGAAAGGATAAGTGGGTATAAGACTTCATTTTCCAGAGTTGTAAAGAATAGGAAAATGTAGTCTTTAATCTGAAACCCTAGTTTGCACTGGAAAGGATATGGAATCTGGAGGAAGTATTTTGAATGACTCAATCCAAATTCCTTCCTCTTGCAAAATATTAAGTGATTGCCTCCCCTACAAAACAATCCCATCCCTTTTGCGCAGCAGCCTGACATGAATATCTGTGATTACAGCTCAGATTCCCAACAGCAAAACAAGGACACTTTGAAAAGACAATAACAAAGGAAAGGATGTGAACCACCTTCTCCTTTCTACAATGCTGCACTACCCGGTCTTAAGATTTGTCACATTCCATGAACTGGATAACACCTATTATACAAAAAAAATATTTCAGAGCATGTAAAAAATCTATACCCATACCTATATGAGTATACATACACCCAGATACATTTTTGCCCATGTATTATTTCTATTGTCTTTTTGGCAACTCAGATCAACAATGAATGTTTAGCATGCTGGATTTTTAATTGTATTTTATTCAAGCACTGTATAACTCTACACTTACTGAGAAAAAAGGAAAGGTTTGAAGATTCCTCCTACCAACACAAATCTGAATACTTACTTTTTTTTTCTTCTTTTTTTTTTTAAATCAGGGATATTCAGAGGTGCAAGAAGATAGCTTGACTTCCCAGAAAATTATTATTATTTCACAAAGCAGTAGAAGCAGACTGAGAAGCTGTCAAGGTACCTAAAGTCTAGCTTATCTTTGGGAACATGGCTGGAAATTTAGTAGAAACATCAGCACAATTGTTGCATTGATGTGAAACATCAACACTATTGTTTTACCTTTCCTCCTGCTTTCCTCCAGGTGAAGGAAGGTTACAGGATTTTTGGAGGCTATTATTAAACTGGAATGACTTCACACAGCTGCAGATGGCTTCAGTCCTCTTTTGTCACATAAAAAGCTTTCTAATGATGGGAGAGTAACAAAGCACTGAGACATGTTACCTAGGGAGGTTGTAGAAGCTACTTCACTATGGGCTTTCTGTGACAAATCAGGTGAATAATCACAAGCAAAGGTTTCTGAATAATTATCTTGCTTTGGAGAAAGGAATGCAGTATAGGTTTGAGTGCCTACACTTGTATTATTTTATTTCAGTCACGGAGACAGGTTTAGAAGGATTTTTTTCAGTTATTTCTGTAGGTAGTAAGTATTCCAACCTTCTGTTTTATACATCTTAAATGGCTACAATCACTTGTTTGTATCAATATCAAAACATGCAGTTTAAGAGACTCAGAAGTCTGCTGAACACTGTGACATGACTTTCAAACATTACAATGTGTAGCTTAAATACAAGAACACGGGTATTTCTTGTGCTTTACTGAAATAACATACATGAAAGGGAAATTTTATTGCTTTAAGCGATATGATATTTTACATAAATTGCTCTACTATTAGGTCTTGTAATTTTTAGGTATAGTTAATTCCAAATCAGATCCCGGAAAGCTTTTACAGAGTTAATATCCCTTCTGCAACTACATGTGAAGCGGAACAGTGAAAGGGAAGTTGTGCATCCAGGAGATACATTTGAGCTTACAAACTCCCCTCACTACATTTCACCTCTATTTAATTTGAAATGAGTTGTGGAAGGAGAGGAAGCTGTTGGGGGAAAGAGGAAGTTAAATCCCCTCAAAATCGGCCATGCTTTCCACCGCTGCTACCACTGCGCTGAACGGCAGCAGCAAGAACGAGGGATGGGGCTGAGGTCAGATTAAATTAGCCCTGCACTTCCACCAGGTAAGAGCCTTCTTACGGCTGAAGATCTCGCTGCTTTTGGGGAAGTAGAGAGGACACACACACTTTTCCACAGAAGAAGAACTCTAATCATAGTTTCCATTTCCCTCCTTCCCTTTTCCTGCGTGTGGCAGAGGAACTCTCCTGTTCCATACCCCAGGAGAGGACACAAGGACCCTTCAGGACCTCTCAGAGCAACTTCCCACACACAGTTTCACGACACAGGCCCTGGGAGTCAGTACAAGGTCTAAGCCCGCAGCTGACAGGCATAAAGACCTAGCCAAAATTGAGGAGGTTAGGTTGATGTCCCATTTTTGTTTCCTTTGTTTTTAAAAAAAAAGAAGAAACAAAAGCACCAGTAATTTAGAGGTACTGCTTTGGCAGACCCCTCAGAACGACTGCTGGCCGCTACCACTTTTGTTAGTTCTTTGCGTGATTGTCGTCATGAGGTTTGCATCTGCATTAAAAGTAATTCAGATTAGTATCTTGACCATGGAGTGGTTGTTTTATTCATCACCAATATACATACTTCTTTCTACATATTAAAACATACTAAAATTGTAATGTCATGTATGGACCAATGCTATTCCCATAAATTCAGTAAAAAATTCCCTTGGAAATCAGTGAAAAGTTAGACACAAATCTTCTGGAAATATTCCTTCTGTGTCTGTGCGTCCCTCTTCCCTTCCCCCACTCCCACATGTCCCTCTCATCTCTCTGCCAGAATCGAACAAAATGACAGACAGGAACTTACTTTTCCCTTTGAGTCGTTTTGTAGCCGGAAGATATCTCTGACATCAGGAATTTGGTGCTGTTTGTTTTTTTTCCTCATGGTTTGCGTGACAGTCTCTACTCGCTTTTCTACTGCTGCCTTCTGGGTTCGGGTCAGCGTGGACAGGAGGACCACGCTTTCCAGGGAGTCACCAGAGCTCTCGCCGAACAGATTTGACAGACCTGCCTCCTTCAGCCATTCTTCTTCCAGTTCTCCCTCTGAGCAAGGCAAAGAGAAAAAGGCATAAACGTTGGCTTTCAAGTATGGTTAAGCACACTGGATGTTAATAATGTGATATAGTTAATGCAGTTCACAGGGAAAGTACTAAGGGGATCCAAAATTAAGAACAATCATACTATCTTGACTTGGCAAAACCCTGTTGTTTCTAAAGAGCTTCAAAAGGGTTAATATATGATAGAAAAGCTTTTAAAATAGTTAATCCAATACAGATTGCTATGGTGCAATCTTTATCATAATCTATAGCACTTCTATTAAATTATATACCATTTTATAAATGTACCTAGATATAAATGTGTATGGGGATGTCTGAAAACTTCTGATCATTGCTGCTTCATTGATTTTTAGTTCAATCCTCAATCTTTTTAGCTCCTTTACTGACAGGATTCTGCCCACTTTTCTTGATACATTAATTCTACAACTCTCCACTAGCTCAATTTAATGAAGGACAAACCAGGCTGCAGGAGTCACCTTAATGCTATTTTTCAATCAGTTCTTATGACATGGTCTCCAGCCTGCTGACAGCCCACGAAACAATTATTGCTTTAGTCTTATAGTTGATAAGGTATCCTTTATTGACAGATCACTGCACATGAAAGAGGAGAAAGCTATTAAATACTGTCATTGATGGCAAAACTTCTGCTTCTGAAATCAGTATCTCTCTAATGTTACTTTCTTTAAAATACTAAGTTCTGTCTGTAGCAGCTTAGCTTGTGCTGAATGCCAGCAACTCTCTCAAACATTCAGGCCACATTTCCATTTATTGGATAACTAAAAGTACTCCAAAGTTGGCATGTCATCTTCACTATCGACTGCAACTTCCTGCAGTGCCCCGTGCACATCCAAGTGGGCACCTGAATATTAACAGTGTTCAGAAGACAGGCACAAAATTTGAAGTATTAATTTTGTTATGGCTGTGCGGCCAAATCTTGAACCTCTGACAAAACTCTCTCGGATTCTGTTATTAGGGCAGGAAAGAAGGGCTACACCCATTCTTCCAAGCAGACGTGAGCAAGGTATAGCTCTTCCCTGCCCCACCTCGCCATCGCATGGCCACGTCTCAAGCAAGCCCCTGCCAAGGCAGGCCCATCAGCCAGGTGCGGTGTCCCACATGTTCAGGAGTACTTGTACCCAAGCGAGGTGCTGCACATTAGGCAAGGCGTGGGGCAGAGCAACATCTGCTCCAGCTCATCAGCTCAATTCAGCTGACTCACTTGGGCTCCATGCCAGTCTGCGACTCAAGCTGGAGCAGCAATTAAGGGGAAGTAGGCTATGTATAAATAAAAACGGAAATGGTGGGGTTTGGAGTGCAGAGCCTGAAGGTGTAACAGCATCAGTGAGCTGGGGTAACAGAAGAGGCTTGTGCTGCAGAACAAGGGGCTCTGCTGCTCTAGAGAAAGCCTCGCAGCTCTGTCAGATGCCCTGCTCCCCGGAAACACGGGCTAGGAGCCTGCTGCTTTCTCCAGAGGTCACGTTGCCACCCTCTTCAGAGCACTTGTAAATAGCAGCAATGTTTCAAAATGCCTAGGGTGTTAGAATTGCAAATCCCTTTGAAAGCAAATGGAGCATATTCTTCTCACTCACGTAGAGGCCATACAAAAAGCTCACCATTTTAATTTACTGAGACTGTGGGCCTCTTATAAGAATGGGAGAAGGGCAGATACTGCACTATTTAAAATAAGTTTTGAGAGAAGAGTGCAATTAAGGACATTACTCCTCTTTTGCCTGATAGGACATGAAAAATAAAGAAATTGCCCAACTTCTTCTAAGATCAGGCCCATAACTGATGCTTCTAAGAAACAAATATAGTACAACTGAACAGTCACAATAGTTACAAGCGTAGAAAGTTACTCACTAAACTTAAACCGGTTAATCATTGGCTTGTCTTCTAAAGCGTGAGGTTTCTATCCACAATAGCTACAATAACGAACAACATACACAAAGAGTGAAAGGGTAAGTTAGTTTAACAGTAAACTGCAAATAAAGCTTTGATTGTTGTGATTTGCAAGTACAGGCAACTTTCTGAGGTTCTGCAAATAACATTTAAAGGAAAACCAGCCTTTTACTTATCTCTTTCAGGGCACCACCTGTTTCTGGTGGTATGTATCAGAGACAACAGCTGGGTGTTCAACATGGGTGTTCAGTAGAGTGACCTCCTTTTTCATTTAAGTGTGTTTAGTGGGTGCCATCTCTTTAAATAAGACTTAAAGAAAAATCCCTAGAACAGCAAAGTGATGATCATTTACAAGAGTGGATTTCATTACCATCTGGATCTTTCACTACAAGTGCTACTGGTTCCTCATGATTATTTCCTCTGGTTTCATGGATGTTTTCAAGTTCTTTCCAGTAGTCATCCATAGACAGCTCATCCAAGGAGTCCTGGGATCCTGAGCGGTCAAATGATGCTCCATCAGGGGTCTTCTTGGAATGGTCATGGTTCATTGTATACTGGCCAGACCGACGGCTACAAACATAAACCAAAAAGCAATTTTTGGTTAGCATTTTAAGATATAGGATATATTAATATCTGTGAAGGCAGCTAGTAATTAATTGTGTCAAAGTATCAAAGCAAACTACTATCAACAGGCAAACCAAGATACTGAAAACTACTTTTAATATCTGGAACATATTTTTAATTTAACATTTCTGCTATATGCATCTCCCACTCTGGAATGGCACAGGAGTCTGTAATAAAGAAGAAATAATGAATCCAAGTTCTAGTAATGCTAGTTACACCAAACCTCTAATTCAATTCACAAGTCAGTTTCACAGACTTCATGGTATGTATCGTCCTATCATCACTGTTCATAATGAATTTTTCAAAAATGTCTTTCTGCCTGAGTAAATTGCCTGAGTAGCTTGACAGTACTCCCACATTTTTCCTTTGCTATTCTGCTTGTATTTTTTATAGATGTTTAATCTGGTATCTATGATCGTAATTAATTACAACTGGGAAAGTGCAAAGTAGAATTACTGAAGTTACAGTTTGTGAAGTAAACTGGTGAGTCCAAACGTTTAAGAAAGGCCACTATTTGTTTCTGTCTTGCTTCCTCTCTGACTGAAAGCTTACCACTTTTATAGTTTGGTTTTAGTTTTTGGTTCACCCTGCCAAACATATGTTGCTAAGGCTTTCAAAAGGGTTCTTTCATCTTAAGTACAGCTGCAACTAGAAAAAAGAAACCAACAAGCTAAAACCTCTAGGTCTCATCTTGACCTCATTAAGTCACTGGCAAGAATTACCACTGACCTAGCAAAGAATTCCTCTTAAAAAGTGCAAAGGTTATAATGACATTATCGAAGTTACAGGTCATCCTTACAGTCAAATACATCAAATCAAAAGCCACAAACTGGTTCAGATTCAGAGTATCGGAAAGAGGATGTGGATTACATGAGTAGCAACCTGATCTAACTTAAAAGTTGGCCATACTTTGAGTTTGGGGCATATCGGACAAGATTATCGCCAGTGGTCATTTCTAAACTAAGTTACTCTAGTATTATGACAGTATATCAAAATACTTCCTTGTATTAAAAAATAGTATGTTCTTAACATCTCAGGAACAGCTTCAGATGTCTCTTCTGTCTAAAAGGAGGCACGGTTTGGGGTTAAATAATAAATATCACTCTTTCTGAGAGAAGAACGTATCAAAGATCAAGCACTGTGGATTTATCACAATGTAAACACTGTAAATTAAGTCCTACCCCATTTGGCTGACTTTGCAAGTTTATCTAGAATTAAAACAAAAGCACCTCGTCCTTACATTTTATCTTGGGACAACTGACGCTTGTTAGCTGCCCCTAAGTAAAAAAGCCATACCTTTCTCTCTGAAGATAAGCCCCTTGTGCGTCCAAGTCACAAATCCTTTCACACCATACATGCTTGATTCTCTGATAAGAAATACTAACCATATGGACTTTGCCTTTAAAGGTAAAGAGCCTTATAAAAGGGCTGAGTTTCCACCCGCCCTGCCTCCCTCCTCCAGGTACAAGTTAATGAATGACAATGAATTACCAAGCTAATAGGCACCCCAAAACCATTCCTTAACCTGCCCTTCTTTGAAATCTTGGGAATGAAAATATATAAAGGAGTATTCAGGTTCTGCATCAATGGTAATAACGACACCTTGATAGTAGAGCACGTTACCAAACCAATACAATTTCTCCGTGTAGCTACCTTTGTTCTTAAACTTCTCCCGACGGGTGTGTCCTGTGTGTGACCTGTGCTGCCTGTGAATCCAACACTAATCATCGCAGAAAGATGTTCATGGAGCCACATCAGAAGCGTCCCCAGCAGCCGACGTAGGTCTCAGGTGTGGCCAAAGCAGGTCGGGTTTCCCAGCCCTTGCCTGGGCTCCCCTCCTCCCGCGGCTGAAGGTGCTCAGAGCAGACTGGGTCCCTCTCACGAAGAGACTCTGCACACTTGAACTCAGCCTGAGGGAGGTCAGATTTCAGCTTGTTGTCCCTAGGCTTAACCCCGCTGACCTGCTCAGCAGCTCTTCAGTGACCTTTCACCTTTGGAACAACCTGCTCTCGCTGACCCACCTAGGCTGAAATTTAACCACCACAGCACGCCACGCAGAAGACAGAGCTAACAGATGGAATATGCTAAAAGTGTGCACCTGGGGGGCTCTGGCAGGCTGCGGTGGGACATGCCGCAGCAGGCCACAGCTCGGTGCCACGCTCCCAGGGCAGTGCTCCTTGGGTTCTTCCAGAAAAGTCAGCGATCACCTTCCCTGGGTTAAGTCCTGTCTCACGTAAGAGAAGTCTGTCCTCAAATGCACAGGTGACACCCAGGATAGAGTATTCACGACCATTTTCAGGGTCCTGTGAGCATTTGCTGTACATTAAAACAACTCCACTAACTCTCAGAGACTGTGCTCTACGCTTCGTGCCCTGCCCTTCAATCACCAGTCACAGACCTGCTCTACTCGACCAAACATAAGCTGCTTTTCTTGTAAGGCTCCCCCTGGCCTGACCTCTGTCTCTCAGTAATGAATCGATACAGCAGCTCCCAGCTTTCATCAGGCAGTAAGCAACGCCACTTCTCATTGGGAAAGCCCTCAGAGAGGGAAAGACACCAACAAGCCAGGGGAACCTTCCAAGAAATATTCACCCCAAAACCTCACCGCTCTGCTGCGAATCTCTCCTTCAAAATCCATCTTGCTTTAGGCCCGTTCACAGCCTGATGTTTCTATCAGGTAGGACAGGGAGAGGCTCAGGCTGAGGGAGAACTGCTAAAACTTTATCTGGCAGAGCAGGTCAGATCTGATTTTCACTTCACTTGGTTCAACATTTCTTGCTTCACATGCCCCACCGGGGAAACTGGCTCCAGGCATCCTCGTCTCTGTCTCTATCTCTGTGCACAGAGGCACGAACAAGAAAGGCCCTTTGAGGATAACAAGGACAGTCTTGATATCATAGGGTTGGTGTAGGTGAGAAGAGAAAAACAATTTTCTTTAAATGCCCAGTACAGGGAAAAATAGGTTGCGAATTAAGACTTTTATTTCTAGGTATTTATTGACAAGACCAAGAACATGGGATTTCTGCTGTGACCTTCCACTGAATGAAGTCCTTTTCCAAACATATGCTTAGTAAGCACTAGTTCCACATCACACAATAAAAATGTATAGGTGGGAACAAGTTAAGGCCAAGAAAAAGAAAAGAGAGGAGAAAAGGAAAAGCAATAAATCTTGGTAAGAATACTATAAGGAATCTGGAAGAGAGATCTGTTTTTTAAAAATAATTAATCCAACATTCACAGACTCATTAAAAAAAAAATCAATCTTAAAAAAGTTATTTCAAATACCCCATGTTGCAAGCTTTAAAACTTTGTAGAAGACTGCCTTCCAAAAAACTATCAGTAGGAAATAAGCACAGTTCATTGCAAAAAAAAAAGCTATTGTTGTGGTGGCAGAAGATAGGTTACTTCTCCAGCACATTCTGAAGTTTTTATATTTTTTCTATTTAAAATGTGAAGAATGCAGCTGCTTCTCACAAGTATCTTTAAGGAGATGTCTTCTCGCAGAAAAAGTAAGCTACTGCTAACAAACACTAGTCACTTAAAGTAATTTTCAAACACTACTTGTTTAGCATTTCAGATTACTAAATGGTAAGTTTACTCTCCGGCACTTTTCTTCCCCCAGAAAACCTGTATTTCCATTAAGGTCTTTGCTAACGACACTCTCAAGCTCTATTAAAATCTTATTAACATCTATTTCCAATCACTAGTAAATAGTTTACTCTTCAAACAGCTTTACAGGGAGTAGTGAAATACTCTCATTTCCAAATTACACAGTTAGTTCTGACCTCTGGTACTCAGACACATGCCCTTTGAAGCCGATGAAATTTTTGCCTATGTATCTCAACACAAAACTGAGCCCCCAGTATAAAACACATTCCTCAGTATAGTTATTGCAGTCTTTTACCAGAGTTAATCTTCTTGTCCCACCCACTAGAGATGCATTTATTTATTAGAAACGTCTAGGATATAAGACAAAGCACTCCGGCTCTTCCAGAGGGGAGCTATTAAAAACAATTATTGTAATGAACACCATTCCTAACGTTTACAAGGAAAGAAATCAGATTTAGGTTATCTCACTAAGCACTGATGAGCTTCATGTTGTGGCACCTAAGAAGAACTGGGCACAAATATTTTCTTCAGCCTTCCCTTTCATGACCAACCATGTCCTTTCTCAGCCTGTCGGAAAATGCAGCTCTTCACGTTAATTGTTGTTTTACATCGTAATAAAAATGTTCTTTTTTCAGGTTCTGTCAGCCAGATTTCGATTTCATCAATAGGCACTTTTTACTAGTGCAGTCATCTTTATTCCTTATTTTCTTTCCTGTGAAATCCCAATCTGTCTGTCCAGTGCCTTTTTAGCAGTTCATAACTGAAACTGGTCACATGTAAACCACAGCAGCTAGAGATTCATCAGTCAGTAAGGTGCACTTTCACTGTCATTTCAGATAAATTCATTTCACTGAAAGCTAATTTTGTCTTTACTTCCAGTTTTCTCCTTAAGAATTAAGGACTATGTTGTGTTTTAAAACAGCAAATGATGAGAAAAAAGATAATTTTGTCATTTCTATAGTGCTATCCAGTAATTTTGAATCTGAATATGATCTTTCTACATCGCTATATAAACATCATAATTGTACGGTATCCTTATATACTATGTATGGACATGCATGTATTAGATGTGTAAATATAATGAAAGGTAGAAATACTAAATGCAAGGATGCTCATGGTCATAAAAACCAGGGAATATAAATACACTGTTGAACCAAACTGAATAGATTAATGATGCTGAAAGTGAAGTGGAGTTCCTTTAACAGGATTATTGCAGGTGAGCTCACCAACCCCAGGAAAGGATAAAGTCCAGCTACTAAATACTGTACGAACATAAAGCAAAAAGATACCAGTCCCTATAATCTGCTATCATCTCCTTGGGGAAAAAAAAAAAAAGCTACACTAGATAAAAAGCAAGTGAAAGGAAGAAGTAAGAAACACCTTTTCTGCTTGGCCACGAATTAGGAATTTCTCTAGAGTCCTTTTTTCCACCTTCTTTTGTCAAATTTTGGGGTTCAAAATTCAGGCCTGGATCTTTCTTAAATAAACACAGTTGTAACTATAAGAAGTGTCACAAGTGGAAGAAGGGAAGAGGCCACCTCATTAATTACTGGGTTTGACCTCAATTAGGATTCAACTCTTTGGAGTTAAACAAACGTCATCCTTTTCCACAGCTGCCTAACAAAGCCTATGGGAGTCTTAAACATTGTCATTAAACAGGCTCAAATTGAAGGCCAATTCAATGTTCTATAAGACTAGAAGTTTCACAAACATTTGTATCAGCTGATTTCCAACATTGAGAGCAGTGCAAAAAGAGCAATGTGTTATCAAGTGATATAATTACTTGTCAGACTAGACTATTAAACCTCCTTAAACTATACATTGAATATACAATCCCCCATACGCTTGGCCTTAAAAGCTTCTTTAAGTAATCCTGCCCATAAAGTGTTGCTGTTACGATTCTTGTACAGGCAACATCTTGAGCACTGCATTCCCTTCAGATACACCTCCTGGTACTCCAATAAACTAGCATTTCCTTTCCAGAGTTACCTAAAATGATAAAACCACACCTGACTACAGCTATAGTACAGCAGCAACTTCTGAAACCTCCATGCAAAGGGAATCATCACCCCCAAAGACTGCGTACATTTGGCCATTGGTAGTATTATTGCAGCCATACCTCAGCTGATACTGGGGCTCACTGACTTTGAGCATCATCTCAACACGTGCTTAGATGTGTTAGTAACCTGATAAACAAGATAGGCAAAGGGAAAAAGACAACGCGGGTATTTGGCCTGGAGAGGTGAAGCACACTGTTCAAATTGATAGTGCAAATCAGTGACAGAAGCAAGAACCATTCTCGGATCTCTGGAGTCTTTCACCACTGGACCACTGAGCATGAAAGATCGAGATTCCCCCCATGGCAAACTGCAAGGCAGATAAAAGGAAGCTCTGCTGCTGTGGGTATCTGATAGACTCCAGCTCTGTGGCTATAAATAGAGTAGCACTCTCAAAACAGAATTATCTTCTTGACATAGGAGTTACAAACTTAAGCAGTAATTTGCATAAGTAATTTTACATTCGTACAAAGGCTAACTAGATTTAAACAATCGAAATTGCCTATGGGTACTGTGAGCCATTTTGACAACTATCAACTGAGCAATCACATCCACAGGATGCTGTGCTCTTTAATATAAACACAGGACTTCCCAAGTCCTTTCAAATCTAAACAACTAAAAAGATGAGAGGGAAACAATGTGGTCTTCTGTCCTGCTTCTCATCCTGAAGGTTGAGCTACAGAAGCGTGGGAATAAGTAAAGCTCCTGAGCCCAAAGCTCCCCCCATCCCTCCCCTCCTTTCAAGATGCCAAGTAGCACTGTGAGGTGCAAAGACTTCTTAACTGAATTAACCAAGAAAGCTCTAATCTAATGGCAACAACAGTTGCCTGGCTTGAGCTCCCTGTTCTTGGCTGGGACACCAGCCTGGGAAGTGATTGCCAGATCTTCCTATAGCCACAGCGCCTACCAGGACGTCATCCTGATCTTTCACAGTTTCCAGGCAAAGCTGCATCCCAAATGATCAGACATGAAGATAACACAAGGCCTTGATTCCAAGGATGTGTTAAAGAATTTTTATTATCAAATCATTTCTTCTAGTGGTTTCACCGTAATCCTTAAGAAATTGATTTCTGTCACACCACTCCTTTCACAGAACCCAGTATTTTGCAGAGCAGCTTTAAGCATCCTTTCAAAGTCTTCTGTTAAAGAAAAAAGATCAAATTGTAATTGATGTGCCCATCAAAGCAGGTGGTTCTAAAGTAACTAGATTTAACATACGTCACAGAGCAGTACATTACCTAACTGAAGGGTTTTCTTTTTTTAAAATGTAAATGTCTTCATCTTTTTATATGGCTTAACATTAAAAAAAATAAATTCTTTCTATTTAATTGATAGCTAAAACCTCCTATCAGACAAAAGCCAGTATCACCAGTTTCCACAAGCAGCAAGTAACCCTTGAACAATACCTACCAAGACCCAAGCCTGGACATTTGGTGTCCACAACAATGCAAAAATATGTCTCATCCCTTTTAAAGTGTCTCATAACTTTTAGAAGGCATTAGAGAAACTTTGGTCTGGCCTTGTATTTCTGCTGTTCATTCTAGCTCCTAAAGCTTGTAACTCATTGCAACAACTACATCCTTTCCTTTACAACTTTTCTATCACTTTTGTTTCCATGACTGACTGCAAACTCTATTGCAACTCCGTCTTTTCAAGAGGGTCATACAAGACATGTAAAGATAACAGTAACAAATCAATGTAATTTCCAGTATTTTTAATGAACTGACACTTAGCACTCCTTCTCTCCCAACTTAAAGAGTTTTATTTTGGATCCTCCATGACCTTACAGGGCATTTTGAATGGCAATTGCAATGAAACTTGCCCAAATCCCCCTTAAGCTCCTAAAAAAAGCCAAAGAAGTAGGAACTGAAGTAAAGTTCTGTTCTCCTTCCAAAGCCAGAGCACAAAGTGATTGCAGAGAGCATATAAAACAGTACTGACTTTCCAAATGAGCATAAAAAAGCCTGAGCAAAGAGAATCAGGTCTCTTAGGATTTTTTTGTAATACCATCAGCTGCTGTTAATACCTGCTCAAAACTGCTCTGGAGATTAACAACAACAACAAAACCACACCAACCCACATACATGCAAAAAAAAAACAGAGAAAAACCCACAAACTAGCATTTTAAACCCCTCCATGAATAATGCAAAACAGCCCAAAGTTAGGGCTGCCAGACTGTAAGTCTAAAAGGTGTATATATACACTGCACTGCTTCCAGCCACATCCTCGTTATTATTTATATCAGATTTTTCTACCTTAGTGAACATAACCTTTATCCTTTCCCAACTCCAATCTGTCACTGAATAAAACAGGAAGGAAATTGTGGCAAAACCACAGAGTATTACACTTAATATTCTAATCCACTGCACCAGAAATAGGAGATTGCAGATACGATGCCAAAACTTAATCTGCCTGAACTATATGCAGCACTTCTAAGAAGATTAAAATATTTAATGACATTTCCTGTAATAAGAGCTCATGTTCCCACACAGCCAATTAGACTCTACCTATTTTCTACTTCTGATTAGACAAATTATAATTATGGTAAACTGATACACATACACACCCTATCTAAAATGATGGTATAGACCATTAGCCCCTGTGCACAGCTGATGATGTGAAATGATTTATAATCAAAAAAGGTGATAGAACTATAACACACATACTTTTGAACACTTGCAAAAAGAGTTATTTGCAATGCCATCGCAGGTTGCTCCATAATAAACATGATCTTGTTCCACGCCACGCAAAGTGAGAAAGAATTCAGGATTGACAACTGCAGCCATGAAGCCTGTCTGCCACAGAATGACTAGACTAGTTGTGTTTCCTTGTTTTTTGTGAGAGTGTTGCATTCCAGTGTTTGAGCTGCTCAATTCAGTGCATGCTTTTAGCTTTATTCTCCAACCATAAAATCCAGAAGTCTGCTTATTTCTGTTAGCGAAAGGTGTGTCCCATGGACTCAGATTTGGAGCTTTAAACAGAACATTGCATATTATCAGACTTGCAATAAAACTATCACAATTAGCCAAACTGAGAAGCAATATCAGAAGAAATCAGTTTTGGTTTTACTTCTGTATTGACAAAATGAAGTAGACCATATTGTTTCAGGTCCTGCCATTCTGACCCTTTGAAAACACATTCTCATTTTTTTGCACATACATGGAAATTTCCTGTTCAAAAGCATACATTTTAGAAAGAGAAACAGCTATTCCTGGAAGTGCAAAAACCACCAGAGAGGAAAACAAGGCAGCAAGGGAACCTGGGTGACCAATATAGATACAGCCACACAAATGGCACCACATTAGAGGCAGGTTTGCAACTCCTGCAGACTTTTGGAAGAACTGGAAGTGCTTACAGATCCTCAAATTCCACTGAATGAAAACAGAAGTCAGTCTCCAAACTAAAAAGACATACAGTATATTTCCCTTACATACAATCCTAATTGTGTTTAAAGCTCTAGTTTTAAAGAAAACCTCTTGCCCACAGAGAGAGAACCACTGGAACTAATCTTCTCCCAAAGAAGAGAATAAAGCCTGTGTGAGATTACTTCAGGCTCCACAGATATCAAAGAGAATAAACCAGGAAGTGAAATAGATACAGTCTTTGTAACTCCATTATTGAGAGGCACAGAGAGGAAAGATTTAAATAATTGATTTTTCTTTACACAGTGGAAAAAAAATAAGCATGGCAACAAAGCCTGATTTAACCTATCCTGCCAAATACCAGGACCATCTAGTAAAGTGCAGTTACAGCCATGAAATGATACTGGAGTCACTTTTGTGCCTCTAAAAGCAATTATTTCTCTAAAAGCATTAGCTCTTACCCTGTTAAAGAACCTATTAGCTAGACCTATAACCCTGTTACTTGCAAATATAAGGCCTACAGCACAATTCAGTAATTTTGTTTATGCTTGAAGGAAATTGGCACGCATTCACAGTCAATTTATTACAATATAATCCTTACATTCGGAATAAATCATAAATAAATTTGTATGAGCGTTCCCAAACAGAAGGCAAGGAATTCCACGTAGGAGTCTAAAGAGGTTTTGTCAGGAAATTCTTTTCATCGTGCAAACAAATCACCAATAAATATCAAGGAAGACAAAGTAGATACAGGTGCTCTCTCGGAAGCTGGATCAAAGAGGGAAAGGAGGGAGCAGAACAGGCTGAGGAGAGCAGCATGGGCAAGGCGGGCCAGCACTCAAGTACACTGAGGGATGCAGGTCTGTTCAGAAGCAAAACGTCAGAGAGGATGCTTTTAAGAGCATCCTTAAAGGCAAGGATGTAGGAGAGAGGAGGCCTCAAGGACACTGCAAGGGATTGATTAATCTGGGTTTAGTTGGGGCTCAGCATTAGGAAGGAGGTGTTTGCAACCAGCTTCAAAAGTGGTCACTGGGATTTCACCTGCTCGCAGAGGTGCAAACACAACAACGCTGCATATGTCTCTACACGGGAGGCAAACCTGCTTTGAGGAACTCCTCTAGCAGGAGTCAAGCAGTGCGCCACAGCCAAGGCAGACAGCAATGCAGGTCTGCCCTGATCCAGCTGTTTCCTTCACACCCCCTCCCCACAGACCCAACCCACAAAGAGGGAAGCAGAAAAGTCCACTGTCACCTCAACAGAAGAGATTGAAAAGGGCACTCAGTCACAAGTCTCACTTTTTATCTTTGAGGGCAACTGCAAAAGCCATGAGCCTTTGCAACATCTCCTTTCCTAGCAAATTCCTTCTTCTAAGCAAGTATTCCTGGGAAATGCCTGTTCCTGGGGTGTAACAATTGAACTGTCTGCAGTCCTCTCTTACTTACGCTGACGAGCACTTCCAGAGGCTTAGTGTCCTATAACCCAGCAGGAATCCCACTAAATAAAGCAAAGTTACATTAATATATTCCCTCCGCCCTTGTATTTCTGGCAGTTTTTAAATGTCAGTAGACAACCAAGCAAGCAGGAAACAACTCGGGACCACAGATTCTCTCCTTCTCTCTCCCTCTTCACTACCATCTCTGTTTTCTGAGCATCCGCAAAAAAGATACAAAAACATGTATTTTTTCAACCAAGTGCCCTGCAAAGCTTTAGTGGTAGTTGTATGTGCAGGTATATCCCTTTGCTTACAAATTAAGTACACAGATGTACAGCTACCAATCTGAATACACAGATGCATTCATGTGCAAGTTTGGGAGCTAGTGGTAGTCCTAACATAAAAGCCCTGGTGTGCAATTTAAGAGCTCCACCTGCTCTGTTTTTTCACCATCACAGATAGAGGTGACATCACAGAAGAAACGACACGTCTTCTGATGTGTCAGGTTTCTAGAGGAGCAATTCAAGGGACAATCCAGATTACCCATGGTAAATAATCCATTCTCACAGTCAGGGTCTCCCTTGATAATATGCCACCCATCACTAAATGCCTACTGTAGCATCCACTGCTGTGCCACCTGTTCACAAGGTCGGAGCATCAGGACTTGAATACAAAACCAAAACGTCAACGGTAAGGATTTAAAAGAGGTTTTGTTTTGTTCCAGGAGCGGGGGGGGGAAACAAAGAGAACACAACACAAAACAAACAGTAGGAGAAAAACAGAAAAGAAACAAACACTGGAAATTAAGTAAACAAAACACACAAATTCAATAACCAATCACTTAATAGGAACAAGTGTTCAAAACAAAAAACAAACCCTAAAAAAAATTCCCATATGTGTTTTATTATTAGTCCATCATGGTCTTACACATATAATCCTTGATTCTCATTTCCACTAACATCACTACATTTTTTTGTTCTTTACTCTCAGATCTGATTCTTTTTTGGCATAACCAGTCTCCTTTCCATGTGAGTACATGGGCAGCAAGTTCAAAACTTAACATGGTCATGGAAGACTGTCATCATATTTTAAGGCAGTAATAGAAAATGTTCAAGACTGGTCAGAAAGGGAAGGCTGGCGGTCACTGCGTGTTCTGCAGCTGAAAAAAACAAATGTGCTGCTAGTAAAATGAGAAAAAAATTGGTTCCAGAATTATGGAAACTGAAGACCAAAAGAGCTCTTACTAGCTTTAGTTTAAATTACACTCATTACAAAGAGGACGCAGACAGGGACTGCGAGAATTCTGGGATTTAAACATTAAATACTTGAAGTAAAACAAAACAAAAATGTCACTGTTTAGACTTACAAACTATTTAGATAATTCTTAATAGAAATTATTTAGGAAAATCCTTTTGTTTTCCTTCCTAACCAATACCCATTTCTCTGCTAGCATCTTACAAACATGAGAGATACCAGTTTCCAAATCAATGTATAGGTGCCACCTAGGGTTTTTCAGCTGATAACGTTATCTGTGATTACTGTTCTAAAACAGTATCATTGGAAGATGTCAATCAGTTCTACAAAGCAACATCAATCTGTCTTTTTAAAATTACTGCATCACTAGTATTAGCCATAACTCTTACCCTGCATTCCCAAACAAAACACTTCAGTGGAGGGTTAACTGCCAGCAAAAAATGCAAGTAAAAAATTAGATTGTACTCTTTTAACGTCCCCCATGTATCTAGAGGTTAAATCCCTAACTTCTAACTTTAGACATATTCCTTTGTGTAAACAGGGTAAAAATAGCACATACTTATAACACTAAGTAGCTATGATTACAGACCCCAGTAATAATCAAGGAAAATGAAATACAATGCTTCACGTATAACACATTAAACCCGAAAAAAGGCACAATCCATATGCAGATGCTTCTGTAAATACAAAATCATATTTTATTTTGCCATATGTACACACACTGTGTACAAAAGAACAAGAGCAATGTTATACACTCTTGAGTATTACTATCCTTGATTTTTAGTTACACGACCAAGATCCCAACACCAGACATCTGTACTTCCCATTATGAGACGCATCTTCTACAAATGAATACCATATGGTTTTTACACAGTATCATACATACACAGAAAAAAAAATCGTTGAATGCAATATTAAGCCACATACGGAAACTCCATTTAAATTATTTTGAAAACATTGTGACAGTGATCTAGGCCTGCAGTCTGGGGAGAGGGGGAGGGAGGAAGGAAAGACAGTCTGAACGGGCCTGACCTGAGTGCACAGAGCAGAGACATTTCCAGACAGCAAAGGGAACGAAGTGTAAGGCAAACCGGAGCAGAAGCTGGAAGGGCCGCGCAAGTCCTTCACTCCCAGCCCCAAAGCTGCACTGCCCAACACTCTGTCCGTCCCCAGCCCTGACGCTGCCTCGCCATGCTGACCAGGACCCTGCTGGCTTTCCAGCTCTGAACCACCCCCTAATGCACCCTGAAAGTTATGGAACCAGCACATACCAACAGTGCTGGGGACGTGATGAAGGTACTGAACATCTCTGGGCCTGACGTGGGCGGCAAACACATCCTTGGAGCCCAGGCAAGGTGACACAGTTGAGGCTCTTCCTGCCAGAAGTATTAAACACCTTCTTAATATTTTCTGCACTGAAAATGCACACTTGCTATCTTAAAAGTTTCTTCGGATACAATAAATATTTGGTCATATAAGCAGACAATTCTATCTCAGAGAAGAGAGAATAATTCCCTCACCAAAATAAGGCACCTGCACAAAGCCTTACATTTACAAAGACAATACAAGTTGACACAGAAATTGAAACATACACCTATCAGCATCAAAAGGGTTTAAAACCTACAATGTGAGACAACAAGAGCAATGGCAAGGGAAGTAGAAACTCTGTAACAGAAAATCTACAACACATTTTAACATAAAGATAAAAGGAGTCTCTCAAAGAAAGACAAATGTCCATATACCTAAATTATACTATTTTCTCAATTCTCTAAATGCAAAACCAGTGAGTATACTTCACAGCTTCTGCCACCCTTGTTGGGTGTTTTCACCAAAGGTGCTCAGATCTCCTTCCACTTTGAAAGTCAGGAGGGTGCAATGAGGAATTTAGGGATATTTTCATTGACTGTGCCCTCTAGGCAACTGACCTCATTTTCCCTTTTTTGATGTTTCATGACACCTCACTTGGAACTAAATCAGTTAGAATGATTTGCAAGTCTCAGTATACATATGTCTTTTTATTACCAAGCACATAGTCTATTTCTTTTAAAAGAAGTAATACACTGAAGCTGCCTCTTCCACAAGAATGCCCCAAGTAATGCTTTTCGGCTCCAGGTGCACTGGCTTAGTTCACAGAGTGTTCACATCAGTGTAACCTCAGAGTGTCCGAGGGTGATGCCACCAGGGGCGACACCTCAAGGCCACCCCATCCTTTACAGTAACTTGCAAGAGGCAAGCAGCACCCATTGAGCACCCTTTGCAGAGCAGCCTTAATCCACACCCCAAACCAGACCTTGAGCATCCCATCCTTACAGGCAGACCCCCTTCAAAGACAGCATAGGCAGGAAGGTAGCCAGCCTGTCATACAGTCAGTGCTATTCAGGAGAATGGGAAGGTTATCACTGTCTACTAGGAGAAAACATGGGAAAACTCCAGCTACTGGGACTGTCAGAGGTCTATATGATAATATTTAACAGAGTCAACCAGACACACAACTCAAGCAGGTCACCAGCCCAGTGAAAATCACCACCCTCTGCGGCCACAGCAAATAATAATCCTTTCTTCAGAAACAGCAATGAAATAATTCTTTATTCAGAAACAGCAATGGAATAATTCTTTATTCAGAAATAGCAACGGGTCTACATCCATGGAAGGGGCATCAGCATCATCTCAGCACTGCACCTCCAGCCAACAGCTAGGCTTTCTTCTACTGGAGGTCACCATCCAAAGTAACACAGTCACCCTTTGAGCAAAACAAAACAAAACCCAACAACAACAAACAAACAAACCCCACAATGTCACTGCTTTTCCCCTTGTATTGCTCATTCAACTTGACACAGCAAAAGACTTGGATTCCCAGAATTGTACAGAGGACTTGGAATTGCCCTTGTCATTCAGTTTTTCCTTAATGCCATTTAATCCCAGAGAATCATAGGAAAACACCTAACACCTGCAAGGCATCCTTTAAGGGAACCAGAATGTAGAGAGTGACATCTGTCCTTTAGTTAACCACACATGAGGCTGCCACAGCTCCATATGCCAGCCACCTTGTCTATCTCTCTAGCTATCAAGTCAGAGAAACAGAGGCAGGCAGACCTTGGGGTACCTAGCAGAAGGAACATGCAAGACATCTTGGCCACTTCTCCTTAACTGTATCAATTTCCTTAGTATTATGGAGAGCTCACTCAAATGGATAACAAGCAGGCAAAGTCCCACTTGTCTAGCAGCACCGACTTGGTGAAAACCATGCAAAGCAGGTGCTTCTGAGAAAGCAAAACCTGCAGCATGAGGGATCGTTGCTAACATAAAAATACAAAGCAATGCCTTCTTCTGGCTGTAAGCACCACAAGCCTCCTCCTTAGGAAACTAAATGGATATAGATGCCCTTTTAGTAGCCTGGCACAGCTGACTGTCCCATGACCCTTCACTCTGCCACCCTTCTCAGATGGCAACCGGCTGGAAGCAGACTGGATGGCACATGGACTTAAAGAGCTGGAAGACTGTTAAGGAGATAGATGGTGGACTTCCTGAGGTAAAATTGCCAAGATACTGTTTGATACACCACCCTGGTGGACGACTATCAGTGAGGGATACAGCATCCTCTGGGATCAGGACAAAGGCCTGGGAAATATCTGCTCTGCATCTCCAGAACTACTGAGGCCAGCCACAAGGCAACTTACACACATCAATAAAAGAATGTCCTGCTCTTGATCTGGAAGATTACATGGCCCTTGGGGAGTTATTGTAAGTATTTCCTGGTTTAAAGTACTAGCGATGGTTTCTCGTGACAGCCGCAGCTTGAAATGGGACAAAGGATCACCTCTGACTAGCTCAGAAGAAGCCACTGAACCAAAGTAATATAGTTAACGATAAAAATCAAAGCTTTAAAATACTACAGTTCTCTCATTGGTTACTATAAGCTGCAAAAGTGCTGCTCCTACTTGCGAAAGCATCTTATGCTTTTAGGGTATGTTTCACTGAACAGTTTTATTTCTCCACCTTAAAACACAAAATCTAATTTCTTACTAATATTTTGACTCGGATAAATTTCATCAGTCTTCAGAAAAATCTTAGTGTGACTTAAACTACAGGTGAGTAAAAGTTCTTAAAACCAGACAGAAAATCATTCAGTAATTATATAAAGATGGTATTGGCATAAATATATCTTTCAATTAAAAAATGGGAAATACTTCTAAAAAATGAAATGAAGGGTAAGTACAAAACATGTTCAGCAATTCCAGCTTTAAAGAGAAACAGAGATTAGTTTTTCTCAGGCCAACACCGTGGTAGTATATGGGAATATCTTACTTAAATTTTAGATGAAAGTGACAGGTGAATGGCCTGTATAATTATTGGAACAATAGTGTGTAAAATGAGAAATGGCCCAGTTGCTCTTCATTTCTAGATTTTCAACTTCCCAAATATTCTTAAGAACACAGTTGGTGGGTTTTGTTGTTTGGGGTTTTCTTTGTTGTTGTTGTTTTGTCTTGTTTTGGTTTGGTTTTTTTTCAAAGATCATGTAATATTGTGGGACATCTGATGCACACCAGAAAGCTTTTACAATTCTAACAGCTTTTAAGCAGTCCTACACTAAGAGTCTCACATTATTTCAGAGATATTCATTAATCGATTATGTTGTACATTGCAACAAAAAGCTTTTACCTCCCAGTCCTCATTTGCAAGTCAATAAAACTAAATGAAAGGAAAATAAAACAAATCTTAAGGAAGAGGTTAATATGCATACCTACAAAATTACTTATGTGCTCAGATGGGATGAAACCATCACTCCATCAACAGCAGAAATCAAATCCATAGAAATTCAGCTATCTCTTAATATATAAACGTATATAAACATATATACTTGCATAATGTATTATAGAATGGAAAGAAATCCAGACAGACAGAGAAGAACTTCAAGTCTTAAATGAAATCAGAATTGTAGAAAGAAATGTATAGTAGCCCAATAAAACAGTTTTCATAAGGAAAATTGTTGCCTAGAGGAACGCTGCTAGCCAAAAACTTAAGTGTTCCGAGTCAGCAAACTGAATTACAGCAATAGCTGTATACAAAATTATAAAAGTCAGTATACATCGTAAAAAAATATTTACCGATACACCCACGTAAAAAATGTTTGCATGTACAGGCACTAAGATTATCTACAGCCTTACCTATAAGGAATGTTGCAAACAAAATTAAAAGAAAAAGAAACCAAAACAGCATATGCAGATGCGACCTTGATTCTTCTATGTAATAAGAGCAGAAACTCCTGTTATTGATTTGTGCAAGATAACCTGCTTGGAGAAATATCCTTTATCCAACTGAAGCTCTTTTGGATCGGAATTGAATTACATTTTTTATATGAAATTACCTATGTAAGAAGACACAGAGGGTGAGAAAGAAAGCGTCATTCAAACACCTGCAGAAGACTAACGGAACAGAGCATGGTACGAAACGCACTAACATTGTCCAGAATCAGAGGTTGTGCACCTGTGTCAACACCATAGCACACAGCGGGGAAACAAAAGACACAAATCCAAAAGACCAAACCAGGTGGACAGGAAGGTTTCTCAGCCTGGGAACACGTATATTTAAAATGAAACTTCTCAAGAGAAAGAACAACTTACACTGAGGTCTGTGTTTAGTGAAATCTATATAAAATAATTCAGCCAATTGACAGTGAGTGAAAACGAATGTCTCGCTTGCACTCCCTAATACAGGATGACTGGACTGTCTTTAACAATCACTTCAAAAGCTCAAGCAAGGCCCCAAAACCAAAACACTGTGACACATCACACAGATTTTAATACCATACATCTTCATAAGCTGTTTTCTGATTTCAAGTACAAAGTGCCAAATACCAGCTTTCACAGCATGAAGCTCATAAAGTTCCCCATAAACTCTCATGAGAAGCTCCTACTTACTAGGAGAAAAAAGAAAACATTTTTGTTTGTTCTTGTATGCACCATCCACAGCAAGAAGTTCAAACAAGTACAGTATTCTTCTTAGCTTTCACCTCAAAGAAGAACAAGTATCACAGTGTAAAGATCCTTCTCTGAAAGGGGAAGGTAGGGAGATTTTGGGTCACTTGGACATTTTAATTAGTACATAATATTTTCAGTGACATATTTGTATAATGTCTTATATATTTAATGTCTTAGACTCTTTTACCCTTAAACCAGAAAATATTACTGCAATGAAAAGTTAGGCTGTGTTTCCTATAGGAAATCATATGAGCTATTCTCATTATACTTGTCATTCCTGATACTGTTTTGATGTATAACCTTGGGCACTACGAAACCAAAGCAGTCTTTCTGGTGCAAAGTTCAGAACAAAGAAAGGTGTGTTTAAACAAGGCAGCAATCAACAACCTTTCAAGAGCTTATCAACTGACAACCAACCACAATTTAGAAGCTGCCCTTTAATTTACCTCATTACAGTGTGTGGGAATCCAAGCTGGGCTTTTGTTTCTTTCGGTGGGGCAAGCTGCACGATGCCACACGCAACGAGGGGAAGGCAGGTTATCTGCAGCACTGTAAGAGGAATACAGATGTTCCCCGCTGCGCAACACACCTGGATCCCAAGGATCTCTACTCATATCACAGCCTGCCTTTTGCATGTAGAAGCCATGCACATGATTGAACCACTGAACAGTGTTGAGTCAGGACTAAATGAGCTGGAGATGAAACTTAGGCTAGCTTCAGAGTCGTTGCTAAAGGACAAGCTGTACTTGAACTGACTTAAAACCTGTCAGTACAAGTTAAACTATCAAATATCTTTTTAGCAAATCTGAACCAATGGAGTTTAAATTATATCAGGTGAGCTCCTCACAGGATGTGGCCACAGCCAGTGCTAGGACTCATAAAAATGAGTTATCTTGTCAAATCGCAGCACCATAATCATCACGCTAAGCTGGCACAGATGTAGGCTGCTGCCAGAGGGTTCTGTCAAATCCCCTTCATCTGTGGGTTTCTGTCACTTCCCTTGCGCCAGCATCATCATCGATGCAGTCACTTGCTGAGCTACGTTAAGAAACCAATCTGCCTGAAAACACCACTTGCAAAAAATATTGCTTTCAGTTGGATTTTTTTTTTGTTTTAAATTCAGCTCAACCTACTTCAGTTGACTCAGAAACGCCAATGCCAGGGCAAGAAAAACATTAGGAAAAGTGTAGGTGAGAGGTGGAAGGAAACTGCAGTTTCAGTGATGTCCGCACTCTTTTCAGCCTCCAATTATCTCAGCCTAATACGGCCAGGACCTGCACCCACTGTCACTGCACACCAAAACTTCTGCTAGTTCAGGACAAGCCTCAGGAGGCACTCTGAGATCATAAGAAAAAGTTTCAGGAAACAGCATGGCATCTCTCTCCTGAGCTAATACATTCAACAGAACAAGAATATGTTCCTCAAGTCTTCCTGAAAGACAGGCTTCTCAGGAAAAGATGACACAGCCAAGCCACAAGAATGAGTTCAGTAGGACACAAAAGCCCACTCTCTAAATGGGTTGTAATGATGAGGATGACACTGTTACCAGTGTTTCTTTATCTGGTTGTGGCAAAGGGAATCACACAGTGAGGCTCCAGGAGCTATGCTATGGAGCTGTTAGATCCATCATCCCCTGGGCAGCTGCTGAAAGAGAGAGCATCTTCCACTGGTAACCACAGCTCTGGTCTCTGCTGTGCCTGGCCAGCAAGTCACGGCTGCACGTGTAACAGCACTTGACAGGGTTTCATCACTGTTCCGCAGCTGAAGCTCCTCCTTACTGCCCCAAGCCTCTTGCTTTGTATCTGGGACCACAGACCCATAACCACAGCTATAACTGCGATTACTATGTGACTCTTTGGGCCACTACGAGCCTACAAGAACTTTCTGCTTTATTTGTGCAGTTAAAATCTAACCTTGCACGCTCTTAAACCAGGGGCAAAGCTCCCTGCTTCCTCTGAGATATAGTATACTCTTAGACCTTGCTGATGTATTTTATTAAAGGCAGAGAACTTCTGATAGAATATTTCATCAGTGGCATTGAGTCCCACCAGCTATTGTTCTGACAATTACACAGAAGTCAGCTGAAAACAATCAAGTGATTACAAATAATAAAAATTAAACATTGTACTTTACAAAGCACACATCACTAAACATTAAGCAAAGAATTCTCACATATCCTCTTTTTTCCTGGTTTTCAAACAGGAAAGTAAAGTCAAAAGAGCTGACTTCCTTCCCTAAGCCACTGTGAAGACTGTGTGGTTTAGGAGCTGGCGGACACGAAGAAGAAGTAGTCTGAGGAGTGGTAAATTGAAGAATTGTACTGATGCTGAATCAAGCAAAACATGCCAACTGCTCTGCTGCAGTCTGGCACCAAGTATACATGATAAGACATTCATTTATTTGCAGAAGACAGCATTAGTCTTACCTTGATGCTTTCTCATGTGTGGTATACCTTCGATCATATTTTTAAGCAAGCTAAAAACATTCATATTTGCTCCTCCTCAAATACTCTACCCCAAACCATTTTAGTCCTCCAACAATACCAGGGGCACAGCAAAGTAAATATTATAATACGTTTTTACATATTTGTCACCCTTTGGCCTAAGAAGCCTCCCTAGGAAAGGATGTTGTAGAAAGATGACAGGTAAAATACCTGAAATTCTCATTAAAGCATTTCAGGGCTGGGATGCTGTAGCAGGAAGGGCAGTGAACAGTCACAGAATAAGGGGGAATACTGAACAGCTTGTCCTCACACGAAGGTATGACCAGGTGAGTAACTATTTCTGTGGACACTTTATTCTGCTGTAATACAAGAGAGTTGGCACAAAACAATGACCAAAGAATAAGTTCATAGATCCAGCTTTTTAGAGGAGGCAGAGGGGTAAACTGCTTAGGTGTTATGTCATATGCTGCTTGGGGTATCACCAAAAATAAACCTCAGAAAATGATGGCTAAAATTCTATTTATGAAATAAATCAAACCTATCTATTTTTTACACATCCAAATGCCTTAAAAAACAAAAACCCTACTTTTTTGTTTTCCTATTTATTTGGCAATATTTAAATTCCCTGGTTGAACACGATTATTTTGAGACCAAGACTCCAAGGCAGAGACAGGTTCATTGAAAAACCAGCAGCCCTCACAAAACAGCCCACTGGTACGTTGGAAATGCTCGAAATTGATGAGTGTGGAATTTTTCTTCCCCTGGACAAGTGGATTTACCGAGGAGTGTGGAGTGACAGTCGGTGACCTGTGCATGACACGAATCTGCAACACCACCCACGGCAGGAACCTCACTGTATCACTTAATGTAATCACGGCCTCCATTCAGCTGTAGTATTCCGATTCACAGAAGAAAAAAAATGAAGGTGCGCTCTCAGTATCTCTAGTAAAAAAGCACTAACAATAGAAAAGGTTGCTGGCATTGCGTTATCAAAACATGCCTGAGTAGCCTTTTCAAACCTTGCAGCTTTAAGCTCCACCTCTCACTAGTAACAGTTATGAAACAAGAGCAAAATATTGACAATAACAGTAGGCTATAACACTTTTTAATCAAGCATCAGTACCAGCAGACTGAATATTACATTAGTCTTATCCAAAACCAAGTTAAATAATTCTGCTCTTCAAAGAAAAATAACTCAAAGAAACAATTAAAAAAATATCCATTTGATACCACACAACACAAATGTCGGAGTTCAGATTTACACAGCTCCTCTGGCGCTTTGTTCATCGGAAGTTCATTTATATTCCAATTTTGCATAAAGTCTACATGCTTATAACGGCACATCTAGCAATACATTGTATTATGCTCTGTATCATCTAGTTTTGTATACACTCAAGAAAAAAAGGGAAAGCCCTTAATTAAAATGTTCAAAAGGCCTTTATGCTTCACATTCCTTATAGCTAGACAAGCATGACATCTCATTCTCTGTATGACATTAAAATAAAAAGGAAAGCGTATATACCGAGGGCCCTGATTTTCCTTTTTTCTGCTCTGTAGCTCCACTGATTCAGCACAGTTATTCTCATTTTATATCTATTTAAGAGCCCGACCCAGAGTAGAAGTGAATAGACTGTTTTCACTGATAGCAGAAGCCATCAAATCAAATCTACGCCCGTGACGCTGAATAATCTAGGTCACATAGTGAAGTGGGCTTGTTGAAATAATGTTGTTTTATCATACTGACAGATGGTAAACGGATGTCTAAGCACAAGACACAGTGACCATATCTATACAACAAGGACTGCACTGAAAAAGAGCTTGGGCTCAGAAAGGACATGCAACTCAATGTGAGTTCTGCCAGGATGCTTCGAAAAACAAGATAGCATGATTGCAATATATAAAATTGGCTGCGGTGGCAATTAGTAGCAAGGAAGTGATTTTACCTGTGAAGGTATAATAATACTTGTGAGACTGACATTGAAGCCCTCCATGCAATTCAGGCTGGCGGTGAAGGGTAAGCAAAGTAGCAGGACAAGTGTAAAGAAGGATGCCAAAAATGCTGAAAAGTGTCACGAAAGGGGTTCTCAGACTGAAGAAACAAAGAGGCTCAAAAGAATTATTTGCTTTGTCTACCACGATAAAATTGAGCAGCAACTTGTCAACAGGTAAGAGGAACTAGGAGGCCTTTTTCATCAACTGGAAAGACACAGCAAGAAACAAAGGCAGGAGCAAGACAAATTCAAAGAAGAAATATAGTGCAAACTGGAGGAAGGGGGAACTCCGTGAAGCAGGAATCAAAGAAGCAGGAAATGTTGGGACACCAGATCTTGCTGTCAGTAGATCAAGTTACTGGGATTAATACACCGGTAACTAAGCAACACATTAAGGGTCTGCAGTATACTACATATTCATACATACGTGAAGTGCAAAAGACATAAAAGCAATTCTAAATAAAGCAACTTAATGCATTGTTGCCTGTCAGCTCTATTTGAAGATGTTGGTAAGCACCAGACAAGAAACACTGTTCTAAGTGGGAGGCAAATCCAAGGTAGGAAAGATTTTTCTAATGCATTTAGATGGAAGACTCTGCTCATGTAGAGCCTGCAAACTTAGCTGATAAAAAGATTACTATGATTCTGTAAAGTCAGCTGTAGTGTGATAGGTACTAAGCCATGCATACTGGCATCACAAAAGACAGTTTATAGAGGTTAGGAACAATTAATGCTGCAATGATACAGTAAACTTGAAATCTGTGCTGTATTAGCAGATTGCAAATGAAATTGCAAAAGGCTGCACCAATTTAAGCCAGTTGCGAATAATGAGCTTGTGAGTTTGTTCCTTGTACACTGAGCATTATATGTATCCCTCACAGTGCTTTAGTGCTTCATACTGGATTTCACTAGATTGCAATTCCAAGAGTGAGTCACTGGTGGGAAAAGACGGGGAAAGGAATGAAGGCTTTTCTCTCTGAAGGAATGGAGATGGACATTGCCCCTGAAAAAAGGCATGAATTCATGCTTACTACAAGACTTCTTCTTGGTTTAAGATGCAAACTATTGTCTCCAGATTAACTGAGCAAATATTTGAATAATGAATGAGGCAGATTATTCTGGTAAGGAAAAAATAAACTTCTCTTGCATATCTGATTTGTAATGTCTATTATGGTCAATGTTTGAAAAAAATCATACATTGTGGGAAATTCATAGCAGAAGTCTTTGTCATTTTTCCAAGCTCAAAGGACTTCTTGTCATCTGGTTTCTTTCTTAGGGAGATCAAGCAGTGAGTTAGTGATTTAGACCACAGCTGTCTGTAGAAAATACCAAGTCTTTCAAGCGCCTCACTTGTCATCCATCCCCACAGTGAACACAAATGCTACCGCTCCTAAGTTAGAAAAGCCCATACTTACAAAGACATATAAAAATAAATATTCTGGTTTACGCAGACTTGCACAGTAACACACAAAAAAGGGCACTTCTCTACAACAAAACCTGAGACCCCCTGGTTTTACTGCCGTACAGACCCAAGCATCAGCTGGCATCTCCCAAAGTCATGCAGGTTCAGTAATGATGTGGGACAGGGAGCCTGAGGGACCGCAGGCCCTGGCTGGCAGGTGTCACTCGAAAAAGGAGACCTGAGGCAGCAGCAATCTCCTCTCATACCATAGCTAAGGGTTACAGCACTCTTTCCAGAAGTGGTCTGGGCTTCAGTTTCATCTCAGGGAAACAACTCATGGATCTCACTTTGCAAGTGAGGACCAGCAAACCAAAAGCAAGATTTAAATAGGGCAAATAAGGAAAGGTGCAAATACTGCAGGGCCTCTGAGGAAGAAGAGCCATACCCCAGGCTCTATGGAGTCCTTCTTAACAAGCCATTAGCAGTATGAGGATTCACAGGCCCTTTGGGAGCATGTTAAACAGGCACTGGCTTGCAAAGCTTCAAAACTCAAACTGGTCTTCCAATGGAAGTTAGAGAAGTGCAAATGAAGCAGCAGCAAGGTGCACGTGCTGCCTGCTGGTGAGCAAGCACAGTGACTCACTGGAAACAGATACCGGGAGGCTGTGACTCACAGGACAATCTGGTGTAGCACAAAGACAACACAGAACGGCAGCCTCCCAGGTAGGACAAAGGTATGGAGAGAAAAGAAAAAAAAAAATCAACCTCCAATGCCCACCACATTTAAAATCATTTATCTGTTACTCAGTTTGCATTTTAGGCTTGGCTCTTGAAAATGCTCTGTAGAAGAAGTTTATTTGCCTCATGCACTGGTGGGCATGCAGTTGGTTACACATGCATTCACTTGTAGTTTTGCTCTATCGTATTCCCCATCGAGTACTCCAGACTTGGTCTTAGCCTTATAATCACATTTTCAAAATATTTTTACATACATATATATATACATATTCATATATATATATATGCATACACATACACACATTCACTCACTCTACAGGACAGAAATAGTCCTGTAGAGGACTTTCTGGATGGCATTTGATTGCCTGAGGATAAGCCCACGCAGCCATATGAGAAGACTTGTTAGCTGAAACGCCTACATGTGGCTGACAAATATGACACAGGACCTGTAGTCCTTTCTGCCACAGTACATAGAGTAAAATTCCTCAGCAAGAAAACTAAATGGCACCGGACGTCTATGCTTAAGGGCGTGGATTTCACATTTCACATGCACGAGGGTGACGCACCTACAAGCAGTCACTGAAACAGGGTCCTGAACTGCAAGGTGTCTGATTCACTCTTACTTTCCACAGGCCATATAACAACAAACGGCTTCACGGGAAAAACAAGAAGAAACAATTTAAAAGTTTGTGCATGGACATCACAAAGGAGCTAAACCAAAATGCACATAGCATGACAGCCAATAAAGCATTAGTGGATCTAATGGGTTAAAACTGAGAAGTGAGAAAACTGATGCAATACAGAAAAGAGAGCTATTAAAATTGAATTTGCTACTGGGTAATCTGCCTTAGATGCATACTTAGACATGTCACCCGCAATCAATATCTACACTATATGAATACATCCCTCTAACCGTTACTTTAAAGAACTACTCTATGGTGAAGAAGTCAGCACCGATGCTATTTTGTGCATCATCACTTTCAAGGCAATATTGCTAAATTGTCAAACCTGGAAGTAATGACACTGAGGCTGTTCTACATTTTAGCCTAGTGAACCAATGGTAGGGTAAGCCTTTCCAAAAGGAAATATTTCACAGGCTCATTGTGTCTTTCAAGGGTCAAAAAAGAACAGAAAACTATCTCAACAATCCATCAGATCAGTAAAATTCTTCAGTCTTACGAAGCAAGACTTCTTGTATGCCTGAAGGAAAAAATAAACGGTTAGGAAGTATAGCCCTTTCCTAGGATGTCATTTTGTTTGGAGCAGAGCCAAGGTATCGCTTTTTCCAGGATGTACCAGTGCCACACTTCCCTAGCCCTCCAAAGACAATGCAATCTCTAACATGCACTATTTTGAACGCCTCTGAAAAAAATAATTCAACAGAGTTTCTCTATTAATCTTTCCAAAGGGCTGTTACATTACAGCTGGCATGCTATTATGCTAGCTTCCTAATATTCTGATCCCTGTTAAAAATTACAGAATTTTCAAATTAGCAGAGAGATGCTAACATAGATACTGAAAGTTGTTCTTACTCTTTCTTAAAAAGGCAAAATAAGTTCTAGTATCACATCAGCAATTAAATGCAGAATCTAGACTGCAGAACTGGTGCATTTACACATTGTGCAAAACATAAGAGAAGAATGTATTTCCACAAAATATTTCAGAACGATACAGATTTGGAAGTTTGCTCTATTATTATCATGCAGATCTGCACATCTTGGGAATGCTGATCAAGACAGAAAGTAGTTAGAAAAATGAAAAAAAAAATCCCACAGAAAGGTTACAGTGTTTCAGAAAAGTTTTGTTTGTTTGTCTAAAGGAAAAAAAAAAAAAAAGCCCAAACAAAAAAACAACAACCAAAAAAAAACCCCAAACAGACAAACAAAAAAACCCACACAAAAACACAAGTGGTCATTCCCCTCCCTCCATGTCTCATGAAAATAATATTCCCAACCTCTCTCACTTCAGAAATGGGAAAACACTGGGGATCCAGGGCAAAAGGGAGATTAATCAGAACCATGGAGCTGACATCCAGATTAATGAAAATTGGAGAGATGGGACTGAGTTCCAAATTTAGAGTGGCACAGCAGAAAGACAGAGAGGTGTCCTTCAAGCTCTCAGTTTAACAAGCTAAATGGAAAACATGCACGGCTTGGAAAGGTCTAACACTGCCAGTGGTGGAACTCGGGCAAACTAACTGTGGGACTCTCCTGTTCTGCACAGCTTTAACGTACATATTTATTTGCTATAATTAAGGAAATGACACTGCTTTCCACATTAATTTCCCTCCCGCACTCCCTTAATCACACAGCTGAACAATTTGTGCAGGATCACCATTGCTCGCATGGCAATGTCTCAGTTTACCCAGGCAGCTGTCCCCAGAAGCAGCTGTAGAGAACTTGATGAGATCTCTGCTCCTAATGGTGCAGCATTATTACAGGTGACAATTTTCTAGGACATGGAGGAGCCCCCGGCACTGTGCTCATGCATCCAGGGCCTCTGGGGGCTAAGAGTGACTGCAGCTTAGAGACAGGTATCAAGGCAGCCCTATGTTAAAAAGGGGGAACCAATCTTAACAGTCTACAGATACACATATCCTTACTCAGAAGTTATCCCAAGGAGCAAGAAGAGTGGTTTTTATTTTGTCCCTCCTCCATGGGAAGTTTGAGGAGATGTATGACAGCTAAAAACACTAGAAATAATAACAGAGAAGGTGGTGGATTTTGTGATTTCTTGTCAAAATGCACATATTTTGCATTCAATAGTAAACAACTAGATCTGCAGCGTAGCTAAGACAACAGCGGGACTTAAAGCGGGGTTGATAAGTAACATTACTTATGGAGAAGGAACTATCTCAATAAAAACAGAGGCATGACTTTGTGGTTCAAACACAGGGTAGGCTGTATTTCTCAGTTCAGTTCCTGCCTTTGCTGTGGACTCCTGGTGTGACATATCACGGTGCATCAGTTATCTTTTGACCAGGGTGACAGGCTGTACTTCCTTGTATCTTCTTTGAATCAGACTGTAATCTCTTTTATCAGACATGCTCTTCGTATAGACACATGGAAACAGCGTGCCAGTTTCAATACCTTCCCAGCTTCGGCTGGCTTCCTGGCATTAATAAAAGTCCCATCTTTATCAATGGGGCCTTTGTTGACAGTATCAGCAAGGAAGAGGCAAGACTGAATGAGCCATAAAGACAAGACTCTCCACACAGCAGTCTCTCTGGTCATTGCTATGGAAAAGCCAGCAGTGCTTCTGCCTGTATTAAACACATGCTGTGAGGCACTAGAAGGTCCTCAGCCTTCATATAAGCTGGCTTCTTTGCCCGCTATCAGTTTCACCTTTTAAGCTAAATGACAAACGCTTCCAAAAGTTTATCTCGACCTTACTTGCACCTTCCTTCCTTTTATCACATTAAAATAATGATGATGATGATGATGATGATAATAATAATGCAAAGTACAAAGCATTAAAGTGGAAACAGGTTATGTGAAAATCTATGTACTCCATCCCACAAATAGCCCGATCCCAAAGACTGCTGCGGTCCAGCTCCCCCTGAAACCACAGGGCAGCAGCACCCACCACTGCACCCTACACACCCTCCACACGCCAAGCCTGAAAACGCACCGACAGCAACAGGCTGGTTTTAACACCGACAACGCGCTCGGGCAGCCACGGGGCTGTTTGCAGCTACAAACACCTTGACAACAGCCGGCGTCTGCTGTTGGCACTCGACTCCGAGTAGCTCAGCAAAAACGCCTGGGGCTTCCACAGCGCGCACAAAGGAGGGGGGAAAAGGAAAAGGAAAAACCCTTTGGGAGGATACGGGACAAAGAAGAGAAACAGGGGAACCCCAGCCCCCGGGGGCCGGAGAAAACACCTTCTCCCCGTGCAGCAGCTTCCCGCTGAGCCGCCCCGCTGCTGCTCCACCGCACTGCCCGCAGCCCCGCCGACCCCGCGCGCACCTGCCGGGCCGGGCCGGGCCGGGCCGGGCAGCCCCCGCCGCCGCCGGCCCGGCCTCCCCGCGCCGCCACTCACCCGCCGGGGGCGTCGCCGCGGCCGCTGGGGTGGTAGGCGGTGAGAACCACGCCGCGGGAGCCGGACCGCCAGCTCATGGCGTGCGCCGCCGCATCCCTTCTGGGGACGCCGAGGCGGAGCGGGGCAGCCTGGCCGCGGCCCGGTGCGGCCCAGCCTCCCGCCCGCAGCGCAGTGGGGCAGGGCTGGGTGACGGCAGCGCTTCCTCCGGCGGGCCGTGCCCCTCCTCCCGGCTCGGTCGGCCCCGGGCGAGGGCGGCGGGAGCCGGCGGCAGCGGCCGCTCAGCGGCACCGAGCGGCTTCCGGGAGCGTGTCCTGCCGCCCTGCGCCGCACCGGCCGCCGGCGGCTCCACACGGGACGGGCCCCGCGCACCGGCGGCCGCCCCGCCCGCCCGCGTTATCCTTCTGTGTGCTCCCGTACATCAGGTGGTGCTAAGAACCAGCGTTCCCGAGTCAGGCTGGAGTTAGGGCATTGCGAAGAAACCAGTCAACTGAAGAAAAGTTGCTGCAGAGCTGTGTAAGTCGCCCGACGGTCGGTGCTGTGTGCCACACGCCAGTGGCTGCTCCCGTTAGAGGTGGCTTACGAGACCACTGTGTTTGAAACAGAAAAACAAGGGTTGTTTTCAGTATTTGGTGTTTATTTTGTGCATTGTCCATTTCACCGAATCACAACGTGATTCTGTGCTTGGTTTAACTTCCCATGGCTTTTTTTTTTTTTTTTTTAAATTGCAAGCTATCGTTATAAAAATCACAGCAGGTGGCAGCATCAGGCAAGGACACAGGGTGCCCGAGCTGCCTCAGAGCTGCTGTGCCTTGACCAGCCACCATTACCTCCAAGGTCGTGCTCTACCAACCAGCAACACCTGGAGCAGGGCAGCCTTGGGTCGGCCTTTTCAGTAAGGTCAGCATCCTCTGCACCTCGGCGCAAACTGATGAGGTGGGACTCACTGCCTTGGTATTAGTTTTGAATTGGTAGGCAGGACCGGTAACACAACACTCGGACTTGGTTTGTTTTGTTATCCACGGCAACTACAACATAACCCGTAAAAGTATATACGCTACTTAGGCTTCTAATTTGTGTCCGCATTCACAGAAGCCTATGATTTGCCTGAATTAGAATTGCTTTGTGCCATAAGTGAATGGACCGGCTTCAATATGAGCGTAATTTGCATTGCGTTTCCCTTTTCCTTTTAAAACAAAACAAGTCATGCAACTTCTTTGCTTGCAGTTAAACATCTGAGGAGTTCACCACCAGGTTATTTGGGGTGTTCTGGAGAATGCAGGTATCAAGTTCTGAACCTTCACTTATCAAAACTGTCACACACCCAAACCAGAGAGCTGCGTGCTGTCACAGATGGACCACGCATTTTTCTGTGCAGCTGTTCTTTAGCACAGAGCTGCCAAGCAGGGGCAGCACATAAATCTCAACTTACGGTCACTGTGAATTTGCTCCCAGTGGAGAAGCAAAGGGAAAGAACTTCCCGTCATGTTTGAGCAAGATCAGTTTGTCCTTCAGAGTCCTTGGTGCCTACAGCTGGTGAACTTCGCAGAGTTCACAGGTGATATCCAGACGTAACTGAATTTTGTCATTGATTTAAGCAGCTAATTTCTTCCAGTAGATTTCTTCTTCAAAGGGTGGCCTTCTACAGAGTGCCAAACAGGACCTCCCCAATTTCTTTCAAAAGGGTAATGTCACTATGAAAGAAAAGTGCCAACATTACAAGCACAGGAAAATTTGGCTGACATTCAATAGACCAACCATTACAGAGGTGACATCTTACACCACTGAAGGTCAACTGCTGCCTTAGTTTTAAGTTCATATAAAGAACTGATGGTAGGAGTGGGTTTAATATAGCCTGCCTCTTCCATGGCTTCTGTGAGATATTTTGTCTGTGGGCAGCTGGCCAAGGTGTTTTGGCTAAAATATTTTTGTATTGTTAATTTTTAATCAAAACTTCCATATTAAATAAAAATTATTAAGAAGTAGACATTAGTACCATGCTTTGCATATAAATTAGAAAGAGAAGAGGTCTATTTTGAACTATGTGCATTTTTTCATTTTTTAAGATTTACAGTGCATAGAAAAGATGCTGGTGCTGCCCCACCTCCCCAGATGTTCTCAGTTTCCAAAGGGAATGGGTAAAAGAGAAGGCACAGCTACACTTCTGCTTAAACAATGGCTTGGTAAGCATGGCTACAACAGCTTAACTGGCAGTATGCACCAGGAGCAATACAATGGGACAAATTCTCTGCAAGTACCTACTCACAGGAACACACACAAAAACAAGGACATGAGCCCAGTGCAAAACTCCACTCCAATCTCAGGCTGTGTCTAAAAGGCAAAAATTGGCCTAACTTCTCACCTAAACATACAAACAAGACTTGTCTGTTTTCACTGCTCACTTTAGAAGTAAATCTGCATGAGATGAGAAAACGTCCTATTCATTTATGTCAGTACACCTACCTATCTGCTGGTGCCTTTGGGTCTTTCTTTAAATGCACGTGTGGATAATAGTCAAACAGCCTATGCAGAACGCAAAATTATTTTCTGAAGGACCCAACCTCTTTCTTTTAAACTAAACCAAGAAAACTAAGCATGTAAATACCAGGGTCCTTAGGACCTGGCCATTTCTAAAACTTCAGCTAATTGGTTGCATGCCAAATACTCCACTTCATTATAAAATTTCCTTTAAAGAATCACTAAAAAATAACAGAAAGAAAAGTAAAAACATTTAAAGCGTTCTGTGTTTAATGAGTGCTTTCCAAAGCCCTTTGCCCAAATCAGAGATATATTAGGTGCTAGAAGAACAACAATATAAACTGCTTTTTCTTTGATAAGCATCTTAAAACACATCGTAATTAAGGCACACCATAACATGCTGCACTGCTGCTGTAAAAAGAAGAATGCAGAAACAAGATGTAGCCAATGTGGCGTCACCAGGGACTGCTCAAAGAAAATTTTACTGCAAATAGAGAAAGGGAAGAACTTTCATGGTGGGAGGAGATTAAGAATGGCAAAACCCAGAATGAGTTGCTACCAGCCAACTGGAGAGTAAGAAAGCTTTTTTAAGTATATCACAAGGAGGGTGGGAAAGGAGCTAGAAAGAAAGTTCTATTAATAAACGAGAATAGGGATTAAATTACTGATAAAACCACCAAAGATACTGATTCCCTTCTTAAATCTGTCTTTAACATGACGCACTTCAAACATGGAAGTGGGTTTAGGAGCTTAACTCTAGGCACACCTTTTTCTTTACTATGTTTAACAACACGATAGGATCAAACTCTGTGCTGTTACGACAGCATAACACCAGCATAGTTTTCTTTGATGAAATATTCCCAGTTTACAGTGGAGCCAGCTAAACAATTTTGGCCTACAGATGTATTATTGCTGTAAACAGACATGAATATCACCACTTTCTTTCACAGGTCTATCTTCTGCCTAAACCGACTTAAACTCAGGAATTGCTGAGTTTGCAGTTAATATTCATGTTCCTAACAAGGTACAGGAATGCTTATTCAAAAAGTAAACTTCTTCATAATCGACTCGATAAGAATGTACCATTTGAGGCATATAGCTTTATGTGATGAAAGGAGATATCACTGAGATTACAAATCAGTCAATCTTGCTACAGAATCCAAGACTTTGTCAAAGAGTTTAAATATTTAGATTAAAATGTCACGCAGTGCCTTTACACTTCATATTATCAGTTGCCAGAGCCAAGCAGGTCATGCAGGGTTCTCGTGCTTCGTGCTCTCTTTGCAAAGCAATTGCTAAAAAGAAAACTTCTCAGTAGTACCATCCTTCATCGCTGCTTTACAGGATTTGAACATGCATGTGTTCAACATATGCTTTTGACTTTTCACTGCAGAGCGCTTTTTTTCCTTTTTAAAGCTTTCCCAGATTAAAAAAAAAATCACACTGATTTTCATATTTTGTATAGATATATGTTTATATATTTTATGTAGGTGATGGATGATTTTTCACACTCCATTTTTACCAGCAGGTAAAAATGCAATCCATGAAGAAGCACTGGCTTACAGAAGGTGTGCTTACAAATTTGAATTCACAGGCTGACTTCAATGGCAATAGATGGATTTATTCCTGCTGAGGTCCAGAGATCCCTCTGGAACCAATGCCGGAGCATTTAAACAACCAATGCAGTCCTGCAGTAAAGTACAACTGTACTTCAGGACTTGGAAAGTGTATTTTTTAATGCAGGAGAGTTTCATCCTTTCCCTAGCATTATCTACTGTAAAATATGTTCATATGGGGGCAGAAAATGTCTCATCAGCTCACTCACCTAATTCACATTCAAATAAAATGGCAGCACTTCCATTGTCCAAATTGTGCTTCCAGGGTTCCAGCTGGCAGCCAGAAAAGACATGAAATAGAAAGTTGCTTGTATATTGTAAGATGGAATCTAACCCTTATTAAGCTTCACACTTTGTGTATTGCTGCACTCCACTACACAAAGAGCCACATACATGAGTAGTGTTCTGCAGCCGTTAATAATCAATGCTAGGAATAATATAAAAAAGAATATTACAGGTTAACATACTCAGGGTATGATTTTTGTTACTTAACTCTTGATGGCTACACCCATTCAAGTGATTTTATGCTTCACTGAAAGTCTGTGAAAGAAATGCACTTTTAGAGGGTAAAATCCTCTGCTCTATGTTAGACATCCACTTTAGGATTTAAAGATGAATCATGCTCTAGAATTTTCTATTTATTTCCACTGACTAGAAGGGATGACTACATAAGTAGGCCACATGCAGATGTCCACGTCTGTCAGATAAGCTCCACCTTTAATGCTTCTATGTTGCCCTTCAAAATATGGAAGACGCAATGTTCAGTTACAACGTGCACCATATGGCATACACAATGTGGAGTAGTCAGGACTCTGAAATGTACAGTAGTGGTATGGAAGAGGTGTTTTAGATCAGCTTATATATCCCTGAATATCAAAGCTGAGGATGAAGTCACACATGTGTACACAAAAAGCAGACGTGTACACAGAAAGCAGACGTGTACACAGAAAGCTGGTAACATGGTTGCTAGCCAGCACGTTATAAACATTTTTTGTAGTCTGATCCTGCAAGCTAATCTGTATCCTATATCCAAATTTTCATAGGATTTTTAGTGGCAAAAAATGTCCAATACTATCAGGAGGCAGCTCAAAACATGGGGGAATTTAGCAAGCAAGACACAATTGGCACAGAAGCAACCCCATGGGCATGGCCACAGGTAAGAGAACTGACACCCTCTCGCCTTCCAGAAAGTTTTCACCTTCTCCCTCACTGCCCTCCACGTACATATGTAAACAGCTCATTTGTTTCTCACAGCAAAAAGAAAATACGAAAATAAGAAGAAGGAGGGACACTTCTTAGGTTCCTCTCTTTTCTTGCAAGTGGCTTGAAAATGTATCTGGTGCACTCTGGTGGCTGCTTCTGTAATTCTGAATTCAATGACTTTGCAAAAGGTGAAACAGTAACTACCAATGATGTTTTTGAGATTATCCATACGAAGACTAATGAACACATGAATTTATTTCAGTTTATCCGGTTTGATTTTTCTTGAATGCATCCCCTGGAGAAATTCAGATCTTGCCCATTGCAGCCCATCTGCTTACCTTACATAAGTCACGGGGGGGTTGAGTGGTTGAGGTTCTTGTGGCATCTGTTTATGTTTTTGCTCATGGTCAGACAGCTGCTGAATTTTACCCAGAGGTATATCAGTTTCAGTAGTGGTAATTTACCCATGTTTATTTGTAGTGCGACCTTGTACAAACCCTCATATCAATCGTTGCTTCCCGTTCCCTATCCGTATAATGGGGCTTATCATATCTAGCTATTCATGAGGATTATTCACCATATGTTCAACTACACTGAAAGGTACCAAAAATGCAGGATATTACTTCTCATCACATCACCATTTACTTTCTTTTGGTGTATGATTTAATAGGAATAAAATGGCATGGATTTCTGTATCCACAAGCACAGAGAACAGGTCTGGTACATCTTGCAATATCTCCACAGGAGGTATAGGACTTCTGGGGAAAACTTAACACCACAACTGATGTTTCATGCCACTTTTGGAAAGTCAGCATCAATGCTGGAGACTAAGGGTTTTTCACTGGTGACTCTGAATGCCTCCTTTCCCTTGAGCTAGTCTTGATACAATTTTAGTTTTATAAACCATCACTTCATATATGCCACTAATTATGAAAAAACTGTGTATTTTCAGAATATAATGGCCTTGATCCTTCTTAATTCAGCCAGAGCGCTGTCTAGAGGTGGTGCACACCAAATGCATTCACTGCATAGTTAGATATACTCTACTAGAGTATAAAAATTAAATAAAGATAAAAGAAAAACTCTGGAGCATGCTATCTCATGTTTCTGTTCAATCCCATTTTACATTTATACAAGACAGCTGTTTAACCCTTCAAAAAGAGTTTTTCTGGGTTAAACACGCCACATGGTTTTAATTTTCTTTCAGAGAGAGATCTTCCGTCCTCCTGACCATCCTTGTTGCCTCTTTCTGCATTTGTTCCTCCTCTCTTCTCCTGTAAGTCAGGAAGAAGACAGCCTGTATCCAGCATTCAGGGTGTAACTGAATGGATGAGCAGACCAGCTGAAGTTTCATCAGGTGAGATGGACATGGTGCTAGCAAGTGTGGAGAACGTAACTTGAAAATAAACGTATGATTTGCTGGTTTCAAAGGCAGGCTGTATCCATCACTTGGGTTCATGGTCTGTGTTAGACACTCCCCTCCTGCTTTAGATCAGGTTTGAACAGAGGCTGGGATAGCTTTTTCAGTCTACATCTGGCTAGGAAGTCAAAACCATGTTCTCTCCCACATATGTTCACTAAATCAGTCTACACATTGACTGGGAGCTCTTCTGTTTGTTACCCTTCTAATTTTGCTGTTGCCTGCAGATTCGATCACAGCTGAATTTGTGGCACAGAAACATCTGGTGAAGTAAAACATAGAGCAGCCATGAAGGAGAAGAATTTCTTCTGAATTTAGTCAGTCAGAAAAGCTCATGAAAATTGTGACACAATCCCAAACTGAGCAAGCCAGAGCTATCCAGAAATGTCACTACGAGCTGAGAAGAAATGCTTCAGAACAAAGAAAGGAACAATTGCATGAGTCATGGGCTGCAAGAAAGAAAACCACTTCTCTCTAAAGGCTTTAAAAGTGAAGATTACCCAGTAAAACTTCACATTAACACAAAGCAAAATATTCTTAGTTCTTTCTCATTGGCAGAAGCATTCATTTTGCATCATTCTCTTTCATCCCAGACAAATCTTAGAAAAATGTTTCCCTCTCTCACATTTTACACAATGCAAATTCAGCCACCCTTAATATGGAATATTTCAACCTGTCAGTATTATTTTTGCTAGTTGGAATTGAAACAATCTTCTGATTTCAACATGAATTTTAAAAATGGCCCATATAAACTCAGAACTGCATTTTCCAGAAATTTAACGAAAATCCAAAAGCAGGGCACCATACTTTAACCACATGTGAAGTCCCGACTACAGTTTGACAAATGTTATTTTAATCAGACAGTATCTCTTAAAACCATGTCTTTTAAGTATCAGAGACAAGTCAGAAAGGAGGAATAGAAGCCCTCACATTCTTGTCTGTCTTCCCTGTTTCATCAGCTTACCAGGCTCGTTTCTGTCATGCTTGCATTCTGTAAAAAATCAATTAACACAACTAGAATTTTTTCTACATCTTTTGCATAAATCAGCTTTGACAGCAATGCTTAGCACTTGTACTTTTGAATTAAATTTGAATGTGTGTGATATTTGGGATTGGAAGCTATTTTCCAATAGCATTATTGTAACAAGGATTGGCCAAATTTTGTACAAAGAAATTCACAAACAAACTGTAGGAAAAAAACCATTTGTTTCTGATAGTACTTCCAATGCTTTTTATTTGCTCTTCATAGCTATTCGAAAGTAACTGTCATGTAATTCTCATGAAGAACAACTACAAGGAAAATTAATGTGAAGACTTGTGCAAAAATTTGTACAAGAAATAAATATTTGAGGTTTTGGTTTTTTGTGACTGAAAGCAGACAGTGAAAAGCTGGAAAAATACCAGTCATACAGCAAGAATAATAAAAACTGAAACAACTATTTTAGCTGTACTACAGTACCATGTACCTAGCAATAACTACACTGATGCCACACACCCTAGTCACAAATAATTTTAAAGAAAACATTGAATGTATAGTCTCTGAGGCTTCAGTCCTCTAAGGGTACATTTGCGACGGTCACAAATGACTAAGTTTAATAAATCACTTGTTGCAGCTAATTTGCTCATCTCTGTCTGCAGAGAAATTGTGACAGACAGGTCTGTAAAGCAAAGTTCAGCAAAAGCTGCAGAAATACAAGGCAAGAATACATACCAGTTCCATGTATTTTGGAAGCAATCGCTGGTGTTACAGAAGGCTATACTTGAAAGTTTGCCTACATCAGGATATCATCTGTGTAGTTTCTACAGGAAAAACCTAATGTTTGCAGTTCATTTGGAAGATATTCACGTAAAAATGGTATTTATGTTATAGCAGTCTGATTTTTTTAATTTAATATAGAATCTTACTATTTAATACCTTGTTTTATGTATAATACTGTTCACTGTATGTCCAGGGGAAAAAAAAAAAAAAGAAAAAAAGAGAAGATGAAAAAAGAGAGAAGCTGAAGTATCTTTTAAATAAGCATGCATATGGGAAAAGTAATGTAAAGGTATGTAAATGTATACATGTACATAACATAAGTATTATGAAGACATCTATGACCAAGTGTCCTGAAATTTAAATCTATGAAATGCAATTGTAGCTTCACTAGGAGCAATTAATACAGTCATGAACAAAATCAGAACGAGAGCGCACAGCACAAAACAGGCCAGGGAAGTGGGTGGTTTGCAGAGAAGGGTGCACAGACATACCTGGGAAGAGGACGCAGGGAATGGCTTGGAGTCATACGGCTGCCATAGGGAAGCAGGGCTCCAAGTGAGCAGTCACGACGTGTGGCTGCGTCAGGGTTTGGTCTTTGACAAGGAGCCATCTGCAGCCCTTGGCTGGTGCTCTCTCAGGCCAGGGAAGGAAAGTTACATCTTGGCACTTGAAAATCAATGGAAACGGTGCTACTAACTTGCATCAGTGGGGAGATGCATTTTCCTCGAGGACAGCAGTTCCCAGGAGGAGGGAACACCACCCCTTGTGCATTTTCGTGTATTTTTACTAAATACAAAATCAAATTGCCAGAAGGTGCTGTAATCTGGTCAGTAATATTTCCATCTCAGAATTTACTTAAGTCCACATGTTTCTTATGTGGGACAAATTATCTAAAATACAAAGAAATCATCAGCTTCTCTTTTCTATCCTTCCTTGACCATAAAAGAAAGTGCTGTACTGCTTTACATACTGTGAACCTGTATGTATGAGAGACAGACAGAGGCAAAGAGCGGAGCACCACATTTTGCATTAATGAAAGGATATATTTGTCCAGCCAGGGTATAATCTCTTTATCAGTAATTATGCACTCTGGCAATCCCTGTATAGCAAGTAGGCTGCAAAAACTATTTTTTTTTTTAACCTCTTTTTTCCAAACTGTATTTTTACCGTATTTAAAACTGAAATATAAGAAGTAAGGCCTTTCAGTAATTTAAGGTATTTCACAAATTCTCACTGAAGAGGTTTGCATGTGAGCATGCACCACAATAAAATTTGGTAGAAAATATTACAAGGAGGATACTCCTGATACCATCAGCTCTGCTGCTCTTGAAGGAATGTAGCACCTATTTAATTTAACTTTGGTTTAGAACACGTTACTGAAGTACGCGTGGGGATTGTCACCTGTAGGAGTTGTCATCTCATTGCCACCTGCTGGCTGAGGTACAAAAGCTTCAACTACATACAAGTACCTCTGCTCTGGGAGAGTCTGCAATTTTCCCAGAATTACAACAGTGACATTAACAAATATCATAAAATTGTATTTCTGTTAGCTTAGCGGGTTAAGGGTAATCAAGCAGTGGTCATATGAAAATTATAGCGTTTGTGTGCTTTCTCATTAAGGCCTTCTACACTTTAATTTCACCAGTTGGACTCCTCCAGAACGGGTAAAGAAAAACGACCCTAGTGTAGATAAATTTTATCAATAATATGAGGACTTGTAATATTTAATACCTGTTCAGGTATTTAAGTGGCTGGAACAGTATGAAGTGCTTTTCTACTGCAGCTGCCATAGGCCTTTTACTAGTATAGCTATTGTTTATAAAAACATGGCATTTCTCACTAACATAGACTGGTTTTCAAGAGTGCAGAATCCCACAAATCACTCACAAAAAATAGGAAAATTAATGTTTAGCCACTGAACCTTCACATATCTATTTATTTTAGTTTTACAAAAGAATCAGCACAGAGACCACGTGTCTGTATGCTGCTTCTGGCCATGAATAAACAGTTAAGGGGAAAAAGCTGCATGTCTGCCAAAATAATTCTTTTTTCTTTTTTTAGCCTGTTAGTTTCTTCTCTTCAATTGCTTTGGGGCATCACTAAAAATTAAGACAAAATTGCTATAAAAGATTATTGTTACAATAAGAGCAGATGCTCATAGGAACAGATTTCAAGCTGAAGATTTTTCTTTTTCCTAGCCCCAGTTTGAGAGTTATCTATTTGTGGAAGCATCAGGTTCTACAACATTATCTATGCAAAGTGCATTTCATTACAGTAATCACAGGAAGATATTTTCCCAAGGAATCAGCACAATGTATAATGCGTGCTGTAATGTTATGCAGAAATATACATTACAATATACAACCATAATAGTTTTAAATGCCTTAAGTACTTGTTACATGGGCCAAACTGGAATGTTGTTTTTCCCCATGAAGCAAATGCATCATTTTTAGCTGCCAACAAGCTGTGAAATGGTAATAACTTCAGGATGTTGCCATATCCTGCCACGATGAACGGCAGCCTCCAGGGGCTTTGAGGATCCTGCTTAAGTCAGTGGAATTCCCTACTTCTAACTACTCTGTTCAGAATATTGTAACTATTTTAGTCAACCTAATTTCTCATTCTTTTGACTGCAGATAAGTACTTTAATGAAAAGCAAGGGTAGTATTTTTAAATGAAGCTTCATCACAGTTGCTTTGCAAGGACCCAAATTTCAAAGCATAAAGACCCAGTATGTGTATTTTGTGTTATTCACATTTAGGATCAGAAAGTACACAAGTGTTTGAACAGATTATTATGTACTGTTCTTAAATTATAGGCACATAGCAAAATATAGAAGAATACTGGGAATATACTTAAAAATCTAGGAATGGCACATTCTCTGTTATACCTTGTGTATGTCAGAAAGTCTTAAGCCATAAAAGTACATGGGGCAAACTATTTTGGCATAACATACTCTTACTGAACAATTCATACTAAAAAAAAAGAAAAAAGTATTGGCCTAAATTGTACAGTCAGATGAGGTTTTCTGTTAAGAGCCTGATTGCCCCCAACATCCAAACAAAATATAATGGAAGCTATGTTCACATTTAAACAATATTCGTATTTAAACTCTATTAAATATAATTTCTAATTCAGGGCTTAGTTTGGTATACCTTGCTCATGTAAGTAATCTTAGCAATTTTACTGCTGGCTACTATCATTATAGGATCAATTAAAAAAAAACCAAACACACACACACAAAAAAATAAGGCAGAGAAGGTGGTCTGCAGGTGAAGACTGGGACTTATATTAGCAAGATATAAACCTCAATGGGTAAAAAAAAATATAGATATATATACACCAATGGATCATTCATTTTCTCTTCCAGTACCAGAACTAGGGGGAATTAACTATAACTACAATGAAAAAATTGATTCAAACCAAACAGAAAGTGGTGGCATTTCACGTAATGTGTAATTACACAGCAGAATTGCTTGCCACAGGATCCTGGGGAAGCTAGAAGTTCACACAGGTTCTCAGAAAGACCGGACTTGTTCACATAAAAGAAATCCATGGACTATTATTGAATGCATAGAAAGAACATCTGGCTCAGGAGCTGGCTGGCAGCATATGGCTGCAAGCTGGCAAAAGCATCAGGAATGGCAGCTCTGCTTTAAAACTCTTGTACGGGTGTCTTTTAAACGCCGGTAGGATACCAGATAGATGGACACTGGGTCCAAACCAGTAGAGCTACTTTTATATTTAAATAGGCTATAATTAAAAATAATTCTGGTTCCTTGCAACAATGAAAGTAGTGTAAATGTGTATGAATGATAAAAAATATAATTTATGATTCAGTATGTAGGACAGTCGCAAAAAAACTTTACTATCCTACATTATTTTAAAAAATAACTTTTATAAAAAGTAACACATCCAGTTAACTTTATGATTGAATTTCTTAGACTTTCTGAGGACACAATTTTCTGATCAGACTTAAAAGCATCACCCTTTGCAGAAATCTGGATCACATTTAATGTGCTGTGGTCACAAATAACCCCCAGGAACTCAGTGCCAAACCGGGATCTTGTGATGCACAGGTTGGCCTGCTCCTGCTTTGCAGAAATGAAGCAATTCTTCAATTCTAACCCCTGTAGCTGAAACATTTTAAACACAGAATAATACTGACAGTGTACTTATCTGCAGAACACAGGCCCTTTTCTGAACCGCAAGCCAAGTTTTTAGCTCATAGTGGATGTTCAGTGTTATTTTAACTCAGTGAGTTATGTATTAGCAAAATAAACACGTATTTAAATTTTAATGGTGCATTTTAGTCAGGTGAAACTGTTGTGTTTATGCCCTGATTGGAAATGTAAATAACAAAAATGTCAATAGACAAACATAAGATGTCCTCTGCATCACTCCTAATTTCTGAGTGATATTTTGAGTTAAAGAATTATAACTGTCAAATACATTTTGCTATAGCAAAAAGTACAAATATTAAGAATACCTCTGGGTTGAAGATTTTCCAAAAGAAGATCTATTCTCACTGTAAAATGTCAGTATATATTATCAGGTCCTATGTCCTCCTAAAAAATAATTGACATGCATCTGCAGAGCTCATAATCCTGCACATACTGAAGATCACAGACTGTCCCACTGATTGTTTCGGTTTGGTGTTATGTTTCAGGCAGCAGATCTGAAACCTAGAATACATTTTAAATAAACTATTTACTTCAGACTAAACGAAGGTAAATCGTGCCAATAAAATAAAGCCCCCTGAACATACTCACAAGAACTCATCAGTTTCAAGCTGATATTAAATACAGTTTACACAACAGGCCTTTAATATAACCAGAGTATTCCATATTTTGTTTCCTTGCATTTCACCCCTAAATATTTGATCACTACTCATACATTCTGCAGTACCATAAAAATACCTGCAATATTTGATTCTGCTTGTTAGGATTTGCAATATTTTTATTTTGCCCCAACTATTCATATATTAGTGCAAATTCTCATCACTGGAAGCAGCTAATATAAAAGAGCACTGCAGAATCCAGTGATTTGCTAAGCTAACAATCTTAGCATGAATCTTAGCTAACACAAGAGTATGCCGAAAGATCCTCTACATTACAAATTAGTGGTTGCACAAACTCCAGAGCATTATTCTAGAAGTGAATGAGAAGCTCAGTCTCTGCCCAGTCAGTCCATGGCATATTCCAGCCCCTGAAACCACCATCCTCAAACATGAAGTAATGTTTCTCATCATGCATAACTGCTGCAAAAAGCAGACAGCAGAGTAGGACCATTTGTCCTCCGTCTCCTGCTATTGGGAATATTTTGTGTTTTGCAAAACATAGAGCAGTTTTATTTTCACTTCCCTCAACAGTTACTGGGCTGGTGCAGGTGGATTTTGGGAGACCTTGGTCACGAACCCATTTCCACCAGCAGAAGTTGGGAGTCTGTATTTTCAATTCAAATGACCTCACCTGAAATTATAATAAAATATTTCATGGGATCCCTCAGTTCTGAGTTTTTGCTCTTGAAAGGTACAGAATTATTTGCCTAACTTTCAATCTGACCGTTATTTTCTCCCCTCTGTCCATGTCTGCATTTCGTTGTGTTCCCAAGTTAAACTCAGAAAACATCCATGAAGAGCGACAGGATCTTCAGGCTAAATTCTCCCACTTCACAATCAACAGCGATCACTCTTCCATGCGTCATCAACTCAAAAGGCGATGTTTTCTTTTTTAAATACAAATGTTTGGTCTTCTGCTTTCAAGGAATACTTGGTCACTTAGCAAGCCTTTATCTCCCAATACCAAATGTATCCAATATATGTGAACATACCAGTAGCTGTCAGTCAAACCAGTGCCCATGATGGCACCATGATCCAACAGTGCCCAAATCAGATTCTCATGGATGAGTTTTGAAACTCCAAGCTTCACCTAAGTACCCCACCAATTTGAAGCTGGGGAAATACTTGAGGCAAATGTAATTTTGTGTCATTCAAGTAGCAGCTGGCAGGAAATACAGAGATGTCGGCCTGATGTCCAGTTCCAAGGCAGGATCCTCCAGCTCCAGTGGCTTCAAAAGATTCTGTGAGCTTCATGCTTGGCCTTCTGCCAAGAGTGGCAATTACAAAGTGTCGTGACATGCAATGTTTACTCCTTTTTTATGTGCCCAAATGCCGTTTTTTTTCCTCACAACAAGTTTTGGGTCCTGCTGTCCCACACAGCACGCTCCTAACTACAGAACTAAAATAAAGTGTCGGTGCAGAACAATGTAGGTTGGTTCTTTGGGTACTTACTAAAGAAGATGCCAAAAATAAGTAAGACTATACTATATGTAACACATGTATACATTTAAGAGGTTTTTATTGTGATACACATGCGTATTTACTAAAACATAAATTGGAATGACTGAGCTTGTAATGCTGCAAGCAGCAATCTATCACAATTTTTTTCCATTAGATTAAGGAGGAAACGGCTGTTGTCAGATGGCAGCACGATGGCAACAGTCGAACAGGAAGGATTACAGCATTCGAGTCATCTTAATCCTAGTGCATAAGCATTAATAGAGGCTTTTCTTTCATCACAGACGACTAATGTAGCTAACCTCTGACACTAGCCTGAACTTCTGATTTACCTAAGAAAACTATATGCTGTTGTTAACAGTGTAATTGATGAAGTAATGTTTTCTTTAGCAAAAATGTCATGGTGGATTTATAAATCTGATGTAAACCATTAAATGGACAGCAACATGAAGCCTGAAACATTGAAATAGTATCACTGCATTAGCTCTAAAGACGTCTCGAAAGAAAACATAACACCCCGTACTGCACTTATATCTATTACATACATGTCATGATTTCCTCTTTATCAAATTGAACTGGACCTTTTACTCTGCTGAGTGAGAGAGTTCAAAGGAAATTGCTGAGGACACAGAGTGCAGGGGAGCCAGCGTAAACCAGGGAGTTCATTGCATGCAAACTGCTCTTGCTTAGGTGCGGAAATGCAGTCCTGAAAGACTGAGAAGACACTTCAAACTGACATTTACTCAAACATTTCTGTTCTGCCCTCATTTCGTATCAGTCTTATCGTGTAGCACTGAAGGTCTTTGTTGATACCATTTGTAGCAAGTGCATGTACACGTGCGTGCATTTATAATTCTTATTTTAAAATTAATCTTAAAAATGTCTACTTAGCTCATATCACTACTACATTTAGCAAAGATACATTTTAATGTACTTTTATTATTATCATCTATATTTTGATGAGGTTTACTGCTATTATTACTCTTATGACAGCAGTAATTTTAAAATTCTTTCTATTTTGTTTCAGTCAGTTTTTATTGACCATACTGGGCATATCACTTACCAGGAAGCCAGGTGCCACTGTGAGGAACAAAAGCTAAGGACAAATTTGCTGCTGCAGGTATTTCAAAGGATTATCACACAGCCCAATCCTTAAATTTTATTAGAAATTGATCCCTTAACTCAATTAACTATCCACAGCAGGTTTTTATCCAAATTAAGTTTCCTTCTTATGTTTGTCTAGGGGCAGATGGTACTCTTTAAAGATTATTGGAGATATAAACCATTCTATCTCATATATATAATTACAAATCAATACCAGGTCTCTAATTCATAGAGAACATGTGCTTTTGTCTGGCTATGGAATCTTTTGTCTCATTATGCCCAGGTCTAATTGCACTTACTGTCATAATAGCAAAATGTAGCATTTATCTAAGATGTTAATCTGTTGCTAGTGCTGGCCACCAAATGTGGGACCATATGCTTCTCTACTGTGAAGAGCAGAGCAGACCAAAATTGCTTCAACAGAATTAAAATTACCTGCAGGAAAAATACATGGGAGATCAATTCTCCTCTTGCACCCACCCTTCAATGTAGTGATCCCATGCCAGTAACATGCAGGGGCAAATGTCTCACAGCTCACCCCTGTGGCAAAGATTTGATTTAATGATCTGAAATGGACAGAAACTGGTTCTAAAGGACATTTCTCTCCTAGTTGTCACATGTTATCACAACCGTAATTGTCTTTCTGCACGTGCACATTCATCTGAGCAACCTGGACTGCGATGGACGCCTGCACCCAGAGAAGTCAGCGGCCCTTCTATGAGCGAGAGGCTCGAACAGAGTCCTTTCCTCACACAGGAAAGGGTAAGGCTCATGAGGTATAAAATAGCGCACCTCTTTTTCTCTATAGACAGTTAATTTCTTGTTCACAGGAATACAGAAACACTAAAGACTGCTGCATTTCTGTTATTCCTTAACTGCTGTTAAATGCGTATCACATAACAGCATTCAGAATAAAAATTGATCCATCAGGTCCAAGACAAAGAGGACACACAATATGCTACTGTAACAGTATGCATTTGGTTTACAATTCTTATTTAGAGTGGTCTGGCCTCCTTTCCACTGAATACTGTTTGTACGTGAAATCTCTGTCGACTTTTGTGTCCAAACAAAAATATTAGAGAAGTATTATTGAAGTGGTAAAGTACTACTCTCTTCTGATGGTTGAGTGTCACCTTCTCTTCTCTTCACTTGAATGAGCATAAGCTTCCAGCAAGGATCCCAATCTCAGCTGAAGCAATTCCCTTTTCGCTGAGTGATCGTCCCAGCCATTTAACTAGTTCAATGTGACACTTTTGCGAAGCGTGAACAGAACCACTACACTTTCCTGCATGCTAAGATTATCTCTTATTACAAATTTTCATCAGATCTAATGAACCCACTTAACACAACTTTCCACAGATATTTGAGGCTTTTTTCATGTTAGGTCCACCATAATAAATTGTACATAGGAATTTCATTGTTTTATTTCCAACAATAAGAATATCAAGAACTTCCTATAAATTCAATGTAAATAATGTTTTTCTGATAACCAAGGACTGCAAAACCACTCCTCCTACTAATTTTATCTGGCAAAGTATTTGGCAGGAATCAGAGTTCTGACTCTGCAGTTCCTCTATCAGTCATACCGTTTAATGAAATTATTGCTTTCTGCATGATTTAATAGTGGGTACAGACTGGGGTTTTTTTAACTTCATATTTGACTCTCACACACTGAGTTGAATGTTGATTTGAGGCATTCAGAATTCCTGTGCCAAAAAAACATTGTTCTAGTAATTTGAGTTCCTTTACAGGAGTTGAAATATTTTCTATAAAGGCTTCTTCATTCAGCTATGCTGTCTTTTTAGCATTTAATATTAATATTAAAGTAAAATCTATCTGACCATTCAACTTGTAAGGTAAAGGAACGATCTTTTTATTTAAATGTCCCTTACTTACATGATAAAATAAAGCTTGTATTGAAATGTCTGACTTTTTTGACTCTTGCCTTTACAAGGCATCCACCAGGCTATTACCACAGTTCTTGGAGGCAGCATTTCTGTATCCATCTCCTTCACCAAGTTGCTCAGTGCAGCTGGAATGCAAATCACAAACAGTCCCTGGCTTCTCTAATGTTTACTTGGCAGGTCCTGACACTCAGATTCAATCACACATAAGCCACCTCCTGAAATCTGGGTTTTGGAGAAACACTAAATAATTAGATAGCATTATAGAATGGACTACAGGGGTTAGTTTGCACTTGTGAAAAGGGGGAGGGACTGTCCTCTCACTTCTTCTAGAGGACATGTCAATTCTGCAGAAAGGGGAGGATGGAAAAGATTCGTGTAAGCAAGGGTAATTAGGTCTGGGTCTCATTACTTTGTGTAAATCCCTAAGCCTTTTGGTTTTGCCTCAGGAATTACGGCAAAGCCCATGATGTCAGTGCATGCCCCTGCCCAGAGCGTGAGGAGATCCGCCACTCCACCACCTACAGACATTCTAACTTTGAAAACATTATAAAGCAAAACAGAATCAAAGGAAAGAAGAAAAGTACTCATTTGCCAGGCTTGCCTGGCAATAAGGAAGAAACAGAGTTTTTAACTCCACAGATAATATCTGCCTTGACTTGAAGCTTATTTTGAGAAGCACATGAAGTAGGGCTTCTGTTCTTAAAACTGCTGAATTTATTGAATGCTTCATTTTTGCAAAACATTTTTGTGTTGAGCCTGCCTCCAAATGTCATTCTTACTGCTTGTTTTTTCTTGTATTCCCTGTTTAGGTCTGGGTGAACACTTTTAATTAGCATGTATTTCTTCTCTCTCACTACTTATTTTAATACTATGCTCACTGGGAAGAATATTTTTTATAACTGCAGCTATATACCATTTTTTTACAAAGTCATTGACATCTTACCATAACGTTGCTTTACTTATGTATCAGTAATTCCAAAAAATTACTCAGCCTCTAATTACTCAATACTTTAAATAACTATTCAAATTCCCACAGCTCAATGGGACACAGTGGCTAAGAGCTGTTCTGGCTTGCTGGCTTCTGCTTCCGTTAAGGAAAATGTGCTTGCCTGTATTATTTTCTTGAGTGGATTTTCTAATAATTTTCACTGTGCATCAAGCTCCTGCTTTAAATCTCTGATCTCTCAAATCTTACCTTTTGCAGCACTGTTTCTCATTTTGATCCTTGTGCTTCAGAGAGAAAAAATATTAAAGTGATAGAACCCTTCCCTCCAAGGGGAAGGTGATGGCCACACAGGCTTCTTTTTTTGGCCAGAGATTATGAACAACATTTTGAAAGTACAAAGGATCAATTAGGTTGATCAAAAATTATACTTATTACATGATAAGCATCAAGTATCCAATGATTCCATTAACCACTGTTGCAGAAAAAAAAAATAAAAGGGAATAATAGGCTTTTCAATTACTCATTGCAGTCAGTTTTGCTGATAAGAAGCTCTGGCTGAGAAGATAAGTCAGGAAGACTGGAGGAAATAAGCATCTGAGCAGGAAGAGTGAGGGAATGAAGGTATATGTGTATGCTGCAGAGTTGTCATTGTTGCATTTCCTAACAAAACAAGGGAAATGCCTACACAACTATTGCAGCCATCTGTTTTCCAGTGTTGGAAAAGCCACCACATGGACCACCCAGCTGGGGCTGTGTCTGGCTTGACAGGTAGTATCAGAAAGAGATGACACAGTCTGAGAAATGTCTGCCAGATGGCCTTCTCCTTGGTGGCAAGGTTCACCCTCCACCTCCAAGCAGTAAGAGCATCTCTCTTCCTTTCTATCACACCAGGCAAGCCTGGTGAAAAGCTGAGTGTCCCATCTCATGTTTCCTGGGCTCTGACAATCTTCCTGCCTTTGTGTAGGTTCTAGGACATAAAGCATGGAGTAGAATGGCCAGAAATAAAATGCCATTGGTAATGGCTTTCTTTAGTCAAAGAGCTAGTCAAGTTTAATTGAGTAAAAACTGCTGGATGGGCACTCTTAATTCACTTTAAGAATTTTTTTGTCATTTATCATAGATTGGCCAGAAAGTGGTATAAGCTGTTTCAAAGTAGGCATGAACAAATATCCTCTTTTGGAGCCAGATGTGCTGATGGAAGAGGATAACATCTTTGCAGAGCTGAGAGAGAATAATTCAGTAATCCTTTTTAGGCAAAATGAGCTGAATTACTACTTTAAATGGTATGTCTTTACTAACAGCATTTTGCAGAGTGCATGCCTATTTTTTTTCATCCTGTGGAACTTTTAAACAAAATCAAGAGTTCAGGCTTACACATAGATGATCCCTAAGGCTAAAACCTTGATTTCTCTGTTCTACAGCCTCACTATGAGCTTCTTGTACGTTCAGTATCCTCTAAAGAAAGAGTTGGCAGCTCCATAAAGATGACTGACAAGAGTGCAGCAGCTCTGGTTGAAAAGGTAAATATATTTATCTAAACACTATATTAGGTATGAGCAAAAAGCCTAAAAGAAAGGCAGGGTGGGAAACAACTGCCCTGCAGTTCCAAAAAGTGTAAGGATGAAATCAGAATTGCCAAAAGTCTAGCTGAGTCCTGACAATTTACAGGTCCTGAAACCTAACAATATAAATTAAAATAAATGGCTTGGACAGGCATACTCTTTGCTGGGTAAAAAACCAACTGGATGGCCAGGCCCAAAGAGTTGTGGTGAATGGAGTTAAATCCAGTTGGCAGCCAGTCACGAGTGGTGTTCCCCAGGGATCAGTATTGGGCCCAGTTCTGTTTAATATCTTTATCAATGATCTGGACGAGGAGATCAAGTGCATCCTCATTAAGTTTGCAGATGACACCAAGTTGAGTGGGAATGTTGATCTGCTGGAGGGTTGGAAGGCCATACAGAGGGATCTGGACCAGGTGGATCGATGGGCTGAGGCCAGTTGTATGAGGTTTAACAAGGCCAAGTGCCGGGTCCTGCACTTGGGTCCCAACAACCCCAGGCAGCGCTACAGGCTCGGGGAAGAGCGGCTGGAAAGCTGCCTGGGGGAAAAGGATCTGGGCGTGTTGATCAACAGTCAGCTGAGTATGAGCCAGCAGTGTGCCCAGGTGCCCAAGAAGGCCAACAGCATCCTGGCTTGTATCAGGAATAGTGTGGCCAGCAGGACTAGGGAAGTCAAGGCCCCACTTTGAATCCTGTGTTCAGTTTTGTGCCCTTCACTACAGAAAAGACATTGAGGTGCTAGAGAGAGTGCAGAGGAGGCAACGAAACTGGTGAAGGGTCTGGAGCACAAGTCTGATGAGGAGCAACTGAGGGAACTGGGGCTGTTTAGCCTGGAGAAAAGGAGGCTGGGGGGAGACCTTACCGCTGTCTACAACTACCTGAAAGGAGGTTGTAACATGGAGAGTGTTGTTCTCTTCTCCCAAGCAGCAAGTGATAGGACAAGAGGAAGTGGCTTCAAGTTGCACCAGGGAAGGTTCAGATTGGATATTGGGAAAAATTTTTTCACTGAAAGGGTTGCAAAGCATTGGAACAGGCTGCCCAGGGAGTGGTTGAGGCACCATCCCTGGAGGTGTTTAAAAGACATTTAGATGAGGTTCTTAGGGACATGGTTTAATGCTAGAGTTAGATTATGGTTGGACTCAATGATCCTGGGGGTCTCTTTGGAGTCAAAGATAATGTTGGTATGGCCACCCCAAAACTTTCTGACTCAATCTTCTATAAGGGGAATGATGTCGTAAGCCAAACAACTACTGAAAATGTGAGTATAACGCTAAATCATATTCAAGACAGAAGCCAAGATTTTAAGGTTTGGTAAAATTAAACAAGGCAGAATAGATAACCTCCTGCCCCAAATATTGAAACAATTAATCTATTAATTCAATAGCAAGTAATTAAAAAACCCTATCAGCTCAAGCGATGCCACCAGAGAATGTCAACATAATAAATATAATTCAGAAAGAGAAAAACAGAAAAACTGGTAACTTTGCACCTGTTACTCTGAGCTCAATAGCGTACAAGCCTTGTTAAGAACTTCAAAGGAAAGGATATTTTGAGACACAGGGGTAAGTGGAAGTCTAGGATAAAATACAACATGACTTTAACAAGGCAAACGCAGATTTTGGTAAAAACTTGCATTAAAGATGGGGGGCTGCAGCAGATCTATCCTATATGGACTGCAGTATTACATTTGATATTCTACCACATAAGGAGCATAACTACAAACACAGTTACACAAACAGGAGATTGGGAACAGTGCAAGTTTGTAAACTGGGGAAAGACTTAGCTGAAAAGAGACAGCAATACACTGAATAGCAATACTGAAAAGCAAATTGATCAACTAGGGAAAAGTAGTCTTCCTACTAAAATTTCTCAAGGTTTCCTTTTATTAATGATCTCACTATTTAATATTTTCATTCATAACTTTGGCACAGAAAGAAAAATGTGAAATTTACTCATAGTATGACACAAGGGATATCATTTAGAGAAAGTCCAGGATATTATACAGGAAAAATGAATGAATAAAATGACTGGAAAAATAAAAATGAGATACAAGTGCATGTATTTAATAGATCTAATAAACAGATTCTATGCTACAAGCCAGGAGACTCATCAGTTTGAAATGACAGATATTAATTGGTCATAACACAACCACGAGCCACAGTGTATTAAGGCAATAAAAAGGCATACGCAGTCCTACGTATATCTAGCTATTTTAGGCTAGATATCAGAATTTTAATATCACCACAGACATTGATCAGACATTACTTAAAATTATAGTGTCACTTCTGATCACTGATAATCGAGAAAGATGGACAATCACTTGGGAAAGAGCAGAATCTAGTCAGCATGAGTATCTGAGAAGCAACTATAAAATTGCTGTTTGTGAGTACTCATAAACAGATATCTTGGGTGGGAGGATCCATTTAAGTTAATGAACAATGTCAATACAAAAGAAATGTGTAGAAACTTTCCACTGGCAACTGTAGGTTGAAAATTAGAAATCCATTTCTAAATAGCAAGAAGAGTACGGTTCCAGCACACCCATCAAGAAGGACAAATGACCTAATCTTCAGAAAAGCTCAGTTTGTTTATGAAATGGATTACAGATAGTAGATTTTTTATAAGCTGCAAGGTAGCACTTGGTGAGCTAGAAAGCTCTTTCCAACCTGGCATCCTCCTATGCTGTGTTCCTACACTAGGGTGAAAGAAAGAATAGAGTACCTACATTAAATGTAAAAAAATCTTATTTTAAAGATGCATTAAGCTTATAAAAGAGAATGAACTCAAGAACTTTAGAAGTCAAGAAGTCAACACTGGAATTTCAGGTCTATGTATCCCAATATGTTAATCATGTTCATTTATAATTTCACAAATGAAACAAAATTATGTACAGGTAACATACTTTTTTTGTTATTGTTTTTTTTTAAGAAATGAAGACCAGGCAGTGCATGCTAGTGGAAGAGCATAGGGAGCCATAAAATAATACCTGTGCTGTATAACCTCACCTGCAGCACATGGCAGAACCCTCTGTGCTTTACTTGCCCACTGGAGATGGCCAGGCTGGTAGCAAGACCCCAAGCAAGGGGAGGCAAGGACACCCAGTTGGACTCAGGAATCATGATAGTTCCCTGAGATGCTCTAAGAGGAACATGAAACTTGTGAAAAAGAAGTTTCACAGGGAAATAGTTTTTCCAGCTGTGGTAGTCAAGGATACTGAACCAAGAGGTTCAGCCTCTGTGCTTTTGTAACAGCAACAACAGCAGCTTCAGCCTCTGCTGGACCTCTAAGCAGAAGGAAGAGTCATGCTCCTTTCTCTGGCTCCTCATCCTCTCTGTCTTTTAAATTTCATATATAAAAACGGGGATCTCATGACCACTCCCAAAAAGGATTATTGATTGCTGCTTCAGTTAACAATCCTGTTGCATTTCACGTGACCACTTTCAGAGGCAGGTTATAAAAGCAGATCATTAATTCATAATCAACACTGAACTTCCAAAAAAAGCACTTCAAGCCTGGAACTGCTCTATTCCACCTGTTAATCATTTTCATTTCCTAAAATAGGGAACTGTACCTACCACGGCCATGCTCCAGTTCATATTTCTGCAATACAACTTACTATGTAAATCTCCTTAGTAGCATTGAATATTCACTCCCCTTGTGAATGTCTTACATTCTTAAGTCTGCGTCTTTGTCTTCAGTTCACTTGCATTGCCTGGTGGTGTGCTGTTAGCCCGCTCTATCTGCTGCCATCTCCTTTGTCTGTTGTTCTCGAAAATCACTGCTTATGCCAGTTTTTGTATACTGCTCTGCTTCCACTTGCAGCACAATCTTTATGTAGAGATAATTATGTAAAGCATATTTATATGAAAACATCTCACGTTGCTGAGAACATAATTTAGATTTTTACAATTACTTTCTTGGCTGATCCATTCCTATTCAGTGAGCCTGCTTTTGTCTGACTGCAACTAATCACAAGTTTATGACAGAGCTAAATGGGACCTTTACTGTTGACTGAAATGGGCACAGGACCATCCCCTATAAGGGCTAAGTAGTCCAGGTTTAAGTGTAAGAGACCAAGTACTGCTACATGATTTCTTCTAGCAGGTATGAGTACTGTGTTTCAACATATTTACTTCTGATTTTCAGAACAGGCATTTTTTAGAACAGCTGTATAGTGCCTAAGGTCATATTATTGCTGTAGCTTCAGGATCCTGTGTTTCACAAGGTGTCAGATTTAAAGGTGAGACAGATTCCTATGATGTCCACATTTCTGCTAACACTGCAAATCCTACAATGATTTGAATTAATTATCTGTTTCTCAGTAAGTACTGAATTAAGGGCATAATTATGATTCTCTAAGGATCTGTTTATAGTAATTGTTTGAGCTGCCCAGTGTATTATTTTATTGGCATAGTCTAATCTTGCCACAAACTGTATTCTTATAAACTTATTAAACACAGTCTTTTGTGTTCAAATATCTTTTTCTTATGACACATTAGCATAATATTTTTTCACTTAATTGTGGAAGAACCTTAAAATCCAATTCATGGACAAGGCCTTGCTGGTTAAGAATTTACACGGAATATGAAGGTGACAGCTGACCCTTGGCATTTCTGTGTATGCTGCACTTGGTGGAGAAAGAGGGACAATGCTGATGACAAGCATTTTTCCCAGCACACCAGCTGCCTAACTATTCTTAACGCAGTCAAACAGCTTTTTCGGTTTCTTTGCTTTTCATTGCTTTTTAACTATTTCCATCTTCACATACAAGAAAAATATTATTGCATGGCTAGCAGAAACCTACTAAAATGGTTTAATCAGAGTTCATACATTATAGTATTTCAAGAATATGACAGACAATTTCATATTTATGCACTCTCTTTTCCACTTTACTGTTTTCCCAGGTTCATTGTTATGTTGCTGGTCGCTTGCTAATGGAGGACAGAGTAAGCATACTGTAATGCCTAATAGTAGCTGTTCATGCCTGACTGGCAAGGATTGAAACATCCATCACCTGTCTGACACGATTTTGTGATGCAGATGGACAAAAGTATGATGTGATTTTGATGAAATCAAGCTGCACTTTAAGCCTGCAGACTGCCTAAAGATGACTGAGTACCCTTCCCTGATCTGTTCTGCATGCAAATATGCTCTGTCTCGCTAACGTGTACTGGTTCCAGGGAACACCTCTTGCTCATTTATGTCCTGTCAGAAACTGCCACTATTTACCACTTCAGCAATACTCAGTGATCCTCTTATGTACCTTTGACAGATGGAAACTTACCCTAACTCATGTTCATTCAGTTCTTCACCTGTTGCATTTAGTGAATCCCTCCGCAGCCACATCTTCAATAGCTCTACTTCTATAAAAGCAAATTGCTTGACTTCGTAAAATCTTCCCTAATGTTATTGACTTCTTTCACTCAGTACTAAAATAATCAAATTCTGCCTTCAGACAGGCCACTGGCAATATATTTATTAAATTTTCAGATATGCTCATCACACTTGATGCTCACCCAGCATGAGAAGACTTCCTTTGAGTTTCATAAATTTGTCAGCCTCTTTGCATCCTTTCTCATGATACCCACAAAACACTTGACAGTGATCAGGCTACTGGTTTTAGAACCTAACTTCATCACTTTGCTGCATTCTCCCATTTGCCCGCTTTATTTGCTGTTTCCTAACTCCCTTTATATTATAAAGAGTTTGAGGCAGAGATATTTTTTTTGGTCTACTGCTTGCAAAGCAAATAGAGGCATGAAGCTCTGGTTCAAAACCAGCAGTAACATGCTGCTAAACATGTAACAACTGTTCAGAGAAGCACATGAGAAGATAGGCAGGTGTAAGGAAATGTCAAGGATTTTTCCTTCTTGACTTCTGTCTCTATTTGCCCAGTAAAAGAATAGCAGCATAAAACCACACTAATTTATTAAATTAGAGCTGTGATTTTGGTCGAGTTTGCAGAATAGGTTAAACAGTTTTAGCAGCTAAAATATCCTACTGGAAAAAAACAGGTTTAAAACTGATGACATTACACACTTCTCTCATGTAATTAATACTAAAGTATTATTATTTTAATAATTGTTAAAAAAATCTACAGACTGTGGATATCCTAGGAATCAAGTCTTAAATCATACCAATAAGAAGTTAGAGTACAATTGATTGCTTTTTTCCCACTCATGGCTAACTTGGAAAAATGTAGCTAATGAAACCAGCTCCCAGAGTTAACATGCCTCATGTGAAAACACTACACAAAAATCTAATTGCTTTTGCAAATTGAATTTCTGGATCAATTATGCTCCCTCTTGATACATTTTCCTTATGTTTTCAATCAAGTCTTTCGATGCATATTAAGCATTCATATATGATAGAAAAATCGTGATTCAACAAAATACAACTGGAATATCACTGGGACAGCACATCCTCTTGCTTTCTCTCCACTCAATGCCAAAATATTGGGTTTTATCAGTTAAATTCTAATGAGAATAGAGGATATGGGGAAAAATGTCTTAGTAATGTATCCTGTCAGAAGTCGAATATAAAAGAAACATAAAACTTGTCTAATCCACGCGATTATAATTATTCTGCACAAGTACTGTAGGGACGTCGCCTTTTCAGACTATGACATAATAACTACTATTTTCCACGAAGCGCCTTGTTGTCCTGCAAGACACACTTCAGCGAGCGGCTGGAAAAAGCCTGAAGCCGCAGGGCCGGCGGGGTCAGGTACCGACCGCGGGGGCGGACACGCTCCCACCCGCGCCGCAAGCCCCGCCGCCTGCCACTCGTGTCCGCACCGCGCCAGGCGGCCGCCGCCCGACTTTCCCCCCCGCTGGCTCCCGGCAGTTTCGGCGCAGCCCGGCGCGGGGGGCGGCGGAGGCGGCGGCGCCTGGCGGGACGGGCGCGGAGCGGCGCCCGTCCGGGCGTCGCGCCCGTCGGGAGGAGCGGGACGGTCGCCCCGCTGGCCCGCCCTTACCTCAGGTGCAGGTAGTGCACCAGCTTCGTCACCACAGTCACCATCTTCTCGGGTCACCTTCCCCGCCGCTGCCTCGGGGGCGGGAGGGACACACGACAGGAGGGCGACGCTCCCCGGGGGCTCCTCCCTCAGTGGCACTTTCGCTGCTGCTTCACCGCCCTCAGTCCCCTCGGGGCGGCAGCGGCTTCGCCTCTCAGCCGCTCACCTGCCCGCGGTCACCGCCGCCGCGGAGGCACCCCCGGCGCCCTGCCCCGCCACGGAGAGGCCCGCCCGGGCAGAGGGCGGGGCCGGCGCCCTCCCGCGGGGCCGCCCGACCTCGGCCCCCACGGCCGCCCGCTCCGCAGGGGCACCGAGCTGGGCGGCGGAGCGGCTGCTGGGTCCCTGCGGGGCCGGGGGCGGCTCGGCCGCGCTCCCGCCGCATCTTCGTGAGCGGAAGAGCGCGGGGCCTCCCGCCGGGAGCGGCTCCGCTTGGTGCCGTCGGGTCCCTCCCGGCCGCCCGTTTCCCTCCGCCCCGCTCAGCTCTGGCCAGCGGCGGGGCCACCATGACAGGGCCCGCGAAGGCTGGGATCGGGCCCTGCGGGGCCCGGCTTAGGCGGGGGTGCCCTGGGGCAGCCTTACCGACAGAGACCCAGGAGGGCCGGCGCGGTCTCTGCTCTCTTCTGAGAGGGACGCAGCTCCCCCCTGAGCGCTGGACACGGGTGCCAAGCGCCCCGGCCGGGGGTGGCAGGCAGGACCCCCGGGCACGCTGGGGTGTGTTAGCGCTTGGGGTAAGTGGTTGTGTGGGCCAGAGGCCCGGGAACCCCGCGCTGCATGGGACAGCGCAGGCCGGGAGGTGCGAGGGTGGAAGCGGCCCAAATGAGGAGGGAAACAGTCCCATCCCAGCGTAGGGCAATGGCTGGGACCTGCACGGTGCTCGTGTGCTCTTTCAAAGGCTGCTCAGTGGGGAAGAGTTCAATGAGGAGCAACGGGAACGATTGCAGGTCTGGGCAACCTGCCTCGCCATACGAAACTGTCGTCTTCACCCCATTCGGCTCAGCAGAGGACGGGGGAAGAAGAGGTGATTTGATTATGGTGTGTAAGCGCCTACGCAGGAGGATTTGTCGTAGCAGAGAGCTCTTTAATCTACCAAAGCCGTAAGAAGAACCAAAGGACTGAAGCAGAAGCTAGACAAATTCAAATTGGGAACAATGAAACACCTTTTGTGTTATCATAAGGGTATCGAAACACTGAAACATTTTATATAAAGCACTACTGGATCTTGGATCTCTTGAAATTTTAGCTCTACAATGGATGACTTCTACGTAGAAAACACAAATAAATAATCTCAACATCTGTTTGATTTGGGCTATGGAGAAAACTCTTTGGTCTTTGCTACTGTGGAGATCAGTCTAGACGATCACAGAGCAAATGTTCAGAACAGTAACTCAAGGTTTTCAGATCTATTAATATTAATTACTTAGTTTCTGGTGCACTCCAAATTCAGGATATCCCTTCACCCTTATTCTCCCCTTCTTGTGCATCCACCAGGCAGGAGTCTTGAAAAAGTAATATGCACAAAGTGTAATTCAAAGGCAATCATAACGCGCACATTAATTTGTATGAGGGAAGGTTGCAAATAAAAATGTATTCTGTAGTTTCTGACTCAGAATGCTTGATTTATACAATGACTTACTGTAATGAAGCATTTTGTTGCATTGGTAACATTCAAATTACTGAAACTTAGAAACAAAGAACAGTTACAGTACATGAAATGTTTCTAGTTCACCAGGAGGTATTTGGGGACTATGCATGGAAGTAAGTAGTGGCACTAAGATACAACTTAAATATCTGGTGTACATTAGAAGGTTGTTGTACCTGCAAGTTACTGTTCAGTCACTTTACCCTTTTGAAATAAATTGTCTACTGTAAATGTATTTCAGTTTTTTTCTGTGAAGACTTTGTTGAAAAGCTCCATTAACAGTAAGAATTTTGACTCCTTTGCAGGCTCTAATCCTTTCTGTCTGCACGTTTTTGACAGTATCAGACTTATGAGAAAAATGTGTTTAGTTATTGAAGATGTGTCAGAAATTAGAGATTCTGTAAACATACAGGAGTTGATGTAGATGGTTAAAATAGATTTCTTTTTTTTTTTGGTAGTGAATACTGCTGTGTTGAAAATTTTTTGCCTATTCTGCATATGGCTTCATATCCCATATACTCAAGCTTGTTGTTTTTATTAATGTCACTATTTTACTCTCTATAAATTCTTTCTATACTGTCTGTATTTCTCAGCTCATGTCAATTAGAGCTCCAAAATATGTGCCCTTCACTTACTTACTTGTTCTCATGCTCTGTTCTGCTGTCTCCATCAGTGGACCAGAGGTGATGTCTTACCTCTACCAGGTATAACATGACTGGTTTATTTTTTGTAGTTAGTGATCCCCCTTTTCATGTTTGTTCTTGAAACTTGTTATTTCTACTAGCATTCCTTAACTAATCTTTACTTGCTAATTCTATGCTTGTATTTATTCATATAACAAATTTGTTTGCAAAAAGATTAAAAAACATGAGGTAGCTGTAATCTAACATGAAACAAAAAATCTGAAATATCTGTTTTACAGTTTCTAAATGGACCTATGAAAATATTTAAAATAAAACATATACTTTAGGAATTTTTTTTTGACATTGCTTGGTTTTATTATGCTGTTTGACATCATGTTCTGGTGTAGCCAACAGGATAACGTGTTTTGATTATATTTTGTCAATAAATTTCAACGAAAATAATATTTTTCCTTGAAACTTTTAGATTTTGTGTGATCAGCATTTTCCAGCATAAAGATACCCATTGGAAAGTTTGAAGTCATTCCAGGGATCGAAAATTTAGCCCACTATTTTCACCATGATCAGGATGAAAGCAAAGCTTTTCAGGCTAAGGTATTTGGTCACACATAGTGGACAAGTGAGGCATAAGCTGTTGGAAAGGGGAAATTAATTCCTAATCCTATTAGTTAATAGATGGCTTGTTCCCAGCTGTATCTTCACATGTTCTTTTTACAGTGTCTAACAGATTTAATACAATTCTGGTTTTTTCACATTCTTACATTTTCAGCTTGCAGTCCTTATTGGGATGTATATGTATCGGCAAACCTCAGCATATCAGAAAAGTCAGAGTAGCGAGGTTGAAATAGAAGACGACCAGTGTAATAGGTGTGATTATAGGTAAAGAGCTACCGCCTTTTGAAGTCAGAGCTTTGCCTGCCAAGGAAATCCTTGAAAAAGGATTCGAATAAGCTCTGTGGAGTGAAGAGATACAGTCTGTATAAATATGGTCTCCATCAAAATGCACTTTGAGTATTGTCAGAAGAGTTCACTGACTCTAAAATGAACCAGGTGATTACGATGAAGTGCCAGGAGAATATAGGAGCTCTCAGATGTCTTGAGCATATCATGTTTTAATGCATAAAAGCAGCCAGTTCCACCTAGAGAATTAAGTGTTCATAATTTAGCACAATCTGTAGGCAGAATGCCAGAGAAGAGGCAAAAGAATATTCTGGTGACAAAACCAAGTTGCATTTGGTAGCCTGAGACAATTTGCATTTGTGAGGAAGGTGTTCTATAGCAGCAGTTGCCATTATGAGCCTTCGAATTTATGTGAAACTTAGTTTTGGTAATTTTGAAATGTACTTTTTTTTTAATGGAGAAAGCAGGTTTGAGAATAGAAACGCACCACAAACTACAAACATCAGCAAGGTTCTCACTGCAGCCTCAGAAAGAGCTGTTGTGATTGCAATAAAATCATAAATGCATGGTATTTGTACTGCTGGTGTAATCTAGTAATCTAGCAGGTATAGAATCTAATAAAACCAGCAAAAGTTAAATGTCAGTTTTTTAATCTCTTAATCAGTTGGTCTGTATCATGGACGAATAGTTATGCATATTTAATCATAAACAATACTTACATGTGGTTTATAATTTGCTTTCCTTAACTAAACTATAATATATTTCAAAGTTAAAAATGAAATTATGTACATGCCTTCTTAAAATTCCCATGAACTATCCATGAAATAATTTTTCCTATAGTATTTTTGTACACACTATGCTGGTTTGAAATTCATTCGTCTGCATTAGGTGGTTGTCAGGTGTTATTTTTGCCTTACTTGCCTCGAAAGGCAACGTGAATCAGTATGAAAAGGATACTCAAGCACTTAGCCATACCATTAATTTTCATGGAAAAAGGCACTTTGCGGAGGAAAAAAAAAAAAGGCACAGCTTCAAGGTAACAGCAAGACATCAATTTTCTGCATTTGAAATTAACATAATGTTTTACATAATGATCCTCTCCGATGATCATTAAAATAACATAGTTACCTCGGCAACTGGAACAGTCTGCAAATGTTATCTAGTGATACATAACACATTCTAAAAATACATACAACAAATACGGTATGAAACATTATAATTTGGGAAAAAATATTTTTTTCAGTAACAATACCTTCTGGTCTAAGCAGATTTTTGTGAGAAAATTTCATTTTAATGCAACTTTGTTTTTAATCAAAACTGATTTTAGACCCTGAAGACCTGATGTTCTTTCATTTCCTGACAATGGAAAACAGTAATTGCTTTTCAATTACAACTTGCATTTTTCTTTAAATGTTTCAATGGCAAATGTTCTGGTAATAAAATTTATCTCTAAAGCAAGGGTTGCGTGCTTTAAAAGCTGCTGGAAAATATGGCACAGTGAATAACTGACAGATGAATATGTTCCAGAGAGTTTACTGCTTTAGATCCGAATGTGTCTACCGTCATTGTAGCCCTTTTGTTCTCTTCTTGTCGGTACCCTTGTGAGTCCGACCTGAACAACTGAGATCTCATGGGACTGAAATGAAGAGGCATTGACACTCTTCACCTTTTTTATTTTTCAAGCCAAACACAATTAACTGTGTTCATAGATGTTTTTTGCTGTCTTAAAATGAATTTATGTGTAGAAATGATGTACTGAAAAATTTTGCAAGGACTTGGTTAGCAGAACATCTCCTATTAGAATGGAAAATTGCTCCCAGCTAGGTAATGGTTCATATCCAACAAGTTCTCTTTCATTCTTCCTGGGTACTGAAGCAGCTACATTCTTGAAACACCCTCTTCCCTCCACCTTTGCCACTTGCTGCCTGCCCTTCTCTCTCCTGGAACTGTGCTAAGGAATATTCCCCACTTTTGTAGGATTCGCTATAATTTTCCAGTGAAGTAGCATTAAAACAATTCATTAGAATTCAGCTTAATTTAAAGTGCTAAATTCAAATGTGTGTACATATGATTTACTGTTGAATTTGCCCATGTAATTTGACTAATATCTACCATTTTTTGGCAGTTAATGCTGTATCAGATATGAAAGATTCTGATCTTTTTTGTCGTTTTTGAAGATACATCTTCGTGTGAACTCTCACCAAAGCTTATGAAGTGCTTTTTCAGTGTATTTTGAAAGCTATTGATGTAATTTCAGTGCAAAGGTGTTTGAAGACTACTAGGAAATTGATAACTCTCAATGTATTTGAGCATTTCACCATCACCCATGTGTTATTTAAACACTTATACTTTTGCTGCTGAAAATATGGTGACGGATTGCTCTGAGAGAGTGTCTGGGTACATATAAGTGGTCCTTTGATAGAGTATTGCTCCAATAGAGATAATGGGATCTTTGCTGTTGGAAGCAGGAGTGGACCTTTTGTTTACAAATCACTTTGCAAATTCACAGCAAATAATCTTATATTAGGATTTATTTTCATTGGAAAATACAGAACAGTAGTGGCCAGGCTGTGACTATCTTTGATTTAGGACAATGACAGCAGGAGACTGAAAGTACCTTTACATATTTCTTACAGGCTCCAGTTTCAACCACCATCCTTGTATTTGATTGCAACTGTTTTCTAGGGGTAGGCAACCTTAAAACATTGGAGCCAAGGCCTTTCCTCAGATTTTGTTTGTCCATAGCTGCTATTGTAGAGTCACTGCCCATATCCCCAGTCCAAGCTAATGCCATGCTACAACTGCATGTCAGGATGACATCCAAGCACACATCTTTCACTTGCCTTGCCTTGCCTTGCCTTGCCTTGCCTTGCCTTGCCTTGCCTTCCTTTCCCTTCCCTTCCCTTCCCTTCCCTTCTTATTTGCAGAGGAAACCTGAGAGTGTGAACTGGGAGACCACTGCAAAGTATTCTTTTGGTCGCCTAAACTGGAGAATGGGTGGAGGGGGATGTAAGCCCATCACGGACCATGCCTGCCCTACAACACAGGCATAATTATCCTGGTGTGTCCGAAGAGAGATTCACTGCTCTAAAAGGATTCATATCATTCTCCCTGAGCAAAGGGAAGCTTGAGACATGGGTCTACATCTTCAAATCATAGCCTTGCACTAATAGGTTTGAAGCCAATAATAAAAGGTATTAATTACATCATCAAATTCTATAACCATTCCTAAGACCTTTATCCTCTCTGACATCTAATGAGAGAGTGCATGCTGTCTGGGGCTGTGATTAGCTCACAAAAAAAGGAGAGATTAGAGTATTAGCCATTACTGAGCAGATGGATCATTAGACAGGATCTTAAACCAAGAAATAAATATTCTCAGTAAGTCACATTTGGAAAATAAAAAAACAGATTTAAATAAAGTTTTAAATACCTATGGAGATTAACAAGAATCTAACTTTATGGTGTGACAACATACATACCAGATGATGGAATGAAGTGTATGTAAGGCTTTCATATATTTTCTCTGTTTAACAAACCTCACTCAGTCATGACGAGTATTTCTAGTCAAGAGACTGTGGGCCACAGGAATCCTGTGCATGAACATTCGATGTAGGAGACTGCAGTCAGGTGACTCATCTACCCATTGCTTGTGATCTAGTATTATTCACACTGTGTTCTCTATGTTTACTGGTGCAGCAGTTGTTGGTATTTTTAGGAATACAGAAATAATGAGTACTGTAGCATTTTAGTTTGCTTGCTTTTTAAAGTTGGAATACAAAAGAGATGGGAACGTTGATCAAGCAATTTACAGAGGTGGAAAAATGACAAGCTTAGTTTCATAACCAACTCTTTACTTCACTAGAAAATCATAAGTATTTAAACCTATATTTTTACAAAAATGCCGTCTAAAAATCACTATGTTATCTGTACTCCATAGTTTGATATTTAGCTCTTTTTACATGTTTGAGTTCATTTGTTGGTCCCAGAACAACTTTTTGAATTGATTTACACTTTAACATTAAATTGAAGGCTGTGCTATTAGCCTAGGAATATATGCTTAGAGTCTCAAAAAACGCACCCTGTGTTTCACTCATGTTCTTTGTTAAGAGTAAGATGCTTCACCATTTGGAACAAGAATGAATGCAGAGATATTTACAGATAGGGCTGTGTTGAGAAGGACTCAAATCTGCCTCAGTAGGTGGTTGGATATGATGAAAAGGAGTTTCTTGCCTCTGAAGAAAATTCTTAAAATGACTCTAAGTATGGTATTATTAAGGTATGTCATTTGTGTACTGCTTGCAGTTTCTAACCTTCTTCCTTGCAAACTCTGCCTGGAAGTGGATGAAGTCTCCACCTGCTTGTGATGTTTTCTAGACTGTCTTCACCTCTGCTGATACTTGTGCAAACTCATGACTGCTAAACTGTATCACAAAGGGTTAAATAACTTAATGCCAAGCCCACACCAACTAAATTGAACAATATTCCCGTGCCTGGCTGAGTCAGAGAGCAAAGAATTCTGAAAATCTTGGGGCAGGAGCATCAGGCATAATATCACAGATCATAGTCATAACTATGGATGTGGACACTCCTTTTCCTAGAGTCACGTACACATCAGCACAAAAACAGAATCTGTCATACAAGTGGCATAAAAGTCTCATGTTGTTAAACTCCAGTGCTGCAAGTTCAGTCTGCAGATTTTTCATTCTTTCTCTGTTCTTGTCCATTTCTGTCATATTGTTTCTTGATTTCATTGTGCCCTTTTTTCAAATTCATGCCCCTGTTGCTGTTTTCACAGAATCACGGAATGTTAGGGATTGGAAGGGACCTCGAAAGATCATCTGGTCCAATCCCCCTGGCTTCGTTCTGCTTTCTGTTGCGGTCTTTTCTTGTAGTTTATGGCAGGTCTGTTGTGAAACATATACAATGCCCTCTTTGCCTCTAGCAGCTCCTGCTTCCCACCTTTGTCTTGACCATTATCAATTAGTCACATGCAAATTGATCAACTAGATCACTTTATTATTGTTTCAGAAACAGCCAGGTTTGTCGTATTCAAAATTACCTTTTTGGTGTATCAGACATAAATCACCCAGTATTAGCTATTATCTTTGAAGGCTTCTCGTCACGTAATGCCCACACAGATATAACTCATATTGCTTATATGATGAATATTTTTTTGTAAAATATGAACTTTGTCTACATTTTGAATATTATGTGTAATATTTATCATTGGTACTACACATAAAAGTGATGGAAAAGATGAAACACATAACATTGAAATTGTCTCACCATTCCATATTTGAAAGTAATGCAAAAGCTAATGATGCTTTAATAGCTGGGCTAAGGCTTTTAATCCTCAATAGAGTTATTGTTGTGATTGTTTTTCTAGCACTGGCCTAGTCGTACATGCTTTGGAGAAATCCTGGGACTAAAGCACTCTTCATATTAGTCTGAAGGGATCTCCTGCTGGTGATTTAAGATTTTAAATAGAAAACAAAAGTTGAAAATGTCAAGACTGGGCAACACAGCTACTACAAGCTGCAGCTGGGCTGACACACATAGAGGAAAATCCTGCCAGGTTAAAAATAGAAACTTGTTCCACCCATGGATTAACTTTTTATCTGATCCACTTATGTTCTGCCACATGGCACACTACCCACACACACAGACTGTGTGAGGATGAGGACAGAGGTATGAATTTACATTAGACAATACTTCCTTCCCATTCATTTTTATAGTTCTGAACTGAAATGAATCTGGAAGAAATTTGCAAACGTTTTTTGAACACATAATACCAGTCAGGTATCTGCACACTAAGGTTTATGAAGATAGAAATTAATCAAACTAAAACTGGTCCATGGCTCAGACCAGTGATCACTGTGGGTCAGTTCATTCACTCTCCAGAATTCTCTCTGCTGACTTCAGTTCACAGCGTATTATGCAGAACAACTTGTAAAGTGTATGTCTATTCAGTGCTACGGGTTTACATACCTGGTTTGTCGCTAAAATGGCTCACATATCTGTAATTCATGAGACACAAGCTTTCTTTTGCAATTCTTTTGAAACATGCTTCTCACCATGTATATATTGTCAGTATTGAAACTTAATTGAAGATTTTAAAACTTGCAACAAATTTTGAGATGTTCGATTAGATCAACAGGGGACAAATTCTTCAGAGGCATTATCTGTTGCGTAAGGTTGAGGCAAATGAAACATTTAGCACTCCTGTCCAAACAACAATCTAGTCTTGCTCTTCCAAGCAAACTGCAGTTAAAATCCAATCACTGGTATTGTATTTAAGATAAAGTTGCCTTCCAGCAATTTTCCTGTTACAGTTTTATTATGGTTAGAGAGATAAAGAGTTACTTGAAGCTGCTACTGTGATTTGTCTGTTGTTTTTTCATTACCATTGCCCACAGACTCACACTTTGGCATTGGCCACATGCAGCTCGGGCAGAGAGAAAGCGATAACTAAAATGTGGCTGTCGGTAGCATTTGCCTTTCCTTGTTCCAGTGCAGCGTGGCCACGAGTGGATCATTAGAAAATGACAGAATAGCCTGAAGCTATTGTAGAAAGCATTTGTCTGTAGCACCCTGGAGGCAAGGGGGTCAACCAAACATTGGGGACTGTAAGTCTGCCTCCTGTTGTCTTGGTCAGCTTCTAGGTGAGAGCTTGAAGATGAAAAGCTACGTGCTGTTGAGGGGTTCTTCTTTGCCAGGGGTTTGCCAGTAAAGACTGTGTTAAAACTACAGTGATCTATACCAGATAGGGTGACTTTTTTTTTTGCAGCGCTTGTGGGACATCAGACTCCAGCCTAAATTAGTCAACATTTCTTAAAATACAATAGACAACAAGCACCTTGAAAACACTAAATTCATGTCTGTTTTTTCCTTGTAGGATTTTGCAAAAGTCTTGGATCATTGTTCTTACCCTCCTTATGGTTTATTTGTTTTTTTAAAGAGAGACAGTTTATCTAATTATTTGCTTAATGGAAAATGTACATACAAAAGCCAGAAGTGATTACATACAACAGCTGAAAGTCATGACATTGACACTTGCAAACAAATGTAAGATACAAGAGGTGTGGTAAGTTAAATATTAGCCTTTCAATTAGACAGTTGCTAACTTCATTTTAATTATGTTGTTAATGTAACCATATAATTCATGTGAATACAAAGGCAAGTTCTAATCTGGCTTTTCAAAAATCATCTAGAATCGGGTAAATGAAGTTGTCTTTGAACAAGCAGTATGCCAAAATCTGTCCTCCACAAATCATTGAAATTACTCCAGATCCTGAAAGAAAATATATGACTGTTTTACATTAATTTTTATAGTGGAATACGAATGTTATGATAAAACTTTAAACTGATATTCTTTTTATCTCCAATTTTTTAAAAATGGCCTGTCTACTTAAAGGTTTTGCCCAAGGCTTTAAGCACCTACAAAGACATCAACCCCAGCAGCTGCTGATACAAAACCAGTTGCAGGACAGGGAATTTATTTGCCTGTCCCCATCATTTAGGAATTTACTGCAGCTGTCAATCCTTGTTATCCATCATATAAGAAGGAAGAACAGAAATCAGTCCTTTTCCCTTAACTGTTTTTCAAGGTGATATATTTTAGTACAAAGCTTTGCTTTTAATTTTACAGAAAATTAAACATTCAGAAATGTATGTTTGTCATTCACTCCAAGGAAATGTGATGACTGGGATTTATCTCATCTACCATAAGTACCTGTGCACAGTGTTTATAAAAATTGTCTCTGAAGGTGCCTGTTTCTTTTCATTGATTACCAAGGGTACTAAGAAAGACTAGTTTGGACAACTGTCTTTTTGATACCCAAATTGAGATAGTTTGATTAGTCAGGATTTAATCATGATTTATTTCAAGAACATGAGGGTGTCTGCTGTTTGTTAGCAAGATTAGCATAAGCTGAATACATTCTAGTCTTAAAATAGAAGACTTTTTTTAAGGCAAGGCAAATGTTAGCCCAGTGTTACTTGTCTGTGTCATTAAAAGTACAAATGAAAACATATATTTCTTCTTTAATTGTTGACAGTTCTCAAATTCGTGAGTAGACAGACATTTAAAAGAAACAATTCATGCTGTAAATACAAATTGTCTACACAGAGTATAACATTTTAAACATTAAAAAATGTAATTATACCTAATGCCAGCCACCAGTGTAGCATCAGGGGGAATTCAGACATAACTGCAAGGAGAACAAAAAGTTAAATGTAAATATTTAAACAACAAGGAGGGGGACTTGCCAGCATTACATTATGTTATCAAAGGTCTGCTTAGTTATGTTTCATAAATTATGTAGTTTATTGACATTGCAAATGCATATTTAGGTCCTGGTCATTCAGATACTTGGCCGTACCATTAAGCTTAGCCTGGTAAGCGATCTCACTGGAAGGCAAGTCTTAAAGCTAGTAAGTGTGTGCTAAACGGAGCTCTTAGAGTCTCTGTGGAAGAAATGCCTTTTTCATTACTTACCTGTACACAGTTTAGCAGAACAGAGACACAGATCCCCTGGTAGACTGCCTACATATTGCTGCCATCCAAATAAATTAAGCTGCCTGACGTTTTCAGTGTAATAGGTGATGCAGCGCATGAAGGGCTGGATCTGCACGCTGCAGGTTGGCACTGTCGTACGGCATCTTCTCTCTCGTGTCAGGCACGTGCCCTTGCCTCGTGCAAGCTGACCCACATCCCCACTGCATGATCAACTGCAAGGACATTAGATGACCCAACGTTGCCCCTCCAAAAAAAAAGCTGACAGGGCTGTAGAGGTAGTGGAGTGAGCTGGGAGGCACACTGCGTATGCTGGCAGCTCAGAGTCAGCCAGCAGAGCTTTGGTTGACCATCTGAACTAAACAATAACAAATCTGGGGTTGTTTAGACATCAAAATGCATCATCTAATACAATGATAGAAGGTCCCATCCTGTGTAAACTACATACAAAGCAGGTTTTCTTGTAATTTTTATAAATTCCTTGATTTAAATACAAATGTTATTCATAAGGAATAACAGTAGTTTAAATTCCAGGAAATCGAAGTCAGTAGTTGAGAAATTATGCTTAATTTTTTAAGATGAAGCCTCTGTTGGTCTCTGTCTTAACTTGTCATGGGAACTGGAGAATGCCCATCTGTGCTAAAAGACAAATGGACAAAGCATTGGAAAATGGAAAATGAATTGTTACATACTAGGGAAGGGGTCCTAATTTGTCAGTGATATTTTTTCCTATTTCTAAATTCTAGAATAAAAATACTAAGCTCATTGTTAAAGGAGAAAACAGTTCCCAAATGGGCTGTGGCAAGGATGTGGTTAGGATATGTTTTCTAATCAGCCATAGAAGCATTCTGCTAAATAGCATGAGAAGAGGTAGCAGGTTAACAGAGATTGGCAAAAAGTGATGATGGGTCTCATTTACAGCAGCCCGTTCTTTTCCTTTTCTTTCCTTTGAGGGAAAGAGTTTCAGGAAACAAAGGATGCTTCAATGGTAAAATTCTTCACTTTCCTCAATAACGTTTAGTTCAATAGATCTAACTTAAAGACTTTGAATGGGCTTTGCTGAAGCAAGCCTCAGTTTTACTCTGAACTAGAGCTGAAATGTTAATGAGTAGATCTTAAAGAGTCAGGACATAGACAACTATTAATTTCTGGATTTAGAGAAAAACACATCTCCCAGATGCAGAAATTGTATCTAGGCTGTATCTGTTTGATATGAACTGTTAGAACATGAACTAAAGCTCTCAAATTTTTATAAGAAAACTGTATTTTAGTATTCTGCAACAAAACCAGAACTGAGTTTTAAATGGCAGGATTTAAATACATGCATGAGTCAAATGGATGGAAAATAGAGAGCAATATATTTAGCTTTAAGGAAAATGAGTAAGTCCAGTAATACAGTAGAGGAATTATATTTGATTGGTCCTTCAATTTGTTATACTATGCATATATTTAGCAGTAAACCTACTTACCGACTGAAGTTATGATGATATGAACAATAGTAACTGTTACAGCGTAATCCCAAACCCATTCTTCCACAACCAGGGCAAACAGCAGACCACAAATGAAGAAAGTTATTTCCAATGATATCACAAGAACTGTAAATGAAAATAGGATATTTACACCGAACACAGTTTTGAAAAGCTTTTTCTCATATTCAAAATAGTAGCAATAGGAAGTTAAAGTGTCTGAGATAGTTACAGAATTTTTTTTACAAGATTAAATAGTACCCAGATGTTTTCATTATAAAGTTTATTTCTAATTTTGCCACTTGATATCTGTATGGGCTGTATCTTGATTTCCCTATAGACTTTAAAATGCTATATATTTTATGTAAAAACGTGAGGATTAACAAGATTATGACCAGTGACAGGACTGTGACCAGTTTATACAGCCTAGAGGAGAAATGGCATGGAAATTTTATTTAGGGACCATCCACACTCTTTGCATACAGCCTCAAATAGATTTGGCTCATACTGACATAGATCAAATTTTTCTCATCCAAAACAGTATTGTGTGGTTAAGGGGTTATGTTTGGTAAGAAACTTCATAGCTTTCTCCCCATTGACCTCATTGCATCAAATATGTATAGATAATATATACCAGAACATATATACATATGTATATCAGAAGAATTTAAAGACAAGAGATGCAAGGGGAGATCGAACAGAGAACCCACAAGGTGAGCAGAGGCTACCCATCTGTGTGGGTCTTGGGGTAGGTGCGACCAAGAGCTGGACTTTTTTCTGTGCTGATACAAGGCTGGCACAGCCACCGTGCGCTCGCTGTGCCCGACATTCGGCAGCTATAATAGCACTGTCTTGTGTTAAACCACGAATGGGGATTATCAGCAAAGTGATTATAAAAAGTTTACAGATTATATTTCGTGGTATCCCTCTAAATTATGCCAATTGTTTTATAGTTTATAAAGTACGCTTAGTGTAGACAGTTGCTCTGTAAACTTTTTTACAAAACGGGGCCAGTAATGATACTTCAGTTTTGAGCTGATTTCCATTTTTGTTTTGATGTTATCTTTTAAAGACATATTTCTGTTTTTAACAGGCATGAGTGAGACTCTTGAGTAAACTAATTCTCATTGGCAACATAATTCAGAGACTTTTGTTCTGTCTCTGTGCCCATAGACTTTAAACAGAATCTGTTATGTTTTGCTATTCCATTTTATTTCATGAAGTGGATAGAAAGGAGGGTGGAATACTCACCAGTTGCTTGACATAGTTGCTATCTTTGGCATATAAACATGCTACATCAAACTAGTTGATACATTTTTTTGAAAAAATCATATTGAAATACAGTAATTAAATTAGGACTCTGAAAAGTAATTCTAATGGAATATGATTTAATTTTCCACTGCTACAACTGAAATGTTCTTTTTAAATACGAAATAAGTATTTGACACTGTACAAATATCCATGCGTTTTTATTACTCTTTTTAGCCTGATGAACTAACTGACTTTTGAGCTTTACTTTACTGACAAATGATGTGGTTTGCCTTTGTAAAATAGATTACATATCTGGTAAAATTTTGTGTATGCATGTAATTTTTTAGGAATGACAGTTTACAAAAAAGAATATATTTTGAGAGCTTCAGACAAAAACGCAGAAATTTTTATTAGGATATATAAAGATATGTTTAGGGATTGAGCTACAATCAAAAATTGACATTTTAACGCCCACTGTATTCTCCACATTACCAAAGCAAAATTTCCATTAGTTGAATGTGACTCGTTATTCAGATCTGGATCAAATGATTCACAAGAAATTTGCTGCAGTATGAAAATTAAATGTAACAATTTTGTGCAGGAACTTTACAGAGAATAGAGTATTGTTCTGCAATGAAAAAGAAGCATCCTGGCAAAGCAGCATGCAAGGTCACAAGAACAACTCAAGGAAAAACCTAACAATCACTTGCATGATAAGTAGCAATACAAAAATGAGAAGTGAAGAGGAGACGAATAGGCATTTAAATGCAGTGTAGCTAAAATACAGAAATTATTAGTATTACTAAACCAGCTTTAAAATACTGTCCATGAGGAAGATAAATGTACATCCAGATACAATCTATTTTCTTGGCTGGGAAAAAAAAAAAAAAAAAGCGAAACAAACTTCAGTTACCTAAATAATATGGGTTAATCCATGAGGGATTTGTCTTAAAATCAAAAGGTGCCAAACCATCCAACATTTTAATCCTGTGGAAAGAGAAAGTATAAATGTAACCAGAACTCTTTCATAAAGATTTAGTGATTGTATGACACATTACTAGTGCTTTTAGATACAATTTCATATGGAATATTCTGGGCTTTTATAAGCTCTCTACATTCCATTGCATGTTGTGGTCTTGCCCTTGCACACATTGTCCATGATCTCCACTTTTATTTAAGACATAACTGGCACAATAAATGCTAATCAACTTCCTAGGAGAATATAATGTGTCTTTTTTATCGACTATAAAATCTTTCTTTTCCTTTTTTAATGTCATTTTTGCTCTTACATTCATTTATTTACATGGTGCAAGTGCAAGGAAATAGATTAGAACCAATATTTTATCTAGTTTTGGGTCTCCATTTGCCAATTGGTGCGCTTGAACAAAGGTTAAGGTACAACAACAATTCAACGGAATTTGAAAAATGTGTTCACGGGATAACTGGGACTGGATGCCTCCAGTCTGGATGCCTCCGCTACAGGGTCATAGCTCTACTCATTGTATCCAGTTGTAGTATGCCATCATATTAGACTAAAGACAAGGAAATCTTACTTGAATACTGCAAAGCACACAGATAGGACCACATAGTACACAGTGTAGAAAACTGCCATGCATATCAACAGGTTCACCAGAACAACCTGCAAAATGAAAAAAGACAGTAAAACCTAATGTCATGTTTACATTAAGTACATGATTGTAAGAAAGTAATTCCAGATGTGAAGAAAAAAATAGAAAACTAAATATGTACACAGAATTTTTGCTGTTGCAAATTACACAGGAGTTGTTAAAGACTCTTTGGTACATTTCAGCCCCTATATATGGTTATAATGCATGGTTCTTTGTTTTTATCATATATTATTGTATACTTATTTAATTTATAAGTGTATAGAGAATGAGAAGCACATTTCTTGACAGTTATTACACAGGAGACCTTGAGAGTTTAAGATCGTCCAGATGCTCAATTAGTTTTTAACCTAGTTTTAGCTTAGTTTTTAACTTAAAAGAAGTGCCATCCTTGCATGTTGAAACTGTACACAAATACAATGTAGAAAATTGTAAAGCAGTAACTGTTAAATTTCTCAGCCTCCAGAAAATGTCACCCTACTGCTTACTTCCAAAGGTAAGGGTGTAGACAACTTCAATGAGTAATGAGGCATATCCATTAAATATTTTTCAAAATTCAATAAATTCCAACTCCAAGATGAAAAAATACACCTAAAGATATGAGTTTCATAAATCAACCACTACCTTATGATTGAATACTGTGTCTTTAAGAAAAGAGCAATGCTATATACAAAATTATACAAAGAATGTATGTTTCCTAAGATACCTTGGTATAGTTGTTTCTTTCATTCCATTTCAGTGTCTTCATTTCTAAACTGAAGTTTCAGAAGCAATGTAGCCAGAGAAAAACCTGTTAGCTTTCCTCTAACAAAGTTCACAAAATACCTTGAGATCGTTTCAAGTAAACATATCTCTGAACACACATCTCTGATCTTCTCAGTTGGCTTCCTGAATTATGCAGACCATAGGATTTGTATTAATTCCTACAGATATAATCGAAAACTATGTTTTGGTGGTTAGTATGTTTTGGTAATAATAAAAGTCTTACTAATGCTCTGCACTTTAATTTCTGTTTTTCTGTGGTGATATAATGACATTCCAGATGTTTATTTGGGCTTTTATTTTTTTAAAGGGAAATGTGGGACATCAGAACTAGACTTCTCTGTGCATCAAACTTGAGCAAGTGCTTTGGCAAAATTGTGTGCTTGCTTAAGAACACAAAACTGAAGATGTTTACTAAAGTTGGTAGAGTGCTCAGTAAAATCGGTTTTTCTTTTCTATAGGAAAAGGAGCCCTTACTCAAGGAGGCAGTGACTCTGAGAAGGGCCGTAGATGAACATTAGCTCATACTAGTTCATTTTTATGAGCTTCTCTTGCAACATTGTGACATAAAACAAGCCCTTATGGCTTTGGGTTTTAAGGCAGGAGAATATGAATAGAAATAAGGAAGAAGTGTTACCTCTGACCACAACACTGGGAAGACACAGTGGCATCCAATTTGGCACCAGCAATTTTAAAAGTAAGCTAAGAAATTAAGAAGGTGCAAAGAAGAGCCACAAAAGGTAACTGATGGCTAGAAATGTTGGGTGTTTGGGTTTCCTTTTCTTTTCTTTTTTTTTTTTCATTAGGACTACAGCCCTCAAGAGGTCAATCTGTTTAGCTCTGAGGGCTGATTTGATTATGATGGATAAGTACCTTCACAGGCAGAAAATACCAGGTACTTAAGGGCTCTTTAATCTATCAGAAAAGCCCAAAGAAGTAAACAGCTGCAAGTTAAAGCCAGACAAATTTGAAAGATGCATGAAGGATATTTTTAACTCTACAGGCAATTAACCAATGGAACAAACTGCCTTTGGAAATAACACATCCTTCAAAGCAAAACCAGATGCCTCTCTCGAGGAAGCTTTACTCAAACATCTCTAGTGTTCACTTCTGGCCTTAGTTCTTTGAATGCTTGTGTGGTAAATAATATATTTATGGAACCATCCAACATGGACACAAGTGTGGATACTGTGGATTTAGCAAACTACTTATTTTTACATTGCTAAATATTGTAAAGTGCTAAATATTGAATAGTGCATCTATCTCCCACGAGGAAAGAGATCAAGGAGCTTTAGTTTCGAATGCAATAGGAGAGAAATCCATCATGCCTGTGCAAACCGATATTTGTCAATAAGTAAATGTCCAGGACAGTCTTAGGCTTTTCTTTTTTCCCTGCATCAAAACAAAGCCAAGCAAAAACTGAGAACAATTAATCTCTCTTCAGCCAGTTTGGTCTGAGAGCTAAATACAGCTCTCCCATTTCCACTCTCTTCAGTGTTATTCTAAATGAAAATGGGACAAATAACCCATTTGATCCCTTATTTTCCATGGTGTACACCACAGTTACTGTAATGTCATGTGCAAGTCTGGCAGCCATGCTACCTCCTACACCCCTCGAAGTACATCTAAGCATTGGAATTTTAATCTTTGGCACATATTTGGTGGGAATCATTTTCATCCCACTGCTCTGAGCAGATGCACATTTCCTGTAATTCTCCTTTATCTGCTGCCCCTCCTCTATGCATGGCCTCCTTGATGCTTTATCTGCTGTAGATATAGATTTGTACTGTAATAAAAGTGGTGAGGCAGGACTGAAGTCAAAATCACAGAGCTGAAGGATGGCTGTGAGCCAATGACCTGTTGCTCTCTAATTGGGTGAATTCCTAGTCTCTCTTGAAGTGACAAACTTTCATTGGCGTCAAAGGCCCAGGATTTTTCTCATTGCACCCAGAATATTCTTAATCCCTGTCTTAGGGATGTAGTGATGTATTAGGTGCAGCATGCTTTGTTCAGTGAAGAAATGCATGTAACATGAAAATGAAAACTCTTCAAAAAATGTCCAGTTGTATCACATTCTACTTCATTATTTTTATTTGACCTTTCCACTGAAATCTGAATGTATTTTTAAAAATTTCAGAATTCTTTTTATTTTCAAACTATTTTTTTACTTTCTAAATCTTGAGGTATTTCAAAGCAAAAAAACCCCACAAGTTAAAAACTCCAGGGTAATTTATTATATGTCAAAACAACTTAAACAATCTTAGGAAATCACTGGTGTCATCAAATATAGGATTTTATTAGATACTTTCAAGAATTATAAATGGAACTACATCACATATTTTGAAATTATTTTTATAATATGTACTTTGCAGTACTTACTACCAGCACTATAGTATAAAGTGTCCTTTAAATTTTGCTTTTTAGGAAGAGAACATTGAAGAGCACTCTGTAAGAATGAAAGAAATAGCTCCTTCAAGCCCCGCAATAGCTAATTCTCTAAATACTATCCACTGACACACAACACTAAACAAACTCAATTCCCTTTACCTTGGTTTCAGCAGTTTTGACCTTGAGAGCCATGGACACATGATGAGTGAAAGGAAATGCTGTTGCTATATTCCGGACGCCAACATCAGCAGGAAGCAGCAGCTGGTTTTCACCCAAAAAAGCATTCCTATAGGTAAGTATAAGACAGAGTGAGGCAAGCTGATTGGATTAAACTGAATTGAGACAGAAGCCATCTGTGAGTGAACTGTAAGCCGCTGAAGAGCAGAGAGAAATCCTACCAGCTCGTTTAATGTTCGTACTTTCGTAGCTGCAATCAGCCAAAGCATATCTATACTATAACTTGGGTATTTAGAGACATTATTAATAATACTTTCTACCTTCTATTTGCTTTTTTCAGCTTTCATTTGATCACAGTTCCTAGGGGTTATTATACCTTCCCACTTTTAATTAGTTTTAAAATTTCTAAGGTTAACTCTATTGACTACAGACGTGGAGTAATACGTTCTTCACAAAGCTCTTTGCTAACATTTTTCTTTTGACTATCACTTTATTACACCAAGTATAACTCACATTAAATTAGGTATAATTAGGTTAAGAAATGCCAGACTTATGTTATGACTAGTCTCCTTTTCCTGAACCATATTTTGTTCCTTTGGCAGAATGAAATTTATTGTGCTTTAGAGCAGATCCAACTTCTACTGAGCAGCTCCTTAATGGAATCAGATTTGGCTTTTTACAGACACATCATGATTCAATATGCTGTGTTATTTGAGAAAAGGAGATCATACAAGAGAATACTTCTGAAATTGATTGAAGATGAACTTTTTTTCTTTTTTGCTATCACTAACGTAATATGTGCAAGTTTCATTAGGTTTTTTATGTCTTTTTAATCATACGAAATAAATGTTTTCTGGGTTAAAATATAGTCCGCACTCAGCAAACAAGAGCTTTTGCTCATGGATTCGATAGCTCCAGATTGTGAATACTTTCCAGGAAATTACTGGTAGTATTATGTGAAATTCCTTCCTGTGCAAAATGTTAGCACAAAAATCTGTACATTGGTTATGTCGTATTTTGAGGACTGAAGTGATGTCAAAGGAGTAGGCTGAAACAATATTAAAAAACCTAAATCAATTTGCTTAAATTGTTGCAATGGTCACAAGTAGCAAATTAATGAGGAAACACTGGCTTTAGTAATTAAAAAATATTTGAAAAGAGACAAAAGTTTTCATTCAAAGAGCATCCTATCTATCCCGAAGTATCAGCAGAAAACAGCCGCGAGCTAACATTAATTTGCATAAACTTTTGCAGTAAGTCAAAGTAGCAAGATAATTGGAAGAGTACTGGATGGGATTAATCTAAAATCATTATTAAACATAATAAGAGTTTACATTCAGTGATGTACTTCTCCACAAAGAGTCAATTTAACCAGACAAAGACTGAAGATAGGACCAAAGTCACTGATTTTGAATGAAATGTAATGGAAGCTGTAGGCATGGATTTGTTGGGGAGACTAAGAGACTCAAATTCTCTTAGAGAAAGGATAATATTTCTGTTGCATTCTTGCTTCAAGATTGGAAGCACCAGAATTGTGGTAACCCAGTAACAGGGGCAAATCAAAATTGGGAATGGCAGAAACTGTGCGTGACCCAAAATACTGACTAAATCACTCAATAGTGAATATTAAAGGAAGAGATGTTGTGTTGCTGTTAGCAAAATGCTGAGATAAAGAAATAATCAGTTTTTCTAAATGATTTATTTCTCCAAATTCTTCTTCACTGGATCAGCTATAGGAAATATGGCAACTATTCAGCAGAGGGAGACAGAAGACAAGTTTTAATAGAGGTTAAAGCAGATGTTCTATTTTGGTTTCTACAAGCCCTACTTTTAAATACAGATTATTTTCTGAAGCATTATGTTACAGGTTTTTATTAAGGCTATGAGGAAAAATAGTACTCCATTACTTTTGAACGCCTGGAGTTTGTGCTTGTTTGCCTTACTGAAACACCCAGGAAACAGTTACTTTAGTAGGATACTGATACTTTATGCTCACGTGTTTGAGAATAATTAATTAATACTGTTATTTGGTATTTGGCTGTACCCATGCACTTTGTTGTGAGAAGTAACAGACAAGGTTTAAGAGACATTGACAAAAGCATAAGTGCAGACAATTGAAGAATGGAGGATAATTAAAGGCACCTTTTGAAAATGAAATTAAAAATACTTTTATACGGCTGTATCTCTTTTAAGAAACTGATAATGGCACTTAATACTACTGAGGTAATACCTGGTTCCTATTTGCTGCCTAGGCCAAAACAAAAAGTCAATTTTTAATAATGAACCTTGAGAAAATTTTTATAAAAGCTTTCTGCTAAGTTTGCTGCCCCCGCTTATTACTTACAGGCTTTTTCTAGAATGTTCCTATTTAAGCCCACAATTTATGATGGTGTTGAATAGCATTGCAAAAATAATTCACAGCAATTTGAAGGACTGTATCATAGAGCAATATTACGTGAATATCTGTCATGAAAGTTAACGGGTGATTTGTGTTGTTGTTACGCTCTGCAGCACACTGTGACTAAGATGTAGGTTTAGACCCAAATCACATTTCTTATGTAATTTCAAAACAACAACAACAAAGTCTTAAAATGAGGGAAATTACTAAACCATTTGTTGATCCATTACCCTGGAATCTTTAAGAAAATGTGAAGATCAGCCAAATGGATGCTATCTAGGTTGTGTGGTAAGAAATTCTTAATTAACTGAAGGGTGATGACATCAAAACATGTGTACTCTGTCTCCATCTGCTGATAGGGAGGAACTATACTTAAATTGTGTACAAAGATAGAAGAGCTTGGAAAAATAAACAGTGGCCACTATTTTTGTTCTTTTACTGCAGTGACTGGAAGACTCCGTCAATGCATTGGAGTGAATCTGATGAAAATGCATTTTTAAAAGAAAAAAGCACTAAAATTTATTGACTTACAAGGTGTTATCACTTTAGCAAATATAGCTTAATTGTATCCTACGAAAGACAGCACATGCAGTTTGGTGTCGATTGTATATGCATTATACAGCATTATAACAGCTTGGCTCCTGTATGGAAGGCGCTAGAACCGTGTGAGGTCTAGGCTCTACCTCCATGAAGATTAAAGCAATTAGGTTCTTTTCTTCTTTAACCTGAGTTGCAGATGGATAAATTTTGAGAGATGGGGAATCTGAGAATTAAGTGGAAGCAGGAATGTGCTTTAAATTTATCTGTCTCTTATTGGTTCCAAGATTTGTTGGATTGCTTTTAACAATGCACTCATTCCTGATAATATAAAGTGAAAGAGCTTTCAATATAATTGATTCAATAAGAGGTGAATTTTAGGGACTTTGATCTCCTGAAAAGTTGTCTCCTTGAATTTCAGTGTAAAAGCTCATGAACTCTAAAATGTTCATAGTAGTAGAAGAATTCAACTCAAAAATTGGTATATTTTTTTCTGATTTGCAAACTGCAGATCAACTGGATTATTTTAGGGAAAATTAACCTCAATGAGCTACTTGTATCTAAGGAGTTGGCTTAATTAATAGCAAAAATAGTAAACAACATCTTTTGTTTTGTTAACGGACGCTGTTGACTTTGTGAACAAGTTCAATATAAAGCTTGAAAGTCTTGGCAAAGGAACCAATTTAGTAGGCTTTATTTATTCAAACTAGAAATTAATTTTATTGTTTGTGAATGGTGTGGGACTGATAGAACTGAAAATTAAGTCTTCTGTTTATCCAGAGAGAAGCTATAATACAATTGCAGCAATGTAAACTTTCTACGCTTGTCCCACTGTATGTCTTGGAACAGAGTTCAATTGTCTGTATTTTAAAAAAAAATCAATATTTGGCCTTTCTGCTGAAAAGCTTAATGTGCTGATTACCACAAGCCTACATTTTGAAGATATTCTGGCATCTCCACTAGTGTTAGTGGGAATTTTTGATGAGTATAAGGAAACACTGAAAAAATCTCCTTACAACTAGGCCCACAAAATTGAGGAGTGGGCTGCAAAATTGCTGCTACTGTTAGAGGAAAATATTTCATGCTGGATCAAGCAGTCTGACAGAGGCAAGGCTGCTGCAGCCTCATGCCCCCAGGTCCAGCCAGCAGCAAGGCTGAAATGTATTCCCAGTAAGCACACACACGCAGACCATACATATCACATATATGCATATGTATACACATGTATGCCACACAGACGACACACAGGCACACAGAGTACTCACACCGACACAGACAATACCAATGGTCTCATCCTGCTCCCCTGCCTGGCTGAGTATGTTTGAGGCCCACTACTGAGAAGATGTATTTATACACATGTACAAGGCAGGTCCCTCCAGTTGCTGGGTCAGACACTCACTCTGCCCAGTAGCTGGCCCCTGGATCCCAGTCTGCCCAGTTGCTGAGACCTGGGCATATGAGCCCCTGAGGCTGCAGCTCCACTTCAGTTACTGGCCCAGACTCTCACACGCGAATGCCCTTGTCCACACTTGTTCCTTCCCATATCACCTAAATCCCTCCTTTTCCAGCCTTTGGTTCCTCCTCTAAACATCTCTTAATAAATACTGGGCAATCCCAAAAATGCTCTTCCCATTCATACCATAATGCATCCCACCCCCTTAGCCTGAAAGGTGATCCAGAGAGCTGCTCCCAGTGACTCATCTTGATGGGTTTCACACCTGGGCAACCGGGCTGAGGCTCTCCTGGTAAAAACCTGGAGGGAGACCTCACAAGGTGTTTGCTCCTCAGGAGGCTGTAATTAGGGTTCCTGCCTGCCACTGTGTGTCTGTGCTCCTCTGGGCTTGTGGAGATGGACCAATGGCTCTCTTTGATGTGCCTGGGAGCAGCCCATCATGGTGATAGTTGGGTTTCTCCTCTAACATTTTCTCTCTGCACTCTTTCATAGATATGCAGATGGGCTGCCGCCACATAACCGAACAGCACTAAACCTAGTTTTGCAACATTTGAAAAAGCAAAAATCTACCTGACAGGATATAATGGGTGATTTTGTAACGGTTTAATATTTTATGGGATTATCTATTTTATAATTTATTCAACTATAAATTTTATATGTTAGGTGAAAGCTTAACAAAGCAACAATACACTGTGTGTATGCTAGTACGATAGAAGCGCCAGGAAAATCCTACCAGGCAGGGTGGCTGCTCACCAGGTATCTGGGAGCCACGGCCCAGGCCTGCACCAGCCTCCCCGGTTGTGGTTGCCGTCATGGGCAAGAACCTTTTCTGTCACCATTTAATTTAATGTGCAATCATATTTCTGTGCCCAAGAATGTTCCCAGTCACTGTTTGAATTTACTGGGGTAGATGTAACTGTAGAGTCTCTATGAAATGACCTAATGGTCTCACTTTTGTTCATTGCAGGCAGGTGTCCCCAGTGCAGTAATACATGGCACTAATTCACCATCCCTTTCTGGTGCTCTGAGGAGGTGCCAGTAGCTATCATAAATGTGTTCATATACAGCAGGGGGACTGCTGGGGAAGGACTATTGGGACACTTACACGTTCGCATGTTTCCCTTTGCTCTCCGAAGAGGGAGTTTAAATAAACCTGCCTCGGTGCTTTTATATTGGGTTGTTAGGATTATGCAGTAAATTATTCTGCATGCATTTTGTCCTGCTCATGGAGTATGCTTTTGCTGTTTATTGGTATTTGAGGAAAGTGATTGTTTTAAAAACAGCAACCTTGTGAGCAAGAGATGTCTGTATAGAGGAGTCAGGATGAAGTATGTCTTTTCTTATTAGATTGAAAAAGTGCCACAAATTCATGATTTTTGTTATTTGCCATCTTTAGTTTGAGATCATCATTTTAATATGAGAAAATACAGAAATTCTAAAACTGATCTGATGTAAAATAAACCACATCCAGGGTAATTTTCCATCAACAAAATTTTCTCATTTATCTTTATTTTTCTGCTGTCATAGATACACTGCCTTTGCCTAGAAAACAAAAATGTGTGCTGTTGAAACAATCATGTTACTCACATTCTTGGCTTCGGCAGATTTGAAAATGAGAGTAAAGACGGCGCTGGGACATTGTCTATTTTCAGACCTGTCATTTCTAGAGAAAAATATCTTCCATTGACAAGTAAAAAGGTCTTTTTCCCAACTTTTCACTTCAAAAGCAATTCTGAATCTTCAAGTCAAGCATTTTAATACGGCAGACAGCTTCTGCTCTCACTTACACCTATTGAACTTCATTATCTTCTGCTCTGCCCTAATTACATATAGACAAACTCATTCACTTGACCTTGGTGACCCTGCCATTAGAACTTTAATTAACTCTTGTGGCCATGATTCATGGCCCAGAACAGAATGCAAGTCACTTTATTGCAACTAGGTTGGCAATTTGGGCTAAAGTATATTGTCAATGAATTGAGCATTTGTCTGTGATCACTGAATAGGAGGTTGCACACAGGTACATTCAGTAACTCGATGAAACATCTATGTATATTTATATTTTTCACTACTACAGTGCAAGCAGACATACCATTAAGCACAGAAACCTAATAAATTCTCTCATCTAAAGAATTCTTACTCAGTTTTGCTGCTAATTTGACACTCGATCCAGCTGATATTTGCCAGAAAACAAACAAAAAATACTATTTATGACATCCCCAAAATGTATTTCAAGAGCTCTTTAGTACAGCTCCAGTTTAACAGAATTCATTATTAAATGGCTTTCTGCAGGGTAATGGCTAATGTGATCCTAATATGAATCTCAGCAGCCTAAATCTTCTTTAAATTCAGTTTTTCACATCACATTTCTCATGTTTTCAGGGTTTTGGGGATTCCCCTGTCAATCCAGGATATTCTAAAATTGGAGGACCTGTGTGTTTGTGCTCCTCTAGACTAGTGGAGATGGACCAATGACCTTTTGTCACCCTTTGGTCCGTGTCATTCACTGAGGTTAGCTACTGCTGGCTATTTGGCACGTCTTCTAGACTGTCTGACATAATTTTGCCCTCAGGTATTTCACCTCCATGATTATGGAATTGGTTTCCAGAAGGATTTAGACAAGCAGGACTCATATCTTTTTACTATTTTAAAATCAGGTCTAGGGACACTGTATTCTGACACTGGTTTTAAAGTTTTCTAAGCTTCTTAGGAAATTTATGGAATTACTTGTGCAGAAGGAAGAGCAGAATTCTTTGCTACTTGGAGTCTGAAGCAATGAGACATTTATCTGTATAATAATAGCATTTCCCTATTTCAGATACATTTCCTGTGTCACAATACGTATCATAATAATACTAAAACCATGAATAGTATAGTAACAGAGATCATTTAAGTACTACAAGTAGATAGATGTCCAGTTACTCTCAAACCCAGACAAATTAGCATTAAAAGTAGGGAGAATAAACCTACTTATGTAAGTGTATAAGTGCTACCAGACCATTCACTGCCAAAAAAACATACCTTTTTGCATTTCCTGAGCAGATTCGGGTAGCTGCTTTGAGTTAGGAGCAAGGGGATGTGGTTGCTAGCTGTGACTACTCTTTCTAGTAGTAACTCAAAACCTCAACACAAACAGACCATGTCTTTGCTTTTCCCACATGAGCAGCTGCCACTCCAGTCATTGAGAGTTCTCAGGTAGGGCGACAGTTTGACTACATAAAAATTTTCAGTAAAAGTGTTGCTTTTAATCACAGACAGACTGGCAGGAGGGGGAGATGGGTGAATTGAAATGTGTCTAATCATCAGTGTTTTGTTCCATCTTCTTTCATGCAAAATACCACAGGCGATACATATCCAGCCACATTGTACAGAAAGTATTAGTGCAATTGGAAATGTTTTTGTGTTAGATGGTCAGCTTGAATCAGGAATTTTTTCCTGTCTGAATGCACAATGTTGGGTATAAATGCAGTTACCCTTTGAGGCTTCAAAATCATTTTTATCTGATAATGTGTGTTTTCATACACCTCAGGTGATTTAATACACCCTGGTATTTAAAATAACGTCTACTGTTTTAAATTCCTGTGTTCAAAATAGTTACCACTAGATGGCAAACTGATTGTATGCAGACTTCCACACAAAGGGAACGTCTCTGCTGTGTGCTAGGTGACCAGGTGAACGTATTGCATCAAATTTATCCTACCCTGATTCCTTTGAAACCAGTGGAATTATACCAGAGAAACAGATGGCTCTTTAACCTTAGGTACTGAAAGCGCCCACAGTAAGTAAATATCATATTTGTTTCTGTTTGCTTCTCTAAATCAAGTCTGCTATACTAAGCCTTTTAACTTTGCATCACACAGCAAAAATGCAAGAGTTCGGGCCCATCGTTCAATTTTAGGTACTGGGTATGTTCCACAGTACTTAAGAGATTGTGAGTGGCACATACTGACAGAGACAAAAGAGACGTGAAAATCAAAATCCCCTTTGATATGTGCCTGGTTGTACAGGACCAATGTAAATGCTCCCATTTTACAGTGCCCGATCCTTCAAGTGCCACAAATCTGTGATTTAGAGAGTTTTGCATCCGTCAGTTCACACAGAGCCTCAGTTAGAGTCAGGACCCCTTATGATGTTATCCTTTTCTTTTTCCTCATAATATTGCAATAATGGATGGCTTTTCTAAGTAGATGCTGCACATTTCCATTCACAAGTGCTATTTGCGGTCACTTATAAAAACACATTAACCTACTCAAGATCTTGTTTTTATCAGTTTCACACCAGTGCACTTTACTGTTGCTATTATAATGCAAGAAAATATTTTATGATCCTACATTAAAAACAATTGGCATAGGCCTTATGTCTGATAGTATACTTTTCTATTGTGCATTGGTCGGACACAACCAGTCAAAAAGAGATCCCTTTCAAAAGCAGGAGATAGACAAAACCTATCTTGCTTGCTGTATTTTACTGTCTTATATTAGCAGATGCATATGTATAAAAATGTATACATAAATATTGTCTTTGCTGTGCCATTAACTGATGTTAGTATCCTACTTTTATTAGTTTCTATTTGAAATCTGAGTTTTCATCCATGTTATTTTGTGAATTAGCTTGTTTGAGATTTAACAGTTCTTAAAGGCAAAGGATCAGTAGCTGTACTGTCATTTTCTTATGGAAACAGGCTAGCAACTCTGAGTTGGGATTTATTTTTCGCTTGATTTCAGCTTACTGGTGCTATGCTATCAAAAATAAAATTGGGGTTCTGATTTGATTTCTATTGGTGTTGCAAATTGACAGTATTTAAAAACAAGCAGAAGGTTTAGGACACATGTCAGAATCTCAAGCAAGATTAATTCTTAAAAGATTTGCTTTAACCCAGTTCCTGAGAAAAAGCATAGTAGGTCTGCTGGACTGACTGAATAAGTGTCTAGTGAAGTGATGTTTATCTCCATCCTTCAAAGGCCTCAGGGATATTGTAGGCAGTGCCCTCGGCATGCTCGTTAAATTAGAGCTGCACAGTAAAGCAATCATTACAATCGGATCTCATGCCCAGGGCCATTAGCTATTCACCAGCAAGAATCAGTACAGCATTTTTCTGCCTCATGAACAATTAGCAACATGTACACAAGTTATTCCAAGTTTCGTGATACTCCTCTCAAGTATCAGAGATCAACCACACCTGGATATGGGATCTCACGCAGAATGAATTTATGCTTTAAGGCTGTGCCAAGGGTCTTTGCTTTTAGAGTCCTGCTTAAAGTGTCCTTCTTATATATTTAGATTTTCACTCATTACCAGATTTGGAGGTGGAAAGGAATATCCTCCACATTAGATCTAGAAAGTACTTGAGAGGACTTTTCCTTCCTCTGCAGTGTGAAGTGTGCTTTATCTTAAGAGTTCACATCACCTCTTGGGCCTTCCGCTCTTGCCGTGACCTTGGGCACAGGTGTCACCCCATGTGTCCTGTTTTCTGACTGCAGCTAACGAAACTCATACTCTTTTGGGCATTAAAACCTTATTCATCCAACTTATGGGCTTAATTTTGAATATAATAGAGTAACAGATCTGGCCAAAACCTAATGGTTTGTATTACATAGGAGGTAAGACTATGGGGTCTAATGGCTCCTTCTGGCTGTAGGCTGTGAAAACAAAAGATCATACCTGCTGAAACTTGCAAGTTCACCTTATTGCAATGCTGAAAACAATGTTTTCAGGGTTTGGGGCCAGAATGCTGGACCATTGACCTGCATACAGTTATGACTTTTTCCTTGCGAAGTGGACTACCTGTGAAACTTCAGCCTCTTCATTGTTTTTTGTTTCCTTAGGAGGTAAAGGCCAGTTCTTACATCAAATTCTCTCTTTTATAGTTTCATGAGGCTCTTTTAAATAAAGTTAAATGAATGATTAAAAAGTATTTAGTGCCTTAGATTATAATATCTCATGAACTTATTTGCAATACAAGACACTGTCTCAAAGGAAAATTACTTAGATAAAATTCCTGCAATATTTTAGATCTGTAAGAGAAGGCTGAAGTCATTTTTCTGTAATGGATTGTTAACTTTTCCCATGAAAAAGGAATTTTTTTTCGAGAAAATGTGCATACATCCTCATATACATTTAAAATAGCAAAAAAATACTCCTTACTTTCGAATGACGTTTTTAGATTGTTTCTGGTGTGCTAAAAGTTGTGTTAAGAAACAGAACACGGTCTCAGGAGTGTGTTTGTTTCTCCTATAGACTTCATCTGTGGAATTTAGGGAGGTCTGGGCCTTCCTGTGCATCTGTCAGCAGTCTACACTTATATAAGAGATAATATTTCCTCTACCATGAAGTTATTTGGATGTTTGGTTCAGAGGGAAGTGATATTAGACCTGTTAATGCAAGGTGTCACAAGTGTATATGTCCAAAATGAAACAAACAAACAAACAAAACAACAAAAGAATCCACATACTTAGCAAATGACAGGTTCTCATTTAAGTTTTCACCATTTAATACTTTGAGAAAGAACATGTTAAAATTTTTCTGTGCTATCTCCAGTTGTGATACTAGTAAATTTTTGTTTTCTTCTTTTTTTTTTTTTTTCCTAATCACAAGATCATGAGCTGTAAACATCACTCCAGGATTCAAAGTGTCCCAAGTTTGATTTCAGCTGAAACAACCATACTTATGTTTTCCCTTGTGTAACCCTTTGCTTTTAGTCCTCTAGCCCGAGAAGTTATATCAAGCTGTTCCGCGGTTTGGCACTCAGATGAGTATGTAATACCTGAGTCACTAAAAGATATAAAACACTCTTCTGAGCTTCATCCGCCCACACTACTACAAAAAATGTTCCTTTTCTACCCCAGGCTTTTGGCTCTGTATCTTCCTACATTAGCTGTCATTTAATAAACTCTACTTGGGTATGAAAGCATCACAGTCTGGGTTTCCTGAATTTGAAAATAAAATGAATGCAACATTTCACACTATTGTTCCACTGAAATTAATTTGTCTACATGATATTTTACTGTAACTCCAAACTGTTCTCTGGTTTCTATCCAAAAGTGGAGGTTCTATTTTAGTTACAAAGCTGAAGCATGTAGGTTTTTATTCAGTAAATGCAAGATACAGTAGTTTTCTTATTCCAGAGCTATTGTTTTTTTCTGCTTATGTATTTAATTCAAGAACCTAGTTGACCTCTTGCATGAGATGAATCACAAGCTAACCAAAAAAGTGCCAAAAGCCCTGTAGGATTGAACTAAATATTCAAGTTGAAACAAACAAATCCATGTAGTTTTGCATAAATGACAGAGTTGTTTATTGAGGTATTCAACTTGAAATCAGTTGTGGAATAACCAAATTAAATTACGTTTCTCTATTTGGAGGAACATCTGGACCTAAGGAATAGTTTGAGATGAAAAGCATTAACTGTTGTAGAATGGGAAAGCAAGAACTTAAAATTGAACTGTTTTGTAATATTCAGTGTCCAAGGTGCCAAGGACCTTATTTTTCAAGTCTGTATGTCTGAAGTATCGTTCCAGCAGAATTCAGCTATGACTAGCCAATGCTATTTCAAGCTAGATCTCAGATCTCTGAGTGTCTCTCTGACCATCTGGAAAAGTTAGACTGAAATTACTTATTTATTATCATATGAGAACTGTCAAAGGCAAAGAAGGAACCTCATTTTCAGCAGGTCCATTCAGGTGGCTTTCCTTCTAGCAATCCACTGCTTAATGCCTTTCACACCTTCTGACTGCCAGAGCCAATGAAGCAGGAGCTTTGTAATCTACTTCAATTTATAACCTCCTGGAAACCCAGAGGAGATTTCGTATAATGGGGTTCCCTGAGTAAGGCTGGTTTTCTGTAGGAGAAGTAGTCTATCATCATGCCATAACAGTGTACCATTATGTTAGTGCCCAAGGGTTCAAATTAAAGTTTCAAAAGTTGTATAAATGTTGGCATTTCCTATGTGTTAAAAGCTTGCAGTTAACCTTGCATTGCACCTGTAAAATATTGGTTTGGAGTTTTGTTTGACTCTTATTCACAGTCTTCTTTATGCCTTTTACATTCCTGTTTTCTTGCCTACTCAAATAATTCAGCTTCCACTGACCAAACTACCAGTACCCTCTTGCGCTGTCTAATCCCTGGTTTAGCTAGTGTTCATTTTCAACCCCATTGTATGAAATCCTCATCTAAGCTTCCTCTTTCCCTTCACATATTTGTCCTGGTCATTTTGCTCACTAAGTTCAATTTCTTCCTTTGTCCACCTTGGTTGTTTGCCATCCTCTAAGTCTCTTCTTCCACACAAGCTCCCAGTCCCCACCTCCTCCATATAAACATGGCTATTCATGGTCCCACTCTCTTGCTCATCAGACTCCTTGCATTTATTTCTCCCTGTACATAATCACTAACTCCTAAATTCCACTTTTGTCCACAGCTCATTCAAATTAATTTGTTTTCTCCTCTGCACTCTGTCAACAGAAAGGTCCCCGAGAGGCACACATTTTGTGGTGCTTGGCTGTAATCACAGAAGAATTACGTCTGTGCAGCCCTGAGTAGGTCCACAGCAGACAGACTCCAAAGAGTTTTCAGCTAAATCTCTAGCAAGTCTTTTCTGAACAATTGCAAAATGTAAGTTTTCAAATGTAGATAGATTTTTCAAAAGAACATCAAGAATATTTCCCTAGCGTAAAGCTCCTCCATTCCTGTCAAATTTCATATTTTTATTTCAACAACAAGATGGAGTAAAACTTCTAAGATAGAAACCCACAACATTTTCAACATGGGCAACATAAACCACTTTTTGTCTAGCCTTGTTCTCGTAAAGGCTTAAATTCTTTTAACTGTAAATTGAGAAACAAACAAGAAAATAATCAGGCTAAGGAAAAGCATCTGATAATAAATTTTTCAGTCCAAAACTCATTTGGCAAGGTTATAAGTAACTAAAAAAGGTGCCTTGAAGTGAGAAATGTTGGGACATCTTCACTACAGATCCAATCATAATATCTACGGTTACACACACTGTGTATTAATTGTCTCCAAAGGAATATCTTCCAAAGTGCCAAACCTTGAAGCATCTTCGAGCTTTGTGTTTATAAAGATGAAGAGTATTAAAAAAAAAAAAAAGTATGCATTAAAAATATTCTTCCAAATACATATTACCATCCTCACAGAATTACTTAAGCCTAAAGTCCACTTGTCGAGTAGTTAGCAAAATTACAGTGTACATGGTGTATAGGAAAAAATATGTTATATATTCTTACATACATAATACATATGCAATAATTATTAGGTAGTATCCCTACCTGTTTTCATTTAGACTCATTTAGACTGCTCCTGACTCATCTAGCTCCAGGTTCCTGATTGGAAAAGTGAAATGTTTGCTCCCCTTAAGATCAAAATTACTAATTTTTAAGCTATTTCGCAAGACTTGGTATGACTTTTATTTTTTAACTCAAGGTACCTGAACAATAGAATTCAAATTTTCAAAGAAGCTCATGACTGCCACATCAGTGGATGTTATTGTAAAATGTCCTGTGAGACACCTTTGGTGCCTTTTCCTACGTTAGCAGAGGAGAGCCGGCTGGAGGCTCACCAGGAAGAGCTCTCTGCTCAGGGTTTGCTGCATCTAAGAGCACCAAGACTTCCTGTACCTTGCATCAGTGGACATTAAGACTTTGTTGGTTTGCTTTTGTTCATTTGTTTGGTTGTTGTTGCTGTTGTTGTTGTTTTTCTTGCTTGTAAAAGACCAAGTAATTCATATCTTCACAGTCAACACAGTGTGAGTCTGGACTGCTGGAGGGTCAGGAGAGATGTTCTGTTTTGTCAGGAAGCAGTGATTCCTGTCAACTGGCTTATCAAAAACTGCTTTCTTCTTTGTGACTCTGCTCGCTGGGAATAATTACTTAGCAGATGATCCGCAGTCAAAAGCAGTCAAAATGTGAAATCTTTGAATGAGTTACTTACTTCCACAACTCCAGTGAGCTATTTGTGGCCCACAGTTTTTTATATATGGATGAGAGAGACCTCTTAAATTTGCCATCTAAGTCTATGGGATGTTTTCAGTTATGTTAGGATTGGAGTGACTGGGGTGGATGAATGGGAGGTGGATGAAAGTTGCTAGGTATGGAATTAATTGCAGGTAAACTTTGAATTAGGGTAGTGAACAGTATACCCTAGTAAGATAAATCTGTCAATAGAATTCTTACTTTGCTTACAGGTCAGTTTTGGAAATGTTTCCTTTTAGAAAGTTGTAAGTTACACTTCACAAAGCCATTGAGTCCAATAGGAAAGATGTATATAACATCAGATGAATCTGTACTGTTCACTGCAGTCTGTAGAGTCGGCTACACTCAACAGTTTGATATAATTACTACTGTCACTTTGTTTAGTTACTTTAATTTACATAGCTTACTTTTGGTCATATAGATTAGTCTTTCCTGATGCCAAGCATATGTAAAACACAATGATTTTTTTTCATAAAATTCATTTTAGAGGCATTTTCAAATCCTGAAGTTTCAATGCATGAACACGAGATCCACTAAACTCATGAGGTTTTGGCTACAGAAACATTAACTTGTTTTCAGACATAAGCAAAATTTTCAAAATTGTCTAAAAGCTTTTGAGCCCAGTTCTCACTGGGAATTAATGTCCCATTGAACTCTGTGGGCTTTTGCCTGACCAGTCACTGAGAGGGTTTAGAAGCATTTTATCTTCTAATATTTGGCTCCGCCTTATTTCAAAAACATGTGTAATGACCATGCTGTCGCAATCTGACACAGATACATGGAGAACAAGGCAGTTACATTGTTTGAGGGATTGTTGCCCTCTTGTCTATAGTGTTGCCCTTATTTCAAAACTTCAGCCCTGCTATCTGACCCATGAAGCACCTGAAATATTGCCATGATTTCCTGGGATATAGGGACTATCTGATCATATGTGCTAGCTGGAGAAATCATCAATTAGTATCAGATTTGATCCACTACATATGCTACTGATCTTGTTTTACTGCTTATTTCTGCTGTTGTTTTCTTTTTTAATTCGGTCCACATTGGAATAGAAACAAGAAAAAATTATTGTGATGGTTCTTCAATAACCAGCGCAAGATGACCTTGTAGTCTTGATTAGTTTTCAGATAACTGTGCTCTATATCACAGAGAATGCTTAGTTTTTGCTCTTATTGATGGAGTCAGTTGAGACATGTTCGAGTCAATGCATGCTGAAATGGAGCTGTCTTTCAGCTAAGCTCAAGTGGCAACTGGAGCCTAAGTTTGCCTCAGGTGGCTATTTTTACATTTGTGTTAAGGCAGGGAGGCTAACCAGAGTAAAAACCAACCAACCAACAAACAAAAAACCCACCAAAACCAAAGCCAAACAACAACAACACCACGACAAACAAACAAAAAAACCCCCAGACAAACAAAACACCATGATGGTTCTTGCCCTTTCTATGCTGTACTTGATTTATTAGATTTATGACTTATTGGTTAAGCAACCAGATCTATGGTGGAGAACTACCCACACCCCCTCACTCCCTCCCCCAGATTATAAACTCTACATTAGAGCTAAAAGGAGGCAAATGCAACAAGGTTAGAAATGGGTTTTATTCTAATGCACTTTTTTGACTCATTTGTTACTTAAAGAAATATTTTAGGCTGAAATTTTCTGTGCTTAACTTCTACCAATATTTTTTTTTCACCTTTTAGAATACTAGGGAGAAAAACAATCTCTGTTAGGAAAGAATTCTTGCCACATTTTAAAAAAAGTTATAGACAATAAAATTAAGAATTTAAAATAGAAATTGGTAGGGAAATATTCATTACTTTTGAGTACATCATGGTCTCACTGTAAGGAAAACTAATTCTAAGTTAACTAAGCTTTAAGGATTCAAGAGTTGGCTTTGAGCAGCAGTAATGGTAGCTATAGTTAAAGAAAGGTGTTCTTATTGTGCATACCCTGTTGGTTTAGGAGCAGATATTGCTTGGTAAGACTAGTCTGTGAGTATTGTGAAGTATTAAATATTCATAATTACCATGTTATACTTCCAGATTTTAGCTTTGAAGGTAACTACAACTTAAATTATTTGGAATATACTGTGGCAGCTTGTGAATTTGCAAGCTGTGTAAGAGAGGGGTGGTGACAGGAGTTGTAAATACACATTGGTTTGAATTCCAGCTGAGCACCTACCTTGTCTGTGATACACATATGCACGTGTCTGTTTCTATAAGCATATCCTGACACATTAGTTATTACAGCAGGAGAAGCAGCATGTGCAGTAAGTTTATGTAACGTTTCCTATCCTATTCAAATCTGCAGCTGCAGATTCCCTGATGTGTGCAGAACTGTGCTCACTAGAGCCCTATTCCGATCAGTTGTAGTAACATAAACGAAACTGTACAGTACTGTGGCCTATTCCAGAAATTAAAAAAATCTTAATTTTACTTAATATTTTTGTATGTAGCTGCTTCTTCTCGGACCATGTCATCTTACATCAATCTTCTGATACAAATGCAGATCATAATGCTCAGAACTGGATACCCATCTTCCCTGCAGAACAGCATTGCACCAGGAAGACAAACTGTTCATGTTTTGGCTCACATGCATGTAAACCACCATATTGCAGAGCTCCATGGATGCCTAATATGAACCAAATATTATAGAAGTCCATTTATATAGGCACTTTCTGCCTTCAGGAAATTATACAACAAATACCATTTTATTATAATGTGATCCTGTTGTTACAGATGTGGGTCAGTCTATTTTTATGTGTGCTTATGTAACTCAATTATTTGTTCCCAGCTGAAACTTGGCTTACATTCCATAGAGAAGAGCAACGCTGTTACTTGCAAAAAGATTAAATATTTTGATATAAGTAAATATTTAAATATATTCCGCATATATATAATTATATTACTGTAATTTTACACTCTTCTTTCTTGTTCAGACATATTTAGGTAATATCTCTTTTTCATTAGATGGATGCTCAGAGCTACCTCATCCAAGACAGGTGAAGTCAGAAATATTATGAATGGAAAGACATCATCATCATGTAGGAGATAGTTTTTGTCAAAAGTTTGTGGACTGAGAATTGCAATTCAGATATTCATGTAGTCTAAAATATTAGGCATGCATCTGAATTCACTGTATCTAGTTAATTAAAAGCAATAAACTCTTAATGTATATGTTTGAATCCCACTCGAACAAACATTCTTCACTCCATTGACTTTATAGAAAGCTTTAGCTCCAAACTCAGCACATAAAGGAGATGTCAGAAGTCAGCTGCTAATAGGTCCTAGGTGAGGTCTGTGCACGAACAGTACCCTTGTACATCATCATCACTGTGTTTATTTCTGTAAGCAAAGTGAAGAATATGCATGGTGCTTTCAGGATGATCAAATATTTATGAAATTACTAGTTATATCCATGATGACTAGTTTCATCCCAGATGAGTGATGAGAAGGGAAGGTATTATCTCTTTAGAGCCAGAAAAGCCCATTGCTGTTTTTTAGTCAGCAATCTCAAAGTACTTCTCTGCTTTCTTGGATGCTTACAAGTTTTAAATGTTCCCTGGGAATTTGACAACACCACCGAATGCAGTATTTGTGCACTGCAAATCTAAAAGTCTTTCAGTTTTAACTTAATTTCTACAGTTTACATATTTGGAGGTTAGATAAAATAAGGTAGATATGCTTCCCAGTACAGTACTATAATGATTATATGGTTCATGTTCTCACGCCGCATCATCTTCTTTCTAAAATTTAACCCACAGAGAATTTTTGGTTTGCAAAGAATTCCCTGGGGGGTAAGAAGCCAGGAGGACTTGATGTGAAGTGTTACGTGAAGCTTGCCTTAGAACACATGAAAATGAACTACTTTCAGCAAAAGTATATTTTCAGAAGTTCAGTTCCTCTTGAACACTTAAGAGCATGCATCGGTTCTGTTATCATTGGATACCAAAATCAAATCATGTTGAGGGAATCTGTAAATGCAAAACAACACGAGTAGATTCTTCCACAAATGGGCATCAGCCTGCGCAGACTGCTAACGTATACAGTCCTGTACTCAAAGTAAAAAGAATATCTTGCCTGCTTTGTTGTGGTAGCCAGGAGACTGAGTTGTCCATTAAAATATGTTTGTCAAACATTGAAATCTATAGCAAGCAGGTACTCCCATCTCTTACTATTGTGTGTAATTATTTTTCTAAGAAAACTAGTACACACTCGTCCTTATTTTCTAGATAATAAATAAGATTCTGGCAGAATGATTTCCTAGCAGGAGGGGTTAGCACATAGCTTAAAAGTCCAGAACAAAAATTCCCTCTTACTTACTGAAGCCACTATTTACATTTACATATATCAATCCATGACAGCAGGTATATAGCCACAATGCCCACTATTCCAGCCTAGGAACTGTAAGAGTTGCCTCCACAAAGCCTAATGACCCAGGATCGGCAACCATGGAATATGAATTTCTCTGATTCTGAATAATCCATTCATTGTTGGTCTCAGAAACAGGCCCCATTAATATTCTCTTTTGCACATCAAAGAGAATGCTATTGCTGTGTGTCCATGTGACATAGCGTCACTGGAAAAACATTATAAAGGACACACTTCTTGTTCTACAGGAGATGTTGAATCTAACAGCGAACAGGAGGTGCTTTGTCTTTTGCTTTAATTGCAGTCACTTTTGGTAGGCCTAGGGGATACCTGTTCTGCTGCAATCCTAACTCTGAATCCTCAGGTAAGGAAAATCTCTTATCGATGTCCAAAAAAAGCTTTGTTCAATGTTTGCTACAGCCTAGCTGGACTTCTGTTTCCCTTCTATTGTCTTTAACCGTTGGCATCGGGCTTTTGCATTAGCCACTTCAAGGAGAAATCTGTTTGCTCAGAGTAAACCTGTGCATTATCCCACATACATCAAGCATTTATTGCCTGGTAGGTGCAATCTGTCTTACACCATCAATACCTTTTTAGAACAAAGTGTTGGAACACACCTTTAGCTAAAAAAGGACTGAAACTAAAGAAAGAAGAGTCTGCATGCATACTTTGAGTCATAAAATCTTATGTCTAGTAGAAGCAATATTTGGGATTCTTTCCTCTTCATCTGCTGCTGGACCAATTTATATTTTACTAGGAATGTTCACATATGGTTGTGAGTCACTGACACATGTTGCTCTAAAAAATTGTTCTCTTACTCTCCAGGGAGAACAAGTTAGAGCAAGCTCTCACTCTGCATTGTGTCTTAAGGACCTCAGATGGGACTTTCTCCTCCTTTCCCTGTGCTGCCAGGCTTTGCTGTCCAATCAGACCCACAGGAAAAGCAATTTATTCACTTCTTGATATTTTTCAGCAAGTTACAGATCTAGGAATTCTACGAACAATTATTAAAATAACACCTTCATTTGTTGCCTATTTCAACAGACTTGTTTTCCACATGAGTGCAGGTAGCAACTCTTTCTCACTCAGCTTCTATTCCCAAGAGTGATGTTTGTTCCTGTGCTGTCTCATAAACCTGCCTTCTTTGTGCACATTTAAAAAGACAGCCTTCACTCTCAGAGTGACTCCCATCTTTTGGATGACAGGTCTGGAGTATCCAGCTTGAACGGGCTTTTCAATGTAATGCTCTGTTGCAAGGCTGTTGTAATCTTACTCATGGTTGGAGCCAAAACCTTTTGCTAAGAGAAATTATAGTGGACCTCACATGTAGAGTGTGCCCACACACCTCAGAAAAGAGTATGCGGCAACAGAGCTCTATGTGAACCTTGAGAAAAGAAGGCTTAGGGGAGACCTTATCACCCTGTTCCAGTGTTCAAAGGATGACTACAAAGAAGATGGAGACTCCCTTTTTACAAGCAATCACATGGAAAAGATGAAGGGTAATGGGTACAAGTTACTCCTGGGGAGATTCCGACTGGACACAAGCAGAAAATCTTTCACAATAAGAACAATAAACAACTGGAATAATCTCCCCAGGGGAGTGGTGGATTCCCCAACATTGAACACTTTTAAGATTTGGCTTCTTGTCTAGACCATGCTTTTGCCAAGAACGTTGGACCTGGTATTCTACAATTCTATGTCAAAAAGAGCACTGTGGTGGTTGCCCTCTTCCCAAATGTAAGCAAGACATTGCTCATTTCTACTCCTTCAAACTTCTAGTAAACTCCATTTTTCAAGACCCAAACCTCCTGCTGTTCTAGCTTTACCCAACGCAGGTGTCCTCCCTTCTTCCCCCTTTCCTCCTTTGCCCCCTCACACTCCGCTTGCCCCTTTCCACACCACTTGTCCTCCTCTGTGATAAGTCTCCCCACCCTTCCGCTCCCACAGGACCTTTATTCCTACCAATTTCTTTTGGCCTATCATCCATTCCAGATCACACAGTCTCTGCTTTACCTTTGTACCCTTCCCTCCCTACCACTTGAGATGGTGCCCTCTCCTGCTTCCTTCAACTGATTCAAGCTTTTGCTAGTGCTCCAAGCCCTTCCCTAATGCTCAAGCCACACATCCAAGCTTCTAACTTCAGTCTCCTCCTGGCTCAAGAGTCCTCACCAATATTTCCCTTAGAGGTCCTAATTTGTGTTTGACCCACTCTTACAAATTACTTTTTTTTTTTGCTTTTATGCTTCATTATTCGGGTCCAATGCTTCCCAAACTTTTCATACGCAATATTACTCTGGATTCAGTTATCCACTGGCAATCCCATAGCTTCCATATTGCCTTTTACTGCTTCTGGAAATCTTTGCAGTCTTGAAACTTTGATGAAGTCTTTGAAACATCCTTCTTTACACTGTCTCAAAACTTCTAGTCTCCAGAAACAAGCTCTCCAAGACTGTACCTAGAGTGCATCCAGGTGCATATTAGGCTGAAACCTGTCTGGAAAGCACTGCGATTTCTTTCAAGTACTCAAACTCAAGTTTCCCTCTCAGGAAAAAAGGCTGTTGTGTACTCAAGTCTCACACTGTGGCCAGGATGCACACTCAGATGTGGAAACTAGGAAGTATTACTGGTTCTCCAGTTTAGTATGGCATCTGAACCAACTTTGATAATTGTTTTGGGATTAGTGGGATTAGTTGTTATTTCTTCACATCTGCGGAGACATCAAGTTCCCTGGAGAGGGAGAGGGCACTGTTGAGGGGAACTGGAACACCATGGACTGCAATTTGCCTGCCTTTCTTGCCAGACAAGCACATGCACCACCTCTCATCCTCAATTTCTTACAACTTTTACACTTCTACTTCCCTGGCTTAGTTTTACATAGATCACATAAAACATTGGGTTTTGCCAGTGACTGCTCTCAAGCCTTCTCTCCTGTCCTCCTGGTTTGGCATGGGGAAGAATCATGTTGCAGACTGGCAACTGTCACTGGTGAGAAAGGTCACACAAGGAGCTGCGCAGGTTACTAGAAGAAGAGTAATAAAACATCACATGCAGGCTACATAAGGCCATCTTAAAGGCATCTTAGTCTGTATTTCAGAAATCAAGACCCCAGAAGTGCTAAGTAATTTGGTAAAATGTAAATTCTGATTCTCTTTTTCTCAGTTTATTTTCAGATATTTGCTGAGGAGCCATTAGATCACATGATGGTATGAACCCAACATACAAACTGAATTGATGATGTACATTTCTTTCCTCTCACCACCTTAAATGATATTCAGGATTTGGGATTTGGAAGCCGTGTATATGGATGTTCATGCGCATGCTCTCAGGAAAATAATCAGTATTTGGCTACAGCACAAATACCTATTCAACGAGTTACAAGAATACTCAGAGACAGACCAAATTTAGCTACTCCAAAATCTGTCATTAAACATACTGCCAAAATCATACTCAATTCCATACTTACATATAGAAAACAAGTGTTCAAAATTCCCTGTCTTAAGAACACAGATGGAAGTCTAGGGTTAAGTAAAATGGCAACAGAACTAATGTTTAAAGAGCATATTTGATTAACATTTAATCTATTTTTACTCAATAAATTTTTATTGACAAAATAGTGGGTTTATTGTACATCATGAGCTGACACAATATGATTAGGGCAAGGATCGAAGACAAGACACAGAACAGAGGGTACCTTTATTAATTTCCCCGTTCCCTTTACTTTAATCAAAGAGGCACCCATTTGAAACTACTGATCCAATAAACAGCTATGCTCTGGTTCAAATACTTGGTTTCAGTTCTGACTTCCAATAGATATCCTTCAAGGAGCTTTTCCACCCGTGTCTTCATTTTCTGTAAGGGGCTACACTCCTATGACTTCTGCAAGTAGATTAGACAGATTAGAGTATAACAGGTTTTTACAAGTTCTATGTTTCCCTTTAAGATTTTCAAAGGAAAAGGGATTTTCAAAAGTCTTTCAAGCATAAGTAAAATAAATGCAGATAACTCATAATTTGTATTCTTAGAAATGCATCTTCATAACAGGGTATGGTACAATCTCCCCTGAAACCTCAATGTCATCTAGAGAAATAATCAGTACAGGTCAAGTATCCTAAAGAGTTTTAAATAGTACCAAATTGTATCATTCTTTAAGTGTCTTCTGCAGAACCCAGCCTATTTAATGTTACAATAGAAAATATAGTTATTTGGCAACTATCTGCATAAAAACACTTCAATAGCATTGGGAAATAATTTTCAGAAAAGCACTGAATGACTTCAGTTACAGTTTATTCTTTGTTTTTAACCCATAAATTTCCTCAACTGAGAGTTCACTGGTGGAAAGTAGGAATTTTCTCATCCTTTACTATTTTTTGCATCTGTGCTTTAGAAGAGTTTAAATGTATGTTATCACTAATTATTACAATTAGGTTAATACTGTTTTCTGTAATTAGTTTTTAATGAACGTATGTTCATTGATGAAAACTGCAGCGTATATGCAATGCTATTTGAGTTGAAGAGGTGTGAGAAACGTCCATCATAAAATAACTAGGTATTGAGCTTAGGCACCAATCCTACAAACACATAGGCATGAGACCCATTTTACTGCTGAGAGAAAAAATAATTAAAATAAATAAAGACACTGAAGATAGTATGGCAAAAGTCTAAGTAAAGTCACATCTAAACTGAGCATGGGCATAGTTTAAGGGAGGACATTTGTCACGTTTGATTCTTAAATATGTTAATATACATTCTTAAGTAAATACTCTAATGAATGGAAGCTGAAGACTGAAAATTTCTTCTGTCAGAGAACCACTTCTAAGCTGTGCCCAGTGCAATGCTGTCCCTGCCATGGGGACACTACTGTAACACCGTCCCTTTCATAATAGCAAAAAGGTTGTGTCTGGCCTTGTATAAACCACTTTATTAATTATTCTGACTTTGTAGGTGAGCATTTTGCCATGTATTTATTCAATTGATTGTTAATGCTGATATTTATTCCTGGATATTTATTATTATTTATTAGGATTTCTAGCAATTTGGTCCAAAGTTGTCACTATATTTGTTGAAGGAAGTATATATAATATCAAGGGAATGTCTGGCTGTTGATAGTTACTGGGAATAACAGAAGATGTATCAAGGTGTAAGGGTTATTTTAAGAGATATATAATAATAAGCCAAACTATTAAAAATTCAAAATTCACTTTGCCAGTTTTTGCCTTAAGGACAGAATCACCTTAGGGAGATATTCAGTGGTCTGAAAAAATATTTCAGATCAGTACAATCATGTTCTGTGTTGTTTTACACTTTGCCTGCAACTATATGTATATATTTAAAACTATCATGTGTACAATTCACTGCAATCCTCCATCCTCCCTCTTCACCAGTCTAGTTAGGCCTCGTGTAGGTCTATTTTGCTTAATGTTCTTTTGCCTGACAGACCTCCTTGTAGGTGAAGGAAGTCCGCCCTGGCCAATCCCATAAAATACCAAGGGCCTTCAATGTTTTGCTGTTGTCTCAACAAGTGACAGAAAAAAACTGCTGAAGACAGTATTTTTCTTTGTGAATACAGGGCAACGATGGAGACAATTCAGGCAGGTGGCACATTAGAAACTACTTTTAATCTGGAAACTGGCTGCGTTTTAAATGAGACGAGGCCCATTACAAGCAACATTTCCATGCGGAATGAACCCTCTATTTCTGGAGCGCAGGGGGAGCCGGGCTCCGGTCTGCCCGGCCTCAGGCCATCCCCCCGAGGGAGCCCTGGCTGGAAGCTGCCCCCTCCCCGGCCTGAGGACCTGCACGTCCGTCACCGGTGGGGAACTGCCCTACCTCTACCCCAGCTCTGTTTTATTTAGAGGACGCTGCCAAGAGCCGCAGCCAGGCTCCCCCCGCCCCGCTCCCCCCCCCCAGCCTCACCAGCACCTGGCGGGACCGCCGAGGACCAGCCCCGCACCCCCCCTCCCCATTCCTCCCCGAAAAGTGCACGGCATTATTTTTGAAAGCGCCCAAAATAGCGCGCGGCTGCTGCACAAGTCTCCTTATTATTCCTCCAGCGTCCGCCGTAAATCAGGGGAGCTGATGCACCTCCGCCGGAGCCGCTGCCGGCGGCTGTATTTTTGGTACGGGCCGCCGATCGCCGCCCGGTTGCCGGCGGCTCGGGCGCAGCAGCAGCGCAAGCGAGGAGGAAGAGCAGCCGCGGCGGCGGCGGCGGCGGCGGCGGCAGTTTCCCCTTTCCCCAGCCCTGGCTCCGCGGGCGCATGCTCACTTGTGCCCGCAGCCCTGGACCATATTTGTCAGGACTACTCGAGAGACGGAGAAAGAGAGAGAATTTTGGGGGGGTAAGGAGCGGCGGGTTCCGATCTAATCCGCAAGCCGTTTAGGGAGCTGCGGTGGCAAAGGCTGGCGATGGGTTTTAATTTTCCCCCTAGGTGAGGATGAAAGTTAGAGAGAGCGCGAGAGATAAAGGGAGAGACGCACCTCCTCTCCCTCCCTTACGAAACGTATCTGGGGAAGGGGAGGGGGGCTTCTCCCCCAACCACCTCGAGCAGAAAGGATGGAAGTTAATGCCGGGGAAAGTGGGCAAGTGACTCGCAAGTGGCTGGGGAGCGGCTGGGGCACCGGGGGTCTCACTAAATCATAAGTGTACGAGTGTGAAAGAGGAACAAAAGAAAGAGAGAGGTGCCTGATATTTCTTTTTCTCTTCCCAAACACATGAAGGGAGTACATGTATATATATATATGCGCAGTGTATTTGTATACATACACAGGCACGCACGCACGTATGTATATGTACGTATATATATATATACGGGGAAGGGAGCTGTGGAAATGTGTTGGGGGGGGCTTTTTTTCAGGGGGGGGAGGGGGTTCCGAGGGGAGGGGGAAGGGAAGGGGAGAGACATTTTGCAGACTTGCCCCACCAATGAGCTTGTCAATTGGCTCCATTTAATGACACTTACGGGGCACCGCCGCGCTGTTGGGAACAATGTGATGCGGGTGCAGCGGCGCGGTGGCGGGGGGGGGAGTGGGGGTGCATGGGTGTGCGTGTGAGCGCCGGGCAGGGAGGGAGCGGAGCGGAGGGAGGGGGTTCGCTGCCACCCGAGTCCGTCCACCCCCCCCCCCCAAGCCCCGGTTCTTTGTTCACAGAGGCTGGAGGACGGGGAGAAGTGCGAGCTGCGAGGGGGCAATGCGCAGCGGAGAGGGGTGTGAAAAAGCCCCGGGTTTTTTGGTCGGAAGCGGTGAGCGGTGGCGGCTGCCGGGATATACCGGTTGAATGTGCCGTGGGTCCCCGTGTTCGAAGGCCTTTTCAGCGCGCAGCGGAGAGAGTTTGTATTTTCCGTCGCTCCTGCACTTTGTGTGATTGTGTGCGAGAGATATTTAAAATATAATCATCTCCCAATTTCCGCCATTTTGGAGAAAGTTTGCACACACATACACATACCACAAGAAAAAAAAAAAGCTCCTAGCAATTTTTTTTTTTTTTTAGAGAGGCGAAAAAAAAAAAGTCTTTTGCTCGAGTGCTCAGTTCCTGCCTCTGTGCGGTGCGTGCGCCGCGCTCGCTGCGGCAGACATGTGAGGCGGCGGGGGAACGGCCCCTGCCCGCTCCGGGCTGCGTGCGGCGGCGGGGGCCGGCGCCTGTCACCGCCGGCGGCTGCGCGGGCTGGCCTGGGGGGGCTCCCGGAGGATGGCCCCGGGGTGCCGGCGGTGTATGTGAGTGCACATACACGTGAGTGAGTATTTCGCTGTGGGGGGGGGGAGGCAGGGAATAGGACACGGCGGCTTTTCTGTTAAGTTGCGCGCTCTCGCCTGAAGTGCGGCCGGGGTAGGGAACGGCCCCCGCGTACACGCCCGTCTCCCTCCCCGTCTGCGCAGCCGGTGCATATAACAACAGGATATAGGCACACTTGTTCTCGCTAACGTGTGTGAGGCGGTGTTTTTTCGGCGGGGGGAGGGGGAAAGCGATTTTTTTTGGGGGTGGGGGGGGGAGCGGCGGACGACGGGAAGGAGCTCCCGCGGAGCGGCCGCCAGACCCCGGCCAGGGCTGGGGAGAGGCCGCCGGGGCGCCAGCGCCCGGGGCGGGGAGCGCCGCGCCGGGGCCGCAGCGGAGCCCGCTCCCCACCCCTCTGCTTTTTCCCCCTCCCCGTCGGAGCGGGCGCGCACGAGAGCGTGAGAGAAAAAGTTGCAGCGCGGGGCCGGGAGCTGGAGGCTGCGGGGCCGGGCGGGGGCGAGCCCTCCGGGGAGGCGGCGTGCGCCGGCCCCTCCCGCGGGAAGGGGGGACTTCTTCGCCGAGGGATGCCCAGAGGACGGCTACGAGCGGCCGGGGAGCAAACCCCCGCAGTCCCCTAGGAAAAAAGAGAGCTCGCTCCCCTCTTACTCCTCTGCGCTGGGGGAGGGGAGGAGGGAGGAGAAGGTAACATTTCTTAATTTTTTTTTTCTTTCCACTCGGAGGCAGCCTCCTTTTCCCGGATCCCGGTCTCGGGGGGTGGGGGGGGCGGTGAGAGGAAAAAAAAAGCCAAGGACCCGGTAAACAAGCAGAGTCCCTCTCTCGTTGTGCAACTTCCTCAGGAACACTTAACACCCAGTTCCTCTCCCCCCCCGCCCGTAGCGCGCTCGCCCCCGCCGCCTCCCCCACGCCGGGGCAGAGGGGCACTCTTCCACCGCTCGGTTTAATTGCCCGGGGCGAGGGGAAAGAGAAAAAGGCAAATTGAGGACAGAAACGGAGCAACTTGAGAACCGCTTTCCGCGAGCGCTCCCTGCGAGGAGCCGGTCGGGATGGGCGGGCGGGCGCTTTTGTCTCGGTGGTTCTGCCCGAGCCTGGGGAAGACGCGGACCTGAGCCCGGGTTTTCTCCAGAAAGTTTCAAGTGCAGCAAAAACACGCCGCAAAACTGGCCAAGGAGGGACCTCTGGCGGTAGGCCGCGGGCTGCCGGCTCCGGAGAGCGGCGGCCGCGCCCGCCGGGCCTCGCCGCCGCGTTCCGGCTGCCGCGCCGCTCCGCCGCGCCGGGCGGGAGGGAGGGAGGGCCGGCTCCGGGGCGGCCGCTGCCGGGGCCCGCCGGCTCCCACCCAGCCGCGCCGCGCCGCCCCGGGTGGGCCCGGCCCCACGGCCAGCGTGGGGAGCGGCTGCGGCGCGTCCCGTGGCCGTGTCACTTGTCCCACTCGAGAGCGCGGTTTGAGCCCCAGCGAGTAACGCTTCGTGGGGAGGAGGCCCCTGGAGATGCAGCAGCCTCCCCGGGCGGTGAGGATCGCAGCCCCTTCCTTTTATTTTAGTTACCTGTGCTTAATTGCATGGTGTGTGTAAGCTTTACAGTGAAAGGCAGCATGAGTTATATTTTCAGTTTTGCTCTATTTTCTTATTAATGCCCCTTGTATAGCCGAGTGGCATTGGACTGACCATTTCGCTTTTTTGTTTCTGTTTGTGAATGGATGCTCCGTCATGGGTGCTAAAAATCGAGTGTTGAGTATAAGTAAAACTCGAGATATAAAAACTTCAGTGTGTGTCATTTTAGGAAGTATTCTGTGTTCAGGATCGTAACACAGTTTTTTAAATATAAAAGCTGTTTAGGAAACTCGTGCTTTTTACCAAAGAAGTTTTCACATTTCCAGAAGTTTATAATGTGAACATCTGTAAGAGGGAAGCTCCCTGTAACTAGTGGCTGAAGGCAGTAGAGTGCTCCACTTCCATCCGGGTGGTGCCAGGTACTCCTTTTTCCTGGTGAGATTTCAGTGGCTTTGACTGTGGTCCGGTTGGTCGTCTTGTGAACGTGGTGCTCTCATGAAGGTGGCTGAAGCAATGATCTTCTTGGATGGTTTCCGTTGTCAATTGAGCAATTGTAGTGAACTCTGATTTTGTTTGTTGCTGTAGTGTATGTTTCACATTTCGTTTAAAGAATTTTTCTAAAGTGTTGTTTTTTGAAGTTCCAATAACTTAAGTGATTAGGTGATGGGTCCTTTTCCTCTGATTTGTTCAGTTTTATTGGGCATCTGTGCATCGCCTATTCTGTGAAGAGAGATGGCTGACTTTTTGTGGGCTAGTCCATTTACTCTTTTTTTTTTTTTTTTTAATACTGCTGGTTAGTAGGATGGTGGATTGTGAGTGATAGATGTGAGGAACCAGTGATTACTTGGCACTTACAGAAGGAAGTGATAGTGTGTGTGTAGTCACAGCTTATTAGTGCTGCAGTAGTAGGACTGTTCACCACAATGAGAAATACAAGCTCTGTATGAATTGGAGAGAAGGGAAAATCTATAAATGCAGTAACCTGCCGAGTCTATTTAGGAGCTAGACAAAGGTGAATTAATTGTTTAAGGACAGCAGAGCTCATGGAAGCTGCTGAGAAGTGGCAGAAGAGGAAGGCATTAATCAGACAGAAAGAGCGTCCAGACATATATTGAATTGTGGTAAGAAATAACAACTTGAAATAAGTCAGGTGATATTCAGTGTGAAGATTTGGTGCGTCACAGTTCTCAAGGAGGTGCCTACACAGAGGAGGGAGGCACAAATAAACAAAGGCAGAAGTTTGCTGTAACTTTATGTGCCTGGTTCAAGGAATTAAGAGAAACTAAGAAATAGGTTTTCAAAGTTGTTGTACTCAAGTCTTACTATCTGAGTTGGTTAAACTGCACAGACAATAACAGAAATAAAGGAGTCATGAAAGTGTTGCAAAATAATTTTTTGGCATGAGATACAAGTTCTTTATAAACAAGATGAAAGTTGTCAGTGTTAAGATTCATTAGCCTTGGTATTGGGTGACTGTCGCTATAATGTTCTGTGAATATTTGAAAATGAGGTAGTAGATAAGGGCTGTGTGGAACTGCTACCCAGTGTCTAGCAGTGGTACGGCAATACCTGTGCTGGCTCGCTGACAGACCAGACTCAGGAGAGGACAACATGAATCTCCTTTGGCACTGGTGCAGTCTCAGGCTTCACAGCCTTTTGTAATGCATCTGTAGACAGATTCTTTCTGCGAGGAAAAAGGTTTTAAGCTGGTTTATTGGGAAGCAGGAAGAAACATACACAGTACCCCTGAAGAATCTAGCAGGCAGAAGAGTAGCAACAGATAAGAGGAAATAAAGGGACATCATCAATAGGAAATCTGGTCCATTTTCTGTTACAAGTGTAAAGAGTGGCAAAGAATTTTATGCTGTGGTCCCTTTGTGAATACATTTATAAGACATATATCTCATCTTTAAAATAACTTGTTATAAACTTCATGAGCAACAGGCAAAACAGTGAAATTTACTCAAACAGCTCTTCACTACACAGAATAGAAACATAGTCGAGCTAGTAAAGTAGTTCCTAAACAACAGAAAAATGAGATTTTGAAGGAAATGTGTAATCTGCAGATAGTTCTTTTGCTGAAACATTAAAATAATTGACCCATTACACAGGTACAAAACAAAGCACATATTAAAATGTGGTGGATAGCCTCAAAGCACTTCACCATTTCCTGCGCTGTTCCTGTTTGTGGTTGTTTTTCTTTAAGTGAAGAATCAGGTGCAAAAAGATGAAGGGTGAAGAAGAGACAAATGTGGGGTGCACCCAGCTCAAAGAGAGGATTGAAGGGAGAAATGCAGGTCTCACCCTGGTGGGTTTACAGTCAGGTAACTTCACTTTAACTATCATGAAGCTCGCTTAGTACTAAGTTTGTCTGAAATAGAGGGAGCTTATATTGCAAGGAGTAATTCTGCTATGTGTAGCTTTGGTGCTATAACAGGTCAGCCCTGGTACTATTCACATTCTTACACGTGAAATAAATCTGAAGATGAGTATCTGCTTGATCCCCTGGCATCTAAAAGTTATTGTTTTTGTAGACTTGTCCCCTTCTGATCCGTTTTGTTTTCTTGATTTATTGTGTAGGGAAAATGTGTCCCTTTAGCCCATGGGTGCTACACCAAGCAGCCTCCTCCTTGGAAATGCCTAAAATAACTATCCACGGTATTAGGACAAAAAACTCACCTGTTGCCTTTGTTTCGGAAGTGCTAGTGTCATCTGGTTCTGTGGAGAAGAGGGACCGTGGCTCAGCTCCATAAGGACATCACCTTCCTTGGGACCTCTGTCCCTTGGACCTCACCCTTAGTGCCACTTGCTGAGACCTCCTCCTCTGGCTCCACATGCCCAGTTTTGCCTTTCCTTGAAGGAACCATTGGCTGGGGAGAGGACCAGCATGGGGCAAATCTGTTAGGCTATCCTGTCAGGGTAGCTACAGAAATTGTTGAAAGTAAAAATAAAAATACACAGGTGTGTATAAAAAAACAAGGCACACTATTGCAGACAGGTTATGCCAATCCGGCACTGCTGACTTGTGGCTTTACTGCTGAAATCTCCTCTCTTTGCTGCCCAGTGACCTGGTACTGAGTTGGCCCCGCTGGTTAGAAATCATACGGACATTTCACAGGTAGCATCTTAGATTTTCAAAATTTAGGTACGTGTCAGGTAGTTTTTAAAAGCACTGACTGAAAGAAAGAATCCTTCCATTATTACTTTTTGATATATTCAGTACATAACCCTATAATTATTTCAAAAACTGCTTGTAAGTTTAATTGGCATATTCTCTCCTGTTTCATTACATCTTTAGAGAGTCTTTCACTGCATGAAACCATCTCATTTTTAGTGCTGGTAGGTACTCTGTGAGGTACTCATTTATTGTTGCACCAGCTGGTAAAAATGAAGGTTTTTCTAAAGGATGTGGCTAATCTTGTTTTATATGCTTACTTATTTTAATTAATTTATTGCATATATCTAAAACACAGTTAATGTTGAAATATTAACATTCAGCACACTCTTCTATAAATGTTATAGCTTATGGCTGTAAAGACTGAGATACAGTTACATCCCTAATAGTGGATTTTGGACATGTGTTTGGAAGATAACTGTTCCAAGTTCGTACTATTATGTCCTTATTTTCACATCAGATGGCAATTGGTGACAGTCATAGGTATAGTTCTGTAGTTACTTTGCCCTTTATTAATCTAGTATTTTTACTACTTTTTGGGAAGTGTAGCAACAGAAATAATAGCAAATGAAATAATTATGGCATGAGTTGTACTAGTTCAAAGAACTACATTAGAGCTTTAAAAATGAAACCGAAAATGACTAGATAAGACATTCTGTAGTTTTCTTTGTTCTGTGATTTAGATGTATATATTGTGATGATTTCATCCTTTTTTTAGTACCTCATAGCTGTAACAATTTAATTGGTCTCTATCTCCTTATTATCATTAGTACAGGAATATTGCCCTATCTTTCATCTGTTAAAACTCAGCAAAGCTGGAAATAGATATTTTGTTAAATGTAATTCCTTTTGGTAAATTCATTCCTGTCTGCATTGCCCTGTGACCTTTTCATCCCCACCAAGAACATTTCTGAAGGCTGCAGAATGTGAAAGTACAGATTATGTCTTTGATGTTGAGTTAATTTTAAAAGGAAAACCATAATGAATACCTTATCAAACAATAGAATATACCTTATTGTATTCTTACCTGAGGAAACTTTCTTAGTTATAAGTAAGTTAAAATTTGTATTTTTCTTGAGAGAAATGACAGAACATTTCTCTGAACATTTATTACCTTTTTTTTTTTTACTTTCACAGTTTACATCCTGCCTGAGTATGCTAGGCTCTAAGATTTTATTTTTCCCCCCCCCCGCCATGTAATTTTTTTTCCCAACTGGTTCTGTTACAAAGCGTGTCTGTAACAAGAGTGGCACTATCAGAGATGGCAGCATCTGATGGAGTGGCTGTCCTCTGCTACTTGCTCCGTGGGGCAGCGGCCACTGTGAGGAAGCGTTTCCCCACAGCCTCCCAAGTCTCTGCCCGTCTTCTATTGTGCCTTCTGTAGAAACAATTGAAACATTTTTTCTATAATAGATAAACCACTGGAGGGTCGAGCGAAGTGTCCTCTAAACAGGGTGGTAATTTAAGGTTACTTAGATGCTTCAGTTAACACAGAACACAGCTCTGTGTTTGCTTAGGCTAATCACGAGGAGCTTGTTACCCCAACGTGCTCAAACCAGCGTGTTTCACGTCCTTAACGTTTCACAGTTTTCTGGATAGATGCAGTTTTTCAGCTGCTCCTTAGCAGCTTGGGCCTTGTGTCCTTGAGAGAAGGCCTGCACCTCTGCCATGGCGCTGCAGTTGGGTTTGGTGGAAGCTTGCCTGAGTTGGTCAGCTGCTGTGTGGAAGGCTGGATGCTTGGTGGGCTTGAGCTCTGCAAGGTACCGTGCGGTTGTACTGCAGGAGCTGCCCTGAGGAAGGATGGTGGACTTTGCCTGGGAGTGATTTTGAAATGTTAAGATCTATGGCTTCAGGGAATATCTCACTTTGCACTGAGTTTGTTCAGATTTATTGACTTATTTTAAAATGAATTTTTGTGCATTGATGGCATGGTTTTCAGTACTTTCTCATAGAGGATTACTGAAATTAGAGATGGAGAAAAGGCATTGAATCATGTAGTCCTTCTTACTTCAAATTTGTCATGCGAAATAGATGAAGTTTTCTCAAAGAGTCTTCTGTGAACCCTAGCTGTCATATGAAATGAAGGGAAATGGAGAAGCTTTTACCCTGAACAGTGGTTACTGACTGAGGTCCAGCTCTTGTCATCCTGTTGATATTGTGTAGTGGCTGCTCGTGGTACTTGTGGAGTAAGGTGTTGCTCCGGGTTTTAAAGAATTCTGACAGAAATGAGGAAGAAACCAAGGAGAAATACAAGGGAGTTCACACTGTGTACCCAAAACCAGACTAATATCTGTAGTAGTGGTGTTACAGTGATTGGTACAATTTTTCTGATAAAAAAATGTAAATTTGATTATTTTTCGTACAACAGAGTTTAACTGGCTAAGTAGTTTTTCTCCTTAGACTTTCAGTTAAAACACTTCAAGATGATCTGCTTTTACTTCTGCTTGGTTTGCATCTTTTTCTGTTATCTGTGAGTGAAAAAATATCACTCAAGCCTTTTTTGTGGAAATTCCAGATTTCCAGAGAGTGTTGATAGGTATTTGCAGAGTTTGGGAGTGGGACCCAAATTAGAAATTAGATTTTGGAAAACAAGTTCAAGCACTGAGGAAGCTCTCTACCTATTTGATTTTCAAGTACTGATACTTGCAGCAAAAGTTTGCAGTCTGCAGACGGGAATATGAGGCTTAGAAAGCATTTATTAAAAAGTTCAGAAAGCATAAATTTGAAAAGGGGTGAGCTTTTGCTAGTAGTTCACAAGCCGAAGACAGAACTAATTTTGCTGCGAATTGTTTCAGCTGTTAGGCATAGCACAGAAGTTCTTCAGAAAGAAAATGAGCCAGTCAGATTTCATGTTGAACAAATAGTAAATGAGGTGCCAGGCCACAGATTTAAAGATTGCTGGGTTTGTGAGAAGTGGAAAGGAAGAAGTTGGTGATAGTCACAACTGGCTGCTAGAAACATTTGCATTTTGGTGCAACTGGTGCCGTGTTTGTAGCAGTGACAAGCACTGGGCCAAAGCTGGGGATCAGTGGCAAGTGCTGTATACTTCTGTTGCTTGTGCAAATTATTTGGGATAAACTCTTACCACAGAAGAGAATGTCCAAATCCACCGTTTCTGAAGATAAATAGTCTCTCTTTTCCTTTTGCTTTTCTGAAACAGAGGGATCCAGTAAAATAAAGTGTGGGAAAGCCACAGTTTTCTCTGGTGTACATGTGCTTCTCTACATGTAAACAAATTTTACAAATGCAAATCAAAACGTAGTGAAACTGTATGGAAACAAACAAGCAATATTTCGGTGTCCTGAGTCAGACAATGAAAATGAAAGACAGTTTCAAATTCATTTTGAAATTTTAGTTTGAATGTGGTTGAAGCATTCACATCAGCATGTTATCCGATATTAAGGGAAAGCAGTTCTAGTAATCAGCGCTTAATGTATTTTTTTAAAGGCGTGTACTCATGTCTTGCCTTCCCTAGAACAAATGTTTTCCTTAGGTGTACTTGAGGTATGTTTTCCTTATTTGCAGTTTGAAATTTTTAATTTCTCTCCAATACAGCCTCGCTAATATCCTCCTAGTGTATAAAACAGGGTATTATATTTTAAGGTTTTCGAAAGATTTCCCCTTGTTTTTATTACATTGCTGTATATTATCAGCATTGTCATCAGGTGTCCATATTGCCAGTGTGCTGAGGGAAGCATTTGATACTAATCTGTGGAGTGCATTTGAAGAAAGGACTGGTGATACAAGCATTAAACCATGTAAAGCATTTTCATATAAAATATTTTTCTTTTTTTTTTCTTTTTCTTTTTTTTTTTTTTTTTTCCCCAGTACATGCATCATGAATGAATCTGCCTCTAGTGGAAATGGTCAAGAGTTTGATGTATTTAGTGCTATGGACTGGAAGGATGGCATAGGTACTTTGCCAGGAAGTGACCTAAAGGTAAGATATGTAATTTTTTTAATAAGCAAAATAAAAATGTTAAATGCCAAAATAATGCATTTCACAAGCTGGTGTGTAGGTATCTGCTTTTATGAATAAAACATGAATCTGCAGCTCTGAGTTAAGAGACTGTATCCTGTTAGCTTTTAGCTCTGGAGTTTCTTGATTCAGTTTCTGGTGCTGGCACAGACAGCCGTCATCCCCGTAGGAAGGCATAAATTAGCGCTGCTTCACTATATAGATAGAAGTAATCAAGTGCACAAAATCCAAAAGAAATCTCAAAAGTTAAGTGTGAAAATTCAGTCCACTTAGAGCATTGTATTACCATATCACTAAGAATTTTTATACTGTCATTTGCTCTTATGGTCTCATATTTTTAGTTCTTTTTATTTCTAAAAATATTTATTTTTGCTGTGCTTTTATCATCTGGCTGCCTAGAAAAATGAATAAATTGGGTGCTTCTGAGCATGGTGTAGTTTAGAAATTTGAATTATATTGGCATAGTACTTTTAGTTATATTTTTTATGCTGGTTTTATTTACTGAAGTAAATTACAACAATTTGATTTTGTTTTCAAAATATTTAATGTATCTTGTTATCCAATATTTTTTACTATGTCATCAGAAGATGTTCTCTGCCACGTTAGCTAAAAATACAGTTTCGATATTAGAGACTTTCTTGCTCTTATTTCCTGTTGATTATAGTCAATATTTTCATGCCATTCCATTTAGACTAACATGATGAAGTGTTCTCATAGCTTATTTTTTAAAAGGAATCTCACAAGAAAACGTGTTGGTTTTTAAAAAAGCTTTTTATCCCATGGTGCCTGATATAATTTCTATTGTTGAAGTAAAGAGTCAAAAAATGTTTGAAATTCAGGACATGTTGCAAGTGTGGTTTTGTGTTGTGGGTTTTGTTTTCTTTTTTTTTTCCTTTAAAATCACAGAACCATAGAATAGATTTGCAGAATAATTTTCTTTGGAAATGGACCTCAGAACACCACCTCTGAGCACCCCAGACCTCAAGCAAACTTAGGTCATGTTGCTCAGGGCCTCATCCAGTATGGTTCTGGTTATCTCCAGGGTTAGAGATACCACAATCTCTCTGGGCAACCTGTTTCAGCATTTGGTTACCCTCATAGTGATTTTTGCCTTTTGTGGATACTTCGTTGGAATTTCCTCTTTTGCAACTTGTGTCTGTTGCCCCTTGTCCTTTTACTGTGCACAGCTGAGAAGAACCTGGCTCCATCCCCTCTGTATCTGACCACTAACTACTGGAAGACAGCAGTAAAATCTCTCCTTCTGTTCTTAAAACCAAGTGAACAATTTCGCTCAGCTGCTTCTTGTATGTCATCTGCTGCAGGCCCTGCTTGTTTTGGTGGACATCCACTGGACTTGCTCCAGTATGTCAGTGTCTCTCTCGTACTGGACACAGTAGTCTGCATATGGTCTCATCACGTTTAAGTAGAAGGGAATAATCAGTTCCCTCGACCTGCTGGCTACCCTCTTGCTAAAGCAGGCCTGGTTGCTCATGGCTGCCTTTGCTGCCAGGGCCTCTTGCTGACTCACGTTCAACTTGTAGGTCTTCTGCAAAGCTCTTTTCAAATAGCCCCCAGGCTGTACTGGTGCACACAGCTGCTCTGTCCCAGGGGCAGGGCCTTGCATGTGCTTTTGTAGACCTTCATGAGATCATGTTAGCCCATTTCTTCAGCGTGTCAAGGTCTTTCTGAACAGCAACACTGCCCTGCAGTTTATCACCCAGACGCTCCAATTTTATAACTTGCTTTTTGCTTCCTGTCCACATATAGAAGCCTTTCCTGTTGCCTTTGGTAGCTTGTTCTCCAGTTGAGCTTTGAGTTTCCTGGTTCCATCATTCTACACTACAGCAATATCACTATATAGCTTCTGTCTGGAATGCTTCCCCCGTTTCACCTTCTGCGTACTTCCTTTTCCATTGGAATGAAGTCAGGAGTCCCTAATTCATTCATGTTGGCCTTCATCCGCATTTGCCTAATTTCTTGCACATTGACACACATCGTTTTCCTGGTGTGGAGTCCATGGAAAGATATCCAGATTTCCTGGGCCTGTTTGCCCATTAAAGCAGTCTCCTCTGTGATCCTGCCAAGCAGATCTCTGAACAAGCCAAAATCTGCCTCCTCTGAAGTCCAGTGCTGCTATTTCAGGACTTCAGTCTTCACCGTGTCATGGTCGCTGCTGCCAAGGCATCAGTCTCCACATCTCTGACCAATTCTGTGGGGTTTTTTTTGAAGTCCAGGCTTTTAAAATTCCTTTCTATTTTAATAAGCAACATTGTGTGAAATGCAAAAATGCCATTGACATGTTTGAGGAATACAAAAGGGAACAATGCAGGAAAATATAATAATCTCATATAAATTGCTGGTACATGCTTTGTTCAGTTCTCGTTACCCTATGTAAAAAGAAACAAAACTGAAGCAAAGGTTGGGTCATTAATTAGTAGAGGAATGGAAAAGCTTCCATACAAAGTGGGGGAAGGGAGTGGGAGGTGTAGCTGAGGGTAACCTCAAGAAATCATGTGAGAAGATTCTTAACTATGTTCCATTCAGGAAAGCATGAGCTTCATTTTAAGGTGGTTCTTCTGTGTGTGGTGGTTGTGGGGTTTTTTGTTGTTCGTTTGTTTGTTTGTTTCGGTTGGCCTTTTGTTGTTGCTGTTTTGTTTGTGGTTTTTTTGTTCGTTTGGCTTTTTTGTGTGTGTGTGTGTGGTTTGGTTTTTTTAGTTGTTATTGTTTTCATTTGGAAACAAACAGGTATTTGATTTTTGGACAGAGATTCTTTCTTTGTTTCAGGCATTAGGGAAGACACAGTCAGAGGTGCAATGGTAGTGTACGCAGGATGATGAAAGATACAGAGCGAGCTGGCCAGGCAGCTCATTCTGGTCTTTTTAAAAAACAAACAAACAAACAAAAGCAACAGGTGACTGGGTGAAATTGAAGTGCAGCCGTTCTAACACTGACCGAAGGAAGAGTATTTTCTACCAATGCAGAATTAGCCTAAGGAACTCTCTGGACCAGGGAGCATCAAGACTCAGTGAAAGACTAGGCATTCACATAGATACCAAAACAATTTGAGCTGTGAGAATATTAAGGATTTTTAAGCTTTCAAGATAATTGTAACAACTCATTTTTCAGGGCTGCTTCTAAATACTAATGGTTAAAAGAGTGACTGATCCCTTGAAACTGTAAAAGTGATCATGGGAGATATGTTACACTCTTTGTGGAATTCTCAGAATAGCATTAACATGGATGGTTTACCTGAACTGTCCTGATAACAGAGTATTTAATATTGTGTCCTGAACCTGGAGAAAATAGCCTTACATAGCTGTTACTCCTTGTGAGCTTGCATATGTCTTTCAAAAATTATGCTAGACTTGTTCCACTAACTTTATCAAACCATTGCCATGTATTTACATTGAAATGCAATTGAAAAATCCAGTGAAAACAGTATAGTAGCAAAATGCACAAAGTTTCTATTTTTACAGACTGGTAATAGATTAGAGTGCCTGTTTTTTCTTTTTAACTAATAAGCAATAACTGAACTATTCATGGCAGACAATGCATTGCTTACATTCTCACATTTAGTCTTTTGTCTTCATAAAATGTTAGGGTAAATGAACACCCAGATTTGGTAAACTGTATTGTGTGAGCGCGTTTTAAGTTAAACATACAGCAAAATGTTGAAATACTGCTTTTTAATATAGAAGTATTCAGGAGTTACCTACTCAAAGTTCTTATTTTTAATTGTCAGAGTCATATGGCATTTGGCTTTACTGCTTGCGTGATGAAGTTGCATGCTTATTTTTACATATGCACTTTTAAAGTAATCTCTTTTCTTTTGCACTGTATTAATACCCAGCCTCGTGAGATTGTCAGGCAAGCATGTCTGAGCAATCATTCTTTTTAGAAACCACTTCACTTTTGTGAATATAAGCTCCTCTATGAATAAAAGCTGGTAAAAAACTGTTGTAAGTAGTGTAAAATGCCTAAAACATTTACAAATAACTTTTCTCAATATTTCTTATCATTGCTTAAATTTAACTTTTCTTACAATGTAGAAGAACAATTACCTCAGAAACAGAAAATTGCATTATTTCTTTTTGTTACAAAGTCCCATGGGTAGTTTCATGCCTACCAGACTTCACTGAGATAGTCTGCACCACAGGACACTCACTTCCCAGGCTTGTCAAAACAAGGGAGGAAGTCAGATACCAAGCCTCTGTTCTCAGCTGTGCCATGGTCTCTCACATCTACATCTGTTTCCACATTGGTGAAATGCTGAAAATGTTATTTTCCTATAATTTTGTGCAGCGTTAATTGTTAGAATTTTGTCACCCATAGTTGGAGAAGGCTGTGGAAATACAGTATCATACAGATTTTGTTAAAACTCTTTAGCAAAAGTAGTCATAAAATAGTTCATGCTTCTTGAACGCTGCTTTGAGCATGCTATGTGGCAGATAAATAGTGAGTGGCTGTGGAAAACACTAGAATTTCAAATTTATACAGGGGACAGGGAGAATTAAAAATTGTACGATATGATGCACCGAAGACTGAGAACAAAAATCTTAGCATTGTATATTAGTTCTTTCAGGATGCTTAAATAAAACAGAAAACTGAAATTTCAGTAGAGTTTAAAATAGTTTACAAATTACAGAATGCCTTAATGTGGCAGGCTAAGTAATGTATGCTCATCTGAAAAACATCAGTGCTTACCAGTTACTCTGCATGGTGTGAATGTAAATGTGAAATACTCTTCTTTTTTTTCTCTTTTTTGTTTTTAAATCTGTGTGCTGAGTGCAGGCAGTAACACCATCTCTTCAAGATTTAAATGTGCTCATTAAATTGGGAAAGCTGTAATAATTTACAGTCACTTCCTACTGCAGTGACAGAAGTTTATGAAGTACTTCATAATGAGTTTTCTAGTGCTTGTATTTGGGAAGTGAGCTGTTATATACTGCATGGACAGAATTTTGGTCATTATTTCCAGCTTGCAAATTGTGCTTGAAAAAAAAATGATGATGATGATTAAATTAGCCTGTAAATAAAGTTGGGCAGCTAATATCAAAGGAAACCAACTATAATAGTGGAACATGAATGGTGGAATAACGGTCGGTGGTGCTTGGTATTTCTAGCCACACTCTAGAGAAGGTGACGGTGATTCAGTGTGCTGTGTTTCTAGATGCATAGGTGCAGCAACTCAAGGCAGTGAAGTGCATCCTTCCACCTGCCGGTTCTGAAATTGGGTTCAAGCTTGCTTGAGATAATTAACATTTTGAAAACAACTTTTTCTTTTTTTTTTTTCTCACATGTTTGTATGTCAGAAATACTGGTAGTGTCTCAGGCAGTAGCTAACTACAGTGCTTTTTTGGTGCAAAGCTGTTTCTGTACTCACACAGTGGCATGTGCTGCACTGAATCTGAGGAGACATTTCTCTCTCAGGGGAGAGTCCCTGAGAGTGTCCGTGGGAAACATCAACTACTGGGAGCTGGTTAAATCCCTTTTCCCACTGGAAGGGTGTTATTCCACAGAGAAGATAATTCCCTTCGGGGAAGCTGGTAGTGCAGGGAGGAGAAAGCAAGGCACAATAGACTTTCTCTGACCATGTGCGAGCCCCAGCAGATGTATTATACCTAATGGCCTGGTCTTTTCCACGTGAAAGTAACTTTGTTCTCTTGCAATCTAATGTAATTAATTAGCTCACGCTCTGCTTCACTGCCATAGATTTCTGGCTAAAACTTTGTGTTGTCATTAAATGATTTTACCTTATTTAAAAATAGACCAAAAATGAAGTTTCACTATTAAAATTGCTAAAACTCCAAAGCCAAGAAATGCTGGCGTTACGTTTGCCTTTGGATCTTTAATTGGGTTTCCTCATGTGTAGTCATGGTAGAACCTTCACTAAAGGGATCACATGCTATTTTGCCACAGAATCTACTGCATCATTTGTTGTAGATTCTGTTAGACTTGTAAATAACAGGGCAGAGGATTTCAGGAAGGAAAGGGAATAGTTTCATGATTAATGCAGGTAAATCCCACACAGGAAAGCTTAGGGCAGCACTTGCTTCTACCACAGCCTTCCTGTGTGGTGCTGAACAACTCACTGGAACAAGAACTTTGGCAGGTAGCCATTCATTTTTTTATTTGTTACTTGCTTGGGTTACCCATGAGATATTAGTGTTTGGTGCTTAGAAATATTCTGGCTGAAATAATTTGGAGCCAGGATTGCTTTGTAGGTCAACTTCTGGATCAATAAGCATCAACTTGGCAGGCCGTGACTTCTGGCTCTGTCGCTGATTTATGTGTCACCTTAAAAAAGTCTGTTTAGCTGCAATTTCCTACTCAAGTGGAGATAATAAGGCAGACTGAGTTTGCAGTGGAGAGAAATCATTGAGAAGCCCTCTGGTACTAAGATAATTCTTGAGCACTCAGGACCGAAAGGGGGATTGGAAGAGCCTGAGGATTGTCTAAGAATAAAGTAGATAAACGTTACTGCAGACAAGACTGAGGTATCAGCAGTTTGCTGGGGAAAAGGCAGTCTCTCTTGCTAAAGGTATACGTTTTCTGGCGGTACCTAAGCTTTCAGTTCAGAAGTGATTAGAGAATGTTCCTAATTTTTTTTTTTTTTTTGAAAGGCTGTAATTTGATAATAATCCTTTCCTACTTGTGCCTGCCCAGATAGGAAAAAACCTTTCCTTTTGGATGCAGATTGACCTCTCTTCTTCATTACTTCGGGATTAGCCTATTACAGTGTTACTGAAGCATCTTAAAATCAGTTGAAGATTGCTTGAAGTGCTTGACTTTCTTGCTGACAGCATTGTTCCAGTGAGAGAGGCTCTGGCCCTGTCGTGATATGGAATTTAATTGCTGCTGACTATGATTTAGGGAGCCCTAAATAGCCTGGGATCCTGCTTAAGTTGTCTTTTGCCGTAGTTACCAAAGCAGGAGTGTGCAGGCAGGATCCCTTCTCATGATTAAAGAAAGGGAATAGCCATGTGCAGGGACACATTCCCCTAACCTTCTGCATCCCTGAAAGAGTCAAATTTTTGTGACCAGGCAAGCACCAGAGGTCACGTGCTTACCAAGTGCTTTGAAATAAGCTGGGAGCAGAGTACTCAGAAGGATGTAGAGCCTAGGCAGAGATATTGTTATTTTCTTTTGTAAGTGTGTGAGAACAGAGGTTTTGTTTCAGGAATTACTTTGCACTGCATTGTAACAGTAATTGCTAGAGTGCCTAAAGCTTTTTGAGATACATGCTCTTTGTTATTTCAGTGGGGTTTTTTAAAGAAAATAAACAGTCATTCTGCTTTCAAACCCTGTAGAGTAAATAAGACTGGCTTTATTGCTTGAAGAAAGAGTATAAAAATACCCAACAGCTGCCTCATTTTCTGAATGCTATCCAGCCTCTGCCTGGGGCAGGGGTTCTGTGGAAAAAATAGTATGTGATCATGCATGTAAAGACTGTATCACACACACACAGAAGAGGAGAATGGTTGAATGGACAAGTTATGGCATTTACTAACTTATTAAACTTAAATATTATGTAAAAAGTAGTTTGCCATGTAGTAGGATGTGGTTGGACAATACAATGTGTATAGGCGATTCCTTTACTTTAAAGGGAGGAGCTGTAAGATGCCAGAAGGGCTCTGGTTTATCTGAGCAGTCTCACTGAAATCACTGTGATCAAATGGTGATTAAAATCAAGAGCGATGACTCTTGTTTGCTAACCAGAGATCTGAGTGTAGTTTTTTGACTTGTGTCTCTGGAGTCCCAAGTGTCGGTCTTTTTGACAGACTGCTGTATAACTCTGCTACTTGTGAATTTAGTTGTTTCGTAGACGTGAAGAGTCGTTACTCAATTTACTTTTGTTTGGGATAATACAAATTTTGCTGATTTCTTCTGAGCTAGTCCACAATTGTACTGTCGCGAGTTCAAGATGAGTTTTATTCCTGAAGTTACTGTCAGAATGCAGCAACAATTGTCTTAACTGCAGTGAACTCTTTGTCCTTATCTTGCCCAGTAGATGGTAGTGTTGGCTGTTTTTTCTAATTTATTTTAAAGCTGTGCATTAAGATGCGTTATTTTAAAGCTGTGCTGTAAGATGCATAGGTTTCTTTGTTCTTTTTTTGTCCTTTGCGCTTTAGTTTTTCTTCCTTTTTCTTCCTTTTTATCTCTGCCTTTTCTCCCAAATTATATTTTAACCTCGTAGAAAGCAATAGTAGCTTTTATTGATTTGATCTCTCTGAGTACTGATAAGATCTTGTACACTCTTAAAAGGGTTCAAGTAACAGCAAATGGACATAGTCTGATATTTGTTGCTCTGAATTAGACACATGCAACATGAGGGCCTTAATTTGAAACTAGATTGTATATATTTATTCCCAATAGGTTTGAGTGTCTGAGAATTAATCTGCAATATGGTAGACATTTTTCATTATTTGCAATTTTTTTTTTATCCCATGTAGTGACAAATACACAGAGTATTTTTATAAAATGTGGAGAAAGAGAACTGAAAGCCCTCTTAACATACAATTCTGCTTGCATAAAGCTACCGAGTGCCTTCCAGCCTGCATGATAAGGCAAAGAACTTCCATTAAGAATGGAAGTGTCCTAAAGCCACTGGAGGAGGGACAGCAGAATTCCACCTGCGGTGTTACGCTTAGTGACATTCACTGAGGAAAGGTTAATTTCCATGGTTGAGCCCAACACACAGTGCGCAAAGAATGATGGGCTAATCAAGAAGATGGAGCACCATTTGCACAAGAAGAACAGACAGAGCTTGTACTTAGCCTAATGAAATTAGGTCTGCGGATACATAATTCCTTTCTTCAAATGTAGACCCAGAGAGTAAGCGCTCAGGTACTAGAGCTATATGATCCATAGGGTAATGTTGAGTTAAGAACGAATGGGTATAAACTGACTCTGAGTAGATGTAAATGAAGTTACAAGAAAGTTTTTCAAGAAAGAAATTCGGGAATGGACTTTCATTGGAGTCACTGGTAACAGAAAATCTGGCCACTTCTCCATTGTACCTGAAACATTTATGAAATACTTGGTGCAATACTAGTGCCTGCAACAAACAAAGGCTTCATCTCAATGACTTATGATACTTGGTCCAGTCCTGCGTAAATTTTAATGCAATTTTAATTTGAAAAAAAAGTTTATTGATAGTAATTTTCATCCCTACAGAAGAACTTAGCATGTGGAGAGACAGAAATGGTTCAGAAAGTATTTGTAAAGTTCGATTATTATATATTTAAGCCTTGACTTCCCTTGATACATTTTTTAATTTGTTAAATAAATACTAAAAAGTTCCTGGGGATTAAATTAACAGTCCTATAAGCTGAAGTCCTGGTATATCAGGGCATTGTTTCCCAAGAATGTGAAAATGTTTCTCAGCTCCGAGTGGAAGGAATCTCTAGTGATGTTTAGAGGGAAGCTGCTGTTTAATTCCCTTTTGATCCTTGTGGAAACTGCTGAACAAGATAGCCAAGTAAGTTCTGTGTATGCTTAACCACTAACAGTTGAACTCATTTTACTAACTCAGTTTGATATATTCGTGTTAAAAGAACTGCAGTAACTTGAAAATGTGTATTTTTTACCTTGTTGCTCACCTGTACATGAAACTTTGGAAGTTAAATTTTCTATCCAAATGTTATATTTATTTCTGTTTATCTTACTGTGGATTTGCTCATGAAAGCTCTTGAGGTTTCTTTCTTCTCTTCTTTGCCTTCTGATCTTTTAAGACCATTGGCTTCATTGGGTGGGATAGAGAATTATCTTCTTAAGAGGTTTCTTAACATTTGCAAACAGGCATTTGACAAAAGTCAAGTGGATTCAATTCATACCCAACAAGCTTTATAATTTATTCTCTTTTAAACATTGAAGTGACAAAAAGTCAGGTTTCTTTGTGAGATTATTTAAAAAGCACTTGATAATGGCCTTTGTTTCCATCAGTGGAAATTTTACTGTTTGCTTTAGTGAAGACAGGTTCAAGGAAAATCCTTTCATCCAATGCAAATTTACGTGTTTACTTAAGGAGTTTTGTGACTTAAAACCAAATCTTTACTTCTCAGAAGGCCCTGGGTCCATCCTCAAAAGTTAGATCAATGGCACTGGTTCCTTCCCTCTGTATTATCTGCCACAAACTTCCAGACCGTCAACACACCTAGGGAAGTCTATGGGAGGACTACTCTTACTAAATTTTAGCTTGGATCACCAAAAATAGAAGAAAAATTGTGACAGAACATTTACCTTTAGCTTTTTTGTCACCTGTTTTCTAAGTAGAAGAGGCTTACAAAAGTGTTCAGTTTTTTCATGGACACACAAATGCCATTAATCTAGATTCTTTTTTGTCATGCTTCCAACAGCAGACGCTAGTTGGCACATTGCTCTGGCAGCTCTTATCCTGTGATGGCTTTGTGCAGCACGCTGCTCTGTACCTCTATTTATCCTGTTTTTAAGCAATTAACCTCTGTCACAAGTTTTTCATTGCTTTACCTCCCCAGCTAAAATCCCAGAGTATGACTCCCCAGGTCTGAGGCATTTCTCTGGTCAGCTATGGAGAGCTTGACATGCACAGTAATGCTGAAGCTGTAGCTGGGGAAGCAGTGAGTGAAAGCAGACCTTGCTGCTTCAAGTTTGTGTCCCAACAGGAGCTGGAAGCTTCTGACACTGATAAAGGGGAGGCTGTGGGCAAAAACAGGAGATAAAGAGGCGAGACGAAGCATCTGCCGTTGTCTCACCACCCTGCCTGCTAAGGCAGTAGCAAGTGGTTACTCTCCATCACTGAGCCCATCTTAGCTTGGTGGCCCGACTGTTGAAGAGCTGCTTCCTCAGTGGTTCAGCTCTTCCTATCTTGTTCTCTCATCTGTCTTTCATCATTTGATGTCTGTCTGTCAGCCCTCTGAAGCCAGAAGGGCTGGTGGATCACTTCACTAGCTAGGGTGACATTCTTGCCTACCACAGGAGGCCCCAGTGGAGGAGGAATGTATCCATAGTGTCAGGGCTGAACATCTATGGGATCCTGCAGAAATACCCCATGTATTAATTGGACTTTGGTCTAAGGATGTTCCAGCTGATATTGTGTGAAGGTGCAGGAGAGTGTTTCCAGAAGTTAACTAGTTAATAACCTCCCTTTGACCTGTTGGTCGGTGGGCTGCAGCACTGTTTTGGTCAGTGCTGGCAGCCTGCTTGCTGAGCCAGCTCTTGCAGAGTTAGAACTCTTGGAAGCAAAGAAGGTTTTTCCTCTGCCATCTACCCACTGCAGAGGCAGCAAAGCACCTATAGCAAAAATGAGCTTAGCCAAAATAGAAACCAGGCTGGGTGCATGTGTCAGTTGTAAGACACAAGGATCCTCTTCTGAGTAGTAACTCCACTGCTTTTCTTTGGGTGGAACAGTGTGAATATCTGTCCACAAACCAGTGTATGAGCACGTGGTGTTACTGCATTTGGTTGCCTTTCGAAGCTGAACTCCTCGTCTTTCAGTCCAGATGAATTTATCGACAGTTTGTCCACACTTGTATATCTGTTGTGAGCATAGCTGATCACAAGGAAAAATCTTGGCTCCAGAAGTTATACGACTGTATGAGGTCCTCCTCTTTGTCCTCTTCCTCCCCTCAGCTTATGATTCCTGAGTTGTTCACATTCCTTAGGACCTGGTGACTCTTTGCAAATGCTGAGGGTGGGAGGACTGTATTAGAGAAAGCACACTGTGTGGTATGTCTGTCATGGGGCTCACCTTTGCTTTCAGCCAAAATGCCTTATTTTCAGTACTATACCATAGCAGGGTCCAAAGTGAGTGGGAGTGATTGATCCTGTAGCGTCTAGAGATACAGACAAGATCAGTGTAATGCCAAACAATTATTCCCTTTCTCATTTTCCCAAGGTCAAGTTGCCTGACCAAAGAAACAGAATAGAATTCATGCTACTGTCCTGAAAGAATATTATTGCAGGTGGGTGCTGGGGAGCTTTGAAAGACCCTCTCAGGCGTAACTTTTTCCTGTTGATCTCCGTTGGGGAGAGCACCTCACTGCTAGAGACCGTGCAACCAGCTGGGCCCGCAAACCATGTAGTAACTGGGAAGCTGAAGTTTATTTTCGTCTGGTAGCGCTGTAATCATTATGGCATTTGGAAAACACTTTCCTGCTGGCAGCAGAGTGGATGTAACTCCCGGTGCTCCCGTGTCAGCACAGCATGTGGGGCATTGTTGAGCCTTGCTTCTGGCTGACAGTAATATCACGTTCAGCGTGTAATTAAACAGCTCATAAACTGCCTTGAGATGTTTATTTACGTTCACTTTACAGTGAAGAAGTACGTGTTTTCGGAGGATGCTGAAATTTCTGTACTCAGTGAAGTGTTTGTATGTGATGTTCGGTTCCCTTTTCCTTAACAAAAATAGTGACTGGAGTGCATTATTCTACTGATGATGAAAGGCATATGGTTAGGAGAATCTTCCATGAATTTCTGTTACTGATTTTTTCCTTCTTTTGTGTAAGTTAGATACTGATCTGCTTATGGAGAGATCTGTATCAATATGTATTGCAAATTAATACTTTTAGATAACAAAATAAGTTTGTATTTTGCTTGATAGAAACAAGAAGGGCTTGTTTCCAGTTCTTGGGGACAAGCAGAAACACATAGGAATTAGGTAATACGGTGAAGACACTGTGTAAAATCTATCTTGGTGAACAGAAGAAGACACCATGAGAGAGTATTAGTAAATTTTTACTATGTTCTGTGCCATTTGTTTTGTCTTACAGTTTAGAGTGAATGAATTTGGGGCCCTGGAAGTGATTACAGATGAAACTGAGATGGAAAGTGTTAAAAAGGCAACTGCCACCACAACCTGGATGGTTCCAACTGCTCAAGAAGGTCAGTTAAGAGTCAGTAAAGATTTTTGGTGGTAGAGTGTATTTTGTTTAATGTATCAGTTTTTCTTAAATATTGCCCTCTGAAATAAAAAAAATAAAGCAAAACAAACAAAACACAAGCAAACAAACTTATTTGCTTTAATGCACAGAGTATCTCTGGTGATTTTACTTATTTCTTGGGGTGTGAATAAGTATGAAAATAAATGCATTTTAAGTAAGAGGAAATAATCCCACTGTGAACATCTGAAGTTCAATTACAGCCACAATTTTTTCTAACAGTAATTTTTTCTAAGTTTAGAATAAGTACTTTCCCTTTATTTAACTTGTGAAGTAGTCAATTTCTTACTTCAAATTCTTGAGATTTTTTTGATGTTATTTTTGTTGAGTTGTTTCCCCAGACTTTACTAATTGCCTACAACACATTTGTGACCGAAGTACCGCACACTGTAAACTGCCCTGACATGATAAAGGCTACTGCTCAGCTGCTACTACCAGTGTCAATGTATGTCTGCACTGTTGCCTTGCTCCTGCTGACTATGCTTTTTTACAGCATTAAAATTACTGCGTGGTAACTGTTTATGTTTATCTTGAATGATAAAATTCTAATAGTTGTAGTATCTGTCTACCACATAAGGTGTTTCCTGGATTTAAAATACTGATGTAAGGAAACATGTTTTGTTTGAGGAAAGTTGGTTTATATAGTGATAAATTCTGAAAATTTTGATATGCTGACTCCAACAATGACGGAGTAGTGTGAAAGAGAATATCACAACTGGTTTTGTGGTTACTTAAAACTACCTAGGTTTTTTTCCTTGTTGATATTATATTTTATTATTTTTTTAAAAATATGCATCCTGGAAGTCCCTTGGGAAGAAGACTTCAAAATTTTGGTTTAATAATCATCAGCATAAGCGTGATAAGCAAAGTCAATGAAAGTTTTCCTTTGCTACTCCCCTGCAATTAAGTCTTAACTGTTATGTGACTTTTGTGCATAGGTGAACCATTTACATCAGTGGAGATAGTTTGGGCTTCAGCTGTGAGGTCTGAGGCTTCAGACCACAGGTACTCTGTTTTGTAGGTCTGTCTCCAAGGCCATGATAGTTATTCAAGATGCAATTCTGTGATGAGAGTGGCAACAGTGTGATAGCATAGTAGCGTAGCAGGATTTCTCCTTAGACTGAGAGATCACTGTTACCTACAGTAAAGCATACAACTTCATCCCTTATGGTTTGGTAAACCTAAAAAAAATAATATTACTTCTGAATTAAAGGGTATTTATGGACACATAAACATACCAAATAAGCATTCTACTACTACCTTACACTGTCCTTGATTAGTTTAATGCTCCCCAAAGATAAAAATATTGCTAAAATTTTCCATTGTAAGAGGAAGTAGTTGTTTTAAACTGATGATGCTGGAGTATAAATATAGCATGTCAATTATATATTATTCTAGTGGAGGTAGTCTTCACATGAGTTCATTTGACTCTGCTTTCAAAGACAGTACAGTGCTCAAGCAAAATAAATAGTTTCTGACTTCAAATTTGCCTTTTGGTGGGGATGCAAAGTCAACGACCTTCTGTAGAGGCCGGAGAACTTGACAGTGGTTCATACTGGCCTGCGAATGAAAGAGACAGCATCCTCTCCTAGGCTACAGCCTCTTGTGGGGAAATTGTAGCTTAGGATGAGTAACTTAGGATTCGAAAATTTCTTTGTAACGAATTAGTGTTTTGTTTGTTTTTTTTTTTTTCCTTCTGGTGGACCTCAGGCAGGTTGAGCAGTAGTTACTGCTGTGAGAGACTGCAGAATGTAGTCAGTGATTTACTTCCACAAATAAGTTCACCTCTTGAAAGGTCACTCCCTCCCAAAGCTTTTTCCCAAATGACCCTATATGTAGGTAAAAAATGAGGCACATCAGCAGGAGATGAGGTAGTGGACTCTGTGCAGTGATGACCCTGGGCAGTCAGCACAGTGCCTGTCACAAAATTCACTCCTTCCATGAGCAGCCACATCAAGCAGTGTTGATATGCTACTGATGACAGAAGCGTGAGGTTGGTGGATTCCTCTCTCTAGTGCTGCAATATGAAAACCCAACTTGCTTGTCAGGAATACAGACCCCATACAGGCACTGACTCCCAGTTCTTCATTCTAACAAGAGTGACTTGACTTGTCTTTTTCTGTTTGCTTGGCAAGGCCTGCTGAGGATGGTTGGAAATGTATCACCTCTGCCTAAGCGAAGTTACTTCTTTTCATTGTGCAGCCTTTTCAGAAAAGACAGGGATCCCCACAAGGTTGAAGGAAACTGCAAAAATGGATGGACTTGTTTTCTGTGAAAACTGTTACAGCTATGGTACCATAGAAGAATTTGTTCCTGAAGGGAAATTTTGCAGCCAGAAATGTGCCCAACAAGTAAAAAACAAGTAGGTGCTGTTATAAAGCATAGAAACAAAGAATTTGGCATAAATGGAGCATAGGAGTGGTGGGATAAAAACGTGACTCGTGGGGCAAAGGGAGGTATTAAGCAGCCATGTTTTGATGAGTTGCCATTGGTTTATAATGTTCTTTCACTGTTTTTCAGGTAAATGCATTAACATTTGGTTTTGTCTAATGCTGATGTTGAGGGCGGTGGTTTTTTGCTCAGAGTGTGCTGTGTTCTGCTGTCAGATGCAAGCAATAAAACAGTCTATGGGATGCATGAATCACTGTCAGACTCCCACCTCGTTTCATAATCATTGGAATTGAGATAATCAGTAATGAGACGGTTGGTGTGGTGTGTTAATTATAATTAAGTGCAAGAGCTGTGTTATAGATGACAGTGAGTGAAAACATGAACATACTGTAGTTTCTCAGTTCCTTTCCTTTCAGCTAGTGCAGTTCATCTCATTGTAAAAGAAGGTTTGTGTTAGTTTGTCCATTCTGTATTGCATATTACTGCATTATGGTAGTTTTTAACATCTATGATTTTGTGCATTTTCCTTCATTTTTAGCTAATTGCTTTAAAGTTTTCTGTTCTAATTGCTTGTCTAGCAATTTGTACAGTCACATACCAGCTTTCTCCAATTGGATTTGTCAGTCATAACAATTACCTTTGCTTTCCTTTCTGTAAACTACCCTGCAGTCCTAAACATTTCACAGTTTGCTTCTCTGTGAGACTTGATAGTACGTGGGAAAAGGCACACTGTTTAAAACATGCGGACTTGTTCAGCGTAAGGTGACAGCTTTCCTTTTGCAGTTGCTGTTGAGTGTCTTTCAGATTAATTCTTTTGACAGATGTAATTTCCAGTAGTATTTCTAAGAATATATTTTATATAATACCCTGGGACCTACAAACACTTGACCTTCAGATTGACTTGCTTTTTACTTGTTTTATGCATATGAGAAGTAAAATGATATTGGCTTTGTGTCATTGTGTTACTGCTGTAACAGAGAACCAAAGGAGGAAAAGCCCAGCATGGAATGCAATGGGGAGGATGATTCCAAAGGCATTCGGAAAAGAAAAGCAAAGTTACCTCTCAAAGAAGAGTCCAGGGATAATGGGGAGAAGAAGGAGAATCCTGATGAAACTGTTAGTATGCATTATAAACCCATTCTTGCAAGTATTTCAGTGGGAGTTTTGCCTTATATTGCAACGTCAGGAACTTCATCGGTCTACAAACAGAAGTGGTGGCATCACTCTGTCACAGCCACAATAAATAGTTGGTTCACTTACCAATTCAGTTATGCCTGATCAGTAAATTGTAATTATCGACAACTGATAAGAGCTGTTTTTTCTCTCCTTTTCCCCAATTTTTTGAGAACAGAACAAAACTAATCTAAAGGAAAAATGATACTAATGTAGACTTGCTATGTTTTCAGCATAGAAAAATAGAAATACATATTTCCCAACACCTGTTACTTTGTCACTCTGCACATAAATAAATGACTGTAAACCAATAATTTATTTACAAAGGAAGTTACATTACCGTTAAGAAGACAATACTTTTCTTAGTGTAATTTGCCTTAGAAAATTGTAGCTAAAGATTTGGTTTTGGTTTGTGTGGCAGTGTAATGTGTTTTGGGGCACCTTTTGTTTTTTTTCCATTTGGATTTATTCTTCATTTTAGAATAAACTTATCACTGTACCTTTCCATAATGCTTGTTTTCCTGTAATATTTGTTTTCTTCCCAATAGCTGTGACACTGCTGGGAGATGCACAGTTTTAAGGGAGAAGGGGAGAGCTCTGCAACTGCCAAATTGTCAAAAGGCTGAAGACACTGGAGTTGTCACAAGCAAATTCATAGCTCTCTGTATCTTAGGCAAAAGTCAGGGGACACCTTCTTTGCCTCCATGCATCTGCTCTCCCAAATGAGTACCTACTCCGTTCATCTATTCAGATGCTAACAAAACTGTTAATACACAAACAATGAAATGAATAAAAAGGATCAGTGCCATTTTATATTTAGTAAGGCAATTGTACATTTGAAAAACACAGACTAAAGCTCTGAGAGTTTTTCCTTTAAATTATTTTGCAAGTATGAACATACCAAAGATACTACTGTATGTGTGCAGCTCAGCCAGGCCTGCTGGAGGCTTTGTGACCTGTCCCTGGCTTAGACAAGTCTGGCTGGCTCAGTGCCAGCTGTTGAGAGTCCTTCTGTCTGTCATTTTCACTGTGTTTGCTGTGATTTGTAACTGATGGCTCTCTTTGTTTTTATTAGACATCCACAGGTTTGTATGCCATAGCAGAGAGCTATGTCAGTAGCCATGTAAATAAAGTGACTGTTAAATCTTAGGTATTTCCATTTTTACTGGACTTCTGAGCTAATGAGATTACTATACCTTTTTTTAAATTTAGGAAGATAAGCCTGAAGGAAGGATCTTGAGAGTCTCACAGAGAGCCAGGAGAAAAAGAAAAGGAGAAATAACAGTTTTGAAACAAAGTAAGTTAGATTATGAAACAAAAATATCAAGTATCAGTTCTTTAGTTAATGTCCATCTCTTATTGTGAATTGCCAGCATTGTTTCACTGAATTTGTATTCCCTATTGAATACATTTTTTTCAATTCTATAAAAAGAGAGTGCCAGTGTTATTTATAGCAATTAAGTTTTAAGGATTGAAGAACTGAAAGAGCAAAGTGAAAACTGGGAAAAAAAACCCCCATCACTTGGAGATTGATTACCTGTTGCAAAGAGCCAGTTTATGTACCTCTGGCAGCGTGGAGGAGGATATAGTGAGTGTAAATGTAACTGATGCACATTTTAGGTTTTGCGTGGTGTGTTTTTTTTTTTTTTCATCCCTCTAAAGAGTGCCAGTATGAAAGGGAATCAGGCGCCTTGAGTTCCCAGATGTTGAAAGACATGTATTAAGCAGAAGTGAAAGTTTGCTTTTGTTTCCTTGGGGATCAATTTTCTATCTACGGTTTGTGCTGGAAATAGGCACGTTTATGGAACTGTTCAGGAGTAATTGCTATAATCAGTCCGAAGGGACATACACTGCATCAAGTGGCATAATAAAACATATTTTAAATGAGTGCTGTTTTTTCCAGCTATTTGTGTGATAGATACTTCCAGGAAGAATTGGAGAATCAGCAGCTATTATACCTCAGTGGTACACCAAGCACAAACCTACATCTTGCCCTCCCAAGTGTTTCTTATGGTAGACTGGGAGGCATTACCAGAAGTTACTGGGCCACTAATCAGCACAGAGCTCCAAGTAGCTCTGCTGCACACTAGGCAGACAAAATACTGATTAAAGATGCAACATATAAAAGTTATGGAAGGTCCCCCTCCTGAGGTAGAATTACTCCTGAAAGATAAATATTATTTCTACAGTTGTTTCCAAAGCTGCAGTGATAAGCGTGTGAGATATAAGCACAAAGCTGATGCTCTATGGAAATTGCTGCTGTCCACTGACAGAATGATCCGTACAAATTTCTTTTTTTTTTTCCTATTTGGGAAAATGTCAGTTCAGCACAAGAGATGTGGTATGAAAGACCAAATTATTCAAAACCAAGCACATAACTGTGTATTATTGTGCTGAGCAGCACATCTCTTAAATACATAAAAGCTGGGTAAATCACAAATAAAATGAATGTGCTTTAATAGTGTTGAGCAATTGCTGTCATTGTGACATTTGTTATCTTTTGCTTACATTATTAGCTTTTTTCAGGGGAGTTTGGAATCACTGTTGTTATGGTTTGTGTTTTACTCATAAAAATGCTTAGCCAGACTGTAACTTAAGAGGCTTATTTCTCTTGTGAGTAGCGCACAGTCAGGATCAGGCCAGAATCGTACTGTGGACTGTGAGGAATCCTCCTGGCAGCATGAGTTTATGGTCTGAAATGCTAAAGCTCCTGTGCAGTGGCAGCATTTTAGGTGAAGATCAGTAGAGCAGAGTGGAGGTGTGTGAAAGTAGATACATACATGGCCAGCCTCACAAGCCATCTGTTTTTCAAGTTCCTGGCTTTTGGTAGTACAGTTAGTGCCTTATTTTCAAGGCCTAAAAACTGTTGCTCGCTGATGTGACAGTAGCCAATATTAAGATGGACTGTAGCCAATATTACAATTACTATGCAAGTGTATGAGAGTGTTCATACTGTATGAACAAACCTGGAACTGCAGGTTTCTGTCGTATGCTAATGATGTGATGGGGTAAGAAAGCACTGGTGACAGTTTTGATGGCTTGGAGAAATCACTGTTAAATCACTGCCTACCTACCAAAAAACATCAAACTACAAAGTGATTGAGTAGATTAGAAACATTCTGAATACTGTTAAAGAATAAAGTATTTCAACTGTGATTAAAAAAACATGTCATGAGTGCTATCCAGTTGAAAATGCTTTCCAGGAAAACAAATTCTCAGAAAAAAAAAATTAAAATATTGAACTAATTCATGATTTGAACTGATCTTTTTACACATCTGCAAATTGTATATCTTAATGCTGCTTATGAGCAATAAGGGAAAATGGACAGGGGGCAAGACTTTACAAGTTGTTCTTGTCACCTGAAAGAGCTTTTTCTTGTTACTGATCGAGATGTGAACTGCCAGAAACCTTTCTATACAAACCAGGAACCTTCATGTTTCTGGTGCTGTTAAACCTACAGATCTGTTTCTTTTCTGGAAATAAGTCTTGAGAAATACCATTAATGCATTTAATAAAATGTAGGTTTGAGATAGGTATTCTTGAAACTTCAAAGTGTTGGATTTTGGTTTCATTTTTTCTTGAGAAGTTAACAGTTACAGAATTATTTTGCTGTTGTGTGCTTGTTTACAGCTGTACCCTCTAAAGGAAGGCAAGCATGGTGTTGGGCATCCTATCTGGAAGAAGAAAAGGCTATTGCAGCACCTACTAAGCTTTTTAAAGAGGTATGACCTGAGGTTTAAATCAGTCAACCACCTAAGATAATGAAATTTCTAGGAAATCAATTAAAAAAAAGAAATTGAAGATTTTTGCACTTCTCTGGGAATCTACACAATTAAAATAATGCTATCCATCAGCAATCAACAAAGTTGAAACGTGAAAATAGTTATCTTTCTCTGCTCTTTGACAGAATTCTGTAGTTATAGATTAATGTTGTCAACCAAGACTACAGAAAGCAGGTGCTTTTCCAAAATCTTCAAGCCTTTCCTTCTAATCTTTGAAGCTAAAAGTCTGGTACATACCCTTCTTTTTCATGCCATATCATTCTCTTTAAATATATTTAGAAAGGTGGTACAAAGGTCATCTTTTGGCTTGTTTCTGATTATATTACCTGTCTTTTTGCAGCTCCTGCTGACATATTGTTTTACTATGTCAGATACTAGTCTGGCTTGTTGCCGTTTTGACTGTCATCTGATTGGATGTCACATCATCATCTCTTGCTTGTCCTTTGCGTGCTACGGTGGTCTTTGCCATTTGTCATTTCAGTGCTTTCTCGTGTGCTGTTGCTCTTGCTTGGAAGCAAGCTCTGTATACAAATCCACAAAGCTTCCATGCTGTTTTCTTCACTTGCAAAACCTAGCAAAACATGTGAACATGACTCAGCTGCTGTACTTCTGCTATGTATATCTGGTATTATTTTTTTGATAATTCTGTTCTTACTTGTAGTCAGTAGTTTTTTTTTTGTTTGCTTGCTTTATACTTCAACTATTGAATCTTCTGTGCAGAGATTAGCTTTGCAGCTTACATGACCGTGTGATGTTGACCTTTAATTGGTATTTTTAGATGTTAATGAGGTGCAAAAGTAAGGAACTAGTATTACAATGTGCAGAATCTGTGGATTTGTAGGTGCAAGGACAACAGTTTCCTGACCATCCTTAGTTATATCCCCTGGTGCTATATACTGGTTGAAAAATTAACAAGAAAAATATCTGGATAAGTAGTATCTCTGTCTGAAAGACAGATTTACAAAGTGCTGCTCTGCCTGTCTAAAGTTCCATTAAGTGCTGCTGTCGCACACAGGCATATACCAGCCTTTCTCAACACTGCACATGGTGGTAAAGTCTGGAGTTACGTGATGACATACTGTTTCCTTTATTTTTCTCCACAGTGTACCTTTCTCACTCAGTGCATCTTATTTAATATTTTCTTTGAAACTCTTTAGCCCCTGGGTAACTCCAGGGTTTTATTTAGTGTGCAATAGTTAAAGCCTCTAGCGGAGAGAGAATTCTTAACACCGCTCAGAAGTGGTCAGGTAATATTTCTCCATTTTGCAGATGGACAAGCACGCCACAGCAACAGTAAAGTAAAAAAAAACTCAACCCAAACATCGCCACCGATTTTGAATCCTTGACTTCTCTTTGGTGGTTAAATCTTGGAGTCGTTTCTAGGCTGTGACTGATAAGCTGTTATTGCTCTAGTAAAACAAAATTATTGACCCTTGAATTTTTTTTTCCAATCTCCAGCTGTCCTGATGTAATCTTTTTGGTTTTGTGGATGTTCTTGCACCATACATAAATGTGTCTAATCCTTAGTCTGCCATCTGCTCATTTGCTGACTGATTATACCTTTACTCTTAATTTGTTCTTGTATCTCTCCTTAACAAAGAATCTTCAAATGGATGTTGTGAAGATAATGTTACTAAGTTTGTCATAGTTTTACCTTGGGTGATGTATTGAGAATAATGCACGAAATTGAAATCTGTTAAATAATATTGAAGTTATTAGTCGTCTTAAATTTGCCTGTTATTTTGCTGTAACAGAAACCAAAGTAAAGATTGTGTTGCCTTAGAAATTTTAGATTTGACAGTGGAAAGAACAGTGACTAATTTGTGTCTTAAATTTCAGGAAATAACCTGTGTGATAATTGCTTAATTTTTAGTGTACTGTTTGTAGAATTTTTTTACTGTTTGTACAGTAATTTTTATTCTAATAATGGAAGAATAAACAGATCTGTGACTTTTTAATTGTTTCCTTTCTTGGTAATTTTATTTGTGCTTGCTCTTGCAATATCTCATTTACATTTTTGGCCCGTGTTCCTCAGTGTGTCAGTATTTCTAGCATTTCAGTTTTCCACTGGGGATTTTTATTTGTAAGGTATTTATGATATAGATGGCATCAGCTCCAAGTCTGTGCACCAAGATGAACTTCAAAAATTTCAGTTTATTGATTTAAAAAAAAAAGTGCTCTGCTTTTACATTCCTCTTGAGGAAGTATGCAGAATAATGCGTAGTGTAACTTCATTAAACTTTCATTGATAATAAAAATGTTAAGTGTGGTGACGTTAGGATGAAATAACTTTTCAAGTGCATGTATTGTAGTTAGATACTCTGATACCTTAACTGAGGTCTGCAGAATGATCTAACCTATTTTCAGATAGGGACTTACAGGTGTGGTGAGACATCTATTAGCTGGCCATTTTAGGCTGATTTAAACTGGTCTGGTTCTCCATTTCCCTTCCCCTTTGCTGCATATTCCAGCTCTTGTGCCATGCGCTGCATTTTTTTTTCTCCTTGGTTTATCATTCAGTTGCATCAGTTACAGCCAAAGCCACCAGAGAGAGAGGATTCCCTTCCAAGTTGATGAGACCTCTCCGAGTACCCTTGGTACCTTCTCTTGCCATTGACTGCAGAGCTACTGCAGGTGGCTGGGGAGCACGTGTGGCTTTTAGACAGGAGCAGAAGGAAGGGGGAACATCTAAGATGCTTCTTCTGTGTTTTGTCTGTAACCATTTGAGGCATAAAAACTGTCTAGCTGTGAATTTGGTAACCTGTGGAAAACCTTCTTCAGTTTTGTTCATTTTTTTTAATGATCTTTTCTCCAATTTAACCTTAGTATCTGCTGCTTCCTTCCTTCTTTAACAGAAAACAGGGAGCATGCTACATGCGATGCTGATGTCTTCTGACTGAAAACATCCTTTCTGCTTAGCCTTGTGTTTACTTCTGTTTTTTGGAAAGATGTTGTTCTGGGTTCAGTGTAATGTGATATAAGGATAGTCATGTTCCTGTGATGCAAAAACATTCCTGGAAAATGAGCTAATTGGGACCCAACATACAAAGGAGAAAATGGCATCAAAGAGGCCATCCCTGTATACAGACAATGTTTTATATTTCTGCCTTGCAATTCATCTTCGATGGCCTAAGATGTGGAAATGAAAAGGAAAAATAGAGAATAATTGTTGTGATTGTTACAGGCATGATGACCACCAGGTCAAAGTATCACTGTACAGGCTGAAAATGAAATAATTACATTGTTAAAGTGTTTTATTTACAGTGAAAAAAGTTGAGAGCATATCATGCTGTCTTCTTTCCCTTGGCTAGCCTTTTTGCTAATTCTTTGTAATTTTCTTGAGTACTATCAAGTTTTAAGTCATTCTAGTATCAACGTATTTTTCAAACAATCATCAATTTCTCCTTTCCCACAGTAGGTTTTTAAAAATGCAAAACTTATTTCAAACCAATTTATTAGTTCTTTCAGAAAAATGAATAATATTAATAAATAATCATTGTTCTTTTCCTTATAATCTGTGTTTCCCTGATATACTTTCAGAAGTGTTGAAACTGTTCTTTTCCATTACAGTATCAGTCTTTCCCATACAACAAGAATGGCTTCAAAGTAGGGATGAAGCTGGAGGGGGTAGATCCCGAGCACCAGTCGATATACTGCGTTCTGACGGTGGCCGAGGTGAGTGGAGGCTGCGAGCAGCCCTGGTGCGGGGCTGCAGGAGGCACTGAACTGCAACAGCAGCAGCTGGAGGTGCTTGCTTGTCCCTAGCAGGCAGACAGAAACTGGATGTAGGAAGACAGCTTTAAAATAACACTGTATTAAATCTGCCTGACGAACACGTGATGACTATGACAGATACCATCCAGCAGGGACTGGTTATGTACGTTTAACGTATGCAGCTAGGGAAAATGTATTACGCTAGTTGGATGATGCATGTTTTTTTTCTCTAATCCTGTAGTTTATTTTTTTAAGAAAAAATAAGTAGAAAAAACATGACAACTGATTTATAGTGGTTTTATAGAGGCTTGATAGTATTTACAGTTGCTCCATTCACTGATATAAATCATAGAATCATTTTGTTTGGAAAAGACCATTAAGATCATCGAGTCCAAACATTAACCTAACACTGCCAAGTCCACCTCTAAACCGTGTCCCAAAGAACCTCATTTACACGTCTTTTAAACCCAACCAGGGATGGTGAGTCCACCACTTCCCTGGGCAGCCTGTTCCAGTGCCTACCTGACACTTTTTTGTGTTGCAGTTGTGCTTCAGTTTTTTGGACTTATGGCCTCAGAAGTTGCCTATATTGGCACCTTCTACAAATTAGTATACCGTATAAACTCTGTTTGTCTTTTTGCTGCAGTTTATGATGATGTGCCAGTCAGTGGTTGGGTATTTCCTGTGTGCCTTGTGCTTGGCACTAAGTGATGGTTTGTTTTACTGCAGGATGACCTGAATTCCACATAATTCTGAGATGCCACGTCAGAGTGTAAATTAAATATAAAATAGGGTGACCTTGATGTCAAGAGATTTTCACTCATGACTGCAGGAAAGTTATGGCATTTGGCACTCAGAAAGATGTGGAGAACTTCTGTACAGAGAGAGGGCTTGTATGTCCTGTTTTTCTGTTCCTCTTGGTGGTTAACGTATTATTCATGGAATAATGAAGCTCTGGGGGATACCTCCGCTGACTTCTTATGTCCATTAACAGTTCTCAGTATCTCTCTGGAGAGCCTGTTGAACATAGTTATTGTTGAGTGCTCTCTTGCATATTGATGAATAGGGATAACTTGAAAATACCATCTGTGCTTTCTCCATGATCATATCAGATGTGTTCGTGCTCTTTTGTAGGGTTTCTGTTTTATTTTGATGTTGGGTTGAACAGTTTTCAAGTATTTGAACACTAATGGCAATATCCAGCTTTTAGTTAACTCTTTTCACCAGAAGAGGAGGCACTCAGACTGAGAATAGCTTTGCTTTTTTGTTCTTTCCTTTTTGTCAAATGAATTTATTCATCTAGTGTTGGCTTGAGCAGAAGTAAAAGGCTGACTGAAAGCACACTGTTAAGATACGTAATACTGAACAGAAGCTGTTATGTGTAGAGGAAGCGTCTTAAAACATAGTGTTGTGTGTTGTACATTCTTGCTTTTAGGTTTGTGGTTACAGAATACGACTCCATTTTGATGGATACCCAGATTGTTATGATTTCTGGGTGAATGCTGATTCTTCCGACATTCATCCTGTTGGATGGTGTGAGAAAACAGGTCACAAGCTTCATCCACCTAAAGGTATTGTTTAGTATGAAATGTGTCTGTTTTCCATATCTCTGAGGTCAAGACTGTCTGTGCAATGCTGTAGTTATTTTTTTTTAGAAGAAACTTTATTGTTCATTTAATCAGAGTATTTGAACATGGCAAATTATACACTAACTCTGGCTAAAATCTTGAAGTTTAAATCGTACCTTTTTCATTCAGTGGAAATTCAGAGTAAACAAAATGAACCATGAGAGTAATTCATAAGGCATTAAGAAAGAAAGTTAAACAACAAAACTAGACCCTAAGTGAATGCTAATTGCAAGTAAAATGGCAGCATACTGGTGACACATATGCTTAAACAGGCAGCTGAAAATCCTTTAGTGGAAGGTCTTAGGACATTTTTGTTACTAGGTATTGATCACCATTGTTGTACATGTGTTGACACAAAGAGTAAGCTTGAAATAGAGACAGAAGAGGAATTAACAGATAAAGAGGGAGAAAAAAGGGTAAGATTACAAGTCTGAAAGCATAATTTGTACATAGCTTATGTAAATGGTATACATGTGTTGAAATATGTGTAATTTGCTTGTTTAATTATTCTATTTCAGATTAAGTAACTCCTTTATTTTGGTAGATGGAGGGCATCTGCAGTGAACTGTACCTTGAAAAAAGAGAGAAATGGGCTCTCTTTTGGGGTAGGAAGGGAGTATGTGAGGATGAAGAGAGCAAGTCCTGAAGACAGGAGAGTGAGAAATAAATTAATGTGATGTTTTGACATACGCAGTGTGGGTAGGATAACGTGGTTTGAAAAGACTGCAAAATGATGAGTGCACACAGTCACAAGGATGCATTGTGGAGAACTATAAATCTGTGGATGTAACTGCTGGGGTGTGGAAGGTGAGAGTAAAGCCACTGAAAGTGCAGAGGCAGAGGGCCTGCCAGTGTGGGAGAGGGTGGCATTTCTGCAGCTGAGCCTTGGAGGAGTATGAAGGAGCATGTACTGCTCTTCTGAGCGCCCTGTGAGCCCCGCTGGCTGCAGGCCCCAGTGCTCTGTGCTGCCGCTCTAGTACGGGAGTTTTCACTGGGTGTAGTTCTGCATAACTGGCAATTTCTTGAACATACATCAGAATTTCTCAGAAGGTTGGCCTTCACTGAAGTAGTAAGTTACATGTAGCAAATGAACAGTCCCCAGTTATAGTGTTAATGATGTTGTTACAGCATGCTTAGTAAGTTTTATATCTGTGATGGTGTCATCTTTTCCATCTTAAATGCCTGGTTTAGAAAGCTTAAGCTTTTGTTATCAATGAATTATTGCTGCTGGAGGAAAGTTACTGTCTGTCTCTGAGTCACTTTCATGAAAACTTTCTCCAGTTTCTCTTCTAGTTTTAAGTTGGTGGGAAGATTGTTCTTCTGTGATGTTTTTGTTTTGTTTTTTTTTCACCCTACTGAAGCAGTGGATAGAGCTTTTACTTACATGGAGCCTATCACAAGTGTTGAGGCAGACAAGTTAGGAGGATATATGATGGTAATTCTCAGGGTTCTGGTTGTCATCCTGCACAGCTATGTACTCCTACCATCCCCAAGACATATTCTTGATTTTGAATAGCACGGCTGTTCTCGGCTCTGCTGTTTTCATGGCTTGGCTCTGTCACTTCACTTCAGCGGTAAACCATTTCATCGCTGATGAGGTGTGGTGTGATTGCTGAAACCTGCTCTTGTAGTCATGGGACTTCTTCCATTGTCCTAGTGCAAGCCAAGCTTGCACATGGGATGGAAGAGGAACAAACAGTATGGTAGAGTCATGTATTCAAAGGAGGCTGAGAGTAACCAGCTGTTCATCAATTAAACATACTTCTATTTTTTCAAGAGGAGGGCTTTCACTACTGATGTTTTACTGATATTTGTGGAGTTTTGTTGTTCCAAGAGGAGAGAGGTGACTTGTAGCCTGTGCCACTTGGAGGGAGGGAGATTGTAGTATAAAACTGATACCTTGCAGAGACTAATTTTTGGAACCTGGTGGAATTATGGATTTCAGTTTCTAGGCTGCCACTAGACGTTCTGCCCGTCAAGGACTGTCAGGTCCCTTGATGGCCAGAATTGTGAGGTTGGAGATCAGGGACAGAGCAGTGATTTTGTAAGAAATATTCCCCAGCTTGTTTTGGAGGTGAAATTGAAACTGCAGTGAAATCTCCTGAGTTCTTGCCTAGTGCTTTATTTATATGACTATTCTTCCTCCCAGATGAAGATTAGGAACAGTTCAAATGTCAGTCCTAGCCAACTATAAAAAACTAATAATGTGCAGCTCAAGAAAGCAGAGTATTTTGCTCAGTTAGTGTAAAGAAAGCTTGACATTTTGGTAAGGAAGCTCAGCTAGCCCTAAATAAAGAACATGATTCCTCTTTGTAATGCCAGATGCCCAAATAAAAATAGAAAAGGCTTCATCAACTTTCTTTTGAACTCCAGAAGCTCCTCTAAAGTGTGTTGTGCTAAACTTTCCAATAATCCAAACCAGTCCTCCCTCAGACTCATTGAGTTCATATTGGAGTAGCATTAAGAAGCAGTTTTAAACTCAGTTTATGTTAAATTAGAATAAACAGTTAACAGTGCATAATATTTTCAGTTTTGAAATTGTAAGAAACAGTTTAGAACTGGATGGAAAAAATAATTTTGTCAGTTAGGATCAAAGCACGTGCCTGCACCTTGTGTTTCATGCCTATAATTTCTTGCCTTTCTTTTATGACCCTCATTTAGGGTATAAGGAAGAAGAATTCAGCTGGCCCTCATACCTAAAGGCATGCAAGGCTCAAGCGGCTCCTAAATCACTGTTTGAAAACCAGAATGCAGTAAGTACTCGTTACTAATGGTGTGGAAAGTTGCTAGTATGCTCATGTGTAGAGGAGACTCACAGCACATTTCAGTGATGGCAGACCCAAGACCTGAAATTTAGGATAAAAATGGTTACAACAGATTCAGTAACAATCTCCAGTTTAGTTCACTTCCGCAGTTCTTATCCTTTAATCTTTTACTAATCTGTTTAAACATCTGATCTGGCACATTCAGAAATGTTATGTTAAATGAAGTTTAAGTCATGTTATTAGTACTCGCACCATAATGTTGTGGAACAAGAATGGTCTTTCCAAGAGAGTATCCAAGAGTTAAAACCAACACATTTAATTTTAGCAGCATGTTTAGGGCTTTTTTATTTCATAAACCACAAGTCTTTGTGTTTGAGCATCTCTCATGTCAACTAATTAGGCTGCTGCCACTCTGTTGGGGCAGCTAATTGGGAAACTTAGAAATAACATGAGTATATTGATTGTGGACACTGGGGAGATTTCTGGATTTACAGTATTTATTTTCAATTAAATGTCTTTCTCTATGTAGACAGTGATTCCATCGGGATTTCGAGTGGGGATGAAGCTGGAAGCCGTAGACAAGAAGAACCCAACTTTCATTTGTGTTGCTACGGTAACAGACATGGTGGACAATCGTTTTCTGGTTCATTTTGACAACTGGGATGAGAGTTACGACTACTGGTATGATGTTTTTGTTTTGTATCCCAGCGAGACATATCAGAAATGTGTTAGCTTTAAGCAGTATTTTCTGTGATACTTTCCAGACTGTCAATACAGTTACCATACCAACTTTTGCTAGATTTGTAATCATGGCCACCAAAGTGTGTCTCAGTGGCAGACTGGAGGAATCAAAGTTTACATATCATGTTGCACATAAAAAATCTCCAGAGATTGTGTCACGTGAGTGTTCTCTTGTGCTGATACATCTGGAGCTGTGGATTAATTTCTCATTTCAGTTACATACCGTGGCTGAGGTTGATATATTTAGCGAAGAATATGGACCATGATAATGTGACTAATTTTGCTTGGAGTTAGGTTTGCATATATTTGTAAATTGAAAGAAATGCTGTATTTTCTCATAAGGTTCTTGAACCACTATGTTGTTCAGACCAAACTTAGCCATCTTCTGTAAAGCATCAGGATAGTGGCAAAACCCGCTTTTAGTGTTTTGTGTTCCGCTTTGCTCTGGAGATTGGGATCCTGGTATCCTGACCTGTGTAAGAGATGACCCTTCTGCATATTGTATTGTAGAGGTGCTTTGTGTATCTATATGAAAAGTCAGTGGATGGGATGGATGGATACTAGAAACATAAAGATCCTGAAGGAAATTCAGGCTTTGTCTGTCACAGGGCAGATTTGTATTTGCACTTGGGTCTTATTTTGGAAGATAGTTTAGATAACTTAAATTCTTTGAAGACTAAGTTACTGCAGAACAGTTACAGCATTGTAAGCCTATGTCTGGGATTCAGCAGTGGCAACTTAATTGTAGGGCTGATCCTGTGAACATAAATGAAGAAAGTTTTCTTCATCTGTATTTGATGACTGCTTAGGCACTATGTCAATGAGAATGATGTAAAACTGATGTAACTTTAAAATTTTGTGAGTCCATCTCTTGAAAAAATGATTGAATGGGCTACATGACAAATAAGCTGTAGGAGAACTAAATTATTGAAACAGCGGCGAACAGTGAAGTCAGGAACTGAATATCAAGATAATAGGCCATATGAGTCAAAGACCAGAAAGACTAGTAATTATGTTCATGAAGAAGTAACTCAGAATATACATTTCCTCTACAAAGCAGCAAGAAAGTGTGGACTGGGAAAAGGTATTCTGAATTTCTTGATATTTAAATGCTCACTAATAAAGTTACGCCATTAATTAATCATGAAAACAGCAGTTAGGCAAAGTTTTTATGGCAAACACAATGCAATATAACCTGTAGTTTGTTCAGAGGTAGCATAGGTATCTCTCTATGATATTGCACTATATATGGCAGACATACTGTGCATTTCAGGCTTGTTAATAGTCCCATGTCAACAAGGAAGTTTGTCCACCAATCCTCGCAGAAGAGGGAAAAGCTGTTTCTAAGTACCTAACCAGGCATTACATTTTTGCAGTTGTAGTATTCTGAAGTGGGTTTTCTGAATTTCGTATGTAGAATACATGAAATAATATCTTCTTAAAGGATAAGGGAAAATGGAAGTAAAATATATAGGTGTTTGAGAGATGACTTGAGCTGTATTTACTGAAGCCAAGCTGAAGATTTTTTTCTTTTGGTGAAACTGTAAAATACCTTCCTGGAAGAAGCAAGAAAATGCTGCTGGAAATACTCTGCATGAAAATTAGGTTCTGAGTGGCACGGCCTACCTCTCTGCATTACTGTGACAGAGAATAAGAGTGAACAGAGGAGGAAGGAAAGAAAATGGGAGAAAAGAACAGCAAATGAAAATAGCAGTGGAATGACCAACTAAAAGAGAGCCTGAAAATGCATCCTGAATGCATCCCACTTAAATTTTTAATTTTAGATACCAGGTTTGTAGGTTCCTTAAAATATCTTAGGTGCGTAAGTTTCACATCTACCAACTGGTGTTTGTAACTAAAATGGAAAAGTTCTCTTGGGATTATCCAGAGTGGAGCCTCACAGTTTCCTTGTGTCTATGTAGAAGTTTTAATCTCACAATTATAGTGAAGGAAAAATTATGTATTTATTTTATGCAGTTGATTATTACAAACATATTACAAACAAGAACGGGGTTTTTTTCTGTATACCTTTTATGTTTTAGTTTGGGTAGATTGAACTTTTCATTGAGTACAAAAATTCTTTCCTCTTTTGGATAATTAAAAGACAGTTGACTGATTTTACTGGACTTCAAGCAACAGAAATCTATTAGCATCACCTAAGCTTTTTTATGCTTCAGACCATCAGCCTGAAGATACTCTTTTTGACTTTTTCCTGAGCATTAGAAAATAAGTTAGTGGTTGAGAATAAGAATGCTGTCTAGAATTAGTCATTACTACAGCCCTTTAATGCGTGGCATTGATACTTCCAGTGTATTATAGATCCCATTAAATTGTCCTTTGACGGTGGCTTTTAGAGGGAAGACAAGTGAACAAAATTGACAAATTTAAGGCTTTCCTTCAGGAAGGACAATTTTGACCTACCTGACACAAGCCATCAGGTCGTTTCCATCTATCCCATCTTTTTTCATGAAACAAATAATACTTCTTTGAGAGCCAAAGGCATTCCCTCTGAGTGGAATTTCCAAAATTACTTACGGTTGTCTGAATCTGGAGATAGAATTTGGGAATCTTTGGGTATGTCTGAACTATGAATTACCTACAGGTCCACACTGGAGTTCAGTTCTCCATTCTCTTGCATCTGTTCTGTTTATACACAGACTTAGATCACCTCAGCTTCCTAATTTTTTTGTGACCAAACCCAAACACAGGTGAAGCTGTGCTAGCTCATTGCTGCTTGCCCACAGGAGAGATGGAGTGATGGCCGTGCTGGGTCAGGGGGCCCTGCTTGCCTTTGTCCTTGCCTTGGGCTGAACTTCTCCTGCAGAGAAGGCACTACGGTCAACTTTTGGTAGCAGCTTACTGGAGCATTGAGAAAGTACGATGTCCCATGCTTCACTTGCCATTCTGTTCCTGTCCGTCTTGTCTAGAAAAAATTATTTCTAAAGTGCCTTGTGAAGACAAATTGGCTTTTGATTTTTCTGAACCATTTTCTGACCTGTATGAGTTTTGGAACAGGCTGGATTTTGGTGTGAGACTAAGAGGCCAGTTCTGCTCTTCCCCAGCATCTGCTACTTTGCTAACAGCCAAGTCCTTAAAAGTTGTGCTCTGCTTGCTTAATTTTTGAGATAATTAATTTTGCTTCAATCTCTTTTTGAAAGGAACAGTGTTTTTGAAGGGGTTGTGTTATGTCAAAAAGAAGATAAAACAACCTTAAAGAATCATGAGTCACAGTGCATGCTTTAAACTATTTAGATGGATAATGGACTGTTATCTGACCCTAAAGCTCTAAAATTTCATGAAAATTGTGATGCAGCTGTCTGATAAGACTTTAAATAGAAAATTGGGTAATCTGGCTTGCTATACCACCTCTGGGCACATACCATAACCTCATGGGCCACATTTTGGGAAGTCCTGACCTAAAATAATGCCAGTCGTCAATTATGAAGTATTCTTCACTTATGCACTAGATGGGGCTGCAGGATGTGGTTTTTTCTTTCTTTCTTTCTTTTTTTTTTATTTATTCTTTTTTAATGCACAGTTAGATGACTGACATCTCACAATCGAGAAGTTGTAGAAGTAGCATTCTTGAGTGCATATTATTATTTATGAGTATAATGCATGTGTGTATGAGTGGTTTTGGATAGATAAGATTTTCATTACAGGTCGGATCTATATTTAATAAAATGAAAATACCAAAAGGTTTGTTTCCCCAAAAGGGAAAATCAGAAATTATTTCAAAACATTAAAAGCTGTATAGCACATACAGCTTATTTTAAGGAAAATATGGTTTACTAAATAAAAACTCTGTCCAGATCTTCAGGTGGAGACCCATTTGGGAAAATACTTTTCTGAAAGAATTGAATATTCATTTTTTTAAACAGCAAGCATTATCATCCATCTCTTTTGATCTGAATTTAGTGGGCTGTATATGTGAGACAGATTTTTGGGAAAAATGTAACAGGACAGTGTGAAAGTGACCAGTAGAAAAATACTGAGTCTTCTTCCATGTCTCAGTTTCCCACTGGGCCATGCTGTGCTGCCGTGATTTGAGGTCTGTTGAGCTGTACATGTGTTGCTTTCCTGCAGAGTGGTGAACGCACCAGGGGCTCACGTTGTCACCTGCCCTCAGCTTTCCTTACTGCTGAGCTTCCTCCTGGCCTTTTGCATCATGTAGCTGTTCCCTGCTTCGCCATCTTTTCTAAGATGTGGTTAAGCTGTCCATAACTCAGTGGAGCTACCGCTCATTCTGCCCTCTGCGTGGTTCTTTTAGGGGTTCAGGTGGCACGTTCTTCTGCTTCAGCTTGCTGGATTAGCTTCAGTTTCCAGTGTGGGTAATAGATGTCTTTTTCTATCTGCATGTTCTTATGCAATGGAAAGAATGGATTACAAGTGGCATGAATTATGAGTGTTGGTCTCTTCTGCCAAGTAATAAGTGATAGGATGAGAGGAAGTGGCCTCCAGTTGCGCCAGGGAAGGTATAGATTGGATATTAGGAAACATTTCTTCACAGAAAGGGTTGTCAGGCATTGGAACAGGCTGCCCAGGGAAGTGGTGGAGTCACCATCCCTGGAGGCATCTAGATGTGGTGCTTAGCACATGGTTTAGAGGTGGACTTAGCAGTGCTAAATTGACAAGGTTAGACTTGATGATCTTAAGGTCTTTTCCAACCTAAATGACACTACTAAATGTCACTACTGCACTGCTTGGTGGAATGTGGTGTTGCTCCAGTGCTGTCCAGGGGCAGGTAGGTTTGGAGGTGCAAAATTCTTCACCTCCTGCTAGTGGTGGTAGCCTTTTTTGGCCTAGCCAGCATCCTTACAATTCATGGATCATCATGTTTTATGAAGCGCATGAGCCGGGTGATCTGCCTTCTGTTTTGGAACAAAGGCAATAAAAAGCTGTGGGACGTGGCAAATTGGTTGTGAAAAGTCAGAGTAGCCTTTAGCATTCCAGCTGACAAGTCTTGGGCTTAGAGTGATAGACTATTGTTGTTTTTCCAAACTAGATAATATGTCCATGAAATAACACACATTTAAGCATAATAGCTTTACTTTAAATTGTGTGTGACTTTTACTGATCTCTACTTTTTATCGTTAAATGGACTGTTAGAAGCTAAAATGCTGTGTGAAATCAGTAGGTAGAGATGGACTGTGTGATCTGGTTTTGCTGGAACAGGGATTTTGTGGTGTTTTTTTTTTTTTTTTTTCCTGAGGCCACCATGGTTACAGAAGTTTCTTATAGGCTTATCTGTAATGACTGGCTTTTTCTTTTAAAGCAAATAAAAATGTTGTGGAAGTTTTATAGTGCTATTTTGCAGTGCTGTGGTGTGGAGCACTAGTTGCTCTGTGTTCTGTGTTTGCTCCCATTGCTGCAATGTAAGAACATCTTCTAGGAGTACCTCTTTCATTGCAACATACCTTGGTCATTCGATGCTTCTTGAATCTTCAAGGCCAGAATTGTGTGCAGTGGCATTTACTTCTCAAAATTTTATAAAAATGTGTGTTCATACTATGCTTGAAAAAGCAAAACAGGACAAACACATTGAGAAGGTTTGTCCTGATAAGTGTTTTTACATGTCTGGCACATTATTTTAAGTATAATACTGATAATACCATAGTGACTTGTGAGAACGGATCTTGTTCCCAAATTTAACTCAGGAGAGTATACATGTTACTCTGCATCCTGATGGTTGATACATTGACTTCACAGAGGGATTAAATAGAAACTGGATCACAATGGGTGTTTCAGTGTTTTGTGCCATGATTATTGTATATGAACTTTCCAGTGCAGAAGGATACCTCATCTGTGTAAAATTCTTCCATGTAAAACTCCAACTTGAGAACTATAGGAGAAGGGCTGCCTCCCTTGCGCGTTAGCTTCACAGTTACTGTAAAGAGAAAGGAAGATAACATAGGAAGCGTGAAGTATTCACCTTTTGTCTTGATTTGTTTGGGGCAGAGCATTTCTAGGAGTCAGATGCTGTGTTATAACATGGCAAAATTATCACAAAAGTGCTTTTGCTTCCTTTTATTAATGACAACTTCAGTGATTTAGAAAGTACCTAGTGTGATACCATAAATACTAAATACATACAGTATAGCTTTATATATCGTAGTAGGACAAAAGGTTGGTATTCTTGAAGTGAATTGAATCCTTGGCTATTGTCAGGACCATTACAGAGTCTATCAAAGGTAGGTTTATCTGCTAGAAATTGATCTGTTTGGCATCATTACAAAGAAATACTAGCAGAGCTCTTTCATACATAAAGCCACAAGATAATTGTAGCGCGTCAACCAGTATTTTTCATCATTAGTGTTTGACTCTTTTTAGGTGGAAGGCTGGAGAAGTGCTTCTTGTGAGGCAGTGCTGCTGAGGCACCCAACCTGCATTTCTGTTGTTGAAGTACATCCATACTGAATTTTAAAGTAATGTAAAATCACTTTTTAGATTAAAAAAAAAAAAATTACTGTTATTCTGTGTATTCTTTTATGCAGCACAGGTTTGAAACTGCGATGTGACTGTAGCCCAGGGTTTAGTCTACAGTCTTTTCTGTGCTGTGTTTCCTTTTGCAATCCTTAAAACATGTTTGTGTTCAAGCTCTGCAGGCCCAGTGTTTTGATCTAAGCCTTAAGACTTTAGGCTGTCTGCTAATTTACCTTCGACTTCTTTTTCTGTCAGGCACAGTTCATTGCACCCTCTTAGGTATTACAGATTATAAACATGTGATATTTTTTAAAAAATATAAATTAGTACTGCTAATTAAGGGAGCTTAATTAGTATGAACTTCTCACATGATCATACTTTCTGGGTAGATGCAGATAATGACTATTTTATAACAATCAGGGAGGGCAGACCTGCTGTTCAGGTATTTTGCATTAGTAACTCTTGGGCTGAGTGGAAAGGGGGAGAATACATGTTACTCTCCAGCCTGATGGTTGATACAATGACTTCACAGAGGGAGTGAATAGAAACTGGATCACAATGGCTGTGTCAGTGTTTTCGTGCCATGATTATTGTATATGAAGTACATGTCTTAATGCATGGATGCTTTCTGCTTGTCGTCTTTTCATGATGCACTGGCGAGGCCCCATCTTGAATACTGTGTTCAGTTTTGGGCCCCTCATCATAAGAAAGACATTGAGGTGCTGGAGAGTGCAGGGGAGGGTGACGAAGCTGGTGAGGGGCCTGGAGCACAAGTCTGATGAGGAGCGACTGAGGGAGCTGGGGCTGTTTAGCCTGGAGAAAAGGAGGCTGAGGAGAAACCTTACCACTGTCTACAACTACCTGAAAGGAGGTTGTAGCACGGAGGGTGTTGGTCTCTTCTTCCAAGTAACAAGTGACAGGACAGAAGAAACAGCCTCAAGTTGTGCCAGAGGAGGTTTAGATTGGATATTAGGAAAAAATTCTTCATGGAAGGGGTTGTCAGGCATTGGAACAGGCTGCCCAGGGAAGCGGTGGAGTCACCATCCCTGGGGGGGTTTAAAAGGCATTTGGACGTGGTTCCTAGGGACATGGTTTAGTGCTAGAGTTAGGTAATGGTTGGACTCAATGATCCTGAGGGTTTCTTCCAACCGAAACAAATTAAAAAAAAATTGCTCAGTGTTTGGAAAGCAGCATTCCTTCAGCAGGAGGGAGAGAGGGTGTTTCTATCTAGACTACCACTTGGCTGCTTCAGCTTTGTTTTTTGATCCCTCCCTGTCGAATGAGGAATGAAGGCCTCAACTACTTCAGCTTACTCAGGCTGCAGTTTGTTGGCCTTTGTGGGTCTTTGGAGTAAGGCACTGGGCTTGTGGCCACTGGAGAGATGGGATTCTTCAAGAGAGATAGCACATAGCTGGGAATATGTATTGTCAGCTACTGAAACACCTTCAGGGTTAGGAAACAGTGGAAGAGAGAGCTACTGCACTGTAATATTTGATTTATCTAACTAAAGAATAAGTTTGGTGGAACAGGCTCCTGAGAGAAGTGAGGTCCCTAAGGACAGATATACATGGGAGTTACATGGTTACCCCGTTTCCCCAAAAATAAGACCTACTCCGAAAATAAGCCCTAGCAGGATTTTTCAGGATTTTTGAGGATGCTCAAAATATAAGCTCTACTCCAAAAATAAGCCCTAGTTACAGTTCATAAAAAAGTCAATTTAAATAGTGTCCAGGCAGCTATACACGTAAAAAAGTAAGCATCTTTTGGAGCAAAAATTGATATAAGACCCTATCTTACTTTTGAGGAAACAGGGCATATATGAGTTTCCAGCTAAATGGAGGCAGTGTGTTTGCATAGAGTAGCACAGTACCATGAGGAGTAGTGCTAGCTTTTTGTGTCAGCGTGATGTTCCTTAGTCACCCTGACTACATAACTGCTATCTGCTTCTTTAAAAAGCACTGTTAATTCTTCAGCCAACTCAAAACCAATCATTAAATATCCATGTGGAAATAGGAATGGTACATGTTTCGTAACAGAGTCTGACGGCTTTTTACATTTCTTGTAGATCAGTCTTAATTTTTGGCTTTCCTAATGAGTAATAATATAATAATTATAGAATGTAGTATATACATTATCTATTATATATAGTATATGTTATATTGTACATAATGTATTATGTTATGAAATAATATAATTATATGTAATAAAATTATACGGTTCTACATATAATAGTTAAATAATACTGAATGTTTAAACAGTTTTTCTCTCATCTGCTTTTATATCAGTTATGGTTTTGCAGTGGGGGGGGGGGGGGGGGTTTGTATTGCTAAAAGAATTTGATAGCCAGCATCTACTGCTGCTTTCTTCTAAGCATGATGTGACTGAACCAGTGAGCACAGTGAGTGATCTCTCTTGCCTTGCTTCAGACAGATGCCACCACATGTCAAGTGTAGCTTACCCTGCCTCCATTAGTCTTCTGTGGTTCTTGTGGCATGCCACAGGCAACAGCATTAGTGCAAAATTTGATGCACATTACAGAAAATATGGGAAGTTGTTAGTCCCTTGAGTAGGAGAGTTTGATCAGCTTTTTTAGGGCAATTTGCATTCTTGGATCACTGATTAGTTCTAGATTCTTTCAGGCAGTTTGGGGCCTAAAATGCTATTTCATTCTGTTTTGCTGACAGTTTTTCTCAGATATCCTTTGCTTTTGTGCTGCTGGGTTATAACAACATGTTTATAGCTCAGGATCTGGTTTTCAATTTTTACTTGTTATTGACAGTGCATTGCAGTTAGACATGATTTTCTAATCTGCCCCCAGGTGCAACTTGGGTTGTTAATCAAGGTCTTTAAGCTTTTGGTTTAATGTTTTGGTCTTGGCATTGCGAAGCCCCGTCTGTGTTCTTGCAACCAGCCAACATGTTTCTACCAAGAGTCTCTTATGTGTCAGGTTTTCAGCTCCAGTGTTATAGCTTCTCAATGGAGATGTGCCACTGACTTAAAGGACTTGATTTTTCAGTCTTCCAGTGAAATTGTAAATAAAACCTTGTGCTTGTTTAGGTGGTAACAAGTCTTTCTTAAATGTGTTCATATCTTCAGGTTATGTTTGCAGTTTAAATGGGAGTTGAAGATGTCATAGGTTATTTGGAATTTGTTAAATATTTTTTGTATGTCTTTTCTAAACATAATAGAATGTCTGAAGGACTGCATTATTAATTGCCTTTTTTCTCTGCCTCCTCCAGGTGTGAGGCAGCTAGCCCACATATTCATCCTGTTGGATGGTGTAAAGAACATAAAAGAACTCTCATCACCCCACCAGGTTTGTGTCTTATTACACATCTGGAAAATTTAAGGAAATTCTAGTCACTAGCAGCATTAAAACTTACAATAAGCTTATTGTTACCTCTCTTGAATTTTTCTTTCTGCAATTAGGAACTGGTATTTCAGAAGTTCTAATTTTTTTTTACAGAACATGATATATTGAAAGTAGAAGTACAATATATTAAGTATGCAAATGTATGCTGCTTTAGTAAAGAGACATCTGTCCACTAAAGATACCCCTTGGCATCTGAACAAGTTTGTATTTTTGGCTGAATGTATTCACTTATTCTAAGACTCACATTGTGAAAATGCTGATAGAACAAATTCCAGGTGTGTGAGATTGTTGCATAAGAACATCTTCACGTGAACTACACATGCAAGATAATGGGTTCGTGAGAACATTGCCTTACATGATCAAGGAATCAAACTTGTAAGGGTTCTTTGCAAGGGAGGAAAACACAATGAGAGAGACAATACAGAAGAATGAAAGTGTATTCATTAGTATGAAATACAAGACCATCACTGTTTTTCAGGACAGTCGTGTATAGCTGAATAATCTAAATGCCCTATTGCATAAAGTGCCATCCATGGTCTAAGAACATGGAAAATATCAACTGGTTAAAAACAATTTTGGCAGGAATTCTAATAACCAGCAGTCTTGAAAAGTCATAAGCAATCCATCTGTCAGGAGGTTAATTAAAGCCTACTATTCAGTAAAACCCCTTTTAAAACAAATCAAATTTGGTTCTGTTCTGTTCTAGATTATGAATCAAAGTGTTTAAACTTCAAGTTAAACTTGTAGTGCAGCGTGAAGGTGGACAGGCACTGACTTTAAGAGCAAAGCTGTCTCTGTTTTTCTTGCATAAAGTGCAAACATGACACTTTCTCAGAAAGACAACATCTTCTTTGATGATGTCTGTAAATTATTCTTGTAGTAAATATCCAGGCTATTTGTTTAGAAATTTAGTTAGATTCAGTAAAAGAATAGCAAGTAGTCAGGTGTGCTTTACTGTGGTACAAAGTTACCACTGATTAGATAGTGTTTGCCAGTAAATTACTGTTTATAAACTACAGGACTAGGCTTATAATGAATGAATTAATTAATTACTTGAATGAATTTCTTGAATGAAGTGGACAGATTTTTCCAGTTGGCATTATTTATATTCTCATATCCAAAGCAGTTGTGACTTTTTTCTGCTAGCTACTCACTGTTGTATATGAGAAGATTGTTGGTTTTTGTGACCTACATGGTGAATGTGTCGGAGACAATTTACGATAGCCTTTCTTGTAATCATTTTATAAATCTGAAGCACAGATCAGAACAGAATTTTAGTAGTGTTGGGCATTGTGTAAATTAGACACCAGTTTTACTGTTTGCATTGCTATGTTTAATTTATCTCATATTTTTTCTGTGACAGATTATCCACATGCTAAGCATTTTTCTTGGGAGAAGTATTTGGAAGAAACCAGTTCATTACCTGCACCTGCACGGGCTTTTAAAGTGGTGAGAAAATGCTTATTTTTTGCATGCCTTTAAGTGCATATAATTAATTAGTTTAAGAAGAGAATACATATCTGGTGTTCCCATGATTCCAAATGTATCCAGTTAATTAGTTGCATAATAGGCAGTTTATTTTTATGCAAGTTTGCAGTTCACTGTTAGAAATCAGATAATTATTATAAATCACTATTACTTTATTATTTTAATCATTATAAATGGGATTAAATGCAATAAAATATTACTAATGAATGTAATTTGCTATGGGAAATTACTGCCTGGTTATTAGAACTAATGAGATAGCTACTGAGTCATCATAACATATTTTGAACATATATATTTCTATCTGTACATTTTAAAGGGTGCAATAAATACAGTGAGAATGTAAAAATGGTTGTAGGGAGTTAGTCTGGTTGCCCATCTAGTCCATTGTCTCTGACAGTAGCCAAGAGAGAGTTTGTATTCAATACCCTTCGGTGGAATTTTTTTTTTTCTGTGAGCTTGCGACTAGGGCATGGGGGCAGCATCCACAGGCAGCTCCCCAGCTCAGCTATGGTGTTTGTGGGCAGCATCCTTTTATTTCAGCTTTGCACTTGCTGGTTTCTTTCAGTGACACACATCTTTCTTGAGCTCTTAGGATTTCGGTGAGGAAAGTGGACCTGCAGAAAGGGTTGCAGTTAGGAGCCAGGATCAGATGGCTGGGAGCTCCCAGCCCCTTGTCTCAGAGCACGCTGAAGCTGGTTTGCCTTGGCTTTGCAGATTAGGGTCACTAATTCTGAATAACACTTTGCTAAGAGCTGAATTAACAGAAGCAGAAATGTGGTGCTTATAGCAGTTCCTGGGGTTAATTGATCACCAGAGTTTATTACTGATCTGCCATTTATCACCCCAAAATACAGGGTGTTTCAAGAAGGTGGAACTCCTTTGAAATCATTATATATTTGTTATTTGGTCCATCTTTTTGAAACACGGTGTACGTCTGGCTTAATCATGTGTCTCAATCTTACGTTCTCAGCAAGAGTACTCGGAGCAAGAATTAGGAAGGTACTTGGTTGTATCTGAGAGGTGTGCCCTTGGCAAAACAGTGGAGGGCTGTGACCTTGACTACATCGAGCTAAAAGCAAACATTTTCTTTTTCTCATGGTGCATCCATGTTTTAATTTCTCCCCCTGGGATTCAGGGAACAGCCGCCCTGTGGGGTTTGGCAGTGAGAATGCCCCAGTGGTGACCCACAGGGTCAGCTGGCTGTGTCTGCATTGGGAAACTGGAGAGGACATGCCGCAAGCGCACAGGCACCTACAGCCTTAAACTGGGAGAGAGAGCACTGGCTGGCATGGCTCAGCACTGTTACAGAAACCATACTGGCACATTGCGGCCAGGGATGGTGTGGGTTCCAAAAAGTCACACAGACAAGTCTGTACGGCTTTGAAGATGGAGGGCAAGGAATCACAGGATCATAGAATGGTTTTGGTTGGAAGAGACCTTCAAAGGTCATCCAGTCCAACCCCCCTGCAATGAGCAGGGACATCTTTAACTAGATCATGTTGCTCAGAGCCCCGTCCAGCCTGGCCTGGAATGTCTCCAGGGATGGGGCATCCACCACCTCTCCGAGCAACCTGTGCCAGTGTTTCACCACCCTCACTGTAAAAAAATTTTTCCTCATGTCTCATTGGAATCTCCTCTCTTTTAGTTTAAAACCATTATGTCTTGTCCTATCATAGCCAGCCCTGCTAAAAAGTCTGTCCCCAAGGAGAGTGTGACTGCATGGGAGTCAGCTCATCTCTGCCTTTTGGTTTCATAGCCAGAGAAAATCTCCTCCTTCCTTTCTGTACTGACATAATGGTAACCATATTAATGCTAATTGTGATAAATAAGCAAGCAGATTTAATGGGAATAAAATGCTGGTTATGTTGGAGTTTTGGTGAAGTCATCCTGAGACAGTCACAGTATTTTATATTGTATTGTGGGAGAAAATAGAGTTCTTAAGCTACAGCTGAAGCAAAAACACTGATGTTCTGGAAAGTCTTAGAGGGACAGGCACGTTATTTTCCTGGAAATCTGAAATAAAAAGCCTAACATCTTGCGCATATCTTCCTTTAAAATGGAAGTAGCTTTTACTTTAGATTTCATAGCTGTAGATGGCAAAGATAAAATCTGATACTCCTAACACAGACACCTTTTTGCCAAAAGAGCAACACAAAACAGATATTTGGTCCTGTTTGTTCTGAGTATTTACTGTTATGCCATGTTGTGTTTTCAGTAGAAGACTGAAGAATAAGTGTTTGATCCACAAAGCAAAAACTCATACTAAAAAATACAAGTATGCTTCCTGTAGAAAATTTCATAGACATTTCAGGCTGCTGGTATGTAATACTGCATTGAAACTGTTGGCAAAAATCTCTGGGAAAACTTCTCTAGACAATTTAAGGACAAACAACAACAAAAAAACCAACCAAACAAACAAAAAGACAGAAAGAACCAAACCAAACCAAAATCCAAAACAAAACCCCCACAAACCCTAAACAACTGATTTAAAATAAAGCTCCCTACTTCCTTGCTTGGAAGGATTCAGTGGAGAACCTGGAATCCCCAAGTAGTTACTTTGTTTCTCTAGTTTAGCAGCACTGGTTTGAATCACCTTTTTATGCTTGGATTTGTTGGAGGAGGAGGTCAAGTTTGAGAAAATGAAAGCAGAAAATTTGCTGTGGATTTTGTATATTTTATAGTTGTGTGAGATTTTGGGGGTTTTCTTCTGTTTCACATAACATTGTTCTTCTTTTCTAGAAACCTTCACATGGCTTTCAGAAAAACATGAAACTTGAAGTGGTTGACAAGAGAAATCCAGTATTTATTAGAGTAGCAACTATTGTAGATACTGATGACTACAGAATAAAAGTAAGTCTCTCTGTATTACTGTGCTATCCTGCTTGAGTGACTGATGAGTGCTTTGTAGAACCAAAATCCTATACTTGTAAAATTAAGCACAGGAAGAAATTAGTCACATTGCTGTGTCCTGCTAAGCTTTTTGCTGATTAATATGCATATAATTCCTTTGCAAGAGGTTGTTCTATTATCCTCTTAGTTAAAATTTGCTGACGTAGGTAATTAGAGAGCAGAGTTCAGTATGTTCGAAAATTGCTTTGGGAATAGTTGATATATAAACCAGTTGTCTATTCTATCAAGAAATGTGATGATTTAATATCAAGTGTCACAGAGCTGCTGTGGTATTTGTATTAGGGCCCAGAAAATATTTGGGCTAGGTTAATTGAATCTGTCTCTATAAACTTCCAGGCAGAGGAGAGAGATACAAGGGAGATATGAAAAAAGAACCGTGATCTCTTGTGCCTTGTCAAGGAATTCTGCAATTCTGAAGTTTATATTAATTATGGTTTTTAGATTGCATTAATTAGTAATGTATTTTTAAGAAATTCCAGTTTTCCAGAAGTTGTATACTTGAACTATTTTTCTTTTATTTTACGAAACCAGATTACTCTCTGAAGCCCTTAACCATTAGAAGGGCAGGCATATTCCAGAGATCCAGTTAGATGGATATGAAGGATATTTGTGTTTGCAGTTGTACAGATTTATTAGGCATGCATGGTATTTCAAGCAGAAATGCAGCTGGCATTTCATTCTGAATTAACTGGTGGTAGGGAGTCATCAGAAACAATGTCTTCACATTTACACGTTTTCTATCTAAACTTTAGGTTGGTCATGCAAAAAACCAACCAAACAAAAAACCCAAACCAAACAAAAAACCACCACTGAACAGAAACCCCCTTTCATGCCTAGTGTATTAAAATGTCAGGATTTGTAGCTTCTAGGGTGATAATTTGACTCTGTAGCATATGTTGAAAGAGCTCTGTTGGTATGTATCTGTGTGTATGTGCATCCACATGCATGCATGAGAGATCTGAGCTATTTACTAGTACAGAGGTCAAATAAGATTTAGCTTTCCCCTGAAAAAAAAAAAAGCATGTATAACCATACTGGTGAATTCCTGGGAAGTCACATACTTAATTTTCTCTTCAGTTTCAGCTCCTTATCTTGCCTAGTCTGATTTTAGTAAAATTGTTACCAGTATGTTGGGGATTTGGGGGTTATTTAGTGGATAAATGCCATTTTTTAGGCCTTGGCTTACCTGTTATTTTTAAATCCTGTTCAAACAAGAGATTAGAAAATGTTTGGATTTTTTTTCTTTTTTTTTGAGAAAAAAGGCAGGAATTCATGCTTAATTGAAGTATCAATGCTTTATTCCTGGCATTTGAGCCTGATGATGCAAGACATAGTAAACAACCAAATGACACCTCTCTTAGTGAGAGTGTATCTGGGTCCAGACCTAATGTACATATATTTTCTGTGTAACATTGGTAGTTGCCTTAGAGTGACTTCTCTAATGGACATGTCATTTTCAGAGATTACTTAAAGAAACTTTATAGAATTTTTCTGATCTAAAATGTATTGTTCTCCTTTTTTTATTTTAGGTACATTTTGATGGCTGGGATAGTATTTATGATTATTGGACTGATGTAGATAGCCCTGATATCCATCCTGCGGGCTGGTGTACAAAAACCGGACACTCTCTTCAGCCCCCACCTAGTAAGAGAAATCACATTATAGTGTAATTATGTTAAAAGGCACGTGTACTGTGCTATCTTCTTCCATGCCAGTGCCATCCAAGGAGGAATAGCAACTAGGATATGCAAAATAATGTAAATGTGACATTCAGTGCAAAATCAACGGTCAGTAATTAATCACTTTTTAGTAGATAGCTTTGTTGAGTCTTACTGTAATGGAAATACCATGTTTCTCTGTATCTGTAAGAACCACAGGCAAAGCCTGGAGATAAGGATCTGTTATATAAAATCCTTGCCCTCCCAAAGCCAGTGGCCACACTGCTGTGGCACTCTGTAGGGATAAGGTATCACTCTTAAAATCTTATGTCCACGTCCTCTTGAAGGTTAGTGTGCTTTTTGGCTCACAGGAGACTGCACTGAGAAGCCACTCCTTGCAAGTGCTGTGGCAAACCCTCAAAACCAGCTAACTTCCTTTTCTTCAGCTGAGCAAAGAGGGGTTAATGGTGCCCACGTTGAAGAGAAAGCTAACAGAAGCATTCTACCAATAATAATACTGTATTTACCGGCTTGCCATCTCTAGGGATTTTGTTTTACTTGTTCGAGTGGGAGGTCTGTCATAAATGAGACTGAAGGTTGCAGGGAGAAGAGGCTTTGTGTTAAGGATATCCCTACCTGTGCCATTGTGCTTCTGGATAATGGTAGCGAAAACACTTTAGCCAAAGGTCGAACAGATGATTTTGAAGCGAGTGCTCTTCTCTGGGATTGTTCTATATCGCAGCTCTGAGGTATGGTTTGCACAAGTGCTGAGTGTTCACAGATGTAACTGAGATGAGAAAGAGTTGTGCTTGAAAATAAGAAATGCTGAGCAATGCCTAATACTCTGAAAAAATTACATGTAAAATAACTGGGATAAGGCACACACAGACTGTGTGAATATGTTACCTGAAAATTTCTGTACCTCAACTCAGCATCTCTAAAATGTCAAGAAGAAATGTTTCCTGTCAAGAGCGTGATGGGAGTGTATTCATTAGTTTTCTGAGCACTCCAATGGTACAGTGATGACTGCCTGTTAGGAACTTAATCATTCTGCCTTCAAAGCAGAGTCTGAATAGAGTGCTGTAAATGCCAAAGCACAAAGTGAATAATGAGGAAAAGATAGGGTGCTGCATATCTTCTTAATCCGAGATGTGCATCCTGTGTGCTGAATGAAGTAGCAGTCTGGTGGGAAGAAGTATTGGTGACGTAAGTAAAAGTTCTATCATATGGCAAAAGAGCAGAATAAGGTTGTGACATTTCTATTACCTGAGATTGGAAATAAAAGAAAAAGTCTTAGGCTAGGTGGGAGTATAACGTACCTAATTTCAATTTGTTGGAGGCATTGAAAGAAACAAAATACAGCTGCCCATCACATACTACAACACGTCAGCTCATCTAGGTGGTGGTGTAGGAGGCACTGTTCATTTTTTCTAGCGCAGGGGTGTCAAACTCATTTTTGCCGGGGGCCACATCAGCCTCACGGTTGCCTTCAAAGGGCCGAATGTAATTTTAGGACTGTCTAAGTGTAGGAGTAGTTACATTTATACTTACTATATACTTGCTTATATACTTACTGTATGCTTACTATACTGTAATGAGTTTGACAGCCCTGCTCTAGCATATGACTGGTGGAAATCAGTTTTTTATACTAGTTAAACTACGAAAAAGAAGATGGAGGGAAAGTGTCTATTAAATAAAAAAAGAATAATTAACTGCATGAATACAATTAAAATAAGATGATTACTAAATAATATATTCTTCCAACAATGTGACTTTGTATTATTACTGTAGAGTATGGTATAGAATATTAGAGAAGTATTAATATTGTATCCAAGTAAGTTAAAGGGCATTTTGAGTTTTATGGAAGTGTTTCAGAAGGAGGGAAGAAAATATTTTGCAAGACACAATATTTTTTCCTCAGTCAGTAGGGCAGTCCTTTCAATGATGCGCTCCAGATCCCTATCTTTAACACCAGAAGTTTTGTGGGAAAGCTACATGATGTTAGCAATATTAGTCTAAAGCAGTCATCATAATGGTCTTGTGTTCCCAGTATTTATGTATTCATAGTGTTTTATCTTAAGATATAGTGAAATTGTCATGATGGATGATGACCTTTTGGTAACAGTTAGGGAGTTAAGAGCCATGTGTTGGTGTTGATTTTAATATTGTTTCACGGTGATGCAAGCAGCAGCTCCTTGCATAAGTATGGACAGCCAGTTGCAGCTCTTTTAAATTACATTTTTAGAGAGGTTGAATTTAAGTGAAGAGGAACATTTGTAAGGAGCTAGTTTTTGCAAAACCAGACCATCAGTGAGGCAGGACCTCCTTTTACTAAAGTGTCCCTATGAAGTTAACTCTTCCTCTGAGTCCACTAACTTATGTTATAAGCATCAATTTTACGTAAAGGTAGAAAAAAATAAAGTTCTCTGTTCTCTCATCCATTAGACCATTTTAAAGCCTATAGAAGTCTTTGGACTTCAGTGTAGTCATAGTGTTGCAACATTAGCATAGGTGGAACATTGTTAAAAATGCTTGTGGTCTGTCCTAATTATACCTAATAATTCTCCTTTCATTATCCACCTACGAGCAAGAATCTATCTTTCATGTAGGAGAATTTATTTAAATAGACCTTTTTATGTCAGTATTGTTATCTGTAGGGGGAGATACAAATTCATGTACTCATCATGTAAAAAGCGGTGCTGGCAAGACAGTGCATGTTTGCAGATGTGCAGGAGCTGTTCTCAGTTCCATGTACTGGAGTAGACCTGTCTCTCACTTGCTATGAAACTATGGGTTATATACTGTGTTTGCTTGAGCGTCCAAAGCTAGTTTAGACAGCTACATGCTTTAATGTCTCTGCAGGCATCATTGTTACAGGTTGATGAAAATCAGATAGACATATAAGTTCAAATAAGTAAAATGCCAAAAATCTCCCGATGACTTGTGCTTCTTAGTAGTATTTTCAGCCTTTGTTTTCACATCTCATTCACTTGAGCTAGAAATGGGTCAGTACCCATTATGAACCCTGTCTTCGGAACAGCAGGGTAACTTACTTTGTCTGTGCTCTTGCAACTACAGGTAGTTAATAGGAGAGAAATTTAAAGTCATACGATTCCTCCAAGTTTTTCCTTCTTTATATAGATGTAGCTCCCCTGTAGAGATTTACTCACACAGAATAAAATTATTTCTCCAGTGGATTAGCTTGTTTGAATCTCCATCTTGCTTTTACAGAATGCATTTATAAAGTACTTTAAAATTAGATTTTGTTTACTTATTTCTTCTTCATGTTTACTATGATACTCTGGTATTCCTGCATATTTGTTTGACTTAAAGATTAGATACATTTTTAAAAAATCTCATATGTAATTTCCCCTGACATGCAGGTCCCTTGGAATTGGTGGAAGCTTTAGAGCATGGAGGGTGTCCCACAGCAGGATGTAAAGGAGTTGGACACATTAAAAGAGCAAGACATATCGGCCATCATAGGTATGGGCTATGAAACTAATTTTATTCTTTCAATTGGTGATGTGTGCACATGGGGTTTTTTTAATTGCTGTTCACAAGAAAACAGATCCAAGCTGAAAAAATATGAAATCTTGTATACCTCAATATGCAATGATGTCAGTTGCCATGGTGAGCACGCTGAAATAAACATTAGCAATCTAACTTCATTTCACCAGGGTGTGCTGAGATAAGATTTGTCAAACATCATTTTTTTGTCACAATTGATAGATCCAGCTGCTCTGTATTTGATTCCTATGAGGATTCCTCGGCTTTCTGGTCAGACTGAAAAATGTTACACACAGATAGGTATAAAGCAATAACTTTTGAGCCTTCTGAAATACAAGGCCACTGATTTTATTATGGCTTGGATGTTTTTGTTCTTCTTGGTTGGTCGGGGTGAGGATTTGCTTGTTGGCTTGGAAAAATACTAAAAAGGAAATTCCAATTGATGTATTCCCAAATGACAGCCTGAACAACTTGCTGTTTATACTCCGTGTTTCTAAAGATGCTTTTGTTAGTACTTAAGAGGTTGCCATCCTTCAGTTAGCATATGGTAACCTGCTGCGTTCATATTCTTAGTCCACATGTAAATGTGAAGTAAACTAGACTTGCCTGAAAAGTTTCCTGGCTGCTTAGATGAAACCTATTTTATTTCATAGTCCAGTAGACTGAATCTTGCATGATTTATTAATGTACCTAATCTGTAAGGCAATAACTTCATATTCAGAGTATTATCTTTCTTATCATGTGCTGTCTCAATTACTTAGAATCACATGAATATACCCATTCTCAGCCCAAGGCTGACATGTAAAAAAAAAAAAAAGAAACAATAAGTGAATGTTTGAGAAAAGTTTTTAATTTATGATCTCTCTAAATAAACGTTGGCACTAAAGCTTCTACTGTTTCACAGGGAAAGGATGAGTAAGAGCTACATGTCTAGTTAGTTCATGTAGCCTTTGCTTTTGTAACTATATTTTCCTTGGTATTTGAAGTTGTTATACTTACTCATCCTGAATATCAATAAAAGAAATAAACTCATGGCAATCTATTGTGGTTTATTTTTACTATGGTCTTAGCAATCCTATTATTTGCACATTAAGTGATAGTTCTAGGGGATAAAAATGTAACAGAAGAGAGAGATTTGTTATTTATCTGGAGTTTACAGCCTGGAGGTTCTGGTTCACCCCCAAAATTCTAATGTGGTACCATCACTTTTTTCCTGAATTAACCAAGACATTTTGAAACTGGTATAATTATCCACGTCAGGTAGCAGTTGCTTGGCTCTTTTATCTTGGCAACCTTGGAGTGTATTTAACTGTGCTTATCTTTTTTTTCATGATGAGGTATGATGTCTGTCTGCAGCATAAATGCCTGTGTGCAGAAAAGATGATAATTTAAAATGCTAAGTAGTTCTGAAATAATTTTGAAAGCTTGTTCCTTAGGAACCAGATGAAAGCCTCAGTGATTAATTATGTACTGGGGTTAAAGCATTTACTTTTTGGAAAAGTTGATGATAATAAGGACTTGGTATCTATCACCAGTTGATCTAGGGTTTTCTGCTGTGCAGTTGAAACTGAGACTGATGTGCAGGTTGGAGCATTATGCAGATCACCTGTGTTTTTATGATTGTGAATTGTATGCTGTCTGATGTTTAATGTATGCAATGATTTTCAAGCTCAAGCAGTAATGCAAAGCAGCCAGTTGTAAACAGGTCATTAGCATTTTGGGTCCACTCTCCAGGAACAAAGATTTTTACCAGAAACTTTACACGCATTATGTCTAAGTTGAATTGAATGTGTCACAGAGGAGACCATGTTGTAAGAGAACTGCAGCAGAGAAATGCAGGAAACCTCAGCTCAGCAGAATGTCACATCTGTTTGTTCAGTGTCTGCTGAAGTAATTCTCATCTGGTTTTGATACCAGTCTGAAGTTTAATTTTATCTTTTATGTAAGGTCATTAGCCCCAGCCAAATCTGCTATAAACTACTCTTGAGTCAGGTTTAGACTGTTGAAGCAGCTTTCTCCTAAAAAAGAATGCTTTGATGCTAAACATTGTAAATTGTGAAAGAGAATATTTGTATCACTTGTTTCCAGACTAGTTAAAAAATGTTTTCATGAAGTCAACTGAAGATGTCACTTACCAAAAATCCACCAGAAAAAAGAATACATCCCCTAGATGTTGTCAGGACCCTTTTGCTGAAGTTTCTTACTACTCGCATATCACTACCAGCAGATGTGGTCATTCGAACATAGACTACCGTATATGAAGTCTAATCCATCAGTTAATCTGTTTGTTTAACCCATCAGGGAAGATCGTTTGAGCAAATCTTGGCAAATTTTCCTGGAGCTGCCATACAACCTCATCCCCTGGCAGTGATGAGGAGCTGGGGTTGGTAACATTTTCAACCAGTACAGCTAAACCAGGAGACTTCTCTGTAGCTTCACACAGGTTTGCAAATATTCCAAGCAGTCATAAAGACTAATAATCTATATTTTAAAATACTTTAGTATTAACTTTCTTTTACCAAACAGAGTACCCTACTCCTCTTCTTCAGGTTAAGGGGGAATTCTGGCTTATGTTCTCTTCTGATGTTAGGCGTAGCTGAGGCTGATTAATCCAGTTGGACTCTGTACTTCAGAAACTTCGCATCCTGCTAGAAGACAGGACCATCTCTAGTTGTCTGGAGAAGGCTAAGGTCTATGATCACCCATCAGCAGCCCAGTTTATCCTACTACCCTTGAACTTCAGAGAAAAAAAGATACATGTGTAACCCTACCTAGAGATACATCTTGAGAGTGATAGAAGAGCAGTTGCAAAGTAACCATGGCTGATAATGTAAAACCTCTGTTGTCTTGAAAATCCCAGGTCTGTGATCCCAGGAATTCTTCAGAATGGTATACAAGAAGTAGTAATTAGTGTGTGCGTTTTTCCTTATTGATCTTTGCTGATTCGATAAAAACAGCAGCGTATTTTAATGCTGAATTTTTACTCAGCCTATGCAGGATTCTGGAAACAGTGGCTCCTTTTCCTCAGAAAAACATGTTATGGACATGGGTATTGCCAACCACTTGCTGCCATTTCAGTAGGATGCCAAGTGTGCAGCAGAAAGCTCATTGCTGTGTTATGTTGATCCTTCAGCATTTAGAGGTGGCTGATTGCTCTCGTGTGCGGGGAAGTCGAGTGGTGTTAATGTGAATATTTGTTTACTGAAACGTGGGTTGAGCCTGCTGAAGCAGCTCAGATGATAATTAAGTATCTTCGTGTTGGACTGGTTTCAAAGCTGTGCAGCAGTGCTGGAGGGTATACAGCCCTGTCAGATGTAGAGCAGAGGTTTCAGATTGGTTGCCTACTGCTGCTTCTGCTTCTCGCTGTGCTCCCTGTGCCTCTGGCAGACCGTGGCACCACCAAGACAAGGACATCTCAGCATTTTGGAAATTGGCTTCTGAACTTCTGCTGTTTTCAAAATGGTGTGCTAAGGCAAACTTCAAGCTGGAGCAGAAATTCAGGTTTAAGTTGACAGAAGAGTTAAAAATCCTGATTTAATACACAATAACTTGAACATCAAGACTTCCGAACCCTTGAGATGAATTATCTCCAAAAGTTACCATCCTGTATAAATCGAGTACTTCTGTTATGTAGGAATAAGAAGATTGATTTTTTTATTCTTTGTAGTAGACAAGTTAAACTGAACCAAAGGCTGGAGGCATTGAGATTCAGGAGGATTTACTGATTGATCCGAAGCCATGTAACTCATACACAGGTTCATTCATGCCATGTTTTGTTGAAACAAAGCTACTGGTGGAAACCTTGAGGGTTCTTTTTGTTGCCTCAAGTAATAGTAACATCAAAGGACTGTCAAGGATTTTTTAAAAAATTATACAAGAACTGGAATGATAAATTACAAAGAAAAAGTCAATCTAGCTTTGTAAAGTATTGTTAATATTATAGCTATTTTTGACTGAAATTGTCATTCAACTTCTGGTTTTCCAGAAAATTAAAGGAAGAGGCAGTAAATGGGCAAGTTCTAATGAAGGACTGAATTTTGAGGCTTTTTCTTGTTTTTTAATTTAAAACATATTAATGGTGTTGGCCATCAGAAGACCTGCTGGAGGTGAAATTGTAATGTCACATTTCGTTGTGGTGTAAGGCTTGTTTAACAATACACAACTGAAGTTAAATACCACATAGGTAGTGTTTAGAGACAGCCCTCTGACTGCTTAAGAACACTAAGCCTCAAAACACCCCTGTGAGCATAGGAAGCCAAAAGAACATTACATGCTTTGCCTTATAGCAGTGGCAGAACTGAGATGAACCAATATGTTCCTGAGTTTCTGATAACTGTATTTCATCACAGTGGTAGGAGTTTGTCACAGCAAGAACTTAAATCCCACTAGCATTGGCTCCTTAAAGCCTTTCTCTGAATAGAAGCCTGTATCTTTCATCTTGTAGTTCATTTGAAAGGGAAAAAAGACATAATTGTGATAAATGCAGCAATATGAAGAACTGAGAATATAAAATAACTGTCCCCCTTTTATTCTGCATCTTTCAGTTGATTTTTTTGGTTCTTTTAAGATGTCTGGCAGAGGCTAGTCCTAGAACAGACAAAACCAGTAGGTTGAAAAATAAATATAAGTAGAGGGATATAGAGAAATCTGAAAGAAAATGCCAAATTCTGCATTAGGAATCTGAAATAAAAGTTACATGCTCCAAGTTGAATTTCTCTTCATATATTCTGTTCTATGTCTTTAAAACATTTTCATTAACAAGAAATACCCTGTTTCAACTGTAGCACTTTAGAGTCCAGCCCCCCATTTGCTCTATCTTATTGTCCTATGTAAGCTTCTGGTGCGAAGGTTCTTACGGCAAAAACTTCAGTGCCTGTGTCTCAGAGGAGATTCAAATTCAGTACAACTATACAAGGAATAAAAAAAAAAAAAAGTCCATACCGTCTTGCTTTCAAATGAACCAACTGACAAAATCAGCCATGCTGTTGGACGCCTGTGTCAATAACCCCAGCAAGGACTGACTGATGTGGCCTGTGTAGCCTGAAGGAATTTTTGCCTTTTATGCTAGTGCTGAGGGAAATGTAAATTTCCACCAACTTTTTGTTTATGTTGGTAGGACCAAAATTAGATTACTAATATTGGTCCAATCTCGTGATAGGAGTCAATTCGTACACATTGTGGATCCAAAGCTTCATCAATAAAGAAAAAGGAGCCCTGCTCTAGCAGGTGGGTTGGACTAGATGATCTCCTGAGGTCCCTTCCAAGCGCAATCATTCTGTGATTCTGTAATATATGACATATTTTAAGGCCTTTTTAAATTCTGTGCTTTGTAAAACAAATACGATAATGAAATCTGTTTTCTATTTAGATTTTGTAATTTGAATGTGGCAGGGTGTATGGCCGACAAGGCAGACTTGTTTATATTAGACAGTTCTGTTTGAAAATCATGCATGTAACAATCAATGAAACAAATACAACATTGCAGTAGTTTATGAAAAGGCAGATAGTTATATTCTTGAAAAGAAAATAAACAAAATCCCAGGACATGGGTTTTTTACATTTTACTGTTGTAGAGGTCCTTGTAATAATACAAGTGAGTAGGAAAGCATAATTTTAGTTTATAGTTAGTGTTGTGGCTCATGAACTACAAATAGAGTGTAATGTTTAGTACAGCCTCTCCTATATCTTAAGTAGAGACTTGAAAACTGGGCATGTTGTTATTCACTGTTGTGTCATATATATACCTTTCAGAATTTGGGATATTATTTTTGAAGTGTGAGTAACTCATAGCCTGACTAATCAGTTGAACGTTGCGTTACATTCTTCTAAAGACAAAATCCTAGTTCAGCCCAGTGTGATTTGTGTTGCTGTTCTTCCCTTTCCTACCTCTTGCGGAAGGTATGACTTTCATATTTCTTAGAGTAATATTTGCAAGTCATTACCAAAGCACAGTGTCAAGTTCTTTCCTTCTGTAATTGGAGTGTAGTGAAATTGCATTTGTATGATGGGAAAGACTGTGCAAATATCGCAGTCTTTCAATGGAATATCACAAAACAGCGTTTGCAAAGATGGGGCATTCACAGCAGTGAGAGGATGCGCAGCATTTCGCAGACTGTGCCCTTGCAATACAGCTTCTGTGTGGACATTGCATTGTAGAAATACCCTCCTTTCCAGGAAAAAATAACCGTGGGAATATGATTTTGCTTGGAGAGAGGTGAGTATAGTCAAGGCACTCTGTATATTATAGATAAAAACCATTAGAGGTATGAGAGAGCAGGCTAAACATTCATCAAGCAATTTTCTAGACTGCGTGTTGTAATATAAATTAACACAATTTGTGTTACATAAGTGCTGTCAAAAGGTAATCTGAAAAACATTCAGGTTGAGGTTTTTAATCACTGGATTTATTCACATTTTAAAGTATGACCACTTATTGCATGTTTTTCTAATCTTCTTTATACTAATTACGATTGCATCTGCTCCTAGAAAACTGGTCTCTGATGTCAGTAAAGTTTCTGACAATAACGAGGCATTTGTCTTCTTCAATTTCTAGTGCAGTCACCTGCCCGTATTCGGAGATGAACCTGAACAAGGAAAGCCTCTTACCTGACCGGCTGAGCGGGGAGATGCCTGCGGCCAGTCCTGTCCCCAGGAACAGAAAAGTGGAAGCAAGTGAAAGATCCACCTCTCCTGTAATCAAGTAATTACAATTGAAGCGATGTCTGTGACTAACAGCAGTACTTCATTTCCATGTTCCTCAACGTAGTTGGTGGTTGTGTAATGGCTGAATGGTTTCAGAAAGGCCTGTCTATGTTTCTGCATTTTCATTTAGAGGGAAGAAGTGGTTTCATCAGTGCTTATCAAAAAGGCCACTGAGCTGTCAAAGACTGATACTGATTTGACTATGTATGATTTAACAAGAGTTCGGTTTAATCTTCAGTGTAACTATCTAGACTACTAAGTGGTTAACTGGAATTTAAAATGGATTGTTTGCCAGTTGGTTTCACTTAAGAAAATGATTTATTTGTGTTTCTTTTGTTTGCTGGGGTGGCCTTATGGACATGACTGTAAATTCATGTTGCTCTTTGAAGAATAGCCACTATAAATTCTGTCGTTCTTGTGGGAGAGGGGAATCAAACTACTAGAGTGAGTTTTGCAAAGATGATGCTGAAGTCTGTGGCTGAAGCTTCTAGCAGGAGCACTGGGAAGAAACAAAGGGATGTGATACCAAGATAAAGGTTTTCAGATGATGATTTCCTACTAGAAATTGTGGCCACCGACTCCGGTGCTTATTTTGGGCTATGGGGATCCACAGAGAATTTAAGAAGGAAAGGAAGAGACACTTTCCATTCTTTTCAAGGGCTACATTAATGTAAATGTCAAAATGTGAATGTTCATAGTGAAGATTTCCAGTTCCCACTGTAATGACCATGTATTTTTGATAGGCAGTATTTTAAATTACATTCTCAGAGGCAGTTTCAACTTCATGCTTTGAAAACCAAAATATTCAGCTGTCAAAGGAGCGCTGCTTGGTTTGGTTGTTCTTCTAAGTGTAGGATTGTACAAATCTGAAATGACTTAATTGCTGTCTGACGGGTAGCTTAGGTATTGTCCCAGTGAAACCAGTGACAGTTTGAGTGGTGTTCTCTGTGGCAGGGACTACCAGGAAAAGTGCTGGTTTTTTCACTGCCCCAATTAAGACACTGCATAACATTTTTAAAGGGTCATGACTGTATACCAATGTATCATGGAAGAGAGATAAGGTATAGGAGTAAAATGATACTTCAAAGTTTTCTTGTGTTACAAGTATTTGAAGTGGATAGCTTATTATCAAAAAGAACATTAGGCAGATTGCCTAAACGTTTTACCTTTGATTTCATGGGGAAGAGAGTTCTGTATTGTGATTTTTGAAAATACAGTTTTGTTGTTGGCAAGTAAGTAACTTCTATTTCTTGAAACAAACAAATGAAACCTTTATATTTCTTCAATTACACTAATGACTCTTTACTCATAGGAAAAAATAAGTTGAACAACAACTCAGCTGCTCTCAGTTTTAAACATTTTGTTAATTTGTTTTAAACAGTGACAGAAAATGCCCCAGCCCTGGTCACGTAGCTATGAAATCTTCAGCTCATAATCGACCATCTGGGAAAACTGTATCAGAAACAACTGAGCAGGAGCATACAGAAAGTACATCTCCTTGCAAGAAGCCCGTGTTATGTGATGTGAAAGAAAAGGCGGCACCTGGGTAACTATCAGTTCCTTTCAAAGTACGAGTCGTTTGGAGACCGTCAGTTTAAAATGCAGCTTACCAGGCAATGTAGTACAGCAATGTGTCTGTGGAACTCTTGGAAGCAATGGGAAAAGAGGTGGAAGTTCTTCAGCTGTCTTTATATTAGAAATAGGTGGGAAGGGAGTGTCACAATGTATTTAAGAAATGTGTATCAGAGAGGAGAGGAAAAATACTACAAGACATAAATTATTGGGGGTTGAGATTCTTCTTGCTTACATCTGTGTACAAATGTGCTATTGTATATGTACAAATATTATCTTTATGAAGAACCTAAAATAACCTATATGTGTTCTGTTCACTGTATTCAGTCATTTCATTCAGAGAATGACAGCCTCATGCCAACTTTGAACTACCCAGAGGCTTTGCAGTTTGCATTTGAACTGTTTGAATACACTGATGACTATCTGCATTTTATCATCCAGCCTTCCACAGTCTTTATGTATCCAGCAAAGTCAGGGAGGACTTTTAGTTGTATAAACTTTCTTTGAAAAAGGCGTGAATAATAGCATTCACAACATTAGGTATATATGAACTCCTGGAGTTATAAAATATTGAGGATCTGGTTATTGCAATACCCAGTGGATCTTTTTAGATGTTTATTCAAAGTACACATGCATAATTGAATACGTAGATACTTATACTTGTGTGCTCTTTAGCTGCTGAGCTCATAGCATGGATTTGATTGTGTTTGACTTAAGTACAATTGTGTGTACCTTCGTACTACAGGTAATCTTCTGTTTCATAGAAGTCCTTGATTGAGGAGCCCACCGCATATGAAGCCAAACATGACATTTATTTTGTTATGTTAAATCTAAGTGGTACTCAGCTCATTTCCAGTTCCACTAACTTCTTTTTTCTTTTTTCTTTTTTTCTTTTTTTCTTTTTTCTTTTTTTCTTTTTTTCTTTTTTCTTTTTTTATTTTTTTTCTTTTTCTTTTTTCTCTTTTTCTCTTTTTTCTCTTTCTCTTTTTTCTCTTTTTCTCTTTTTCTCTTTTTTCTCTTTTTCTCTTTTCTCTCTTTTTCTCTTTTCTCTCTTTTTCTCTTTTCTCTCTTTTTCTCTTTTTTCTCTTTTTCTCTTTTTTCTCTTTTTCTCTTTTTTCTCTTTTTTCTTTTCTCTTTTTTCTTTTCTCTTTTTTCTTTTTTTTCTTTTTTCTTTTTTCTTTTTTTCTTTTTTTCTTTTTTCTTTTTTTTTCTTATATCTTTTTTCTTTTTCCTTTTTTCTTTTTCCTTTTTTCTTTTTTCTTTTTCCTGTTTTTCTTTACTAGTAAGAGGTACCTGTGCATAAGAACAGTTACACTAGAAAACTTTGGTTTGCAAAATATGTAAATATGTAAGTAAAAACTGCAGCCTGTCCCTCTGGAATGTTCCTGAGATTAAAATTAAAGATAAAAATTGCATGCCTACAGCATATTCAATTTTAATTTGAAAGAGTACTACCTTCACAGTAGCAAAAGAAGTTCACTGTAATAGGAATTCAATTCTGGAAGTATTTACAATTAAGGAAGGTGAACACTCAGTCTTGGGAATCAAAATGGTACTACCTTTTAAAAGAATTTATCTTCCAACTCCTTCCCCAAAACTTTCAATTCATGATACTAACTTGTATTTAACTAGTGAGGTAGAATTTCTAGATCTATGTCGCTATGAAAATCATCCTCAAGAAAACAGGAACATACATGTTTCCTCACGGGTTTTGGCGATCTCTCCTCCTCATGTTGAATTACAGTAATCATTTCCTTTGGGTTTGGAATTAATTGCACTACTTTGTAGAATCTTACTTTAGAAGTTTTGTGTGTTTGTGGAGGTTAGGAAAATAATTTTTAAGTAAATAAATGCAGGTGGTGTTCCGGAGGAAGATACTGTGGAGAAGTCCTTTGTGGCACAAGAAGGCATGCCTGCTGTATGCATTCCACTGGCGTTGCTTGTCATACCATTACTATTTGTGTGTCTTACCAAAGGCTGGACTTTCCAGTTTGTGTTCATTTTGCACCATTAATAGTGTTTTAGATAGATTTCTATTGATGTCCGTGAACTTGCAGCTCCTAGCTGATTTGTTCCCAAATGCTTGCTTATATTTAATAGTATAAATAGTATTTAGTATATAAAATGTATTTAATAGTATAAATGTAAACAATGGAATTAAACAGGTCTGGTTTTATGTGGATTTGTGTTTTGAGGTTTGCTAATCTTTATGTCTAATAAGGTACTAGCTCTGTTGTGGCTTTGTATCTGCGTTTGGGACATTTATTAAGGGATTCTTGTTGACTGCTTCTCTGGTAGATAGAAAAATGTGAGTTCCTGTCGTGGGCTTTCTTGTAGTCTTGACTTCAAGATCATTCTGTCTGATGCCTATTTTTAGAAAATGTTCATTATATACTTAGTATCTCTGAGAGATCTGCATCTATGGTGGTTTAGTAAGAATTGGCCAAAGTGTTCTCAGGTTCTTAAAAGCTGAAGGAAATAAATACACACATAATGTCAGCAAGTTCATAATAAGCTTCATTTCTTTAAGAAACCAGACTGGAAATACCTTCTGAAGGCAGAGTTCGAAAAGGAACTTCCCAGGGTCTGACTTTAACATGCAAATACACCCACCACCCCGCTTTGAGAAGTTGTCTTTATTTGCACCTCTCTTGCCCCATTTTTCTCAATAGAGGGAAGGTGTTCCCTCTTTGCAAATGTTTGGGCTGGAAAAGCTGTGGGAGCAGCCACAGTCAGCAGGCAAGGAGTGGCTCTTTTGGCTGGACAAGAATTAATGCAAAAACAGGAGGAAAAGAATACAGATATTTTCAGTAGGATCATTAACAGCTGCACAACAGTATGTCAGTATAGTACAGGAGTTGGGGTGGAGTGGAGAGTAAGGTTGGGCAGAGAAAAAACAGTAGTTGTTTAAGACAGCTCCTGAAAATGGGCTGCATAACCAGTAAGGCTTTGTAGGAGGTGCAGCTGTATACGTGTTCTTCACTTCTCCCGTATTCTGCAACGCATCCTCTACCTTCATTTGTATACTTTCTATTTTTAGTTCTGAAGTGCGTTGATACAATTTATGTAATCTTAGTTTGCACTAATCTTGAGCTTTCATTGCAAAATTCATGTCAGTAGTCATGCCATCTGTGTAAGTCAGAAATTTGATCGTCTCTTTTTTTATGATGATACAGCATCCTTTATGTGGGAATCCTGGAGTGTTAATAGCATCGTTAGCAAGAGATGTCATCACGCTTAGTGATTTTTATGATGTATTAATAAAAAATGAACATCTTATTTTCCTCAGTGGAGTACTACAAACAAAGGACTCCATGAAGAACAAAGAGTGTGAAGAAGAGGAGACAGAGAATAAGCTGCTCGTTTCAAATGAAAGTAAAGGTAAATTCGCAGTACTTCATTTTTTTATATTAAAATCTGCAGCTAGTCCTTAATATTCTTCATGAAACTGCATTGCAACTTATTTTCCATATGTCCAAAAATTTTTTGACAGTAACACTTTTAACACTGTGTTTCTTTATCTTGTAATCATCAAAGGCTTTGCCAAGATCTTTATCACTGTTGGGAAGATGCGTGCAAAATGAATACCGGTATAAAAGGTTTCATTTCAAGAATGTTTTTCCACTGACTTTTAAAAATAGGTGATTAAGCCAGTCCGAGTTCTGAAGGTATAATGTTCACTTACTGCTTCTGAAGCATACTGAAAGAACGTTAAAGATGCAGAGTTTAGCATTTACGCATTACAGGCATAATGCAAATGTAAGGTGACTTACGCAGCCCAGTCTCAGTCTGTTGTACAGCCTGATACTTTCCAGTAGCCCCTATGCAGAATGGACCCTTTCTTTTTCATGAGAGTTACAGAGGGATGGCTGAAATTTTTGCTCTATTGCAAAACTGAAGACAGTCCAGTGGAGGGCCACCAAGATGATTGTGTGGTTGAAGGACTTGACAAATGAAGAAGGGTTGAAGGAATTTATTTTGTTTAGCCTAAAAAAGAGAGGCTTGGAGGAATCTAGTCATAGTCCTCCAGTAAATAAAAGACAGTTATAGAGAAGCTGAAGGTACCTTCTCCTTCGAGATACGCAGTGGTGGAACAAGAGGCAAGGGACACAAGTTGCTTCCAGAGAAATTGTATCTGCACATGAGGGAGAAACTTCACCATCAGAAAAACTGGAACAAGCTGCCAAGAAAAGAGGTGGAATCTCTCTTGCTGGAAACACTTAGGACTTGGTTTGACAGGGCCCTGGATGACCTAGTCTAATGCCGTGCTCTTAACAGAAGGTTGCACCGTTCGGTCTCCGAAGGTCCCTTCCAACAGGGACATTTGTTTGGTTCAGTGATTCTGTATGGTTACATGTACTGCTGTGTCAAAACTCTGGGCTGTTCACTGATCCAGCTGGACAGATTGAGGTAGCTGTTCATGATTCATTTTTATCCTCCTTGTTTAGAAAGAATACAGCACAAAACCAGAATATCACAGGCTTACGTTTGGTAACTATTTTGGGTGTGTGAAACTTAGTATGTCAGGCTATTTCGTTACTGGACTGAGTCAGTGCGTTGTTTCAGTGCAGCTTTTGCTGCAATAGTTTTGTTAACTTGCACAAGTTAATGAGAAGCTACATGTCTTAATTTCATAATTTAATCCTTACATTTTTAGACTTTTCTTCAGCAATTTGTTGTGCAACACAAAATTTGTAAGGCTTCTGTCAAAAATCTTGAGACTTGGGTAACTGTGGTTCTTCAAGGGCTACATTACTTACCTTTTAAGGGAGCTCATCTTTGTAAACCCCAGAAATTCTTCGAGACTAGTAGACCATTGCGTAAAGATAAAATCAAGGTAGTGTTTTCTTTTTAATTATTAACGTCTGATACATTTCTTTTATCTTAAAACATAATTGGTCTGCTGGCACTTTTCAGATAGATCTAAGAGGCACTCAGAAGAGCGTGTGAAGTATGAAAGAATCCATCTATTACAAGAGCTGTGCAAAAGGAGTACAAAATCCAGGTTGTTACAGTGTTTTGAAACATGATGTAGTTCAGAATTCTGCAGAAAAATGAAGCATAAAAAGAAGAATCTCTCTAAAGCAGATGAAAGAAAGAGAGTTTTTGGTCATTTAAAGTGTTTGTTACAGCAGAATGGAAACATACTGTTTTGTTGTTGACTTTGCGTTATATAACACAATACAAAAAAATTAAAATCAAATAATTGGAGCATTTTAAATTGTCTGCAATTCTTTTTTTTTTATTCTAAGAAAACTGGCCTGATTTTGTGCAGCATTTTGAGTTTGGCGGAATTGACTATTTGGATAAAGTCTCACCAACAAGCTCTGCTTACTAGGATGCATTTCTGCATAGGGTCTTGCATAATTAGATTTATAAAACTAGAACACTTTCTTACAGCATTGTTAAACAAGTTATCATTTTCACCTTCCTTTTTAACGCATAATTTTGTGGCATTATCTGTTTAAATGTGCCATAATACTTAACCTTTAGGATGAAAATGGATCGTTGAGTTCTTGCCATCATAGTCATGGAAAACTCAAGCTGAAATAATTACAGTTGTGCAGACTTTTGTGAACTGTGACTATAGGTACCTGTGCTTGTTGCCCTGTTTTCTTCTGCATGTCACTTACATTATTATTATTCTTCAACCTACTTTTGCCATACTCACTTGACCAGTTCTCTGCTGCTACTTTAGAAAATGTGTATTGTTATCTTCCCTTTTTTGGAGAAGGATTATTTGGAGCTGAAGAACTCCACTGAAATCATGGCCACTTCATACTAGCTCTCTTTATGGACACACATTGTGTGCTTAAAAACCTGGTACATGGTAGGAGCTAGAACATGCAGGAGGGAATGAACAGTGTTAATGGTCTCTCGTTAACGACAGAAAGCGTTTGCCATTTAGCTTCTTCGAAACATTAGGTTATATTTTGTTGGAAGGTAGCTTGCTAAGAAGATAGGGGTGAATTAAGGAGAATATGGTTCCAGGGGAAGGATAACAAGGCGGCATTGAGTATGATGAAGAATGCAGGGGCAGGTGGTCTGATGCTGAAGCAAAATGTCTCCAGAGAACAGTGGTCAGTGTTAAAAGTGAGAACTTTCTGCATCTGGCTCTGCTATCTAATGTGGAGCTGGCAAGCAGATTTTGTTTCTTCACTTAAGTGGTTTAAGGAGCTCTTTGTGGCTCTGTGGTGAAAGTGGCTAACCCATGTGCACCTCAAGTTACTGTTCTCCTAAATGTCCAAATTGAGACATAAATTGGAGTACATCACATGTTTTCTCTCGCCCACAAACGCAGATTGCCTCTTCATGGGAAGCAGGACTTGCAGAGCGAGGAATACCAAAGCATGAGGACAGGGAGAACTTTTATATGTCTAGAATTATAGACATAGATTGTAGCCAAAACACTGTGCTTTGCACTGTCGTTTGCAATAAGTTACCTACACTAAACCAAAACGTCCTTTTGTCAGGGATGTGGTTATACCTGCTGCAGGGTTGGGGACTTGGTTTTTGCCTTTTCCTTCATCTAGCTGGGTAAATTGGCACTTTGCATGCTCCTTTCGTGCTGTTCATCTTACCTGTGAGGCAGATAGGACACAAGGTGAGAAGCAGGGACATTTTTGCCTGCGTCCTCGAAGGTATTAAGCGCTTAATTCCTTTCCATGTCAGTAAATAGAGTTCTTGAATGTGAAGAGGTGGAGTACAAGGTTTAGTGTTACGCAGTGTCACGTTAGTGAGCTTATTTTCTGCTAACCTCATTCATAACCAGCTGACGTGTGTTTGCTTGAAATTTTCCAAAAAAGCATAGCATGGACAGATGCCCAGGATAGATTTTTTTTTTCACCTGGAATTTAGGATTTGACACAGCTGTAAACTGTTGCAAATAGGGACGTGTGGGATACATAGGTAACCTTAGCTGTCATTTGTGCTGCTCACTATGCGTGTGCCTGTATGCTCTTACATAAGCATGTGTTTAAGCACTTGCAAAAATGGAGTGCAATTTACTTGGAATTTCCTTCACACATTACTGTTGTCTGCCATTTCTGTTACAGTATCTTACATACTACATGTTTTGCAAATGGAGAACAAAATAAAGCTAAGTACTTACATTTTCAACTCTTAAGAGGCCTTTTTTAGAAAGAAAAAACATGGGATAAGCATGGAGAAGGTATTCAAGGGAACAATGAGAAAGATACTATATTTGGTAAAATAGGCTTTACATTCAGTGTGCCTGCTGCCTTATAAGACTTCCCATTCTCACTGAGATTTTTAGTAGTAGTAGAAGCTCTAAGGAACATTTGAAGAACAGCAGTGAAATGTAAACAGACATTTAGGGAACTCACTTCCAAGAGTATGATGTTAGGAAAAAATTAAGAAGTCTATTTAAAAATTTAATCAGTAAGCTGATAATACTGACTAAATGCCTTAAGAGTCAACTTCTGATCAATGAACATTGGTATAAAATGAGGATAAGTCTTGTAGTTAGCAGAAGTTTAAGCTGGAGGAGCAGAACAACACAAATAAATGTAATCACATTATGTGTTGGCCACATTATATATTCTAGACCAGTCCCACTGTGCTGGCAAAAATCTATAATAGGAATTTGTGCCCTAGTTGTTGGGCACAAATGTAGGAAAACTAGAACAGTAAGGATTGGGAGAACTGTGAATAATAGCAACTTCCCAAAAATGGAAATAGAATGGAGCTGTAATAGAAGTGAGTGCTCCAAACAAAGATAGCCCAGGGATTTGGGAGTGGTTGCATGAAGCCATGTTAGTAAGGAATACTAGGTGTAGATTCTTTGTTAGCTGTTTTGTTCAGAAATGAATTCCAGAAGTTTTCCACAATTTTACTTGGCAGTTGGGAGGCATTCAGGCCTGAGTTCATAGCAGGCATCTTGCTTTTGCATTTGCAGTGGATCTAAATGAACGTAGATGTCTGATGCAGTTTGACATCATTCGAGGTATGCCTCTTCCCTCTTTCCTCCTACACACATCTGCAACTGCTGCTGCTCTCCAGACAGCAGCAGCCCCAGCAGCAGGTGGCTGAAGCCGCCCTCCCACCGGTACTTTACCTTTGAGGCCAGTGGGATGGGAGCTCATGCTTTCCATTATGTATAAGTGAGATAAAAAGAGAAATGACCTTGCAAAAACATCCCATAGCAGCACGGAGGAGTTAAATGTTATTTTCCAAATAAAACATTCAGTTGAAGTGGGAGCAGGGAATTTGCAGACATTTGTGGTTTTTCCTCAGAAGAACTGAAAAACATTTTGTTGTGGATGAGACATAGATGTTGCGTGGGCTGGAACCATACAACTGATTCACTTGGAATTTTAAAGCAGTGCAGTGCAGCTTTTGATGAAGTTATAGCAGCTCAACCCTGCAATTAAGTTAGTTCTTGTGCTGCTATACAGCTATTAAGTGTGGGTGTGATTTATTGTATCAAAATATTTAAAATTATTTGCCCTATGGTGTGGTATGCCAACACTTGTGTTGGCATAGAATTGTGTTGTCTTGGAAGAGATTATTTCCATGTAAGAGTAGTTACATTTATATAGAGCCAATATATTAACAGGCGTATTAGTTGAACAGCAGTTGTGGTACTCCTCTAATTCTGGTGTAAGCAAAGCTACAGCTTGTGGAGGGAGGCCCATATATGTCAACAGAAATGAACGTGCTTTTACTGTGGCTGCTCTCATCACTGACTGAGAAATTTAATGCTTGTTTATTGCTTCCTGTTGTTAAAGATGTTGAAGAACCCAACACGCAGAGGCTTCTTTCTCAACCAGTTATTGTGTCTTCCAAGTTGCAAATCCCTGGCCTACCCCTGCGCTGGGAACAGCAGAGCAAACTCCTTCCCAGTGTGGCTGGGATCCCAGCCAGTAAAGTTTCCAAGTGGAGTACAGATGAGGTAGGTTTCCCCTGTATCTTTTACCTTCACTGCTACTGCCCTTGCAGTCTTGGTTGATTCAGAGCTTAACATTAACCTGATAAATGAACAATTGCGCATTAGTACTCAGAGGATTAGAGTCAGCCGGACCTAATTTTACAGATCACCAAAATGCTTGTTCAGCTGCCACCCAGCCCCAGAAGCAGTAAGTATTAAGTCATATCTGTATAGATAGATATAGATAAATATATATCTATACATATATATCCACAGGGTTTCAAAAGGGAAAGAAAAGTGCTAAATGTATGGCTCGGCAGGTCAGGTGCTCAAGCTCTACACTAATAACATCCAGCACCCACAGAAACAATTCGAAGGAATGGTTTAGGGGTCAGCATGGACCAAGGAAGTACTCCTGGTGCATAGTTTGGATGTGGCACACTGTTTTGGAGGGTGAGGATACAGTACAGAGAGGAACTGTATGGATATAGTCAGGCCCTGACACCTGATTTCAAGATTAGAGCCCTGTCACTGTTCAAGTATGTAATAATGCTTGGACAGACAGGGTCTAGGCCCTGCTTGACTTTCAGAGGTACCTATGATTAAGGCAGTTTTCTGCAGCTGGGATGGTCAGGTCTCCTCTAATCAGAGAAGAAAGAAGCACGAACTCTGAAAAAGAATTTGCTTATCTCTGTGCTATAAAGAATAAAGAAGAGGAAGGCAGCAACCATTCTGGTTTGTGAGAAGTGATTCACTGAGAGAGGGTTAATGGTTCTGAATCTTTATGGATAAAATAACCTGAGTAATTTTGAGGGAGTAGCCATGTCCCACTTTTAGATGTCCTGTGGACAAGAGTGGCACGTGCTCTTTTAATTTGCAGATTTTGTGAGTCCTGTCCCTAAACACTCAGCTGCAGGACTCCACACACTTACAGGAGAAGGTGGAACACTTAACATAAGGCTGTACAAACAACATCTAAAAAACTTTACCTTAATGATTGTCAGCCTTTAAGACTATTCTGAGAAAACACTGGTCTTACTAAGTCTTTTGTTGTATACTTTGGTGGCAGGTCTCTGAATTTATACGGAGTTTACCAGGATGTGAAGAACACGGCAAGGTGTTTAAAGATGAGGTGGGTGAATTTTGTTTCAAAAAGATACAGAATACAAAGCTTGGTAGAAAGATTAGTTTTATGTCATCATTAAAAATACATATAAAGTAGTGGGATGAAGTGTATGTTTAAAGTCAGACACAAATTAGGTTGGTTTGCAGGTCATGGAGGGGGAAGGAAGTAGAGAAGATAAAAGTAGCTTAAGTGTCTGCCAGATCTCTCATGCTTTTCTGGTCTTGGCAACTGAAATTACTTAGAACTAGTGATAGAAAAGGAGGAACTGTCATTTACTATTGTTCTCAATCTGGTCTGAGGAAATCTATAAGTAAGTATGTTACTTTGGTTCTGCAGGGTTAATAAGTAAAATAAAGCGGAGCAGTGGTTTAAGATAACCACCTCTTAAAACTCTTTGCATCTTGTCTGATCACACTTGGCTCTTGATGCTCTTCCTCCTGATATAGCCAGTTTATGAATGTGATTTGAGTGAGTGGGAAGAGAGAAGATCTGAAGGCTTCTGAGGAGGTTCAAATGAGCATGTACTCACCGTGTGAGCATTCCAGGCTTGCATTTCTGCTATCTGAGAAGATTGTTGTGCCAAAATTGTCATTAGGAACTGATAGGGCTTTTAGGTACAATAAGCCTTTACAAGATAGGTTGGCTTATTCTTTGCAGCTCAGAGGTTTGTTACTCCTGTTAATGCTTAGTTTCAAGACTGTTTGATCACAGATTGCTAGAGAGAATAGTTCAGGTGCTTATCCCAGACAGACCACCTGAATGGGCAGAGTCTGATACTGTAATATGCCAAGTCAGCCAGCCTTTCAAGTAAAGAATAATTGTGGTACTTAGACTTGAGAAGGCACCTCCTGAGGAAAATGCATACAGATGGCCCTGCTAATCTTCTACCACAAAAGTTTTCAGACTGTTTGTAATGACCATTACAGTTGCATATCAAAAGACTGACAGGCTGAATCTCTGGGCATTTTTCAGTTGCCTAGATGTTAGGCATTTTACAGTTGCAGGAGGTATGGAGGCCTAGATCATCCGCTGTGTCACTTAGGGTGTCTCACGAATGAGTTTTAACATCAATAAAAGCTGGCATGTTGCTCATCAAGTCAGCAGGTGGAGAGCGCCACAGAAATGGATGAATCCTAAGCGCTTTCATTCTCAGAGGTGTAAGAAAATTCTGTTAAAGATGTTGAAGAACCCAACATGCAGAGGCTTCTTTCTCAGCCAGTTATTGTGTCTTCCAAGTTGCAAATCCCTGGCCTACCTCTTTAGGATTCAGCCTCTCAGTCTTTGTGAGTAGTAAATTAAACCTCTCCCAGTGAGGCTAACCACCAAGGACTGGCTGGCATCAGGAGGTCTTTCAGTAGGTGTAAGGTGCTGATTCGGACTTCTGCTGTGGAAATGAACCCTCATCCTGCTTATATTAAGATGTTGCAAAAAGCTGGTCACCCCCACATTCCCACACTTCTGGTTCTGAGCCCACTCAGCCTGGCTTTGTGCATGAAATGAGTAGAAAGTATTTGTGTAAGTGCGTGATGCTGTTCTCACTGCGGTGTTTCTTGCCTTACAGTGCTGGGGTGTACCTTGCAGGCTTCCTTTGCAGCATGTCTGATTCAGAAAGCTTGTTTTCTAGTCTTACGGGAACTTGACTACACTATTTTTATCTCAAATTAGTATCTCTAAGCCTAAGCAGTGCTCTTGATTTGACCACAGTTGGCTTTTAGGCGTAGCTGTGCTGCATGTGTTACACTGAAAACTTGGAGCAGATACCTAAGTGACCTGAAGTTTAGACAAGAAGTGCTGGCCCCATTGGAGCCCTTGGAAGTGAAGGCCTTGCCTTGTGGCTCTTCACGTTCAGATTTAGCACTCCTGCTGACAGAGCAGTTTGCTTACAGGAAAACATTCACTTGTAACATTTATTAAAATGGCAACACCACAAGGCTGGCAGAAAAAAAAATGCAGTGTTTTCAAAAGTTGTGTTTGTGTCTAAGAGGCAGTTTTATGTAGCCTAGGCCCTGTTTACCTCCGGGACCAAATTCATTTTGCTATTGAATGAACAAGGGGCTGCCTGAAGGGGTTTCCAGTTCTTCAGCTGGGGGTGAAATCCAGCAGCTTTCTTATGAACCCTTGCATAAAAGGAGTAACTAAGATGTTATAAAGCATTACTGTGCTGCAGTGCAGTTGAATTCTACTTTTTACCCATTTTACTTTTCAATAGCTTTTACCTTACACTGTCAGTATGAAAGTAAGAACTGGTTAACTGAAAATTAGCCAAACAGTTGTTTTCAAGCAGAAAGATCATCATCATCCTGTTCTTTGGGACTAGCTGATCTGTCTAAAAGGTTGAAATCAAAGCTATCCTGAAAGAGTTAGAAAGTGGTTTATATTCAGTTATTCCTTTACATGGCCTAAAATTGCCAAGAGTTTTCTTTTCATGTTTCTGAAACATCTATACTGCTGCACTGTCAGACCTATTAATAGTTTTGTGTGTTTTTTCTTTTAAAGCAAATTGACGGAGAAGCATTTCTGCTAATGACCCAATCAGACATAGTCAAAATAATGAGCATTAAACTGGGACCAGCCCTAAAAATCTTTAATTCCATTCTGATGTTCAAAGCTGCAGAGAAAAACTCACACAATGAACTTTGAAGATGTGTACAAGCCAGCTCTCTCCACTGGAGCTCATGTTTTATTCAAAGCACAAAGACTCGCCAGAACTGTTGAGCAGGGACTCTCGGAAAGGAAGAAATGTGCATTCAGCACTGGTGGACTATTTATATTCTCCTGGAGCCAGTACACATCTGAATCCTTCTGGGAAGTGTTCAAGCTTTTGAGAAGGTGCTGTGTAACAACCGAGTCAGCTAGTCTTATTTACCAAACTAATGGCGCTAATTCTCCGTGGATGGTTAGGATCCCTAACTTTCTCTGGACATCATGAAAACCTTCATTAATTATTTATGCTGTATTATATAAGGGAACGTTAATATTTTCTAAGAATTCTTGAATCCTCCTTCGTGTACCCATTTTACTTTTCAGAAGCTTTTACTTCATACTATCAAAATAAAAACTGATTAGCCAAAAATTAGGCTACAGGTAGCCAGATAAGACTGTTATGGCTAAATGTATTTGTGCCATAGTTTAAAAATGAAACACTTAATGTTACATATGTGACACCTTATGCTACAGCATATAACTTTACAGATTATAAAACTGTCTGTTTGCTTGTAACAAAACAAACCAAACTTTGTTGAGGTTGAAATTACAATGCTTTTTTGATAACTGAATGTTTTTACTTTTGCACGATTACAAAAATGTTATGTGAGTTTTTCCACCAGCATCTTTAATGTACTTTACCAAAAGATCAGAATAGAGAAGGCTGCAACTGAAAAACAAAGGTTGACTTCATAGAAGGCTTTTTGTTTATGCTGCACAATAGAGCCCCAGCCATGGGAGCCTGCTACAGTCCTTCTGCACATGAAGGAAAATACATGCATTTCGAGATAAGGATATTAGAAAAAATAAAATATATTCAGTCCCATCTGCACATGCCAGTCTACAGTATAGTTACCACAACAGTGGAGAAAAACAGTGTGCTAAAGCTAGGACTGCTACTCTGGCTTCATATTCAACATAGGTTTATTTTCCCAATGGTGGGAGAATTATTTCACCCACCATTTCCTAGTTGGAAAGTCTGATTTGTAAATGAATAAGGCACGGGGCAAAGACAAAGCTCAGAGGAAAAGGATACTTAATCGCATATGGTGCATTGGCATATCCTAGGTGCAAAATGCAGGAGTATCACCAGGTCATTAGCAAGGCTGCAGATGCCACCAGCAGGTACGCGGTTGAGGCAACCTTCTTTCTTGGAGGATTATTATGATTTGTCAGGGAAAGTCATTACACTTGGTATGTATATACATAAGATGTAAACCAGATGCACTTTGAATGGGAGAAAGCCTAGCTACTTGTATACTGAGGACTGTTCCAGAATGTCACTTTTACAAGTACAGAGTTGGATCAAGATTTTTGGCAGGCCTCTTCTTAGCGCTGCGGTGGGCAGTTGCTCAGCTCAGCCTCTAAAGCTGAGAACAAACAGAGCATTTCTGCTGCACAGAGCTGGGAGAATTTCACCTCGTCCCACTGATTTTGCTAGGCTGTTCTTTGGCTGGAGTTCCTTAGGATTTCAAGAAGTCTCTGTGCCCTTCCAGATCATGTAGGTGACTGGTGTCTGCCATAATATGAGGTGAAACAGGGTCAGTATGAAGTAAGTTGCATTGCTCTATTAATTTCCTTCCATAGCCTTGCATAAATAATATTTTTACATTTTGTTCAATATTTGTACATTCAAATTGCACTCTTATTGTACTACAATACAAATAAAACCTGAACTGGAGCTGTCTGTTACATTTGTGTGTGCCCAGGATTCTCTAGGTGAACCCAGCAGTTCCCCAGGGTGGTGTGGAATAATTCCTCACTGTGGCTCAATGTGACCATGAGTTTAAAAGACTAACTTGGCTACTGCTCTCTGCCCTCTCCCAAAACACTAATGCCTCACGTCCACAGGCCACTTGCTGTCACAATTGGAATCCTCATTTATGGACCTGGATTTTGTCACTGACGGCAGCTGAAGTTGCCTGTGCAGATCAGTAAAATGCCAAATTCTTCGGTTTTCTTTCCTTCCATCCTTTCATGTAGTTTCTTTTCCCTCACCTGCTGTTTCTGTCTTGTGTGCTAGCCCTCTAGCCTGCAGTGAGAACCAGTGAAGAGGTTTTCATCTCGACAGATACTATTTGGGGACGTTAGCAGCTGCCTGAATTTTGAAATACCTACTTAGAAAGTACTGTGGTTTAAGAAATGTGTTAATTAATACTGTTTACAAGATGTAGAATAAACCTCACTTAGATGATACAGAGCCCAATTTTTTCTTCATACAGCTGTCACTCAGTGAGGACATGCATAATCCTTACTTTCGTATCCCATGTGATGAGGTACCAGAGTGTAGCCACTTCTCTTGCAAAACTACACCCAGCAAATTCACCCGGAAACGAAGAACACTCAGGAGACATACTGAATCTTCAAACCAGGAGTTGGTATTAGTTTTGTATGTTGTGTTGGAGGTAGCCCAGCTGTCACACAGGTAAAGATTGTCCCCTGATTTGCATGGCAGCGACATGAAAAATCCCAAGACTTAGGCAAGAGAATCTGTCCATTAACTGCAGTGGTCATCCCTCCTTCTGCAGGGTCTCCTGCTGTAATCTCTTTAGTAGAATGCAGTGTTTTAATAAAGAGACATTTTAATTTCTAATGTAATGGGTGGTGTTTGCTATCTGCTGCTACTGTCCATTACTAGGTGTTTGTCCAAAGTTGTGCACTGTCAGGCAGTAATCCCTGGGATTTCCAGACATGCAGGAGTTAAGAGGAACGTGTTAAGGAGGAGGCTGTGGAGAGAAGAGGGGGCCTCCACTCTGTGTGGGCAGATAGGAGGGTCAGGGCTGATTTGTTCTGGGGAACAAATTCAGAAAGCAAATGAGGAGTTCTTTCCCCTTCCCCAAAGCTGTAGTTACAAATGCACGTGGCAGCATCCCAGATAAGTCATTCTTGCTACTTTGAGAGCTCATCTCAGAATCCTTATATGGCAAATTCAGGATTAATGTTTAAAAATTTAAAAAAATGTTTCATACATGGAGAAAATAGTGAAAACTCATCATCCTGCAAATTATAAATCAGGTCCACCATTTTAAAACACAAAGATTATTACAGTAGGCTTTCAGTGATCATAATATAATGAAATTATGGTAACAAGTAGATCTTCAATTTGTGCCACTTCAAAATATGAAAGGTAGTAGCATCTGAAGCAGTGAAGTGCTCACATTAACTCCCGAGTGTGTTTTTTTAATTCTGACAGTCAAAAGGCTATCCGAATCTTTTAAATGCTCCATATGGAAAAATAATACATGACACATGCAGTAATCTAGAAAAATTTATTGCTTCTAATGCCTCTAGACTGCTCTAGAATTTCCATTTAAAATAAATGGTTAGGTGTATAATTTTTTAAAAAGTAACCAGTACCATTTAAAAGAGGGCATTATTAAGCATAACGGAGTTATAAATATACACACACTTTCACCAGAGAGAATGGCACTGATTTATCTTCACAATGAAGGGATTTATTCTGACAGAATGTCGAATGCTCCTGAGGGGAATGCTGTGTGCACCATCATGTACTGGGATACTCCAGCCCTCTGTGTACCTGGGCGGGCAGGGATGCCGGGCGCCTCACCTCAAAGACCAGGGACTCCAGGAAGCTGAGTGTCCTGTGGATTCTCTTGGGGCACGGGATATCGAACACATGAAATGAAGCCACCAGCGCTGCCAGGGCCATGGTGCAGTCATCGAGCTGAGTGACCTCTTCTCTTTCTATGTACAGCGCAAACTCGCATGAATTCATGTTGAAGGGATTTTTTACTTCCAACACTGGTGTTGCCACCTTCACCTAAATTAAAAACAGAGTATTTCAAATGATGTCACAGCATCACTTTGGTGAACAGGTGAGAGAAGTAAGTAAGCATAATACCACTGCTTTGAATTTAGTTAGTATTTCTATGAATATCTGCCTTCCACCCAAAAGGCAGGCTAACGTCGTCCTTTTCCAGGAACTAAGCTGAGCCACCAAAAGGCCGAGTGATGCACCCAGGCTGCTCATAGAAGGAAGAGAGACCAAGACTGCTAGTGCTTTGTCTCCTACCTCCTCGTTCACTGCAGCAAACAGACTGGAATCATCTCCAAAGACAACTGGCAGGAGCAAACATGCAGCAGTCATTTTCATATCTGTCAAAGGCAAGGATTTCTGCTAAATTACAAATGAAAACGTCCTGGAAAAGCAGATTGCAGCCTATGAAACAGTGAACAGCTCAGCAGTGGAACTGTTGTTCAGTGCATTTTGAAGAGTAGTTTGTACCACAGTGGAGGTTTATGGGCCTCACGTGGCAATGGGCAGTAGTATTCAAATCATTCATGACACTCTGCTACTCAACATTATGATTAAGTTTCTCTCACAGTAAGTAGGCATGGCTTTCGTTTGCTTCTAGTGGAGTTTGTGAGCTGAGTAACCCTCCTGCCCCCACTGCCCATCCCCAGACTTCTCTCTCCCCAATAAATCAGATGTCTCTGGGGAGCTCTGTTGCTAAAGGACTCCACTTTGAAGGCTGCAGTACAAGCTGGTGCTGCTGAACCTCCTTGGATGTGGTACCCGCTACCCCTCCGGTTCAGCTATTAATCACTGTAACATCTTTTTTGGAGGTCAGAGTTCTCGTGGTGTGTGTTTCACTGAATCTGTTCTGTCAGGCATTTATTATCTAGGTGCCAGGCCAGGTTCTTTGTAAGAAAAACCAGGAAAGTAAAGGCATTGGGACCTTAGTAAAGTATGAGTTAAAATCTTTGTGTGCATGTTGTGTAAAAATAGGGGAAATTACTTGCTCATGTTTTTAAGGTTAAAGGAAGAAAAACCCAATCTGTTAAGCTACTCTGCTTACTTCTTTAAGAAACAGAGAGAAACTGCTATAGGAAACACACATGTTCATACTGTGTCGCCTCTGATTTGACATCCTGGCATTATGCCTGTTTGATAGAAAACAACAATCAAAGGAGCACTTCTCACAGAGCTAAACCCAGGCATAGGCATCTACAGCTGCAGTTTCGGAAGAATAAAGATTAACTCCTTCAGTGTTTTGTCCCTACAGAACTGCACTCCCAGACTTCTCAGACTGGAAGAAGTTGAGTGGCAGCAGATGCTTTCTCCCTCACAGCCAGGGAGCCAAACACATCAGGGTACCTGCATCTCTTTGCATGACTGTGGTACCTGCTCTCCAGGGGTACCAGTTTGCACACTTTTTCCTGCAATTTCTCTCTGCAGAGACCAGGTTACTTGAAATACAGGTAGCAGTAACTACTTTTCCCATTATTTCACTGAGATGAAGACTTCAACTGCAGAAACAGTACCTCTCTTTCTAAAGGAAGTTGCCCTTTTTTTGTGGGACTATTTCTAAACCATAAAATTAGATTTCTGCATATATTTTTAGAAAATAAGAACTCTTTCACGTATCGAGAAATGCGTAATTCTGCTCATCTTATTTTAAGGCAGTTACTAACTTTATCAAACCTGCAATCTTATTCAACAGGAAAAACAAAATGTCAATACCTGACAGACTTAATCTTCCTAGTAAGTTATTAGCTTTTATTCTTAATGCTTCCCCATCACTATATATTTTTCAAGCAACTGTGACATTTTAAAATGTTTTTGCAGTAAAATTAGAGCTAGTTTAGTTACATAAGTAAGAACAATTAGCTACAACAAAACTCTGATGTTCACAGCATAGATTTGTACTGACATTTCAGAATGTCTTCCTCTGTGTGCCGCTTCAGATTTTCTTGCAGCATAATGTTAATTGGATTATTCCTCACAACATATAAAGATAATATGTTTTCTGAATAAATCTCCAAAATCTCAACTGTTTTCTTATAAATGTCCATGTGTGTGAGAAGCTGGAACTCCCTAAAAAGCTAAAAGAAAAAGACAAATTTGATATTACTGCAATCCTCAAAACCAAAACTGAAAATAACACATGAGGTGCACACTTTGAAGACAGGATAAGACTAGCTCAGTAAAAGAAGATTATAAACTGGAGGGGATGGTTTCATTTCTTTTCAAAGCAGGGAAGAAATACACCAGGTAACACCAAAATACTTCAGAAAACCCACTGGTGTTGCGAGTGGCATGTTGAGCACAGGACCGGTGAATCTTTTAAAGTGGAGTTACCAGCAGAACTACAAATTATATTAAAGAGAACAATGTTGATGGATACTTCATGAGAAACATCCACTAAAATAGGTGCCTATGGCTGTATCACATCTATAACATAGATGTCAGTATTAAAAATAGCTCTGTTACCTCATAAGGACATCTTAAGAAAGGAAATAGTCTAAGAATGTCTTTTAAAGGTGCCTTATCGCTGATCATCTTCCTCCGTATTTCTATTGTCACATTCATTCTGTTTTCCACTTCTTTCCAGCTCCTCTGAGTTTTCATATATTCTTGCTGAAGCCACTTAATGTGTACATCCGTTGCACTGCCTTCAAGATGAACAGATTCTTCCTGTCAAGAAATGAAGGACAGAACTGTAGCAATCAGCAAGCCTTTTTGTCTGATGTGGCTCGTGTGATTCGAGTGTAGTCAAGCTCAGCAGAAAGTACCTGTAGTGTGGTTTCAGTAGCAGCGCTGTGAACTCATCCTCATATTCTAATAGTTATATTAAGATCTGTTTTCATATAATACTATAGCTATCAGCGAAGACTCCCAAGCTCAAATCACATATTTGAGGGTATTCATGAAATTCATATGCTTATGCCTGGTTTGCCTAATTGTGGTTTACTGGACATTAGTAGGCCGTTCTAATAATGACTCGGTGTTTAGCAATATTAGCTCTGTATTACCAAGAGAAATAGTATTTTCTTCTTACTCATACAGGTCCTAAAAGCAGGACAACTAACTTTCACACTCATGCAACTGACATACTTACCCCCACGGAAAACAGCTGAACTAAGAAAACTCTTAATGGAAAGTATTATTTGAGCATTTTGACTGTTAGTGTTTTCAAAGAGTTATTTTGTACTTGAAGATAGTTAAAAGTCTTCCTCAAAATTATTGTTATTGTCCCTGCTGTAATTCCAAGCCAGTGCTTACGAAGAGGAGCGGCTATCCAAAGCAGTACCTTTGTGGCAGCAGCCTGGGGCTATTTCGTTTCTATCAGAGGACGCAGTGAATTTGTCCATTGAAACAAGCTGAGGCAACACAGGGGTGCACTTGTAGTGCAGTTACCACTCTCAGGCTGCATTTACACTGGCTTTTTGTGTACATATTGTCACTGATGCAGCTGTGATCTATGTCAGCGGTGTCCTGTGAGTCAACACCAGAGCAAGTTGAGACACTTCCTCCTGTTCCTAACAACATTTAAGACACAGAGCTGCAAAACATCCCAAACTGCTTTGCAGTGCTCTGTACGTGCAATTAAACTTTCCAGTTTCATTAACATCCTTTTTTAAATTGTGCATGTGGTATTCCAAGAATGGTTGCACGAGGTACACAATTAAAAAACTCTCTCCCTCCTACTATTGTATCCATGGATTTTACTAGCCATCGGTACCACCGAAGAAAGTGAGCCCTGCATGCAGGACAGTTACCTACTGTGATCCCCGCAGGTACTGCCCCGGCCCTGGCTGTGTTAAAACAGTCTGCACTCTCTCTAATAGTGGATTTTAGTCTTAATTGTATTACAACAGTAATATTTATTTGTGTCCAGCTCGAGGAGGCATTCCTCTCCTGCTCCTCACTGCACAGGAACAGAGGTGGTGGCTCAGCTGATTTAGTTTCACACCCTCTTCTACCTGGCTGGGAGGGATGCTGGGAAAAACAGAGTAAGCATGACTGTGTAGCAGTATCTCCTCTGAGTTCTGTCAAGACTCCACTGAACTGGGCTTACGCCTTTATATTTAATAGCCTTCAGTAGATTTTTTTTTCTTCCATTACTTCTCTCAGTCACTTTTCCAACACTCATGTAATCGTGCCTTCCACAGCATCCTGCCTTAAATTCAGCAGTTTAACTATGCTGTCGGAAGAAATGCCTTCTTCTTTTCATCTTCTCCTGCTGCTTCTGCCTTCTAATTATTGTATTGGATTCAATACCTATTCACCATCTCCTTGCCACTGTAGTTTTATAGATATGCCGTATTCCGTCCTCGTCCACCACTTTTCCAGCCAAGACTGTCCTAACCTGTTTAATCATTCCAGAAAAAAAAGCTGGTCCCTGCTTTCAATTATCCTTGTTATTGCCTTTGCATATTTTCTAATTTCACTACAGCCTTTATGAAATAGGGGCAGTAAAACTTTGAATACTAGTTGAGGTGCTGGGTCACCACAGGTACATACAATGGAATAATGCACTAGCTTTTGTTTCTTTCTGAAATACTTCTCAACATTCAAAATACTTTTTTTGGACTGCTGCTTATTATTGTGCCAAGTTTTCTTAGGCATAATACAAAAATATTGTTAGTGAAAGGTAATAATAAGCTCAGAGCCCATCACTGTACATGTTGTTAGGAGAGAGTTTTCTCCTTGTGCCTTATTTTTACATCTATCACTATTTAATTTTACCTGCTGGTTTTTTGCTCTATCACTCAGTAGCATGGAGTCCTTCTGCAGTTCTTCAGTCAGTCTTTGTCTTTAGTACCCTTAGTAGCATCACCAAATGTGACCAACCAACTATTCTCCTATTTCCACATCATTTAGAAATATACTGAACTGCATAAACTAAGGATTAATAATCTTTTCCACTGTAAAAATCAACTATTTCTGCCCAGCCATCTTTATTTTATCTTTTGACTGTTCATCCATGCCAGGACCTTCCTGCTTATCCCCTCAGATTATATCCCCTAAGAGCCTTTGAAAGGCATGTGGCGAAAACTCTTCTGAAGTTAAACTGTATCAGCTGGATTTCCAGTGTCCTCAGGGTTCCTGAATACTTCAAAGAACTAATTAATTTATGAAGAATTACTTCCGTTTATAGAAACTTTGTTGATTCCTTCCCAATGTGTTCATGTCTTGGGTGTGCGTTACAGTTCTTGCCGATCTGGCCAGTAAAGTCAGCAGGTTTCTGGGTCAATATGTTCCCTAGTGCTCTCCTGAAACTCTAGAAACTGGCATCACATCAGTAACCTCAGATTTTCTAGTATCATATTTTATGAGAGAAATTGGACATCACAATTAGAAAATTAGCTATTTTATCCTTGGACACCTCTGAAAATTTTCCACAAATGTCATCTGGTCTGGGAATGTTTTACTGCTCACTTCAGTGTATTATTCTGTAATCTCTTTACTGATGCACTGATCTGAGACAGGCGCCCTGACATTGCCGATGAAGAGTGGTCCCAGTAACGTGACTGCCTGACCTCCTTGTCTGAAAAGCCTTGCAAAGTCTGCCTGGTTTTTTGGTATGGCCTTATATTTTGCAAGCACCCCTTCACCTGGAGAGGGTACCCTGAACACTCCTGTCCCTTAGCAGCCTCAGGCTTCCTGCTTCTCGCCTGTTTGTAAAAGCCTCTATAACCAGGCCAGAAAAAGCAGGAAACCACAAAAGCAATTCTGTGTAAATCTCCAGCGGATCACTCACAGTCATTAGAGTCCTGTTTTGCTACTCGCATGTCACCTGCAAGCTCCCTGCGTCAGTGTTTGGTATTTTCTGGTATCTCATTTGTCTTGGTTACTGACTGTGAATACCATTCTAGTAATCCACACATCCCCAAGTGAGCCATACAGCCGCTCCTTAACCTGTTAACTTGCACTAAGTTGGATGGATTTATGTCTTGCTTCAGCATGACCTCTGCACAAAAACAAGTGTTGCTCCATTTTTGTCAGCCTCAAGATACTTGTGCTTTCTCACACATGCACATACAAACTACTGGCTTCTCTTGTGGGTCTGCTTCCAAGCCTCCTGACTGTAGAGCAGGAGCTTCTTCGGCCACCTGATGTGGAGCACAGTGGCTCATTTCCAGAGGGGCCACCACCTTCAGCGTCTTACTTGCAGAGGCAGGAAAGCAAAGCAAACTCTGCTTAGTGTGCTGTAACCACAGACAAACTGACAGGGTTGCTTGGAAACAAACATCGAGGAGAACAAGTTGTCACCTTTACTCCAGCTAATCTCCATCCCCCTTGTCAAGGCAAACACCACTCAAGTTGATGGACTTTCCATGCAGTCAGCTCTGCCCTTGAGAGCTAGTTTAGCTAATGACATTATTCAATTAGCAAAATGAGACCAATTGTCATTTTTGTAAGCATCAATGGCAAGCTACCAATAGAAATACAGCAGTGGTATAAGGAAGAGTTGCTATCATACTTACCTATTAGGAAAAAAAATGTGATAGAAGGACAAACTTCATTGTCTAAATCATCTATTACATATGAGTAGCACAAACAAAGGTCAGTGTCAGAATTAGTTTTCTTGCAGCGTTCAGATTGCTTAGAGCAATCACTATCTGTAAGCTTTTCACCTTTTTAAGCTGCGCTTCTAGGCTAGAGAAAGGTACTGGTAGTTCCGAACTTCAAGCTCTTTAACAGAGCTTGTTTGAACTAGTAGTCTATGTAATGGATACACATACCAGCCATAAAACACGTCTTAAAACTTCAGTCAAATAATAGAACTCCAGAAATGTACCAAGTCTGTGGTAGCATCGTTCAGATACCAATTAATGACAGTTATCTACTGGCCTTAGTAGCCACCGCTGTTCCAGAGTTTACTTCTCATTGACGAAAGTCCAGTGGAAACATAACAAAGTATCTGAGGATGGGCAGCGGTAAGTATAATGTAAAACACTCGGGCTGTTGTAAAACTATGCTGCTTGCAATGAAAGAGTAAGCCAATACTGAGTTCTAGGGTTGACATTAGCAACAAGAGTTGCCGTGATTTTGGGGACTCCTTGTCTATACACAGTAGGTTTAATACAGCAGCAGCTCTGTGCCTTTTATATCTAATAACTTCATTTCATTTTGTCTCTGAGTGGTTGCATTCCTGCTAGGTAACACAAACAATATACTACAGTTATATAGTGCTATGTAAATATGGATTAGCTGACAACTGAGAGGATAGATTTACTGCATCACTGCATATTTCTAATTCTGACTGCAAGTGGTGCACATTTCTTCGTCAAGAGCAGAGCCAAACAATTGGACCTTACTGGTACATTAGGTCGAATAGCAATACTTGTCTTTAGCAGAACCAGTTTGGAATTAGAGAACAGTGAAATTAAATATTTGTGGATGAGTAGCTCTTTTCAGTCAACCTAGCTGAAAATCTAAAGGGCAAAAGCATCCTGATTTATGTTGTTCATTATTTCTAAGTATAGTGTCATTCAAATAAAATCTGAAGGTTTTTGATAGAGCAGGAAAGTTTGACAACACTTGAATTTTACAGAAATGATTTCTGAGCTCAAGATTTATTAGATTCTAACATCAAAAGAAGTTTTGGCTTTTTATGAAAAATTTACAAAATACCATGCTTGTAGCATAACATTCTGTGTGTAACTTGCTTTATAACTCAATTTCCGTTATCTTCAGCCCTTCTTCCTATTTTGCAAATTTGCCTTTTTTGTAGTAAAGTGCAATGAATGAGTATTAACTCAGCCACACCTAAATGCAGGATTCACTTAGAATGTTTTCATTTTCTCCTTTTAGTTTTTAGTTTGCGAGCAGGTTGATTTTTAATGTAAGTAGGAAAGTAGCTAATAAGTGGCTTTCTTTTGAGGGAAAGAAGTTACCTCAGTGGGACACCATTTTACAAGGTATTTTAAATTTCATTGGAGAATGAGTTCAAATGTGATCTTAAAACTTTCCATTTAACTTGAAGATTGCAGGTGTGAACAGGAAGAATCTGGGTTTGGAAAGCTGGTTACTCTACGAGTCTATCAGTCTATCACGTGCTAATTTAGGGAAGATTCTAGATCCTCTCCACTTTAACCAGTAAAGCAAGAAAGCTAGTGACAGCACAGCAATATTCCAGTAAAATTGCGACAATAAACCTCAGTTATTTCAATATACCACAGAAAAGCAATCCTATCTAGACTGAAGCCAAGATCTCCTATCTTAACATCTGAAGAAAAGAAACCAAAAGGAACAGATCAGCATATGCGCAGGAGAGAACTAAAAAATAGCCTTTTAAAATAAGGAATTCTTCATTCTTGAGGCCACCCAAACTCCTCTGACCAGATTTTCAGTTGTCACCAGTAACAACCATCCTTGCAGTGATAAAGAAAATGTTAATTGGCCATCTTTATTTTTTATATATATAGAATTTTGTCTTATTTGACAATGTACATACTTAATTTACAACATAAAGAATTTCTTTTTAAATAATAAAACTTTGATTTAAAAAAAAACCCAGTCTTTCTGGAACAAACAAGAATTTACTTCAATGCCTTTAGAAAACAAGCTGCCTTTTTGTCACAAGCTCCTGAGAAATACTGCAGAAGAGAGAAAAAGGTCAAAAGGATGCAGAAGGGATTGGATTAGGATGCTCACATTAAAGCAGGAAAACATACATGTATAAAAGAACTAGAATCCAAATGTCTCACGTCTCCCATTTCTTGAAGCAAGAGGATAGGTAGTCATTTAGTCATAGACAGGTGTTTAAATAAAGCCCCAATTCTTTAATGTCCTTTTGGTGGATCTTGAGTTTTCCCAAGATACACCTAGAGATTATATTGCCATATTCTTGTAAAAAGCCTCAGCTAGTGGGACATTTTTATTAGTCAGTGCCACAGCCAGGGAAGTCAAGCTGCTACATCTCTTTGTGGGGAAGAAGGGAACAATTTACATCTCTGTGCTGTTTAGGATACAGGAAATATAAGAGAAAGTAAAAGTTTTTCAGGGAAACTCAGAATCCTTTTGCCTCCTTCCAGTTTAACTCTTTGTTTGCTTACAACATTATGGCTAGCAGAAAATACCTACAACTCTAGAAGAGGAGGAACATAATTCCTTCTTCAATTTCTAAAGTAAACAAGGAATGACAAGTGATGGCTTTTGGCAATGCGGTTAAGAAGAGCAGTGATTCCTAATTTACAGACACACAGCCCACTACAGTTACACCTTCTCTACAGAAAAATGAAGTCGAGCATGCAGGATCACTGCAAAGCCCTTCTCAACTAGCTGATGTGACAAACAAGACCCACATTTGCCCTTTCCAAGCATAAGCAGATAAAGGATGACTAACTCTTAATGCATGCACAAAACCAGGAGCCTGTCATCTCTCCTTTAGCGCATTCAAGACAGTTTATTATTTTGCACCCAAAGCAAAGGTTTCTTTCTTCACACATTCTGCAAACCTTTCAACTAAAGCAGGCAAAAAGAAGAAAGTGTTTATTCCTGCATACATTAATCAAAAGAAGATAAACAGAAATTATTGAAGCTTCCGGGGAAAAAAAAAGCCCAAAACACGCATCTGCTCTTTGGGTAGAAAACTACAGCTACCTTTAAACACAAGGGCTATTTATGCAGAAATGCATCCAGCAAGTCACCCTTGCTGTCCTAAAGACAGCGTCTGGTAAACAGAAGGACGGACATATGTGAACCAAAGTCAAATATCTGCTTACACATCTTTTTAATCACATTCTTACAATCGTTTAAATTTTACCACATTTTAATTGCAGCACTGAAGGAAGTGCAAGACACATTGGCAAAGCATAACTGGAACCTAAAAGTATCTATGAAAGAGTATAAATTAATTAGTATGCTTCAAACACTGGACAGTGATATCTCTTTGAATTATCTTACTTAAGGTAAGTACAGCAACTGCATGCATACATTTATAAGCATTCCTGTGTATATCACACATCAACTCAAACAGCTTTTATATAACAAAGTGCAACGTAACAGTAGGATATGGCCATTTGCTACCAGCTCAAATATCACTTTGCTTCTTTTTTGTACAGAGGTTTCAGCTCTTGGACATAAGCCTCTATTGTTTTTCGCTCTAACCGGAGGTGTATAACCTAAACCAGAATGGGTATATTGAATTTTTAAAAAAAGACAGAATTCTATGTCCAACTGACAACAACTGTGCAAGGCATCCAGTATTGGGTTCAGCTCCACTGTTGATACTTAGTTCTCCAGGATAAAAAAAAAAAAAGCTAGAAGGTCTGGCTTTAGGACAATCTCTATATAAAATGAATTTAAATAAGGTGAGATCACTTGGTTCTCTCCTTTACTGGCTGGTGGCCTTCCTGTCGATGGGGGAGTGGAAAGACACAGAACTCAGTTAAGCACCAAAAAAAAAAAAAATCTTACCTCTACCTGCATCTGGATGTCATCAGGTTTATTTTCAGCAGATGAAGATTTCCTGGTCTGTCCTCGCCTGTGGCCAAACTTGCATTTGTTCCTCAGGACTTGCTCATCATCTTCAATGGGTCTCCGCACATATTTGAAACGATCTTTAAGGGCCCGTTTCCACAGCAGCTGCACAGGGAAAAAAAAAACAAACCTGTTATTACCACTATCTTTCAAGAATTTGTCCTATTCCTAAAGCAGGTCACTTCATTTTATCTAACCCTGTTTTATAAAAAATTGTTTGCCACTAAGCAGAAAAAGACTCGTAGGGTGGCGTCAGCACACTGGTGCCTTCCGGACTGAAGGAAACCCAAGCACCTGTGGTATACGACTCTATGGCAACTAATCAGCAGGGCTACTGGCACTGGCGTGGTTTGTTAAGGATGACAGTAATCGAACCTAAGGGTTGGGTTTATCCAGTTTAACCAGGGCTGTCAGTGAAACTGCAGTTTGCTTTCCTTGTCTCAGCTCTACTTTTGGATGCTCAGTTGATGACCTCAGGCCATGAAACTACACGGTGAAGCGGCTCAGCTTACTGATGCCACAGAAAATCAATGCAGTTTACTTTGAGCGGGTTATTTTTCTCCTGCCTCTGACTGGTCATGCCATTGCATTATTATTATATCTAACACAAGGGAGCAGGAAAGAGGCAGTGGGGCGCTCCTTTTTGCAGGAAGCCTACAGTTACACTGGATCAACTGTATTATTAACCTGAACTCACAATTGCTGAATTAAAAGGATCATTTAAGTAGGTCCTAGTGTTGGTGAGACTCCTCAAAGCATGTGAATTGCAACTTGAAGGCAGTTTTGCATTGCAAGGTGATAAAGTCCCTGTTTAATGGAGACTCTCATCACTCCTTGGCAGTCAGACTTCATCATGCAGCCTTACGGACAGACGGCTGTTTACCTGCGGTCCCCGGCTGGGCGTCCCATGGCAGGACCCAGCCGTGCTAACTACTGACGTGAGGGGAAACAATTACTACACCAAGGCTGCTAAACATGTCTGCAGGCAAACCCTGCAGTTGTGAATACTGAAAATGTTCTGTCAGATCCTCAAAAGCAACTGCTGATTTCAGTTATTGAGGGTTTGCAACAGTCAGAGGGAACAAAAATTAGTCAGAAAAGTGACTGCAAATGACAGGACATGGCAGGAGAGTTTCAAATAGCTGTTACCTCATTTTCTAAAAGTGACTCCAGTACTATACTCATTTAAAATTATACTCGAGCCTGTACTCACTGACATACTAAAACACAATATAAACAGAAGAATGATTACCCCAAATTTCTTACCAAAATGATGTCCTTTATTAGTCATGGTTGTATGACTTTAAGGCTTCACTTTGTATAAACCAGAATTCAGTAAAAGTAGGGTAAGTAGTACAGTATCTTGTTTTGCAGCGAGTCTGACAGGCCTGCCATTCTCACCCATGGGATATAGGTGGGAGGGTCTCTTAAAATATGGTGGTGAAGGCACCACGACCTTGCCTTTCTCCTGCTGAAAATACTGCTCTCATCTCCCTAGGGTAGTAGCTGCCTTACAGGTCCTCAATCCTAAAAGCAAGACCTCCATGAAAGGCAAAAAAAGAGAGTGGAAGAGCTATGAGAATATAGCCCCTGTTGCATCTACCTCAGCTCTCCTTGGGCAAACCTGGGCCGGCCAGGGCAGGTGTGCCCTTCATGGTGGGACACTTTCTGCCACCCTCATACAGGCTCTTACAGAAGTACCCTCTCCCTGCCAGTCACATGTGAACACCTGAAAGCTGGAAAGAAAAAGACCCATCTGCATTTCTAGAATGTAAACTTCAGACTTTAAGGATTCTGCCAGAACAGAAGTTATGTTTTCACCAACCAAAACGTGATGATTAGAAATAGAGGACAACTGCTCATTCAGTCTTGTCCCAAGGCACGTTTACAGCCTCGGTTTGAGCGTCACACCCCAGCACTGTTTTCACAAGCAGTAACATGACTGCATGCCTTGAAAATCCCAGTTGGTATCAGCCTGAACCATTAGGGTTCCTAAATAGGTCTACAATGCTGGCCCTATGCATTTACATCTTGATGCAAATACTCCAGCGTTATATGCCTAGCCAAATTTATTTGGAACATTGCTATTTTAAGGCTGTTAAGAAACATGCAGACAAAAACCTTAGCCCAACGTTTCTCTGAAGTGCTCAACAGATGTTAAAATATTTTAAAACATTATTATCCCAGAATATATTAGCAGCTGACAATTTAAATATCCCCTTAGTTGTGTTTTGCGCAGTTTCTTTCTTTTGAAAACCTTTGTTTAGCTAGAAGACACTTTCGCTTATTCTTCTACATGAGAGAATATGCTGATGCCTATACAGAGCTTTAAATATCCCTCAAAGTTCAAAACAGTCAGCTGTTTCAACCTCCTGTCCTCAGATAAATTGAGAGTTTTAACTAAATCTACTTCTGTAATAGGATTCTCATAAGCTTAGCCAAGTCCTTTCTCACATACCTATTACATGAATGAGACTGTGATCACGCACATTTATGTGGTTTCTCTAGTGGGTAATGCGTCTTATAAAAAAGTATGTTTTTATTACCATTTTTGAGCTGATAACTTTATTTTGTATTAATTCTGCCCCGTCCCCACCTCCCCAAAAAAAGAAAAAAAAAAAAAAAAAAAAGGCCAGACCACTCCAGGAAGGTTTAAAATGCTTGTAAGGGAGCAGAAGGATTACTCTGTGTCTATCTGACATAGGAGGGAAAGGATTACACACAGATTAAAAGCAGTAATTTCCTAGCGAATAATCATTTTATGCGCAGAGGTTACATAAATCAGGCATGTCAGCACAGGGATCCCGGGCATCACCGGCATCCCAGCACTGCTCAGCAGCCCCGAGCTCAAGGGAGATGCTTACGCAAAACCCACTGGCAAGCAGTGCAATGCCAGAGCCCTCTCTTCTCCTTCCTCATGTGTGGTTGTCTGGAAATCATACAATTTCCAGTTGCTGGCTGAAATGAAATAAGGGCAGTGACTCTTTCCAAATGGATGGTTGTAACCCTCCTAAAAGGAATAGATACAAGTAGAACAGTATCTTACAAGTGGTCAAGAAACAGTGTCATGCCAATTTTCTTTTGATTGCTGTGACTGTAACCTTGGCTTTTTCTATATAACCTATTTCTCGGTAACTAATAACAAATGTTACATTGATTACACTATAGATCAGAAATCTAACAATCTATTTCATTTTTTAAATGGAGAATAATTTTTTAAAATGTTATATGTGTTACCTTAGGATTACATCGTTCTTTCAGTAGAAGAAAACATCCTGGGAAAAATTCCTTACATAAAAACTTTAAAACACTTCTTTCCAAAAGCCAATCTTGCAACAGGGTTGCATGAAATTGATTTCATTCCATGTGCTCCACAGACCTCTTGAGTCTTGCTTTTACTATAAAATTATTTTTAAAAAAATATTATTTAGGATTAGGATAATTCTTCCTTAATTCCTGCTTCTACTGTGACCTAGTAAATAACCTTCTTTTGAAATTCGTAGTATATAAGTAGCTTACTCATAACCTTATTTTAAACTCATTCATTTAGGATCATTACAATCATTCAGACTATAGTCCATTAAATATCTTTTTCAAGGGCTGAAGACACAGAAGTGTATTTTTCTCTACTACAAAATTAAATAGGAAACCTTTTAACCAAGAAAATGGAATTATGGATAATCTACCAATAAATCTTGAAATGCTAAACCCTTAATGACCTCTCATTGCAACAGTGTATTGAAAATACTAGGCTATGTTTCTACATAATGCACACATTGGTTTAATTAGTTTTTTTAAACTACTTGTTAAAAATAGTTTGGAGTTGTAGACAAAAAATGTCCATATTTTGGAAAAACAAAAAGAACATAAACCAACCAACCACAAAAACAAAACAACCAAACAAACCAAGCCAAAAACTACCCCAAAAATTGAATGTTCAAAGTTTTGCAAGTAATTTTTTCCTGTCATGGAAATACTGGTATGAATTTAGGTGCTTTTAGGTTTGTTTTTTTGTTGTTGTTGTTCCTCTGTGTTTTCCAGCAGATCTTTCCTCTTTCCAGTTTCCCAAGCCATTTTATTTCCATGAAAATGTTGCAACAAAAGTGCTGACATCTCCAGTGCAAAGTTTCTCCAAGTTTTTTTATTACATCACGTTTTTTACCTTCTGATTTTCTGTTCTTGGTCAGAAGAAAAAGCTAATTCTGGAATGTCAAGATCTCTCATGGGATGAACTTTCCCTTTTCTCAGCCAGAAATCCCCAGGGGCTGCCCCTGCTCACTCACAGCACCCACAGACGTGTACACTGGCTGTGGAAGAACCCCGAATGGTTTCCACTGCATCCTTCTTGCAGGCAAGACACATCCATTCCTGGTGAAGGGCTCCAAACCATAAGTTAAAAATAAAATCGCACCACAGACAGGCCTTCTCAGGGCATCGCATTAAGAACTACTGCAGCCTTCTGCAGACCCCAGCAGATGCTGTGGCTGCTCCTCCACCCCAAAGGGTAAACAATTGTTTTCCTTCTAAGCATGAATTTAGACTTTAACTGTAGCTAGGAATCGAGACAAACCACAGCAAGAAATAAATAATGATAAATGAATGGCATTAACAATACAGTAAGACAGAGCATTTTGTGTGGCAGAAAGGAAAACACGCGATGGCAGAAGTGAGCTCCAGCAAACCAAAGGGGACACAAGACAGCACTCCAAACTACGTTCAGTCCTTTTGATTTTTGAAGTCCATGAAACTATTTCTTTTTCCTGTAACTTTGTGAAGAAATTAGAAAGTCCAAATACTTGAAAACACATTTGCTGGTATTCTAAATACACTGAAAATAACTTTATTAATCTACCGGTCCTCAAAACCTATATTCTCAGAGGCCTGCACAGCTCAATTGCCATGTTTGATGTGTCTCTTTCTCTGGCCTCACAAGACACCAAAAGGAGGGGGTCACCTATCAGGCACAGACATCTGTGCACAGCTGGTCACCCGAGGCTCCCTTTGAAGTCCACAGAAAGAAACAAGAACTTCCACAGTGCTATTTTTCTCTTTCTAATGTAGACACCAAAAAAAACCATTGTGTGAACTGCATCTCCAGAAGTTTAATAACTAATGTAGCTTGCATTTGTGCTTAAAGTACTATCCTGATGTTACAGTTTTCTACATTTAGCTGTCAGTCCCCAAATAAAGATAGCTTTCTGCTTTACTTCGTAATTATTTTATTTATGATAGTTTTCTCAAATACTTTCAATGTACTACTCAAAAATTGTAATAGTAACTATTTAATTATAATATTAACAGATAAACAATCTTAAGGTATTTAAAACCTCTCAATAAGTAATAGTTTATATCTTACAAGGCCTGTGATTCGTTACTTTTAGGTAGCTTGAGGCAAATTTAGAAGAAAAGCCTCCAAAAACTTCACCTTTTTTGAGCTGCTGAAGAAATTTTTTCTGAGAAATATGAAAGAACGTGGGTTAGCCCATTTTTTGGTTGTTGTTAACTTCTTTCTTAAAGGTATATGAAGTCAGTTTTACTGCAAGCCTCATTATAAATAGCTGTGCATATGTTGGGTTTGGTTTAAGCTGCTGCTGTTGTAACACACAACAACCTCAGATCAAGAAAAAGGAAGTATTTATAGCCTTTATGATTGTGAAGGAAGAACAGAATGTCTCACAGCAGGACCAATAAAAATAGTAATTCATTCTCACTCCCTCCTCCAAACTTAAGTATGCAGACATACATCTTCAGTGCATTTTTTCCTGTCTCAACCCAGGCAATGGAGAGCGGCTGGCTCAGAAGCATTAGACTAGCAATATCCCAAACTGAAAATTCCAGCTTCCTCATTTCCTTATGGTGGTTTCTGCCAGATATGCTTTCTAGTAAGCACGAGAGAAATATCAAAAGGTAAAGAACAACTCTTGAAGTCTCTGCCCCATCACATAACATCTGCCAGCACCAGTTCTGGGATGGATCTGAGAAGTGACAAGCCATTTCCCGAAGAATGGAGTTATAAGTAGTTTCACTCAGTCTATGGTCCTGCTGTGATTAAAGCCCTTTGGAACCCTAGCTTAAGAATCTCTGTTTAAAAACAATTTTTAAAAGTTAAAGGCTTTAAAAAGGTCTTTGGACCTGATCCAAACATCATTCCAGCTCCCCTTCACAAGGGGAAGCTGGATGAAGCCGTAGGGTTACCCAGGACCCTGGCTGGGGACCTCTACTGGGGTGTTCAGAGAGGAATTCTCATTGAAAATAAGGGTGGACCATTGCTCTCTGATCCTTCTGCTCCCTCTCTCTTTTCTGAGTTATTTTCTGTATTCCTTTCCCTCCCACAATGCCTGGGCTCAGGGTAGAACTAGAATAGCCACCCCCTTAATCCTCTTTTTTTTTTTTTTAATTCTCAAAATTATTTTGCTTTCTGACTTAACTGCATGAGATATATATTTATATACATTTAAAGCTAACAATCTCCACTGAGTCTCACAAGCTGTTACAAGATGCTATAAAAGTATCACATGGCAAAACATTGATGTGAAGTCAAAAGGTGAACACTGTCCTCTGAGACCACAGATGTGTATTCTGGGTCACATGAGTGAAAAAAGCCATAGTTCAAATTTGTGTCATCTCCTTCCACTGCTTTCTGTTATGTCCCCATTGAGATCTCAACCACTGGTTTTAAATAACTTAAAAAAAAAAATTAGGCCCAGATTCCCCAAATACCTAAACCAGTAGCATTACTACATGCTGTAGCTAGATACCTAACACACAAGTGATTTTTGTGCGTTGCAAGGGTATCAGTCATGTTAGTTCTCATACAGACTATTTTCTGAAAGCTTGGTTTCTTTGTTTTTAGGAACAAATCACATCTTGTAAATTCTTACTTTGAGGGAAATCAATCCAGAAAGAAACTACCCAACAAGCAACCAGGGACTTCACGTACAGGCCTGCATGATCTCACAGAGGCTTTGAGGAACAGCTGTAACTGTATTAATCTTTAATTAATATAATGAAATAAGAATGTGACTTGCCAAATGTGTTAAAGCGAAGCTTACAGCTCTGAATAGAACCAGTATCTAAGAAATTGATACTGATTTTCTCTGAACTGGCTTACTTTCTTATGATTGATTATGTGGGAAAAAAAATCTGTTTTTTTCAAGACAGCACTATTTAGAATACTTACAAAGCCATTCCCATCTTCATCGAGGAACGGGTATGCCTGCAGCAGAGCATTGACAACAACATTATATTGCTGGCTGTTTGGATACCTATGCAAACAAGATGGAGATGTAGAAGAATAGTTGTTATTCTAGACAGTATTAGACACTGTCTGGAGTCTATACTGATATACATTAAACTGATTATTTCTCAGACTATCAATTCCCCTCCAAATAACTAAGGGAACAGCTTTAAGTTTTGCACAAAATCTTCATGTTGGCTTCAACAAGTTTCAGGCCCTTAGCCCCCTCTATTTAAGCAAGGATATTAAAGATAATGGCTTTACATCCATTTGAAAACGTGCTTGTGCAGCCAATAGGTAATGCTCCCAAATAAATATAACAATATTTACTCACAGTGATCCTTCTAGGTATTTTGTCATGTCTGCTTGTAAAAATTCAATAATCCTTATTCTCATACTGTGATCAGGGCATTTCTTTTCTGCTAATGTGCACTTGACATCATATGGGAAGTCTGGCAAAGCATAAGAACTTGTCCACTGTGACATCTTGTATCTGGCAAAAAATGATTTCAGATTTTTTCTGTAATAGAAAATATTATATCACCATAAGCACATCCTTCTATGGGAATGCAGGCAAGAAGGAAATAAAAATACAAACAAAAACTCAACACAAAGGAAAGTTATTGCTATAGAAATTCAAGGCTTGCTCTCTCGGTTTCTGTGTAGAGAATACCTACAAAAGCTGCAGTCAAAACATGTGAGGTTAAAACCAGGTGTTAAATGTGAAATGTTATAATCAGCAGACACTAGAAGGTGGTCACTAACTGAAAGCAGAAGGCAGAGCAGAGTAGCAAGTCACTGGGGACTTGCTACTGTTACAAAATATCTTTATCTGTTATCATTTATAATGGGTTTCCTACCAATTCTGCTAACTTACTAGTGACAGTAAGGCAAACCAACTATACAGCACATTAGCTAAGACTGTTCTCCCCTCCCGAAGGGGAAAGCAGTGAAAGGATGAAGGCAGTTGCCATCAGTACAATGGCTGGAAACAAAGCAGACACAGCCTGTTACACCCACAAGAAGAAAACCATCAGCCCTGTTTACAAATGGCAAAGCCCAGCTGGCATCACCCTGAGGCAGGATATCACCACTGGCTACCCAAGTGCTTCCTGCCTGCAAAGACCCTGCCAAACCTTAATTCTGAGGGAACACAAGGAAAAGTAGAGATAAATTGACCTGAAAATCTATCAAGAGCCACCTAAAAGTAAGAGTGGTTCTGGCAGCCCTAGACAGCTTCTCAGTCATAGAAATCCAGACCAAATGAAGAAATTTCAAATGAGAGGTGCTAAAGACAACTAGAGAGTCCTGTTATGTATGTGGTATTACTGCAATTTATATTTGCTTTAAATCGCAGAGAGCAATTTGGAAACAACTAACAGACTTTTAAAATAATTTTTAGAATATAATGCTATAATTATAGATAACACATGTAGATGCTTACCTGGCATAAATATACAGGTATCTATACCTAAATTAATCATCTGCAGTCTCTACATAGTCACTGAGGAGACATAAACACTTCTGAAGGATGACAGAACAACCGGAAGACATCTAAATCAGACCAGATGTTCTCTCACATCTATTTCTCTCCACTAATTATGAAGGAAATTGAGATAGTATTACAGTTGTTGAAATCTATACCGTATATGTCTGAAATTAGGGATCCCTTACTTGAATGTAGGTGAAAGCTCCCACACAAAGACTTGTGGCTGGACCAGGCATGTTCCAGTGTCCTTCCCAAGCTGCTTTTGAGTCTATGCAAGTTACGGAGGAAAATACTGCTAGACTTCAGTCCAGGCAACATACGCAAGTTTTTACTCCTAAAGGTCTCTGTGGTAGCCTATAAACAAGAACTAGGTACATAAGTAAGATCTGTGAAGAGTTTTAGCAAGGTCTTTATTGGAAGGTTTTGCTATCCAGCCTCTTTCAGATAAGGATGTTAAAACCAACCGACCAACCAAAAATAACCCCCACAAAAAACTCAATACAAAACATATGGTAGCCAGTATCTTTAGATGCAAAATCAACTGCGATAGATGAGCATTTGCAACAGCTTACTTCATACCACTTTGAAAGACAGCTATATACCTGGCAGGCAGATCATTTGAGGCCCTTACAGCCAGTTATAGTCTCAATACCTTCGTGAGTAGATTAGCCTGTAACTCTCAACCTTGTTGGCCTAGTTATGCTGCCACACCATCTTTCAATGTAGGTTGGTAGCTTGGAGGCAAACAAAAGCTCTACAGCTGTGAAACGGCCGCACCAACCCCAATGCTACTGCAAATTACAATGCAGTGCTGAAACAAAAAATAATTCGGGTACTGTCATCTGATCCTCATATGAACAATAGTAGCAGTACTCACAGCACTACCGTTTCCCCATGCAAAACAGGTACAAAATGGGCAGGGCTGCTGTCTCTCCAACCTTACCAGATTTTATGGGACAGAGATGGTTAAAAGCAGATGCAAACTGCAGTGAACTTCTTTTACTACTTTGCAGTCTCAAAAGAAGGAAAAGTTATATGAGAAGTGGCAACTTATCCATGTAGACATATTCATGCCCTTTTTTGGTGATAAATTAATACAGAAATGGGAAAAAACCAAACAAACCCAAACAAACCCAGATTCTGAAATCACTTGGAAATCCCTCTTATGCAAATAAAGTGTAGATGTTCAATGTAGCATCAATAAGGAGTAGCCTGTAAGTTTGAATCCTGTATTTCCACCAAATTTACTGATATAAAGTGATGTAGCAGACAGGCTGCAAGTTACCACATCCTATTTTCAACACACTATCATTCAAACTAGCTCAAAAATGGAGAGAAGTTTAAAACTTACAGTAATTTGTTTCTGAGCAACACTGACATTCCTGTTGGTGCTAATAACCAGTGAAGCTGAACTGCCATTTCAAAAAGTGGCAAGGCTTAGCGGGTTCAGTTCAGACAAACTGAACTATGCTCAGTTACTTGAAGAAAATATTTTTTTTCTTGCAGGCGAGATGGCTAACAGCCAGGAAGGCATGGTAACTCTCCCCTCCACCAGTTCCTTCACAGTTGCCAATACAACAAAAATACTCTAAACTCCATTTATCTTTGGTCTTCCCCATCATAAAATACTTCCTTGCTGTGCAAACAAGATCCAAAAATTCCTTTAGTCTCCACAGTGCAAGAGATTAAATATTTTACTAGCTTTTGCTGGAATCGTCACTGTTGGGCAGTTCTGTTAAATATGTGCAGTAATATTTTACAATGAAATACAGGTTTGTTTGAAAAGAGACACAACCGCACACTAAACTTTATATCTAGAAAGGCTCACATACAATCTTTTTTAACTGAAATAACAGTTCAGGTCAACCGTACATGCACTGGGATTTATGCATATAGCCAAGACCTTCCTCAATTGTGGAGAACATCATTACAGTTCTAGATTTAGGTACAAACATACATAGCCTGTTTCTAACCATCCCTCTCTGGTCTTCTAGCTAACCTGAGACAGAGATAAGACAAAAATCCCCAAATGCAAATTGCTACATTTTTTATTTTCTCTCAGTTCTTGAGATATTTGATGCTGCAGCTCAATCAATCCAATGGCTATCTCCTGCCAAATGTCAGTCCCCTCTCCCCCTGCTGTCACCTGTCTCTACCCCTTTCTGGTACAAGTTACTTCAAGGAGCTACAGTGACAGCATTCTCAATTTTTCTTGTTGCTTAGTTTTCTCACAGTTTAGGTCCCCAAAATGGCTCCCCAGGAGGTGAGATAAATACCAGCACAGATGAAGCAAGATGGTTTCTTCATGTTTATCTGCAATATGGAACTGCATCCTAAGAAGCATCTCCTCAGTAAGGACACAACTGGTCACATGGCTTTAGACCACCCCGCTGTTGTAAATGACCACTTTACTTACTGTATTAACCCATAGCACTGTTTCACATAGCTATTTCTTTCTTTGGCTCTGTTATAACCATACACTGCTCATACACAGCACATTTACTGAGACATGCAACTATAACATCATTTTGGGAGAAGCCATTTGTCTCCTTCAGCTGGCAAAAAACCCAAACCAAAAAAAACACTCCCCTCAACCCCACCTATTTGAATTATATAACCGCTGGCATCCCTAATCCCAGGGAATATCTTGTTTTACTGCCAAAAAGCAAAGATTTTCACACTTGTAGTGTCACTCAGACCCTTTGATGAAGTTTTTAGACTGCACTGGAAAGAAGAGTGGTGAGTGAACACAGTGTCGTGGTGTCCAAGCTCAGTGTCCTGTGCAACCTCACACAGAGCTGACTGAATTACCTGTAACAGGTCAGTAAAAATAATCTTGGCATCAATACAGACAGCTCAATCTAGATAGCTGTGCAAAGTGCAATAGAGATCTAGAAACAAATTAAAATACTAGATCAGTTTCCTGATCTGTTTAGTTCATTTAGGAAAAAAACGTGGCTTAAAGGCCAACTGAACACATGCATAAACAGGCTGTGTGCCACAAGATTTTCTTACTGTCTGCTTCACTAAAGTCCATGAGTCTATGGCACCCATTGCTACATTTTGTGTCAGCTCAGGTCACATTTAGTCGGAGGACATCACACTGGAGCAGAAATTTGCTGTCCTCAGTCGGTTCCCATGTTCAGTACACCCAGATAAAACTCAGCACATGGATGGAGTTTCGCTAGATTCTCATTTTTCACAGGTGAAGGTCTAGCGTTTCACGTGTCTACACCACACATCAGCAAGAGACTCCTGTCTGAAGATTTGTAGGCTGAAAAAAAAGTCCATGTCTACAAAGCCAAGGAAGAAAGAGAAGAGAAAACAAGGAATCAGAGATGTGAAGGAAATGAAAAGTCTGCAGCTGTAGAAAATGTTCCATTTCCCTAACACATGTACAATATGCTTTCAATTTTATGACACTATTTAAGGTTGTAAAGGCTATTTACATCAAAAGGAAGAAATAATGACAGATGATGAAATACCAAAGGAAAGTCTTTTTTCCCCTCTCAATAGTAGAATAAAATAGGGCTCTCTTCTTCTATTCACAGTTCTGAGATCTGTACCTGAAAGATTCTCGTGCCTTTCTCTTCATGTGCTTCACTGCTGCTTCCTAACTGCCAGCACAATTGCACAGTTTCCCAGTTATTCGCTAGAGCCTGAGATTTGCAGTCCACCTAGTGCTTGATGATGTCTTTTACTTTTTCAGTTCCCACTAAACGCAGGGGCAGGTACCCTTTAGACTGAACCAGAAGCTCTCCACAGCAGTGTCAGCTTCAGCAAGGCCAGGACATGGGAGCTCACAGACACACCATATCCCAGAGCAGCTCCTGTTTCAGCTTTTCCTGCAGTAGCCTTGCTGTAGAAATCATCATATTCAATATGAGCAAAAAGTTACAGACAAAATTAACCAGCTTTGAAAAAAGTTTGTGAGATGCAGACACAACCTTCTTCTAGAGGGAGTCAAGATTTTCTGACAGTTTGCATTCTGAGGAGCTGCATCATGTGAGTGAAGGTTCTGCACTTCTATCTCATGCAAGGAGAGCAGCAGTAGATTACATATGAGAGAGAAAAAGTGCTCCCTGGGGAACATGATTGATAGAACAGCCAGCTAAATCAGGCCATTTTAAAGAAACAGGGTTTATTTGCATTCATCGAGATGTGTTATACTGTATCCAAATAATGTTACCTACTTGGGGGATTTTTATTGTTGTTTTCATGACTTTGCTAGACCTTAACAAAGTGATACAGTTAGTATCTCCTGCAAGTGATCTGTAAGACCTGGCTAGCTACTCTTACTATTTTTTTTCCCCTCCTTTTCTCCTTTTTAAAGCACAAGCGTGTTTCTGATAAAACACATTAAACGCAGACCAACAATACCGATGTATGGGTAACAGGGGAGCAGAGGAAGGAACTCTATAAAGATCATTAACAGAATAACGTGTCAAAACTAAAACACACTTCAGATGCAGCTACCCAGTAGTCAGCACTGCTGCCTGCAGTCCAACCCAATGCGATGCGAGGCTGCCCTGGCTGAGGAAATGTACAGCATCGTGAACGTGGCTTCATGCTCCGCTCACCTCCAGTCCCTATTGGGACGTGTTACCAGTTCAAATGTCGCATTGGTGACCGACCTCGAGAGGGTTTGCAGCAGGCAAACCGGCTCCACTGAGGAAATGGGTGGACAGTGGTTTGCGACCATGCAGGCCAGCACGGCCATCTGGGAGAGGGGAGCCAAGTTTATTTTCAAATAAATCTTGCAATTCATTACCCTTGCTATCAGCCCAAATTTACGTTAGCACCAGCACCAACATGCTGTCAATGATGGCAATGGAAATATTGGTATATGAACACTTAGCAGGCCCAGGTTTAGTTGAACACTGACCGCATCTTCCAAATTTGCAGCAAATAGAGAAGTTCAAGGCTGACCAGAAGATCTGTTATTCTGCTTGTGCACATAAGCCTGCTCTGAGCAAATTACTTCAAGGCGTTTAGGCAGTAAATCTGTTACACAACATTCAAGAGCTACAGAACACATTTTTATAGAAAGAATAAATGTACAAATAAACCTGTATCAGGACATCACTCTTGAAGGAAAACAGCTGGACCATCACATTGGAAACTGTGAAAAAGGGATACATTAGGGATGTCATTTGATAAACAAACACCTTGAGGAAAGGCAGACAGAACATATAAACCCACCAATAAAAGGTTGGTTTTTCACAGCAGTATCAGACATTTACAAGTAATGACAACCTCTGTCTTAGCAACAGGATAAACACCAGGCTGCCAGGAGCCATCAAACTGCTGGTAGTCTGATACAGAAAGGTAGGTATAGGGGAAATGTTTTTATTGAATTGTCCTCTGTAGCGATCTTATTGTCATTACAGAAAAGCACTGCTTCAAGATTACTCTCCTTGGAAGATTAACAAAAAGACTGGCTGTGTTTACTTCTGTAGTTGCTAGCAAAAAGTTATTCCACTGAGGTAACCTAAAAACCTCATCTGATTATATGTATGCACAATTTCAATGCAAGAAAAATAAAATTATACAATTGTGGCAGCCACTTACTCTTTATTTTTGTTATTAAACAATCTTCTTTGATATTTTCGTAATATTTAGTAATACAGTAGAGTGTATTAAACACAGTTGTTAGGACTATCTACACAGGAAACATACAGAGAAACTTAAAGCCAATTCACCAGTGCTGATAATCCATAAAAGCACCCACAAATTAATTTCAAGCAAAACCATGCCGGTTTTTGAAGCTGTAGTTGCACGAGTCTTTTACAGGAAAAACAAAACAAACCACACACACACACAAACTAAACAAAACAAACCCACCCAAACCAAACCAAACCAAACCACCATCCACAAAATGTTTAAGTTCTTCTTTTTCAGATTGGATGACATGAATGAGGAGATAAAAGCTACAAGTATAACCCTGGCCAAATATTGATCATTTGAACTGTACATTTGCACCAGCCCCACTGAACTAAACTAAGCCCTGGCAGAACTGACTCTAGCAATGCTTATATGAATGGCTCTGCCACCAAGTAAGTGTGTGGGGTGGGAACACCCACTAAGGAAGAGTGGAAGTCGTCATTGTTCTTAGCTGGTCTTTCAAATCTGGCCTGGCTGAGAAATGGGAACCTACCCTCCTTCTTAGTCAGAATAAGACCGCCCAGAGTGTGTTATTTGCAGAACCACCTCCCTTTATTACCACAACTTCCCTTTCCCCATTACTTCAGATGAGAGACTGGGGGAGAGAAACAAAGGCACAGACTTTAAACATTCCAAATTTAAAGCAATGGGAAAAAACTTAATAGTTGATCTAACAGAAATATCGATTAACATTATGCCAAAATACAAAAAACGGACACCATTAATCTGATGGGAAAACCCACTTTTCACCATGGCACATAAATCCATAGGCTGTAACTTGAGTGAAAAATAAATCAACCAACCAACTAACCCAGCTTTCAAAGTAAGTATATTAGCAGAATAGACAAGGGGGTTGCTTTTATACTCTAGGCTAAGCATCTATCATTACATTACAATCAAAGCAACATTTTCTGTTCCCATAATCAAATTTCTAAAACAAACGTCTTGTTCAACCCATCACAACCTGCTTATAGGTGGCATAATCCCCTCAAGCATATAAAACATTAAAATTTTCCATCATTCATTGAAAATGCAGCGAGTACAGTGGGGATACGAAGGCAGGAAGAAAAGGAAAAAAGCAAAAGTCAAACCTAAACTCTATAATACCACAGTTACCAGTGCGGGTCAAGTCACAGACATATCTAAACAGCAGCATTCACCTCTAAAAATAGTATTCAGCTTGGGATGAACCTAGTGCAGCAGTTAATGGGTACAAGGGCTGCTTACTTCCAACCTCAGCCTTAGTCGATTAAAACAGCTGTTTCTGAGAAAGACATTTGTCAGCTTCCAATCTGACCTTTAAAGACAAGCCCTCATAAAATTTACTCGTGTCTTCAGGACTATAAACGATCACAGCTCCACTGACTTTCAGGGCACCTACTACTTTACAGAGAAGGGGCATTGCCATTTACAGCAGCAGACTTCTCTTCTGCTTCTCTGCCCCTGCCCCAAGGCAAAGTGGCGCTGCTTTTTTTGCAGTCCCTTTCCCTTAACAGGCCATTATGGGCCTTTGAAAACTCCATACTGACAACATTTGCTGAGAACATTTCCTAAAGCCAGTCTATTCTGGGTTAAGCTGATTCACACAACCCGTTTAAACCTCTTTACACAGCACAAGGCAAATTACTCATCATTAATTAAAAATAAGCATCCTTTAGAAGAACAGGCTAAAACCCATCATTGAAAGATCGTATTAACGGTTTATTCCAAGGGTTTAAGTGGTTCGGGTTTGGTTTTTTGGTAACAATGCTGACAGAATGTTTGGGTTTTGAGTTATTGTTTTGTTCTTCTGAAACTCATAGCAGGACTTTATTTTAAAAGCATTAACTGTGTGATTCGCTAAGCTCTCTCCTCTGTTCACAGATAGCTTTATCCCTAACTCCTTGTTACTTTTTCAAAGTGATAAAATAGACATTTTTGCAAGAAGACCTCACCTTATGTCAGAATGGCAAAGCCATCAGTCACATCTATGGGGGAGAATGATCACAGGCGGAGAAATTATAGCAGGGGGGAATGAAGGGGGATGATGATAAGCAGACAAACCTTCACAAACAAGGAAACAGTTGCTTTGAAAAAGGAATAGAACTCTCTTCCAACACTAACTGCCCATCGCAAAGGAGAAAAGCATGTGTAGGAGAATTAAAAAAAAAGAAAAAAAGGAAAAATAACCCCAGCACCTCCTCTTGTCTCCAGTTTTTAAGAAGACTCATTTTAATACTCAAGAAAATGAGCGTGCAAATGGAATCAGCATGCCTACTTTCCCAAGGGCTATATTTAAGATGCCTCAAGCACACAGTTATTTTATAGCCATATTCCACCCTGTAATGATTAATTTGCCAGATCTCTGTTGAAAACACATCTGTAAAAGAGGAGTTTTAAAAGCTAGACAAATAAAGACACACCTGTATCCTGCCCTCTGCATGAGGTAATATATGAGATAGTGAGCAAGGACTGAGGGTGGAGGGCAGAAAAATCACCATTAGAATATTTCATTCAGTCAAATCCTAATAAATTTCTGCTCCTGCTGTTTTCTAAATACACCTGGATATACCTGAACCTGTCCTCCAATAATTAGGATCACTTTTTATAAAGTATCTGTTTAATCTCAACAAAGCAAAAAGAAGTGTTTATGTCATTTTCAAAAGCTAAGCAAAATTTAATAAATGCATTTTAAACTCACTTTTGCTTTAGCACTCTGTGATCAATTAGTCCTTCTTCATTTTCAGGTGAGCATAGATACTTCTGCTCCACAGGACCAGAAGAATTGAACATTTGTCTGTTAGTAGTCCTGAAAAAAAAAAAAAAAAAAAGAAAAAAAGAAAAAGAAAAAAGGATTTTCACTGTCGGGTTTTGTGCAGCTTGTAGAAAAGAGGTATTTTAGGGTTCTAAAATATCAGTGGCAGTAATAGAAAGGGGAAGAATTAACATATTGAATAGTCATGATTTTACATGATGCTAATGTCTCTTAATCTCTCAGATCAATTATCAAAATTAGGAAAACTGTAAACAATACTGCCTAGTGGTATTCTAATTACTACAGTGTTACAAAACTCACAAAAATAAACCTTCTCAGGGTTGCAGGGTAACTGCCATCTTCATAGCCTGGCATCTCCTAATCTCTGGGAATAACTAATCACTACAATATGCAAGGGGTGGGTTGAAAGAGTGATTTACACAGTGTTGTAAGGCAGCTCCTATTCAACTAGAACCTTGAACCTTTTTGCTGAAGTTCAAGTCCATCTTGAACCTTCAAGTCAGCTTTGCATTACTCCTACCAATCTAGAAGACCCTGAATACCCCCTGTTCCTGGTTAGTTGCTCCAACTAGCACCAAAAACTCCAGACACCCACTTTGCTTTGTGCCAGTCCAAACCACTGCTTTCCATTTAACCTTTGTGTCCACCTCTCTTCCTCCTAATTTTCCTCTTATTTCCTCTTCTCTTGCCAGTAGAAGCCAACATCAACTGTTTTATCCTGCACTGGGGAAAGGTTGAGCTAAGACAGGGGCTACTGTTATGCTGCCAAGAACTCATGGCAGTCATCAACCAATTTTTTTGGGAGAGGGGACCTCGCTTCCTTTCTGAACTTCATCTCTTCAGAACCTCTGAGCTTCAAAGATATTTTATAAATGGTTCCAGCCTCAGCTGCACTCACATGTGAAAGGCTATTACTGGAAGCAACATTTACGTTTGCCAGGTTTATAAAGGGTGGTTTCCTCTTTTCATGAATCAATACTTTTCAGCTATCCAGTTAAGAAAAAAAAAAAGATAATCCAGTATGTTCTGCTGTGTGTGACTCCTAGAAACAATCAATCTCAGAATTGGAAAGCATCTTGATATTTACCTGGTAGCGTCTACGTGTGATCTCCTCATACGCACATAAACACAGTTTCTCCTGCGTATGACGCAGAACACTTCCACCTTACCAGCAACAGACACAGGACACTATTTCCATGTCCTAATCCAAACACGTTCAATCTCCTTTCTCAAGTCCATTACTTCCACCAAAAAAATGATCACCTACTATACTCAAAACTCCATGTCCAATCTAGGACTTTATTTCTGTTTCTAGCAGAGACGTGAGCTGAGCACAATTCGCACACAGTTAGGAGGCATGCTAAGGACACGGGGATAAAGAGTTGGCCAGCCAGAAGTGCAACAACAAGCACTGGGGATAACATTCATGTGAGGAATATGACCTGGAAATACTGCTGACAGCTCTTGGAAGCTCCACCACAGTTTCAGCTGACCCAGAAGGAGACTGCTATGGTGCTGCTTCCTCCCCTGCCCTGAGAAATGCCTTCTCCACCCTGGGTCTGGTCCTGGCGGGGTGAGCCAGTGCTGGCAACTGGCCTGACTGAGAAATACATCCGCAAAACTGAAAAGGTGGTTGGTTTTCACCTGGGCTCAAGCACCAGAGGATAAGGGCTAGGCACACACAGACTCAGTTTTCACAGTTGTCCCCTGCCTCTGTGGATTCACACACTCAGCTACGGGTGCTACTAACTGTGAACCTTAGAGTGGTGACTTTGCTCACGTGACCAAGACTGCAATTCAGCCTAACATCACTGAGCAACAGAGGAAACACAGGTTCAATTCACTTATGTTGTGGATCTATTAATTTTTGGTTTTGATACATTCTGTTCTTCTGTGTCAAAGCAGCTTACAGAAAAAAAAAAACCCACAACAAAAAAAAAACCCCAAACCAAAAAAATCCACACCACCACACAAAAACCCCCAGAACAACCCTACCCCCCCAAAAAAAACCCCAAACAAACAAACCCCCAAACAAACAAAACATATTACTCCAAAACAGTCTCGTACACTTTATTCTAGCCATGAGTCCTTTAATTAGGTCAGAAGAAATTATTCTTACAAGATTCTGTTCAAGTTGTACAAAACAGACGAAATAACTACAGCTCTAAGACAAGCACTCCAGAGTTAAAAAATGAGAGTAATGGCTCCCTGCGTATGAGGAGACAGCTTTTAGTTCTACAACAAAATACCATTTTTACTGTTCCTACATAATTTTGTTTCCACCATTCTATACCTCAAACTGCATAGAATACCCCGATTTTTTACTCATCCTAAAATACATGACTGAATTCATTTCTTAAATACGCTTGAGTTTTAGTCTGTGGTTCTTGACTCGGACACAGAAGATGTTTCAGAAAGAGCAGCTTGTTTACCTAACTTCCCAGTAAATAGAGAAATAGCAACTTCTTATTTTCCAGGCAAAAAGGCTATGTAGGGAAATATTTAGGGTAAATGATATTCACTAATATTTGAGATCTTCAGCATTTGATCTTTTTTTGAGTCTGCAGAACTTCGAAGAAAAATTGTGTCCTCGCACTACTGCAACTGCATGCTTTTTGTGAGATATTAAGGCCTGAATTGCAGAACATGAGAAGCACACAGGGAACAGTCACATCTGAGATTCAGTCTAGCCAAACATCCCTGACAAAGTCAAGGGTGAAATCTAAATATCCAAAGTAGAATTGAAAGTGCCCTAAGCATAAGGACATGTTTTCTTCCAAACCTCCCTGCTGAAATCACTATTTATCTACTGCACTTTGGATGAAGCACAGGGCCCACATACAGTAGTCTTCTTCACAGCAGACATCTGTTCTATGTTCAAAGAGGGAGCTTCCTATAAATCAAGTGAGACAGGACCCTCGTGCAGAGAACAGAGACTGGCTGTGATTGCATACTTCAGGTCTATGAAAAAAATCACACAGGCAGTGACATTGCCTTCTTCCTGCACTCCCCTTCCCTCCAGTGATTTACCCAAGGGGGTTTCATAAATACTTCCACAAGGACAAGAGGATGTATCTACATAAGCAGTTTAGTTCTGCTCATGAGTGCACTTTGGTTGGAAATAACCAAATCGTCACCATTTACCATGCTTCATTTTGCACTGTGGTGTCATCTCAGAGTGGACAATCTGGACTCCTTTTGGATGATGGCAAATGTTACAGAGAATGTTCTACAGATCTACTCCTACTGGGCTACCACTGTGTACTAATGCAAGATTAATGCTAGTCTTTTCCTTCAAAAGAAGAGCATTTTGGATCCATGGTAAGCCATTCTCTACTGCCAGGATTCTTAGGCTTAGAAGAGACCACTCCAAGAGCTCAGGATGTCTCTCCTCAGCCAAGACATCCAGAAAAATAATCCTGCAAGATTTACAACAGATCAGGATGGAGGGGAGGGATGGGAGAAAACCTAACCAACCAACCCCAAAATCCCCAACCAACCCACACCAAAACACCCAACCGAAAAAAAACCACCAACCAACAAATAACCTCTGCCCACCTCCAAAGAAATCCTAAACGAACACACAAAAAAACCCCTCTGCTCAACCAAAAGCCAGAACATGATCAATGAAGACAATCTTTGTGGAATCTATTTTCTAAAAATCTATCTAGGTCCACACAGTAGGATAATTAAATGCTTATATCTAGATCAAATTCAGAGCTTCCTTTGAGAGACTGAACTTAAATACATCTGTGACAAAAAACACCATCACTGCCCAAATCATTATTTTACTGCATGGTTCGCAAACATTTAAAAGTGCTTCAAAGCTTAATATCACAAATGCAGAAAATTTTAGCTGTAGTGAGAGTTTGATGCTGCTTCATCCAAATGAAAACTAGGTCCTAGAATTGGAAATGAAGGGCAGTTTGAATTAATGGTGTTGTTTAGGAATGTTGATACCCTGCAAAACCACAAAGTAATAACCTATTCTGCATTTGACATGTTGTTAGAGATATTCAAAGTATAAAAACCAGTTACAGCTGTAGAGCTGGTAAATGCCAGTTTTAGAATGATATGAAAAGTATACAACTATACGCAGACAAACATTTTCTGTGCCATGTGCACACTCACCCGCTGACTACTTCAGGACATTTTGGAGAAGCTGTTTCACAACAACATGTAAGGGATGCTAGCCTATTTTTCTGTTGCTGGTATTTCTTAATCAGGTCCATCAGTACTGCTTGGTGCCCAATCTTCTTCACCAGCTGCTGTACCATACGATCATTAAGAGCCAGAAGAGCTGCTCCACTTACTTCTTCTTCTGCAGATTGAAGAGGATTAAAGAAATACTGTTAAATAACTACAGTTACAGTAATATCCTATATGCCTAAAAACATGATGATGGAGTACAGGTCAAAGGCAAGGATGCTTTCTACTACTAACAGTCCTCTTCAACTGCTAAAAAGACGATATTTTAGCTACTGTCCTTTCTCAAGCAGCGCCAGGAGTTTTAGTCACTGGCCAGAAACCTTCCCCTGACAAAAAGTCACTTCTGAAACATACAGAAGCAGCGAGCTGCCTGTTTTAATGCTTTAAATCAGGCCTTGCTTAGACCACAGAAGACTGTTATTTTGTTAATAAAGGAAATCAAGCTTTTTAGGAGAGCACACAAGAAGTAGCCTGTTCACATAACAGTTTCTCATGTGCTCTTTTGTAGGGTGTTTATATGCTCAGACACAAAACGTTTACACACTACAGTTGCAGTATTTCAAAAGATTTATACGATATAAAATAGGCCCTGCCAAGCCTGTTAAAATGCCAGCTCTGTTTCAAGAAGTATCTACTTATATACATGCTCAATCTCACCCCCTAGCATTTCTCAGAAACTTCATAATAAATCTGCACACTTACCTTGATTTATCTGATCTATATCAGTTCTTGTCATAGTAGATTTCTATAAAAGTCTAAAGTTAGCATATATATACATGCCCCAAAACAAGGTAGACAGTTACCAATTAAAGGCACAGAAAGAAATACTGAGGAAGTCTCACACAAACAAAGAAAATGCTTACCACGAAATTTAGGAACTAATTCTCCTAAATTTCTCTGTCTCAACCAGCTGCAGACTTGTTCAACCGACCAACTTTCCATCTTCAGATGTTGCAATGCTAAATTTTGCTGTGAAATGAAAAGAGAGGATATTTTCATTTCAACATTTTGTAGGAAAAGATGCACTTAGCAAATAATGTTACATTTACATGTTCCAAATAAAAATAGAGTGAAACAATCCAACTAATGCCTGTTGCAAGTGGCCATTTCCTTGGATCCCTCTCTTCACCTCCTCTCCCTTTCCTGCTTTCCTCTGCTCTAAGAGACGGCCTCATTCCTTATAAAACACGACCTGTTCCAGTACCATTAACACCCAGGTTTCCGCACAGAGAAGAAAAAAGGTGTGAAATTCACCACTACCACGCTTATCAGGAAATGGCTGACATTTTACAAAAAGAAAAAAAAAAAAGAAAAAAACCCCACCATCAGATAAGAGTCTGTCACACGTGTGTTTATAGTAAATCAAGCACCTTAACCCTTTCTGCACCACCAAGCAGGTACTCAAGTAAATACTTAACCCTGAATTACCAACAGTCAGGGGCGATAAAGCTCCTGGAAAGTGGAGGGAGGAGACTACTCCTCCCCTTGTTATTTGCTAGTCCGGTCCTTCAGGCTCCAGCCCACCCTGGGAAGAGGCAGCGGCCGCCCTGGGAAGCGGGGGCGCCGGGAGAGTCAGGCGCGGGGGGACACGTCGCGTACCACAATCAACAGCAACCTTCTCCAGAGAACATTACTTGTGGAGATCAAGCTTGTCCTCTGCCAGCTCCTTGACAGCAGAAAACTCTCTCGGAGAGTGATTTTCCTATTTACGAGTTTTACCTCTACTACATAAAGGAGTACCAAGTGCTTCTTGGCTGCGCTTGCAATCCATAGCGAGGAATATTAGAGGAAATTATCCCAGTAAATTGTTCAGATGAGAACGCGAGTGTCTGGCACTGCTGGCCAAACATTTTCTTGCTTAAAACGCATCCACAAACATTCCCTGAGCCTGCAGCGAACTCCAGGCTAACATGAGGATTCACCTGCATAAATCTCAGCAGCATCTGTTCCACTGCACTACAAAAAAAGTGTGCATCATCCTTGAATAAAAACATTTCCGTTTTCATCCTTCAACAGTAGATACCTTCAAAATAGCTGCACTTCAGCTTATGCTCTTCTGCCAGTAGACTTCAGCAACTTAAAAGAGTTAAGTTTGAGAGGAATGTCTGAATTACATGAGTGGATTTAACTTGATATGACAACAGTAGCCATACAAATCCTCCCCCAGGCTAAGCAGCAATAACAGGGTGTGAAAAGTCATTATTTGTTGAGAACTCTGGTGTAAATTAAAAATCACACCTTCCTGTCACACTTCTTACTTCCTTGCAAAGAGTAGGGGGAAAAAAAAGGCTCCAAAAACTTGAAAGATAAAACTGAATGCAAAGCAGAAACATACTTGCCTTATCAACCAAGCAGTGTTAAAAGCAGAGATACATTAAAATGTTGGAAAGGTCACTGCTTCATCCTCTAGGAAGACTGGCATCCTAGAACAGTCCTGCTAAAGCAGACAGGCAGATATCAGTGTTTCAAAAAGAGTCAAGTAAACTATGCCCGTGCACAACAACAGGGCACATTTAGCCCTGTGAGGCTGACTCTGCAGCAAAATGTCCATTTCCACATGGAAATGCAGGCTGTATGCTTTAGGGGGGAAGGAATTGATGACAGTTTAGAGGCTGTTTTTGAAAAATCAGATTACATGTATTAAATGCTTCTCAAAAGTTATTTCACTTACTTGCATATACTATAGATAAAGGAGCTGGGAAAAGAGCTCACCAGTCTTCTAGCAGTATTATAGAGGCAACAAGAAAGACTGAGCATGGATGCTGATATTCGTCTTCACTAATAATTCTGTTCAGTACCATAACATCAAAAGGCTACCCAGTAAATGGTTCCCTGTCCTTAGTGTTGTAAAAAAACGTGAGTACTCATATTTTTGAATGAACTGTGAAAAGTCAGCACAAGAAAAAAAAATCGACGATGGCAACATTTTAAAGACAGGGAGTATTGTAGCAACTTCCAGCACAACTTCAAGTCAAATTCAGAACAGTTCTAAGTGAGTGATTCCTGTCTGTTAATAAATATAGCCAATCACTGGGACCGGTTTCTTCAAATACCTATGGTGAATGTCTATCTAGCATTAGGACTTAACCAGCCCTGGTTAATGACATTAAGCAATAAAATTAATGAAAGTTAATTTGCCCTAGGATGAGTCAAGACAACATTTGCTTTTACTTTAAAATCCCTCAAGACCGAAGGATGCAAATCTTGGGTTTTAATCAGATCAAGATAAAGACCTATCTATGGTACCAAATTCTGCTGGTGTGGTTGGTTACACAACCGTGAGAGTTGAAGTTCCTGACCAGCATGCCTGTGCTGGCAGATCCGTACTGCACCTGCACTAATTTACCAAGGAGCTTGTTTTACAAGAAGATATAATGAGTTACCATCAACTTGAGGTGACACTTCTAAATGAATAAATCTATATGTCAAAACATTTTAGAGAGGAAAAGTGAGTTGTTGTATCTACTTTATATGTTGACATGTGAGAGAATCTGTGGCATCACAGACTACAAATACAACAGCCTTTAACAGGCCTGTACGTGGATGTCACTGAGGCTGGAATTAAGGCTAATTTTAGTACATTTTAGTACAAGAGTGAGGAATGTGATGCGTGCACATCTACACATCACAGCTATGTGGCGCATTCTGTACGAGGCTAGGTCACAAAGTTGCAAGTGTGATGAGTAGGAGTTGGTGCATAACAAAGATATGAACAAAGTATCCCACGTGCATTTTTTTTGATGCTACCATATTTTGTTTTCAACTTTCGATGCATTACAGAGAATTTTTTTTTTTTTTTTTCCGCTTACCACCAACCTACTTTTAAAATAATTAAAAACGTATTAAAGCAACTTTATAGAAGGCAAAACATGACATCTTGGATCCAGTGCTGAGCTATAATGAAAAGAACCTTTTCAAAAACATGTAGGGAAATACTCTAAGAGAGCACCTCTGCCTGCCTCCCTCCAAGAAAATGCCAGCAACTTATTGCTGGCATTTATCAGGCACATACTAGCACAAAGCATTACACTGAATGCTCACAGAGATGGCCGAAAGAAGCAATGTGAGGGGAGGGAAAGAAAATTCGAATACCAATGTAGGAGCAAATATCAAAGTGCACATTTCGGTCCTCATTTCTATGCTGTTGTAGAGTAAGACACATGCAGCTCCAAGATCAGAAGACATACAAACATACAGCAGATGCAAGAGAAAACCCCTATCATCTAAGAGTAAGGTTATATAAGAAGATTTAGGGAAGAAAACATGCACAATCATTACTCAGATGTAGATAAAGAGGAACAAGCCAGCCTTTCTAAACCTTGATGAGAGTTAAGGGGATTATCAAGGGTTCTGAACATGCCCATCTATTATGCTTATCAAGCAGACAAATTCCTCTGCTGCAGGGATTAACTCTGAAGAATGTTATTAAAAAATCAACTCTTTCCTTAATACATGTGCTTCTGATTAATGACACCGTCTCCCACAGCATCCTCACGGCAAAACTGAGGAAGTGTGGACTGGATGATCGGGTAGTGAGGTGGACTGCAAACTGGCTGAAGGAGAGAAGCCAGAGAGTCGTGGTCAATGGGGCGGAGTCTGGTTGGAGGCCTGTATCTAGTGGAGTGCCTCAAGGGTCAGTTCTGGGACCAATACTATTCAATATATTCATCAATGACTTGGATGAGGGAATTGAGTGCACTGTCAGCAAGTTTGCTGATGACACCAAGCTGGGAGGAGTGGCTGACACGCCAGAGGGCTGTGCTGCCATCCAGCGAGATCTGGACAGGCTGGAGAGTTGGGCGGGGAAAATTTAATGAAATATAACAAGGGCAAGTGTAGAGTCTTGCATCTGGGCAGGAACAACCCCAGGTTCCAGTATAGGTTGGGGAATGACCTGTTAGAGACCAGTGTAGGGGAAAGGGACCTGGGGGTCCTGGTGGACAGCAGGATGACCATAAGCCAGCACTGTGCCCTTGTGGCCAAGAAGGCCAATGGCATCCTGGGGTGCATTAGAAGGGGGTGGTTAGTAGGTCGAGAGAGGTTCTCCTCCCCCTCTACTCTGCCCTGGTGAGACCTCATCTGGAATATTGTGTCCAGTTCTGGGCCCCTCAGTTCAAGAAGGACAGGGAACTGCTGGAGAGAGTCCAGTGCAGAGCCACAGAGATGATTAGGGGAGTGGAGCATCTCCCTTACGAGGAAAGGTTGAGGCAGCTGGGTCTCTTTAGCTTGGAGAAGAGGAGGCTGAGGGGTGACCTCATCAATGTTTATAAATATATAAAGGGTGGGTGTCACGAGGATGGAGCCAGGCTCTTCTCGGTGACAACCAACAGTAAGACAAGGGGTAATGGGTTCAAGCTGGAACACAAGAGGTTCCACTTAAATTTGAGAAGAAACTTCTTCTCAGTGAGGGTGACGGAACACTGGAACAGGCTGCCCAGGGAGGTTGTGGATTCTCCTTCTCTGGAGACATTCAAAACCCGCCTGGACGCCTTCCTGTGTAACCTCACCTAGGTGTTCCTGCCCTGGCAGGCGGATTGGACTAGATGATCTTTCGAGGTCCCTTCCAATCCCTAACATTCTGTGATTCTGTGATTCTGTGTAAATATGCTGTTTCTACTATCTAAGTTTTTACTATATGGTACTGGAAAAATGAGCTGTCCTACCTCAGCACAAGATTCAATCCAAGTATGGAATATTTCTCTATGTTACAGCTATACATATTATTTGGTAATTTGAAAGGAAGAAAATAAAGTTAATTTGTCTGTGTTTTAAAGTGATTTAATAGTCATGCAGATGAGACTCTGTCCTTGCTATCACTGGCAAGAGTGTGCAAGCCATGAAACAAATAATACATTTAACTATAGAAGAAAATGCCTTTATTTCAAAGGCAAATTAAAAATACAATGTTACTGAATATTGAGAACAGGGAAAAAAAAGAAAAAACCCAAAACCACAAACAAACAAACAAAACCATACCAAAACAAACAAAGGTTAAAAATTCATGAATCACAAAAATGAAATCGCTCATGTCACAAAGAAAGCAATCAGACTGAAGGTCTTCAGTAGAACACAGCGACTTCTTCAGAACACTAAAGAAAAAAGTAATTTCTTCTTGTAAGTGATCTCACAGTGACTTTTTTTTTTTTTTTGAGAACAGAAGTATAAATTTCTCACCAGGACCATCAGTGCTTTTGATCATGTCACTGTTTGTTGCTTTAGCAAAGGACTCTGGCTCCTGTCACTGAGTGGTGCAGAGACTCCTGACACACACTTAAGCCCTGCAGCACAGTTCCACAGTAGCCTAAATCCCAGTAGTCATAATCCAGCCCTCTTCTTTGCAGTAGTCCATGTGATCATACAGTTAGCAGTTCAGGCTAAGATGAAAACATTTTTTTTTTGTATGGGTTTGTATGGATCAGTGCCTTTAACCAACTCTCTGGCCAATCTGAGGAAAATAGATGGTGGAACTATATCCCTGGACTCATCAAGCAGGTGTAGAGACAAATAATGCATTGTAGCTATGAAAATGTCTATCTTAATGAAGCATTGATTTGCAAAGTTAGGGCAGACACCCAAATTGTGAGTAGGAACTATTGTACTACCAAAAAAACAATTGGGAAATGAATCCATCTCCTTTCTCTCAAATAATTTTGATTGAATTATGCTGGCTCTGCTTCTTGCAAGGTTACTCTTGATCCCATTTGACACCCATTAAAGCTTTCCTGATGAATAAGGGTTATGTTAATAAGATGTAGAATACTCATAATAATGTGGCTAATCCGTTAATTACTGAGAAAGATAGGTGCAAGATTGTATTATTTTGCTTGGTCCACTTTTGTTTTAGAATCATAAACCATTTCAGAGAGCTGAAGCAGCGGTCACAATGACCTTACAAAAAATGGGTAGAGGTAGCTGAAAATAAGGGTTTACCAAGTGTATTCTCATGAAAAAGGGTTGGTAGAAATTTAGAAGTCGTTCAGTTGACAGATTCTCAAAGGTGCTAATGTTTGACAAAGCTGCTCTCTGTTTTTTCCTAAGGGATGGATACAGAAACTCTTTAGCCTGGGTAACATCTAGAAAGTTATGCATATCCTTAAGTGAGTCTGCGTAGCTGAACTATGACATAAGCTGGGGCTCCCATGTGGAACCACACGATACAGGGCATTTACATGGTTTTCCCAACAAGTAAATGGTCTACACAACACTTCAATACACAAGAGATGTTATAAAATATATCACTTTAATTTTGTTCACATTTTAGTTTTTCTTATTTTGTATTACTGGACTCAAATTAAGATTTTTTCAGCTATGTTTAAACAGTGAAGGAACACACCAGTACAGCTGCTATACATTTCAAAGTGTAAAAAATATATAGAAGCATTTGTCCCTCAGAACTCCTTACTTGCACTGTCCTTCCAGGTTCACAGGGACTGCAACAAACAGTTGCATATCTCTTTAAAACAAGTTTTGCATCAATGCAAGATTTTGCAAGCAATAATTCAGTTGTGCCCAAAGTCAGAATTTGACCTCTCACTGAAAAGGATCTTCGCTAGTCTCTGTGAAATATACCATCATCAGGCACAGTCACATGTCTGAGATGGCTGATCAATCAAAAGGAGCTATTAGATCTAGAAATGTTTACCAAGCAGCAAAGAAACAAGAATATCAACAAAGTTTTTGAGCTCTCCTGGCATTTGGTCAGCTGGATGAATCAGCCAGGTAGAGTGAGAGTTACTGGGAAGACATACAAGAAAACCCTGAAACTGAACAAAGTGATGTAATTGGCAAAGAAAGAATACATGGAATCAGTTTTGGCCAGTCAGTGAGAACCTCTCCAGACGTCCCTTTTCAGGTGACCACTGCATAACTGGGAAAACTAGAGATTGCTACACCTTATGAATAATTAGTAGGAAGCTCGCATCTCACCAGCGATTTGAAAGAGTAAAGGAAGTAAATGTGTCTAAAGCACAGCAACCAGGTCTGACAAGCTCAAGCATAGACACCTCTGGGTTTTGTCTGGCTTGTGTTGAAGACGGACAGCACAGGGATGGCTGGGGGCATGGCCAGTCTCTCCTGCACCAGCCCTTCCTTCCTCACCCCATGAGCTGGGCAGGACACCCCTGGGCAGGAATCATGCACCTCCTCAGTAAGAAATCTCAGTTTCTTTTAGGAATCACTGGTGCAAAGAGGAGAGCACCACTGTGAAGCAGTACACACTGTCGCCTGCCACTGCTGGATTGCTATTTTAGCATGATTGAGGATTGCTGAATTATATGGTTACTCACCAATGACAGCACTCCTCCTCTGGTTTATCCATCACACAAGTACAGAGACGATGATGAATAATTAAGTTTCAACACATTTCATGATGCACATATTTTGTTTTGTACTATTAATTCATAATGACAGATCCAGTCAGAGATAGATTTTTGTGTTAAAGAATTGTGTTGGCAGATGAAGCCAGGTGAGGTGGCTATGATTGAGCTAGATGGTAGAAACAAACCTGGCTGTCTCATAGGCCTATTTTATACAATAGAAGCAGCAGCTTAACTAATTTGGCATCCATTGGCGTGAACTCTTTAAGTACAGGCTATTCTAAAGGATGAACTAAGTAATGCAGTATTAATCCAAAATAGATTTCCCCACAGAATGATTGCATATATTTAGTTCATTGATGTTTAGGGCATACACAGCCCATTTCATAGAATATTACCACAACAAACTGGCTATTACTGCTCACTGCCTTTGTGTTACCTTGTCCTTGTCACGTCCAGATGAGGAAGTCATATAAACACTCCACATCTGATATAAGAACATTAGTTGAAACCATTAATGGAAAGGTAATCAATAATCTCTATCTGCACGATGCAGATAAGGAACTGGGAAATGTGAACATCTGCAAACTCCTATTTTGTTGTGACAGTGTAATTATGACTTAAGTAAAAGAATTCACAAACCCACTTCAGAGGACTGTTTCATCCTGATTTTTGCCACTCTTTCAGCTATGCTAATTTATATGCCTTGAAGAAAATCACAGCTCAAATACATAACAACCTATACATGTATAACCATATATTCAAGTGACAAGGGTGTAACTTTTCCAACCCAAGGATCTACTGAAATTGTATCCTTAGGGAGTCTGTCAATTAGCAAACCCACAATCCAGTTCTTTGTTTTAATCTGCACTTTTCAGGACTTCTGAATTATTTATGTAAAGAGGAACCCCTCAGTTCGACAGATTCTCTGTGGGTTGCCCCAAAACCTCGTGGTTAGCACACAGGATACATGAAAACTGCTCTTAAATCCCTCGTTCAGATTAGGCTGAGCAGGGATTTGGGAATACGCTTTACATCTTCAGGCTGTCAGCCATTACAGAATGGGGAGGGATAGTTGTTATGAGGTGAGGGGATGTCAGAAAAGGCCTGACCTCATCTTAAAAGCCCTGTCTCTCCAGGAGAGGTGCCAGGCATGAGGAGCTCAAGGGAAAGTAAACACCTCACTCCAGGCAGAAGATAAGTAGGGACAGTGCATTCGAAACAGCCACATAATGTTCATGCTATGCTTGTATGTTGAATTAATTAAGTTAAACTTGTTTTCCAAAATAGCTAAAATAATACAGGTTTGTGATTCAGTCTCAGGCAGTTACAACGTATATGGGAAAATGTACGGGTTCACTGATGTAGCTTTGTTTCACTCATTCTGTGGCTCCTAAACCTGCATGTTTTATAAATAGATCTTTTCTGACTGTAGGTCTTGTTTTCATTGCAGTCAGAGTGAAGCAATACAACACCAAAAGAGGTGTGAAATTCTTCCTACATGTGTCTTAAGTAGAGTGCTAATGTCAAAACATCATTTAACTGTTAAAATGCTAATAATTTTAAGCAAATGTGTATCCCAAAGAGCTACACACATTGCAAGTTATTTGTATTTAGTTATACACACTGGGCAAATACAAAAAAGCCATACTTTGCTATACATGGCTTAGCAGTCAGGATAAGCAGCATAGGAAGATCTTTCCCCCTCGCCCCTGCAAAGCCACATTGCTGGCTTTAACAAAACCAGGAATTAAGGCACTTTTCTATCCAGCAAATGGCACAGGGATGCTTCTGTGACAGACAGTCATTGTTGCCATATTCTGCATTTCATCTTTCTCAGATAAATATCAAGAAAATTCAATTTTTGAAATATTTTTTCTTTCCACAAGCATGCAACAATATTGTTGTCTTGATACTTACAGCCTTTGTTTTCTCATTTGCATCACCCTTGGGATCATATCAAAAGAGAACACAGCCTACACACAGCCAGCATATAGGCACTCACACACAGATATATCAGTAAGTTTTTATGGATACAGTAGTATAAAGATAGGCATGCGTACTTATTTAAGTATTTATGGACACCATAAAATCATAGCATTTGTGATCAGAATCGAAGAAAACCTATTAGAATGACTTTGTTTTCCTATTTCAATGCAAGAGCAGAATAACCACCTCCCTGAATACCTCATATCTAATTAAGAATTCTATATTAAATTTATGCAAGTAAGTAAATGGCCTCAGGTTTGTTACTCCTATGTTTCAATGTATCAGTTACTGGGTATATTACTGTCCAGAGATATATCGTGAGATGTCACTAACGTAGCTGTCACATACAGCCTAGGTGAATACTTTAAGCTGGGCAATTATCAGAGACATGTTTTTTGGTCCAAAACTTCATGCTAATTCATGTCACTAAAAAAAATAACTATCTTCTTCCCTTATTGTTTGATTAAAGAAAAAGCTCAATGCAGTCCCTTTGCCTGGCATCTCCCTTGTGGGTGCTCTGTTGCTCAGCTGAAGTGAGCACTGGGGATGCTCTTGAGAAACAAGCCATTGTCACTGCAAGAAGCTGTCCCTGTCCCCTCTCCTGCCTCCTCATTCTCCTGCCCACAGTGCCCCCACTCCTCTTGCCAGCACAGATGCTCTGTGGCCACAGGAGCCAGATCAGGGGACCAACAACACTGAAAGCTGAGGAAATGATTAGTTTTCTGTCACCTCAGGTCCCCCGTCTTGTTCATTGTACAGCCATATGAATACTTGTGCTGATGAAAGGGAGGTGGTGATGCAAAAATGGCAATGAGCTATCAGGTGTTTACAGGGCAAAACTTCTTCATTTTGGTAACAGTGTTGGCCTAAAATATCTATTGAACTAGTGCCTGATTTAAATAAGGATGTAGACAAATGGTCATTTTGGAAAGAGCTGCCTTGATGCAAAGTATTACCTCCATCTACTTATTGTTTCTTGTCTGGAAAGCTGTTAAAACCAAGCTGTTTGGGTACTCCTGTATGCCAGTTCGGCTATGCAGTAGGCAACCACTGGCACAGCAGGCATGAGACCTTAAATCACCACAGCTGTTTTTCACAATGAGTCTGACCGAAACCTCAGATGCTGAGTGGGTGAGTCTTTATCACCGTTAGAGTCACACTTATCACCATATTTGTAGCAGTTCATACAAATCATACTGGTAGGAATGTCTGGTAAGGGATGAATGAGGGAAAGTAGGATTTCCTGCAGGTTAGGGGCTGACTTGCCTCTTGGATCCTCCAGACTTTTCACCTTATCCATGCCTTATTGCTCCCCAAGTCCTGGGCAATGGCTGGTACTGTGGTTTCTCCATTTTTCTGAGGGTGATATTACTGCTGCTGTTTGCTCAGGCTCAGTCTTCTGAAAACTGAGTGTTCATCAGATCCAAATTCAGTGCAGAACATATTCAGTCTTTAGGCTTGATCTGAGTCCATGGGGCTCCAGTTACATGTTTGCAGCAGAAACGGCTGGGGCAGTCACTTAGGAAGTCAGTGCTTTGGCTGCATCTCACTGCTGCTTGGCAGCTCATTACTCCCTGATCTCAAACAGTCGACGGAAGAGAATACATTCATAGCCACTTTGATATAAAGTGAGAGTATAAATCCTCTCTGTTAGTTTAACTTAAGTTGTTGGACTCCAGTGGGCAGGCAGGTTTCACTACCATTTTGATGTGAATGAGATAATCTTTTGCAATAGATGAAGGGTGAAGGGTGAAATCAGTATTACTAGGCAACTTGAATTATTTAAGACTGCTGGTATTTGGAATTTCTCATACTTGCAAATCTTGTATTCCTTGTAAGTGCAGACAGAAGTTACTTTTTTCATATCTTCTTGCCTAAGTGTAGTTGGAAGTTTAGGTTCTTTAGTAACATCTTCAAAATCTTGAGTCCTCCCCCTGCCACAGCATGAGATCTGGGGTGCCGTAGTGCTGGAGCTCAGATGTCCTGTCATAGCTCATGTCAGTCCAGCACCATGTAAGGCTGTGTCTAGAGCATTGTATAGCACAGGACAGGTTCTCCATGGCTGTAAAAGGGGTGTAGGTTTCTCTGCAGTATACAGAGGCGGGTCATTCTTCATTCAGTACAATACACAGGTGCTGTAGCTTGGCCTCCAGCCTGTGCTCTGGGGTCCTGGGTGAACCTGGTGAGAGCTCTGCAGCACTTTTGTCCTGCTGCCAGGTGCAGAGCAGGGAGGTGGTAGGGAAAGCAAAGCTGCACAAGCAGCCTTGAAACAGGAAACAGGTCCTGACAATTATTTCTGTCTTTTTTCTTTTTTATTTTGTTCAAAAATCTGATAATCTCAGGATTGCTTTGCCCTTCAGGTTGCCTTATGCTATATCAGCTAAGAGTTGTCAGTGTTCTTGATTGACAATGATATATAGATGTTAAGATTAGATGGTTGAATGTATCTTTACAGCCTTAAAGTTTATGAAGTATCTAAAATGCAGCTGTATATTAAAGGGCTAAAAATAATCAATGCCGACTGTTATTACTTATGTAATTAAATATGTAATTAAGGCACTCAAAGGGTAGCACAGTGACTGCTAGGTGATGTTTCAAATGTTACCATACAGCAATACATCTATCACACTTATTCTATAGTTTTTATAAAAGCTTGTAAAATACAAGGTATACTATCAATTATGTTTTGCAAAGCTATCTGCAAATCCAGTTTTACCAAGAGGAAATAATTAGCTACATTCCCAGTTTTGACTCTAAGGATGAACTCACATCAAAGAATTGCACCAAGCTTCTCCAAAGAGATTAACGGCTTTTCATCAGTATTTCTATAATGCATGTCCCTGCTAGGGTAGTGAATTGTGAAAACAAGCCACAGGTAATTTTGCATTACTTTAAAATACTGAGGTATAAGCTGGGTTAGTTGAAAAACTGTTTCACAACCACCTCAACCCTCTTTGCTGTACAGACAGCAAATTTCAGAAAAGAACCCCCTGAAAGTCCCTCCAGCTACCTGTCTTTGTGTGTGTTTGTATATAATATTGTTATACAATCTTATTTACAGTAGAAGTTTTTGGAAATAACCAGATATTGATCCCTATTTGGAAAGGTAAAGTAAAAGAATTGAAGCCAAAGGAAGTTTTGAGTGAGTGAGAATGTGAAATTTGACCCAAGTACATGGGCTGGTATAGCACAAATGAAATGCTCGTGGATGGGGACAACAGGAACAAAAGGAACAACTCCAAACTACAAGAACAATGCAGAACAAAACAGTTTTTAAAAGTTGCTTTATAGTCAAGAATGTTAATGTGCTCCTTTGTGCCAAGCATATCTTACATGTATTGTTAGTTTGACCAAACAGCGATCAAATTTTATAGAATTTCAGCTTAATAAAAAGTATCATAGGACACTGTTGGAGCTAACAACCTTATTCAACATAAGCAGGTGGTAACAAAACAGGGGATTTATTGCAGTTTTTATTGACAGTAAATTCTTGCTAGTTATTTTAGTCCAGTTCTGATATTGTATGGTTGAAAGGCACCCTTATGTCTTTTGAAAGCAACAGCAACAATAAACTGCTAGGTTCCACGGACTTGCAAGCAAGAAAATAAAATATCTTCTTGTATGTGTCTGCTGGATACTCTCTGGCAGAAAACTAGACTTTATTTTATAAATACTGCTTAAAATAAAATGTGTAATTGCTGTGGTGAAATTTCCTATGTTACTGCCATCATCAATTAGCAAAAATGTTTCACATTCAGCTCTTGCTGACACAAGTGATGAAGCTGTGCTCTGCTGTGCTGATTTCAGACAAAGTTGTGTTAGAGAAGGGAGCAAAGGACTGGAAGCATCGTGCCCCTGTACGGTGCTTAGCTGGTGGTTCTTATTTAATAAAATACTACTATGATGGGCTATTTCTGATTACAGCTGACACTTTGGCTCTAGTGTGGCACACTCAAGTAAAACCATGTAGTCTCCATCACACAGATAAGACTATGTCTACATTGTTGTGTTAAGCAAGTCCCTGTGATTGTCCTTATGACCATGCTTCATGCACCATGCTTGTATTCCCATTGCTCTGGTTTTGCTCCTCACCATTCCTGGACTATGGGCTCCTGCAGCCCGAATACAGGCTCAGTGCCTGCTCAGAAAGGGCCAGATTGGTTTCTGGTGCTTTGTCTGATCTGGTAGCAATTTCACATTGTAGCTGGTGAGGAACAAAATTACATCAGCCTTGCCTATACATGCAACTTTGGTGTCAAAGCATCTTGTCTGTTGCTCTGATGCTGGTAGTTGCTAGGCAAAATTGGTAGTTTTTGCCTTGTAGACGCTTGCCTAGGACCCGAAGACACTTCTACAGAAGTACGTTTAGATGCCATTGATCTGAAGAGAGAGGAGAGGAGAGGAGAGGAGAGGAGAGGAGAGGAGAGGAGAGGAGAGGAGAGGAGAAGACAGGAGAGGAGAGGAGAGGAGAGGAGAGGAGAGGAGAGGAGAGGAGAGGAGAAGAAGAAGAAGACTCTGCCATAAGGCTGGGGTAGTTCCCAGAGCCAAGAACAGATAAACTGCTTGAAGGGATATTCTAGTCAGACTCACCTGGTTTGGCCAGGAGCAGTATGAATCTTCTGGGTTTAATTTGCTAACAGCAGTCTATGCAGATCCCCTCATTTTATACCCAACATGGTATGTACATTGTATAGGAAACCTGGATATCTCCCTCAGAATTAGGGATTTTATGCCACAACAATTTGTCCAGGAGTTAAGTGTGTAATACCTTGAAGTGGTGGTGAATTGGTTCACATCTGTCAAATCGTGGCATCTGATAATAGCATTTCTGTGGGAATATATTTTTCTCCCTTACTTCTGTTTGAAAAGTTCAACCCACACTAAAATAACCTGAGCAAATTTAATCTTTCACTGGCATAAACATTGCTTGGTGCCCTCTTAATTATGCTACTGGGTAAGAAGATCTAACTTTTAAAGATCTGAGAGAAGTTCTAGCTTCTAAAGTACATATGCTTTAAATATTCCCAGAGCAGAGCTTTCTTTTAAGTTGTGCTCCTCAAATTTAAGGAATATAATGTGTTGCTTGAAAGAAGGGAGATTAGTTTGGTATCTGTATCAGTAGCTAAAGTTACACATGAAGAATAGTTTTAACTACATTTGTTCTACATAGGGGTCATGGGAAGTGGTCCAGTAGACAGGTAAAAGAAAACATTAACTAAGCCCTCTGTCAGCTTGCTAAAGCTTTGATGCAGGACACTTGCCAGTTATCCTTTTTATGACTGACATTTTCCTAATGCCATGTAAAATTATGCAATAACTGTTTTTGCTATAATCTCAGTGGGCTGCTATTATTAATTTATTTATTTATACGCATACTAAGACATCAACTGCAGACAAAATAATTTGTTACTAGCTCCGACTTCCTAATGCTCCAGGGTTTTTACATCTTTGAGTTACTAGTTTATCAGAAATTGTGATTCACATTCAGCCTAAGGATAGAACATTTAATTGACATTTCACAAATCTTTTCCAGGTAATCCTACATCTGGAAAAAATTGTACATATATTATGTCTACCCCCAAATATTTATGTTCAAATCAGCTCAGAGATTAAATTTATTTCAAGTAAAAAACCCAAAACAAACCAAAACAAACAAACAAAACCCCCACAAAACCAAACCAACACCAACTTTGTAAAACTTGATGGCTACTTCAGAAAATAAGCTTGAATCATAAAATGTCAGAACATCCTGAGTTGGAAGGGACCCACAAGGATTGTCAAGTCCAACTCCTGACTTCACACAGGGCAACCTAAAAATTAAACCATCTATCTAACAGTGTTGTCCAAATGCTTTTCGCACACTGAAATCTTGGGGCCATGACCACTTCCCTGAGGGGCTTGTTTATGTGTTTGCAAAGAAGTAGACATTAAAAGAAGATGATCCGAAATTTGGCAGGATGGTAGTCTTGGCCTTTTCTGTTTCAATAACAAAATGCCTGCATTGATAAGGTTATAAATTTCCTACGAATCTTCTTTTTTTTTTTTCTCCCTGCTGGTAGTGTAGTTAATGTTGGTGTTAGTCCTCTTGACACAGGCAAATTAAGGAATTCATTACTAAATTTAAAGCAAAAATAGTCAGATGATAAGTTCTTTTAAGCCTTGATGTTTCAGCTTGCAAATAGCATACTCTTTCAAGCCAAACCCAGATGGTATGGAGATATTAGGTGCTTAAACCAAAAGCACCTACCTTCTTTCTTATGTCTTTGTAAAACACTTTATTTTGTTGGTGACAACCATAACTATGACACTTTTACAGACATTTTATTACAAAGAAGTTTCTAAATTTATGGCTTGGTTTCATAGACAATTTTTCATTTTTCAAAGCTTAAACTCTTGTTCAAACTCTCAAAACCAATTACAAAACATTAACTAGTGGAAGTTATCTTCTAGTCTCACATCTTGGAAGCAATTTCTGCTAGTTGACATACCAGGTATGACATCTTTTTTAGCAAAATAGATGAGGAAAGATCATTAGAATCTAAGGCTTCTTTTTTTTTTTCGTAATTTTTCATGGTTTACATGTTTGCTAATAATGAAGTTAAATTCTTCTGGGCAGAGCAGAGTCTAGTGCTGTAGACTTTTGATCTCTTCTCACCTGAACTTGACTGATTTATGAGGACTAACAGCAGTGATCATAATCCTTCCTTAAACACACTGTACCATTACTGATCAATAGCTGCAAGTAACTTGCATGAAATGAAACCGTCCAAGCGAATACCTTATGGAGAAAAAAAAAGCCAATAAATAGAAACCACAACTTCCTTTGCAGGACACATTCACATGAGACTGTTCGAACTATGACATCTATGGTAGCCTCAACGTTGTCCTTCCTGTTGCCCCTGCTGGTAGCATGATGCAGGGAAGGTAGGACCATGGTGGTCTGGGATTAGATCAGTTTAAATAGATCTGGATCAGTGTTCTCGCTTGCACCAGGTGCCATTTCAGCTCATTGCTCATATGACCCATTTCTGAGCATCTGCTGAGGAAGTACAGACCTTTGTGACCTTTGTCTGAAGGAATATCAACTTCATAGCACATGAAGTTCATATGCACTTATGTTCATTTGCAGTGCCTGCTGTTTTAGCAATATTCAAGCCTTGCATCCTCACATGGCTGGCTGGTTAGTCCATCCATGTGGCCTCTAATGGCCTGGGGTTGACTAGATATCATCTCCTGCCGGAAAGCTTTCTCTGCAGTTGAAAGCACTCTAAATTTGAGGGTACATCACCCTCAAGGTGTGCCTTACGTAGTGCAATACTCCATGCTTCTCCTGGTCTTTGGAGAAGAGGTGATGATTTGGTCTTTTGAACAAACTTCACAGCAACCGTCTTTACAAAGCTGTAACTGCAGTGTTTGCCTAGTAATGTCCGTGCTGCCATGTGGGACCACAAGGTAAAATCCAACAGTCTCCTAAGAATGGAAAGAAAAAGGGTGACCCTCCAGTACTAGCTGATCTTTGTTTATTATCATGTGGAGCTGGACTAGGCTTTATTTGCCAGACACTTCTGCCTGCCTGTGATTTGGAAAAGGATACTGGGATACTGCAGTATGGAGATGATCACAGAATCACAGAATCACAGAATGTTGGGGATTGGAAGGGACCTCGAAAGATCATCTAGTCCAATCCCCCTGCCGGAGCAAGAACACCTAGATGAGGCTACACAGGAAGGCGTCCAGGCGGGTTTTGAATGTGTCCAGAGACGTGATGCCAGGATCATAATGGAATCTGATAAAAGTCACTTAAAACTAGAGCCTCCTTGTTAGGCAAAGGTCTCTGAGAAGATTACAGACAAAACTCCTCAGTCTGCCAGATTTCTGGATACAACTCCTTCTTTTTGGGATGAGAATCTGGTCAGATTTGTTTTTTCTTATACATATTTTATTTAGCCTTCTGGGACAGACATTGGGGGCTTTTTTGTATTCATAACTAGAATATTGCTTGTGTCAGGGAGGGATCATTCTTGTTTGTGCGTTTAAAGATTTTCTGTACTTAACCAGGTCATCAGACAGAAAACATTTATTTCTTCTTCTACACTTATTCTTGCTTATGAGGAGCTGGATGTATGGTTGTTCTGTACTCACAGCAGTGACCTTCCTGCCTGCCCCATGTACAGTGCAGAATTCGAATTATGATAATTATTGTATTTCTCTCAAAACTTGGTGAATGCTCTTTTAAGACTGCATACAAAGTTACGGATAGCATCGTAAAACTCTGTGGAACTGTGTGGTGAGAGGCTTTCAGGTTTTTTAGCACAAATGCATAGCGTTTCAGCAGGACAAATGGAGGTGGTGGTGTCTCATACAAAACTCAGCAGTTACAGTGTTCTGCTTATTGAATGCCTAAGTGTGCACAAATAATAAGGTACCGGTAAGGTGACAGGCTAAGGTCACTGCACCCTCTAAGAATTTCAAAAGTTGTTGTAACTCCATTCACGTCACTGCAAACTTTGTGTATGTCTGCAGGGGGTACAAAATGCAACTTTTGTGCATAAAAGTAACTCTGTTGTGGTTCCAGCCTCAGAAGGAGAGTTGCTTTGTTTTTCATCTCAGAATAGGAAACTTTGGCCTTTCAAACCTGAAGGATGTCAGGTGGGATCATGCTGATGAATTATGTCAGTGTGTACCTTGCTGCGCTCCTTTCAGGCCTTTTGAAACAGGCATTTCTTCTGATCCTTCATCAGTGATGTCTCTTCTGACATACAGACTGCCTGCAAAGATACAAAAATGTAGCTGCTAAATGTTTCTCCCTCCCACCTCACTGCCCATCCTTTGTGATGATATCATTACTCTTGTCAGGCATCCAGCATCTGTCAAATGATAGATGCAGAATGTAAAAAGAGGAATATTTTGTGAGCTACTAAAAGTCTGGATAGCACAGAAGAGGCTGAGAATTCTTAAGGCTGAGGACGAGAAGAGCAGAGAGGCACCATGACCATGTTGCTGGCAGTGTACAATGTCCAAGGAGACTGCACAAAAAGGCTCAGAGTTATGCAATAAAGAAATGTGGTTTGTGGAAAGTGTGAATAGCCTGAGAACCCTCTGGAAAACATGTAATGCTCCCCCATTTTTTACTCTGAAACCATTACCCTGCCTCAAGTGGTTCCATCTGATGTGGCACCGAACACCTCTTACTCGTGTAAGTTTTGCTAACCACAGATCCTCCTATCCAGAAATTTCATTTAGATAATGCCACATCTGAGCTGCTACACTAACACTGTTTTCTGCCATGTCTTTCCATCTCTTGAGTGTAATAAGGACAAAACTTGAAATGATACAATCTCCCTGAGTTGTGTGGCCCAAAGACCTTCTCCCTCTTCTTTTTCTCAGAATAATAACATTGGATCTACAGAATCTCAGAATGGTTGGGGTTGGAAGAGATGTCTGGAGATCATCTAGTCCAACCCACCTCCTAAAGCAGGTTCACCTAAAGCAGATTACACAGGTATGCTTCCAGGCGGGTTTTGAATGTCTCCAGAGAAGGAGACTCCACAACCTCTCTGGGCAGCCTGTTCCAGTGCTCTGGCACCCTGAAAGTAAAGAAGTTTCTGCTCATGTTTACATGAAACCTCCCATGTTTCAGTCTGTGCCCACTGCCCCTCATCATGTCATTGGGCACCACTGAAAAGAGTCTGGCAAATGTTGCTTTTAGGCATCCTGGCAGGACTATTTAGAAATAGTAACATGTCTTGGATTCGGATTACATGCTTTCACCAGAGTAGGAGCAGCCTTTCTGCCTCAATTTACCTGCCCTTCAGCCTTCTCTGTGCATTTTCAGTGCAGAAAGGCTTCTGTTAGGTCTGACTGATTCTGTGATCTCACATGATTGACCATTCTCCCTTTTCATTCCTTTAGAGGAATCTGCAGAAATATCACCTAAATTACATAATTAGGTAATTCTATGACTGGCACCTTCAGGGTGACAAGCGTATTGTTGTACTGTACTATAATCTCCATCTAGTCCTCACTGAAACTTCACCACCGCCAGTGCAAACATCTTTCCCAGACAAGACTCATCCTTCTTCAGAACTTCAGACTTGTGGCACCTCCAGCTGTCACCTACTTCTGCTGTTGGGCTGCCAAATGTTGCCCAAATGCCGTCGTTGATTCTGGAGGCACTCTTATTTTTAAGATGCAATTTAATCATATTTTTGGAAAATGAAAAAAGACTCCAGCTTTAAGCAACAATGTGGCTTACTACTGTTAGAGTAAGATGATTACATATCACTATATATATTTCAAGAAAACAGTGATAGCGTGGTTAAGTGTGTACTATCCTTAGGAGTTATGCGTCTGGAGAACTGCATCTCGGGGAAAATATCTGTGTAAGACGTTACTGGTAACAAAAAAACCATTGCTGTGGATGTATTCTGAAGTAACTCATAATCAATTGAGATATCAGAGAATGTGGCACAGCTTAGGCTTTCTTCTTGGTTATTGCTGCTAATTAATAGCTTTTTGAAGTAAAAAAAAAAAAAAAAAAGTAGTTCTAAAATCTCTATAAAGTCAGAAGTACTGTAAGGGATTATTATAAACCATGTCTTTGGTTCACAGAATGTCATATAATCCTGCATTTAGGATTATGTACCACATTCTGCTACTGATTTACCAGAAATAAAAGCAGATAATTGCCTACTGGGATGTGGCAGGTCTAGAAGAGCTTACATTATGTGCTGAAGGTTCACAAACGTTTGACAAACTACATAAGAGTTGCTCATTCTCCTATTCCTGTTTTTAGCTACCTTGAATAGAAAAGAACAGCCTTTGTTCACAACACCCTTTCTTCAATATTTAATACTACAGATACTTTTAAACAGAGATAAGATGAAGAATAACTCTACCAGTTGATACTTTTGTTAGGAGAAATTTTAGGATATAATGATTAGTAACCACTCTTACAAAATAAAAAAATTAACTACAAAGTACTTTAAAGACTACAGGTGCTCGAGATCTCCATTTTACATCTGATCTGGAAAATCAAATGCTCTTCAGGCTTAGTGAGATAGAGGTGCATTGTCTGGCTGTGCGCTGCGCCTCATCTGTGCAGCATGAACTGGCTTCTCATTCAGCTCCATTTCTAATTATTTTCGTCTCTCTGTGTGTATGTGGAGTCTAAGTGCCAGCAGCTGGAGTGGGACCACGGGACCCAGCGCCGGGTGTCTGGGTGCCAGAGGGGGGTGTGGGTGCCTGTGTCTGTGTGCATGAGATGAACAGGGAGAACAGCGATCCCGGGCCATGACTGGGTGCATGACCCACCATTTGACGTCAGCTACTGGAGGCATCCACAACGTGTGTGTTTGCGCTGGTGTGTATGTGTGTGTGTGTGCACTGGTGTGTATAACGGCGTCCCATGCACAGGTGTCAGCAGCTGGGGAGACTGAAGATGCAAGACCAGATACTGGCTGGACCTAAGTACCTAAGCCTAGCTACCAGAGGGATCCCCACTGCGTATACACACGTGTGTATTCCCCACTAGCAGGCCAGCCAGAGAGGGGAGCAGGATGAGGCTGTTGGTGCTCGTGCGAGTGCTGTGGTTTCTATGTCTGTGTGGCTACATCTGTGTGGCTGGCAGCCTATTTATGTATGTACGTGTGTGTGCTATGTAATTATTCACTTACCTGGGAAAGACTCAAAATTATGGATGACAAAGGGTTAAGCTGTGCACTTCCTCTTGGAATGTTAATTACTGTTAGCAAGAATTCACCTCACTGTGGATCAGCTGCTGTTGTTCCCCAGTAATAATCATTTTACTCAGCATTTTCCTGCACTAAGATGCATAGCAGAAAAAAAAAATTCGAGCCTGCTGAATGTGTGATTTTCTTAGATGAAATCCAAGCAGTCTTTCTTCTTCAAAATAGTGTTTGCAAACAGGGGCTGATATGCTCATTGGGCAGATGATTTTTATTAAAAACAGTTTGGCAAACATACGGATTAAGTCTTGTAGCGGCATAAGAACCCAATTCAATTAAAGTAAAAGTAAGCACATTGATTTTAGTTGTGTAGGGGCAAACCCACAACAGTCGGTAAAACGTTGATGTTTTAACCATTAGAGAGAACACAAAGAATACAGATGCTTACATGTAGTGTGGCCTTAGACGTTAGGATTTTTTTTTTTTGAATTCTCTAGGATGATCCTACAAGAAAAGGGTATTTAATGATTAACAACAGTGCCCAAGCTCAAAGCACTAGCATTTTACAACGGTTGTATCTTTTTATTTTAAAACAAATTTTAAAGAAAATTGTGATGGATTTTATCCATTTATAGCCTCTTATTTTATTGAAACAGTTCTTAAAACAAAGCTTTTACTGCCCTCAAAAAACAACAACAACGACAACAAAACCAAAACCAAACCAAACCAAAACCAGAAAAAGGAGCTAAATGTCTTCATGGACAAAAGTATTATGAGTGACAGTACAGATTCACTAGGTGGCAGCATAGTTAGTAATTGTCTGAAAAATCTACCTCATATTCAAAGTATACTTTATATACTTTTTGGCCAAGATAGATATGAAAACAGATCCAAAAAAAATAGTCTCTTAGAAAGATAATATTAAAAAAATTAAAATTATTGCAACATGACATTCTTTCAAAATGTATTAATTTAAGGCTGTGCTCTGTATCTAAGATAAATGACAGGTGCTGTGGTGTGGTAAAGATCCAGAACAGAACAAAAAAAATGAAATTCCTATGAAAGGGTTCCACCATGGTTTTTAATAAAGTCTATAGCAGTTGAAATCTAAATTGAAGCTTCAGAATAGGAAAAAAAAAAAAAGAAGAAAGAAAAAAAAGGGGGAACACCCCCCCAAAAAAACTCCCCAAAACAACACCAAAAAACCACAAAAAAACCTTCAAACCAACAAAAAAAAAAAAACCAAACACCACAACGACAACCAAAAAAACCCCCACCAAAGACCATGTAATGTTCAGCTGCTAAAAGGTATTACAAGTAATCCGAGTTCACCTTAACCAAGGCAGAAATGTAGTCAAAATTGCACCTTAGGAAATATAATCACTGCCTGTGCTCTCCAGAACTAGGTACAGGGCAAACAGCATGGTGCCAAATGGGAGAACAAAGTGAATGGAGAAGCAGCTTACCTCTGGGGCTGACCCTTTTGCAAACTACGCTGATGCTGGGAACTTGTAGCTGAAGTCACCTGGTTGCAAATGAGACTGAAAATGGTTCTTATCTGGTTGCAAGATTCTCTCTGATTTCATGGTTTTACTGGAAATGACAGCATTTTATTCTTCTTTGTAGAGGAAGAACTCAGCTAAAACCTGCTCAGCAGGGAAAATGGATATGAAAATACATTGGTAAATGGACTAAAATAATTCAGTCTTCTCAGCTTCAAAGATTCAGATGAACTGATTGGCCCTTCTCACCTCCATACACACTTGACAATTGACAATCATAAATTCAGAATGGATAATGATGATTTACTAAAATGTTCTGTAAGCAAGCTCTTTCCTGGTACAAATCAACGTAATTATCCAATAATCTCCTTTCTGCAATGCAGCTTTCAGCCTGTTACACTTAATGCATGTTTACCACTGCTGCTAACTTACAGGTAACCCAGCTGTTTAGTACTTAGCAAGGCAATGTTTTCTTAGTCTAATTTCCCCTCATTAATGACTGCAAGATCAGTTACTTTATATTCTAAACTTCAGCATTAATCCCTGCCCTGCTAAGTTGAGCATTTTTTTTCTTACCCTTTTATTCTGAGCTCACTCTGCAGAGTAGTTGGGGGTTGTTTCTTATGCCTTTGGCAACTTTCTTTCCCCTAGGAAAGGAACAAGTGTGGTGGATGACAGATAGTGATGCAGTTCTGAGCTAGACTCCAGTCCTGGTATTTAATCACAGCAACCGACTACTATTCACAAACTGCTTAAGATGCAGACTTGCTGTTTAGGATCTCAGCATCATCCCCTGATGAACATACAGTTGTGTTCAATAGGGATTGACACATGCTTTCAGACTTTTGGCAAGCAGAGGAACTATGGCTCAGATATTACATGGAATGTGTTGTAGATGATGCTGTTTATAATTAAATGGATCAGATTTTGTATTTTTGTAGTGCTTGTATACATTTCATGGGAATGGAGTAAAAGAAAATAATACATTCAGAGAAACTGTCTTAACTTTAATTCAAATAAAGCACAACACAGCTAGTAACTAGAAGTATAAAGTTCAGTAAAGCAAAGATAAAACACCTAAATATATGTATTTATTTTTATAAACTGTACATGTTGGTGTATGATATATAAACACCTATTCATTTGTTCAATTCAGTTTTCTTGAGGAAAATCGATATTATCTTCAACCTTTTTTTCCTGAGCAAGGACTAGACGATCAGAGGTCAAAATTTCAAGCCTTGATGATACTCACTGAAGCGTGTTGAAGTCTTGCTGCCAGTACTACACTAGCATGAAGTTCCTCTCACTTCTTTGAGTCTCCTCTCAGTCACGAGGACTTAGGCACCACCTTGTCTTCTGCATCTCACAAGCTGATCCTCTGAGATGTCAGTATTTTAGCCATGGAAATGACGTTTCCTTTCCAGCAAGAATGAGGACAGGGCTAGTGGTGGGCTCAGCCCACTCCCTGTCATGCCAGGCATCAAACCTAAGTGAGCATCAAGGCAGCAGAACCAAGAGTGTGCTGAAAACTAGACAGGAACCATCCTGAGGTCTTTGGCCACGGAGAAGGGAGAAGCAAGGAAACAGCTGTTACAAAAGCAGAATAACTGCACACTATCCGCCTTGCAAAAGGTTTGTCAAAAGGTACAGCTCTAAAACTGTATAAACAATTTGGATTAAGAAACATAAACACATTCACACCTGCTTTCAAGCTCTGAATCTGCAGCTCTGCAAAACTTCATTTATTTGAAGAAAAGCAGATATTTTTCTTTCAGTAAACATCTGTTTGGAAATGATAAACTTATTTTTCTGTGATTAATTTTCCTGTCTCCTCTACCCATTTATCTTCCTATTAGTTGAAGTATACATTATTGATTTCCACTGCACAATAGCCTAATATAATGATATTAAGTTATTCCCTTCAGTGACTTCTCTCCTTGGCTTTAAGCTGAAGGCTTTTCACATAATTCTACATATAATTGCTGAACTTTAAAATACAAACAAACTGAAAATCAACAACCATCTGCTACTAAGTATTGAGAGATGGGAAATGTATTATTCTGCTTTTCTGCTAAATACAAGAAACTTTCAGTTTCATTAGAAAGCAGTCAGAGTCAAAAAGTGAATGAAAGACAAATCATTGTTTAAGTTACTTACATGATTTGGAGACCAATGAAAAACAATCCACTGGACAAGAGTATTTGAAGTGAGATTGATTTTATGAGATATTCAGTTATGGATAACGTGTTACAGGCTTGATTTGAATCAATCTGTAATTTATAAATCCCAAAGATTAGGGAAAAAAAAGAATAATTCATTCGAACATTCATATAAGGAAACTACCAGGTGTTTCTTTAGAAAAGAGCGGACAGGGTAGGAAATCAATGAGGCATTTAACAGTATAAACACATGTTAATATTTGACGTGTACTTCAAACATAAGGTTGTGATCCTGGCAACGTGTTCCAATCCAAGTAATATTTCTGGAGTCAGGGGAGGTGTTTGTATAAATAAAGGTACTTGATTGTGTGTTAGGTTCTGTATTGTTATATGCAAAGCCATTGGGTTTGGAAGCTGTACTTAGAGCTTTGTAAGATACATTTAATGGAATGTAGAATTTTCCTGACAGAGTTCCTGCAAAATCATCCATGGTGTGGAAAGTGCTGGATAGTATTCCATAACTGTTCTTACGCACACACCTCTGCAATAAGCCTGGTCACCACACAGTGAAAGTGGAGTACATGTTTTGAGGGAACCTGAGAAAACAATAGGGGCAGAGATAACAGAAGATATTTAATATCTTATTATGATTAATACCTTATTATGATTAATACAATATTTAATATCTTATTATGATCAATATGATACTTGAGTTTACAAACCAATGGAAAGTTAAATGAGTATACCAGTAAGGTGGCTGCAGCTGCATTGTTATAAACACATTATGTTTTGATAAAGTTCACTTACTCAAGTGAAGTATTTGCAATTCACTTAAATTGATAAAAAATGTGTGTAAGCTAGCCTGTAGGAAAACAAATTGATTCAGTTCAATTTACCTTCAATCCTTTTCCTTAGCTTTTGCAAAGGACAAACTCTGGCTTGCTAAGTCAAGATGAAAAGCATTACCAAATATCTAAGTTAAGAAAAGCATCAGCCTTGTTTTGTAATGTGGACAAAATTTAGTTTTGCCCTCCTATCTGAGAAATCCTCCTGCAATGAGTAAACCACAATTTATTAAAAGTCATAGCTATAGAATTACAGAATGGTTGATGCTGGAAGTGACCTCCGGAGGTCATCTGGTCCAAATCCCCTGCTCAAGCAGGGCCGCTTAGAGTCATTTGCCCAAGACAATGTTTTTTGAGTATCTCCAAGGATGGAGACTCCACAACCTCCCTGGGCAACCTGTGCCAGTGTTCCATGACCGTCACAGTAAAAAAGTATTTCCTGATATTCAGAGGGATGCTCCTGTGTTTCAGTTTGTGCCCATTGCCTCTGGTCCTGTCACTGGGCACCACTGAAAGAGGACACTGCGTGGAATATATATTTTGCAGTAACTTTACATGTTGACGCATTACAGTGAAGTCAGAATATCCTTCCTTTTGATGACAATTAAGCTGAATGCTACAGAGGTCCTAAATCCAAATAATCTCTATGTAGATAACATAGAGACAGTCTGGAAAACAGCAAATGAAGTTTAAATTCATGCCCTACCTTGTTGACAACAGCTTCTCTATGCAAATGTCCCCTAAGACTGGTGACAGGCTTTTTAGCAGGGCCTATTGCAATAGGACAAGGGGTAAGGTTTTCAAACTAGAGAAGGGGAGATTCAGGCTAGATGTGAAGAAGAATTTTTTTACAATGAGGGTGGTAAAATCCTGGAACATGTTACGCAGAGAGGTGGTAGATGCCCCATCCCTGGAGACATTCAAGGCCAGGCTGGACGGGGCTCTGAGCAACCTGATCTAGTTGAAGATGTCCCTGCTCATTGCAGGGGAGTTGGACTGGAAGACCTTTAAATGTCCCTTCCAGTGCAAACTATTCTATGATTCTACGATCTTGGCAAATTATTTTAATTTTACAGAGATAAGACTTTAGGTTTCTCCACAGGTCAAGGAGTCTAGTGTTTTAAATATCTTCTAGAATGTCTTCACCAAAAGGCTCTCCTATTTCAAGAATTCACAGATCTATAGAGTTCATATGCATCATTATAAGAATAAAGGTAGGTAGTTTGCCAGTATTTCTAACATCTCTCAATGCATCATGGACCTGAAAAAGACACCTGTAAAGAACAGCTTTGGTGTTTGTTTGTTTGTTTTTGTTTTCTAATCAGAAACATTGATTGTAAGAGCTGGTTCAAATCGGAATGACACAGGTTTAGGTGACTCAATAGGGCTGAGGGTTGTGGCACACCAAACTTCTGTTGTCTGTTGAATTACGCACTACAGACTGCCGAGCAACTCTTCTGTGGAGCTTGTGCTCCCTGAGTCCCTTTTCTGCACCGCACAGCTGTTTCTTACCTAAAATTTGAACTGAGAATGCCATGGGAGGCTCACTGCCCTTGAAGAAATGAGTACCTATATTTACATAGTAATTTTTACTCTGATGCACTTTCAAAGCATTTCATAAAATTGGGATATTTCCTACACCAGCAAACTCCTAACAATCCCTGTTGTTCCGTATTGTGCAACAATTGGCTACTTTGAGCAACTGAGGACAAACGCCATTCTGCTGCACCTGACACCATTGCTATTGTAATAGGTTTATGTTTAGTACCTCTATTTTTGAGCATTGTGATTTCATTGTCTTTCATGCCGGAACACTTATTTTCAACCCAAACCCTTCTAATTAATAGCAAGTGTGAAAAATTTACACTTAAGCTAACAAAATCCTATGTTTTCGTAATGAAAGTTCATTACTCCACGTGGTCCTGAGGAATTCCAATATGCAAGATTACTCTCTGAACTGATAGTAAACAGCTCTAGCAAAACCTACGTAAATACATCAGGCAAAGCTGCCTATCACTCTAACCAACAGACAAAGTTAATGTTTGCTGTTGGTAACAATATCACACCCATGAGCTCCTGCCACAGAGCAGGATCCTCTGTGCTGCTTGAGGGTGTCCTACAAACCCAGAACAAAAAGGTCGTGCTTGTCATTAGTTCTGGTGCCCGAAGGTGCTGTCTGTAGTGTGACCACTTCTCAGCTGGGTTTGGAGTCACTCCCTCAGCTAGCCAGCCATGACTTCTCTCTAGAGCAAGGTCAACCTTGCGGCTGTTTGTCACTGTAACCCCCATGTCACCCTGTGTCCCCCCAAGGCCAGTAACCGAGGCCTCACCCGTAGCTGGAAATCAAGCTCAGTGTGGAAAGGAATGGGACACCAGCTCTGCAGGAGTCACATGAATATATCTGGACACTGCAGATACAAGGTCTGCTTGTTGGAGCCTACCTGCTTAGTGTCAGCCTCTCACACGTCCAGTTCAGTCCCAGAACATGGAGTGACTCCTGTGGAGTCTTTCAGATCTATGGTCTTTCTCCCATTCCTCCAGCCTCATCTCCTGCCCTCCCCTGATAACAGCCTGCAGTCTTGACGTCCCAGAGCAGGAATGCCCACTGTCTCCTGCCTCAAGAATACATCTTCTTAGAAGTTCCTCATTAAAAACATGGCAATACCCTCCCTGTTTGGGCCAAGCCAGGCTGCTTGGACCCTTTCTCTGTCATGAGACTGCATGTCCTAAGGTAGGGAGACCGAGGCTGTGTCTAACCTTACAGGGAAAGCCAACAAATTAGGAAACAATATGATTCGTGCCTGGTCAGCATGCCTGGCGCTGATCTCAGCATTGTCAAGTGCTTTTAAAGACATCACATCCCAGCTAATAGGATTTCAGTTGGATTAAACAAGTTACCAGCAAAGTTAGTAACAGCATAGATTTAAAAATTTGTTGCAAATCACAAACATTCTTTTTTCCACTAAAGATACGGATTTAAGCTTCCCTTGATGGGAGAAACTCTATGGGAATAGCAAGATGCTTCAGATCCCACGGTAAATAAACTGTAGACCTGAAATACAGATGATGACCAAATGAAAAATGGAGGCTCTCACGTTTCAGTGAGCAGCGTGCAGCCATGCTATTTAACAGCTATTGGTGAGAACAGGAGTGCTGTGACAATTGGAAACTGCAGAGGAAATTTAAACAAAACAAACCAGAACAAACCCCCCAAACCAACCAACCAAACCAGAAAACCCATGCTGGAATGTAACTGAAAGACCAAAGTTAACATTGGAAGTTTTCTTAGGATGGAAAAAATACCAGAAAAAACCCGTTATCTAGATGATGGCTTTCACTGACAGATAAAATGAAAGTAAGTACTAGGCAGTACCTCCCTCTGCCATCCGGTGCACTAAATTCACACTAAAGTCAATGAGAATTTGAGTGCAGATGTGTGCATAATAAACTGCCTGGTTATGCATAAATAACTGCAACAGAACTGCTCTCCTGAGGAAGATTTCATCCAGCTTTGGCCAAGCTGTGAAGAAAAAAGATATCTTCAGAAGAGACAGTAGAATAAACAAACAGATACTGACAAAGTTCCTTGTGCTTCATTTCAACACAAAGAGTGAATTGATATTATACTTGGCAAACTTCATCAACAGACACTCCAGTCAGCCTGCTGTTTGCTCATCTGCAGATGTGCTGAAGCAATTAGCAATATGCTAAGGTAGTCAAGCTCATTCTGCAGAGCATTTTTTCAGAGTATATCCTTTAACTTAAATTTCTTTGGAAAATTGCTTAAAAATATCTTTAAAATAACAGTTCTTCTGAAGCATTTTTCTCCTAACATCACACCAATATGTTTTGACATGATCCCTTTCCATCTTCAGCACTTCAGCGAAGGTATCAATACTTCCCTGAAAATAATTCTGCTGTACTTAGGATTTTGATATAATAAATCCAGGGAGACATGTGGAAATAATGAGTAACAGATTCCCTTTTATTAAGCTTCTATGTTAATTACCATTTAAACAAATCTAATATTCATAAATAACTATTTAGTTATAACCCATTCATAACTGAGATTTGAGACAATGCTGTGATGAAACATGCTGAATGGTAGATTGATATGATTGTTATATAGTTATTAATAATGAAAATTTTTAGCATTAATGAATGGCTCCACTGTTATTTTTCTGCATTGCCCTCTTAAGCATCTTTTGTCAATAATTTGCTGGAAACAGAAAACAGATTACATGTTTGTATCTAAATCATGCCTAACAGGCATTTAGAATTCTTTAAGCAGAACAGAGACCATTAAAAACATAAATAAAAATCCTTCAATGGCATCTTTGTATAGAGGTTTGCCCTATCCCTCAATTTTTCATTTTACATTTTAGCATATTAGCTACTCCATGGTCCTTTCTGAGAAAATTTCCTGATATAAACTATGCCGAGAATATGCTGTGTTCTGGGTTGCTGGTTCAGAAAGGAAAGTGTGGTTTATGGGCTTGTCACTCAAGACTACAAAAATGATAGGCAGTAGAATGCACTTTTTAAATGGGCTAAAAATTTCAAAGGTTTTTCTCCATTTAATTTTGTTAGCTAGGACATATCTTTCAGTATGAATTGCTTTAGTATACAGTCCTCTAAAAGTAATGTATCTACCAGTGTGTCTTACTCAGTTCTCGTGGGAAAACTTAAATCCCTAAGCATTGCAAAATTTATGTGCAAGGAGGGAAACCTGAACGTAATGCATTTTTTTCAAGTAGTAATAATAATTTTTATATATATGTATATGCATGTATGTATTAAAAATCCCCTGTTTATAAGTACAAATTTCATATCAGAAAAAAACAACAAAACATTTTCTAAGCAGCTGGGGAAAAAAGTAAGTTATTGCAACAGATGCATGTGCTGATGGGCCATGTGAGTACAGAAATATCTCTCAAGCAGATCCAAACGAAAAAGGCATGAAGTCACTCTGTCTTCTTTCCCTCAGGGCTTAGGATATTTCTCCACTGGTTCAGAGCACCTCCTGAGTAGGACAGGTAGAATACCTGAAGACCCCACTGCTGAGCTAAACTGAATTCTGAAAATTACAAAGTAGTAATTTTTATCTAAAACTCGTATTTTAGTAAAAAGTGTACTATGAATTAAGACTCGAATCTTATTATTTTTATAGCACGAAGACCTCATAATCATCACTGAGTCAGTTTAGCAGGACACTGACAACACTGTCCAACAGCAATATGTAGGTTTTTCTTTTGCATTATTCATGTTTAAAGTTAAATATGTCTTGAAATGTTTTACTTTATAGTGGCAGAATACTCTGCATCTTGAGGAGGCTTTAAGCCACAGTTCAGTAAGAGAAATATTTGAGATACTGAAATTAAAAGGAGTATTGCTGTCAATTTCAACAGAAATGGGATAATTCCCTTAATTCTATTGTATTTACTCTTAGTTTCACCCTATTCTCTCAGTTCTAATTAAAGAACATTGCTCTCTGACTCCATGCTCTAGCTTCTAACACCACCGAAACATAAAAAGCAAAACCAGAGCAATCTATTTTCTCAAAAAATCTACCCCAGGATTTAGGCAGTAAACTTAAGTCTCTTCTTAAGCCTTCACTGGAATTTAAAAAAAAAACCAAAAAACACAAATGATTGGTGGCTAAAAGAGTAGGAGGACTGCTGAGACAAAATCTACAGGGACTAATCTTTTATACAGGGTAATATAGACTATAGATTTGTGTTGTGTTGAAACCAAAATGTTGGATTAGGTATAAATACCATTTTCATAATTATTTTCATAGTAAATGTTAAATTCCAGATGTCATCAATTAGTCTGCTTTAATTCTCACATTTGGTAGCCTTTGTTACAGAATTACTCAGCATTTACCTTTCAGAAACAGGTATAAAACTAATAGAACAACAAATCAAAATCTATTTTTCATAAAGCTTGGAAATTATGACCGATGTTTTACAGTACATTTCCATGAAGACCTGATGTTTAAGATTTTGTGCACCTTCTTAAAGTATTTGAATAAAAGCTACCTTCTACCTAGACTCTCAGCAGGACTCAGTTATTCAAGGGACTTGCATAATTGCATCACATGGGAAGACCCTCATGACATCAGACTAGACTTAATGCAAATGCATTTTTTCCCTCTAGAATATGTTCCAGCACTCCACTATTATGTGGCATCCTAAAAACCCATCCTGACAATCTTTAAGCATAATGGGAATCTGTAAAGATGATTTTGTGCCAGTTTTCCATGCTGAAGATGTTTTAGCTATTTCCCTGGATCATCAATATTTTTCGGAAGTATTTCCTGTAATATAGGCATTAAGATCTAGCTCTTTAATTAAGGATAGGTAGTAGTGGCACATGATTATGGTGGATAAATGCTAATGACTACAAGAGAGGTGCAGTTTCTTTGGGGTACCTGTCACTTAGTAAAATTCATGCTTTAGCAAAACATGCATATGTGGTCACATCACAGGAGGCTTTTAACACTCTCATGCTTTCTAATGAAGTACACTGTTCTTCAGACCTATCTTCCTTTTTGTCTAGAAACAATAGTATTTAGGAAGCTCATTGGTAGCCCTTGTAGGTAATTAATTACATGTTTTACAAAATAAGATTGAATATATTACATAGATATGGCTTTTTTTCTGCTTAGGCAACAGAAGGAATAATTGATACTTCCCTTAATGATGGATGTAGATAGGCATATAAATATTCAAATAAGATCATCTATTCACTTTTCCTTAGTGCTTCATAGTTTTTTTGACATGATGATAGTGAGAAGAATTTGAGATGGCATGGAATGGGATGCAGTCTGAACTCGCTATCACCACAGCTGAAACAATCACATATAATTGCAATGTGACATATAAAATGGTTTGGTGACACCATTCAAAATTGTGGAGAAATTATAATTTCTCCATTATTTAGATTTTCATTCAGAAGAGCAGCAATACTTTTCTCAAAGATAGTTCTGCTTCACTTACTCCTAATTTCCTCTAAGTCCCCAGCAGAATTTTATAAAGAGTAGGATGACTACTGCTCACTACAGTACTTGCATGGGAAGCTTGCTACAAAACTAGCACATTGAATCACACAGTATGTTGCTTTTTGTTATCTTCCTGGAAAATATATGATGAAAAGATGGCAGTTCTGTAAGCCATTTTCTCTTTTGCTGGGACTACTGCTGCCATTTAAAAATGCAGAGACAAGCCCTCATGCAAACAAAGAAATATGGTACCTGCGGTTCCAGCATCCCGCCCACCTGTCTTGAAATATCTGAAAGAGAAAAGATTCATGATGGAGTATTGGGAAACCTTACATGCAGAGAAGAAAAAGTGTCTGCTGCAAAAAATTCAGTAATCTGAGAAGAGATAACATTCTCTATATATTTGTTCATTTAAAAATTTATTCCGCAATTACTTTATTTATTGAGGGCTTCTCCTATAATGGACATAAAAGCTACATATTACTCTCCATCTTCCTTTCAAGATAGTGCTGCTATTTAAAGATGTCAGCTCCAGAAAGCCTCCAGATAGGCCAAAGCTCTTAAACTGCACTGAGTTAAATAATAAATGAAAAGAAAAAAAACCCCACACTTTTCTGGAAGGATCTTTTCTTCACTATCCTATGCATTAAACTAGAATTCCAGTTCATACGTATTTAACTTCCTTTACTTTATTCAGTGTATTGTTCAGAGTCTCTTCACCTACATGTGTATAACAAATAATGGTTCTATTTCTAGGTGAGGATTTCTGTGGTTTTTATTAGATACCAACACTATAAATTCCAAAATATCCAGGTATTCATAATATATAATAATACTTTCTTCGGAAAACATTTCAAATAAAGGCATAATAAAATTTTATTGTGCCAGTGGAACACGTTTAAGAAAGTGGTTTAAACCATTTCAAGACAGATGAAAACCTACTAAACTCAAAACACTTCTTTCATACTTTAGTTGTTAACAGGAGAATAGATATTCCAGCAAATTATTTCTATACAAAAAGCCAATACTCTCTCTCTGCTCTCAATGCTGAGCAGAGAGAAGAAGCTGACTTTCTGTTTGTGGAAACTACCAACACATGATTTTCAAAGGTTTATTTTTAACATATATATTTTTTTTCATACTTGGAGAGGTGAATATTCTTTTTTAAAAAGTTAGACTGTAGGAAAGTATGAAAGGATGAAGTTAAATCAGCATTTTAAGTTTTGTTGATAGCTCACAAATAATTTCGAAGCAGACGTTTCTATCTGTGCTCTCACCAGCTTCAGAAACTCTTCAAGGTAAAGCTTAAGCCGAGAAATGGTAAATTACATAGTATTCTATGCTGTTTAACTATTGTTAGGATAAATAGTGGCACGTGCCAGGATCCTTTATATGATTCTGACATTTTCTTGGCACTGTGTTTCTTGGCTTACATTGCTGTTACCAAATATTTGCACCATAATTCTGCTGAACAGGATCTCACTGGTTTCTCTCAGTGGTGTACAGATGCAAATGAAAAAGATGCTACCTGCCATGAAAAAGCTTCCAGCTGAGTAAAAATGGTACGTAACAGATGAGTAATGGGAACTGCACTGGTCAGCCTGAGAGTGGTTTCAGCATTGCAGCAGCCCAGCTGCTTTCAAGATTTTTCTAGGTATTGCAGAAATGAGTTTCACACTGGTGTTATAAGGAGACCAGTGAGATAGATCTACTGATACTTTCGATGAGCTCCTGGAATGAGTAGTGCACAAGGTACCACAGAAAAAAAGAATGAATGGCTTGTTGAACATCTTGGCAGTTGGCTAATGGATGCTGGCATTACGTGTCTAGGAGCCGACCTATCAGTATAGCAACGGATAAGAAAAGGAGGTAAACACACCTCTTCTAGACCTCTGAAGGTGAAGAAAGGTGGCTTTTGTTTGAAGAGACAGATAGTGGGAGGCAGTGATAGAGTCACAGGTTAAAACAACAGCCTTTGTGGCATCATTCCTCTCTAATAATAATTTCACTGTGTCAGTTGAAGGGAAAATACAGTAAGGACATTTTGTGTGCTCTAAAAGTATATTAGAGAAATATCTACACTGTTAACTCAATTTCCTGCTGGAAAACATTGGGATGATTCAGATCTTTTATGACTGAATTTTGGTTACTAGCTTGTACCTTCTGATTACACGTAACAGGCTTGTGATTTAATATTTAGACACTATTTAGGTCTTTGATTGCTTAAGCACTTTCTCATGTACAGATTAAGATCTTAGATTTTATACTTTTAGGGGCAGAAACCAGCCATTAAGACAGAGGTGTAGGCATATTTGGCAGTTACATGTTTATTATTTATTGAGTAACGCATCATTTATCATCACCAAGAAACTCTTGATATGCTTATTCATTGCTTATGGAGACCAAATTCTCGCTGATTACACTGTAGAAATATTGAGTATGAACATCTGACAGATTGAAGATTTATTTTATGTCTTGATCAGAATTAAAGGGATAACAGCTTTAGGCTAATTGTCTAGTTTTATATAATGCGGAAAGAGAGCTATGTAACATAACTGATCCACAGTACTATTCACAGTAAGTCTTAGCAAAAATAAAAACTTACAGTGTGGTTTATTCCCACTGTAGTGGTCCAGACTTAACTACAGCTCTTCACCTCTAGTGGGGATCCTTTCAGCCTTCAGTTTCATTCATGTTCCAAATTCACGATATTTCACACTTATCTCCCTATTGCACAGGACAGGTGTCACAAATTCTAGCCAAATACTAGCCAAAGTCTAAGTAGAAATTAGTCCAGATCCTAGAAAAAGATCCTGTCCGAAGGTGGGAACTAAAAAAATGCCAGCCTTCTCTTTAATTGCATTAAATTTATGCAAGATACAGTTTAATCCACTCACTGCCTTGCTTATTACAGCAAATGAATGACTTTTCATACGATTAACTGAAAGGTGTAGGCTGGAAGGTTAACTAGTATAATACTACTAACATCCTAACTTTCAAATAAAAGTATTCCGTTCCTTTAAGTAAATTAAAAGAGAGGATCTCACTCATGAAGCTAATTACTGACTCTTGCTATAAACTCAGAAGCAACCACCTTCATAATTAATGCATTAAAACGTTTGTTTTACTGGGCATTAGCAATATCTGTGTTGACTTTTAAAGCCTGGAATATTGGTCTTGACATTGCCTCACTCTCCGGAGACATGCAGATGACTGAGATTTGAAGAGCCTCAGGGCCTTATTATCTTCTTTCTTTTCTACTGTAGGTCAGGAGTAAATTCCTTAAATCAGTGCTCTTAAGATGAGTATAAAACTGTTGTAAGTAGGAAAAGGAGCAGGCACTACCCCTCTTTAAGAACACACTGATAGAATTTTAGAAGAATCCAGCCAACACAGGTAAGAAGCAAAGCAGAGTGTCATCTCTTTGCAAGACATGTTTCTCAAATGTCTGTCACTAGGGTGGGCAGCTCTTCTACTATAATCCACAGCAATTTCCCACAAAATGTGTTGCCCACAATCATTTAATTAGTCACATTTTCCTACATATAACTTATGCGCCATGTGGAAAGTGGGTTTTTGCACATACAGGGGAAAGTTCTATCCCAAATATGCTTCTCACTTGGTAGCGCTACTGAAATTATTCCTCCAGCCTATTCACTCTGTCCAAAACCACACTGGCTCTTACTGTCACCTGCCTAGGATCTTTATTTTGAGGGGGCTGTTTGAGAGCATAAATCATCCTAGGATTTATTTTAAATGTCAGCACTGCCACAAGGACAAAAAGTATCTGAAAAGCATCTTATGGCATGAAAATACGAGTAAAGAAGAAAGATATGGTGATACTATACCGGGTCCAGTGTTAGAGGGAAAACAGAGGTCACTAGCAAGAACCGATCACTTTCCTTGCAGATTTACAAGCCCCAGCCTTTCCAGAGAGAATACGAGAGCAGTGGTGAAACTGGTGCTGGTTCACATCACAGCCTTGGTCCACTCTTCATCATCTACTGGCAGCACAAGAAGGTGAAGTTTCCATATCTTTTCACAGTGGTATTTTCCATAAATTCCAGAGAAAATTTCGGAATTTTTACTTGTAGAGACATTGCATCTAAAAGCAATTTGGTGGGCAGATATAATCCTTTCATTCATTCCCTCTGTGACACACAACCGGGTCTTACAAAAATGAGGTCTCTGAAGTAGACACCAGCCTGCAGACCCATCCCCTCACTAGCTGGCATCAAATATGTTACATCGTGCACAAAACAAGTTACAGATCTTGTAATGTCTGAATGAACAGACAGAAATCTGACGCTCGAAAGTGAATATTCGCTCCTTCAATCAAAACATGCTGAACAGCTGGAAATGCAATGTTTCAAACTTCTGAGGAACATTTCTCTTTGCTAGTCCAGGGTTGCTGGCATGTGTCTCTCCTTGCTAGAATAAGGCAATAACGGAGGATATATTCAATGTGGAAGCCAATGCAGGCATCAGGCAGGTGTATAATCGTTATAAAGTGTACACTGAGAACTGACAAGACACTGTACAACCACAAAGAAAGAAACTGTACACACTTAGGATTTGAAGTCCTGATGCAGGGTGGACGGGAAGCTCCTAAGTCACTACCTGTCTTGAGGAGAGCACTACCTGAGATGAAGTTAGATATGCTTGTGCCAAGTTCAGCATTTTTCTCTCTTTTTTGTGAGACGCATTAGGTAGAATTATGTTAAGTCACATAAAAGGAAATGCCAACGGCAGCGTTGAAGGTTTTTAAAATGAAATAAAACCAGCTACCAGTTCAAAACAGGTGCAGATTTATTTTTTCCCCAAAAAAGATATGTTCGAGCTCCCATGCAGGCTGGAGTCTCCCCCTCTCCCAAGCCCATCTGCTGGATTACCTCGCCTGACTGGAAGGTGCGAGCAGCAGGTAGCTCAACTCCGCCGTCCCTGGCTGGACACGAGGAGTGGGCGGGCGGAGAAAACAAACAAATAAACAAGCAAACGACCAAAAAAAAAAGTAAGCGGGAAAAAAAGAAAAAAAAAAAAAAAGAGCTGAATCATAAAAGTGTAATTGCTTCTGAGGTAAAACCCCCTCACATTTCGGTGAATCACTCCGCGCTCCCACGGTTTCCGCCCGGCTTTCACACGGGGGAAGGGACGGCGGCCCCGGCCCCGCATCCCGGGGCTCTCGCCGTCCCCCGCCGCCAGTCTCCGCGCCGCGCCACTGCCACCGGCACGGCCGCGCTCCCCCGCCTCGCCGACTCCCCTCGGCCGCCCCCGCCGGTGACTCCTCCCTCGCGGCCGCGGCCCCTCAGCCCGCCTGGGCGGAACCGGGCGCCCTACAAATCCCCCGCTCCGGTGGGGCTGGCGGCAGAGCGGTGCGGGGAGGCCGGCTCTGGAGGGGGACGGGGCTCCCGGTGACTCGCCGCGTTCTCCCCAGGGGAGACGGGAAACTTCCGCGGGAGGTGGGGAAGGAGCCGTGCCCCGTCCCGCGGCTCTGCCTGCCCCTTCTCCCGGCTCCCGTCCCGCCGTGGGGCTTCCCGTCCCGTCCACCCTTCAGGGCTCCGGCTGCTGCCTCCGCAGCCACCCCGCGGGCGAGAGGGCCCCGGCTCCCACCCGCCGCCCTCCTCCGCGTCTTCTCGGCCGCGTCCCGTGGGGAGCGGCGGGGAATGGGGAGGTCGTTTCCATGGAGACGCGGCCGCAGCCGGGAGGTGTCGGAGTGAAACTTTGGCGGGGGCCGCGGAGCCCCGGCGGCGCTGAGGGGAGCGGGCGGGCCGGTGGGGCGGCCGTGAGGGCGGGGGTCCCGCCCGGGGCGGCGCTGGGGGCGAGCGGCGCCCGGGCACCTCGCTGAGGAGCCGGGAAAGTTTTGCGCCGCGGAGCCGCCGCCCGCCCACGCCCCCCTCGGCGGCTGCCTGACGGCCGCTTCACCTCCGCAGCTCCCGGCGGCCCGCGGAGCCCGCTGCCATGGCACCCGCCCGTCGCCGCGGGGCGAGCAGGGGGAGGCCGCCTCCGGCTGGCCGTGCGGCGGCGTGGGGGCGCGCAGCCCCCGGTCGGCGGGCGTCCTCCTCCGGCCGGCAGTGACCGCCCCGGCCCCGCTCCTCGCCTGCTCGGCATGCCTGCCCCCGCCAGCGCCTCGCCGAGGACGGTGCCGGGGAAGGGCAAGGGGAGCCGCCGCCCTGTCACTCCCTGAACCAGCCGCCGCCCCACCGGAGAAGCCCCATGTCCTGCGGCCGCCGCGCAGCCCGGCAGCTCGCTGCACCCTGAGGGCGGCGGACACCTCGCATCTCCCCGCAGGTAAGCGGCGGGGCAGGGGGGTGCGTGTGGCGGGGGTCTCCCCTTCGCCCCCAAACTTCATCCCGCCCGCAGCCGCTACTCCTCCCGGGGAGCGGCCGGGCCGTGGCCGCTCCTTGCCGCCGGCGGCGGGGAGGACCGGGAGACGCGCCCTTGCTCTCGGGAGCAAGGGGCAGCGTGGGAGCGGGGACGGAGAGGTGAGTTTTTTTCCTGCCAGAAATGGACTTTCTGCCTCCCGAGCGGAGCGGGCTGGCGTGCCGGCGGCTGCCGCCCTCCGAGCAGCTGCTACACACCCTCTTTTGTCTGCTCTCGGGTCCGAAATACTTTACGTGCTGCCATCGCCTGCCCCGCCGGCCGGGAGCCCTTCACTGCCGAGCGGCTGCCTCCGGGCTTCATCCCCCTCGCCGCTCCCGCCCCGGCAAGTTTCCCCTTTGCCTTTATTTTCACGGAAGTTGGGTTTTCCTTAACCTTTGTTTGAGGGGAAAAATGGTGGTGTGCTGGTTATCTGAAAGGATGAGATGGGGACGACGGGGAGGTTGCCCTATTCCCTTGCGTGCAAACATAACTTACTGCTAAATAAATCTCTCATCGGGTAGACATAAGCTTACTAGGAAGGTAGACTTAGAAACAAAAGTACTGCAGACAGCTTGGGTGCATGGTAGATACTCCTCATCTCTTATTAACATAACCATTGTTAGTGCTTGCGCTTGAATTCAATACGTGTGCAGCTGTTCTGCAGATCGAGAACTGCAATAGCTCTATCTACTTGACACTTCAGACTAATTGTCATGAACGACTGATAGTGTATTTTATGCAGTGTTTATGAAAATAAAACGGATTTTACTGTTTCAAGGCAAAAGTATGCAGACAAAAGTATTCTTTTAGTGTAGCATTCTGTGTAACATGAGCTACAAAATAACCTGTAGCAATATAGTGGACTTGAACTTCATAATGGTTTTAGGACATGAGGACTATACTGCTCAATAAAATGCTGTCAGCAGAGGTTTTGTCTTCTCTGGCTTACCCTGGCTCTAGATCAATACAGTAGCAAGTATTCTGTCATTTTTCTATAAGCAGGTGGTGCTTCCAATCTATGCAATGGAAACCTAGTAAATGTCCAGATAGAAAGAGTGTAATTTTTTTCCCTTAATTTTTTTTCTGGGCTGCCTTGTTGAAAGTGGGGAGAAAAGCCCATTTAAAACAGAAAATCATATTTCAATTAAATATAACTTAAATTACTTGATAATGAAGCCAAAAGGTCTTTCAAGTTTGTACTTTTCATGTTGCTAGTAAACATACTTTTAGCAAAATACTTGTTAGACGACAATTATAAGACAATTTTTTAGTAATTTGAAGCATGAGTTACAATTAGGTTTTTGTCCTGAGCACAGAAAAACACCCTTGTGGAAGTGTTAAGTGGTTAAATAGTAATATGGAAAATAAAATCATATATAATTTATATTTTATTTGCATAGAAACTTAGTTGCTTCTCCTCTGTTGGATTGCAACAATGATCCAAATGAAAGTTGGAAAAGGAATACTGATGCAAGAGTTCAGCATACTAGAATTATTTTATGTACAGAAATGGTTTTGCACAATAAAATCTCACTGGAACTAGAATAGAGCTTCATTTTTATGGAAGCTCTGTAATCAGATTATGGAAGGTGGGCTGTCTGAATTTAATTCTATGAAATATGGACTGAGCAAGCCCTGCTCAAGCAAAGCACCGAAATGTATGCTGACCCTAAGGTAAGTAGTTCCTGCCTCCATCCCTAATGATCACTTATGGTGTGAGTTCATTGCACATAGCAATAGGTCCAGTAACTTCAGTGAAACTGTTCACTGGCTTAACTGCATTGCTGGAACTTTCCTGGACCAATCCCTCTTTCAACATGTTCTGCTTCCGTTTCCTTGAATGCTGATCATTATGACACAAAATACCTGTGCCATACACAGGTGCTCATAGCAGCCACATCTCACAGGTTGTATATTCTGGATTGACTCATACCTCTCTGGAGGCAAAAGGGGGAAATGAAAAGTGAAAACTGGTTAAGGAGTGAAGTACATGTATTTAACAGCAGGAGGAGACTGCTACTTCTTGTGCTTTTTTTTAGGAGCCAAAAATCTGAAATGCTGAAAATCAATGAAAACTCCCACTAAAATTACTGAAATCAGACAAAGTTATGACATAAAAAAAGTAAGAAACCTGAAGGTTGCTGTCATGAATAGTTTCCAAAGGATGCTGTCAGTCTTGTCTATGACAGTGGTAGAGAATGTAGTGGAAATAAGAGCAACTTGATATCCTTGCTAGTGATGATGTCTACATTTGATTGGATGCCATTATGCCTTATAAACAGATCAATTACTTTTAGTCTACACATTTGATCTTGTGACATTGGAACGAAGGGGAAACTGTGAATAACTTTTTACTGTGCAAGACTAGAGACTTTTAGTAGGATTAATTTGTGAAAACATAGGCATCTTGTGCCTGTTTAGACACCCTAAGGTGTCTCAGAGCTCTGCATGAGGCTGTCAGTGTCTAAGGAGAACCCGAACACTTCTAGAAAGGCAGCTGAAGACCAGGTAGATAATGTTTGTACTACAGTTCTATGTAAAAAACTTTAAGAGGACTTGAATCTGTTCTCTGAAAACCTTGTCGTTAAGATTTCTGATGCTGCAGTATGATGGATGTGGGAGGGCATCCCAAATATGACCTTACTATGAGGATTTATGGAGGTCCATTCTCAATGTCCATTTACCAGCAGAATCTTTGTGTTACTTCCTGTGCTGCTAACTGGTGACTGCCTTTGAGTTGATCAAAGATACTAATCAATAGTTTAAGAACTAGAAATCTTCCTAGGGAAGTCTGATACATATTTTGAAATGGAGAGCCATGTACACTCTCCAAGCCCACTAGAAACAAAAGGAAATTGCAGACAGTGCTTGAGTTAGTGCTTTAGTTTTAGTTAGTACTTCAGTTTTAACACAAAAACACTGTAAGGAAAAGTTTCTGTTTTTCTTCTTTGTTGGGTAACATATCACCCAGACAATCTCTGGGTAATTAGGTTCTTAATAAGTGGGCTGTTAATTGCATGGAAAGGTGAAATGCTGACAACTTCAGTGAATTAAGCTACCCAACAGATGTTTTACACAGCTGTTATCCTACCCAGTAGTTTTACTGTTTGCTGGGTGTCCACCTTTTGTGGAACTTGTGAGAATAAACACTGTTCTAGACTTCCATGTTGGGACCTCAGTCTCACTGTACAGCAAGAAGTTGTTACTTTACTCCACCGTTAACCATTTCCACGTAACACAATTCAGTACTGGGTGTATATATACACATATATATTGTTGTTTTTTATATAGATGAATCTTGCCACGAGCAGCTCAAGTGGACCTGATGACTGAACTTAGTACTAAAATATTCTTATTATACTAGTCTCTTAGTATAAATGGAATGACATTCTCCTTCTGGAACTTTATTGCAGCATCAGTGATTTTAAACTTTGTGATTCTACCTGGGTGCCTTTTCTTGAATCAAGTTTTTCTTTTTCTTTTCTTTTTTTTTTTTTTTTTTTTTTTTTTGCACAGCTAACCAAATCAGATGGATGTTCTGTAATACAGAGATACTTGAAATATTTTATCTGTAGCAGTAGCAGAACATTTGTGTCATTCACTGTTCTTATTTTGGTCTTTTGGTGACAGAAATATTGCAGAGAGCACTTGATGTTTTTTGAAATTATTCAATGGCCAAAGGACCTGAGAAAGAAGGATGATTTTCCTCAGTTGCCTCCTCTGTTCTTCTGTGTTTCATGTTTGGGAAGGTTATAGTTCTTTTTTCTGCATATTTCAGTACCTAAAAAAGTGATAGGGAGGTGCAGGGCCACCTAACCAAAACTAGATGTCTGAGGAACATTGTTAATGAGATGTAATGACGTAGCAGAGATTTCAGGAAAGGTAGTACCAAAACAGACTTGTTGAAAATGAAGCAATGAACTACCTTCTTGTGTATGAAGTCTCTGAAAAGTCTTATGAGGACTGTAAGGCAGTTGTCACTTGTGTCCATTTATATCAACTTTTCATTATCATTTATATTCCTCTGGAATTTTAGTCAATTGTTCCTTTTGTTGGAAGTGTGAACATTTTCCTCCAATTAAAATAAGTAAAATCAAAGGACATATTTGTCTACATTGTTTTTTAATTCTACCCCACTGAGCTAAATTATGAAACTCTTACTGTATCAGAGAAACTAGGATTTTGTTACTTCAACGAAATATATTTCAGATACATACACTAACCGAACAGTTTTTTAAAATCACATGAGATGTAAGACATAATGTATGTTACTTTTCATAGCAACTAGTTTAAACACAAAGAACTAAAGAGGAAGAAAAAAATCTCTTCATATTATTTCATTTTTTTTCTTTGCTGTTTCATGAAGACAGTTGGACCAAGCATCCCAGTGCTATGGTTTTAAAACTCATTAACAAAAAGTGCTAAAATCTGAGCCTGTTGAAACTGCATAATTCACTCTGGATGTAAAATGGGAAGGACATTTTCAATGAATTGTTGATACAGTTGGGTGCTAATAGCCTATGAGTCTTAGCAATTGGTCAGTGGCACTTAATTCTTTTAACTGAAAGTAGCAGAGGTTTGTACTTTGATCCCTGACCTGTGCTGTGAACTGCAGCATTAGCTCAGAGAGTGGATATGAAATCAAAGCAAACTTTTTAGAACTTTCCAATGATTGCCACACTACTTTCTTTCATTAAAGGGTGTAATTCTGAAAGTAATTTTTTTGTCAATTTAAACCACCATTGAAGCAGATTAATTAGAAGGCAGTTAAAAAACTTCACTTACTGTATTGAATTTGATGTGATAGTGGCAACAGTAATAGAATTTGAATTTTTTTTTTCCACATTCTCTCTCTGAATGTGCCTGGATAAGTGGCTCTGCTTATGTGTAATCGGTTACCTATTGTTGAAGAAAAAGTTTGCATCTAATTAATCTTATCACATTTTGCTGTGTATTAAATTTTAAAAAGTGCCATTACTTGCACCATAACTTATCCATCTACCTATTTGCACGTGTAAAATTGTAGCTGAAAGACTGGAGTTTTCTTTCTCCTTTATGTAACTCAAAGTAACAAAGGCATATTGCATATTAAAATACAGAGGAAGTATACAGGAAAGTATATTGTAATTAAAAACAGTTCCCGTTACTCAGGTTTTTGTTTGCCACTAGCAAAAAGCTTCTGTTTATGATTTGTTAGGATTCAGTGTGTGACAAAATACACATAAATGAATAGCGCTCAGAGTTGTTACTGAAAAACCCATAATCAAGAATTGGGTTGTATTGGTATTACTTGCCTGTCTTCATACAAGCTGACAGGACTGTCCAGGACACATGTTCTCACCTAGCAATTAATTTGATCCCATTACCTATACTTCTAGATACGTTCCTCTCTCTGCATGGATATGTGCACAGACACTGTTTCTCTTGCTAAACTATGACATCTGGCATGCTTTGACATTGAGATGTACATTTAATGTATTCTTTCATGAAAAGGGATGAGAGCAGCATTGTGTTTTGGGGCAGCGTTTTGCTGCAACAAACAAGCTTTCTGAAGGAGATGTTCCCTGGAGCACACGAGGTGTACACAATGTAGCTGCTAGAGCTTCTCTCTTTTGCATGATCTTGTGCTGGGCTCACTTGGTGTATAAGGTATGGGGCAGCCCGCTGGATCCAGAAAAAGGGACGCACTATGGAACTGTGCTGTTCTGGAGATATGGCTGTCATGGTAGGGTTGTTGGAGGTCAACTGGAATAAATCTGATACTCTGAGACTCTGCAGATGTGTACTTTGTGCTATAAATCATGGTGTATTTAACAGTTGGCTTGTTTCACCTGAGGTATGACAATATTTCTGTAGGAAAGAGAAGTTAAATGACAGATAAGACAACAAAAAACAAGGAAGAAAGCAGAAGAGAATGGAAAGTGGAAAAAAGAGCAGATGACAAAAGAGAAATATTGAAGAAAGGAAAAAAATGAAGGCAGAAAGTGTATGTGTTATAGTTAAGTTGCGTTTTTAAAGATGAATGATGCTGCATTCAGTGTTATAAATGGAAATAAACTCAAATAATGAATAGAATAGTAAGACTAAAAGCTATGGCAGTGTTTCTTTTTTTGAAGCATTCCCATCTTTTGACTCTGGAAAATGAAGAGATTAATTCTTGTCTCCCTAGGATGCATTTTAAATGATATGTCTTTGTTGTTTATCAAAGTAGGATGCTATGCAAAAATGTCGTTAAACACTTCTTACAGAAGATATACTGTAAGCAAATCAGTTCAAACAGATATATGAAAGGAAAGGGATCTATGGAGAATAGTTTGCTTATGAAGATGGAAACTACATTTTGAAGTATTTGCAAGTTAGGTCAACTGTTGTTTCCATTTGCAAACAGACTAATACCCTGAACCCAAAAGTTGCCACCATACAGATTTGTCATCTCACAGAAGACTACTGAGCACAATAAGCACAATGGGGACTTCCTTCAAAATGATGGGTAATTAAATAGTGTTTATCAAGTGAATACTTAGCCACCATACTCACACAGATTTTTCTTTCTGATATGTTTTTTGCTATGTTTGTGTTAGGAAACTAATGAGGCAAAGGCCTGTTCTCTGGCCATGAGGTCAGCTGGAGGAGTCTGGCTAAGTGCAGTTGTTAAACTGTCTTTGAGATGATCACATCCAAACTGCCTGGTTGGAAAGAGCTTCTGAACCAGCTAAATGCCTGAGAGGGTGCTAGCTGGCCTTGGCCACAAATGCCCCCCAGCATCCTTCTGGTAGCGTGAAGGAGACGCAGTGGAGTGCCACACCCTGGGCCTGTGCCTGGGCACAGCAGCCAGTACTGGACGCTAGATCCATGACTTGGTAAAATATTTTCTACCCCAGTCCATGCAATCTTATCACAATGATCCTAATATCACAGAATCACAGAATGGTTGGGGTTGGAAGGGACCTCTGGAGATCATCTACTTCCAACCCACCTGCTAAAGCAGGTTCACCTAGAGCAGATCGCACAGGAATGCCTCCAGGCGGGTTTTGAATGTCTCCAGAGAAGGAGACTTAACAATGTCTCTGGGCAGCCTGGTACAGGATTTGAAATATGGATTTGGAATAGAAGTGAGATATTAAAAGATGTATTTGGATGCCATTGTTTGCTCTAATTACATTAAGGAAATCTGATGTCAGTAGTAGTAGTCACAGTAGTAACTTTCATATTATGGAAACTGGAATTTGGACCTTTATGTTTAGATACACAAAACATGTGGAATTAGTGGAACATACTAGGGCACCATACTCCCAAATGGATTACAAGAGGTTTACCAAACAAGCACAAACTTGCACGCAAAATAAATCTCTAGCTGACAGTTCCTAAATGTCACAATTATTGGCCTGGTAATAATAGTCTGGTACAAAAATGGCTACCAGATATTAATAATAAACATCCAGAGGCCTAACAGACTCTTCTTGGTAAGTAATGGCTTGGCTATTAATACAGTTTATAGACTCTAGAGCAGTAGAATCACTTTGCATTAATTCAATGACAAAGTGCTTTCCTCAAACCCTTCTTATGACCCCTGCAAAGTATTTGCTTTGCTCTTTGCCAGGAAGAAATTTCTTTTCAAATTACTTTGCAGACGCCTATTCTGAATTTATTGCCATTCTTTTTCTAATTCAATTTTATTCTTCTAGGACATAGCTTCATTAACTAGTGCCCATGGTGGAATATCTGTGAGGTCCTAAAAATGTTGCTAGAACGTAGTTCAACAGGCTATATTATATTAGAAAGGCACAAGTCACTGTTTTCCAATTGAAGCTTGCAAACAATACACATACCAATGAAATTACACACAGAAGCATTTACTGGTTAAGGACAAGCAATGTAATGTTTTTCAGAACTCCGGTTTGTAATTTTTCATTGTCCTATTGGCTGTAGAGTTGAATTGGCAATGGAAAATAGATTATAGCTGAGACCGTGGTTCTTTTTATTTTAGTACTTAATGCTGGGAATTTTTTTTCATTCAATTAGATTTTTTTTTTTTCCTGAGGAATTTGGAGATTATGACTAGATGGCATTTTATGCATTATGTAATTCCTGTAAAAGAGGTAAGATCACAGAGTCAGAATTAGACTATGAGGGGCTGGGCCCAGATAAAGTAGCATAGCTTTCTGTTAATGTTTTCTAGATAATTTTACCAGTGTATACTTGTGCTATGTTCATAGCATACAAATACATTATTATTGTGCTTTGTGACATGACTTCATCACATATGAAGTTCCTTGTCTTTCCTACTTTCTCCAAAGAATTTTGAGAATGCTTAATCTTTGTTTTTATGACCATCGTTTTAAGTGTGCATGTTACTAGGTATTTACCCTGTGTTAGGGAAGGCAAAGCCCAAAGGGAGAACCTGGAGCCAAAAATGTGATCCTCAGTTTCTGCAGTCCTTCTTTCCAGAGTTTAGACGTAGTCTCAAGGAAAATTCTCTCTTGTACAGAACATTCTAATGGTTACTAGACACAGTTTCATTTTGAATAGGGCTTATCATCTGTGGGTTTCAGTTTTGAGCTTATGAGGTAGTTTTCAGCTCAGAATATTGAGTGCTTTGGAAATAGGCCTACCACATTGGTTAATGCTCCTTGAGAAGCCTATCAGCATCACCCTCAGGTTAAATATGCTTTCGTTAAACCTTATGGCTGAAGAGATGGACTTCAGAATTCAGTTCCAAGTTTTCTAATCTGGCTATTCTAAATATACAGTTGAAGAAGCATCTACTGGGGAAAATGGGAAGGAAAAAGAAAAGTCCAGTACAGCAAGCTATGAAGTCAGATGGGGAGAGAGGCTGATTAAACCAGCCTGGAACAGAGATGGCCCTTGGAGAGGGTGCTGATATTATGGAAACTTGGACTGGAAGATTTTTCTGATGAGTCATTTGCCCTGGAATTACTTGAGGATGTTGTCCTTCAACAGTGAGACTGTGTCTGGGAATACCCATATCCCCAAGAGCATTTACCCACCTAGTTGACCAAGGGAAGCCAGTTGACGTAATTTTTTTGGATTTCAGTAAAGCCTTCGATACTGTCTCTCCTGGACAAGATGTCCAGCATGCAGCTGGATAAACACACAATGCAGTGCGTGAGCAATTGGCTGACAGGCTGTGCTCAAAGGGTTCTAGTAAATGGGGTTATGTCAGGCCGGTGACCAGTCACTAGTGGGCTTCCGTGGGGATCTATCTTAGGGCCAGCACTCTTCAATATCTTCATAAATGACTTAGATGTGGGACTTGGTGGAATACTAAGTACATTGCAGAGAGGCCCTGCAGAGGGATCTGGACAAATTGGAGAACTGGGCGATCATCAACCGCATGAAGTTTAACAAGGGCAAGTACTGGATTTTGTACCTGGGACATGGCAACCCTGGCTGTGCATACAGATTGAGGGATGAGATGCTGGGAAGCAGCTCCACGGAGAAGGATCTGGGGGTTCTGGTCAATGGCAAGTTGAACATGAGCCAACAGTGTGCCCTGGCAGCCAAAAGGCCAACCGGGTCATGGGGTGCATCAAGCACAGCATTGCCAGCTGGGGTGGGGGGTGATTGTCCCACTCTGCTCTGCACTGGTGCAGCCTCAGCTGGAGCACTGTGTGCAGTTCTGGGTGCCACAGGATAAAGAAGATATTAAGCTACTAGAGAGTGTCCAGAAGAGGACTGTGAAGCTGCTGAAGGGTTTGGAGGGGAAGCCGTATGAGGAGTGGCTAAAGTCACTGGGTTTGTTCAGCCTGGAAGAGACTGAGGGGAGACTTCATTGCGGCTACAGCTTCCTCACAAGAGAAGAAGGAAGGGCAGGTGGCGAACTCTTCTCTTTAGCGACCAGTGACAGAACCCAAGGGAATGGCAGGAAGATGTGCCAGGGAAGGTTTAGGTTGGACACTAGGAAAAGGTTCTTCACCCAGAGGGTGGTGGAGCACTGGAACAGGCAATTGGACAACACCCTCAGACACATGGTGTTAATTTTGGGGTTGTCATATGCAGAGACAGGAGTTGGACTCGATGATCCTTGTGAGTCCCTTCCAACTCAGGACATCTTATGATTCTGTGTGGCTGAAAATCTTGTAGTATTTAGGGGCTTGAGGCTTCTTAGGTTAGGCTTGGTACTTGGAGGTATGGGTAGTGTATATTGTGTGGATTCTTCTATTGCTTTGTTTTAATAATTTTATTGTTGTGTTGTGCCTAACTGCCTGCATTTGATTCAGTTGCATACATCTAGTAGCTCTGTGCTGTACAGAAAACTCACAGAGACTCTGACACAGTTTATTACACTTTATTAAAAATTGTAGGTAAACACAGTTCACTCCTTGACAACTGCAGGACTGTGAATATAATGATGTTATAAAGGCAGAACATAGAAAGGAAGATAGGTCAATGGTATAAAAGTAACCACAGACATGGATTATTCTATAGGGGCAAGACTATATTTTTGCAAATGATGTCTTTGACAAGTAGCAGTGAGACTCTTATCTGAGTAACTGGAAGTATGAGAAGTAGGTCTTATCATGTAGTGTGACTACCCACGGCATTAATATCATAACACTGTTTTCCTTCTTGTCTTTCAGTAAATCCACAAGGAATGATGAGGCCAGGTGTTGGCATTTCCTATGGTTAGCATTTTAGAAAAGACATGGTAGGGGTAACACTGAGGTCTTCAGCAGTGACAGCAGAGACTTTGACAAACAGCAGTAAAAGAGTCCTAGAAAAGGGGTCTGATCTGCTTTTGTGCCTAGTGTTCCCCAGATGTTTGTGGCTTTTGAACTCTTTGCAAATACTCAACCTAAAAGCTTCTCTAGCAACAACTGCATTGCACTGACACATTGCCCTCAGCATGGTCGTGTGCATGTCTGTACTGCCTCGTGCCTGCCTTTTCACCATACTTCTGCCTTTTAGGCTGTGTTGTACATGGCGATGTGCTATGGTTATGTGTCCTGGGATATGTTACAGCCAAGCTCCAGCCCACATATGCTGGTTCACAATATGGAAGGTAGGCAGAGGAGGAAGGGATATTCACAGAGGTTGTTGGGATGAGCACTAAGTTCAGGTTTTCAAGATCTTTCTTCGAGGTCTTGAGCACTTTGTTTTCAAAAGCTGAGATTTTGTGCATATAATCACATGGACCTTGAAGTTAAGGTGCTGGGCAGGTTTCTACAATTCCTGTGCCTAAAATCCCATCTTGATAGGAAATTATCTTCTCAGACGGAAACATCAATGAAATGAATGAGAGAGAAAATATCTACAGATCCTACTTTGCACATTTCTTACTGTTTTAGATGCAGTGATGTTTTCCTGAAGAAAAAAGAAAGGTTTAAAAAGCATTTAAAAACACTTTCACATACATTACATGTAGAACCACGTGGCTGTGATTAAACAAGCTCATTGTGTACAAAAGCTAGGGGATGACTGTTGCTGAGTATAGCTTGCTCTACACAGATTTTTCAGAAGTGCTACTAGTCATAATGTTCAAACTGTAAAAACAGAATATATGAGCCACAGCAGAGATCTGAAAAACAGCCAGAGAAACCATCCTGGATTTTATCAAAACCCAAAAGATTATATGATTTTGTGTCATGGCTTTGGGGGAATGATAAAATTGAAGTTGATGAATGGCTCGTGTTAATCATTTTGCATTTGGCTTGTGTCTTAGTTTTCAGGATATTTTATTGTCAAACTTTTTTATTGCTCATTCTCAGTATGGGTTTTGTTTGTTTTTACTGAGACAGACTCTATTTATAGCGCAGCAACTCTCTCCATTCTGGCTGAAAAGTTCATGAAGAGGGAGCATGAAAAAAGCATGGCTAAGTAGCCAAGCTAGTATTGCATTATTTGAACATTTGTCTGAATCTGGTATAACTCTTCTGGCTGATTTGACAGTAATTTCTGTTTTTCTCAAGCAAAGCTGTTTTTTCCATATATATTTCTATATGTATATATACACACATGATCTTGGGAGGAGAGTGGAGCATTTATGGAACTTATTTCCCTGCTTTTTGTAAAAAAAAAGGCTTGTAGGGCCCTAGTTTTGTTGTGTGCTTCAAAGAACAGCAGGAAAAGCACCTTAATACTGTAGCCCTACTTTATGATGTGAAACCAAGCCACCTCTGCATTGTATAGATACAGACAAGATACCAAAGTGTATTGCAACATGTAAGAATCTCATGCACATGATGTTACGTCAAAGGTTTGATAACAGCTGACTTACTCTGTACCTCTCTGAAACAGTCCTTTAAAGCCTTCAGTTTTTTTGTGTCCCTGCAATGCTCTCTCCTCTATTTATGTTGTAGGAGATCCATCCTCTCCTCCATTGCTTCACATCTCCCTTCTTGCACTCTGCCTACGTGAAAGCAGCAAATGCTTCGGGAAGCAAATGGTATTTAGATTTGCTTATATCTAGAGTGCACATAGCCAGGAACCGCGTGCTGGACCACTGAATGACTCCTGCAAAGTTAATTTCTAGAGCTGTACAAATTACACAGATCAGCAAAGACATAAGAATTTGGATTCTCTGCTATCATTACTCACATTTTATATCAACATAGATCCTTGATTTTAATTGAAGCTTTAATATATGTCACAAAACTGGCGGACAGTTAGATATTACAGACTGAGAATTGGATGATGCAAGTCCAAAATTGCCTTTCCCTGCTGTGATCTCTGGGGCACTGTGAAAAGACTGAATTCTTGTTTGCTTACTGTTGTTCTGGTGAGTGTGGTGAGATCCTGACCGTGTGAAATTGAAGGCAGAATTGCTATGTATCTCAACAAGGTTAGGTTTTCATTCAGTATGTTAGCTAGTCATGGACCGAGTGCCAGTTCTTACGTGGCCCAAAAATATCAAAGGTGTTTTCTGCGAAATCATGCCTTTATTACACAAGCAAGCCAAAACAGCTCTCAGGAGACAGAAGGGTTTTAGTTCAAAGCCATGACAGTCAGTTTGAGTTTATGAGCTGCCGTCCTGGAAAACCCCAAAGCCTTCCAGACTGTACTTTCTTCAAAGAACACTTTGTTTATGTAAGCTGTGTTAAGGTGGTATTTTTGTTGTTAACATCCCTAAACATATGCAGTTGTTGGCTGGATTTTAAAATGCCTGTCTTCTAAATTTCTAAATGATATCTAACATGCCTGAGTAGAGTGAACTTTGGAAGTAGGGGAGATTTTTTTTCGTTCTAATTTCTTTGATTATCATAGAATATTATGAAAGCATATAGTAGGTTAATCAAGTTAATCAAGATATGGAGTAGATGTTCAGTTTTCTTATTAGTGATTTTCAAACTCTTAATGAAAACATGATGAGTAAGGTGTCTCTTCCAGTCCTGGAGAAACACTTTTTAGAGAACTTGTAGAAATGCCTTAACACAGATACGAAAGGCTTTCTGAGGCCAGTAAATCTCAGGAGGTCAGATGTTCATTCTGCAAAAAGCTGGCCATTCATGAAAGTCTGTATCCCTCACTTCAAAAAGAGTTGTAAAATCTCAGTAACCTTTATGTCCTAGTGTGCTTGAGCAATAAGATTGGAGTTGTAGGAAAAGTTGTATAGATGCACTAAGAATTTACTTTCTTCTGGTTCTGCAATCCCATCTGCTGGAATGGGAAACACTGTAATTTTCTGCCCTGTTTTATGATCTGACCTGCTGTGAGAGTAAGGCTGTGAGAGTAAGAGGGCTGTGCCTAATAGGAATCAGGATACATTCTGATAGCTATTAGGAGCATTTTGGAGAAAACCTATTAAGTTCTTTCGTCTACTCAGTAGTGCTCATTGATCCAGAAAAAACCCTTCTTCCCAGGTTCAGATGTGAAAAGAAGTGACTGCGTATGCACACTTCGATGGACACGGTGCCACCAGGGACTGAACTGCCGGGCTGAGGTCTTTGTTATCTCTGCAATAGGTCAGAGTTTCAGCAGCTGCCAAGGCAAACTTGGGCTTGCTGTGGATATTGGTGTTTGTGATTCATTAGGCTTAAAGTATCTCATATGAAATGGGGTAAGAACAGCCAGTTGCTTAAGCAGTGTAAAAACTGTTGCATTCCTACGCTAGACAGTTTGTACCATTAATGTAATTGAAACATTAGTATCAAATTAGTAGTACATTTCTAACCTGTTTTAAATGCTGAATTGTATACCTAAATCTTATATAACAGTATCTAGAAATAATGTATTCAATTCGTAGTGGTCTTGCTATAGAAGCACAGGCATAAGAACCTGCCAACAAGGGTTTTCTTCTTAACTTTGCCAGATGTAGTCTGTGGCTTTAGAAAACTTGCCTGACCAGAAATGCACAGGCACATTCTTCCTGTGTTATTTTCATCCCTTTGGAGAAAATAATCTTTAGTATCTTTTCCTTCAGCTTGCCTATCTGCAAAATGGGAATATTTCTATAGGAAGCTCAACACTCATAAATACTAATGAGGGCTTTTTGAGATAATTCAATGAAAGGTGCTATGCAAAATCAAACCAGTATTATATACCTTGAGTGAAAGATCTCTGTGAATGTTGATGCCTGAACAGAATCATTAATAGTAGAAGGCATCTTAATACACCAAAATGTATTGGAAATTAAAATACTGAAACTGAAAATAAAATAACAATTGAAATTGGAAGCATTTGTAATAGCGAGAAGAATGAATTCTTAAAGTACCTTCTAAGAGCTAAGTCATTTCTCTTAAAATCTGAAATATCTAACCCAAGGAGAAGGCATAGGCTTGATACAGAAATCAGAGGTGAATTTCCTTGGTTATGTATGCAGCATCCAGACGGAAGTAATCTTTTCTGGCATAATATGTTCATGAATATGAATATATATTTTTTGTGAAACAGTCTTATGTTTTTGGCTAAGTAGTGCTTCTCTCTAGAAGGATTTAAATTCCATCAAAGCTATTAGTTTGAAATGTATAGTGTAAGCTTGTTATTTAGACAAACAGAATGGTCTAGATGTTTATTCTAGGCAACTCTCTCCAGCTGTATTGATAAATAGATGTTGGAGAGGTTGGCTGTGGTTCTCCAGCATGCAGCTCCTTGGATAAAGTTTAGATTGCACAGGCTCAGTGTAGTGTATGGAACAAACGTGTCCAAGTAGGAGTAAAATTCTGCAGACACACTGTGCCTTCAATGTGTTGTGTGTAGCAAAAGTAGGGTTGATATTGGCAAACTCTCCTAACAAAATTCAGTGCCCTGTGGTGGTGTCTCAGCTAATATAGGCACCAGATGTGGGATGGCTCATCTGTGTCCTCTCCATGTAGGACTGGCTAAAGTACACAAGCCCTGTGAATTCAGGAGCAGTTGTCATGCTACAAGTTGTAAAGAACAAGGTTTAATGTACAATAATGCATATAAGCAATTTGGTAATATTCTCTATGGCTTGAATGAAGACTTGAATTGTGTCTTATATGGTACACATTACTAGATTATTTCAGCACTTTCTGAGTGGTTTCTAATTTGAAATAATAATCCTCTTTTTTCTTCCTTTGCAGTTTATAGGAAAATAAAGGTGAATTGCATACTTGATGTAACTTTGGAGTTAGCGGCTATCTCTTCTACTCTAAGTTATTCTGTAGTTCTGTGACTTAAGAATAAATTACTTTGCTTTGTATGCATGTAAGAAAGAATCTGCACACTTCAAGGCCATGTTGTTGGACAGATATATATAGTTGGAGCAACTCCAGATGTGGAAGCATCTGTAGACACCTGTACTGACGGTGGAGATGAGGTCCACTAGCTATAGGGCTAGATGAGAAGATTGCCCTGGAGGGGAGGGTGGCACATGCAGGCCAGTCAGTGAGGAGGCTCTTCCCTTCCCTGGGGAACTTGCCCTCCGAGCTGGCTCACACCCTTAATGGCTCTGTGCCTGGAAGGACACCCAAAGGGAATAAATGCCACGGTAAGAGACTGCCTTTCCTTCTGCTTCTGATAGGCAGCTTCTGTTGGTTGAGTCACAGTTTTATCTCCTGGTAAGTCTCAGGTGTGGGATTTGGAGATTTTGTCCAAGGCACTGATGAGGATGGAACATATTTTTGGAAGAAGGGCATTATGACATGTGTGTTTTGTTCTTGATAAGAACTGTTCCCATTAGTAGACTTTGGAGAAGGAAGGTTAGGTATGCCAGTTTTTCCCAAATAGGAACAAATTAGATGACAACGGGGTCTCGATAACTATGAATGTAGTATTATTTTTAGACATCCTTAATCCCTCTAATACCTCATGCAAATACTATAGTAAAGAAATACTTAATTTAAGGAGAAATACATACTTTCATAAGCAAAATAAGACTTTGGCTATTTTAACAAAGAATGTAAAATGCATGAGCCGCAGTGTTTGTGAAGAAATTGGTTTGGCATGTTTATGGGTTAATTAACCAGTTGAAAAAGCTTGCAGATGGTACCTTTTGATAGTGCTGAGAAGAATTACCGTGTTGCTTGTATATTTGCAAGTATAGACCACAGCATGGTTAATATCTCTGTTCATATTCATTCATGTCACAAAGCAACACATGATGTGATGGTCTCAAAGAATCATTGCAAGTTTGCCTGTTAATTTTAGTGGGAGCATATGCATAATTAAATAGCACAAATTATTTGTTTATTCTAAAGTTCCCTTTGCTACTCAAAACTCTCAGGGACTTCACCAAAACCTTTGTATTTACAAAGAGCCTACAGCCAGGCCTGAAGTCTGATTTTCATGATTTAATATGAGCAACATTTGTTATTATTCAGAGTCATAAATCATTTGATTGAACAGTTCCTTTTCTGACATACTCTTTTTAGAAGAAAAGTCATTTATATGAGAAAGTTTGATACAATATTATGTGAAACATTCAGAGTTATCCCCATTCTTATTTAAGGGGGTTGCTTGATAATAGACACTTATGTCTTTGTCTGCAAAATCTGTATTGTATAAATAAAGGTTTTATGATCTATTTTTTTTTAATGTTATTTTACAATTTTGGGCAGAATAGATTATTATTCTTTTGTGTGTGTGTGTATATCCTGTTCTCTCATGTTATTGCAGAGTCTGAACAAAAATTGGCATCACAGAACTGATGTCCTAGTTATATTATACCAACAGTCTGCATACAATTTATATGCATATGAGGAGTTACAGATTTTCAAATAATCAGCTAAAATGATTAATATCACTCTTGCTATATATTTCTCCCCAATCTCATTTAGAAGGCAAGCAACCAGGTTTTGGTGAAATTTTGATTAAAAAATTCAGATGCAGGACCGCCCTGTTCCATAAAAGCCTTAAGCTAGTCAATTCTGGTAAAGTTACAAAGAAGAAATTACAAAGAAAATAACCAAGCAGCTGGTTTACCTGGCAGCATTTCTAATGGATTTTGGAAAAGGAAACCATTTCCCTTGCAGCGATATAAAATATCATCGTGAATCACAGAAAATCAAACAGGAAGGGCCATTGAGAATCGTCATTTAATAATTTCATGTGGTCCATGGCAGAATCAGCTGTAACTGCTGGACCAGATACTGTCACGGCATCATGTTTCATTCCCATACCCAGCACATAGTTAAAAGACTGGTGGAGTGTTAAGCTTATAAACTGCAGGCTCAGATTATCTTTTAAAACAAAATACTTGAAAATAATTTAGATCTGCAGCTACCTAGTTAGTTCTAAATTTCATCTTTTCTGTGAGCCAAAGGTGTCGGTGCAGGAGGAGTACAAGAAAAATACTGAGGAAGCACAATATCTCTGATGGATAGTCGTGAAAAGTGTCAGCAGGGAGAACACAAAAATTGCCAAAGAATGACAGATTTTTCATAACCATTTCTTCATTATAATGCTCAGGGAAAGGAAGACGACTCATAACTTTGTATTCACTTTTTTCAGTGCACTATGGGAGATTTCATTATTCTCAGTTTGACTTTAAATGCAAAAGCTCTTAATCTGGAGTATATCTAAGAGTAGTGATTTTTAACAATCGTTACATTTTAAATTGAGATGCTGATAGTAGAGAAAGCAGAAGGTTTTATAGAGAGGACATCAAGCAGCCTGAATGTAGAGACTTCCAATTTGTTCATAATAATTTAAAAAGATACATTTAAGGTCTAGTTTTATGTAGTTTTCCTGAAAATATAAGAATTTGTGTTTAATGCACGTGATTCAAATATTTTTATGATTGTATACTCTGGTCCCTCACTTATCTGTTAGTGAATTATTAGGCTTTGCAATCAGATAGTTTGACTTACTACACCTGCCCAAAATCTAAGTTACTGTCAAGTCATTATGAAAGAGTAAATGACCTGCAGTGGACCTCGTGTAAAGATTTTCCCCTAAAACTGTTCATTTAATATTCAGTTTGATCATATGTGTTTATAAGGAATTAGCCTCTGTCAATCACACAGAGCCATGCTAAAAGAGAACTTCCTTTGGATGACTATGGAGAAGCAGCATGGGCTCTCAAAATGCAAGGACAGACATAAGGACTAATTTTCTCTTGCACTTTCTTTAGGATTCAACTTCCTCAGACAAATGGCAAACCTTGATACCATTGCCTGAAGGGCAGGGCTATTAGTTTTCCTGAGAGCCCTTCAGCTGCTAGCTGGCTGTTCAAAACACAGTGTGTTGTGTCTACACATTGCAATGTCAGAAATTTTGTTACCTGCTTAATCAGCATCATGCCATCTGGAGAGAGCAACACCTCTACAAAAAGAAAAAGGATGTTGCATCCAAGGCAGTAAGATCCACTTCTCTCCTTTCAAAGCCCAAGCTAGCACTGCTGCACAGTGCTTTGGTTTGGATTTTGTTAGCTGTAGCTCAGAGTTCAGTTTACTGCACTTCATTGCATGGTGTAAGTGTGCCCAGTGGCTGCAATTCTGGCTGATAATTGAAGTGGAAAAGACTCTGTGGTCTGTGCAAAAGATCCTGCATCTTTATTCAAAGGCCGGCCAACAAAGAGTATCCAATGATTTTTGTAAAAATGCTATTGATTTTGTAAAAACAAGTATTTTGTGATATGTTAGCTGTACCTATAAAACTTCTGGTCCTATCTGAAAGTAATAATTTAGGCACTATTTTTTATTTCTTGAGATCTCCACATTGACTGAATATTAGTATTATACATTTGTACTAATGTACATTTGCACAGTGTAACATAAACATAAAGTACACTTTATTTATTTCCACTTCTGTAAAAGCTATACCACTGTGCACTAATAGCATACATTAATCAGTATCGCTTCTTTATGATTTAAAGGTACTAATGATTATGATTTACCTTTACCAACCAATCTGTCCAGTGCTGCACTATGTGAGACTCTTAAGGTCTTGGGACAAATGAGTGAGTCATGAAGTGAAAGATGAAGAGAAGCAGGGAGAGCTAAGGAGAACAATGAGAATCCAAAGTGAGCTAGTATTTTCATTAAGTGCTTGTTCTTCCTGTAATGTAGTTTCCTTTTAGTCAGTGATATTTTTTTTCATGTGGTCTACTTTATACTGCACACATGTAGTATACTTCAGTGGTTGCTTTGTCTTAAGGTTGCTTTGGATGAGTCCTTTATTGTCATTCAGAAGCTATTTCTGAAGGAAGATGAGGCAATAGTAGGTGTTCACTAGAACGTAATTCCAATAGTCAGCATTTTAGAGTGACTTAGATTAAAAATGAGCATATGAGTTTTCCTGGTTCCTCTGTAGAAGCGAGGAACTAACCAGCTCCTGTTTCCAGGATCTGAACATGTATGCCAACACACCGACAAGTAATCTACCAAAGAGAGACCAGGCTTTGTTTCAAGAGAAGGCTGGGAGCAAGACAAAACAAGGCTTTTAGTGTACAGAAGCATATGACAAGCCTAGATTGAAAAGATAGTCACAGAAAATATTTTTCTCTGTGGTCATACCTTACTTAACTGCAGTCAGCTTACTGCGCATGAAAATATACTGCTGAATGCACTTTCCAATTAATTTTAATATGAGGAAGAACTCAGGATAGTTGATGCACTGTAATAGAATGTGAGAATCTAGAGGGAGTTCAGGGGAGCTACAGTAATGTTACATTTGGTGGAAGCATATACGCAGATGTGCCTTCAGGAGGGAAGGGGCTTGTTCTCTGCAGTCACCACAGTTAGGTGAGCTAAATGCAATGGAGAGGTCATTGTCTTTTTTTTTTTTTTTTAATGAACTTATTAGGAAAATAAAAAATATAAAGAGAAAAATTAATACATTTAAGGTCTAAGAAACAAATACTACTTTTTGAGACGTGGACTACTGTGTTTTATTTTTATAGCACGTGGTGCTGAAAGGTCCTGGTTGGTGAAGGAGTTTGTAGGTGCTGTTGTTACTGTGTATGACCTGCTGCTAATAACTTAAGAGCTGAACTATTTTCGTAAGTTAAAAATGGAAGAAACTCTACACAGCAGGAGTACTTTTAAAAACAGTTTTTCAACTTGTTGGCCATGTGTCTCCTATTAATTCATTCTGTCTGGTCAAAGTTCCAATCCTGCAAATAGACTAAAATACAAGCTTAGAAAAATCACACAGCTCACGTGTTTCATTGATAAGCAAAACCGTTTTAAATTACACATTATTAGATCTGCCGGTTTCCATGGAATAACAGAATTTTCCCCCACCTGCCAAACAGCAATATGAAAAGCTGTAGTACTCTGGCCTCAGCTCTACAAATGCTTGCCAGTTCTAGTAGCCGTTAGTTGCATGAAAAATCACACTGGCGTTAATGGAGGGAATTCCAGGATTTAAATGCACTAAAGGCATTTTCTTTCTGAACAAACTTGTAAGATTATAATGTTATTTTGCATACAAGGTGCAATAACTCTGAAGAATTTACTGTAAAAGTTTTGTGACCTTAAAATGAAGAAGAAAGTTAGTGCAGGTAAGCAGATGTTTACAAATCAAGCTCTCTATAGAAGTTCATGATAAATTTGTAAACATAAAGCATACTTTTGTCACTATGGAAATAATAATTTAAGTTTCTGTAATTCCTGTGGGTACATTAAAATGAGTCTTTCACTTTTTAGGTCTATGAAAAGATCAGCATTTTTAAATTCTACAGTAATTATCATCATATTGTTTAATAAGCCAATTTAATGCTGAAGCATGAATGAATAACAAGATTGGATCTCTTAAGATTTGAAATAGACCACCTCCAAAGACTCCAAAGCATATAAATAATAAGCCATAGTAGCAATTATTTTTAAAAGGCAGCAAGGTGCACATCAAGAAATACTGAGAAGAAAAAAAAAATAATTCTGAATCACATAAAATATTCTGATCCCATTTGAATGGATGGCAACCTCCTGTTACTTGAACTGAAGATTTAACCTTTTGTCTTGTTATGCGCTTTCAAAGCACATATGTGGGCATTCAGATATCTAATTGATTAAGGTAAATGACTTGAAAATTATGCAGAGTATGGGGAAATATAAATGAAGGACAGACAGAAAACCTGTAGAAGGAAGTTAACCCTAGAATTTGCTGGCTTCCATACCTCTTCCTCAGTAAACTTTTTTTCTCATCTGAACATTAAGGCACGTAACAGTCCTATAACTAGATGGCTATACAAACTGTGGGCTTATATTCATTTCTATGCCATACCTTTACTTACTGCTGTCTTTCTGCTGTGATGGATAAGATCGATTGCTTTTGTATTCTATTCCAAAATCCTCAACAGTCTTCCAGGAACTTGGAGCTAAGACCTATCAGCATGGATTATTATTTTTTTAATGAAAGGCTGTAGTATGGGGCACATAAAGAAGACCTTGCTGTTGCTTAAGAAATGTTGATATGACTGTAGGACTGAAGGCCAGCAGCTCCAGAGCCTGGCAATTCCTCATACATGGATGCTGGAGCCCAACCTTAGTGTGCCCTGAAACCTGGAGGTCTCCACCCCAGACTGCTCAACATGACTGCTGCTTTCCTGTTTACAGGCTCAGCCTGTGGCAAGGCTACACGTGTACCCCAGGGGGACACACACACAGAGAGGACACGTGCACAGCTACAAAACTCCCACAGATGAGGCTCTTTCTTCAGTGGCACCCACGTGTAACACTTCCGGGAGTGACCTAATAGGCAAGTCGCCTTTCCCGTCCTTGGCTGGTAAGGATTGACAGTTCCCTAGTGAAAGCACACGCGCATTCATGGATCCCCCAAGCACCAGTGTGGCTCCTCTGTCTGTCCAGCACCCCTGCCCGGATCCTGGGCCCCATTACCTACCCTATGAGTCCCCCACTCACCAGCTGGTCCAGCTTGGCGCTTGCTCCAGACAGACACATGTACTCACGCACTTGTCCCACAGGCACCCCACACTCATGGTGCCCCCCCCACACCATCATGAACCTGCTGCCCATCTGACCCCCCCTGCCAGGTCCCAGAGCTTGCTAGTCAACTGGCTGGCTCACCTTTAGGTTTGTGAGTGAATACACAGGCACACCCCATGCACAGTCAGTTAGTTTCTTAATGGCTCATCAAGTAGTGACTGGAGGTCTTTGGCATTGCCTCTGTTTATCCCTTGACTATCAGTTTGTGTCTGTGTGCTTTTGTTTATCACTTTCTTCTTTGCTTTATTATCCCCTTTTGTACTGAAAAGGTCCTTGACTGGATAAAATTAATTAAGCAGATACTCTCACCTTCCACATTCTCTTACACAAACAGGCTTTGGAATTGGTAGGAGTGACAATTTGGGGTTGGTAACGTGTACTCAACCTTTCCAAAGGCTATGTAGACATCTGGTCAGTTAGACAATGCTTCTGGCCTCTGACCCCAGGTCAGTGGCTGGTTTAGCTGTGGTGGTTTAAGATGTTTCTCCTGCAACTGTCCATCCCTGTGCTTATCAAAGCTTCCTCCATTGCTGAACAGCAGGTGTGAACATATGACAACTCCTCAGTTGCCAGAGTTCGTATTTTAGCATATTAGCATGAATCATTAATGAAGATTAACAATGTGTTTGTATATTCCATTGCAACTCACAGTAACTTTGGCCCTGGCACATCTGATTCTGCTGTTCCTCCAGAGCACTGCAAGAGTGAACTGAGAAGTTCTGGGCTTGGATGCAGTAGGGCAAAGCACTTAATCCATTAGACTTCATGCATCTGGGCACTTCCCCTGGTAGCAATGTCCAACCTTGCTGATCTGAAGCTGGCCTGGCTTAATTGCTAAGAGCTCCAGTCACTGTCTTTGTAGCCTTGTGAACATACCCTATGTATGTTTTTATTAATCTGCATTAGAGTTTTATCTTGCTAAAGTTAGTGATTTTCAAATGTTTTTGTTCTGTTTCCTGGATCTCCACTTGCCCATCATGCACAGATCAGAGTGTGGGAAACATTATAGTAGGTCGAAGAGCTGGCTGGTGCCAGCTCCTAGCATTTTTGGCATAACACATCTCTATCTCAGATCTTACAGTCCTTCCAGTAAAATTGACATCCTGACTGGTTCATCTCCTAAATAGGAAAAATATGAGGAAGGTTTAATAAAGTGAATGAAGAAAGCATGGAGTGCAGATAGGGTGGAGAAGAGCTAGAGGCACAAAGACTGAAGTACAAGGAGAGTTATGGGTAAAGTGGAGATGTGTAGAGCCCCAGCTCTCCTGCAATGGGAGAGCAAGGAAGCCTGGCAATATGATTAGAGGGATCCTTGGTGACCAAGTGAGAGACAGCCAGATCCTGCTTGAGGAAGGAGGGAGATGTTGGCAAGTCCTCATGAGAATGTAGCACAGAGGAAAGTTTAGGACTGGGAGTGAAGTAAGAAGATGCACCAAAAGGCATTCAAAGCAAACATTGGAAGTGTCCTAGTTGTATGACCTGTTTGAAGCCTCCTTAAGAATTTTATAATTTGCAAGCTTAATCTGCATTATACTATGTGTTAGAAAACGTGTTTTTCTTAAGAAATGTGAAGGCCCAGCTCTTGCATCTGTACCAATAGTAAATAAAATCTTACTTCAATGAGTAGCCCCAATCAGTTCCACTTGAACTGTTTGTAATAGTAGTAGTAAGGTACTACTTGGCATCTGTAAGGGCCCCAGAATGACTTCTGTGAGCTACTGTAATACTCGTACATTGAACAGACTGTAGATCACAGCAGGATTTCTCCTGCAGCATGGTGATATCCCAGATGAGTCACAGCCACAAAATCCAGCCCCGGACAGCAAAGTACCGATCGTGGCAAGAATGGCTGCAAATATAGGTGACAAATCCCTATCCTGTGTTCAAGAATAGGGCTGAATTTCAGCTCTATGTTTATGCCATGTCTGTATCGATATCTTTATTACAGGGGGAAGTTTTTTTAACCCCTCTTCCTTTGTTGGGTTAGGGTTCATTTCCCCCATCTTGGCATATATTCTGAGAGTATATATGTGGTCTGTAATGCAGCTGTGGATTTTTATGACTATAGAACAACAGATGTTCTGTGTTTGAATTCATCTTCAGATGTTACTACTTTGATAAGCAGCATTCAGGGACTTTTTACTTTGTTGCCTAAGTGTTTTTCCATTCGGTACTTGTGGAGTGGAATGTTGAATTCTGAGACTATTGAAAATGATAAATCAGTTATGATGGCTTAATCACTAACACAGATGAATTGAATAATAAGTGACCAATGTGAACATTTGTGGAAAAGTAACTGTATATTTATATATTTAAAAAATTCCACAAACACTGAGGAAACAGATCTTTTCAAAATCAGACATCATGGGGTTTTTTTTTTCTATTTTTGAGGGCTAATCCAAGGCTAATGTATGGATGCTATCTTCCTCTAAGTAAAAGCTGCATACTGGGCTTTTTGTTTCTTCTGATTTATTCTAATTTCTTCCTTTAATTTCTTCTGATCCAGCATACTTATTCTAATATTGCAGAGATCTTACTTAATTTATCATAGTACTCTCCACTTTTACATGTGTATGAAACACCTCCTGGCTGAAGGAAATGAGCTATCTCAGAGACTACCAAGGCCTTCCTAGCAGGGAGCGTAGGGAGAGCATGATTCAGTCAGAGTCAGTATCGAGGACCTGGACCCATCCGTGTGGAAGATCTTCTTCATAGCACAAATGTGACTGTTTAAGACATCTGGCTGTTAAAATAATAATTTGCCATGAAGATTGAAGGAGTTACTTGGTGGAGAAATAAAAAGCATGGAAAGAGATTTGATCACTCCCCAGTTCTGCCATCTAGAAGTCAGTCAACAGGAGACTTGGCCATTAACTTTCAGTACCAGTCCACTAAGGCCCTAAGAGTTTTGGAGATCTGAACTTATGTAGGATAAGGACAATGGGATTTGGCCTTGACAAGTCAGAGAGTTAAGAAGGTTGCTGCGATGTCCGGACACCTCAATTGAATCTTTCCGACATACAAAAAAGAAATTTTATGTATTTCCCCTCCTCCCTTATATTTTTCCCTCATAAATCTGTCTTCTAAAATAGTAATTATTTTTATTTTTAAGAGATGGCTCCTTTGGCTGCTAGATTTCTAATTGTGGCCTTCAGGATGTGATCTTTGGCCTCCATGGCATATGGAAAGGAGAGGGTCAGTGAGCAGTTTCTAAGATACTTATGAAACATGACTAAGGAAAAACATTCACGTATATTAATTCTACAGGAGGTTGCACTGGAAATTTTTTTGATGTCTACAAACATCAGAATTGTGAAAATCATTGATCAAGAAAATGAATATTTTGCAAGCTCAATTACAGGTGCTGAGGCTTGCCCTCTTCTTTGCATGTTGTCTTTCCTAGGCATTTTGGCTCCAGAAACTGGAATTTGGTACTTGCCTTTTGGCTGGTGGCACCATGCAGTTATCTTGAAGCCTCTTCCTGGAAGACATGTACATTTTATTTTTCATTGCCAGTTTTATGGCTTGATGTTAGGACCAGGGCAAATAATTCTAAAGTCCTGTCTTAAATATCTGTTATCTGTGTGTTAAAAAATATTAAAGGAGACAGCATGCATTAGAAATCAGTACCTAATGTAAGTTTCAAATGCTAGACTTCTGAGTGTTCCTGAAAATGTTAACACCTTTTATTTTCTGTTTTCTATATTGCCATGTGAAAAACTCTTACAAATAACACTGTAAATAACCACATATGAAATGGAGAAACTCACTGTACAAAAATACTGGCAAATACGCAAAATTAAGAAAAAGTTAAATGTGTCCTTTCTCCATTGTTACTGTGACAAGGAAACAAGCAGTAGAAAATATTTAAAGTTTGTTTTTATTTTAACTAGCTCTGTTTAAATTTTAAGTGTGGAGTCAAGGGCCTCATGAAGGCATTGGCCTTGCTCTGAGTTGGAAGATTCCTGTGAGGGTCTGAGGCTGTGGTGTAACCAGCTTCTTCTCCTGATGGTGTGTCTCAGGCTAAAAATTTTTTTAAGAGCACTTAGAACCAGAGTGCTCAATACCTTGCAATATTAATCCCTGGCAACTTATAGGTTGATCATGCACCAAAGATGACAGTAGTTTTGCTAGTGCATTCAGTTGGAGGTCATATGGGGCCTTACCAGTGCATGATATCTCACTTCTAAATGATATTTTATGTGTTAATTTTTATCCAATGCCAATGCAGTTACACACATGATATTTTATGCAAATTGAATAGAAGTCATTTTAATGCTGAAGTTAATCATGAAGCTGAGTATTGTAACCAGTGTCAAAGTTGGGAGATGTGAGTGCATGAAAGTTAGCAGTTACAGCTGGGGAGGGTGCAGAGGTCTACTGCCAGTGCCAGGGGATTTGTGACAATATTGGGGGTGAAGGGGGGGCTGAGGGAAAGATGGGAGTTGTGGGATCGTGAATTTAACCACGGCCTTTCCCCTGTGTCGAGAGATGGCATCTGTTGCCGCCATCTGTTCTACTTCTCTGCTTATCTTCCCACGTATGAGACCAGGCTGGCAGCCCAAAAGAGGGGACAAAGGGGACACTTTCATTAAAGTTCCACAAATACTGCTCTGAAGTTCCCAGGCAGCAATCAGAGCTTCTGTGGGTACGTGTGGTCTTTTGCCTGGCAGAGAGGAAAGTGCAACAGGCCTGCCACAAATGTGATTAATATCCTGCATGAAGTTTTCGTGATTGAGCTTCTATCTAGGATAAGAAGTGTGTTGCCTAACAAAAACTGTAGTGAAAATAAAGTTCAGAAAGCCAATCATCCTTAGAGAATATCTATTTGGTGGAGCTTCTTTATTTAAAGCAGCTCAGCAACTACCGTTTAAAACTCCATTCTTCATAAGAACCAGCAAACAGGGATATGTAAAAATGTTGGCAACCAAGAGTAGCTTTTGGTGAGAGAACAATGGGATACATTAAGGGAAAATAACTGGTCATTGCCATAAACATCTTCAGCTCTTGTAATAAATCTGCTGTATTTGAACAGCAACTTTCCAGCTTTTGGCAGGTTTGTAGGATGTTCCATAGCAAAGACAAGACTTTGGAAAACATCAAGGGGCAAGCCTGGCTTCAGTCCGTGACAGCTGGTAATACATGAATCTGAAAATTGTGTGCGTACTGGATAAAAGTTTCTTACGAGCAGCATGATTTGTGGAGATTAAAGTCGCATTTTATAAAAACAGATAATTTTTTTTAACCAGATGAATGTCAGTTCTATGTGAAATGTTTCTTTCTTTTGACAGAAATGGTATGATTTATAATATGACTCAATCTGTACATGCAATATTTTGGTTAAAAAAATCACTTTTACGTGCAAAACATTTCACTCTGACTCAGTGTTGACAATAAGCTGAAAGAAGAGCTGCTGTGGAGTTTCTTTTTGTCATCTTGTTTAGGTAATCATTGTCAAAACTTTGAAATAGAATGGAGCTAAAATTGAGGATACATTACAAGTATATCAGAATAGCATTTTTGCTAATAAAATCTGTTTGCCAAAAATGCAATATAAATTTAAAAAAATCAAACCCTGTATGGGCATCCATGCTATATTCAGCAGATGTTTTTGCCTTAAAATAATAAAAATTGAAAACAGAAGTTGAAGCAACCAAAATATTGTTTGAGTGTTTTGAGAGAAGAATCTCTTTTTTCCTCTCAAAATGCTGTTCTTAGTCAAAATTCACCCTAAAAATAAATATTTTTTTAAACTGGTAATGACATACAGAAAAAAATCCCGTTGTTTGAACCAGAACTAGTTGTGCTTGGGTAAGATTTTGCTAAGAAAGCTAAAAGCTATTTATGTTCATGTCCAAACGATTCTCCCTATCGTTCCATTTTTAGGATCACTGCAGGGGTACTGGGCCAAAGATTTCCCAGCATGTGGGCAACTAAAAATTCAGAATGCTGAATTGGCACATATGTTACTGAATATCCTCTAGAAATAATTATATTTTGTTTTTGAAAAACTGGCACTGTTAGAAAAATTTCATTCTTGCATGCTATATTTTTTCATTTCTTATGTATTATTGCCCACATTTGTGTAGTTTCCAAATCATGATAGTGTGTGCGAAAGGAATTCTTCAGAATATCCATAAAATAAAATTTGACCTCACAAATCAAAGTCTATCCTTGTTTAAGTCCATGCAAGCTTTGCAACTGATGTTAATAATTAGAATGTCACTCAGTAGTGTCATGGCCATCTTGATTCTTATGACTCAGCCAACATACCTGCTTTATTATTTTTCAATAATGTCTCAGAATTCAGGATTCCATTCCACAAGTGCAGAATGGAAAAACAGTTTGGTAATGATGTGAGAAATCTCTGAACGCTGTTTAAAAGAATTAGAAATTTAACTAAAACACCTAACTTTGTTCTACATTGAGAAGGCACATTTGTAAATTTGTGTTCTCAAAATTCAATCTCATCACCAATGTGTTTTGACCACAGTGTACTTATTTGGTATTCATAATCCTATTTCATGTTAGAGGAGCAATTTAATATCCTCTAATATAATTTTGTATTCCTTGAGCATTCAAAACTTCCATAAAAGCCAATCTTAATTTTATATGCACTTAGGAAAGTAGGACCAGGCCTCTAATTGTAGACAATTTTTTTTGTGATTTAGTTTAAATAAATGGTACTAAGCATAATCCTAACAGACATTTGCAGATCAAATTTTACTTGCCTTACTAATGCAAAGTTCCTGTTGAGAACTGGGCACCAGTAAGAGTAGAATTTGCCTAACCATAAATCTTTGAAAAATCTTCTAGTACACAGCAGGTAATTTCAGAAATAAAGAAAGAGAAAAAGAGAGAAAATTTGTATCTATAACTCTGCCTTCCATTTGGAGATAAGTTCAAAGGTTCTGAAGCAACATTGACTGTGTTACAGGATGTCCTCCACACCAGAAAATGAAATTAATCCATCATTGCTGTATTAAGTGAAAATGAATTAGTTGCAGACAAAATACTGTATTTTCATTAGTCATGTCAAGATCCAAATACGAAGATATATGTCTTTGCCTAAATGTTCACAGATAAACAAAATAATTAAATTCACTGTTGTTATGCAACAGATATTATCTTAAGTATATGATATTTGGTTTACAAGAGTACACAGTAGGTTCTTTATCTGTATTTTGTCTATGATGATAGGAGAATTTAATTTTTGTTAATCTGGGATGTCTGGATTCAGGCAGTGACTCAAGAAAGCATCTGTGTTTATGCTTAGCACAAACATCCAATCTAAATCTCACTGGCTGAAAGTTTATCTTTGTTTTAATGGTGTTCGCCTAAGGAGTATAGTACCTAATCTGATCTCACAAATTTGCAAGTATCTCTCAGGATGGTTCCAATGAGGCCCCTTTTGTCCAAGACTAGAACTGAAACAAAAGTTTTGCTTTTTATATTTTCAAAGGATTTCATTAATTAATGTCAAAGCAAACTTCGTTTTGAGCATTTGTTTTAATTTCTGAAATGTTTCTAGCAACAGAAAACATTTAAAAACACCTGTTAATTAAAAATGATTCAGAACTTGACTAGTTTTTTACTATTGACTTCAGGGAATGCAAAGTGGGAAGGGACACTCTGCCACATTTGAGTGGTACATACACAACCTGCTGTGCATAGGTGGGAACTCCTGCACAGCTTGGAAGGCAACAAAGAACCACGTTCAGCGTGTCTGCCCCTTAAAGTTTTTTGTTTAACGTGTACATTTTCAGCTGCTCTTTGTTCATGCTGATGGATGGCAGCCAGGAGTGGAAGACTATGAGAAGACTGTAGAAGACTATGAGAAATGGGATTTAGAGTGGCAGTAGGAGAATTTTCGTAAGAACTGTTCTCATAAAGGACAAAATTCTTGGAAGAAACCACATCAAAAGGGTTGGACCTCAGGTGAGGGATGTATAATGGAAGACAAGGTGAAGGTGTACGAATCAGTGAGTAAAATGAATGACCGCATTCAACAAATAAAAAAAAACTAGTCAAAGGAAACGACTTCACCTTTTGTATTTGAAATCATTTTGTAAGCTTCAGAAGATTAAATATTTTCTGACAGTATTTTGGACAATAATAATAAAAATTAAAACAAAGTATCTTTTTGTTATAATAAAGGTAATTAGGAATTTTTTTTTCTGTGGTTGGTATGCCTTGCAACTGGTGGCGCAGGACTTTTTGCATGTGTTACCAGACAGAAGGAAAATACCAAGTTGGGTGCTTCACTGCCACAATTCACCAGACAGATTTTTGTAAATAAAGTTTAGGGAAATTATTAAGATACTGTTTGCATTATAGTAAAGTTGGGTAGTTAATGCTGCCTTCACCGTTATAACTGGACAATTGTTCTAAAGCCAGATTTTAAAAGTCTTTTTATACAGTGGATATATATGCTTTCATCATGTTACTATCAACTGATAGTCTGGGATATAAAATGTTGCATATTCTCTGTTTCTAAGGAATCAGTCTTTTATGGTTTGAAAAAGACCTCAAGCCCTTCAGCGTTTGCAGAAGGCAATAGTATATTCTCCCTCCAACTTAAGTTAACTGAGTAACAATGTCTTCAGGATCTGGGAAGAACAATGTAATTTTTTTTTTTCTTCTTCACAGTTGCCAAATGTTACTTTCAAATAGTTTAACAAAATAAATTAAGGTGACAATGAGGAAAACACAGAGAAGCATGGGAAAAGAAAAGAAAAAAAAAAATCAAAACCTCAAGCAACCCAGAAGCAAGCAAAGGAAAAAAAGTATGAAAAACGTAGCCCTTCTTCAGCTGTATGTTGCAGGGTCCAGAACAGGGATTTGCACAAATGTGTTTATATGGATTAAAGTCACCTATCAGTACAAAAGTAAACTGCAGATTCTTCTGAACCAGCTAATAAGTCAAAAGACAGTAAGTGCTGAACCTGTAGAAATCTTAAAGCCTACACTCCATTTGAAAGAGCCACCCTGATCCAGCAGCATTTACTTATGTGAGCTCCTCAGCATCTCAGGGTGAATCTTTTATATAAAAGCTTGAGCAGGATTACAGCTCAGGAAAGAACTGCAGGAACAGGAAAGTGTTGGGACATAACCCCAGTTTGTACAACTGGGAAACATTCACCATCTCACAACACTGAGTGTTTGACCCTGCATTTCTTTTTCAGAACTTCAGTTCACTTTCCATGTTTCCTCACAGCACTTGATGGCACCAAAGGCTACAGCCCACCTTTTGCTTTCATTACTATATTTCAGAGAGAAGCCTGGGTTTTAAATCCAGCAAAGCAAAAAGAGGAGATAGCACAGTACTTGAATATTTGCTTTGTATTACATGAGTATACAAATAGAGTTTAATACTCAAGGTCTGCACTGTAGAATAGGGCATTTTTCAATCTGTACTGTATGATGATGTTTCACAAGTGATGTTTTTATATTTATTCCTTGTAATAGACTTAAGTTTTAAAATAGCTCTTTTTGAAATGTTTTAGCTACTTTACAAAAACAAACTCTCAGTCACTGATATCAGGTAGAGTACTTTTTTATTTTTTGATATCTGATTCATCAGATGCATCGTATGTGAATACGGTATAGATTGTTAGACTAGTATTAATAGGTATGATCTTAAAGAAATATGAATTACTGTGTTAAAAGTGAACAGCAACCCCTCCAAAATGTCTTATCCTGTGTTATTCTTTCTCGATGCACAAGCTTGTCCTCACTGAGTCTGTTCTTGTGGCTGTTCTTTGTATTGGCTACCTCAGATTCTGATCCCTTGGCCTCAGTCTGCAACTTGTTGAGTATATTGCTTCAACCCATCAATGCATAAAGCATTTTAGCTTAAAAAATGTGAAGCAACTTGTAATGCTGTCAAGGTCAGCTGTGATATTCATATTCTTACAGTTTACAATGCCTTCAAACGTATTACTGATTTATGGTATCAAATCAAATAAGTACTCCGATAATGTAAAAAGTGATGAATCTGCCCTACTTAATACTACTGGGAATTCTGAAGGTACCATAGTAAATTATTTCATTAGAAAGAAAAATAGCAATGGGTTGTTTCAACAGCAGAGATGCAGCTTAGCTCAAAAACGTAGTTGACTTCAAGTATCTCAGAATATGTGACACAAACTCAAATGAGCATAAAATGATTGTAATCCAGGAATAAAATGGAACTGGAAGTGAGAAGAATATTACTAGATATTGGGGTAAAGGAATCCCAGTGAGAGGGTGGGAACAAATATGTCACTATAAAATGGGAGCAGTAGATTTAGTGAAGGACATTATGAATGGGTTTTGATTGCAAAGTAATGAACCAAACATATTTTCCAATCTTGTATTTTTAAAACAATATCTGGTGCTATCTTTGGCATTGGTCAAGGGACTAAACTATTTGTTTTCTCCCCAGATTTTAGTTTGGCTTTAAGAGCAGCATTGCAGAGAGAGTACTTTAAAACTATTCGAATAAACATTTTCACCTAACTGGCAAGAGTTTATATTTGTAGAAGTTGTTCTGAATGTTAAAGTGCCCTAGTTGACATGGTACAAAGCAAGGGTTCCTTTTTAATTTTGTGCAGAGAAAGAACACAATTAATGTTTACTGAGCAGTTGAACATTACATATAAAATGCGAAGTGACCCTTATGAAGAAGACTGTGTCTAGGGTCCAGTGTTTCAATGTTTCAGCAAGGCAGCCTGTATGGGGAAAAATAAAGGCTTATATAATTTGTTTATTCTGTTAATATGTTTCTTTTCTGTTTGTGTAAACAAACCAATTTTGAATGTGTGGTATATTTAACAACATAGCCCTTGTGTAATCATTCATATGACAATAGACAGATGCACGATTTTGAATTTACATGTATTTCAGCATTCTTGTTACTAAATGTGTTAATAATGTTGATGCTAAGTCCTCAGGTTAGTCAATGGACAGAGTACTTTAGAAGAAACTATTACTGCTGCTTGTATGTCATAGGCATATTTTATAATAAATAATGTTTTCCATATACGCTTATGATATATTATTTTTCCTCCTCCCCTGTAATTTTTTACAGGAGAGCTCTTCAGAAGTTCACAGGTGGATTGTGAACGACAAGGAAGCATGCTTTTAAAAAGCAAAAGTGAAAGACACTATAATTAGAAAGGTCCTTTCAGCAAAACACTAGTCAAGACTAGTCAACACACATCCTATATTTTGTTGCTATATAAAGCCTACTATAATTTAAAGGAAGAATTACTGAATTTGGGCATTACTTGATGTATTTTATGTCTACTTTTTTTGTGCAATTCAAAATCTCAAGCAGACTAGACTGCTGAAACAGAGTGAAAAATGCGAAGATTTTGTCCCAAAATAATGACAAGCATCACTATTATGAACACATTGGAGAAGCAAAAGTATGGCCTGTATATTTTTGTTTAAAATGTTTTTTCTCCTTTTCCCATTAACAGAGACCATTAGACAGTAAAGCTCTACAGATCTGCAGACAGCAAGGTGTGAATTCTTCAGTTGAAAGCTTGCCTGAAGTCTTAAAACCCAGTTCTTTATAAGGTCGACATATGTAGACAATAGGGCAAGAACGAGGAAGGAATAGCTGTCAATGGAAACAGCTTAACTTAATTACTTGTTGCTTAGTAAATAGGATTTTGACGAGGGTGTTGTAGGGTCAGAATAGAAGAGCCATGGCCCAGTTAATAGATGGAAACAGGGAAGCTTTAATGTTCAAATGCTTAAAGCTAAAACTTTCCATAATTGCAGGTTCAGACCCTAAGGGTGAAAGAGTCAAAACTTTGAAGTAATTTAGGAACTCACTTTCCCTTTTGAATGAAGGTTCCCAGGTAACTTCTGAAAGAGGTTCTGAATCACTCTCTAAAATTTTGCCCTAAGCTTTCTTATGCATTGTCTTCCATGAAGACAAAATGGATGTTAAACTTTTTAAAGTGTTTTAAATTCTACTAGTGATAATCTCCTCATGACGTAATTTTTATAGCTATATTCTGGGCATCCCGGAACATGACTTTATTGTGATATTGACTAAGAGTAGGTTCCAGTATGCAGAGGCCTGGTTTTGATTTTGTACATAAGAAACATGAATCAGAACTGCTTAGCTAGGAACAGCATCTCTTACTTACCCCTTCCGTGACCCAACTGAGTAAACAAGTATTTGTCATTATCCTACAGCTAACACTGGTCTACCAGAGTTGGCACTGGGTGTATGTCTTCTACTTATATTACTGGTGAAATAAAGGTTCTTTAAAACTGAGCTGAAATACAAACACATGTGCTGTCAAAAGGAAAGGATAGGAATAAAGATGTAGATGAATAAAGAGGTTCTGAATAATATATGCCTATTGCAACACATACAAATCTAAATCTGTAAATCCCTCCCCAAAACACATGTTGAGTTCCGATCTGTCATTCCTTTGGCTTGTTCTTACTGCTCCTCTTCTTTTTAAAGCAATAGTGTTCTGTGATAACTGTTCAAATGAAGTACAAGAAGCTGATGTGGGGCATATGGTTAATCAGTGCTGAATCAGGGATGCAAATGGTAGACAGCATTCATTGTGAAGGAATGGGAGCAGACAAATGTAGCTTGCACTGCAGAAAATCAGAACAGGATTGGATTAATCAGCACAGTGTGTATTAGCAGGAGGCCAGGGCAAGGCCAATTCAATTGAATTTCACTGTGTCATAGCTTTCAAAGCCAGTGTGTCTGTAATTAAATTCAAAAATCAGTGTTAACGCTCAGCTGGGTCACACAGCTCAAGTCAGAAGATAATCAGCAAGTGCTGGAAAATTGAAGGTTTCATAGAAATATTCTGTTGGCTGTACTGCACTTCATCAATGTTCTCTAGTAATGCTTTTTCAGACTAAGTACTACACGGTGGTGTAATGCAGTTAGGACTGCATAACACGAAGGACAGGTGTCACTGTGCTTATTCATGAGTATAACTAGAATAGAATAGAATAGAATAGAATAGAATAGAATAGAATAGAATAGAATAGAATAGAATAGAATAGAATAGAATAGAATAGGGGAGGAGTAGGATACTGCATCATGCATGGATTCTGAGTTTCTAAGTTAGAAAAAGATGGCACTTTGGTATCTCAACTTTTGGCCACCTGATAGAACTCTCAGGACTTGAGGCTTTTAGAGCAGCATGAATGTCCCAGCAGTTCTGAAAACAGTTTAGGTGACACCATGGTCCTGCTTTAGGAATTGCATGATCTATATCATACCTCAGGGGGAAAGAAAATGAGAATCTCCTTATATATGCTGATCCTCTGTGAGCAGGATCACATGGGATGATATTTATGGCACCGGGGAGGATGATGTCATTAACACTCTTTACTGACATTGAGCTGATGATTTTATTGTGGGAATATTTCCTCAAGAAAGCTTCTGGAGGTAGACTGCATGCAGGGGAGACTTGTCTGGCAAGACCTACGAGCTGGAGAAGCAATAATTTCTTCCAGGCTAATTTAGGGATTATTTAGGAATCTGTCCCACTGGTCCCAAAGCAGGCTGACTCATCTGGGTTTTTCTTGTGTCACAATCTGAGGTTCTGCCCTAGCTCCATTAATATGCACACACACGCTTCCTGCAAAATGGGTCATTTTTTTGCTTCTCAGGTGTGGAGTTTTCAGACTGGATTTGTGGATCTACATATGGATTATGAACTGAAAAGATAGGAAAAGAGTGCACAGCTGGGTTTCTGTTTGCTGATTTAAGTTAGCTTAAATAAAGCAGACAAATATCAAGCATGAAGAGCCTAATACTGTGTCCCTGCTTTCAGCATGTCCAGCAGCAGTGAGGTGACTGTTGTGCCCCTGTTATGCCAAAGGCATGTAGGAACAGCACTTGGAAACCATCAAGTTCAGTATTGTCACTGGTATTCCTAGGTATGTGGAAGGCTCCTTCTGTGTTGATGGCACAGAAAGGCTTCCACGTGTCATCATCAGTAAGCAAGTAATAGAGGCGTGCTAGACAAATATCTCTCTGTGGCTTGGAAAATGTGACTTGGAACTGTATGGAGGTGGACTGTCCAAGTGAAAAATCTAAACAGCTTTCAGCCAACCTGAAATGCTGGGGATATTCATGTTCGCAGTCTGCAGCTGGCCAGAAGTCTTTCAAAGATCCTGAATAAAACATTACAACAAATAGAAATTTACCAACAAGAACAACAACAACAACAAAAATATCCACATGATCTAGCCTGTTTTCTGATAGTACAGAAATTATGTTTCTAATTATGTAGTAGGCATCTTATCTTTGGATCTTACTCTTCTGAATTTAGCTTTCAAGGGTTACAGCAGAGATGTTGCAAGTGTCTTCTCTTCTGACCCATTCTTTCACCCACTCAACAACTCAGCCGTGAAAAATTGCAGAAGGCTTGCGTTAAACTTTTTCTCAAATTCACAGCTATTTGAAAGACAGAAACATCAGAGGTGGTTGGAATTTGGAACACGCTCAGTTGGGATGTGCCTTGCTTAGAACCACACCCTGGGATGTGGAGGCAGTGTGAGAACCTGCACGCGTGTACCAGGGCAATGTGGGTACTTCTCCAAGGGAGCCAGCTGGCATTAGGGTCTGTGGCTTAGGTGCTTATGAACCACTCAAAGCACCAAATACTTCTCTCTCCAATGGTGGCTATGCTAAATCAGCACAGAGCAGTCCGTGACTTCTGTGAGGACTGTAGCAACTTCTCTTGTTTGTTGTTGGTGTCTCAGCTATGCTCTAGGACAGGGGTATATAAGTGTAACTACTCCTACACTTAGACAGTCCTAAAGTTACATTTGGCCCTTTGAAGGCAACCGCGAGGCTGACGTGACCCCTGGTGAAAATGAGTGTGACACCCATGCTCTAGGATAAGGAAGACTGAAGAGTAAATGAGAAGCTAAATGAAGCACGTCTGAAGTGGTCATTTCATCTTCTGGGCAGGTGATGGCTGATCCTTTTTGCAGAGGAAAAACAACAGTGTGATGTGAAAGGAAAAGGAGGTTGTTTTTCTGTAAAATCTTATCCTCCAGCTGAACCTGGAAGATGTGACTGGCTTCCAAATCTGCCAGCAGCTGCAAGTGTATCTGAGTAGTTAACTCCCACAGACCCTACACATTACCTAGAAATCAAACAGTTCTCATAACCAGAGGCTTCTTTTATCTTCCCTTTTGGTTTCATTCTCATCCATCGTGTTTCTTCATTGCTTGTGTAGGTCTCTTTGCTGATTTGATTTTTCCTTGCCTCCTAGTGTGTTCTCATTTGTTATCTTTTTTTTTCCTTTTTTTTTTTTTTTTGGCATTTGCATTGGTTAAGTTACATTCTATCTCTGACATTCCCAGCTGTTTGCACATAGTTGCATGATCTGGTTCATCTCTCCGCATGTTCCTCTACCTCTTTATTCACTCTGGGTGGTCCTCAATGTTTGCAGCTCTATCAGCCACTATTTCAAATGTCAAGCTCAGTTCATGTTGTACAGAACATTTTCCTTCTAATATTTGCTCTGCTAATTCTGGGGCCCATTCTAAGAAAAAAATAACAGTTGTCCTTTTACTTTCTCATATTTCTGGCTTACTGTGGCATTGCAGCAAAACTTTCATTCCCATGAATAAGTAGTAATTACTTTTCTTCACATTTTAGTCCCATAATGAACTTGAGCTTGTGTATATATATACAGTAATCCAGCTGTCCCACCCATTTACCCTACCTGTGGTTTCCTGGGAAGTGGCTTTTCATCAAAGCCCTTGAGGCTTCCACGAGGAAGTGAAAGAGGTAACTTAGTATCTGTCTTCAGAACTGACCCATTAGGATAGTTTCTTGCAAAATGAGAGTCTGGTTACGCTTCAGGCACACTCTGGTGTTAACTGCACTAATCTGGACAGTCCCAGCCGTTCCGTAATGCCTGTTGTATTTCAATGTCTCTTGCCTTTTAATCCATACTTACATAGGTGTTGCCACTCTGTTTCCACTGGGACGAGCAAGCATTGAATGGTGACCTTTAAACACAACTGTGAGAAAAAGAGAATCAAAAATAAACATTCGTTAAAAAGTATTCTGCGTATTTTCTATGAATTTTAGTGAATACCTTCAATTATGCTTGCATGATTTTAATTTTGGTTTTGCTTGTTGTTTAGCTGTCTAAATAAATCTATTTCAAGTAACTTGGTAACACATTGTTAAACTTCTACTGAAACAATAATTAACTGATGAAGTTGTATTTCACTCTTTCCCCAACACTCTGAACTGAAAACTTTATGGTGGACTGCTGGCAGCTTCCTGCTGCTCAACTTGTGACTACATTTTCAATTTATCTCTCTCCATTTCTTCATCCTGCTTTTCTTTCACAAAACTGGTTATTTTCTTACAAGAACAACAACAACAAAAAAGTAACTCATAGTGTATCTGTTGATACTTAGTAGTCTACTGAGTTTTACTGGCCTTTCTTTTATCCTTGACAGTGTATCTAGAAATTGGGCTAAAGATTTAGACATACCAGACTGACTGATACGGACAAATGCTCTGTGATGAGCTAGGAAGACCCTAAACCAATAAGACATAAATGTAAATTTTGCACTAACTGGAAAAACTCGAACTCTGTATTTTCTGTCTTCTTGATTGAAATTGTCCATTAGTTGTTTATGCTGTCTATATTTGCATCACAGATCAACCGATGTTTTTTAACAAGGTGCCTCAAATAACTTCAGTCATGCATTCATTTTAGTTTAAACGTGCCTTACTTATAAATGCTTGATTCTGAATGTTATGCTGGCTTTGTGTAAGACAGGAGGATATTCATTAAAATAAATTGATACTTGTTTTTGTGATTAACAGTGACCATGTCTAGGCTAAAAAAAAAAGTAGGTAAAATATTGATAGCATAAAGTCACGTAGCAATAGCAATGTAAGTGTGGACCTAGAGCAGGATTGTCAAACTCATTTTCACCTGGGGCCACATCAGCCTCGTGGTTGCCTTCAAAGGACTGAATGTAATTTTAGGACTGTATAAATATAACTACTCCTGCATTTATACAGTCCAAAGATTACATTCGGCCCTTGGAGGGCAACCGCGAGGCTGATATGGCCCCCCCGTGAAAATGAGTTTGACACCCCTTAGTCCTAGAGGACCTAAAAAAAAATACTGCAAGTCATTTGTGAATAAATTGCAACCTGCAATACATGCTAGTAAAAGCTGACATCTGCTAAAATTGAAATTTTACCAAGTATCAGCCAGTGTTGATATCTGATATCATACAGATCAACTGCAATAATGTTTTAAATTACACAGAGTAGCTGAAGTATGTTAAAACATAGATGTATAGCTTTATGAATGGAGGGCATCGAAATTGCGCAACACACTAGATAAGCTGGCGTGCCATCGGCAATGCATCCATTAATAGGCCTTTAACTAGGGCACCACATTTTAGCTAGCAGTACCACTTATCACTCCTCATGTATGAGGAATATTCTCGTTTTTCTCAGGCCTGTCAGGCTACAGTTCCACAAACTCTATTAGGGACTCAGTCTAACTGAATCAATTGGATGGAGCTGGTTTTCTGCAGAAGAGCAGGTCAGACATATGCTGACTCATAGATGCAAAATGAAGTAACAGAAACTCTGCCATATTTCAGTAGCAGTCTCATGGGGTCTCATGGAAAAGCTGTGTATATTTGAAATGTGGGGCAACAGGCTGGAGTGTGGATGTCTGAGGTGAGGCAGGGAAACCTTTTAAGGGTCAGGAAAGAAAGTTTTGCAGTAGATGCGACGTCCCCTGTGTGAACAACACATAGGCATCCTGGAAACAAGCAGAAGTGAGGAGGCAGTGTAGGAAGTAGTTCTGCTCTATTTAACTGGCCTTACTCTGTGTACTACTCAGGAATTGTTTGGTTTTGGCACCCAGTGGCACAGCATGAGTTGGATCGTTCACAGTAAAAGGAAACAGAGATTTACTCAGCCAATCATGTATCTATATAAGTGAATTCTGCCACCAAAGCTTAAGATATGATTCCAAAAATGTGACCCACAGTATTTCAGCAGGTCTTTCTCTTAGCATTTTGCTACTTATAGGTTTTTTGGCTACCTGTGGGTTCTTCCTGTTTGCAGTATCCTTAGTTTTGGGTGTTGCCACATAGAGTGGTTATTAAAATGCAAGCAGTAGTGGAGCTGATTAAAAGTACAGAAGAAATTGTTTGTGACGGATAATTTACATAATGGGAATGATCTTAAGCCTTCATACTGACATTTCTATCATTTTATACATGTGAAATATTAATTTGTGTCTTGAAACTACTGCTCTTATGTGTACTTTGAAACTTGTGTTTACTGATTGGCAAGCTGGGTAGCAGTGTGAGCATTGGCAGGTTCTGCCGATGCCCCACTGTGGATGCCTGCCTAGATCTCTCTGGTCTGCAGCTGGAGAAATGGTTGAGTTTTACTGTTAATAATTTAGTTCTGTGACATCCATTAATGGGCAAAATATGTTGACTATGTGGGATACCAAAAGTATTTTTGAGCTATGCTTTCTATGAAATAGTGCTTGACTATCCCTTTTTTGTATCTAGCATTTGAAACTATTGTTGACATATTGGGAATAGCATTGCACTAACCAGTTTACGTATTTTCGTGAGATTCCTGAGACCCAAGAAAATTTTCATTCCATTATTAATGTTCTAATAATAGTTATGGTATAATGATGGCCTGATTGGTTTGCCAACATAGAGTAACATAAACCTCATTTACTGATTTTTCTGCCCCATGGATGAAAATGATTCTATTGTAACTATCTGAGAGTCCACCTGTACCCCTGAGCCACTGAAAGTTAGTGTAGAGATGCTGGAACTGTCATTAAACGTGACAGCCCAGATACTGTGACCTTGCTAGTTACGGCAACAGAGACCTTAGGAGGGTCTGAGTTGTCTTACTTGTTGGCAGGGTAAGTTAACTCAGACAAAGGTCTTCAGTATAAAAGACATCCTAATGCTGACCCATGTTTTCTTAGTGTTCCTTAGGTCATAGTCCTCAAAGAAGACTTCAAAATGCAATGACAGACCAGATGAGTGTAATGATAGCATAGGGCCACAGCTGTGCCGAAGCAGCTGTTCCTGTTGGCCATATAAACACTCTCACCTTGTGGCTGGGGCACTCAGCGAACCCAAATTCTTGTTCATGCTCCAAAGGCGCTTGCATGGACTTTTCTAATGACATAGAAAAAAATTCCTGCTGATGAAGGTGCTTGGCACCCAGGATGCCCCACTTTCCAAGGGAAGTGTGTTGGCCACTAATTTAAAACTATGCTGCCAGGGTGAATTAACAGGTAGCAGGGTTAAATTTGTGGCTTTCACAGTTACTTTTTGGTCATAGGTTCTTAAATTCTGCTATGTTGGGCACTTAACATGTTTTTTTACCTCTGTCGTGCACTGATATTTTCAAATACAACTACACAATCGTAGATACCGAAGTACTTTTTAGAGTTAGGCTCTTGCGTTATTTGAGTGTGTTTGAAAACTTGGTCCTAGGTCTCTGATGGTAAACAGAGAATGATAACTCCTAATCCTTTGAGTTTGTACATTTTATAGAACAAGAAGTATTTTCTAGATAACATGAAAAGCTTTGCTCAGATGTCTTAGTTGTGGAGGAAATAGATTTGATTTAATATCTAGTATGTATATTATTTAAGCCTTCTTTGAAATACTTACTTCATTTTGTTCCTGATACTACTTGATCTTACAATCATTGGATGTGTATACAGCAGGAAATTACAGCTGTTAGAACCTGCTAATTAACTGATTAACTGAGCGTGTCGTGCAGATAAGGACATTTGTTTGGTCTCCCGACAGCTGGTCACTGCCTACATTAAGTGTGTGTCTATGCTGGAGATTTCACCTCTGACTAAATCAAGGAACAGATTGCTAGTTCAGCTAGATGATGTGAGTGTAAACGGCAGCCGAAGCACTCCAGCATTGCTTGTGCTTATGTACCTCTACACCAAGGGCCTCCTACTGTTTTATTTGAAATTTTGTGCGAAAGAACTGAAGAACCAGCAGTCCTAGTGCTTTTAAATGAAGATATTTCCTATTTCTGACCTTGTTTCCTGTTTGGTTTTTATTAGGAAACTGAATTTATCTGGCAGACTGAGTCCTGGAGTGTTTAGTTGTGCCTTATGTTTGCAATAGGTGACAAAGAACATACCTTTTACCCTGCTTTTATTCTTTCAGTCTTTCAGAAACATCCAGAGACCTTTATAAAATTTGTTTCAAGACTTGTGGTCGATAGCTGGTTAATACTCTGCTCTGCATTATGTGAGCTTGCTTCAGAATTCCCATTAGTCCTGTGCCCTTTGGATTTTAGTTCTGGGGTTACTGGACTATAGTATTATCGTGCAGTTTTCACTTTCTTCTAAAAGAAATTCCTTCTTTTTTATTTGTAATGTCTAAAATATGAAAACTGAAAAAAATCAAACCAGGAAAAATGCGTAAAGATCCACATCTGTCCTTTACACATTTTAAATTAGATTGTGCTGATAAAGTGATTATTTTCAATAAAAAGGTTTACTTTATATTTGTATTGAAAGCAGACAGATTACATACCATAAAAGATTTAAAATAGGCTACTTATTTCACCTGTAAACTTAGATAACCCAGGATTCTTTCTAATCACAGAATGTTAGGGATTGGAAGGGACCTCAAAAGATCATCTAGTCCAATCCCCCCCGCTAGAGCAGGAACACCTAGGTGAGGCTACACAGGAATGTGTCCAGGAGGGTTTTGAATGTCTCCAGAGAAGGAAACTCCACAAGCCCCCGGGGCAGCCTGTTCCAGTGTTCTGTTACCCTCACTGTGAAGAAGTTTCTTCTCAAATTTAAGTGGAACCTCTTGTGTTCCAGTTCGAACCCATTACCCCTTGCCTTATCATTGGTTGTCACCGAGAAGAGCCTGGCTCCATCCTCATGACACTCACCCTTTATATATTTATAAACATTAATGAGGTCACCCCTCAGCCTCCTCTTCTCCAAGCTAAAGAGACCCAGCTGCCTCAGCCTTTCCTCATAAGGGAGATGCTCCACTCCCCTAATCATCTTTGTTGCCCTGCACTGGACTCTCTCCAGCAGTTCCCTGTCCTTCTTGAACTGAGGGGCCCAGAACTGGACACAATATTCCAGATGAGGTCTCACCAGGGCAGAGTAGAGGGGCAGGAGAACCTCTCTCGACCTACTAACCACCCCCCTTCTAATACACCCCAGGATGCCATTGGCCTTCTTGGCCACAAGGGCACAGTGCTGGCTCATGGTCATCCTGCCGTCCACCAGGACCCCCAGGTCCCTTTCCCCTACACTGCTCTCTAACAGGTCATTACCCAACCTATACTGGAACCTGGGGTTGTTCCTGCCCAGATACAAGACTCTACACTTGCCCTTGTTATATTTCATTACATTTTTCCCCGCCCAACTCTCCAGCCTGTCCAGATCTCACTGGATGGCAGCACAGCCTTCTAGCGTGTCAGCCATTCCTCCCAGCTTGGTGTCATCAGCAAACTTGCTGACAGTGCACTCAATTCCCTCATCCAAGTCATTGATGAATATATTGAACAATACTGGTCCCAGTACTGACCCTTGAGGCACTCCACTAATTACTGGATATGAACGCTAAAAATGTGAATGGACAAATGCGTCTAAAATAATTATTAATATTTGGCTAAATAGCCAATATCTTCTTCCATTTGTAGCACTGATTTTCACTAGAAAATGGTTTATGCAAACTAAAGTGCTAAAATAGCTTAGAAACAGATTTTGTCACTTCAGTTATAAAGGACAGTTATCACCTTACTCAATTTAGGTTAAAAAGCCCTAGCTGGTTTTTAGTAGAAAAACTCAGACAAACTGGGGAATCCAAACAAATAAAAGAAAAAGTAAAGCCTAGTATATCCAGATTTTATTTTCCTGTGTGCATGTTCTATTTTTTCTTCTAGGAAGAAAATGAAAAAAAACTTTATTAGTCAATCACCTTTTAAACACCTTTTTTTCAAATCTTATAAAGCTTCTTCCCATTTTTGTTTCCCCAGTCCTTTTTTAGCTCCCTCTTGCTTTTTGTTGTATTTCTGTGATATATTTTGGAACGGGATATGATGTATCCATGCATAAGAAGTTAAAATTTCTATGCATAAGTAAAGACAGTATCAGTGCACGCTTCTAAAAACAAGTTACACCTCTCAATTTATTGATAATTTGATACAGTGGATGCAGAGATTATGGTAGGCGTTCCACAAACAAATACATTCAGTGCCTGAGAGCTTGTGTTTCTTTAGTCCATCATCCAGGATCTGAGGTAACTGGTACAGCTACAGGAGCAGGACAGCTGGGAATTCAGGACATCACACGTGATGATGGTGGGACAGGTGGGATTACGTTGCATGACACAGGTGTTTTGTGGCCTGAGAACATATTTGGTGTCATTTATAATGACTGGGAAGCTGTTCTAGATGTAAGAGACCTGGTGCCAACGTCGTGTTACATGAGTTTTATGTTGGTAAAATCGATGAAGTCCCACAGACTCGCACCTGATTTAGCGCAGCATGCCACCAGATGTAATTAAGGAAGGAACAAATTTAAAAGTGAGTGCAACTGGGCCAGGCAAAAGCTTGTAGGCCGAATCTAGGCCAAGTCAGAGCAGTGTCTTGAAAGCAAAATATAGAATCTCAGGTTCCTTCTTTCTCTCTTTGATGTGTGTTCTGTGCTTTTGTGAGTAGCTAACGAGCTCTGTGTAATGCTGCCAATACTGAAGGTTGCTGATTTTGCACAGAATTACAATATATGACGCACTGAAAGGATTGGGCTGAAGAAGAAGTAATAGCAAAGAGGATAAGCAGCTCAGACATTCATCTTTGTGCAGTATTGCTGGATATTCACCTTCCTTTTGACCTTGGCATAATAGTTGAAATAATTAATGTATATGGCAGGTACTGTAAGTGATGAAGGCACTCAAAAGGGATTTTTGTCTGGAGTGATTAAAAGAATGCAGTCATGGAATTCCCCAAATCTGGGTAACAGACATGCTCACTTATCTTACAATTCCATTTATCAGTATTTCTGAGTTTGTAATTTTTAGTTCAAATTTCATAGTTGTTCTTTCATTATTTCAAGTTGGTTTAGAGCCGAATAAAATCCTAGGTGATTTCAAAAAAGGAATTTCACGGGAGTAAAATGTGGAGAAAGACATTCGCAGACTGGAGCAAGTTCAGCACGGGGCCCCAGGGAGGCTGGGTGCTAGTGCTCTTGCCCTGCAAACAGACTGAGCAAGTGGGGTTGGTTCAGCCCTGGAGAAGAGATGACTCTGGGTGGACCTAACAACAGCCCCTTGGTACCTACAGGGAGGTGAGCAAGAAGAGCCAGGCTCTTCACAGTGCCACATGGATTTATGACACGAGCCAACAGACCCAAGTTGCAACAAGGGAGGTTCAGATGGGATACAGGGAGCAGCCTGGTCTGGCCACACAGCTGGTCCTGCTGTGAGCAGGAGATTGGACTACAGACCTCCTGAGCTCCCCCTTAGCATGGATTATCCAATGATCGTATGATCCCCTATCTGCATCGTGTATGAGAACCAGGGCTCTGACCTTCCGAGTCAGCTGTCTCAGACAGTATGTCCCAAAATTTCATTTGAAAAATAAAATGGTGCTCTCCAAGCTCACTTCCTTGTGCTTTCTAAAGGAAGATGAGATTTGCATGACTGCAGACACAGGCTGATTAGCTGTGAAAGTTTGGGTATTGATCAGCTGGATCTTTGTAACTAAGTTCTATTCCTTGTCGAGTTGAGAGGTTCACTTAATAGTAACGAAGTATAATTTTACAAGACTAGTTGGTTGGGTTTAGGGGGTCTTTTGGGATTTGGGTTTTATTTTTCCCCCTCCAAATAATAGTAGAGGGTTAAAGGGGTTTTATTGTAATTATTGTGAATTGGGGTAATTTTCTAACCTTTCCACTGAGTCATTATGCAGACAATGTAACAGCTTGAGGAAGGCTAAATTAGGAAGTTGGGCTGCTCACAGTCATGCTTGGATTTTCCCAGCTGTGAGAGTCTTGCTTTAAGACAAGGCAGTGGACAGTCATAAAGGTCAGGACAGGGAATACCATGGCCTCGACTTGCTAATGAAACAGGGTGAATGCGAGTCCAAATGGAAATCTGGTATCTTCGGTGTGGATATAGCAAATATATGCAAATAATCACTCAATACTGGTTTTGCCATCTTGGTGTCCGTACTTGTAGTGAAAGAAGGGAGCTTCAGCTACTTGCCACAAGGGAACTGTGCCCCTTTGTACAACGTGAAGGTACCTCTTTGTGTATATTTCAAACCAGTGTGGTATAGTATAGTTATAGGAATATGTAAAAAAAATGGATCTGTTGATTTAGATAACTCTCATTAAAGCCTGGATTTGTTTTTTAAAACAACATTTTCCCTTCTTAGTTTGTTTCAGTATCCAAGTTCTTATAGTAAAACAATGAGCTTTTGTTCCCAGTGTGTGCTCAGTCCATCCTCTAGATGCCCTGCAAATGAATGGTTTTCTGTCCTTCACAATTTATGGACTCCTTGGATTCCTTAAAGCAGTAAAAAAAAAAAAAATTTAGAAATATGTGTACGGAAAGTTCTGATGTGCCATTCCTATTTATCTTTCCTAGATTCTGTGGAGGTAACTGCTGGACCCCTGTGGTCTTGCTTGGACCAGTAAGTGCAGATTTGAAAACCACTGCCAGATCTGCGTTTTTTAAATTAATGGATTGTGGTTGGACCTCAAATTTCCCAACGGATTTTGATGTGTCCTTAATACCAAGCTTTTATTTTCCATTTATGAGTGAAAAGATTTTACTCTTTAACATAGTACTATTGCAGAGCAAATATAGACCATTCGATACAGCTGCATGGTGTACCAATATCCAGAGAACCTCAGATTTTAATCTCTGCAATGGACCTTCTGCCTGCTGCTGCCACCCTGGTGCTCTTGCATTGCCTGACCCATGTGCAGTTTGCCTTTTCCTTTTTATGCTGTCAAACTGCTTGCATGATTTGGCCTGCTTCCACAATCAGACTGGCAAGCAGGAGGTTAAAAGGACATGATTAGGCCCTAAGCTTATCCCTTTACAACCTAAAAGAGGCACCATTAAAGGGAATTTGAACCGAAAGAGTTTGTTTCAGCTAGAAATTTCAAAGCTTTAATGTTTTAAATAGGCATGCAATTTCCTATCCTTGGCTTTTGCTAACATGACTTTAAAATCCCAGCTGAGGTTATAAAGATTTTTAATACCACATTTCATATGCTTTCTTCTCACCTATTATCAATTAAAGTACACTTAAAATACTCTATAATCATGAGTACAAAAGATGTCATTTGCTTGCTTTCTTTCTTTTTTAATCTGTTCAGTCAGCTCATTTTTTGAGGAATGGATATAAGGAGAGAGATGCATCATAAAGTAGTCCCATTGGTGTGCTGGGCACTTGGAAGAAGCTGCTTGTTAAACTGCTAGATAAAAACATAAATTGAGATGATCTTTTTATGCTCCTTGTGGAACTACCCTCTGTTTTGCTTTTGCTGTATTGTCTCTACCAGAATGATTAATCGCTTTGGACCTATAAAGTTGCATATTTTTACCTTTGGAATAGAACAGATTCTACCAGATGACAACCTCTGTGCACAGTGAACATACTGATATGTATATATTGTACATCAAGAGAAAAGTTTAGATGTGTTAAATACAGCTTAATATCAATGTTTTACTCAGTTGTTTTATCGGTTCTCTTATTACTTTATCATTTGCACTCTTGATTATGAGAAATATTTTCCAAGTAAACAATCTCTCTCATATCTCCTTTGTTTCTAGGACTCCAGGTTTATCAAAGGTAAAAGAAACTCCTTGATATTAAAATTTGTCCTCTTGTTAAAGTTTGAAATTAAATCACTTCAATAATAAGGAATGAAGTACTAATGGGAAATAAATTTCCTAATTAGCTGAAACAGTAAGATGGGAAATGCTGTGGTAATATAAATCAGGTTCTGTCACACACTATTTTTTACTGCAATGATGTTTAATTCTTTGCTGAAACACAAGAGCTGTACTTTTCAGAAAGTTTTATGTAAAGTTGAACTACAGGGAAATAGCATGTACGGTTCTGATAATTTCATGAAATTAAGTTTCAGTCATTTTTCACACAGGAAATGAGAGGAAAAAAAAGAAATATTTATGCAGACAACAAAGATGATAAGTGGTAAGGGACACTGAAATGTATCTGGAATAACACATATTAACAAAATACAATTCTAGTATTCTTTAGTTTGCTTCCCATCTTTGCTGCTAGCATGTATTTAAAATTAAGTGTAAGATCTCAGTATAATTCAAATGACTACGTGTGTATTCAAAAGACTAAGTTGTAGGTAGTAGCAGTAACTTTTATGGTAACAAAATAATTGAAAAAATTAGATAAGCTTTCAGGTACCTAAAATAGAAACTCCAAGCTTTAAAGCTTACTACAGGTTGAGAAAAATTGCTGAGAGATTAATAAGATTTTAAAAAGATAGACCATCTCTGAAAAAAAGTTGACAGCAGTGCAGTTAAGGTGATGCTAGTCATTAGGAAGAAAAGAGGGGTATTAAGGTGGTGGCCTCTTAGGTAAAAGAGAGAAATAAATAGTTTATAGTTTGTGTAACCAGGAGAAGTTAGTTGCAGCCATTAGAACATGCTATGAATTCAGTTCCTTCCTTTGAATCTGTATTCAATTCCTTCCATTGAATCTGTGCTCTTGCACATACATCTTTCAGATTTTCCTAGGCTGCCCAGCATTAGAGCCATTGTCTAAATAGCAGCTCTTTGCCTCAGCTGCAGTTAAAACAGAAATGTGCAGTCTGTAATAGGTTCTTGCAGTTGACACATCTCTTAGACCTGGGATAATCAATCAGTGAGTCAACTGGGCTTAAATCTCATCAAATCCTATCCCACCCATTTTGTCATTTGCTTAGCTTCCAGAGGATAACCGGCTATTACAGTTCCTCTCTTCAGGAGGGCTCTGAGTCACCCCTCTTACCTGCCATCCCTCCCTGAGGAGGTGTCCGGGCTGTTCAGGTCGCTCTGTGCTCTGCAGCTCCTCCAGCGAGTCCCCAGGTCACCTGCCTGCTGCCTTCCTCTGGCCTGGCACAGTCAGCCATGCGTAACGCTAGCGGCATAAATGCACCGTGCTCCCGTGTGATCATCAGTGGCAGCCTGATGTGCTGGTAGAAAAGAAGGAACCTCATCCACCTGTGCTAAATTACAGTTTGTCTATGGTAATTTACTTATGCCTTACCTTTGTATCACCGAGTGAATCTACCATTCTTTTGTTGATTTGAATGGTTTGACCTCCTGACTTGGTTAGGAAAATACCTCATTCTTTGCTTGGCAAATGCAAGTCTAGTGGTTACAACAAACTGTTTTATGAAAGCTGTTTTTACCCTTTTTCTGAAGTTTCCTTTATGACAGCCTTTCCTTGAGCATCTGAGCAACCCTTCCCCATAGGGAAAGGTGATAAAGGAGAATCCCTTCCAGCCTCTCTGGCAACCTTGGCTTGGGTTGCCAGGGTAATGTAAAGAAGAAGCAAATGTCATTCCACATCCCAGGCTGGTGCTTCTTTTATCATTACAGATTTTGCATCACATCTGCAAACCTTTCCTGCATGAATTGATTTCTCTGGCTCTAGCGTTCTCTTCTTAGGTGGGCTGCATCCCCTCCTGTGGCTCCTTACCCACCCATACTTTCATAGGTGTTACCCAGGTCTTTCCCTTCGTCTCCATTTCTCTGTCCTTGCCTCATGGCTCTCTGCAAGCCCTACTGGGGGTACAGTGACCTGAGATAACTACCAGTAGTATCTGCTGAGGAGTGTTCCTTTCTTCATGCTAAGGGGGAACATAACAACCTGTTACTCTCTTTGCTGCTGGGGTTTTCCAAGGCATCTCCTAGAAACCATGCCAGATGCAGGGGACTGGCCTTAGCCTACAGCCTTGATGAAAGGTTGAAGAACATCTTGCTAATGGCCATTGAAGAGGTTAGAATGGAAGCGTCAAGAGCCTGGGTCATTCTCCTCTGTGCAAAAAAAGCAGAGAGAGCAAGAGTGAGAGTGAGCAGGAGCTGCTTCACAGGATCTCTATCAGGACAGGCTTTTCTTCGGTGATCTTTGAGTGGCAGACAGGACTGGTGTCAGGGCCACTCTGTAACAACAGCACAATGCAAAGCAAAGCGAAATGTAGAGGTAAATCTGGGCCACTGCTTCTTTCAATACTAAAGCCCTAAGCTGTCCAGGCCTTTGGACCTGATGTTCTCACTGAAGATGACACAAACGGAGCAGCTACAATATTAGAGAGTCACTCAACATTTGTTCTTCAAAAGGAGCTTGATCCTGTGGTGCTTTTATATCAGCAAGATGGTTGTGTTTTATAATATGAATTACAGGCCCGTCCCTTTCTTTTCGTTCTGTATTCCACGTCCATTTTACCATTATTCAATTCATTTTGGAGCCAGCCTGTTTTATTCACAGTGCTACCAAAGAGATGCTGTTTGAGCTCTTAGTATAATATTTACTTACCTTTGAACCAAAGTTTTCTAGCTATTTGCTTGTTCAAAAGTTTGAATTCAGACTTCAGGGTAAAACTAAATGTAATCACTGTACTAAATTAAATAAGAGAAACAGCATTTGTCACTGGCACTCATTATTGCTGTTACGTGGTGAAACTGTGCAGATTTGCAGAATAAATCAAATATATCTACAACGTCACTTTATTCTAAATATAATATTTTCTAAAAAAATGTTTCCATCTTAATACACCCTTCATTGTAATTGGTTTCTGAAAAACTGTCAGCATGATCGCATACCAATATGTCTGCTAATACCATTATTTTATTAGGTGTAGAAGACATCAAAATTCAGCTGTTAATGTTAAGTAGCTTATAAGCCTTACCAACACTGTGACTGCAAATTGTTATTTAGAAACTGGGTTGTGATTTTTTTCCCTGAAAGATTTAACAATGTTGATGTGAACTCAAGAAATAGGAAAGAAACCCTTTCTATGTATAAAATATATTTGTATCTTGCTGCAGTCGGAGTTTCTCTCCCCTGTGCCCAAGTTCTGCTGTGGGTAAAGTGGACAGAGGAACAGTGTGTTCCCCTGAAATGCTGGGAAGAAACCAGCCAGGCAGCTTGAGAGATCTCGCTTTCTCTCTCATTTTCACTTTAAGAGATCTCAGTTTCTGTCTGTCCTTCAAGTTACTGAGAACCTAATTAATAATGAAATTGAGATGTGATTTTCCTACAATTTTTGCAAAATTTGCAAATGAGAACTTTCTACGGCAAGACCCCCCAAGATGTAATTTTTAAGAATGTTTTTATTGGCTTTACTTTTCAGAGTTAGAGAGGAGCTCTTGCTAGGGGGATGTTTAAAATATTTAGCAAGCAGATGTGAACATGTGAGTAGATTGAGTCATGACAAAATACCACAGCTTTTATAGTGGATAAATCCTATTTATTTCTGTCTAGAGCTTCAAAACATTGTTTTACAGAATAATGATCTTTTGTTTTGGCAGAAACCCTTAAACACATAGGCATATGAGAAAGTTTTGTTTTAATTTTTAAGGACTGTTGATGTCAAATAATTTTCTTTGGGGGATTTTTAAATGGTAACATTAAAAAAAAGTAGCTTTTCATGAAGCATCCAAGAAATTAATTGGCATTGAATTATTTAAATTGCCCAGCTAACATAAAAGTGGAAGTGAATTACAAAGGGTGAGAATTTCCAGAGAGATTAGAACCATGAAACCTGGTACTAAAAGTGAAATTTCTGAGATTTTTGGAGTAATACTATGAATTTCTCTTTCAGAAATTCAGAAAGTGCTGTATACTTAGCACCCTAGGCCTTTTTTCAGGTCTTTGTAAAGAAAAGGTTTCTCACAGAAGAAGATGCACTCTGTTCTTTAGTAATGATGGTGTAGGGAGGGAGTTCAGGTTGCTACTCTTTCTGTCTGTCATATGAATTGCTGCTGAACAATTGATAATGAACACTGGGTACATATTTTTTCCTGGATTAGTCCTTCCACTTGGCCACCTCTCTCAAAATCCTTCTTAATTTAATAATCAGGTTCATAATTGGTGGGTTGGACACATTTCTGTTTGTAGATATGCTGATGTGACACCTACTTGCAGTGTTGGAAATCTATGATAGTGTCAAAATACAGAGTGTCTGTTTCTCATACTGTGATGGATCTGATATTTTTTTTTCCCCAGGGGTGCACTGCTAAGATTTTTTAAAAAACATCAATATTTTAAGAGGTCTGATGAAAATTACTGCCTGTAAATTACAAGCAGTCACCAGTTTGTTTTCCTCTGATTTTCAGCTTCTCGCGTTATTCACCCAGTCCGACTTTAGCTTTGTCTGCTTGTTAAACCACCTCCAGCTTTGACATGGAGCCTTTTCCTCTGCAACAGGCTGCCAACCTTTCATTATCTCTGAGCCTAGTAAGGCCACCAAAGAGAACATAATTTTTTCATACCTGGCTTATACTGTCTTAATTTTATTCTATAATATTATCTAGTATTCATTCTAATATTCATTAATTAAGCCCAGAAACTCTTCTTGAGTCTGATTATAAGATGTCTTATAAAATAAAATCCAATTATGCTGAACTGTGTTGTTCCACTTGTTACTCATAAAAAACCTATCAAACATGATTTTCTATTTTAAATCCATGCTTGTTAATGTTTCTCATGTCACAGACAGCCAGCTAGCAAAGTAAGTCTAAAATGAATAAAATTTCCTCATATAATGATAAGGCTTTGAATTGATGAACTTGAAATTTATAAAGATTTCTTAACTGGTAAACAAAACTGAGCTGCTGGATTTGTAGTCCGTGAGGAACCGTCGAGGGGAGAAAAAAGATCTAGATATGCATAGAAGAGGATCAGCTTTATCAGGAAAGACAGAATGATTCTGTAGTTGAGACTCAGATGATCTGAATAGGCTTAATAAAAGCTTCTTTAAATGATGGAGTAAATATGTATTAATATAAGGTGAAATCTGTGAGGAAAGAGCTCTTAAAAGGGATATGTAGAATGATCTGTATTCATAGTCATTGTGTGTCATCGAAGTTTTTAAAAGAACTACTAGCTAAAGTGCTAAAATGATCCAAAACGCATACAAGGTAATAATATATTATTGATTTTCCTGCAGACCAGTCCAGAGATAAATCATCTGTTAAGACTTTTGAATATTTTAATCTTTAATCCTGATATATCACCACTAAGAGCACTAGCTTTCTGTTACTGCCTGTATCACTGATGAAAGATTTATTACCTATATTTACAGTGATAAAAAACTTCTGGAATTTTTTTTAAGATGCTATGTGAATCTCAATACTGCTACTATGTCATAACTGGATTAAGATATAGTAGCTTTTATAAAGTCATGAATAGTCTGATTATCAAGAAATATCTACAGATTAACAAAGTGTTATTTGTATTTGCAGACAGAACCTTTGCTTGCCTCAATATTTCTGCTTTTTTTCTTTCTTTTTTTTTTTTTTTTTCCAGGACACCATATAGAATTATGATAGCAACCGGAGGAGTCATAACAGGACTGGCTGCCTTAAAAAGGCAAGACTCTGCCAGATCTCAGCAACATATAAATCTTGCCACAGCACCAGCTTCTGAGGAGAAGAAACCAGTTAGACGCCGGCCCAGGGCAGACGTAGTAATTGTCAGGGGCAAAATCCGGCTCTGTTCTCCATCGGGATTCTTCCTTGTTTTGGGAGTGCTTATAGCATTCTTGGGAATTGCAATGGCCATCCTTGGATACTGGCCCCAAAAGGAACAGCTTTTAGGACCTGAAGATAACCTGTCTGTAAATGAAACCCAAGTCCTGAGAAGCCAAGGAAGCATTTTGCTTCGTTTCTTTGAACAGCACATGCACTCGGATAAGATGAAAATGCTGGGCCCTTTTACTATGGGCATTGGAATCTTCATTTTTATTTGCGCAAATGCCATTCTGCATGAAAACCGTGACAAGGAGACAAAAATCATACACATGAGAGACATCTATTCCACTGTAATAGACATCCACACCCTGAGGATCAAAGAACAAAAGCAGCTGAGCGGTGCCTTCACTGGCTTGTTGGGAGAAGGAGAGCTCAGGCACAGCGGGAGCTCGTGTGCATCACGGCTGGCTGCGAACACCGTGGCGCCTTTCTCTGCTTTCAAAAGCAATTTTAGAATGGATAGTTCTGCCGAAGAAGATGAGGTTGCTCTAAATGAAGACAGGACTGCTGGTAGTCTCCTGCCACCTCTGCTGACTGAGCAGTCTGGTTCAGGCTTTGGACTTTACCCTCACTCCAGCAAGGCTTCAGATGACAAAAACACTAGCTCTATAAAATGTGAAACAAAATCCATTGTGTCATCTTCCATTAGTGCTTTCACACTGCCAGTAATTAAACTGAATAACTGTGTTATTGATGAGCCCAGTATAGACAACATAACTGAGGACTCGGAGATCACTAGGAGTCGGTCCAGAAATCTGTCGATGGATTCTCTGGCCATTCCACTAACAGACACCAATGAATCCTACAGACCAGCCGCTACCGTGCTGCCACGACACAATTCGTTTGTGGACACTCCATCTGATCAGTTCAAGTTTTCTATGACTCTTGGACCAAGCACAGGGAAGCTTTTATCTCCTGGTGCTGCCAGGAAACAGTTTGGGTCCAACACATCTTTGCATCTTCTGTCTTCACACTCGAAATCCCTGGACTTGGACAGAGGTCCGTCTACGCTCACTGTCCAAGCGGAACAAAGGAAACACCCCAGCTGGCCCAGACTGGATCGGAGCAACAGTAAAGGGTACATGAAACTAGAAAACAAAGAGGACCCAATGGACAGGTTACTTGTGCCACAGGCAGCAGTCAAGAAGGACTTCACTAATAAGGAAAAGCTTCTTATGATATCAAGGTCTCATAACAATTTGAGTTTTGAACATGAGGAGTTTTTGAGTAACAACCTGAAGCGAGGAACTTCTGAAACAAGGTTTTAATCTTTAAATTGCAATTTAGAAGATGTCATACAGTATTTTTTAAAAGAACATTTTGACAAGTGTTTCCTTTTCAGTGAGACTAGTACAAGCCTGTTTTTAACCAAATGCTTAACAGCCCATTAAAATTGGCTTGTGTGAACAGAGATCTTCGTCTTTGTAATGCCAAGAGTTTTTTGTCTTAGTAGCATACAGCTGCAATACTGTACATTGTCATTGCTCACAGAGTTTTGGTACGACTGATTCCAATTTTTCCCAAGCCACGATTTCTTCTGTTCTATATAAGCATGTTACTTTTTATCAATTTGACTCCAGAAGCCCGCATTAGGAAAAAAGCTCCATTTACCTGTTAGATCTGTTTGTTTAATGACTGTAAGAGTCTAAAAACAGTGCTTGCAGTCTACAATGGGAAGTGAGCAGGAGCACATACTGGAATTATCAAATCCAGGCCTTTATCCTAGGTGTTTTCATTCACTTATGGTACATCTCGGTAACTGCAGTCTTGCCACTGTCATTGTGAGAAACTTGTTTGCGTATTGGGGTGAGTGGATAGAAAAGAGTGGGTATAATTAAAACTATTTTTGTGAATTCATTGTAATTGGTCGAGTTCAATACCAGTGTTGTGAATTATTAACTATGCTTTATACAATAATCTTTCTACATCCATTGTAATTTAATCCTGTAGTTCTGGGAAAACATATAAAGTGAGAAATCTGAAAATTCTTCTGGGAATAGTTCTCTCAACCACTTTGATTGGCAGCAGTTTTAAAAACAAAATATACAGATTAAATTAAAATCATAGGAACTTGCTGAATGCCAACAGGATTTTAGAAACATGGTGTATAATAAGATGATATTGTGACATGCATCTGAAGAGAATAATGAATATATTGCCTCTCATTTCCATAGCAAGATGCTAAATAACGAGGTCTCTGTGTTCAAAATACTGATACAAAGCATACAATTTAATATGTATACCAACGTAGTATGAAATCCCCTTGCCTAAATTTTTATTTCTATATTTCAAATAATTATTGGTGTGATGATTCACTGGAGGCTTAGCTGTGGCAATTTGCATTACAAGATTTTGCAAAAGGAAGTGACATTTAAACCAATGTTTTCCTCAGCAAAGCAACCTTCACAGTTGACAGTTGTAGGGTATTGCTAAAGAAAATGAGAATTTGAATGTGCATACCAGAAAGATTTATGTATTTCATTAAGGTATTTAGGGCGTGATTCTGCCATGTCATAGCCATGCTGGAGAGTGTCACGTCAAGCTGCAAGGCTCACCTAACCAGATGTTGGCCTCAATTGGTCTGTTTTGATACATTTACTTATCCTAAATACTCAGGAATTATTTTTATGGCTCTTCCCAAAAAGAATCAAACCTGTTAAAGTGTCATTGTTCTTCAGTTACTTTGATTATGGAAGACTGAAGCTAAAAATCACAGAATCACAGAAACACAGAATGTTAGAGATTGGAAGGGATGTCAAAAGATCATCTAGTCCAATCCCTCCTGCTGGAGCAGGAACACCTAGATGAGGCTACAAGGAATGTGTCCAGGCAGGTTTTGAATGTCTCCAGAGAAGAAAACTCCACAACCTCCCTGGGCAGCCTGTTCCAGTGTTCTGTCACCCTCACTGAGAAGAAGTTTCTTCTCATATTTAAGTGGAACCTCCTGTGTTCCAGTTTGCACCCATTACCCCTTGTCTTATCATTGGTTGTCACTGTGAAGAGCCAGGCTCAATCCTTGTGAACACTCACCCTTTATATATTTATAAACATTAATGAGGTCACCCCTCAGCCTCCTCTTCTCCAAGCTAAAGAGACCCAGCTGCCTCAGCCTTTCCTCATAAGGGAGATGCTCCACTCCCCTGATCATCTCTGTGGCTCTGCACTGGACTCTCTCCAGCAGTTCCCTGTCCTTCCTGAACTGAGGGGCCCAGAACTGGACACAATATTCCAGATGAGGTCTCACCAGGGCAGAGTAGAGGGGAAGGAGAACCTCTCTCGACCTACTGACCACCCCCCTTCTAATACACCCCAGGATGCCATTGGCCTTCCTGGCCACAAGGGCACAGTGCTGGCTCATGGTCATCCTGCTGTCCACCAGGACCCCCAGGTCCCTTTCCCCTACACTGCTCTCTAACAGGTCATTCCCCAACCTATACTGGAACCTGGGGTTGTTTGTGCCCAGATGCAAGACTCTACACTTGCCCTTGTTATATTTCATTACATTTTTCCCCGCCCAACTCTCCAGCCTGTCCAGATCTCACTGGATGGCAGCACAGCCTTCTAGCGTGTCAGCCATTCCTCCCAGTTTGGTGTCATCAGCAAACTTGCTGACAGTGCACTCAATTCCCTCATCCAAGTCATTGATGAATATATTGAATAATACTGGCCCCAGTACCGACCCTTGAGGCACTCCACTAGATACAGGCCTCCAACCAGACTCTGCCCCATTGACCACGACTCTCTGGCTTCTTTCCTTCAGCCAGTTCACAGTCCACTTCACTATCCGATCGTCCAGACCACACTTCCTCAGTTTAGCTGTGAGGATGCTGTGGGAGACTGTGTCAAATGCTTTACTGAAGTCAAGGTAGACCACATCCACTGCTCTGCCATCATCTATCCACCTTGTTATGTCTTCATAAAAGGCTATGAGGTTGGTCAAGCACAACTTCCCCTTGGTGAAGCAATGTTGACTGCCCCTAATGACCCTCTTATCCATGACATGCCTTGAGATGGCACCAAGGATAAGGTGTTCCATCACCTTCCCAGGGATGGAGGTGAGGCTGACCGGTCTATAGTTACCCGGGTCCTCCTTCTTGCCCTTTTTGAAGACCGGAGTGACATTTGCTTTCCTCCAGTCCTCAGGCACCTCTCCCGTTTCCCAAGACTTAGCAAAGATGATGGAGAGTGGTCCAGCAATGACTTCAGCCAGCTCCCTCAGCACCCGCGGGTGCATCCCATCTGGAACCATGGATTTATGGATGTCCAGATTGCTTAAATGCTCCCTAACCCAGTCCTCATCAACTAAGGCAAACTCCTCCATTGCCCTGCCTTCCTCTGGGGCCTCAGGGGTACGGGGCTCCTCAGGACAGCCTCCGGCAGAGTAGACAGAGACAAAGAAGGCATTCAGTAACTCTGCCTTCTCTGTATCTTCTGTCACCGGGGCACCCACCCCATTCATCAGTGGGCCTACATTGCCTCTGGTGTTAATTTTATCTGCCATGTATTTGAAGAAACTCTTTCTGTTGTCCTTGACCCCTCTCGCCAGGTTTAACTCTAAGGAGGCCTTAGCTTTCCTAGTTGCCTCCCTACATCCTTTAACAACAGCCTTATATTCTTCCCAAGTGGCCAGCCCCTCCTTCCATGATCTGTAAACCCTCCTCTTCCACTTGAGCTTACCCAGCAGTTCCCTGTTTAACCACCCAGGTCTCCTGGCTCCCTTCCTTGACTTCCTGCGCGTTGGGATGCTCTGATCTTGAGCTTGGCAGAAGCAGTCCCTGAAAGTTAACCAACTATCTTGGGCCCCTTTACCTTCAAGCAGCCTTGCCCATGGGATTTCCCCCAGCAATTGTTTGAAAAGGCCAAAGTTTGCCCTGCCGAAATCCAGGGTTGCAATTCTGCTCGGTATTCTGTTCCTGCCACACGAGATCCTGAACTCCACCATCTCGTGGTCACTGCAACCAAGGCAGCCCTCCACCTTTACTGCTTCAACCAGACCCTCCGTGTTAGCAAGGACGAGATCTAGCAGCGCACCTCTCCTAGTCGGCTCCTCCACCATTTGCATCAGAAGGTTACCATCAATGCACTGGAGGAACCTCCTAGACTGAGGCTGGCTGGCTGAGTAGTCCTTCCAGCAAACATCAGGGTAGTTAAAATCCCCCATAACAACCAGGGGCTGTGACTGTGAGGCCACGCTCAGCTGCCCGTAGAAGGCCTCATCAACTTCCTCACCCTGATCTGATGGCCTGTAACAGACACCCACGATAGTATCACCCCTGCCAGCCTGCCCCTTAATTCTCACCCGTAGGCTCTCAACTCGCTCCTCATCTGTGCCTGGACAGTACTCAGTACATTGTAGTTTCTCTCTCACGTAAAGAGCAACTCCACCACCACACCTGGCTGGCCTGTCTTTCCTGAAAAGGTCATAGCCATCCATGACCACATTCCAGTCATGTGAGCTGTCCCACCATGTCTCTGTAATTGCCACCAGACCATAAACTCCTGACTGAAATACCCTCTTTTTTAACATTCAGCTCCGTATTTCAACCGCGCAATGTTTTTGTGTCCGGAGCAGTACTTGCTCAGTGAATTGAGGCATGGTGTTAACTGTTAGAACCTCAAGCCTATATATTGTAACAGAGTTGGCTACATATTTTGCTATGAAGCTTTTAATAACTTTCTGGTTTGTGTTCTTAAGACATTTGCTATTTTTTGAAATAAAATAAAACATCTATCTACATACATCCATTGTAAGACCTCTTTTTCCTCTATGGTCTCAAATCTTGCATGTCTGAGTATAATTTGGTATCATAACATTGTATATAACATTGTGCTTAATATATTAGCCTGCCACTAGATATTTGGCTATGACTAATTGATTTCAGTGACATCTCTACATGTGCAAAGGCTGAGTATTTTTTTCATGTAATGTGAAATGTATTCAAAGTAGTTTTGCTATAAGGAAATTTTGTGTAAAAAGAACATCCTGTTCTTTTTAGTTTGGTGGTAAGTATTCTTATAAAAGTGGAAAACACCTGTTAAAAACCTGAATGATGTAGGCTTTTGTTTCCTTTAATAGCTACCTTAAATCGTAGCTTAAAAGACTGGGTTTTGGGTACCATCATATATGGGAATAGTGGTCCTTTTTTAAGTGCAGCAGGGCATGATCTTTTAATTTTAACATAGATACCTGGTGCTGAAAAATATACTCACTTTGCAAAAATTTAATGACTTGGGAGACCACGGTAAAGGTACTGACTTAAAGGAAGAAATGAAAACAGTACCATACAAAGAAACTCCATGGTTGACAGACGAACTACAAAATATTCCTAAATTACCCCAAAATGGAATGTTTCATTCAGATAATCACTGGACGGTTGAGGTTGGAAGAGACTTCTGGAAGTCATCTTCTCTAACCCCCTTGCTCAAGCAGGGCCACCTAGAGCTGGTTGCCCAGGACCGTGTCTCTCTGGTGCTGAGGAGCCCAGCACTGGACCCAGCACTCCAGCTGTGGCCTCACCAGTGTGGAGGGGAGGGGAAGAATCACCTCCGTCGAGGGTAACGTAGGACCTCTTATCCTTCCGTATTCCTTTGGTAGTTCCACCTCAAGCTCAAGTCAGGAAAACCTGTAGACGTTCAAAAGGCCTGAACATTAGTCTTCATATATAGAAAGTGCATCGGGGCAAAGATGCCTGAACCCTTTGCAATACATGGGGAAAGTTAAGAACCTTCAATGGCCAAAATGTGGGCTGTGTATAACTGGCAAGTGAGAAATTGGCAAAGACAAGAGCATGCCTTAAGCTTTGATTGTATCTTTAGGGCATAAATACCATATTAAATCTGTTCCTGATTCAGTTCATAGACTTTTTTTAAAAAAATAACTTCCATTATTGATGCTCTGTGCAGCCCCACAATGAGTTGCTCTGGTACAACTGCAGGGTGAAAAAGAAGCCAAAACTAGGAAGATTTACACCAGTTTTGTCATCAGATAAAATCGTTGTACAGCTATACCACAAGGCTTCTCATGGAGTAAGAAGCTAAACCTTATATCTAGCCAGAAGAAATGTCATGATACTGCATCCTTTGTATGTAATAACTCCAAAAAGAAATAATTTAGATTGTGCAGTCAATGAGTTTGGTCCTTCTTCTGACTAAGACTATTAAAAAAATACATTTTCTCCCTCTCAGGTAAGCATCCTAATCACTACCTATGGGTTAGACTGATGTTACAGTCTGTCCCTCCCTCCTACCAAGGCTGTTTCACTCTGCTCATTTATTGGGCAAGTTTCATCAGGAAATAAAGGGCGTCGCTGCAGTGACAGAGCAGAAATGCTGAGTTACATTGTCTCTTCCAGGATGGCTTCTGTATTTTACATGAAACAGTCGCTGGATAAAGTCCTTGAAACAGGGACTGGATTCATGCCACTGAAGTGAGCCCCTCCTCGCAGAGCAGTGCAGGGCTCAGCCAGAGGGACTGGCAAATGCTCCAGCTGCTCCACCACCTGCGCTTTCATGGATGGGAAGGTGTTGTCACAGGTTTTCTCAGCTGAAAAAGGACTTTGACATGGTGTTACCCACCCTGATGGCTGCTCTGACGCCTGGGCTGTGTAAAGGATGGAAAGGCGAGCTGGCATTACCTTTCTGGTTTTGAAAGAAAGTGAAATTTAGTGTTTTAGCTGAGCAGAATTGGTGAGGCTGCCGGTTTTGGAGGTTGGCATCTATGTCTCTCATCTCGTATCAGACAGCTAAATAATTTTTTGCAACCACGTCAGAGTGCCTTTCTCAGACCTAGAGCTGATTTTACTTAACCTTAAAACACACCATTACTAGTCCTTTAGTTTCTGCTGAGTGAAATTTGGAAAATAGTTTTAACCTACTGCAGCAGTTTTCTCTCTGAAAAGCTTTTCAGGCAGCTTGTAGAGTTCCTGGATTGCTTTAGTTGTACATTCTTAAGTTATTTCTATGAGCCTTTTCCTGACCCTTTCCAGGAACTTCTGCCTTCATCGTCCCAGCACTACCTTATTTTTTGTTAATTTTCCTACCAAATGTGACTTTATGATCAACAAGTAGAAATCTTTTAGGAAGACTCTGTGCATATGAGGATATAAATGGTCTGTTATAATTTAGGAATGCTTCAATTAGTATGATTTAGCTACTCAAGGGCAAGTTCATGCCCTCTGTTTAAACCTTTTAAAATTAAACTCGGAAGCAAATTAATTGTAGTTATCACATGTTTAACTTTCAGGTCACATTTATTAACCCTTTCATCAATATTCTATGTATGGCAATGTTGAGTTGTTTCGTACTCTAGGACACAGTATTTCAAATTAGCCTGGAGTATTTTATGCATCCAGTAAAGCCCAGTTTTTAATAATGTGACTTAACTGAATGACAGTTGGCAGAATTACAACCCTGAGTCTTTTAAAGAATGGAAATTTGATAGTTACAATACTTTTGTTTTAGAATAGTTTGTTGAAATTGAAATATAAGAACTCACTGTATTAAATGAAAAGCGCTATGTCTAATCTGTTGTCTTCGTTCTAATTCAGGTAGATAAAGCTGTAGAGAAGAGTAATTTATAATCATCACTGTGAATTGTCTATAGGAAGAATCATAAAACCATTGTTGTCCCTTATCAGTTTTTATGCCAGCTAGCGTAATTATTCAGGATGACATTCAGAGAAACATTTAATTTATTTCTGAATCCCACTAAGCCCTTCAGTTTACTAATAATGTTTTTGCAAACTACTGCAGCTTAATTATGACTTGCCAATAATTATTTTTCCCTTATCAGTTTGAAATTCTTATCAGCACTTTAATTTCATTGCAATAGCCAACTGCTCTCCTATTAGAAAAATGCACCAGGAAAGTAAATATATTGATATTTCTGAGGGGGTGGGGTTTGTATTTTTAAATAATTTCATCACTGTAGCTGTTCAGAGTTATCCTAGACTCACTGTACAACAGGTGTAGCACTTAGATCTTTTTATTCTTAGACTAGGTTCCTACATTGTAGGGAATATTGTATTTGGGTTGGCCTCTAATTACATATTTTTTCACTTTTAATATTCCATTTAATTCCACCTCATTAAAAGACAATTCAGTTTTCTCTCTAATCTCTTCTGTATTGATAATACTTACCCACTCTAAATCTGTGCTTGGTGTTGAGGACCCACTGTTCATACCAGATGCATTTCAGGAGTTTACGTCAAACTGAGTCCTGCCTAGGACTGTTGGACTGAACATCCATTGGCAACTGGAATGTGTTATATGCTCCTGGAGGACATCTCCTCATTTTTTTTCCTCTGAAAAGAGTCCAGTGTGTGCTATGAGATTGCTCTTTGACAAGAATTGAAGTATGGTACCTGAGGCCAACTCAGAGATCTGTTTCAAAGGAACACTATCGACCTGGAAAAATCTTCTGGTTTAGCCACACCCTTAGTGACTTCTGAGAATTGCATCACCACAAATGTACCTTATTCTTAAAGTTGTTAATAAATGCTATTTGATAAGATTAGTTCCATGTCACATCCTTGAAAAATTCCAATAATGAGCTCCCTGAAGCCTTATACATCCCCTGCCAGCACAACTTGTCACCTCTACATTTGATGGTTCATACTCAGCACAGTATTTCTCCTAATTCTCTTATCTAGCTTTGCTAATAATTTCAGATGTGCTACTGTATCAAATGCATTGCTGAACCAAAGCAGATGAGATCCACTGCATATTTTGTCTAGAAAATTATTGCTTCAAAAAGAGATATCAGTTTAGCACGGTATGATCTGTCTTCAGCACATCTACTCAGCATCTTATCCTATTTCACATTTTCATTCTTATCTTTTGTTCCTTGATTTCTTTTTTTCTGAAGCATTCCATACTACCTGGATCATATTAGCAGGCATGAGAGTGGACAGATAACTCCTCCTTTCCTTCTTTCAGGCATTTCATAAATAGAGCTAAAAAGATTACTGTTTTTTAATGCACATTGCCTTCCCTCTCTCTCTCAGATCAGTAGATGTATTGAAGTTCTTACCTACGATGTGTTTAATGTGCCAATTTTTGCAGACTAGTGTGATGGAGATCATGTGCCCCCACACCGTGAGAGCATCCAGGGCTTGCATTAAGCTTTCTCACAGGTGAGGATTTACACAGCTTCGATTTTCACACTTTTCTTCAATTTTCCACAATTTTCTGTCTCTCCTTTCGACACTCCCATTTCCACTTTTTTTTTTTTGCTATTGGTCTCCTTGCCTTTCCCCCTTTTCTAATATAATTAACCTAGCTGAAGAATGAGGCAAAGTATTCACTTAGTATGTAGGCTTAACCTGGAATGAAGCTGTCACTTTCAGTGGTTTTGGGGGTTTGTTTAATATTAAATTGGGGTACAGGGTAGCTGGATGTAACAGTTCATGCATTGTATCATGTTCCTACACTCACTGTCTGCTCTGTTACGTATGTTTCTCCACTGTAATTCCTTGCTTGTGGTGCTTTTTTGGTGTCATTTTGGTGAGGCTGTCATTAATCCAGCCTGGTCTTGAATTGTCTCCAGAAGTTTCCTACAACCAGGGTACACATTCGTGTGCTGTTGGTTTAAAAAACCCCTCTGCCTTACCTGGGAGTCAAATCACCAGCCTTCTTTTCTGACTGGTTTCAATAACAACTTTTCTTCTGAAATTATCAAAATTTGTTCAACTGAAATCAACACTTATCTTGAAGACCCACTGTAGTTTATCCTTTTTGTTTAAAGTTAATTGGATAAGCACTTGAGTTTCTAGAAGCATCTTGTCTGCAGCACATGCGGTGCTTAACAAAAGCCAGTCGGTACTTGCTACAGCGATTGTTTGCGGTAGACATCTGTTGGATCTTCTGTCTAGGGACATCTCTGCTTAGTTGTCACAACCACCATTTGTTCACAGTCTTTTTTTCTGGGAAATTAAGTCTTCTGCAAGGCAAAGGTAAAAATTCAAGGTAAAAACAATATTTAACTTGGTTAGCGATGATCAATATAGTTCTGCTTTTTAATTCAGTAATCACAGGAAAAAATATTCCTGTGACTTCTAGCTACTTATCTTGACTGTCTTAAATATCTGTGCAAAATAATTCTGGAAACAGTGAGCCAAAACTGCGTATCTAACATGAGAGTATAACACTGTTGTGTGGACTTAATGGAATAGATTTAACAGAATATAATATTTTCAGTATTAACTTCTATAGTTTCCTTAGTATAGTCACAAAATTTCCAGGGTACATTTCTTAGCATTTTTCAGAAATAATCATCAATTTAGGCACGTTCTATTCCACCTTGAAGGAATGTTGCTCCAACTTGTTGTATTTACTGTCTTATTGCAGTCACTAGTTTTTCAAGGGTCTCAATGAATTCAAATAAAAATATGTGAATGAAGAACATGGAGAAGATCAAATACTGTCACACAGAGGGTATAATATAGTTAAACTCATCTTGAACCTGTAGAGAATTCATTATCATTTTAACAAGCAGGAAGCACTCTGATATATGATGTGAGCATATTGTATTATCCCCAGCAAAAAACATGTTCTTTATTATCTCTTCATGGGGGCTCAGAAGAGGATTAGGCTTATAACTTAATTAAATGGCAGTACCCTTTGGTTCTTGTGTAGAGTAGTCAGGTGAATACAACAGATTAGGAGGGGTTAGAAATTAATAAAATGGACATTAGATTCTTGTTAAACTGTACTTTCTAAATCTGTATGCCTTATAACTAACACTGAAATGGAGGACTCTTGCTTATTGGCACAGAAAACAGTGCTGGTTATTCTTGTAAGGAAGAAAATATACCTTCTTTCTCGTCCACTGACTTTTTGAATGAGTGTTTTCTTTCTTATAAGATTGATACTTATCTCACTGTTATCTGTATGCAGCTTTGCAAAGTTTTAATACCTTTCCTTAATACTTCATTTTACTCTGCATTTTCCTTTTGCAGGTAGGACAGTTTAGGGCACTTCTGGAAGTCATTCAGAGCTCTCTGATGTTTACAGTTGCAGCTACACCCCCTTACAGTGATGCTTTAGTCTCTGGTCTCGTGACTGGTGTAAGATGACTAAAAGTTGTCTGCCAACATAAGGGATGGATTCCCACTCCCTGATCTACTTTGAACGACAAATTTCAACAATGCAAAAACCACAATTCCTTTTGCACCAACCTAAGTACTAGTACTGGCTTTCTTGAAAGGGGAAATTCAGTCTGCCGAAGTGGATAGATTCTCTGCAGCTACTGAAGATCATCCAGGTTGAGTGCTATGAGAAGGATGATGGAACATTTCTAGGCATCCAGAAAGCTCAACTCAGCTATAACCTGCAAAAATGTTTACCTGAATATCCTCCTGAACAGTCCAGGGCCTGGTTTAGTGAAGAGTTCAGCTTTTATTGTCTATAGATGGCTTTCTTCCTGAGTGAGTAACAGTGTCTGCTAGTATAAAAATGTAGATTATAAATCAATTTAAAACTGTATACACTTGGAGGACAAATGTGGTCGTGCTTTTCATTGCCTTTTCTCATTTCTCCTCTTAAGCTAGTGTAGTCTTTTGTCTTACTTTTTCAAGGGTGTAGAAGCAGATGATGTCATACGGGAATAAAAATTGAATAACTTTCAAACCCAGCTTCTCTCTGATGAAGGTCTGTCACAGAACCTGTAGAAAGCGAATGAAAATGGTTTTGAAAGACTCTCGCCTCTTGTCAGAAGCCACAATCCTGAATGAACTCTGAATAGACTGGGTACAGTGGAAAGACATAAATATCACCAGCTGACAGAATGAGATGCATGCCATTTTAGAGAGTGGATAAATTATACGGACAAGTTTGAAATAAGGATTTTGCTTCTTTTTCTGTTTATAGAGGAGAAGGAATTGAAGAAATGTGTCCTAGTCAACTCTTTGCTGCATACAACTATCTGAAATTTATTTCTTTTTTAGGATTTTGGAGCTCGTCAGAAGAGTAAGAATGGCAGTATCTCTTTATAAAAGTGCAGGCTTCTCCATATCTGTCCATCAAAAGGCATCTGTTCTGTTTAAAAGAAAGTATTCTCAGAATATACAAGCAACGGAATTTTTTTTAAAAATGCCTCTCAAACAGTAGGAAAAAAACTTAATAACTAAAGTTAGCAATAATATCAGTGTGATAAGAAAGAGTCTAAAACAGATTGAAGACTCCTTTGTTATTTCATATATGTTGCCAAACTCTAAGGGGTAATAACATTTCATTATCTTCATAACATTAGGTACATTGGGAACTTTGCCAAGGTGGAAGAAGCTCCTATTCAGTACCTGGTTTTTTGGATAATAAGGTTTGCATCAGTGTTGGGTACAGATCTTCATGTAGTCAGCCATATCTCCTGCAAATCCAGTAGCTAATACTACAAAGGATTCAGCTATTTTAAAATGATGTTTCGGGTCTAGTAGAATTGATGAAAATGTCAGTTTCCAGACTTCTAGCTAATAACATGGGAAAAGCTGTATGGTATCAGAACAGGCAGTCAAGGACAGGCAGGATCCAGACCCTGAAATTATCATTAAGTTTCCACTTAAGCTTGTCTCTCTCTTTGAATCAGCATAGTTCAATCTACAATAATTTCCTTCAGGATTCTTTCATTACTCAAGCCTGTGGGCATCATCCTAAAGCTCAGAATGGAGTATTTGCCTTTTTCAGTAAGGAGGAACCATCTGTTTTTTCTCCTACACAAGTAATAGTGACAAAGGACATATATAACTGCCATAACATTATCTGAAAGGAAAACAACATTTGCTTTCTCCAAGGAACATAAATAACATATTGAAAAGTGTATGAACATCCATAGCATGTATGTGGTTCGATATAGCAGAAATGTAACCAGTTATAGTAACAAAGCCTCAATTTTATGTTGGTAGGAATTGAGGTTTATATTGCTTTTTCTCTTAGACCTGTCACCAGTCCGTGTTTCCTGTCACAGTGAATGCTGGTTTTAACAGATAAGAAAATGAGAGGGAATCATTTTGCCCAGCAGAATGTCCAAATCCTTCCTATTTCAGCCACTTGCCATTCCAACTTCTACCCTTAAATTAACTGACTTTTCCTCCTGACTTTGTCCATCCTTTTCAAACTGTGGCTGTTTTCAGGAGGAACAGCAGCATCTTTAGTTGCTCATGGGGAGAAAGGATTTACTGAGTACTTAAGAGAATGCAGCAAAATCAGGGTCATGGCATAAAACTCAGAGCAGTGTGCCTGATGTGCTACTTCACACAGTGAAGAGGGTACATCCACTCTGTTTTCTTCATTAAACATTTTCCCATTAAAAGTTTCCTCATTTCACCCACATACAGATTCAAAAAAAGGGGTGGAAAAAAAAGTTTTTGTGTCATTTTTAGCTAACATTACTTTCTATTAGAGAGCGCACTTCACATTGCAGCATCGCTTTATGCAGGTACTGAAGTTTTCCTTCTGTTTCTAATATTTGCTGTCTTCTTCATACCTCTGCAGACTATTTCTTTCCTGCAGCCTTTCCATTGCATGGAACGGCTAAATTACTTTTTTTCTGTCATTCTACCTCTGTTGCAGGATCTCTGCTTATCCCTCACAGCCTGCACCTTACAACAGTAAGATCACGAGCCTCAAGCTAGAGATTTCCTTAGCTCAAAGGTGCCACCAAAGCCATTGAATGCTGGAGAACAACATAGTCCCTGTTAAAAAACTCTTTGTAGAATCCCAAATATAAGTTCATTTTGCTTTTAGAGGAATGAGCAAAGGAAGAGATGTGGCTTCAGAGCACCTACAGAAAGCAAAACGCAACAGTTTCTGCTGGGTTCACAGAACTGTATTACTGTGAACACTCATAAAACCAAGAACTGATGTTATTGGGAATGTTTCTAAAGCAGCCACAAAAAGAAACCTTATGTGCATACAATAGGACACTGCTCACAGTTGAGATTAATAAGACAGAAGTTCCTTCGGTTAATTTTCAGCTGTTTTACTTTTGCTCAGTTTAAATGTTGTGTGTGAGATGGAAGGTGGTTTGCTTAGTGTTCAGGTCCTTTTTAGATACCTGCCTGGCATTAACTGGTTTCCTGAAAGAAAAATCCAACCCAAAACTCAGTAATAGTCATGAGGAAGGTGGCCACAGAACCGCCTTCCCTCCTCCATAGAGAGTGCAGACAGTGCAGGGCAGGGGCCATAATTTGACCTCAATTTCACCATCAAGTCTTGATTATAAATATAAGAAAGATCAAACGTGACATGTTTCTTCTTCTTTACTCCATGGATAGAAACGAGAGAATAATAAAATATTGAATAAGAGTGAAAGTAAAAGAAGTAAATGATAAAATCTCAAAATGGAGTAACTGAAAAGTAAAAGTTTCTGTGTAAATGCTTATTATGAAAGAGAAGAGAATAAGGGTGATTTTCTAATTTTTGTTCCACACAAAGCAGTTAAATAAAGGGACAATTAGCAGGTTTTTTGTTTTTCTTTCCCTTTGTAAAGAGGCACAGGAGCTGCGTTCCTTTGGTCTCTCACAACCTCTTCTTCACTTCAGCCAATACATTTGCCTAGTTCAATACACATTTTTCTATAAATGCCATAGCAGGTGACTAACAGAGCTGCCTATGAAGTGCTGTGGCAGCCAGCTGAGGAGTGAGGAGCTTGTTGTGTGGGGAGAGTGCCAAAAACATGGAGGGAAAATTGCCAGAATGGATCAGAAGTAATGGAAAGATGAACAGATTAAGTGAAAAAAATTGACATTTTCTCCAGTCAGTCAAAGGTAGCTGGCATCTCTCAAGAGAGAACACAGGCAACTGAGAAAAAAGACCCAAACAAACACCACAACCACCACCAAACAACAAACAAACAAAACCACAAAAAGCAAGGTAAGATAGCCTTCCTTGTGACCCTTGTATCCCAGAAGCTCAGTGCCACACAGCAATGACAAATGCATCTATGCTTTGGACACCAAGAAATAGGCTTTAAGGAAGAAGTGCCTGACAGGCATATTTTTGCAAATAGTTGTTGGTTTGGTTTGCCTCAAAGTCTTGCATACAGGAAATCACCCACCACTCAGTTTGTCTAATGTTTCCTGAAGCTCCACGTGCTGTTGTTTCAGTTCTGAACCCTAAATCTGAGCTTCAGATCTGCAGTTCCCCCACTCAGGCAGTAAGCCTGGGTAATCAGCAGAGCTACAACAGATTATTGCAGAAGTTTAGCCTGAAAAAATCAGCATCAGCAGGCATTTTCAGGCCTAGAGATAGCAAAAGTGCCTGAGGTCTTGGCTGCCCTAGATTATGAACTGAGTAGGAGTCTGGTGACAATAAACTGGACAGGTTGTTGAGCAAGCAGAAAAGCTGTCAGAGGAGTGGCTCTCCACAGGAGCAGTACAAGCTGGCCCAGAACTGAGCTAGAGGGACTCTGCCAAAGCCAGTGACCCAGTAGAGAGCTGGAAATTGAGTATTTTGGGAAGTGAGGAGGTCAAAGGCCACTGGAAAGGGTCCTGAAAAGTAACAAGAGCCAAATAATTGTCTGCTGTAACTTTTCTTACCACATTGTCAATTGTCATGGTTTGATTGTAAACCTTGCAATATTCAAGAGACTAATTTTCTTGCTATTTATGGCAATATATGTTCTCACTGAAGGAGGAAACAAACCCTAGACTGCTCCTCCATTCTTAACCGTCTGTCCTGCAGAAACTTCCGGAAGTGTGGCTTGAGCATATTCTGGATACTAAGAAGTCAGAAAATTATGGAAAAGCTTAAATTTGTAAATTTAAGGAGCGATTTGTAAAATATCTGAAAATTTTTAAAGGGAGTCTCTTGATTTTTTTGGACTTAGCCCAGTTTTGAAGAGCTGGTCCTGGAGATAATTTGGGCTAGCTATAAGAGGTCTGCTTCATGAGGCTGGCTCCTTGAAGAAACAGGGAATTCCTTGCAGAGCTGTGTGGACCTAAAGAAAACACTATCTGATGTGGAAAAGGTTATGGATGTCCCAGCAGTGAGTCTGAATCTCTATCCTGCGGCTGCATATGGAGCTGATAAGTGGGATGCGTAATGTCTGACGGGGTGGATTAGTTTATACTCCCTGAATTAACCACACAACTGCAGGTGTATGTGAAGAGATTCCTACTATAATACCTTTTCCCCCAGTTCTTGCCTTTTTTTTGCTTTAGTGCCTTTACAAGGGGACATGGAAGAAAGAGCAGAAAAGAATAGAAAACTCAATTTCAAAATGTAGTTTCTATGCTTTTGTGTAGAGACAGAGATGTTTCTCGTGGCACTATATTTATTTCAGGATTGGATTTCTGAATGATCTAGTTCTTTATTCTGATGTGACTGATGACAAGATTTGACAAGAAAGGAGACCTGTACTAAGAACTGTTTAATTCAGTGAGTGCCAGGTCAAAACACAGAGCTGCTTAACAGAAGAAGGTGAAAGCTGAGAATTTCCTAGATGCATAAGGTTTTGTAATTCAATTTCTTTGACTTCTTGATCCCTTATTTATTGAACCTCTTTTTTGAAACAAAGCAAGATGAGAAGGGATCATTTGACTTGTGAGGTAGGAAGAGTGAAAAGCATTTGCCTCCCAGGTGTAGCTCTATCTTCATGACTCCAAAGGTCAGCAGAAGCATTTAAGTATCTACAGACCCTTGGCTCGCCAGGTTTTCAAACAAAGTCGCTCAGTATTTGGTTTAACACTACCTGGTATGCGAGAACCTGCAGGGACCATATGGACTCATATGCCTATAAGATTTTGTGGGGTAAATTCTGCCTGGGACTAGATGTGTGACCCTTGGAGGCTGCCATAATGTATTCTTGATGCACACACCAGATATACACAAGCATGCCAGCCTGCAAAGGGACCACATCTTGAGGAAACCGGGGGCTTTGTTCTGCTTCTGTCCCAGTTCACAAGTCAAATGTTTGCTTTAGCTGGTGCTGGTGGCTGGGGGCTGATGCAAGTGGAATAAGCACCCTTAAATAGATGGATTCACTGCCATTTCTGCCTGTACTACCCTGAAACCTGTCCCTCCTTTGCACTTGACAGACAGGGTGGCTCCTAAACATCTGCTGCTTGACAGCTAAATATACATTCTTACCCACACAGAGTGCCATCCCACCTTGCCGGCTGCAGCAGAGCTTTCACTCCCCCCGTGGATGGGGAGACATCAAGTAAATGGTAAAAATAGTTTAGAGACCCTGGGGCAGAGAGGATTACGTATGTGCTGACTCTTGGGGCAACCAAGATTGGAAAGAATCATTCTTATGTAAGAAGCATTACTTACAGGATAAGTGAATTTGTATTTTGATTTCCCCTGCAAATACAGAATGCAAGAAAACACCATTTACAGAAGGAGGCTACTGTCATTATCTGGGGGGTGTAACAGCAAACACATGCCAAAGCAAGGCACAGAATGGGAGCTGCTTTCCTGCGTGGCAGAGCCCTGCACGATATATATGCCCTTGGAGAACAGAGAGGTGAACCCCTCCATGGATGTGTTCCCTGCAAGCAATCACCTGCCTGGGGCTGATTCTCCTGCAGAATGGAGAAGCAAAAGTCATGAGGCTGAAACATAATTATTATGTTTTCAATAAGTGGAAGATTAAAAGCTGAAGAGAAAGAATGCTTTAACCAGCTAAAAGGGGCAGTTTCTGTTAAGCATGTGCGTGCCTTTGACATCTTGTTCTCATGACTAAGGAAAGTGAGGAATTCTGGTGAGATCCTTAAATGGGGAGAAACCAGCTTCAGGCTGTCAGTCAAGGCAGAAATCTATTTAAAAGGTCATTTTTGAGATCGGGGTAATGAATGATACGATTAGCTGACTGATGGCATATTGATCAGCCGTTCCCATGGTGAAATGCCTCTCTGTATTTTGGGAATGGAGTTGCTGGGTTCCTTTCTCACAGGCTCCCTCTCACTGCTCTTCGTCAGTGTTTGCATGTGCTTCTCCATCAATGACCTTGTAGCTTAGCTGGATGCATGTGCTGATCTGCTATCTAAGAGCGAGGACTATTTGCCAATTTTCCTAACTATGACTAGTCAGCATCTATAGCATCCTTACCCTTAATCTCAAGCAACAAGGAAAAAAAATGTGTTATTCCTTTCTTTCTCTGTGTTTTCTCAAACAAAGGAACATTTTGCACCACATTTGCAACCTCTGTGAACATGAGAATTTCAGTGGCTCAGACACAAATTTATGCTGGTAAGACAAAGACTAGGGGCTATACTTGTGTTATTCCCAGCAGAGGCCAGAGATTTATTGGAAGGATGTTTGGTGTGGAAGTGCTACAGTACAACTGCAATGGAATCTTTTCTGTTTTATCAGCATTTTTTATCAGAAGCCTTTCTACAGTACTGAGCCTCTGGGAATACAGCTGGAAATTACAGACATACCACTGGAAATGTGCCCACAGATCTGATGTCATATAAGCACAGGAATCAAAATTGTCTTTATATGGGTGAAGCCCAATCTACACTGTTCTCTGTAGTTTTTTTAAGGCAGCAGTGGGAGAGAGACACCTAAATACCTTAAAAAAATTAAGTCTTGGTAAAATTTTACTATTTAAATTGTGCTCCGGAATTTGAGCATAAGCTCTGCATTAGCAGGCAGGAAGATTTCCTCTGACTTTATCTGGGATGCCTGTTTACAGTAAAGACAGCATTAACAACACTTCTGCACTTCGCAAGAATTGGTTTGGTCTATACCTGACCGAAATTACAGACTGGTGCAACCACCTAGGCAAGAGTATGGTCTTATCTCCTTATGCACGTCAGAGGTAGCATGAACTTGATGTAGTTCATGTACATCCAAACATTGTTCATGAAGAGCATAAAATTCTCCCCATCATTGCTAGATGCTATGGAGTCTACTGTCCTGGGAACATGCGTTTCTTTCCTGGCCAGCTGTTTGCCATTTCCCAAAGACATAAAGCTGGTTTTGCTGGGAAATCTTTGCCCTTTTCTTTGTCTTCTACTCACGTGATCTCACAGATTGTTTTACATCGAAAACCAAACAAAAACCAAACCAAACCAAAACCACAGAAAAAGTGGAGGAAACCCTTGTTATGATGGCATTTGACAATGTCTTTCTGTCCTGGAGGGCTATATATTTCTCCGGGTAGTTAGAGAAGGCAATACAATGTGGAGAAGAATTCACCATGAGAAACCTCCCCTGGTCTCCTTCTTGCCCATACAGCACAAACTATTCTGTCTATGGGTGTCCTAGCTTTGTGTTCTGAGTATTTTAGTTTTGTTCCATTCCTCTTCTTTCATCTGTGTAAAAGCTTTTGCATTAGCAAGTAATGCTACATATTATTTAGCTGTGAACAATGTCAGCTACCAGTGACCTCACAGGCTGTAAGATGCAGAAATAGTAATAAAGTGATATAGAACTGAGAGAGTTGCATTGGTGATAGTATGAAGAACTCTGGAACGCGCTGGCTTGCAGCAGTGATTCCCTGTTGCTTCTGATATTAGTTTATTGTTGATAACGTACTTATTAGAAAAAGAAAAGCACCATGCTGAGGCAGAATTTTAAAGAAAGCCGGAAAGATCATAGACTGCTGGACGGATGTTGTCACTCAAGATACACGTGGGTAACAGTTGGAAGTGGGTAGTGTGCAGCAATTGACTTTTACATAGATGAATACTGTACCAGAATGTTGACTGGTGAGAGCTCTACTCCCATTAAGCAGTAGGAACCGTTTCTTGCTGTTTTGGGCAAAAACGTTTCATATAATTAGAGTTGTAATTAGAAATGCCAGACCTAATGTTCTGTTGCCTACTTTGGTTTGAGGACTATGGAAAAATATTCACTTCTGACAGAAGTTTGCACCCACTAATTATTTGTGAAAAGATCTGGAAGGGAAGCAGAACCTCAGTCTTTCAGTAAAAGAAAAAGCAATTAAAAGAAAAAGCAAGCCATTAATGTTATTCATGTCTCTGGATGATCTGTGCCATTACTGCATTGTTAGCTCTCTGACAACATTCCCTTATTAGTAGCATTCAGTGTGACTTTTATTTCTTCTAATGTCCCCAAACATGGCTCTGTCATAAGAGTGCTGAGATGTGGGAATAAATTATAATTAAAATTACTTGGATCTCAACTGACCAGTAATTCTGTCCATCATTTCTCAAATGATCCACAGGGGTTAGAAAAGACAGATTTGAGGGTTACTTTTCCTGACAAACATTCACAAGTTTGTCATTTAATCTTGAATCAATAGCGCTTACTGGTAGCTACAGAAGTTTGTTAACATACGCTGTCATACAAAACTCTTGCAACTTATTAGTTTGAAACCTTTTCCTTCCCCTTCCATGTAAACATATACGCATGCATCAACCATACTTGAAACAAACTTGAAAGTGAGGTTAAGTTGTCCAATTATTTGAGTTCTTTCTTCAAATTGCAGCATACTGCTGTTCTAAAAATTAGTCCTGGAAGGTAAGACTTGCACAAGACTTTCCATGAGAAATTTTGCCCAACTCTCTTCTCTTTCCAAAAGGTGAGGATGAGGGAGATAGATACAACTACATGTTTTGCCTTAGGTGAAATAAATCTTTAAACTTGCTGATGCTAAAAGATGACCTGTTCACCTGCAGAAGTGCTTCACAGGTCGAAATGTTCTGCAGCTTCATATTGTTTCGGAGGGTGCAGGCATTGCTGTCGAGGTGGTTGCATGAGGAGCCGGGACCCTGTTAGGCACATCCCGGAGTGAGCACCTCCCATCAGGTGAAGCAGGCAGTTGAATTCACCAGGCTGTCTTCAGTTTCATTTTTCTGCTTCATCAAATTGATATTCGTTATAATGCAGTGCTGGTCTTTGCTGAGAACAGTGAATGATGCATTCCTGTGGAGGAAAGAAATCAGAATGAAAGGCTGACGTCTGAGCTGCCTCACTGCACGTGCAGAGCATTTAATGTTCTTCTTTTTATTTCTAGCATGGTTGCTTACTTGGGGTCAATTTTCCGTTTAGTATTTTTTCAGCACGGTTCCACTTAAAGAGCTGATATGACATATCTATTCGTTTTTTTCAGTTCTTGGATGATAAAAATGCAACAGGAAAAGCAAATCTTATGCTAATTTTCTATCATGAAGAGCTATGCTAAAGCATAACTCCTCCTTCCCCTCCCACCAAAAGCCCTGTACACCTACAAACATTTACAACAGGTTTCCTGGTAGGATTTAAGTAATTTTCCATTTTCTTTTGTAAAGTTTTCAGCTTTAATTTTAAAATCTGCTTCCTGAAATGAGGTATATAGTTGTTTCTTAAAATTTGATTTTATTGTAAAATATTGATTTGTAAAAGAAATATCCAAACTTAGAGCAGGCAGATATTCACCTGGTTAGCCACGACTAATCCAAAAGTAGGGTAGTCCCAATTAAATTCCATTTGTACCTTTGTGTGTAGTCCCAAAGGGGTTTTCCAACCTGATTTTTCTTTATGTCACTGGTTGTTATACAATAGCTGAGACATCTGAATGCTCATCCAAGCTTGCCTTCTTAATAGAGCTCATGAGAGTTTGTAAATTCTGGTGCCAGTCAGTTAACTGCTGAGATGCCTTTGGAAAGTGCAGCCCTACATTTCGTAATATTTCCTATGTTGTCTACCTAGGTGACAGAAGCTTTTAAAACAGAAGAGCAATGAAAAGGAAATACTGAATAATATTATTTATACACAGGTTTTTCTGTATATGGAGTTACTGACAGATATGAAGCACAGTAACTCCCAAACATTTATGCATTTATGCAATCAAAAGCTAGTTTTTACAAATATTTGCCTGATATCACTGCATTAGCCACCAGAACAGATATGAAATGTCTCTAGTAAATTTTATAGCTAGCACGCAGTCTGACTTTTGCTATTCAAATACTATCGTAAGCTGCCTGTCCCCTCTGTGAGCTGCAGGAAGGCAAGCTGACTACCTCTGCAGATAGCAGAGGAAAGAAAGTGTGGCTGGATGTGAAGGCTGAACTGCCCTGTTATCTTTAAAGAAGCTTTTTTGGAGCGGCAAGGCACACTGCCAGATCCCTGTGGGGAAGTTTAGCCATACCTATGATGCGGGCAGACAGTTCTGAAGACCCTTTCATCTGATACATTTCGCAAGTACTAAATTCATCATGAAAGGATTAAGCGGCTTAGCTATTGTCCCCTTCACAGCAGCTTCTTTCCCTGCAGAAGTCCCAGAAAAGGGTGCTTTTCATGAGGGTGCCTTGCATGAGTGATGCAGAGTGTGGTCATACCCCGTGGACAATATCAATTTGAAAAAACAGTTGTGACACCAGGGCTGCCTTTATTCCATAACTACCTCTAAACTAGACTGATCCGGTGCTCCTCTAAGGAACAAGAGCTAATTTCAGTCTCATCGTTATTCATGTAATGTGCTCTTTCATTTTTGATGAGGAAGGATATTCTCTTAAATGAGTTTTGAATCTCTGTGAGTATTTTACTGAATACATGCATAAAATATGGTAGGCTGAACAGAGAATAACCCAAATTCCTGAATTGTATTGTGCAACATCCACTTAGACAAACCTGCAAATGAATTTGTTTTTCTTTTTAACTTTGATTTATGGCATGCTCTGTGTGACTAAGGATCTTCATTAATTCTAGCTTGATCGTATCTACATGTCTTACTCACATACTGTATCTAAATTGAAATTAGCTGCAACTGGGCTAGAGTATTGATGTTGAGAATACACTGGTATAAACCTGTGGCATTTCTTTGGTCCGAGCAGTTAAGCAATGACCTGTTGGTAGCACAAACTTCAGTGAGTTGTGACTATGAGGATGCCTTGCCTTTCCGAATTAAGAATGTCAAAAGTTCTAATTTATTGCAGCTAAATGAGGTGCAGCATGTCAGAGCATTAGATTAATGATTGGACAAGGTCAGGAACCTTGAATTAGATGTCTGCCTGTGTGACCATTGCTTTTTTTGTCTTTGAAAAGCTTCTTCTCCAAGGAACGAGGCAAATTAAAATCAAACTTGGTTTGATAAAAGTCTATTTTAATTGAAAAGGAAAAAAAGGAAGATTAAAATTGTGAATGTTTGACAATATAAAATAATCTTCCTGATGAATAGTTCATAGGAGTAAAGCACAATCTCCATAATATGTGGCAGAGGTAATTAGAGAAGTGTAAGTTACATACTTAGAAACTCCATAACATTGTCTACTCCTGGTAGTAGATCTATGGTTCTGATGATAATTTATTTCAGCTCTCTGTGATACACTAAGAAACAATATTCTCAAAATACTGGCGGTATTTACTGGCTTTTCAAATAATGTAAAGTGTTCAGTGGCCCATCCTTTTGCCACTCAATTCACCAGTTATTTTCCCTGTATCCAAAATTGTAAATGATTTTGTTTTTTTGCAGTGCTATAAAGTTGATGTAGATATTTTCAGTGATGCTTACTGAATGTTACTTCACATATTTTATTGTTAAAATATTCAGAAAGGTGTGGCAGAATGTAGAGACTTTTTGTACTAAATTTTCAATATCGGATGCTTTGACAAATTTATGCTTTGTTAAGAACCTGAAAAGTTTATTCTGGATGAAAACTTCTCCTTTTTAATTTCTATTTTATTTCTAAAGAATAAAGATAAAAGTATTCTCAGGTTTTTGGAAGATATATTTTAATAGTTTTATTTTTTGGTCTCATTCAAAATGAAATTCTTTGTTCTTACAGAATGTATCAATTTTAATTACGTTATATCAAACTGTTGTGATAAGGTTTCTACACTGTTGTATTCAAAGTGTACAGTGGAATAAAGTTATACTTTAAAGAGTTGCTAGCATAATATAAACTGCCTACATCTTCTAACACGATGTTTCTGGGATTTCTGTAGGTGTGTTTATTTCAGGTTAATGCAGGTTTTTTAGGATAACAAACCTGCCTAGTACAGGTTTTCAAACATTCCAATTCCAAATTTTTCTTTCAGTTGGCTCTAAACACTTGAGTGATTCTTCCTTGGAGTTCTCACATCTTGTATTCAGATAACATTTGGGAAGACAACACTGTTTAAAATAGAGATGGAAATTCTTTGGCACAAAGTAATGCTGCCGGTGAACTTGCTTGGCTAAAATAAAACATCAGCAACAGGGTTCAGATGAAAATTTCCACTTTGCCTAGCAGTGCTCTCCTCTAGAGCATCCCAGACTCTGCCTCCTACCTTGCCCTACCCCGATCTTGTATGTCATTCTCTTATTTATTTCACCATCCTGTTAGAGGTCTGGACTACTCTCCGGTATTACCACTAAAGCCCTGTTCCTGCAAAAAGTCTTCATAGTGAGCCACCGGAACTTCTCCTGTTCTTGGCTTGGAGCAAATGACAGGCTTGAGTAAGGTTTAGAAATGGGTGCTGAAACAGGCTCTTTAAAGGAAAAAAAGAAAGAAGAGAAAAAGAAGGGGCAGAGTGGTTGCAACTTCTTTAGGGTAAGCATGTCTTTGTAGAAAAGAGAAGTATATACCAGGTACTGTGATACCTCTGGCCCTTGCCATTGCAATAAAGGTGTCTTTGAGAGTTCATATTGTTTCATAGTGAAGTGAGATCAGATTTTCTGGACGATTCAAGTGGAACTGACTTTATAAGGGCTGTCCACTTCCCTCCTGTCAAAATAAAAAGGGAAGCAAAACATGGCATCTACACAGAGGAAAAATATCCAGTGAAGCAGGAAAATGAAATGCTCTAGCTAGCTGTCTGCTTTCCCTTCCCCTCCTCCAATTACATTTTCGATAATTCATGCAGGTTTTTGTGTGATATCTTTTTTAGCACAGAGCCAAGGATCACAAGATTTTTTCCAGGATGATAAATTACTTTTGAGGGTTACTGGGAATTTTAGGATGCTTCTCCCCTCTTTCTCCCTTCCTTTCCCTTCCCTTCCCTTCCCTTCCCTTCCCTTCCCTTCCCTTCCCTTCCCTTCCCTTCCCTTCCCTTCCCTTCCCTTCCCTTCCCTTCCCTTCCCTTCCCTTCCCTTCCCTGCCCTGCCCTGCCCTGCCCTTCCCTGCCCTTCCCTGCCCTTCCCTTCCCACTCCTGGGACAGTCAGGTCAAGCCTTTTGCTGTTCTGCATTGGGTTTGAAGGCATTTAACAAGTCTCAGGCACTTTTCCGTGGTTGAGGCATGATGGACCTCCCTGGAGTCATCAGGACCACCCAGAGCACTGCGGGGTGTTGTCCCTGCTGCGGTACCTAGGATGGTGGGGACCTGTGTGGGGTGCAGGACAGCCTGTGCCTCCCTCAGTGGGTTGGTGAGGGCAGAGACAGGTCCCACTCCACTCTGGGAGATGAAAAGGATGCTAGAGCTGGTGCAAGAGCTCACTTGTACCTTCAGGCATTCTTTCATTAACCAGAGAAATTCTCTGGATCAGCTGGAGAACAGAAATTAATTAAACAAGAGGGAACGGTCTGAGTCAAGCCTCCGTTGAGGATGATCCATCTTTTTTCAATAAATATTTCTGAAAGTCACAGATAAAAAGGAACAGCAAAGAGTTTACACATTTGTGAAATAAGAGTTTAGTGACTGAAAAAATGATGCTTTCTTTGCTTGACAAAATCCAAAAGGGTTTAAACAGCCTGGTTACAAAAGGGCAGGTTTAGCATAGACAACCTTTCCCATATGAACACAGAGTAGGATTTATTAATTAGTAATTATTTCTGTAAAGGACAGATTCATACTGACAGTAGTAATGAAAAATTCATTATGAAGACTTAACATTTCTAATCTACTGGATTACTATAAGGACACTGCCAAATTTGGGCGACCAGCCAGTGCTAAGAACACAAACAAATATCATAGTTCCCATAGTAACTGGGATCACCTTGGAGATGATTAATACCAGTCTGACTTACAATGGGTGTTCCAGAGATATAATTTTCTTTTGATTTAATTATGACCTGGTATAATGTAGCTGAGCATCTCCAAAGAAAAATAACTACATATTTCTCAAGTTCTTCCTCCTACCCCTTGATGGTGGTCTGAGAAGGATTTTTTTTTTCCTCCTTTGGTATTAAGAGTAAACAAAAAACCATACAGCACACATGCCCAAGTCATGCATGCTACTCCGGAATGTAAATAGGTACACTGAAGAGTATTTAGTAATATTTAGAAAGTTCTCATTTGTTTGTTCGTAGTCTTGTAAAAGCATATATTGTACTCTGAGCAAAACTAACCATCAACAGTTTTCATACTTAATCAGAGAACATCATCTAGTGCTAGAAGAATTTCTACAATCCATTACAAAAATGGAACTTTATGAACAGAATCCTATTCAAAGGTTTTACAATTTTAGCTAAAGTAAAATGTTAATTTCACAGGAGTCTGTGAAAAAAAAGTCAAAAATAAAAAAAAAAACTTTAGGTCTTGTTAGCACTACCATCAGAGAATTTAGGTATTCTATGGATAAAACAGTCTTTGTGTTTCAGTCACCACTCTAACACTCGTGGCATCATTCAGTCACTCAGTTTTTCCATGAATAAAAAGTGCATATGAAATCTTGAACATTAACACATTTTTCTAAAACACAGAAATTGCCTGGAAGTGCTAAATCTGTACAAAGAACTTCTACTATTATCATGGAATCAGCATAAAATTCAGTTTTCCTTCAATTTGTTATTGAGGATCAGTTTTTCATGCACTTTCCTGATACATAAAAAGTTTAAAATTAAACAGCAAATTGTAAGAAAGATCACACATTTACCAAAATGAACTCTTATGTAATATTTACATAAAGCACTGTTATTGACACCAGTAGTCAATTTGATTTGAGGTACTATAAACTTCTCTTTGGTGCTCAGCAAAATAGCTTCAATGGTTTTACATAAATATTCACAGTGTATTTTATTCTTTTTTAATGTTGAAAATGTTTCCATGCTTACCTGGTTTTAGAAAAATGAAAAGAATGAAAACATTTCATCCTGTTTGTGAATGCAATTAGAGAATGTTTCCCCATCCAGAATCAGAAGCATAACAGCCTTGGTTTTCCTCCACCTCTGGATGTGATCTTAAATGTGAAAAAAAATGATGGAGAAGTATTAAAATATCAGAATAGCTATGATGACTTTTAGCTTGTATTCTTTATGAGTGAAACTGCTGGATAGATGAGATACCGGGAAACTGTTCCAGAAAGTAGTGACACCAGAACCGTGAATGCTGACTGTCCCAATGAGAGGGACAATGGAAAAGTACTAGACGACTAAGGTAACTACACCAATAACTCTGCAATGGCCTCACAGGAAAAAAGAGAAAGTGTAGATAAAACAGAAACAACATCAGATTTGAAAGATGCATTTAAAAGATATATAACTGTAGCATGTGAAGGAAACATGAAAGGATATGGAAGTGTATGCAAAGAGAAAGGCTAAGCAAAGCTAAAAATATTTAATTTTAAAAGTATGTTAATTCTTAAGAGGAAGACAAAATTTTTGCCAGCTATTCAGCAGTGGATGGATTATATTAATGGATGAAAGAAGCCTGAAGTGGTTAATATATTTTTGAAATCTAACCATAAAGAGTGAACTCAGTAATAGCAGAGTAAAAATATTTAAAAAACAGGCTAGATTTTGGACAAAAAGTTCAGATGTTTAAGTTAGTTTCTTTAAGATATTTTCAAATTGTTTAGCAGGTCTCAGATGAGTTACAGTAGCCTGAGAACAGAGCAAGGCTATTTTGGGATAAAGAGTGGTGATCTGAAAAACTGTGATTGACGGGTAAGCTTGTGAAATGATGGAAAAGTCTAATGCAGTAATCCTTAAAAAAAGAGGGAAAAAGAGAGACAGAGTTTTGGCTCTGGTCAGGTAACTTTCTGTCTCTTGAAAAGTCTGGAATAAATAAGCAAAGCGTGGGTGAGAATTAGCAGATAATGAGGAAAAAAGATTTTTCAAGACCAAATCACATCAGACTGCTGTAACCTCCATCTAGGACAAGATAATTTGCTTTGTGAGTGGGAGAAAAGTAGTAGATGTCTTGCATATTTTGAAATTGTTTCATTACATGCTCATACAACCCATCCAAGAATATTTCTTCTCACTAAAATTAATAGCTATATGAAAAACTGTGTACAAGGTCATACTGCATATCCATGGTTCGAGAGACATCAAGAACAATTAAAATTAACCCAGCAGTGAGAATGCTCACGAAGAAAGACTGGAGGCATGGATGTAATAAAAGGCAAAAGGTTTAAACTGAAGCAAGTAAGGTTTGTATCACAATTAAGAGGAAAAGAGTGCCTAGCAATTGGAATAGGAAGTAGATATCCAAAACCAGTGCTCCTCCAGCTTGTTGGAAGTATGAGTTCCTTAGGGATCATTTGGTCCCATGCTCCAATGCAATGCCTTGCGTTGGAAATGTTCATTCCTCCCCAGGAAGAATTGCTTCACGCCTGTGTTTAATGTTAGTTACCAGCTCTCTGCTTCCTATGAACGGTCACAGCCCATTCTCATTTCCAAGTGAAAAAGGGCAGCTGCTCACTGCTTTGTGGTCTTCTTGACACCTTTTCATGAATCTTCCACTTTCACCTCCTCCCTGCCTCCGTAACCAAGGGACACTACATGAAGGTTTTCAGCAGACAGCAATTTTAAGAAAAGGATATTCAATTTTTGTCATTAATGATGTTGGTATACCTGCTTATACTACAAAGCAGGGAGAGAGATGCCACGGTCTCTGAAAATCCCTTCCACCTTAATTTCTCTGTAGTTCCATGTGAGGAAGATGAACTTGAGGATAACATTCTGCATTAAATTGGAAAGCTCACTGATGGGTAATTAAACACTTAGGAAAGGCTGTGTGTAGGACCTGATTTGTAGATTTCTTCTGCCCATCAATTTTTTCATTTAATTTTGTACAAAATTCTGGATTTATGAAAGAATAAGACTGGCTTCTTCCTATACTAAAAATCTCCCAATTTCTTACATTTTTTTCTTACCACAGGTACCCCTGCTCCTGGCAAAATTTCCATCTAACAAAATGTTTTATGGCAAGAATGAAGATCAGGTTTTTTCAAGAGAACCAAATATCTATCCTGAATATTCTGGTGAATGTCTACATACTATCATGAATTTAAAAAGAAATATTTTATGTTAACACAAAAAATTGATCTAATTTTGCAGTTGGGCATGGGAGAAGGAGGTGGCAAATCACTTCTGATTGGCTTCTTATATGCGCTTATATTCTCTTTTATTTCAGTGGAGTTAATATGATGCAACCTAGCATGATAAGCCAGCTGTGTGGTCCATATCTGGAGCCATATTTAAATTCGGTTTTGCTAATTTAAGACCTCTAGGCATGCCTTGAGGATTGCAATTTATTCTTAAAGTGCCGCTCATTTTCTTAGCTATGGAATAAATGGATAGAATACCACACTGAGGCATGCATGCACTGCAGTGATTTGTTATAGGCGTAGAGTCAGAGTACAAGAAATTGTACACAAGAGTCTACTCTTCTTTTAACTTCCACCAGGACAAGTCACAAATATCCTAACTTTACGAAGGCTGGAACACCTTTTTCTCCAGCCGAAATCAGGAGAAGACTATCTTATTGCAAAATCAAGCTTTTACCATTTCATCCTCCAACACAGAGAAACTTCAGAAATAACCTCTTTCTTTTGTGTGGTGGAAAGAACATTCCTATCCCTTTCCCCTCTGTGTTTTTGAAAATCATGTCATTTATCTTCATAACAGCCTTGCTAAATGTTTTCTTTGAGGAGATACAGAGAACACAAAGGCAGTACTAAGTGTTGTTGCAAATACTTTTTTTAGCTGAAAGTCAGAAATGTAATTCCAAAACTATTTCTGACTAGAAAGCAGGATACCTTTTGACATCTATGTCCTAAACTCATCCCAAACACCCTTCAGTTCTTGTCTGAATATAACTGCAGGCTGAATCCCTGTTACCACTTACATTTTTGTGCATGTTTATCTTTGCTGATGAGAATAGCTTAATTGGCTTCTGCAGGGCTACTTGTGGCAGAAAATTAAGCACATGCATAAGCATTTCTGAGCTTGCAACAAATTATGCTCTTCTCAATAGCTCCTGGACAGCAAACATTGGCTTGGCTAAGAGTCGAATGGTGATGTGACACACTTTCTCAAAGCAGTAAACTTTGCATGCAGAGTTGAAGCACAAATCATTTTATACTTTAATCAACAGCGACTAAACCAGATCAAAACCAGAGTTCTGAAGACCTTTTATCAGCAAAATTCCCATCATGACCCTCTGCCGTTGGTCTCATGCAGAGACCAATTTTTTAAAAGTCAGTGTATACATACTGTGTCAATTCTTCAAAGCCCAGTGTTAATATATGTGTACTTTAATGTATTACTAGAGAAATATTTTCTCTAGTTTCTTCCTGCCCTGACTGACATGAATCTATTTGCTTATCTTCTGTACCATTTTTGAGCATAATTGTGCTAAATATGGGAAATGCCATAGGAAAATTCAGTAATCTGCTCATATGCTTCTGACAGCTCCCTTGCTGAGTAACGGGATGATATTGTACTGGTAGTAATTCAAATTGTGTAACAAATGGATATGCAGTATATTAAAAATAAATCAAGGCCTTGTGCAATGGTCTGTGTTTCCTAATGCCATCATAGAACTCACATCAATGACAAACATATAACAGGAAGCAATTTGTTGTATTCTGTGTATCATTTTGAAAAACAAAAGAAAAAATGAGTAAACAAATACAACCATATGTCAATATGAAAACGTATTCTAAAGGCTGATAAACTTTTTCCATGCAAGTATGATTTATCAAATGAAGGTTGAATGAATCTTCTCTGTTCCAAGAATACCATCAGCTGCTGCTTTGCATGCTCCGAAGAGCAGCCCCCAGCTGCTTTCAAGGGGGTTTAAATCGATGCTGTGGTCCACTCATGAGACGGCTCACTGACTTTAATGAAGATAAGCTGTACTGAGACATATGCCAGGGCTCCAGTCGTGGTTTTTACAGGATGATCTTTTATCAACAGATGACTCAGATGCAGAAATAATTTGTTCGTGTTTTCTTTTCTTGACAAAAATTATTTTCTCACAGTATTTTCCATTTTTTTTAATGCCCTGATACTGTCTACACCAAAGATTGTTTTTGCACTGATAGAGCTGATAAGTAATTAGTTGAGCATGTCTAAATGTGTGGATTCTACTGACTGAAATTTAAACAATATTTTATTTTTCCTAGGATATCTTTCCTGGGTTGCAAACACCAAACTTAAAATGTAAATTTAACTAATCTTCATGAAACCATAGCCCAGTAAAAATGTTGTTGTGCCTATAATGGCTACCTGGGTATACAATAAGAAGCATATGTGTGAGGGGTTAAAGACCTGTTTTTCAGAAGAAGTGGATGCACATGGCACCAGACGTATCTGGTGAGATTCTACTGAGAATCAGTGCCATGGCAGAAAGCAGAACCCAGTACTACTTTCTCTGTCTTCCCAATTTGCTCACATTTGACTGCCATTGTAGGATGGTAAGTAAAAAGACGCTGGGTATCTTAGCGATCCATTGCTATGTTCATACAGTCTAGCTTAGGCCAGGGTTTTGATCACTCATTCCTTTTCCCAGAGACACTCAGTGGTAGCCAACTCTTGGCTCTGCAACTTAAACTAGCAACACATGCCTAGCACTAGATGTCCAATAATCATCATATACACTGACAAATGAATACATGAGTGAAAGCACAGATAGAAGGGAAAAGATGAAGGATGATGGCCATTTTTTTGCAGTTACAGAGCTCTTAAAATAGACAGGGAGATTATTTTCCCTGTATAGGTACAGAGTTCTCTTGCACAAATTTGAGTGATGATTGGTTTTAGTAGGGAGGTATGTGTTTCACAGTGTTTTGTTACTTCCATCACACATAAAATCTCACAGAAAGTTTGGTGCTGATAAGAAGAAGCCCCTTTACAGGAGAGCTAATAAGATTTCTGAGATGTTAAAGCTGTATCCATTATTTGTAACTACAAGTGGAAGCACTGAAGCCCTCAGCTGAATGTGGAAGCCTTGGAGGCTCTAACAGATAATGTGGTTAAATTTTTTACTCAACAGTTGCAGGGTTAGGAGTGTCAATGAAATCAATATACTGTCACAAAATTGTGACACTGATGGTATAAGAAAGAGGTACTACGGCAGGTTTCTTAACAAAGACTGCTTTAGTAGTTAAACTCCTATTTCCTGTATCTGGTTCCCCAAATCAGCAGTGACACTTCTGCATGCGTTTGTCTCTCTCTTCACCCACATCCTGCTCCTCATTGACCTTAATGGTCCTTAAAGAAGAAAGTGGCCTGAATTTCTGTGCTGGAAGGAATGATTGATGACCATGAAAACTGACAGTGCTCAGTACTTCACAGAAGACACTTAGAAACCTAAAGAACTGGATCCTTTAAGAACTGTTTAAGGAAAATACCTGGTGAGAATTGGGTTGGATTTGTATTTAAAATATTTTCTGTACAAAAGCTATTTGAAATACTTTTACCTGAGGGACTACCAATAGTGTAAACCACACTGGTAATCTGGGTCCAGGTTCACATTCTCCATTAAGTCTCACCTCAGAATTGCAAGAAGTAGAGTGCAAATTCATCCCAACTCTTTATTAGCAGGGCTTTGACTGAGTGATTAATCAAGGACTAATGAAAGGCATTACATTTTTCCTAAAGGAAGTATGCGGGAAGTAGTCTCGTTCCTGAGAGAAGCAATGCACATCCCACGACAAATGTGCTGTTTGCTACGATAATGATCCTGGCAATAGTAAGATAACATGCTGCCCCAAAGGTTAGTCTGTTCTGCATCCAAACTATGTAACATACTTATGGAACACACTTTGTTGATCTTTTCCTACTCTTTTAAATCAACTTGTACTCTGATCCTGATTTCTGATAAAAAGGCATATTTTAAAACTAGAAATATAGCTTTGAAGTTCAATTTAAATTATTCGATAATGATCAATCAGCTGTATTTTTCGTAACTAGTGGCATAAGACTTTTGGCTGATGACTAAGAGACAATGCCTCTAGGGAGTGGGATATTATTTGATGCACTTGGACTAATTTAGGCTACCATTTCAGGGCATGTCTGGGGCCTTGAGCAGCTCTGTTTTGAGATAACTAGATCACTAAACCCAGAAGCTGATGGAATTGAGACACCCAACTCCAAATCATGGACTTGTTAACTCCTTCCTTGTTTGACTTAAGGATTCTTTGGCCTCACAGGCGTCAGGAGGATCACTGGGGTGAACCTGCTATGTGAGGCAGTGGGTGAGAGACTCAGAGTCACTGTGTTCATCCCTGGAGAGAATTCACATTTCAGAGAATCTTGAAGGAGAACAAATTTTAGGAAGCCACTAAGTCCTTCTCACCCTGGCCAGACTGGCAAAAATGAGGTTGTCTAGTGACCAAGTCAGGTGGGCAGAGAGTAATGGGATGGTCTCTGAATGCTGGTGCCCCGCCTGGCCACCCACAGGCAGGGAGCAGGGCAGGATGGAGGCATCTGGAGGCAGCACCAGTCCTCGGCATCTTTGTTTATTAATAGTCTGCTGTTGTCCTACTATGTTTGTGTCACTTCTTTCACATCCTACTCTTCTGTCTCCTCTTGATGCATGGGCTCTTGTAGCTTTCCTCAAAGGGAAAGCTGACAGAAAACTTGTCCTTCCTGTTGTCTACTCCTCTTGTTGACTTCCACTCTGACAACTCCCTCCTCACACTTTCTGACATATACAGAGATGGAGATTTCTTGGCTGCTTTCCTTTGCTTGGTTCTTCTTCACTTGCACAAGTTGTTTTCAGCTCCCCCTTTACTACTCATGGTTATTACTTTTGACATTTTTTGCTCCCAATTCAAGCCTACCTAAAACTTACCACTGTGTCTGCTTCCCCCTCCAACCCCTCCTTCCCTTCTCCCATTCATGTATCAGCTCCTTGGCTGTTCTGTGTGCTGGTCCTCACAACTCTCCATTTGACTTTTGTGTCTCGTTGAATTTGCTTTCAGTGAAGATTATAAAAATCTTCTTGAACAGAGCAGGACATAGCAGGTCTCATTCAGTATTGTGGTGGTTACAACTGCACATTGCCACCTTACCCTACATGTTTAAACTGGTCTGAAAGACCAGTTTCCCTTACCATTTTGTTGTCACAGTTGATCCTCCTGCCTGAGAAGCAAAGATCCACAGGATCACCATGAAAGCCTCGCTATGGTTTCCTTTGCTGTGATGCCTCCAAATCAATCTTGACAGTGATTTGATGGTTGGTGTATTGAAACCATTATCTTCCGTGGTAAATAATATTTTCTCATACTTTCTGTATACTCCGCCATACTTAAAGCTTGTTGTCATGGGGCGAGGATGGTCATTTTTATGCAATCTCAAAGCATATGACACAATGGGACCATCTTCAATCTTCAGAAGGGCTCCTGAGTGCTGCAGAAACATAGCCTGAGCTTAAAGTGATTCATGTTAGCTCTTCATTTAACATGGTCTGAGGAGGCGAATTCTGTCTTTGAGATTCTGTCTTATGCTTGTGGGGAGCTGCTGCTGCATTGCTTCCCGAAATCTGGATCTGAAGGTAAGCTGAAGTTTTTATTATTGAAATCCTTAAACCACCATTAACTACACTACATCCTCTGTAGTCGTAGCAATTTTCTTTGAACTCTTCCAGATTAATCCAAACCTAATTTACAAACAAGAAACCTTTCAGGTTGCTTGCTTGTTCATGCAGAATTAGTTCCTTTTGAAATGTTGACAATGAGAATTCAAAGTAACTAAACACTACCATGATTTCTGAAAAAGTGTTTGTGCCTGCGTTGATCATACCATAGAACAAAGTGTGTCTAAGTCCTTAGTTCATTATGAAAGTCTATGAAACTTTGAAATGTATTACTCCCCTGTTGGCTAATTAGTTTGTATGTCAAATTTCAGCTTTCATTTCTGTCTTCTTAGACACACAACTACTATACTAAGTGGATTTTGTAATGCTTGACTACAAACAGAGCATTTCTTTATTTATGCTTCAATCTTTAAACAGCCGCCCAGTGCTAATTAGCACAGTATGATTTTACCAGTATTTTTTCTAGAGCTTTAGCCAATTCCAGGCCATTATTTGAAGCCTTTTACTTTTTCAGCTGAGTGTAGTGAAAGTACATAAAGAGAACAAAGATCCGGCAAGAAATGTTTCTAAATGGTTTGCAAGGCTTTGAAGGCAGCTGCCTCCTGTGGACTCCCGTCTTCAAGGGCATCTGAGAGGGTGACAGGTACATACTGCCTTCCTGTATAATTTCTAGCTCAACCTCTTCTCCAGGTTCCTTCTCCTGTTTACTAACCTGACTGGTTCCAGGAAACTCAAAACACTTCTGGCAGGCCTGAATGCCTACAGTGTCCTTCCAGCTTTCGCAGCTATTAAAACAAGCATGCCAAAATAATTCAGCTACCTGCAGGTCACTTTCTGTAGCATTTGCATTTTCCGCACACTATGCCTGACTCCTCCCATTTTGTTTTAGAAGTGAAAGGCTTTAATCGAAGCTTTCTAATCGTGCTGGGAGTTAGTCAGAAGTGGGTGTCAGGATTGAATCTGCTTCATCATCTCATGACTGTCTGGGAAAAGAAACTATTTTTTTGAGAGCAACCTCTTCAGGCACACAGGTATTCCAGCTCCAAGTGCCAGCTTCTGCACTGCTGCTCTTGCCACTGCGGGGGAATGAGAATACTCATGCTTGTTGAAATAGAATAAAAAGAAACAGATATCTATTTTTTGTTGTTGTTCAAATGAAGATAAAACATTGCTGTCTCAGGTTCTCTGTTTATTCTGGGAATAAGCTGCAACGTTTACTTTGCCAGTGACAGTTATGTTTTGGTCTTGCTTTTAAACAAACTTCTTAACCAAAGCTGTAGTAGTAATAGTAGCATCATTCTAACAGTTAAGTGGCCTGTTCCTATAGAGTGAAGTCAGGGTAAGAATGATGAAAACTAATGATGGAGTTCAGTTAATAACTCACCTACTAAAACAAATAAGAAATATAGTTAGTAAAAATGTTAAGTACAAGCCAGTGTTAAGGAATTTCTGGCATTAACCCGGTCTGAAGTAAAGATTCTCATTAATGGACATTATGATGTGGTAAGTCTGGTCTTAAATAGACGTTCACCAGCATTAATGTGAGAAAGAGTATTACTGACACGTATTCCCATAATGGTTCAACTCTGACCTCCTAAAAATCAAATTGGTTCGGGCTTAAGGAACAGGCTGACTCATAAGAAAAATAATGTAATTACACAGAAATGATTGAATAACCCTGATTTGAAAGATTTTTCGGTGAGAGACCACTGTCACTGTGTGCATGCTCATAACATCTGACATAACAGAGCTCTACTCCTGAATAAGAACCTGCAAACACTCCATTAATAGCAATATCAAGAATATTAACATTAATATTAATATCAGTATTAATACTAGTACTATTAATAGCAAAACGAATACCACCAACATCTTTGGAAAGAAGATCTAATCCTATTACTATCAATATATGTGTAATTTAGAGATTAAAACGTGAATTCTTTACAATTCAAATGATCTGTTGCATTACTTATGTCAAACCATGTCCTGTCTCTCATGGGACAACATGGCTCTAGTGACTCATTCCCTTTCCTGCCTGATGAAAAGATACACATAATGAGTGCAAGGCCTTCTAATATAACCCTGTCCTACTTTGCACAATTTTTTCAACCAGGTAAAACCTTGCAGTTTCATGTTCAGGGAAGGAACTATGGATTTCCTGGTCAAATATATTCTTTGTGTAGTTAATTTAGTAAATCAAGACTTCATACCTAAAAGAACAATCTCTGATCAGAATTCAGAATTTTACCCAGAATACTTCGCTTTTGCAAAGTGATATATGTACATTTTACTTACATGTATTGTAATTTAAGTGTTATTTTTCATAACTAGTAGAAATGTTCCATGAACTCCGAGCTAGAACTGCTGCGGACTTTGTTATGCCACATACTAAATTAACTGTCATTCTTAATTTACACTGGGTTGTCCAATCTGCTTCGTCCGAAGTTTTTTCTTTGTTGAAAATGTCCAACTTAATTCTCTCCATTTCCACTCACTAATGCTATAAATTGACCTATTGCTATACATAGCTAATTTCTCAGCATAAAGCTTCTCCCAGGTAGCCAAGTGATGTGAAACATTACTTTTTACTCCCACAGACAGTAGATTCAATGCCTTTAAAATTTAAAAGGTCCATGCACAGTTGCCTAGCAAAACCTGAAACCTTATGGAGCAAGGCTGACATCTAAGCTGCTTGCTGCAAGGGTAGCTGCTTCATTTCAGGCCCAATTTATTCTGAGTTAATATTTATTTTTCTATTTTAGGAAGTATTATCATAAGCAGCTACTGGTTTTTGTTTTCAGGGTGAGGATGAATGCAAAAGGCTTTCAATTTATTTTTTTTTTCCTAAATAACAATGTCAAGATTTTCTTGAAACATATTCTTGGTGCATAAGGCAATTCTCTTTAACATCAAGAAAAGTGTTGTTTTAGCAGGTCCTACAAACTGTCATTCTGTCCAACTCAGGCAATAATCAGACACAGGTAACACATAGATGTGAACTGATTTTTTTTGTTTCTACTGTTATCGTTGTTGATGCAGCACAATATGGATAGCTGGCTTTTCTATAAATGTCTCTTGCTGTGGGATATACTTTCTCACATGTGGGTGTGCATTTATGTCAAAATAGACAAAAAATATATTTGAATTTAGTATGTAAAGTCTTCAAAGTTAAATAACCTAAAAATTCCTCTTTGTACAACTGCAGTGAAGGAGTACCATATTTACCTGAACTGAGCATATGGCAGGGCTAAAACAGCAAAATGAGATTCATCACAACAAAACATATCTTTCCCTTCATTTAATATGGTTAATAGAATTTGCTGCAAAGCTTACTTTGATAGTCTCCAGACAGACAACTGTATGTGGAGGGAACATACTATAAAGGTTATACAAATTTGGCATGAAATTTTGCTTGGTGTGGGAAGAATTTTTTCAGACTTATGTTACAACACAATTAGCCATTGCAACTTTAGGTAAGACATTTCTGAGATGTTGCCTTAGGACTTTTCTGAACACTGTTGCATGGCAGATATAAGGGAGCTTTACAAAAATACAGCTTGCGTACAAAGAGATATGTTCAATGACTTTTCCCCCTCAATTTTCAATGATAGTAATGGCAGAAGGTTTTAATTATGCATTTCCCATTCCTTCTCTCTTGGTAAAGAAGTTAAGGTAGGCCAAGATGTGCAAATGAAACAGTGCTTTGATTCAGGAAGGAATACTGTAGCTCTAGTTTGCTCTACACATCAACACACCTCAAGGCTTTGCTACACTGCAGAGTTCCTTATAACCTTCCTGGCATCTCAGCAGTGACTGATTTATAACCAAGTATGAAAGCCATTACAGACTCTGAAAGTGTAATTTACATTATGTAGTAGACTGTCTGGTTTTAGAAGAGGGGGAAATTAATTCCCAGGATGCTCTCTATGACTTTATTATACCAAAAAAATCTTAAAAAAGAAGCAGTCGTTGCCACTGGGCACAGCTGAAACACAATGTGACCTGTTCTTTTTTGATATTTGCTGTCCTGTAAGAGCCTGGTCCAAAGCCCTCTAAAGTTCATGAACTTGTTTTCTTTATCTTCAGTGTGCTCTGACTGGGTTCTAAGTGTAGAAAATAACTACAACATTTTTCCTTAAAATAGATTCTTACTGTGTATTAAGTATCCGAAACACATGCTGAGCAAATCCTTGGTCCTAAACATAGTAACATGTCATGTGTCCTTCCATGCTGCAGAGTGCTAATCCTTTTCACTCTTAGAGGTCTAGTCTCTTTTCTTGCAAGCTGCTTATTTAAAACTTCATCGGGTGAGGTACTTAGAACCTCGCTTTTTCAGGTATCTGCTTTTCTGAGATTAAGACAAAGCTGTATCTTCAGTCTTAACACTGACAACACTAAAGTACGACAGCACCTAGATAGCTGGTGGAATTCGTAGTGAAAAGATAGGTGGTCAGACTGCTCAACAACTAGAGAGGAAAAGGTATCTGTGAGTTACATATTCAAAAGCTCCTTGGGCAGGGTTTACCATTGTGGAAATCTCCGGTATGGTGGGAGAGCCGAATGCAGTGTATTGTTTATGTTCTACGGCAGGTGAAGATTCTCATCTTCTCTAGGTTCAAGCTGTTGCACACCACAGATATAAGTAAATGCAGGTACTCACAGAACTCACCAACAAAAATGACCCCAGGAAGTGTCAAAAAGTAGAGAAAATGTGTAAAGTTACTTCCTCAGGACACTCTCCTAGCCTTTGACATTTTGCAGCCCACTCAGAGATGGTGTCTTTTTGTCTAATAGATGTCAATGAATTTCACTGCAATGTGCTTGTTCAGTCATGTGCAAAACCCAGTTTAGCTCCCTACAAACCCAGATGTGCTAAGTAAACAGTAGAGTCTGCAGAAGTGTGATTCAGAGCACCTCAGAAAGCTTCTCTGTCTAACAATTAGTAGAGGGATACTAGGCCTAAACTTAGCATAAATGTAAGTGCCCATCTTTTTCCAGACATCCTGAACTTGACTCCATTCCATCAAAATCCACGGCAGAGGACAAATAGCAGCTCTGAGTGCTCGTGCTTATCTGAAGATGGAGGTCTTCAGGCCTGAAGGCCAGTGAAGTGGTCTGGTGAGGACAAGAGCATAAACAACCAGATGAGGTCACTGTGGGATGGGATGGGATGGGATGGGATGGGAAGAAATCTTCCTGGTTAGGAGTAACAGCTTGAGCATGTCTCTTTGTGAACACCTAGTGTAAGCAGGAGTCCAGGAGTGCTAATGTGTGACAGAATTTTCCCACTCTGCTGGCTGTACCTGGACAAAAAATAGCATGACAAAAGTCTGCTTGTTATCTTGATCCAAAGAGGCTGATACAATATATGAAAAGGACTGAACACACATTTCTCTGCTCAAAAGACCAAATTTATGTTTTACTCAGGCACAGACTGAAGTGTAAGTCTGATTCTGTGCTAAGAACTGGCCATCCTAATAGGGCAGAAGTTTGTATGCAATAAATGAAAACAGAACCCATTTATATGCTAGCAGTGCATAAATCCAATTACTTGACCAGTTCATCTAATGGATATGTGCAAATGTCAATTTTCTTTTTCTCTGGCAGTTTTTAGATTTTCTAAGCAAAGCAAATCATATAACTCTTTTCTTTTTTCAGAACAGGCTGTGAGAAAAAAATAAAATGAACCATTAAACAACAGAAAGATGCTCAATGAAAATGTTTCAAAAGCTGAAAATATCTGGTATCCCTCAATATTCTTAAAAAATAAATAATTATTACAGAGGTCTTTGAACCATTCTTTGACAGTACAGATATTCCATAACAAATGTCTGCTCATCTTTCCCTTTCAGCTGTTATTGTTTTGACTAGTTGCATAGACAACCTGAATGATCACCTGAGCCAAATTTAGTACAAATGCAGAGGGACTATGTGGGGCAAGGATGAGAAGATACAATTTCATTAAATTATTCCTGTTACAAATAGTTAATACGGGGGCAAAAAAGCTTAAAATTTCTCGCTGTGTATTGACATAGCTCCCACCTTCCTCCTTCTGCACCTGATGTTCCTGCTGGTTCAACAAAAAGGACATCCTTTTTCAAGAAATAAGCTGAAGTAGGAAAGAGAGAGGCCTTTTGCCTTTGGCCTAAACAACCAAGTGGCAACTACTGATACTCATCAGGACAGTTTCAACTAAGATGAAATTTATATTTTACAAGAATAATTTTGCTATGAGGCTTCTGGATTAAGAGAGGAAGCAAGATCCATGGGGGCATAAGTTTATTTTGAGAATGATATTTAAAGAAACTTGAACTTAAATAGTTGAGCCTCCTTGCTGCCTTTCTCAGAAGCTCTGGCCAGGTGTTGGTTAATACTGTGCTATTGGTGGTTTTGCCTTAATAAAACAAAATGCCCTCCTTGTCTGTCAGGAATACCACCTCCCAGTCCACACGTATTGGTCTGAAACTTCAAGGGGAAAGTATCAAAGCCACTGAAATTTGGTAGCAGCAGTAAACTTCTGTGTGCTCTGACCTGGTCTCTCTCACACATTGGGGACCACTTACAGGCCATTCAGACCTTGTCTGAGCTCTGTCTCCACTGCTGCCACTTCTACTTTCTGCATGGTCACATGGATTAGGATGCATGTATGCAGGAGTTTTCTTCCATTAGATTTCTCTGTTTTCCTTCTATTCAATTTGCATGAGCAAGAATTTGGTAATGATGCCAAGTCAAAAAGCTTCTGAACCTTTATACATCCTCTGAAGATTCCCAGTCCTCTCTCATTGTTACATTTCCCAACATGTATAATGAATTTTGATGGAGACAAAATTGCATTGACCTCAAGTCATTCTGTCTCTATAGAAGTGCTCATTGTTTACATGCCTTAATTTCAGAAGTAACCCACGGAATAGTGCTCAAAGCCTCTTTGAAATGCAAAAATGTCTTTCAACAGTATCTTTGGAGAATTGATTGATTTTAATAATAGACACGGATATGTATCAAGAATAGGGTATTACTGGTCCAAACGATTTTTAGAACAGAGACAAATAATTTAAGTAAATCCTTGTGATAGTGGTGGCTTTGTGTAAAATTATCTCACATTTGCAGCCTATCACTAATATTAACTGGTCCCTATCACTGCTTTTCTCTAGTTTCTGAAAAGTAATTGCTACTGCTATCTTAAGGAACAGAATATATTTGGGTATTATTATTTATCATTGTTTTCCTCATAATACATTTTTATAAGCCCGATATCTGAAGGATTTTAATACAATGCAGATACATAATTCAAACCGCATTCAGACATGCTATTCTTGGAGCTCCTAGATTTGTTTTCCTACTTAGGAATCCTTGTTTTAGAGCTGCAGTGGGACTTTACTCCATTTCCTGGAGGAAAAGTATCCACATGGTCAGAATCATCACCATAATTGGCACTAATCGGGAGCCCTTGTGAAAGTTTGAGCAGGGACCAAGGTTTTAATAAGCAAGGAGTACGAAACACCCACTCAACACCTTGTTCTGGGCTCCTCCATGGCAGTGTTAGACACATTGTCATGGCAGCCAAGAAAGTTTGCACTGTGGTGCTTTAGATAATTAGAAGACTTGATTCCATAGAATTGCTATTCTGGAACCTTGCACTGAACTCTAATTTTTCTTAACTCTGCTACTAAGAGGCAAGAAAGAAAGGCAATGTTCTTTTGTGGGAAATAACTACAATACAGAATTCAGTAGCTGCAGTGCATTGGAGACTGCTAATTAAATAATCGATATCACCACTCAGTATTAATTAGTGAGTTTCAACATCTATAGACTAATGAGCCTAATCAAACCTTCAGCCAATTCCTGCTGTGACTCTCTTGTGTCCTCCAAATTGTTCCGTGCTTTTCTGCTTATGAATTATTTACTTTTCAGTTACTTCCAAGTAAAAGATTTTAAACTTCAAAGTGCAGTGCATGTTTCAGGAACATAGCAGACCCCATAAGGATGCTCTTCTGCACAAAACATGCTATAAGACCCAGCCACTGCAAGCTCTACTGCATTGAGTGTGCAAGTGGATTTACGTGGGAGATTATTGGACCTGAAACTTTCTTTTCCCCTTCCCCAAGCACTAAACGTTGCTTCTAGTTGTGTGAAAGAGGAATGCCATTGCTCCTGGACAGACATCAACCCAGTGACAAGATGGAGCATGGCATTTCTAATACTGCCTGAATGAAGTAAAAAATGGAGTGCATGGGCAGGGAGCTGCAACCAGGGGTCCTCCACTGTGGTGGGGGAGGGCTGACTGGGGAGAATAGGGGAGCATTTAGAGTGTGTTTTACAAGAAATAGTGAGTGTGACTGACTGTCTGGGGGATATTATAGCTTTGTTGGCTGTATAAACATGCTTTTTAAAGCAGCAATTCAAGTGCAAGCTTTTAAAAAGCATGTCTATCTATTCTTGGTTAGTTTGTGCATGTGTGTGGCTAATAGCTCTTGGCAGACATAAAAGGAAGCAGAAGAGCCACATGAGATAAGTCCTGGACCTCCCAACCACCACACAACCTGCTGTTCTTCTCTCAGGCACGTGGCATCCTGACCTTCTGGACAAGACAGGGACTTAACTCCCTTCAACAACAGCATCTCCAAGCTCCCTGTTTTTCCCCACATCCTATTACACTGACATTTGCCCACAGAGACAGCCTGACTCTTAGTCATTTATGTACTCACATAACTTAGACACAGGCCCTGCTTCCAAAGGGTCTGATCCCAAAAATGCTCCTATGCATCAATAGACATAGGGCCTAGGAGTAGAAGGAGAAGGGGGTGCTTGACCAACCTCATAGCCTTTTATGAAGACATAGCAAGGTGGATTGATGATGGCAGAGCGGTGGATGTGGTCTACCTTGACTTCAGTAAAGCATTTGACACAGTCTCCCACAGCATCCTCACAGCTAAACTGAGGAAGTGTGGTCTGGACAATCCGGTAGTGAGGTGGACTGCGAACTGGTTGAAGGAAAGAAGCCAGAGAGTCGTGGTCAATGGGGCAGAGTTTAGTTGGAGGCCTGTATCTAGTGGAGTGGCTCAAGGGTCAGTACTGGGGCCAGTATTGTTCAGTATATTCATCAATGGCTTGGATGAGGGAATTGAGTTTGCTGATGACGCCAAGCTGGGAGGGGTGTCTGACATGCCAGAGGGCTGTGCTGCCATCCAATGAGACCTACACAGGCTGGAGAGTTGGGCAGGGAAAAATTTAAAGAAATATAATAAGGGCAAGTGTAGAGTCTTGCATCTGGGCAGGAACAACACCAGGTTCCAGTATAGGTTGGGGAATGACCTATTAGAGAGCAGTGTAGGGGAAAGGGACCTGGGGGTCCTGGTGGACAGCAGGATGACCATGAGCCAGCACTGTGCCCTTGTGGCCAGGAAGCCCAATGGCATCCTGGGGTGCATTAGAAGAGGGGTGGTTAGTAGGTCGAGAGGTTCTCCTTCCCCTCTACTCTGGACAGGGAACTGCTTGAGAGAGTCCAGCACAGGGCCACAAAGATGATTAAGGGAGTGGAGCGTCTCCCTTATGAGGAAAGGCTGAGGGAGCTGGGTCTCTTTAGCTTGGAGGAGACCGAGGGGAGACCTCATTAATGTTTATAAATATATAAAGGGTGAGTGTCACGAGGATGGAGCCAGGCTCTTCTCAGTGACAACCAATGATAAGACAAGGGGTAATGGGTTCAAACTGGAACACAAGAGGTTCCACTTAAATTTGAGAAGAAACTTCTTCTCAGTGAGGGTAACAGAACACTGGAACAGGCTGCCCAGGGGAGTTGTGGAGTCTCCTTCTCTGGAGACATTCAAAACCCGCCTGGATGCCTTCCTGTGTAACCTCATCTAGGTGTTCCTGCTCCGGCAGGGGAATTGGACTAGGTGATCTTTTGAGGTCCTTTCCAATCTCTAACATTCTGTGATTCTGTGAGAAAGATGGCAGTTACTAAACTAGTAACAAAACCTTGTCATATAAGTAGAGTTTTTGTTAGGATATTTTTTAAGGTATTAATAAATTAGGCATTTTTTTATCACAGTAGTTCTGTCATTTTACCCTCTCTAACCACTGTTTCCACCCTTCCAGGGGTGTCTGTGTACTTTAATGAATACACTGTAACAAAGCACACAATAGAACATTTTCCCCCCTTCACAATATGAAGAACAATGTATGGAATAATGTCTGATCATTGTTTTCCCTGCACCTGTGTGTATACCTCCCACACGAGCTGGCTATAGTGGCTGCAGGAGATTCAGCTATCATCAGGTACATTGAACCCAATTAGGAGTCACGGACTGTGCTTGGGGTGAGCCATGCGTATTCACCAGGACTACACATCCACTGGCATTCCCCTTGCCTAGGCCTGCCTGTAAAGGAAATTTGGGGAGTGAAGCACAGCCACAGGCCTTGTTTGGAAATACTTTATATTCTTGACAGTTCTCTCCAGGGTTTTGCTTTTTCTCTTTGATCCCATGGCACTAGTGCTGAATATTAATACAGAGACTAAGAAAACACCAGCATTTCGAATCAAATCCAATCAGTTATGTTTGGGTTCGTGACAAAGGTCATGAAGATTAGTGGGAAAGTTGGAATGGGTATAGAGGAAGTGATTTAAACTAAAAGAGGGTAGATTCAAACTAGATATAAGGAACAAATTTTTTATAGTGAGGATGGTGAAGCACTGGCACAGGTTGCCCAGAGAGGTGGTAGATGTCCCATCCCTGGAGACATTCAAGGCCAGGCTGGATGGGGGTCTGAGCAACCTGATCTAGATGAAGATGCCCCTGCTCATTGCGGGGGAGTTGGATTAGATGACCTTTGAAAGTCTCTTCCAACGCAAAATATTCTATGATTCTATGATTTTCATTTTTGCAGCTATTTCTAGTTTCTCTTAGTTACCTGTAGTAACCATGGCAGGTGGTAAGCCTTTCAACTCTGCTTTGTCTTTAACAATAGTAATCATACATAAAAGGCTGTAGTCCTTCTACAACAATATAACAATCAGTCCAATGAAGTGTAAAATCAACATTATAAAGCCAGATACTGTTCCAAATAAAGTTAATTGCAAAAGTGCTTTCTACTGTTTAAATGTAATGTTATTAACTCTTGGACCCTACACATACACAAAATAAGATAATCTTGGCACAGTATCAGTAACAGTTCACTTAATTTTTTTTTTTTTCTTTTCCCAGACAGATCCTCAACAATATCTTGTAACTTTGTGCCATGAAATCAGATGAAGATAACTGTAACATCTTTAAATTATCCTCTCCTCTTGTGACAGAGATGAGCTAAGAGGCAAAAAGCTGCATCAAGTGGAATGCACCCCTCTGGCTGTAGACAACAGGGCCCTACTGAGCCCAACTTTATGTGTCTTGCGTGTGGCAATCTGCACTTGCCAGGCAGCTCGCCTAAGTGAGAGTTGGTCTGATGCTGCCCTAATCAGATGCACAGACTATCTAAATCTTTTCAAATCATGCTCAGGATCTCCAGGACATGTGTCCTACAACCATTTTTGTCATGCCCAGCCCCAATCTATTTATTGTCAGGTCAGCATGAATGAGTAAGGGGCTCTGGTCAAAACTCAGGTGGAAGAAGAATGTTTATGTAATGTGGAAAAAGGGATAGATCACCTGGGAGGAATATCAGTAGGCTGTTAGAGTATGCAGGGATGCAGTGAGGAAGGCCAGGCTCCACTTGGAAGTAAATCTGGCCAGGGATGTCAAGGACAACAAGAAAGGCTTCTTCAAGTACATCAGCAGCAAAAGCAAGGTTAGGGAAAATGTAGGTCCGCTGCTGAATGAGGAGGGTGCCCTGGTGACGGATGATACAGAGAAGGCAGAGTTACTGAATGCCTTCTTCGCTTCCATCTTTACTGCTAAGACTGTCCATCAGGTATCCCAGACCCTAGAGATAGAAGAGAAAGTTGGGCAAAAGGAAGACTTTCCGTTGGTTGAGGAAGATCAGGTTAGAGATCGTTTACACAAGCTGGACATCCACAAATCCATGGGCCCTGATGGGTTGCACCCACAAGTGCTGAGAGAGTTGGCAGATGTTATTGCTAACACGTTCTCCATCATCTTTGAAAGGTCTTGGAGAACAGGAGAGGTGCTTGAGGACTGGAACAATGCCAGCATCAGTCCAGTCTTCAAAAAGGGCAAGAAGAATGACCCAGGAGTCTGCAGGCCAGTCAGCCTCACCTCCACCCCTGCAAAGGTGATGGAACCACTTATTCTGGACGTCATCTCCAAGCATGTGGAGGAAAAGAAGGTTATCAGGAGTAGTCAGCATGGGTTCACCAAAGGCAAATCATGTTTGACCAACCTGGTAGCCTTCTATGATGGTATGACTGGCTAGGTAGATGAGGGAAAAGCTGTGGACATTGTGTACCTTGACTTCAGCAAGGCTTTTGACACTATCTCTCACAACATCCTCAGAGGCAAGCTCAGGACATGCGGGCTAGATGAGTGCACGGTGAGATGGATCATGAACTGGCTGGATGGCAGAGCTCAGAAACTTGTGATCAATGGTGCAAAGTCTGGTTGGAGGCCTGTAGTTAGTGGGGTTCATCAGGGGTCAGTATTAGGTCCAGTCCTGTTCAACCCGTTCATCAATGACCTGGATGAAGAGACTGAGTGCACCCTCAGCAAGTTTGCTGATGATAACAAACTGGAAGGAAAGGCTGACACACCAGAAGGCGGTGCTGCCATTCGGCGAGACCTGGACAGGTTGGAGGACTGGGCAGAGAAGAACCTGGGCAAGTATAGCGTTGTGCACCTGGGAAGGAATAACCCCAGGCATCAGTACAGGTTAGGGGCGGACCTGCTGGAAAGCAGCGTTGCAGAGGAGGACCTGGGAGTTCTGGCTGACAACAGGTTGACCATGAGTCAACCATGTGCCCTTGTGGCCCAGAAGGCCAACGGTATCCTGGGGTGCATTAAGAAGAATGTGACCAGTAGGTTGAGGGAGGTTGTCCTCTCCCTGTACTCTGCCCTGGTAAGGCCACATCTGGAGTACTGTGTCCAGTTCTGGGCTCCCCATTTTAAGAAGGATAAGGAATTACTGGAGGGAGTACAGTGGTGGGCTACAAAGATGATTAGGGACCTAGAGCACCTTTCTGTGAGGAGAGACTGAGAGAGCTGGGTCTGGTCAGCCTCGAGAAGAGAAGGCTGAGAGGGGATCTCATCAATGTTTATAAATATCTCAAGGGTGGATGTGAAGAGAATGGGACCAGACTCCTTTCAGTGGTGCTCAATGATAGGATGAGGGGCAACAGGCACAGACTGAAGCATAGGAGGTTCCATCTAAACATGAGGAGAAACTTCTTTGCTTTGAGGGTGACAGAGCACTGGAACAGGCTTCCGAGAAAGGCTGTGGAGTCTCCTTCTCTGGAGACATTCAAAACCCTCCTGGACACATTCCTGTGCAATCTACTCTAGGTGAACCTGCTTTAGCAGGTGAGGTGGACAAGATGTTCTCCAGAGGTTCCTTCCAAGCCTAACCATTCTGTGATTCTGTGATACTGTGCTTAGGAATTATCTCAGCGGTGTTTCTCCTGACCAACTGAATCCAGTGACACGAACATTTTCAGCCTCTTGACTCTGGGATAACCACCTGGACAGCCCAGTCCTGCTGGAGCTCTCCAGACTGCCTGCTTTCCTGGCAGTGACTCTATTGTTGCTCCCATGCAGTTCAAGAGTACTGAATTTGTTACTAAAAGTACTATATTGACTTTTTCCTAAACAATTCCACTCTGTCCTCTTTTTCTGAAAATATAAAATAAAATATTAAAAAAATAAAATAAAATAAGTAAAATAAAATATAATAAAATAGACACCATACAAACTTTTAGGAGACACAGGGAAACAAAGATGGTTTTAAGTGAGAGGTGCTCAATCCAAAATTCATTGTACTGTGATCACTGTTTATAGAAGTGTCACTTAATCCAGGTATTGATAATAATCCTAAATCAAAATGTTGGAAATCAGATGAACAGCAGGAATACAGTACAATACAATTTCATTTGTACAATATGAAAATCAGGAAACCTGGATTGTTCTGTAGCCCACCATCATCATAGCAAAATGAACTGGATACTATGATTTCGCTACCAATGTTTTAAATAACAAAATACTGAAATATCTAAAAGTACATATATATTACTGGTAGATATCCATTCATTCTACTAAGGCAGTATATGGTAACAGTGGGGCAACTTGGTGTGCTGACCACCTCCTGCTCTACCCTCATGGTTGGTGCAAATTCCATCCTACTTCCTTGTCCCGTCTGGATGATTGTTGCTGTTTCCCAACAAGTATTTACAAATCCAAGTGAAACTGCAAAACCAGAACTGGTGTCATAAGCAATGACAGCAGAACTGCAGATTAAAAGTGGGTTGTTTCTTATTGCTTTGTGTGTATGCAGTTGCTTACCCATATATTGGATATAAGATGAGGAATTCAGGCAACAGGTGAAAGCTGAGTAGCTGTGGTTTTCCAAACAATGGCATGTAAAATGGATTAATGAAAAAGTGGCAGACATGGTCAAACTTAGACATGCAGGATAACATTTCAAGTGGTTGTTCTTTCCAGGGAAAATCAGATTTCTCTGAAGTGCTGGTAAAACTGGTAACTTCAGATCATATTTGTGACCCAGCGAAAATGGTAGAGTGTGTTTGTGATGGCGCTCACTGCTGAGTGGCAGTAAAACTGATCACAAACCCTGTATCATCATCTTCATCTCCTTCAAAACTGCAGTTTCTGCACATAGGCTTCCTAGACTTGATAGGCCTGAGATGTTTGGGAGTGCTTAGGATTTAGCTGTTCTAAGCAAGAACAACCTGATCTGGTTCTAACTCTCCCTGCTGCCAAGAGTGGTGGTTGTTAGGGGATCTCTAGTATCATTAAATGCTTATTAAGTTTATGGTCACTTGGTAACTCTTTTCTTTTCCCAATTCTCTTTTCTTGTGTCCCTCCGGCAGCAGAGCTACAATACAAATATTAACAAGTATGAAGAAACAGTCTTGTAAGAACAAAACTAAACTAATTTATTGAGACTGCTTGTGAAATTGCTTTCCAAAGCAGGTTAGCAGCCTTCACAATTCCCAGAGATGCAATGACTGATATAAATTGGAACTGAAAGGCACATCCTATGAGACGCATTCAACTTTAGGATTCATTTCCCTCCGTTTCTTCCCCCAAGAATATCTGTTACATTTTCCAAGAATAAACACATTGTGTTTCTTGTCTTTTGAAGGCAGGAACTGAAGAAAGCATTTGAGGATTTAGGATTGCTCCTGTACTAGGTTTGGGATTATGATTTGTTCATCTATAAGAAATTTACTTATTCTTTTAAAGGAAAGGAGAAAACTCCCAAGTCAAATTACACATTATTCTGTCCTGGAGATTATTATGCTACTGGTGTATTGAGTGCCTGAAGATATCTGGAAAATATACAGTTATTGAAAGTGTTATAAGCACATAAATAAACCACCAATCTGCTTGGTGACAAAGCTTGCGCTTGTATTCGCAGCCATGTTTGACTGTGGGATTTCCAGGGTGGCTGGGAGGGAAGGAGGCATTGATGGCTTTTTGTAGTTCTCCACTGAGTACCAAACATGAGAAACATAAACATTAAACAGTAAATCAAATGTTAAGAAAATAAATAAATACTGAACAGATGGGCAAAAGATGTGTCCAGCTGGCTCATGACACTCTTTTTTTTTCTCATTTGAGCAATAGCTGCATGCAAATTAGGTTGGGTATTGTGCTGAAACCATATTTTCCAATGTCACACTGCATCCACTTTCTCCCATAGGCTTTTTAGAAAAATCAGAGGAAATATTTCTCTCATATAGTTTTATGCAAGCTCCAAATAAATACGGTCTTTCCCACATCTCATTTGTTTACGAAAAAGATAAGTGTCAGGGCCCATTGCACACATCATTGCCCTTTTACATGTCATCATCATCATCGTCATTTGTGGGCTGCACAACTCTGTGCCTATTGACAGTTCATGCCTTCTGAAAACACATGATCATTCATGCACCCTTGGTTTTCAGCAGACATCATACAGACCTTCTCTCAACACATGAGCAGGCAAACACACTAACCAGGCAGTGGCTGGTCCATGTCTTTGAGGACAAGTCTTCTCTCTCCTCAACAACTGTTGGCGTTGAAGGCATTTTGAGTTCTGAGGGCAACACCTTCAGAAGAACACAGTGGCTTTGACAAAGCCTTGAACTAAAGCTAGTATTTCAAGTTCTGAAGTATAAATACTGTGAATCAAAATATTTATTTCTGTGGCAGATTACACAGCATTGTGAAGGAGGGCAAAGAACTACTTTAAAGATCAGCTATTTCTAGCTTGTGGTACTGTGTAGACCACTACCAATTTTAACTCCACTTCATTCTTTTCAGTCAGTTTTCAAAAAGTAAAATTATATGAAAGCTAGATTCTCATTCCAAATGCAGCTAAGTAAATATGGTCTAACTGGTAGTAACATTTGGCCTAGTTGTTCCAGGAATGAAAGGGATGGTCCTAGTAAGCATGTGATCTGATTTATTGACCCCAAGTACAATTTTTAAGAAACAGTTTGTGCTGATGAAACCTTTTCCTGTGTGTAGAGGAAGGGAAAACAAACATTCTTATGACATTTGAAAAAGTCACATAGTATACCTGCAGGGATCCCTTCCAAGCTAAAAAATTCTATGTTATAATGATCTCTACATTAATAAGATCCTGGGGAATGAAATTAGAAAAACGAGAGGTTGACAGTAAGAAAACACAAATACAGTGCAAGAATTGCCCACTGTAGTGCTAACCCCTGGCATGTTCACTTCATCTGTCACCTTAATACGTAAGGCGATGTGTGTTTGGCTTCACCAACAGCTGAAAAGTATGATCTTTATCAAAAATGCATTCCTGTGCGATCTACTCTAGGTGAACCTGGTTTAACAAGTGGGTTGGACTAGATGGTCTCCAGAGGTCCCTTCTAACTCCAACCATTCTGTGATTTTGTGTGATTAGTCTTCTACTAAATTGACACCTGAAGGCCAGATATGTTGAGTGATAAACAATTGCAGAGAAAGATTTGGAGACAGACACGGCAAATATGACTCCAGAGTAGGTATAGCAAAGACACTGAAAACACAGACATGAACAGACCAGAAGGGGTGTGTCCAGCTTGGCTTCAAGCCACTTTCTGCACTGGTGAGGAAGTGCTCCTAAAATCACTTCCTCACCATTTCCATAAAGTGTGAATATACAGCAGGTGGCTCATGCAAAAAAAAAACCCAAAACCAAAAACCACACGAATGCTTCTGACTTCAGAAATATCCATTTTGGCCTCTTTCCTGTGAGCTGAAACTGATCCAGCCTTCAGTGGCCTGCGGTGAAGTCAGCACTCCAAGATGAGGAGCACTCAGCCCACGGTCTATGATTCAAATCCAGCCCTTGAGAAAATTAATCATCTGGCCCATTGGTCCTCTTTGCCTCTTTTAGACATTCAGCTTTAGGCAGGTTGAATTAGTCTAGCAGATGTAACAACTTGCTCCCAATCACCATTTTTTCTTAGCAGCCTTTCCCATATCAGAGTGGGGTGTGTATGTGGGGCAGGGGCTACACTGCACGTGCAAAGCTATGTATCTCTATACTAAATCCCCAGAGTTTCCCCACCTGATCTTCTGTTCCTGCATCTCCACTTTTTACTGGGAATCCTGTAGATACCTGTCACTAGCTAACCATCTAACAGACCTATCTCAGTCTGAAGTAAGCCCAAAGCTCTCATTCTTCCTCTAAATATTTCATAAGTTTTGATGGCATTTAGAGAATAAAAATAGGTAGAGACAATGCTCTTACATTCTGAAGAGAATATATGTAGGGGAGAAAAAAAGAAAACACAAAGAAAACAGATGATGTACAAATGCACAAAGACAAAATGAGTCATCACTTGTATTTCTTGCTTATAAAAATAGTGCTTTCGGGATTTATGACTGTACGTAGAAAGTGGTTTCATGCTTCTGGGGTTCTGCCTGCTCCCCAATATATACTTACTAATAAATCCACAACTTCAGTTCAGGGATTTACTTTTTACTCTGAATCAAACTGTACTCAGTTTTTCTTTCTGAGTTCACGCTTTACAGTCGCACTGAACAACTGGTCATTCAAAAAAAAGGATTGAAAATATCAGTTACCCTGCAAAAGGGGTAGGAAAAAACAGCTAGGCATTACTTTGAAAACCTATTTCCTGTCAATTTCTAGTTCAAAAGGATATGTAAAAATTAGTTTTCTATTATATTTATGCACAAAATAATGAATTCTTATATTTACTTCTAAACCTACAGCAATAAATGGTGCTTCATAGAGTGAAGTTGATTCTCCTGATTGAGGTATCAACTTCTACACTTCTGTTTTGCTTTGAAGCATTTGCATCTGTTTGTTTCATATTTTCTTAGGCTGTTTCAACTACATTTTTCAAAACCTCTACTGCCAGAATATCTGGAAACAGCTCCTTGCATTGACATAAGCTTCTTACTATTTATAGTCTCATCATCAGGAGATATTGGCAAGACAAGTCAAATGATCCTCTGCATTTCTTGGAGAATTACCTTTTCTCATAGCAGGGTAAGCTCACCTCTGCCTAGGGTGTTGTCCACTATGTAGCATGGGTCTCTACTGCCTCTGTTAGCCATTGCAATGGGGAAGACCAACTTCTTCCAGGTTCACTGCTCTGATTGTACTTCACCATATGTTCTGTATCAGAAATTTGAGTTGTCTGGTCTCCCTCATATTTCACAGTGGTGTTTCGTTGGCAAAGGTGGATGTCTGCTGGAGAAGGACTCCCTGTGAGGGGTTTGCTAGGCAGCTAGAATCCCTGCAGGGAAGAGCTATGGGCCTCTCAGCTCATTGTAGGTGGGGAACTTCCTGATGAATCTGTCCAGAGACTCATCAAAAGGAAATGGTGTAATCTTGTTGAGAACAGCAATATTAGCGTAAGCATGGTGATCCAGAGCAGTTTCAGGAATGGAGACAGGACTGCCTTCCGAAAGACAGCAGATGATAGAGAAAAATGCATGTAAAGAGCAGGACAGATTCCCTGTGGTCATTGATATCCTGCAGTAAATCCACAGTGAGTTGAACACTAAACAGGTGTCTAATCTGAGCACTGCCTCATCCTTGTGAAACCTGGACACCATCGGAGCCGGGGACTTTCCACTGGTGCTACAAAGGACATACGTGTAGCACTGCTAGGACCTCATAACTCAAAGGACTGGGCAATCCGTGGAAGAGGCCATCCATTATATGCGATAACTCAAACTCAGATTATGCTTTGGTGGATCTGGTCACCTTGCCATATCCCAGCACCTGGAGGCACTTGGAGGTGGAAGAGGTCACCATCTTAACAGCCACTTGAACTGCTCACCTGTGTGTGGTGGAACGGTTAAAATACAGTGTTTCCCATTGGAAAGCATCTTGAGACACAGACTGCTTATTGGTGCGGTTAGCTTGCCTCATGATAAAAATCTCTATGATGAACTTGAACAGATAATAAAAACACAAAATCAATCTCTCTAAGTTTAAGCTACTATAACTGCATTTGAATAGAATGCTAAATCCTGGGAGAGGTTCTCAAACTTGGGTCTGTATTGGTAGTCCTCAACAGGACAGTCTTTTAGAAGAATTTAGGAGCCTAAATGAAGCTTTCTGAAGTTTAACTGACATTAGGGCTGAGATAATACAGATACTATGATACTGGTGGCATATGTTTTCTACTTAGAGTGCCATTCCTACGGTGGTTAAAGGAAGAAAAAAGGATGCTGGAAGAATAAAACATTCACTGGTATAAAAAGCTTAAAAGAATTCTTTTTCCAAAGATTTAAGCAGATCTCATGCAGTGCATAAAAGAGATTTTTCTATACACAAAGTAGTTCACACATGCATATACTGGAAAAGTCATAACTTGGAATGGTGCCAAGAGATTTCACATTATTTTACTATTGTAAAATAAAGGAGATACAAAAGGCCACATTGCTATTATACTTGTGATAAGGCTTTGCAGCTCTTTAAAATGAAAAGCACTGAGGGAAAATTATGTCATTTATATTAGTCATGATATAAAGGCACAAAAACTGTAACATGAAAAAGCAGTGATTTGTTCACTGTATTAAACACTAACCAGCATAGCCAGCTGCATGTTTTAAATCACAAGGTAATTCTGAGTATTTAAATAAATGGGATCTGATTAAATCTACAAAACCAAGAAATCAAAAGTAATGACTGAGCAGTAATCAGCAACTCATTTCCCCATGTTTAAATATTAGAGCAATACACTCTGAGAAACTGAATCATGCACTAAGTTGTATTTCATCTCACAGTATTGAGCCTGACACATACATAACATGCAAAATAATTGAACACTTATAGAATAAACAGACACCTTGCAAAGGATCATCTATTGAAAGTATGCCTTCAGCTATGCATTAGATGTATATAATTTCCTTCAGCTGATAGAAAACATGATCCCCACAGATTGCTATGCGATTAAGTATGTAAAAAGGCAAAGCCTCCCTAGTATTCATTCATCTACTATACAGCTCAGACTTTTCACAGTTTATTTGAAGGCAAAAGATATTTTCAAACATTTTTTTATTTACAGAACTGTCTCACATAGCTCCATGTTTATGCTGAACATAGTAGCTGCTGTTGTGGTTTACAGAAAGAAAGAGGCTACAGGAGGAGCTGGTGAAAACCTGAGTAAATGCTGGACCTCTGCAGGCTGTGCCAGACCGTGTGGGCACTGTGGGACCAACAGTGTGAGCATTTCAGAAGTTGTGTTAGATTGAAATTTGGTGTATTTTTAATTTACATGTTTTACCATTTTTCAGCTACTTCCTCACCAGCTGCCATCATCTCAGTCAGACTGTTTCTGCTTTTGTAAGCAACTACCTGCTGTCCTGAGCAGACACTTGTGTGACCGCTTGCCAGCCCTCCTTATTCCCCTCTCTGGAACAAACCTCCTCCCTGACATAAAAACTGAGTCATGAGGTTGCAGAGAGATCAAATCTGGCCAAATCTTCTGATCCACTTTCTATTTTGCTTGTTGCTGACAGATTGCTGTGTACTTATCCCAGACATTTTTATTCCATACTTAATGCTTTCAAGCCTTGTGCACTGATGAGCTCAAACACTTTTAACCCTCCTGCTGAATTACAAATCCTGGAAGCAATCATGAGGGTGGAATGGAGGCAAAACCAATGATGGCAAATGGTAAATTGGTAAAGGAGTGTTCAAGGGTTTAAAATAAAATGTTTGTAGTCAAAAATTTAATCACAACCTATCTGGAACTTCAGTCATATCAAAAAGGGGAAATATTTACAGAAAATCTTTAAGCCATCTCAAAAAGAATATTTAAGAACGCAGAGAGCTTACAGGACAGGGGAAAGGGCCAATATGAAAATTGGGATACCAGGCCAAAGGCTGAGTGAATAAGGGGAATGGGAATGGACCGGCCTGAGGTGGAAACATGACTGGTTTTAAGTCAGGGAGTCCATAAAGTCTACAGCCTATTGAGTCATGAAAGCATATATCCAGTTGCAAATGCTTTTACTTAGTTTATTCGACTAAGAAATGATGAGGTTTTAGCCCAAGAACCACTTCGAGAGAGTCTCCTAATGCACAAAATATCTAAGTGCATCTAGCTTTAAGACAGCATTTAAACAATTATTAAAAGAGTGTGTGATGTGACTGCCTGACAAGAGAGAGGACTGGCCTTGATGAATCAGGAGGTCTGTTCCGGTTTCTCATTCCCACAGGAAAACTACTCTGAAATAAATCTAACATTTTGAAATTATGCATGAAGAGAAAGCTGCAAGGTTGAAATCCGTCCTGAAGAAGGAGCTTTTCCTGCTGTTTTTTTCAGGACAGCAAAAGGAGCAGCAGAGCCAACTCTGCAGAGCAATGTTGTCTGCACCTCCAAGATGTGTAGCCAAGTTCCTGCTTATCTCTGAGCTTTATCAATCTCTGGTAAAAGTGTGCGAGCATCCTGTCCTTAAAAGCAGAGATCCTGGTGATTTATTCTAGCAACTATGTAACAAGCATAGCCTCAATCCCTCCTGCAAATTCTAGTCTCTGGGAAGTCTGTGATATAGAGGTGACAATAAAAATGCCTTCTTATTTTCCCTTATTCTTTTTACATAAGCCGAGAAGATTGGTGCAATTATGCTGATGAATGTTGGTAAAGAGTAATAATTAGAGAAGCAAGAGAGACCTGGTTGCTAACATTGGTGACACGACTTAAAAGAAAACCTGAACAGTTTGTTTCAGTTTCTCATTAAGAAGTTGTTCAGTCAGAAGTGGCATTCTAGAGACATTGAACTTTTACAGGTGTTTTCATAGGTTAGCAGAAAAACAAAACAGATTTTAAAACCGCATCAATATGTAACTAGAGATTTGAAAGAGCTAAACTAGACAAATCAAAGAACAAATATGACCAGTGTCTGTTTGAACAAATAGCAAAATCACATCTTCTACAATTTTTGCCTATGAATTTAGATATAGACTGTGATTCACAGGTAAAATGTCAGTGGCTGATTTCTACATAAAAAAATTTAAATCACCCTTCATATATACATACAGTTCTGTTTTGGCATCATTCTTCATTTCTAATTTGCCTATCCTTGAAGCTGGAATATAGATGATGGAAGCTCAAGGTGTCAAAGCATGTGGTAATATGCACACATGTAGGCACACACACACCACATAAACACATGCACACACATATACCACAGTTTACATGAGATTCACAGTGGTCAGCAAAGAAGTACTGAATTTCCTCTCACTTCTTCAGTACTGTTTCACAGACAAAAATGTACAGACTTGTAGAAAACACTAATTTTGAAAAAAAAAATATACTAGTGAGTGTAATGCACTAACATAGGATCTTTGTATTTTAAAAAACACAGAAGAGAGTTTATATGTTTCTAATAAAATGTAGATTTTTAAAGACTAAAAAAAAAAAAAAAAAAGAAAAGAAAAAAATGTCCCTTAGGTTAAATTTGTCAAAGTTCAGTTGATTATCTGGCTGGTTTAGGTTTAACCCGTGTGTCTCTGGAATTATAATATATTATCCAAACTGTAATTCCTATGGATTGGTACAATAAACTTCAAGAAAAAAGTCTTTCAATGGGAATTTTCATACCCCACCCCCTTTATCTCAGCTGAATCTGTACATGGAAATCTAGAAAAAGGGATAAGAACATGCATGATTTTGATTTCTGGTATGGATCAAGCTCTGTTCTTCCAACCAAGGAAGAACAAAGAGACTCATGACGGTTTTGTTCGGAGAACAGGGGCATTTTGTTTTATATTATCTGACATTTTCATACTTCTGTACTATCACTGATCACTATCACAATTCTGTATTCACCAATTCATTACCTTCTTGAAAGGTTTCTGTTTTACACTTTCTGTTTTCTCCCTCTTTAAATCCTAGTGCTTGTTCAGTCACTAGCTGTCCCTTGCCAGGCTAAATACTTAGTAGTGCCACAAAACTTGCACTGGAAGACTTTGATTAGAGAAAAAGGGAGCACGACTGAAGAACAGAATTGCAGATCTAGTTGCTTGGGTGCATTTGCTGGACATAGGAAGCAGCGGTGGCTGTCATGGCTTTTGTCTGGGTCTTCATCAAGTTCACAGCTTGCTCGCAGCACCACCTTGACATTTAGCTTTGGGAGTTGCTGCTGAGCTGCATCTGGTGGTTCAAATGAGGTTCAGGGACTGGGACATTTATTCTAAATTGCCTGATATAGCAGAAGCCTGTTTAGGTTGTGAAACAGCTTTACGTAGTCCAGTCTAAAAAAAACAAATGAGGGCTGAATGTACCACCTATGTTACAAGAGCTATGTTGAAGGGTCTTCAAGATTGTGAAAAATAATCATAATCTGAAAGATTCTAGAAATAGGAAAAATCTTGTGGCTGAAGTCACCAGACTATATTTGAAACAGTTAATTTAAACCAGATCTTACTGTTGCGCTTGAGTGTTGTTTATCTGATGGTCACTGAGTAGGAGATAAAGGAAAGGCTGGAAGGAGGAACCTTTCTCTCCACTGTTCTCTCTGACTATTCTGCTTCTCATTGCTAGCATTCTAGCAATGTTATTTGGCTCAGTCTTGTGATGCCGTGGCCAGAAAAGCAACCTAAAAGCTAAATGTGAATGTAGCAGAAGTGCTGAAAGGCTTTCCTGTTTCAGAATAATTTGCAAGGAGGTGCAATAGCTGGTGATGTCTTTGCAAATCATCCCGTACAATATTTCACTTAGCTCAAACGAAAAGGAAAAGAGAAAAATATTAAAATCAGAGAAATCTGTGTTTAAATGCTTCATCTCCTTCTGGTCTTCAATGAAAATCAAGGTTTTGATAACAGTTGTTGTCAGTTTCCCCTCATATGTTGGTGTACAACGTTGATCATATTTCACTGCTGCAAGTAATAAAAGACCCTTTTTCTTCTTCTTCTTCTTTAGTGAATGTGGGTGCAGAACTGTCCCCCTTTTCCTTGCCAAACTGTGTACTGGAACCACATTTGATCACTGAGGAGTCCAGTTTTCAAACTCTCGTGACAATTCTCAGCTCTGTGACAGCCTATGGATTGGACTAACAACTATTACTATAATTACTGGTGCAAAGGTAGCAAAAAGTACAGTTCCGAGTATAACCAAACATTGTCATATCATGTCATACAAATTTTAGAGATTTAAGAAAAACTAAGAGAATTTTAAGTACTAAAAGAAATCCTCACACAGCTGTGTTTCTTGAGAGTGAACAAGTAATACTGATGATAATAATGCAGAAGACAAATATACAAACCTGATGGTTTTCAATATGAATTTGTATTTATTATGCATCTTCCTGGTTTACCTTAAACAGGAGATTGACATAATTGTAGTACCTCCTGGTATTAAGAGCGATCACTTTGTGAAACTTCAGATGATATTTTTGAAAGTGTATCAGAACCTGCCTGCCAGCCTTTCAAAATTTGGTGAAGATCAACAAACTGGAAGAAATAATTTGACAATTACAGCCTAGAATAATTCTCCATTAGATTTGCAAAACCATATTTCCTCGTCTATTTCTTGAACAAAGATTATTCAGAGGCTTACATTTTTCAACAGCTGGAGCCAATTATTTTACTCTGGCTATTGCTGATGAGAGAGAAATTTTTTTTTTTCACCTGTACTTTCTCCTTCTGCATCCAGTCCTGACTTTTTAAACAGATGTTGAGAGGAAAGAGCAAGAAGGAGAGTATTCTCGGACAGCCTGGTTACCAGCAGAGAAACGTTTAGCTCACTAAACACCAATTTGGACATAACATTTAGACTGTTATAGCTGTGCTAGAAAAGTTGATATATAGTCTGCCAATGCCCTTTATGTCAGAGGGGTGCATGGGACATGCCATCAGCAGAGGACCTGCTGCAGTTAGGGACAGCAGGGACACTCCAAGTGCAGGGGCAGGCACGGGGGGCTCTCCTACGTGAGGAGAAAGCTCTCATCATGTGTGGTTCCTCCCTCCCGCAGCAATATTTGTTTTGCTTGCAACGTATAAATTACATGTATGTGTTGCTCTAGTGTTTTAGGCTCTGCTTGTTGAACACAAAAGCATCTGCTTGTTGCATCTGTCCGTTTAATAGGTATTTATAGGGTTCGTAGAAGATGCACTGCACAAGTCAACACCACCCTTCCCAGCACTCTATGATAAAAAAAAAAAAGAAAAAAATTACAGGAAGAGAGCAGGGCAAATCAAAAGGCACATTGATGGTCGGTATCTCCCAGTACAGAACTAGGTAGAAATTCCCAGATAATTGCAGAAAATGCTGTTATTGAAACAGAAATTAAAAATGGAGAGGCATAAAGACTCTATTATTATAGAATAAAAAAGTTGCTTCTAGAAATAGCTTGGATTATGTGGAATTGAGGGTTAAAGTAGCTATGAGGAATTGACTAAAAAAGTTTGCAATATCTCTATGCATTTAATCAATAGTTTCAGCTGTAATAAGGACATATCTTGTGTGGCTTTAAAAGTTCATATTAAAAATTTTCTTTGTAAAAGAAAGACCCAGAGAAATAGCACAGAACAAGGCAGAGGGAAAGACGACTCACCTCAGTATAGTGACACTGTGTGTCTTGTGCAAAACCTTTTCAACTCCAGAGAAAATATTCTCCTTTAAATGACGGCGCATCATATTGATCAATATGTAGCATTGAAAATGCTACAGTCATGAGAGAAGAAGTACAATTTAGCACAATAGGAGCAGACAGGAAATTGCAGATCTTCACAAATTGGCTAAGGAGCAGTATTATTTAACTAACAGGCAAGGGATTCCATTGCAGTAAAGAAGTACAGGGAATAACTCTGAGAAGTACTGGAGAAACAGAAGTGTCAAAAGCTTCCTAACACTGTAAAACTTCTATTTTCCACAAGATAAAGACAAAGACATTAAGTTTTCTATCAGTCAAGTTTGCATTGTGAATCAAGAGAGTTAATTTATAGATTTCATAAATCCTTCATTAGATCTTGGGAATGCTCTACACCATCTGAGGTTTTTTCTCTCATCTCAACATAAATTCACCACAATGCTGGTTTTTTATGTTCAATATCCAAATTATTCTTTTATACTTGGCTCATGAGCATTGAAGAGAGGCCCAGCCAATGAGGATAGCTTGCTGAGAGAGAAATGTAGGACCAAATCTATTCCATAATTCAAAAAGTGGTATCCAAATACCATATGAAATGGTGTATGGAATATGCTTGATGTGTCTTTCTTTGAACCTTGAATAACTCCTTTTTTTGTTTATTTTTGAAGTTTTAACTGGAATAGAGTGATTTGCTTTGGTTTCAGTCATGACACCAACTTTCTCTCTTAGTGACCTATTGTGAAGGTGGGGTTGTGTTGCACGAGGTGTTTGAAAGTGCTGTTGCTGAAGCAAGGCTGTGCTGATACCATTTTTTCAAGAAAACATCTTTTTTGTTACATTTTCCGAAAGACCGTTGCAAGCCAGAATTCCATTCTTCTCTCCCCAACCACAACCTGCTTTTAAGTTGCAAATCAATCCAACATGCCTCAGATGTCTGCTTCCAGCTGACTTCTTCCTTTAAACATAAACAGTGCAGATTCCCAAGGCCTGTTACTCTGACAACCCTATAATGCCATCCCTTTGCCTGTCCCAGCTTTGTAAATCTTCATTCCATCACACCTTGAAAATCGATTTTCACTGCTCAAGATATGGGAAGCTATTAAAATAGCTTCCATGGTGAACTCATCAGATTATAAAACTGTTTCAGTGTGATCTAAGTGCTCATCAATGATGTAGGCAAGTTGCAACTTTTAACATATTATTTTATTTGCATTATAATTACCCAGTGCTGGTTTTTATCAGTAATTTGGGAGGAAAACCCCACTAATTTCAGCAGTGACTCAGGCTGGAAAACTGATGGCCCAGTACAAGAACAGGTAAGTTCAGACATGCATAAACGACACATTAGGTATTTAACAGATGGCCTTTTAGCATCTTTAAGTATCTAGCAATATGAAGAGCAAGCACTTCCAAATTGTGGTGATGCAAATCACCAAATTCCCACATTTGGAAAAGAATGCAGGGGAGTATGCACTTCATTAAGCCAAATTGCTGCCATCTTTAACAGGATAGCATTTGTTTTCAGCCACGATTCCAAATATCCAATGCCCTGCCATAAAGCAGTGAAATATCCATTGTTCTTAGAAACGGTAACCTACGGAAAGGCCATTACTTCTCACAATAATTAGCAATTACAGGCTACACATCCCATGTCTTTTTTATTATTATCACTTAGAGGGGAAGGAGAGGGATTAATACTTTGGTATTTTGGAAGCAGGGTGCTTCCTTCAGTCTTAAAGACAATGTAAAGAGAACACAGTTTATTTTAAAAGGGGCTAAACATATGTCTTGCAAGCAGCAAACATGATGTGCTGTTTCCATAGAAACAGAAGTTGGTATTATTAAAAGAAGTGAGCCATTCTGTGGCTGGTTCTCCTGAGGGACCCTTATTTACAGCTTGCATTGGGTAAACTGGTGAGTTTTACTGCCTGTTGTTAAAGATCATTAGAGATGTCTCTTTAAAGCTTTACTAACTCTCTGCTAATTCATGGTGAAGGTGCAAGGAAAAACATTACCCCCACCTATATGTTCTTCTGGAGTATTTTTTACATTAAAAATGAAACCCAAAGCCTCCTTTAACTGAGTTGATCCTGAAGGATGTTACTTGCCACTATCCAGAAAGAAGAACAGAGAAATCTCTTTGCTTCTGTCTCACAACCAAAGCTATTTGCCTCCTGTTGAAGCCTTGAAAGACTATATGCCTGAATAAAGAAAGCAAGAGCAAACTTCTGAAATTAAAAGCATTAAGTAGTACCAAAAGGACAAAGCATCATTTCATAAACTCACTGAAGATTTAAAATTAAAAATATATGTGTAGCTATCTATCTATTTTTATCTTCTGTGGTTAATCCAGCTTTAGAAATTATAAAGTTGAAGTCTTTATTTTTGTTGGTGCTCACTGATTTCTATACACCAATATTGTTAAAGTCATTGCTGCTCTTGGTCTTCTCAGCTTTCACTACTGACAGAGTAAATGGCATGTTGGGTGAGGTATGAAAAAAAGTTCTCCATCCCTGTGTTCTGAACACAATGTCAAGTGCCGAAAATCCAGCTAATCATGTCATAATACCATGTTGTGCTACATAAGAAGTGTAAAGCTGGTTTAATAAGAGGGGGCTAGAGCTGTACACGTTTGCTTATCATTTTTCTTTTTAGTTTGGACGCATAATTTCTCTGTATCTTGTGCAATCCAAAGCTGAGCTGCCCACTTTTGTCAGTTCACCTGAGGCGATAGGAAACAGTGATCTCGGTAAACTAGACACTTTTACAAGCTATGGACTTTACCACACGAGGAAGATGATCTACTTTTGCCAAACACCGGAACCTCATAGCCATCATGCTCTGGCTACTGTTTCAGGATTTGCACATAATCCAGATACAAATGGTTTGAAAGGCTTGATATAAAACACAGGTATGGGCTTAGTCATATAAAAGAATCTTAAAGCCAGTGTGAGACACTTGACAAACAGCAGTACTCTTTTGATTCCCCGTTTTTTTTTTCACCAGCTTAAGTGATGTTTTTTTATTGATTCCTCTAGGCAGGAGGGATTGGCATTACTCTGTCAGCACACTGATTATGGTGCATGAACTTGGTATCTTGATGTTGCTTCTGGAAGCTTTGTTCCAGTGTGTTTTAAGCAAAGGAAGAGCTGCTTTGAAGTATCTGCTATAGATAACAGATTACCACTGGTTTTCTGTTTGCAGTCACAGCTTGAAAACGAAATTCATAGAAAGACAAGTTAATTACATGTTTCCAAGCTTCTGCTTTTCAGTGACAAACAGAAGGTCATTGTGCATGCAGGAAGGACATATAAAATTATTTGTCCCTTCTGTCTCTTTTGCTCTTAAAGAGCTTCTCTTTTCCATCAGTTTCCCAGGGAGGTTAGCTGGCACTGTTCCTAAAGCTGCCTGTTGCAGCAGGATTCACCTCTTAAGTCCTCCTACATGATAACCTCAAAAGGGAACCACATAGAACCCTTCAAAATGTTAATTAAAGTTGACAAAGGCCAAAGCCTGGCTATGCTCATGCAAAATGGTAAAGATTTCAATGCAAAAGAATTTGAGTAGGTAATGTAACTATGGAAAGAAGCTGAGAATTGCGCTTGCTCTGCATTATAATGTCTGCCCAGACTGGAGGAATTCAGTGAGCTTTGCGTGGCTGCTCATTGTAGCTGCTGGTTCCTGCTCTGAGACTGCCAGGTGTGAATCAGAGGGATGAACAGCACAGAGTCAGGGTCCTTCAGGATGCAAAAAAGAGAGCCTGTTAACAGAAAACACCTGCTTGCTTGCTGTGAGGTAGGAAAGATGAGGTCAAATCTAAGTTCAGACAAATGCCATTAAAAAAAAAAATGTAACATGTTGACAAAAGAGAAAAAGAAGTGGAGCAAGCAGCAGTAGTTTGGGAAGGGATAAGTATATACATACATATATATGCTGGGATGTATGTGGTGCCTTCAGCAGGAATGAGGAACAATTTGGAACTTAGGCTGTGTGTGCCTGAGACAGCTGGACATCCATCTAATCTCTAAGAAAGGCAGGCAAGATGCAGATAAGCAGACATGTGTGTGTTTAACATGTTTCTGCCTGCTCTGCATCTGTGGGTAAATGAGCAACACCTCCACGAGGCAGAAGCTGCTCTGATCTGCTCCAAGCAGCTGCTGGTTGCAGATGTGCAGGGAGGAGAACATTATGCACCAGTGACAGCTGGGCTCTGCACACTTCTGCATGGGGGGCAATGGAGAAGCCACCCCACAGGTGTTCGCAACTGTCCTCAGGCTGCAGGGTCCACATCTGGCAAACTATGGACTGGTATCAGGGGTTAGGGACACAGGGGCCTGGTGATCCTGGGGAACATAGCATGAAACATGGAGTTCCAGCAGGGACCTGTCCATGCAGGTCTCCCCTGGGGAAAGGTGGTGCACAAAGAGAAAAAGAGAATGAAAGAAATCAGCCCATCTCTTCAGCAGGACACTCTTCAGGTTTGCTTTTATATAAGAAAGTTATCTTAGGACATGTGAGAAAAAGCTTTATAGGGAAATACATTACTTCATTTTTGAAGAAAAACACTGTATATATATATAAGCCTATACAACCTTAATTATTTCACTGTAAGCCTACAAATTATGACACACTTTTATGATAAACTGGGTTTTTTTACCTCCCTCCCATTCAGCACAAGATTCTCATGCAGCTATTAGCTATTTATTATTTGCTTTCTTCTTGATTTTCACCATGCAGCTCACCAAATGTCATTTACCATAGTCTATAACCTCTTCTGAAGTTGGAGTTAGCTTCTATAGGCTTTCCCGCTTTTCCCTCCACTATAGTATCTGAGTGCTTCTTAGACCTGAATGCATTTCTTCAAGACCCGTGCAAGGTAGGAGGGAGTAGTTATCTTATGTTCAAAACTGAGAACCAGGACATGGGAATTAGTTTCCTAGGAGGATTAAGGAAGTAATTTGTAACATCTGCTTTTTAAATACCCTGCCATTTAGTGCCTGGCCTGCCAAAAACAGAGCAAAGAACATCACAAGCTAACCAAATAAAAATTTTGTCTAGAATAGTACCGATTCAACACTGTTTTTCCAAGAGTGGGAGACCTCCATTCCTCTCAACATTTGCAGTCAAGGACCTACCTGTGGGATTAAATGAAAGAGCAGCAGGTTGATGGACTCAGTGCCATTCTTCTTGTGCCTTGTAGTCTGTAGGTAATAAATTTTACCTACATTACCAAAAAGATATTCAAATCCTTCTTCTGCATAACAAGATTTAATTTGGATTAATCCTAATTACAGAATCACAGAATCACAGAATGTTAGGGATTGGAAGGGACCTCAAAAGATCATCTAGTCCAATCCCCCTGCCGGAGCAGGAACACCTAGATGAGGTTACACAGGAAGGCGTCCAGGCAGGTTTTGAATGTCTCCAGAGAAGGAGACTCCACAACCTCCCTGGGCAGCCTGTTCCAGTGTGCTGTCACCCTCATTGAGAAGATGTTTCTTCTCAAATTTAAGTGGAACCTCTTGTGTTCCAGCTTGAACCCATTACCCCTTGTCTTACTGTTGGTTGTCACTGAGAAGAGCCTGGCTCCATCCTTGTGACACTCACCCTTTATATATTTATAAACATTAATGAGGTCACCCCTCAGTCTCCTCCAAGCTAAAGAGACCCAGCTCCCTCAACCTTTCCTCATAAGGGAGATGCTCCACTCCCTTCATCATCTTTGTTGCCCTGCTCTGGACTGTCTCAGGCAGTTCCCTGTCCTTCTTGAACTGAGGGGCCCAGAACTGGACACAATATTCCAGATGAGGTCTCACCAGGGCACAGTAGAGGGGGAGGAGAACCTCTCTCGACCTACTAACCACCCCCCTTCTAATACACCCCAGGACGCCATTGGCCTTCCTGGCCGCAAGGGCACAATGCTGGCTCATGGTCATCCTGCTGTCCACCAGGACCCCCAGGTCCCTTTCCCCTACACTGCTCTCTAATAGGTCATTCCCCAACCTATACTGGAACCTGGGGTGCCTCCTGCCCAGATGTAAGACTCTACACTTGCCCTTGTTATATTTCATTAAATTTTTCCCTGCCCAACTCTCCAGCCTGTCCAGGTCTCGCTGGATGGCAGCACAGCCTTCTGGCGTGTCAGCCGCTCCTCCCAGCTTGGTGTCATCAGCAAACTTGCTGATAGTACACTCGATTCCCTCGTCCAAGTCGTTGATGAATATATTAAATAATACTGGCCCTAGAATGGACCCTTGAGCCACTCCACTAGATACAGGCCTCCTACCAGACTCCACCCCATTGACCACGGCTCTCTGGCTTCTTTCCTTCAGCCAGTTCACAGTCCACCTCACTACCTGATTGTCCAGACCACACTTCCTCAGTTTAGCTGTGAGGATGCTGTGGGAGTCTGTGCCAAATGCTTTACTGAAGTCAAGGTAGACCACATCCACCGCTCTGCCATCATCAATCCACCTTGTTATGTCTTCATAAAAGGCTATGAGGTTGGTCAAGCACAACTTCCCCTTGGTGAAGTCATGTTGACTGTCCCTAATGACCCTCTTATCCTTGACATGCCTTAAGATGGCACCAAGGATAAGGTGTTCCATCACCTTCCCAGGGATGGAGGTGAGGCTGACCGGTCTATAGTTACCCGGGTCCTCCTTCTTGCCCTTTTTGAAGACCGGAGTGACATTTGCTTTCCTCCAGTCCTCAGGCACCTCTCCCATTTCCCAAGACTTGACAAAAATGATGGAGAGCGGTCCAGCAATGACTTCAGCCAGCTCCCTCAGCACCCGCGGGTGCATCCTATCTGGAACCATGGATTTATGGATGTCCAGATTGCTTAACTGGTCCCTAACCCAGTCCTCATCAACTGAGGCAGACTCCTCCATCGCCCTGCCTTCCTCTGGGGCCTCAGGGGTACGGGGCTCCTCAGGACAGCCTCCGGCAGAGTAGACAGAGACAAAGAAGGCATTCAGTAACTCTGCCTTCTCTGTATCTTCTGTCACCGGGGCACCCACCCCATTCATCAGTGGGCCTACATTGTCTCTGGTGTTAGTTTTATCTGCCATGTATTTGAAGAAGCTCTTCCTGTTGTCCTTGACCCCTCTCGCCAGGTTTAACTCTAAGGAGGCCTTAGCTTTCCTAGTTGCCTCCCTACATCCTCTGACAACAGCCTTATATTCTTCCCAAGTGGCCAGCCCCTCCTTCCATGATCTGTAAACTCTCCTCTTCCACTTGAGCTTACCCAGCATTTCCCTGTTTAACCACGCAGGTCTCCTGGCTCCCTTCCTTGACTTCCTACGTGTCGGGATGCTCTGATCTTGAGCTTGGTAGAAGCAGTCTCTGCATGGGATATGACAATATCGAAATTGAAAACAAATATGTCATAACACCACCATCTATTGCAGTACTTGTAAGTTTATCTGAGACAAGGTTTCAGAAGGTGTTTCTTTTCTCCTCACTCCCCTGCTGCTCTCCCACTGCTCCGTTCTTGCCATGGAGCTGGGACCTGACTCCGGGGAAAGAAACTCTGCCCTACCCCCCTCAAAGGCATGGGATTTTCAAACTGAGCACTGTGTGTTCAGGAGAGGAGCGCCCTGTACTCTGGCTGTGCAGCAGCGTGGCATCGACTACAGCTGGAGAAACAGAGGTTTGAAGTCAGGAGCCAGCAGGTTTCGGCAGTGCGGCACCAGACTGGACCCCCAGCACAGAGTATCCTACTGGCATTGCTGACAGTTCAACATCACAACAGAAGATGATATGTTTATTATCAGCAGACATTTCTTACCATGGTATTGGTATACTGTCCATGACTAATTTGAGCTGTCAGTTTTCCCCCGTGAAGCTCACTTTTGTAAAGTGCCTCTTCACCAGATCAGGACCTACAACCTGCCTTTCCTGTCTCTCTGATACTCAGCCTCATCATCCAGAACTTCTCCCTTTTTATTAGAAATTTTGGATCAGAGTTGAGCCTGTTTTGTGAACCCAGCTGAGGCTAACCTGTGGAGGAGGATTCATGCAATTCAGAGCTGTCAAGATGTAAGCGGTTCTCTGCATAAATGTAGCAAAAAGTAGAATATCTAGCTATGCATATTGGCTGGATACTACACCTCTGGATATCTTCCTGGACATTCTCATTATGGATGTAGGCCAGAGATTTTTAAATCAAGAGTATTTAGTAACCCTCACTTTCTACATTGTAATACCTATGATATAATTTTTCAGCATATTTGACATTATATATTGAAAGCCAGCTCGCATAGACTTCACTTGAGCCTGATGTGTAAACCTGGAGTAACCATGATGAAATAAGCAGAGATATAGGGGGAATTGAGAAGAAGAACAAGCAATTGGGAGTCTCATGCAAATTCTCACAAATTATTCCATCTGATGACTTTCAAGACGAAAATAGATATGTGAAAAATTGCCTTTAATTTAAGCTGAAGCTTTGAAATCCCCAGCAGTATTTGTTGCAGAGCAAAGATCTTGTTTGGATAGTGTATTTTGAATTTTAGAGCTTGTAAAGATCCCAGAAGAAGATACTTGAAAAGGAATTAAGTAAAATTAAGTTGAAGACAGTAAAGCATAACTACAAGTCGGAGACCAGGGACATGGCATCATAAGGTATGTCAAGAAACTGAGAAAATGACCCTGTTTTTAAAAGATGGTCACTAAAAATAGAATTTGAAGATTTTCTGTAGAATATTACACAATACTGAGATGGCCTCTACCCTGGAACAGACCCTCTTTAGCACTGTGGGCTGAAGAAAGAAACCAACAGACATTTTAAGAAAGATGTCAGTGAGGGAAATGCCACTTGCCCTTCATATTTCCAATTGCCCTGTTGCATCAGTGCTTTTAGACTAGAACAAAAATGGTTCCACTAGTAGAAATGTGTGAGAACAGGGGAGGCAGCCTCCCAGAAAAAAGAAGTCAGAAAACACTTTGTTTGGAAATTGATGATATCTCCATGCCAGTCTTACACAGCAACAGTGAGACGCAACTAAAGAGTCTGTTCCTGGGCATAGCATGGAAAGGCAAATAAAGCAAAAAGCCTATTCATAAGTAATAGAGTCTTGTTAAAGTGCAAAAATACGGTAAGTCATCATCTGAAAACAGCATCTTCTTCCTCACCCAAGTTGCTGTATGTGTGGTTTCTGCTGATTTCAGTGACATTTGAGAAAGTTTTTGTTTATTTATTTTTTTCAGAGCACACAATGCTCTCTTCCAACAATAATCAAGTCATGGATGCAGATAAATGTATACTCTATCAAAGCCAAGGCAAGACATTGTTTATCACTCCTCGGGACCACACTTGGCTGGTCCTGACCACTCTTGGGTCAGGAATTGTGCAGACCTGAGGTTCATGCAATAACTGCAACAAGCAGAGCCAGATTAGTTAAGCCGATTCGGTAAATTGTTTAAACTAACTTATTTCGATTGAAGCAAGTCAAGGTGCAGTTTATACAACAAGTAGTTCATACAACAAGCAGAAAACAAGCAGTTCAGCCACCAAGTCTGACAGGCAGCAATTTCCCATAGAGGAACAGTGATATGTGAAGTGAGGGGTAAGTGGCCTTTCCACTTCTCCCACCTCCACAGCTGGATTCAGATCAGAGAAGCTGCTGGCAGCCAGATCACCCACTGCCTCTTGCAGAAAGATCTGTCCTTTAAGATCACAAGTTAGGGGCTTAAGGCTACCAATTAGGCCAATGTGGGGGAATGATTTTTTAATGTGATGATTATACCTGAGTCACTGAATAACACAAAATCCATATCTTCCTATGTCATTTTTATGCCACAAATCTGTATTTTGCTACCATCAGAAATGTTCAGAGAGCTAATGCGATGTGACAGCAGTCCAAATGAAATTAATCTGCAGACTGAGATAGTAGCTTGAGGTTGACAAGAATTTATTCCCAGCTGGAAACCTCTTAGGGAGAGTTCCACAGCTCACTTGGTCAGCTGCATGCCCCATTAAGCATCACTGACTGATATCAGCAAAGGCTTATCAATCGCCACAGTCTCAGAGACCATGAAGAGATTAGAAGTGGTACAGTTTAGTATGGAAAATAAAATCCTTGTGGGGTTTTCTACATTCTCCAGCCTGCTTTGCTTTGTAGTGAAATTTTAATAGGAGTCGAAGGAAAAAAAAATGGAGAAGGGGTGAGGATGCATACCTGTCTCTTTTCTCACCTGATTCCCTCTTCAACTCTGTAGGAAAGTGCTAGCACAACCAGATTGTCAGAGCAATTGTTCCATAATTGCAACTTGTCCTGTAGTAAAGACGTTATACTTTGGTAAGAAACGTATGCCCTCCTTTCTTTACCACAGACAGATGTGGCTGTAACCTTGCCCTGATTTCACAGGTCAGGAGATGAAGGCAGGAAATGCTGCTGTGATGCTTCAGCTGTTTCACTTGGTCATAATCACTAAAATGAACATAAAATCCTGCTATCTACTCTTTGAAAATTATCAAGATTCTTTTTCTGATGCTCTCCCAGATAAGCTGTCTATGACTCTGGTTTCTGTGTCAGCAACGAGTAAGACCATTTGATTCCCTAAATAAGAAGCTTTCATGCTTAAGCACACACTATAGATTGATCAATTTACTGTTTGCAAAGCATAGTTTAGATAGAAAACTAAAATGAAAAGAAACCAAAACCTGAATATTTTGCAAATGCAAAACAAAATCCCTCCTTCCACTTTTTACTGTTTGCAGTCCTGCTTTCACATTTCTCAGACATTTAGCTGGAAGTCAAAACCTTAAAAAAGTTCAAATGACAAGAGTTTATAAATGTACAGCAGTGAAACACTAATTGCATGTTTAGAAAAGGTCGGAAGTATTTAAAGTTCCTAAGTTGTCTATCAGTTTTCTGCTTGGAAAGGAGTTTGAACCTGGGACTCTCCGTTTGCATGCCCATGATATGGACTGTTAATTTCAGAACATGAATTGAAACAAAGACTCCTAAGGTGCCAATGTCAGGTGAATGTCATTCTGTATCAGCGACAACAGCTTCTTTGGGAAAATTAAGTTGTGTTCCATGTCAGCGAGCAGAATGATCACTGACCCTTTAGCAAGTTAGTTTACCTTGTGGACTAAAGCTAGCCAGGCTTTCTAGCAAGAATCACATTTAATAACAGACAAAACATGATGAGTAAAAGCGAGTGCATTCTGATGCCAGTAACTGATTCTACATATTTAAAATATCTTCCCAATCACTGCTCAGGCAACACTTTCTTATCTACCAAGCGTCCGCTCTGTGTACTGGCACAGCTCTGTGTCTTTGAAGCTCAAGAACATATCATTTTATCATTCCAAAACCAAAACAAGTAGGAGTTATTAAAAAACAAACAAACAAACAACCTTGCAGAAATTAGGTCTGATAGAAATGGATGGAACTGAACTGCTATAATTTTTGTATAGAGAGTAAATTTCTAATGCCATTCCTTGTTTCAGTTCAAATTTTTTGCTTTGGAATATTTTCATCAATATCAGTGTACTCAAAACAGAAATGAGTTCCAATTTAAGTCAGCTGCAAGGGAAGAAGTTTTAACAAATGTCAGATCTCTCAAGGTGAAGATGAAGCGTGTTTTAAAGATCAGTCTAGAAATCCTAAATAAATGAGCACCCTGAAGCACCTACCTATTCCTATTGACGTCAACACTACTTATAAATGTACCTTCCTTCCATGAAGGAGGTAGGCTCTGTAAGCATTAATGCAAATAACATGAGAAGATGCAGGTACCTGATATCATTTTCCTATTTCCATATCAAACGTGGAAGTCCATCCATTTCAAGAACTGACACACAGCCTCACCATTTGAATCATGTTACTTCTATGCTTCATATTGCACAGTGACAGCATCTGGCCCAATGGTTTTGATTCTAAGGCAAAGAGATTTTTCTCCTTCACAGCACACAGTGAACAGAAGAGGGATTGAACTGACTGCCCGCAAGTTTTCATGTCAATAACCATTTCAAAAAGTTTTGACCAGATTTTTCAAAGCAATCTGACGTGATTGTGCTTCTAAGCTCAACTCCAAATGAGCTCACTTCAGGAAACTATCAACAAGTAAACAATAGAAGTTGAAACTCATATAACTGACTGATACAGTAATGCATGATTGCCATGAAGAAAGCGGCCAGTCTGAGCATTCATTTGATGTAATTTAGATATATTGTAAAAGTATTTTTTTAAAGGCTCCCTTTTCTCCCTAAAAGTGTATAACTGAAAAAGACTTAAACAAGCAGCTTCGAGCATGACATTACATTTTGCTCCAGCTGTACTTACTACATTGCAGAGATTCTTGAAATTTCCAAAATATGCACATATGCCTTCTGGTATGGGTTGCACAAGCATGCTTGATATTTGAAAAGTTCTTCCAAATAGACACACATTTGATAAGATACATTTTTAAAAGATAACTTAAAATATTCTTAGGAACAATTTCCCCAGTTTTCAAAGTTCTTCTCTTCAGGCACTTCTATGCATAACAGTACTTCTCAGTTTTTCAGGACTAAATGTCCTGTCATACTGAAGGAATTATTCATCATAATTGGAACACAGACATAATCTCACCTTATTTTTATTGCTTATAATTGATTTAGAAAAAAATAATTGGACAGGTCCTGGGTAACTGATTTAGAAAAGTGTGGCAAACATCTAATTAATAGATGGGTATATGGAAAAAGTCCTGCAATCATCAGCCTTTGGTGCCTGGTCAGCTCTAGCTACACGTAGGAAGCAGTGGTAGTGATACTGCGTCATTACATCTGGAGAAAGGCCAAGCATACATATTTACGTAAGGAAAACAGCAGAGCAAATTGAAGGTGTGCTCTGCGCCCACTAGGAACACCCCCAGCCTGACCAGCATGTCTGCAATCCTCCACTCAGACCTCTTTTGCAGAGCAGGAGGATAGGTGCGATATGATTTTTGCCTGTTCTCTGTCAAAAAAAAAAAAAAAAAAGTAGAAATGTGGTGTTTCCACAATCTTTTATAGAGATCCAAAATGTTTTCCTTCATGTAATAAAAATCCCTTAAGTGACACACTACTAATCTTTGCCTACTCTTCACTCAGTCCCTCTTTAAAAACTCCCTGATAAGAAAGAAAAAGACCGAAAGACTTTGCCTTTTCCTTCAAGATGACAATAGAAATTATGGGAAGCATTTGAATTTCAGTCACTTTGGCATTAATCTGGAAAAACTTCATTGACTAATGGAATTAGAGTGGATTTATATCAGTATAATAGAGTGGAATCTAGTCTTGTGCATTATAATGTAGGCTGGTCTTTTTTTTTCCCAAGTCACAAATTAGGGCTCATCCAATTATACTCTAACAGAATACTGAGTATTTTCCTCTTTTTTTAGAAAAGAATTAATGTCAGGTAAACTTGCATATACTGCAAATCAGTAACAGATGCTTAAAATTTGCTACAAGAAAGTCATTCAATGTCTCTTCAGCAAATATTTGGAACTATTAATAGTTGCTAGCTCTCATACCAAGTAAAACATGCCCAAGTACAATCTGGGTGAAAATATCGGGCTATACTGACTGGAATTATTAGACTGTCCATCATTATGCCCACAAATAGGTTTATTACACTTTGCATATGCTTGTTATGTAGCATTTAGCTGGAAGCTTTCTTTGGGCAGTGCTGAGAATGGGCTTCGTATTGCAATAGCCACTTAACCCTCACAGTACCGTAGAGAAGTAAGACAAGGGCAGAAAAGAAGGAAGAGAAAGGACTGGAATTATTACTGCATGAAGGAGTGCCAAATGTTAAAACTATGATTGTTTGAACTTAATCTGTTCTATTTTAAGGACATACAAACACTCTGACTGAATTAGTCGCTGTCTTGCATGTGTAAATCATTGAGTGAACCCTTAATTATTAAAGATCAGCACCTACTAACTGCTTAAGACAAAATAATGTATGCACATAAGGCACATATACATGGAAACATAAGAAAAATAGAGGCACACAGAAATCATTACTTTCACTGAAATTTATGTTGTACAAAAGTGCTGGTCAATTATTGTGCATCTTCAAATAATTTTGTTAAAAGACTCCTCTATGTCTTCCAGAATAAGCACCAAAAAAGATTTGTTTCTGCCTAGGCTTGTGATTTTCTCTGAAGATTTTTTATTAACTGTTAATTATATCTAACAGAAATCATCAATATGTCGTTAATATTTATCATCCGGTGGGGTGTGGCATAGGCAGACTGTTATTCACACAGGTGAACGAAACCTTAAGAAAGACAAATTAAGTATGTGCAGAGTATCAGATCCTCAAACATACTATTTTGCTTTATTCCTTAAAATCTGTATTTAAAGAAAGAATATGGCAAGGTAAAAGAACCATTTCATGTGTACTGATCTCGAGTGTGTGGGCAAATCATACCTTGCTGAAAATGTATCTTCTGGAGATTTTTTTCATTGACCAAATCAAGGCATTAGCTGGTTTGTGCTGCCCAAGATGTTGGAATCTAGTCGGGAAAAAACCCTCCACATGAAAATTCAGAATTAGAAATGTTAGCCTTTGGATGATTTTCATCTTCTGTTTCTTCCAACACAAAGTTCAAATACAATGCAGAAAGTCCTCTTGTTTTCCCATCCGTTTCAGTTAGTAGCATGAATAATAGAAATAGCCTTGATTCAACCTGTGCTATATCAACAGATATATTCCCAAGATCTTAGGGCAGCAGAACAGGCAGCATTATCTATCTCAAAATAGGAAAAAATCCGTGGTTTGCTTACTTAACTACCTTTTCTGTACTAACATGTTCTAGTATACTTTCCTACACCTGGAATAACACCTCTGTAGCCCTCTGCACCTGAACTTACAGAAATGCTGAACAGTACATACTGTAGGCTGAATTAATTGCACTGAACATTTGAATGTGCAATGAGTTGTCTGGCAGACTCTGGTCACAGAACTGGATGCATGAAATCCAAAGGAAACTACTTAAGCCCTTCCAGAAGGAATCCCTAAACAAAGGCTCTTTCACACCACCCATAAGCACTTACATCAAAGGCTCAGGATCTCTGTGTGCCCCTGTCATCCCGAGAGTGTGAAAAAGTCACTTATGCAAGGAACAGGTTTAATAGTAGATTGTAGTTCCTGGGAGCCCGCGCAAAACCTTAAAAATGCAAAACTTCCACCATGTAGCAGCTGAAGACTCTCTTTATTTATTCATAGTAAGACCTTCTCTTCTTCCATCCCTCCATGAAAAATCAAATAAAAAGGAAAACAAAAATTACAACACACTAAAAAAGTGTTTTCAGAGCCCTGTCAAACGAAGCAGCTTTCAAACAGCTTCCACAGCAGATGAACCTTCCTGAAAGAATTTCACCTTCATCTTCCTCTTACAGATGTCCATTGAAAGCCTCTGAAACCAGTAAGGGTGTGACCAGAGGGCCCTTCCATGCATATGTGCAGATACACACACATGGATACAGAGTGATCATTTCAAAACACCATACGAATGGCAGGGGTGAAGATAAATCATTCTACCACAGTTGGCTCTGCATTGAGGATTCCTGTGTGAAACATACACAGGAGTAATCTGCATCCCCCAAAATCCTTGACATGCATGTTTATTAAAAAACTCGTTTCCCAACAGCAGTTTTTTACACACCAGTGCAATGACTGTAGTGTTTTATGCATAATTAGTAAAAGAAAATAGGTATCTTTTTCAGATGCATATTGTCTTTTTCACACTTACTAGAAATATGTTAAAAATTATTTGAGTTCTAGTTAATGATATGGCATATCAGATGTAGCTGCTGGAGCCCCTGTGTCTGCCCTAGGCTCTTCTCTAATGCTCATTTCTGCAGCTCATATCACAAGTTCATCTGTTGCAAATCAAAGTGATTTAATTTTTGAAAACATTGCTCTGTATAACTGGATACTGATGATCCTGTTTGTAATCCTGTTTAATCAGTGTCCAAATATTACAGACACAGGGTATGTTCTAGGACCTTTTCTAAATGTTATGATTTGATGAGGGATTTCACTCCTGAACAGGAGCTATATCAGCAGGCTGGCTAGTAGCTTTGTTAGTCTTCTGTATGCTGATATGGTTCAGGAATCATTTTGAATTAAGAAAAAGCATACCATTTTTGCATGTGCACCCTCCTCAAGAGTAATCTATCTGCTCACCTGCTTTCCCTAGTCCTTTGGTTCCTTTTTTCAGGTCCTTCCTTTTGGTACATCCAGCTTAACCATGTAGCCAATTTATAGTCTGGGGAAGATGGATGCAGTCCTACCTCTCCTTTCCTTACTTTTGTAAAACATTTATCTACACTTTACACATCATGCATATTCCTCTGCTATGAGCCCTTGTCACCCAGTGCTTATGCAGTGATTGAACAACAAGCTTCACCTCCACAAACAAGCTTTGGCTCTGCTGAAGTCTCCATGGGATATCTGACCCTATATTCACCTTTCCGAGTCTCTGTGATCTGACATCCCCCTTTACTTTGACTAAGCAAGACTCAGACCAGGACAGATAACTACTGGTTAAAGGCAGTTAGTACAGAACTGGTGTCTTGTTTAGCTACAAGAATCTCATGATGCTCAAGATCAGCAGTGGTTAGTGGGGCTGTTGCCAACCCATCAGCAATGTCAGCTTGTTCTTATCCTTTATTTCTATACGTCATTCCATTCTGTGTCAAATCTACCAAAGGCTGTATAAATATATAGATGACAAAGATTTGCACCAAGGTTAAAAAGAAACGCTAGATAAAATATCTAAATAGTTGGCAGAACATTTCTAAAGCCCTTTTCATGATCCTGTTAAACAGGAATTTGAGGCATTTGCCTTCATCCTGAGCTTCATCTGATTAGGTAACATATATGTTTGAGCTACTGTAGTGATTAATCACTAAGTGATATAGCTGTGTTCATTCAAAAACTATCTGTAAATGCATCTGCTGCTGACTCACCTTCTGGACAGTATTTCATAGTGTCATGATTTAACCACAGCTGGCAATTAAACAACATGCAGCCATTTGCTCACTCCCCCCGACGGGATGGAGGAGTGAATCAGAAGAGTAAAAGTGAGAAAACTCATGGGTTGAGATAAAGACAGTTTAGTAACTAAAGCAAAAGCTGCACACACAAGAAAAGCAAATCAAGAGATTCATTCACTGCTGCCCATGGGCAGGCAGGTGTTCAGCCATCTCCAGGCAAGCCGGGCTCCATCACGCGTAATTGTTACCTGGGAATATGCATGCCATCACTCTGAATGTCCTGCCCTTTCTTCTTCTTCTCCCAGCTTCTACTGAGCATGATATCATATGGTGTGGAATATCCCTTTGGACAGTTGGGGTCAGCTGTCCCAGCTGCACGCCATTCCAACCTTTTGTGCATTTCCTGCCTCCTCATTGTCAGGCCAGTACAAGAAGCTGAAAAGTCCCTGACTGCTCAGCAACAACTAAAACATCAGTGTTTATCAACATTATTCACATAATAAATCCAAAACCTAGCACTATACCAGCTATCAAGATGAAAATTAACTATCCAAGCTGAAACCAGAACACATAGCTACACTGCAACTGCAAGCCAATTTAATAGCACTCCCGGGAGCTACAAGAAATGTTTAACAGGTAGATTCACTATGTAATAGCTATGACATGGTTTCGAAGCCCAGTGTTAATGCTCTGAAAGATCCCCAAGAAACACCAGGTCTGACCTCAGGCAATTAAACAAATCAGGAGTTGCAGTTGTCTATAATAAGGCAAAGTAAACAGCTCAACTTGCATGGTCCTGCTTGTCTATTGTATATATGGCCTGATCAGCTCATCAGTAAAGTGATCTCTGAGTTGCTTAAAATGCCATTTCTAAGGTTCTGGTCAGCTCTAAAACAGGTTCTTGCTAGAAATAATCTTGGTGTAAACAATCAATGTAAAATTGCAGCTAACACATGCCCACTGCATAACAGTTCCACCTCCAGCCAATGCCACTGCAAGGCACAGCTATTTGAATTTAAACAGAAATACCATAAGAAAAATGAAAAACTAGTGGTAATTAACAAGACTTCTGTTAATTAAATTCTGGTTTGGCTGTACTCATAGTGTCCCTACTGCAAATGGAAGTTTGTTTAATAGTCTGACTTGCGGTAAACATCACCGTACTTTACTAAATGCCCTCTTTGTTGCAAAAGGACCTGTATAACTCCTGAGTATTCCAACGGTTTATTGAGCAACTTTTTTTTTCTAAAATATAAAGTCATTCTTTTGCAGTCATTTAAAGTCTTGAGTTGGGGCAATCCATACAGATGGCTTATGCAGAGAATGACTCCTGTTTCCAACCTCTTATCAGTAAACGTGCACATCTGTAACTTTATCCATTAGCCCAATTATGTTACAGGAGCTGATCTTGCATATAAGCGTAACATACCACGACTATTTTCTTCTTCATTATTCCACTTCTGGTTCCAAAGAACAAATCAAGGCCATTGAATTAGTTTCATTTGTAGCCATTCACAAAAATATGGGCACATTATGAATCTGTTTGAGTTTACAGACTATTTTTGCTTGCATGTGTGTATCCTATCAGTCATTAAAGAGACAAACATAATAATACAATACAATACAATACAATACAATGAAATACAAGTCGTTGTTGCCTTTTGGGGAGAATTTTTTACTTTGAATTTCTTCCAGACTGAAGTCAGACAGGTAGTCACAGACAGATGCTTTCAGTCTTCATCAGCCCTTGCCAGGAATTAATTATGGCAGTGGACTCAATAGCCAAGGCAGACCAAGGGGCTCTCTGTGCAAGTCTTCTGACCCTCAGAGCTCCATCTTGATCTTCCTGCTTGAGATGCTGAAGGTTTTGTCCCTTTGCAGCTTCTGACACTACAAATATTGAAGGATAAGGCTGTGCTATTGCTCAGAAATACCCTGCAACCTGGTTCTGGTGCGATAAAGGCTACGGTATCAGCATGACGGTCCGCCTACATGTCTTCTCAGTTGGGTTAATTGATCTAGACAGATTGTTATGTTAATGTTGCTGTACTGCTTTTGGTGCCCAAGGTAGCTTGGATAGACTTCCAAGGCACTGCTTTATGTTGTGTGGATGCATCCAAAGACAAAACTCGAGAAAACATGTGAGACAAAAGAATGATGAGGGATGAAGGAGCATTTTGCTTCTGAACACCATAATCGATACCACTCAACAGAATAAAGAACAAGAAATACAGTCTTCTATTGTCAAACCCACCACAGTTTTCAGACAAATAAATGACTGTGTCGGTCAACAGAATTGTGAAGAGAGGCAGTTTAGTTTGAAACATTTCAAACTAGTTGAATCAGGTTGAGGACAAGATATAACCTTCAGGAAAAAGTGTTAAGAAATAGGTTTTAACATCTATAAGAAAACAAATTAAACTTTTCCTTTATTATATAGGATCTGTAGATTTCTACAAAAAATAAAATTGTAAGTTTACGCTTCAAAAATTGAAATTAAAAGTTCATCTTTCCCCCTAAAACTAACAACTGAATGTGACAACTGGGATTTCTCAAACAAGAAACTGAATTATTTTTTGTCCGATCTCTATTTTTCACTCTAAATGGAAAGAAAATTGCTCTTCATATGGAACAAGTTTTCAGTGAGAAACAAGCATGGGTAGAAAATGCACTTCACTTCCCAAAACTATGTTTTACAGTGAAAAATCACTCAAACTGAGTTTTAAAATGTTATAATCTGCCAAAGAACCCACTGATGCAAGTTTTCACTCATTCTAGCAATCTCATCTGCTTTCTCGAGTGAATATGGATTAGCAAGACATGGGCTTTTACCTGTAGATTGAGAAGGATGTTTTTAATTCCTGAAAATTAGGACTGCCATAAAGGAGTTCAGATTTTTTTACTGGCATTATGCAGGCACAATTATTATCTTTCTTAACATGGTTAGATGTGTGATTTGGTAAAGACCGGGAAAAAAACTTTAATTTCTGAAGATTTTGCCACTCAAAATGTAAATACTACTTCATTTCATACAGCACTTAGCATTTTCAAGGTATTCATTTTTATACAATAATGAGTCAGACTGTGGCAAGGTAATGTCTGGGCTAGAGCAGCTGTTATGCATTAAATTACAGATTACAGGTATTCTTGGATAATACAGACTTTTTTCCCTCTTTTTTTAAACATTATTTCAACCCATCTGAAATCCATTTGAAATCTGCTTGGGAATCCATTATTTCCATCAACTCATCGGCTAAAGGACTTGATCATGTATTTCATAAAAATATTAAGTTTCCTCAGAGTCCATTTCCTTTACATATTAATACTATAAAACCTTTAATTGTGGGATTTAAACCTCAATGCCTTTTTGCTTAGTGTTTTGATTATACTAGTAATGAATGGTGACCATTTATTAATAGAAATATTTTGCATTTCAATACCACCTTTCACTGAAAGATATCACGCCCACATCTTAAGGCCAGTATTACAGTCGGCATAGGGAGTAAATGCAAAAAGGGTCTTTCAAGAGCCCTTGTGTGAAAAACAACCAAACAAACAAACAACAAACAGCCAAACAACAAACAAAAGCAAAACAAAAACAAACCCACAAAAAGCAACAAAAACAACAACAACAAAACCCAAAACAAACCAAAAGCTCAAAACTCAACACAGAAACAGAGATCAGATTGCTTTGTTTACAGCTCTTTGCTTTGAGGTAAATGCTTTCATATATTTTTAAATACATATACAGACACTTATTATTATCTTCTTAGTTTCACCTGTTCTGATATATTAAAAAGTAAGAAAGTTTCTGCATGTGGTCTTTAGTCTAAAAATGAATATACGAACCCTTCATCCTGTACAGAACACATTCTGGTTTTCTTTCAGGGTGACCTAAGTCTTTGTTGGTTTAATTTTCCTTTCATGGGCTAAGAGTCAAGTTTCTAACCACACTACTTCCTTAACCTACTTATCAAAGTCATAAGAAAACTCAAAAATACATATTGTTCATTTTAAAAAAAATGTATAGGAGTTCACTAAGCTTTCCAGGATCTTGCGTAGTTCCAAGTAATGCATTAAAAGGATGTTTTAATTCTATAATTTATTCCTAGGCAGGATGTCCCCTGTGTCAACATGGACCTGCACTGGATTTATTTGAAATGCCTGTGGATGTTGCTTACTCAATTCTTTGGCCTTGAAAGTGTTGGATAACTGAAAGCAGCCTGGGAAAACCCAGTGGTCCTAAATGGAATTAATATCGACATTAAAAGATGGAACAGTCTAGGAGAGGAAAACTACCAGAAGAAGCTGCAAAAAATTCCACCCGAATTTTCAAACCATAGAATGTTTGGTTGTTTTGTTTGTTTGTTTGTTTTCCCCTCATTGACACATCCTTAGAAAGCAGTAATAATTACTCTTCTCAAATTCATTTCAAACAGGTTATTTATTGAATATATAAAAATAACAGGATGACTTATTTAAGTTTGCAACCATAAAATGTTCAACCTACGGACTAAATAAAGACCAAGTCACATCACTTTCACTGAAGAAAGCAATCTGCTGCAGGCAATAGCAACACCCACTCACATTGTCCAGTGCCCATATACAATTAAGGAACTCATTCCAGTTTTCAAACTCTCTTTGATTTATTGACAATTTTATACTAAAATAAATTTTCTCATACTTTCTCCAGGCTACAGAGAACTTTGCCTGCAATTATTTATTCTCGTACATAATTGTCCTGGTTATTTCTCTTGGTCTGTTTTTTCTATATGTGATTTCTCACAGTGGTTCCATACAATTAAAGAAAATTCCACCTCTGGCAAGAATGTCAAGGAACTTACAAATGACTGTTCTTTGATCTGTCATGTCTGCAAGCAAAAAATGGTGGTCAAATGCATCATTCATAGTCTACACACCAATATAAAAACCGAACAGGGGAATAGAACAGATTTACAGTCATAAACAAAAACGTAAAGAAAGTTTCAATGCAGATTACCAACATGTAGGTAACAGAATTAACATCTGAAAAGACCCTTCAGTGCTGGCATTATGATCAGCTCCTGACATTAGTTCCAGGTATGAGTCTTAACAGGATGGTGATCTGAAACATTTCCTGCTTTCCTAAACCTGATACTGTTTACTTTTTATCTATCTTTATTTTTTTTACTCTATTAATGTGTACTAATATCCATGATTAATTGTTAATTTAGAGGACAAGTATATAAAATTAACTGCAAACCATCTGGCCAAAATTCCTTTGATGATTCTAGGATATAAATGTCTTCCCAATGGGTCTATAAAACTTTTAAAAGAGCAGTCTCTTTGCAATCTTACTGTCTAATTTATCATTCTGATCACAGAATTTATATCCATTAATCAAGACTTAGATTCATCCCACAACAGCAGCAAAGTGTCCATGAGTATTCAGGTGTCCCAAATATTTTGAGCATGAACATTCCCTTTGACTACATTGTTTTTTGGATGAATTAAAGTCAGTTTACAATGTACTCATGATGTCTAGAAAAAAAAAATCTAGGAGTGATGTAGGCCTGGTTGGTTTTGAAACAATTGCCTAATCATTTGTAGTTTCATAAAGCAATGCACAGCTCATATCAAATATTTATATAGTAGTATTATAAAGACATACACACATATCACGTAGTGAGTGGTATATCAGTAAGAAATAGCCTACTGGTCCCCCGAGAAGCATAAATTACAAAGCCATGGAGAAGAAAAAGCCAACAAAATAAGACTAGTGCTGAACATACAGAGAGAATTAAACATGGGACCTTTAAAGTGTATCGTGTTGAGTGATACTCAGAAAAGTTTCCACTGTGAAGACGGAATGAAAGAAGTCATCAAGGGCCTCTGTTTAGGCAAAATGGATGGAATGAAAGGAGGTATAAGAAAGCCAAGGCAAATCAGATATGACATAGGTTTTGAGAAGCTCAAAGAGAAATTTGGTACTCATCTGCTACTGGTCTGCAGTAGATGTCTTTTTTTTTTTTTTTTTAATATTCTCTTTTTTTTTTTTAAATTACACTGAAAGTATCCTCACCTTGTCTAGGGTTTCTGTATATGTTCTCTTTTTCACCCAGAAACGTTGTTCACATAAAAAGTGGGCTTTGGCCACTTGTCTGGAATATCCAGATGTATGGCAGCCCTGATGAAGGAGTAGCTTTGGCCAGGCTCCAGACATCTGGAAATCCCAAATGGGCAGACATTGCACATGCATGAATGAATAGTACAAAAGCTTTAGAGTTTAATGTGTCTTGGATGCACTGAACTGCACAATGTTGTCTGGCACACCTGTTCGTTATGTTTAAGAAATACAAAGAGATATGAAAGCACTACCTCTGTATTAATGAAGTACGGTAGAGATTTTATGGAGGTAATCCTGGGACTATATAAGCATTTCAGGGAACATGCGGTCCTCTACTGAGAAAGAAAAAGCATAAATAAATCTGTTTGTCAATGCTGTAATTCATTGTAATACTCCTAGTTGGAAAGAACAGGATTTCTAAAGCATAGGTGAGGACTGCTTTTATTAAAGTCAGACGACTAGCTGCAGCCCAAGGGACTCATTGGTATTACTAAAGTAAAATGAAAAGATACTTTTTTTCTGTAAGTGCTGGACTGGTTTTCAGTGATGAAGAAGGAGGACAGGTGAGCTGAACGAAGACCATACCTTTGCTTATGATTGCTCTGAGCACCTCCATTCCCCAGTACACTCAAGATGTCACACAGAAACTGCAGCAGTTTCAGTCACAAAGTAAAACATTTGGAAAGTGTTGATTTATTTGGCAGGGCTGAAGAGTGGGGAGGATGAGGAAGATGAGAGCAAAAAGACAGCAATCATCTATGAGCAGCTGGCAACTGCAAACCAGGAAGATTTGACACCAGGAAGAGAAAAGGTGGAGAATGAGATGGCGAGTCCCACCCCCAGAGAACAGACAGAACGGGCAGAGAGCAGGTTATTTGCAGGCGGCAGAAGGAAGCGGTGGGTAAGACAAGAAATCATGCGGTGAACAAAGCAGAAACAACACTCAGCCAAGCAGGGGAGTGCATATTCTCAAGGCTCCACAATGTTCTTGGCAGGCCTGGAACAAGCCACCTGTTTCTCTTTTTTTTTCTCTTTCTCTTTTTTCTTCTCTTTCTCTGTTATTTTTTTTATTTTTTTTTAATTCCTTCCTATCTGATATTGTTGAGTTTTGTCGTTGTAGGGACTAATCCACACTGTGTATTTTCAGTATACAACTTGCAGAACACATCATTCCTGGGCGGTTCCTTGCAGAAACAGCTACACATATATGTGTATATTTTTATTGTAGCCTAGTTTGTTTTTAAAATACCTGACTTACTAACCTAGGAATAGATATAGGGGAAACCTGGAACTTGTTTTCAAAGTGCTGTTTACCTGTCAGGGAGGCTAACTGGACTTTTCTGTCAAGATTGTTTCAGGCCAGGGGCAGTCAGAACATGATGCAGAGGTAAATACATCTCTTATGTGCCATTAGATAATGAGAAATGCAATTGTAATTTTGTTTCTTGGCTCCTTATAGAAATGTTCAGTGAAGCATGACGTAAAAATTCTGGGAAGTTTTAGAAGATTCAATCTCAGATGTGAGAATTGCAAAGAAAAGTAAACTCAAAAGTGCCAACAGAAGTCAAACTAAGAAAAAATATTGCTTGATCTTAACCACAATCTCCTTTGTCTTCCTCCATAGACTTATTTCATATGCATATTTTTCCAGACCAGTTCACAAGGGCTTTCCACATCTCATGCTTTTCATTTAATAAACATGTTTCAGTTCTCCAAAATGCCTTCCAAGCAGAAAGAAGAATTTATAGAAAAACAATGCCTTTGAAATTGTGTGTCATGTCAGGCAAAGGCAGATTGCTGTATAAACAGCAGGGTGACCTTGTCCACCAGGAGTCCCTGAGTTCAAAACCAGTTTTACCTGCTCTGTGGTTTTAGGATATTTCCCTGAATCCTTTAATGTGCTCTGACCTCAGCAGTGGAGTATAAACTACTGTGAGAACTTGGGAGCTCTCGCCTGTGAAGTGTCCCTTTTTTCTTCTGTTATGGGTTGTTTATGCTCTGGCCCAAAGCACAGGCTCCCGACAAGAAAACGTTCTTTGCCTTGCCAAGGAGACAGGGCAGAACAAGAGCGAAAAATGTGGAGGTGGCTGGGCAGTGCAAGCCCCATGGCGTGGAAGGCTGGAAACCATCTGCTTCGAGAGACGGAGCCCCCCAACAATACCTGAATTGCCCTGAAGAAATGGGAGATGGTCATGATTCACTCAGCTGGTCTGTCCCCTCCTGCCCTGGGGACGGCTGTTCCCGGGCCCTTTGCCACGCGTATCTCAGGCACAGCCCTGACCTCCCCTGCGCAGACACCCAGAACCATAAACAACCTGCCTCCTGTTGGGTCTGCTGCTTGCTGTGGATGTTTTAATCTGGAGGGAGATATGTACCCATTTGTATCTGCCAGTACATGCAGTCCTTGCATGTAGTTAAGAGCATGTTCAAGCTTTGCTTTAAACAGTGCAATAAATTAGCACAGCTGTTTGATTCAAAACAATCCGTTTACTTGCCCACATGTGGCTGTCTAAAGATTACAGGAAATTAAAACATCTAAAAGTAGAAAGAATATCAGGGAAGAACACAATTTAAATGTGCCATGTGAGCCAGTGCTGACCATTTACGTCACCTCCGAATTACACAGGGCTGTTCCCACTTCCATCTCAACACCCTCACTGCTCAGTTGCTCTCAAAAGGAGGGCTTGCAATCAAAATCAGCATATCTCCTCTCCCCTCTCTTGGTGAGAGCAGCAGAAACAGCCCTGGAGCCTGCCAATCTGTGCCTGCCATGCTGTGCCTCCCTACCACCGAAGCCGTCCTGCGTGAAGGTGAAGGGCACGTGTCACCCTGCAGGCATCTGCTGTGTTTGGGCTCTCATGGGAAGGTTAGCTGAGGTCTGGAGAGTCCTGTGATCGCAGGACAGAGCCAAGCCAGTCGTATTTACCCCTGCAACTCTTCAAGAAACCAAGTCATTAAGAATTCTCAGCAAATCTATACTCTTCCTTCATTTTGTGTTGTAGGCAAAAATGGTGCTGGCATGTACTGGTGTTTGTGGGTCTTCGCTCCAGTTACAGGCACATGTCCTGGGAGATATTCACGCACTTGGTGCCTCCAGGTTAGATTCAGTGTCCTTAACCCAGACAGAAGCACCTACCTCCAGGGCCCCAGCAGAGGCTGTGGAGGGGCTCTGCTGGGGGACGAATCTTCAAGCATAAAGTAAGGAAGATGCAAGATGCTCCTAACGCAGCCTGGGAGCCGGGAGCTTGGCAAGGATGGGGCAAGAGAGCATGTTGAGGAAGGATATGGCACCTCTGCCAAGGGGGTTTCAAACAGTGCTGCTGACTTTAGACAACCAGTGAATTTCCAGTTTTAATTGCCAGGGCTTTGTGGACTTCTCAGGCCAAGCTTCATTTCTCTGGCTTTCTCACTCAGTCGTCGAGATCAGCTGATCGGGACCAGCTCGGCCGGAGCCGTTCAGAGCGATCTCGAGGTAAGGAGAAGCGTGGGGGTGGGTTTCGGTTTCGGGACCCGGCAGCCCCCGGCAGCCCTTGCGAGAGCGGCTGACGTGGCGTGGGCGTTACCACGGGGACGGCGATCACACCCCTGCCCCTCGCCTTGAAAAAGCCTCAGGGAGGGCAGCGACGTGTCGCTGCCCACCAGTCGCTGGGACAGGCAACCAGCTTGTGACGCGGTGAGTATCACCCACACTGTGCTGCAGCGGCAGGTGGAGCAGCTCGTGCAGTAGGGCGCAGAGACTATCACTCCTCGCTTGTTAGACCTTCTTACCTACTGCCAGTGTCCCTGACTGTTGCCAACCATGGTCTCCTCCAGGAAGAGAGCTTGCTTAAAGAAGACTGTGTCGACTCAGACGGAGCTACTGCCTCGAACCGTGGCTGTCCAGGTGTCCGGCTGCAGGGAGTGCCAGAGCCTGCTGCTGCCGGGGGAGGGAGATGAGCATTCAGCCTGCGTGAGGTGTGAGCAGGTGCAAGATCTGCTCGTCATGGTTGCAAAGCTTAAGGAGGAGATTGAGACGCTGAGGTCCATCAGGGAGTGTGAAAGGGAGATTGACTGGTGGAGTAACTCCCTGGCGTGCCAGGCAGGAAGGCCCCAAGGGGGAACCCCCCAAAAGGTGATGGACCCCCTGCCCTGTCGGGCAGAGAGGGAGGATTTGAGAGAGCCCCTGCCCTGTCACTGTCGGGCAGAAGTAGGGGGCCAAACAGCTGAGGAGGGTTGGAAGCGAGTTCCAGTTAGGCGTCGCGGGCAACCCCCCTCCCTACCTGCTTTGCTTCCCCAGGTGCCCCTCCGTAATAGGTTTGAGGCCCTGGATATTGAAGAAGATGTAGGTGGGGATGTGGTGCAAGGGCCGCCTACGAAGTCACATAGGAAGAGGCGATCGACTCCACGCCTCAAGACTGCTTCCGATAAAAAAGAAAGAAGGGTAATTGTGGTAGGCAATTCCCTTCTGAGAGGGACAGAAGGCCCGATATGCAGAGCTGACCCTCAGCATCGGGAAGTTTGTAGCCTACCTGGAGCTCGGATCAGGGACATCGCCAGGGCCCTCCCCAAACTGGTGCGCCCAACGGACTATTATCCCCTACTGATCTTCCAGACAGATGGGGAGGAAGCGGCATCCCGTAGTCTGAGGGGAATGAAGAGAGACTTCAAGGCCTTGGGACAAATGGTGAAAGAGTCTGGGGCTCAAGTTATCTTCTCTTCCCTCCTTCCATTTTCGGATGATGATGTGGGACGGAATAGAAAAATTGAGTCCGTAAATGATTGGCTTCGGGACTGGTGTTACAGGCAGGGCTTTGGGTTCTTTGATAACGGCTGGTTTTATAAGACACCAGTCCGGTCAGTGATATGTGGGAAAGGTTTATCCCACAGGGGTAAAAAGATGCTGGGACAGGAATTAGCAGGGCTCATTTGCAGGGCTTTAAACTAGATTTGAAGGGGGATGGGGTTGTAGCTGGTCTTGCATCAGTGGGGCAGCACACTGGAATCAATAAAGACCGGGAGGCCCCCCAGGCCCCTAGGGTGAAATCGGTGTACTCGGCTCGCTCCCTGAAATGCCTGTACACCAATGCGCGCAGCATGGGGAATAAGCAGGAGGAGTTAGAAACCTGCGTTCGGTCAGGAGATTATGATCTGGTGGCAATTACAGAGACATGGTGGGACAGCTCACATGACTGGAATGTGGTCATGGATGGCTATGCCCTTTTCAGGAAAGACAGGCCAGCCAGGCGAGGTGGTGGAGTTGCTCTTTACGTGAGAGAGCAACTACAATGTATAGAGTACTGTCCAGGTGCGGTTGAGGAGCGAGTTGAGAGTCTGTGGGTGAGAATTAAGGGGCAGGCTGGCAGGGGTGACACTGTTGTGGGAGTCTATTACAGGCCACCAGATCAGGGTGAGGAAGTTGATGAGGCCTTCTATGGGCAGCTGAGCGTGGCCTCACAGTCACAGGCTCTGGTTGTTATGGGGGATTTTAACTACCCTGATGTTTGCTGGAAGGACTACTCAGCCAGCCAGCCTCAGTCTAGGAGGTTCCTCCAGTGCATTGACGATAACTTTCTGATGCAAATGGTGGAGGAGCCGACTAGGAGAGGTGCGCTGCTGGATCTCGTCCTCGCTAACAAGGAGGGTCTGGTCGAAGCAGTAAAGGTGGGGGGCTGCCTTGGTTGCAGTGACCATGAGATGGTGGAGTTCAGAATCTCCTGTGGTGGGAGCAGAATACCGAGCAGAATTGCAACCCTGGACTTCAGCAGGGCCGACTTTGGCCTTTTCAAACAGTTGCTGGAGGGAATCCCGTGGGCAAGGCTGCTTGAAGGTAAAGGCGCCCAAGATAGCTGGTTAACATTCAGGGACTGCTTCTACCAAGCTCAAGATCAGTGCATCCCGACGCGCAGGAAGTCAAGGAAGGGAGCCAGGAGACCTGCGTGGTTAAACAGGGAACTGCTGGGCAAACTCAAGTGGAAGAGGAGGGTTTACAAATCATGGAAGGAGGGGCTGGCCACTTGGGAAGAATATAAGGCTGTTGTCAGAGGATGTAGGGAGGCAACTAGGAAAGCTAAGGCCTCCTTAGAGTTAAACCTGGCGAGAGGGGTCAAGGACAACAGGAAGAGCTTCTTCAAATACATGGCAGATAAAACTAACACCAGAGGCAATGTAGGCCCACTGATGAACGGGGTGGGTGCCCTGGTGACAGAAGATACAGAGAAGGCAGAATTACTGAATGCCTTCTTTGTCTCTGTCTACTCTGCCGGAGGCTGTCCTGAGGAGCCCCGTACCCCTGAGGCCCCAGAGGAAGGCAGGACAATGGAGGAGTCTGCCTCAGTTGATGAGGACTGGGTTAGGGAGCAATTAAGCAATCTGGACATCCATAAATCCATGGGTCCAGATGGGATGCACCCGCGGGTGCTGAGGGAGCTGGCTGAAGTCATTGCTGGACCGCTCTCCATCATCTTTGCCAAGTCTTGGGAAACGGGAGAGGTGCCTGAGGACTGGAGGAAAGCAAATGTCACTCCGGTCTTCAAAAAGGGCAAGAAGGAGGACCCGGGCAACTATAGACCGGTCAGCCTCACCTCCATCCCTGGGAAAGTGATGGAACACCTTATCCTTGGTGCCATCTTAAGACATATCAAGGATAAGAGGGTCATCAGGGACAGTCAACATGGCTTCACCAAGGGGAAGTCGTGTTTGACCAACCTCATAGCCTTTTATGAAGACGTAACAAGGTGGATTGACGATGGCAGAGCAGTGGATGTGGTCTACCTTGACTTCAGCAAAGCATTTGACACCGTCTCCCACAGCATCCTCACGGCAAAACTGAGGAAGTGTGGACTGGATGATCGGGTAGTGAGGTGGACTGCAAACTGGCTGAAGGAGAGAAGCCAGAGAGTTGTGATCAATGGGGCGGAGTCTGGTTGGAGGCCTGTATCTAGTGGAGTGCCTCAAGGGTCAGTTCTGGGACCAATACTGTTCAATATATTCATCAATGACTTGGATGAGGGAATTGAGTGTACTATCAGCAAGTTTGCTGATGACACCAAGCTGGGAGGAGTGGCTGACACGCCAGAGGGCTGTGCTGCCATCCAGCGAGATCTGGACAGGCTGGAGAGTTGGGCGGGGAAAAATTTAATGAAATATAACAAGGGGAAATGTAGAGTCTTGCATCTGGGCAGGAACAACCCCAGGTTCCAGTACAGGTTGGGGAATGACCTATTAGAGAGCAGTGTAGGGGAAAGGGACCTGGGGGTCCTGGTGGACAGCAGGATGACCATGAGCCAGCACTGTGCCCTTGTGGCCAAGAAGGCCAATGGCATCCTGGGGTGTATTAGAAGGGGGGTGGTTAGTAGGTCCAGAGAGGTTCTCCTTCCCCTCTACTCTGCCCTGGTGAGACCTCATCTGGAATATTGTGTCCAGTTCTGGGCCCCTCAGTTCAAGAAGGACAGGGAACTGCTGGAGAGAGTCCAGCGCAGGGCCACAAAGATGATTAAGGGAGTGGAGCATCTCCCTTATGAGGAAAGGCTGAGGGAGCTGGGTCTCTTTAGCTTGGAGAAGAGGAGACTGAGGGGTGACCTCATTAATGTTTATAAATATGTAAAGGGTGGGTGTCACGAGGATGGAGCCAGGCTCTTCTCGGTGACAACCAACAGTAAGACAAGGGGTAATGGGTTCAAGCTGGAACACAAGAGGTTCCACTTAAATGTGAGAAGAAACTTCTTCTCAGTGAGGGTGACAGAGCACTGGAACGGGCTGCCCAGGGGGGTTGTGGATTCTCCTTCTCTGGAGACATTCAAAACCCGCCTGGACGCCTTCCTGTGTAACCTCACCTAAGTTTTCCTGCTCTGGCAGGGGGATTGGACTAGATGATCTTTTGAGGTCCCTTCCAATCCCTAACATTCTGTGATTCTGTGATACCATTTATTCATGTAGCAGAACATCCTCAGATTGGAAGGGTACAAAAGTAGTTTAAAGGGTATTGTATGGGGTGTGAGCTCTGAGTTTCATTTCCAATGGTACGCTTCTCCTCCCATGTTTTACAAGCCAGGCAATGTAATTTGTGAACTCCATTTTCTTACTGACTATACCATTTTCCTGAGTGAAGTCCGATGCAAAAAGTGATTGAATAAGAAGATAACCACTCTTTCGTGAAAATGTTCACATTTGTATCTAAGACTGGAATTTGGAAAAGAAGACATCTTGTGGAAAATATTCTATAAACAGTATACTTTGATGTTGACCTTCACCATAAATACTCAGCACATCTGAAAAATAACAAAAGCCTCAGTAATGCCTTTATTTTCTTTCCTTTTATTATAATCACATCTGGTTCTTCCCCAGCTTGTTAGCAGTACAGTCCTGGTGTTCCCTATATGAACACTTGTAAGAATAATCTGAGAAATCCTTGCAAGGACAAACTTGCACCATTATCAGTGTAAGAGTAACAAAAACCAAGACATCCTCCTTGATCCACTGATGGAGGGAGACAGAGAAAAAGACATTAAAAGGGAGATATTTTAGACATTGATTTCAGGGATAGATGATCTGCACTGGAATGGTAGCTCTCTCCATCAACTATTGTGAACCTTAGAAAATAAACAAACTGAAATTTAAGCCTTAGATCTAACAAAAATCTAGATGAGTAACGTGTTTCTTAATTTTCTCTCTTTTCCCTTGACTAAATTTGAACTACACTTGCATTTGCGTTCTAAATTGACTTTTTTTTCTTCATTTTGTCTTTACCAATTGCTCCTCAAACTACTTTCTTCTGTCCTCTACCTTTATGGTTTATTTAACTGTTCAGATGTTTTCAGGAGTTTCCCTAGCATCCCACTCTGCACAGGCCAGGCATAACCATGGAGGCAAGGAAAATATTTCAGTGTTTTTAAACTGGTAGAATCATTGTGAAATTCAGCCTGGTGCCTCTTATTATAATAACTAATTTTCTACTAAATATCCAAGATATATGTGATGCTATTTAGACATCCATACATTTTAATTCCATTGCATAAAACTTCTAATAATATTGCCAAGACATTACTGTGATATGGACCATATAAGATGGAGACTGTCTGATGAACAAATTACTAAAATGAGGTATGAGGTATAGATGAGCAAGCTGAGGAGTTAAGTGACATCATACACCTGTGAGACAGCATTCTAGTAGTCTATAAAAAGCCGCAATACTGCAGTATAGTCATGTGAAACTTAAGCTTTTGCTTCAGTAGGACTATTCACATGCTTATGGTAAGCAACATGCACAAGAGTATTCAGGCTGAGGACCAGAGTGGTGAGTGTGTGGACATCCTAATAATTAACGCAGGAGAAAGACAAGTTCAGCAAACTAGAGCAGTACTTTTAAACTGCAGGATACAAGTCACCTACATTGTACAGAGGACAAACTGAACCTCAGGTAATTTTCATTCAATTAAACAGTGGAAGGAGAGTAGCAAAGCCATGTAAACACATGACATAATAAGCCATGCTAAACTAGGCTAAGCACTAGGGACAGCACATACTCTGGTTTGAATATCAGACCCTACCCAAAGGAAAATGCAGGTCAGTTCTCATTAACACTTAAGAAAAAAACCCCAGGGTTGGTTGCAGTCAGAGTGAGGGCAAGAGGTGGATAAGGGTGACCTTTTCTCTGTCGGAGACAGTGGTCCTCCCTCACTGATATCTGAAAAAGATTAATGTACGCAGCAGGAGGGAGCAGCGGCAGCAAATCCTCAGCAGTGGTATCAGGGGAGAATTTCAGCAGCTGACCCAATTTGCATTCTCAGCAAAAGCGTCTGAGTTCCTTCATGCACACACTGCACTGCCAGAAACAGCAGCACATGGCTCCCTATGAATTCCTCATCCCCATTTTCACACACCAAGGGCAGGCAATGTGTGCCTTCACCTGCACGTCCAAGCAACCCATGACCCATGAGGAACGGGAGAAAGGTGCTGATGCAGCTCAGGAGAGTGAAACAGCACTTCATCCTCTAATTGTTTTTCAGTGTTAAAAACCTCATTATTCTAGTTCTGAGTGAATGTTAGAAAAAGACAGGAAAAGATCAACATTTCTTAAGGTGACAGTATTTTAAGTGAATTTCACTTTGGAGTCCTCAAGTATTTTACAAATACTGATGAATTCAGGTCTTGCATGGTAGTTCTGTCAAGTCAGTACTATTCTTATTTTACGTATAAAAGAACAAAGGTAGAGGGACTTTGGGAGTGTTATTTTTTGCCGCTCTGAGGACTGCCTTTGACATTTTCAGTGGATATTGAAAGTTTTTGCTATGAACACAAATGCACTGGCAGTCACTGAATTCTGGCACTTGAAACTTATTTTTATTATAGTAGGTAACTAAATCAACAAAGGCATATGGAGGACTATTTTTGTTGAGAATAATATTTTAGAATAGATGTAATTTGCATGTGATTCCAATAAACAAAGGTGAAATTTGTTTCAGAAAGGGAATTTTAGAAGATAAAATATGTCGTTAGTTGTGTTTCCATAAGAGGTAATCCCTGCCTCACACTCTTTAAAACCCAGGTAGAAGACAAGGCTCTGATGGAAACATACATACCAGTAGGGAAAAAATGAAGAAATAATAAAGTAATGCTGGTCAGCAGCTCCAACGGCAACCTGAGCACACTTTTCACCCAAATACTACACTCCTAACTCTTGTGAATCGTGCATCTGACTTGGGACTCTGCATATAAAGGTGTGGAAGTCTGGTTGGAAGCACGTGATGCCTTTATTTTTTTTTCCCTTGTTTATAAGAATTAGAGAGTGTATCTTGTCAGGAAAGAACCCAAACACTACAGCAATCATCCCTTGAAAGCTTCAGATGCTAATCTTGTTTTCATTAACAGTATGTCAGTGATATGAGGATTCAACCAAAATTACTGTGATGATTTCATTTTAATGGGTATTTAAGTAAAAGGTAAGACATTAATCAAAGATTAGAGAAATTTATGCTAAATTATTGTGATATATGTATGACTGAAAAGAAGTTTTGAAAGGGGAAGAGATTTCTTCCTTGGAAGAACAAAAATTAAAACCTAGAACAAGACAGATTCAAACTAAAATATGTCTGAAGATGCTCTGAATGACTGCTTTTATTTTCTTTCTCTGTATTTTTCTTCTCCCTGTGGGAAATAAGCAATTTGTCTGGAACAAGTATTTGGAATCAGTAATTTGATGCTATAAATGGAGGATTCAAAGGAAAATTAGTCAGTCAGGGTAGCTTTGGTAGCTGCTAAGGTAAGAATTATCCTCCCAGTTAGAAGAACTAGTTGTAAATCCTCTTTAATAAGGCTGCAAACTTGCAAATGTAGCTGTGATGGACAGTAACATGGAAATCTGACTTAAAGTTCAGTTCATATATAAGGGGTTTTTTATAGCCACATATAAAGAAAAGAGCTGATGTAATACAAAAAAGTAATTCTGGACATATCCTGTAGTGCCTCTGGCAGATTCTGTACCGGGAAAGATCTGACTTAAATTATTCCTCTGTGGATTCAAGTCCTTTTGCTGGAAGAGAGATGAGTGGCAGCCATGACCCTGTGTCCTACTGATCTCTTAGGAGCAGCATGGGCTACTGAGGGCTGTAAAAAAACCCAAAGCAAAACAGAACAGCTTGAAACTTGTTCTCTCTTGTGTAAGACAAAGATCGTCTTTGGATCACAAAGCTGTAAAAAGAGTTTTAACCTACTTCTGCCTTTCTTAGCTCTCTGATCTTATGACACAGCCTATTTGGGCTCAAAGTTAAGTCTCTCTGGAAAGCAAAAGCTCTTGCCTGAAAGCTCCCCATTGGCCTGAGATATGCTGGGGCTCAAGCAGAGGGATAAGCCAGTCAGATATGAAGCAAAATCCCCTGTTTTGCAGCCAGCCCATGTCCCCCAGCACCCGCACTTAAAGCCACCTCACTTTTCCAAATGGATGTTTCCTGTGAAAACCTGTGATCCATATCTAGTTTTCTGTCAGGTCTCCTTCCCAGCAAACTAGTTACCTGAGCAGAAACCCTGAGGAAAACACCAAATTACCTGTGTGTCCACATGTGGCACCAGCTGACTCTGGAGCCTTCTGAGCAAGTTCATGGAAGGTAGAAAATTGTATCCTTACTTCCACCTTTGGGAAAGATCCTAAAGGAACCAAGATCTGGTGTCACTGCTGAGCACATGGGGCATTTTTCAATGCTTTCTAAATTCCATTGCTAAATTCATAAATCCACTTCAGGCAAATTAATGGTTGCTATTTTGTTTACCAGGCTTGAAAGGACTGAGAGTCTGCAGTGACACACTGGATTATGTCGATCTCATTAGCATTTCATTAGTCCTCTACTTCTTCTCATTAAAATCTCAACCTCATGTAATTTCTCTGCCTCTCTCTGCAGATAAGTAAGAAGGCTCAGATGCAAAGGGTAAATAGAGTCAGGTTTTTTCCCTGTTTCTGAGGTACGCTTGCTGCAGGCACTTACTGAGCCTTGTCAAGCTGATATTTTTAATAATACACTATGTTCTTATTAGTCCTCATGCCTGTGAATCACATTGAGCTGAAATAAATTTCCAGCAGTTGTAGGCTCCATGCACAGCTTGGTGTAACTTCCCTAGCAACGGGGATCTAATGTGACATGGCTTTGTGCAAAATGTATGCCTCAAAAATCTTTCCTGACCTTTTGAAACTTTTGTGTCTCTTGGGGTGACAACTACAGGGTTGTACTGGCTCTTCAGGGTCCCATCCTGCTCATGCACGTCAAGGGGAGGTTTGCCCTCTGATTCAGCTGACAGGGAGGTCAGGCACTGTCTACCAGAGGATGACTGCTGTTCCGATTTCTGGAAGGATACGAGAATAGCCCATTCTCCCAATGTCCTCCACATCCCACAAGCAAGATATTAAAATGTGAAACATCGGACTATTCAGAGAGGCATTAAAATTCATCCACTGGCTATTTTAAAGTGAGCAATAACTACAGCCCCCCTTAAAAAAAAAGACACTTCAATAAAGAGAAGAAAAACTTTTCCCCAGAAAGAGAAGAGGCACCATGCGGAAAGCAGTGTTCTTGTCTTCTGTATGATGCTGTCTGAATATCTGGAAGCTCCAGGCAAAATTTATAAAATCAAGAATATTTTAGATTCCTTTTATAGCAATGCACAATGTCTGCTAAGACTGGATTTGGAGGAAAAATTGAAAGGACTTTACTGGGCCTGTTTAGGACAGAGTTGATTTTTTTCATAGCAGCTCATCTGGTACTGTGCTTTAGGTTTTTGACCAAACCTATATTGTTAAAACACAAGTGTTCCAGCTTTTGCTGGACGGTATTTGCACAGCATCAAGGCGCCCTGTGTTTCTTACTCTGCTTCCCAGGAAACAGACTGGGGGGCACGCAATATTCTGGGAAGGGACACAACCAGGCAGATGACCCAAACTAACAAAACAAATGAACTAACCAAAGAGATATTCCATAACATATAATGTCATGCTCAGCAATAAAAGGGAAAAGAGGAGGTTTTAGGGCTGTTAGTCATCTTTTGCTCAGGAACTGGCTGGGTACCAGTCTACCCATGGGAGGTAGGGAGTGATTGACTTTGCATTGCTTGTTTTACTTTCTTCCCTATTCTTCCACTTATCCTTCACTTATTAAACAATTTTCTTTGTTTTATCTTGACTCCCAAGTTTTCTTGCTTTTACTCTTCCTTTCCTCTTCCCCCATCCCACTGATGGAGGGGAAAGTGAGCAAGCAGCTTTGTGGTGCTTAGACGTCCACCAGGGTTAACCCATAATGAGGACTTAAGAATGCTTTTCAGGCTTTCCTCTTTTGGTAAACATTTCTTACGGCTTATGAGCGAAAGGATACTGGACTATTTTCTAAGCATTGTAATAAATCACAGTCTGGTGGGTAATGAACAGTGGGTTTCATGGAGAAAGATGGCTTCAGACTTGTTCATTGGTAAGAACTTATAGAGCATTATTTAACATATTTCATAGTGGGAATAGTTTGTGAAGTTAGAAGAACAAAATTTTGTGTTAAACCTCTCAGAGTAATATGCTTTTTAGCCTTTAAGGAGCCAGTTACAAATGATCAACAAATACTTGATTACAAGCTATTTTTCTTACCTCTTATTTTGATGACCACATGCTTGCAACCTTGACACTGGGTCTTTCAAGCGTGAACTCTCTGGAATAGAAACTGTTTATATCTTGTGAGGGCAGATTTTGGCACAAAAAGATCCCGACCTTTAATAAGGCTTTAAAGTGCTTCCACATTAACAAAAACAATAAACCTCCCATGGTTATGATTGTAAATAATCATTAAAAAGTAGTTATTTACACTACTCAATAGGGAGTCATATCATAAACATGTACATGTCTAAAAGATAGGAAATTGCAGGAGAATAATGACTTAACATCACTCAATTAAACATCTATCTGCACTTATGTTTGTTTTGCTTGGTATGCTACAAATGAGTTGGAGATGTGAAATATGGAAAGATCAAAATTGGTTCAAACTGTTATTTAGAAAATAGCAAACAAAATTTCTGTAAGTTTCTGGTTGTCGCTCCATCAATCTTGTTGTAATTTAAGGCTATATAGAATTTTTAATATAAATATTTTTATGTATGTATTTGCACATATATACATATGAAATGTGAGCCCTTTTTGGGCCCCTAATTTTACAAAAGCACTCCTGCGACCTTGAATACGACAGTATAGAAACTGAATAACTGATGTTGTCTGGAGCCAGCCATACTGCCATTACTTTTCTCAAAAAATAGTTTGTCAAATTGATGCCAGCTGATTTTTAATTCCATAACATTTATAATGTTAATAATCATTATAGCTCTATCTATTTGTTGGATGAAAGATTCAAACCCCTTCTTGTACAAGACGGTAGTCCCTTCCACGGAGTTCTTTCATCTGCTCCAATCAAACTACTTCACTGCCTAGTCCCAAATCCCCACTGAAGGAATTCAAAATAATTCTTTTCACTTCGCTGGCATTCAAAATAAGCCTTGAGCAAGTAATCATCTGGAAATGGTTCACCACCTGACCCACAAAATTTGTTTAGTATTCAGCTTAGTGGGGTATTTAATTAAAAGCACCATTAAGGTGCAAAATAAGGAATATTCATTGTTAATTGGCTGAATTTCATGTGAAAAAATGCAGAATCAAGATTTGAAGAATACTGACTCTTCTGGTTGGTAACAAAGCTTAAAGATCATGTTCTTCCTTGATTTAGACCTAAAATGTAGTAAGCCTCATCAGACAGTCCAGAAATACTCATCGACATAAATCTTTTAATGTAATATAATTTTCGTGAAAGTCCTCAACAGTCTATTACAATGCTATGACTAAAAATCTTATACAGTAGGAAAAAAAAGTGAAATATGATGTTTGAACACTTTCCATTTAGTCTTGCAAGGTTTATAAACTAGTTTTCCTGTCTTGAGCAAGCTCAGGTGCTAAGTCAGGGAGATCCCGTTGGTTTCAGCAGTGCAATAGACACATAACAGACGTACCCATACAAACTGGCCCAGGACCAGCCACCCCTATCAGTACATCCGAGCAGCCTCGTTATTTCCCACTCCAAAGAAAAACAGAGGCAAGCCGAATCAAGTGGGCCATAGCAAGAGCTGGGGTTTGCCACCCCAGTGGCTCAGGTAGTTGAGCTGGCAACACTGGCTCTACTACTTCTCCCAATTTTGCTCTGTGTGGGGCTAAACAGGCTGTAGGTCCTGACTGTTTTATTAACTTCAACAGTCTTAATGAAGGCAGTGAGCGTGGTCTGAAAGGAGACAGCTCATTGTCTGTGATTTCTGAAGCCTGGAAACTGTCAGGATTTATCTTGCTTATTTGTTGGAGTTGCTTTACCTTGACGTGGGATGGCTTTAGCAGTGATGAAATTAAAAAGTGTGTTGTGTCTTTCATTCACACGTGTGCATGCACACTCAAATGGAGTCTCTTAGGATCAGATCCATAGATAGAAAGATGCAGTGACCCTGAAAGTCTCCATATCTAGCTTCCAGACATCTAGTTCCCTGAATTCTTGGTATCAAGAGAGATTCTCAAATGAAAAGGGATTCAGAGCAGCCATTCTGCAGGGATTAGCCAAGGAAAGAGACCAGCCTCCTAGTTATCAACCTATTGGGCACTTCTAGCAGGGGGAACAGTCCTGTGGAAATATTTTATACTTGTGGGACTGACCCAGGTCATGGCTAAGTACCACAGATGCTATGCCAATATATAAAAGGAGCCCTGGGCAGTAACATCAGGACTTCATGATACATTTTGACCACCGAGGACTGTAAGTGACAAACCTTGGGCACAAATGTTATAGATGACTTGTGCTGTAAGTGTGACTAATGAATAGGACTTCAGGACAGGTAGCATCCAGTTTGTCGGCCATAAACTGGCATTTACAAGGAGGGCTAGAAGGAGGATCCAGGGAACTACAGGCCTCTCAGTCTGACCTTGGTGCCGGGGAAGGTTATGGAGCAGATCATCCGGAGGCACATACAGGACAAGCAGGTGATCAGGACCAGTCAGCATGGCTTTTTGAAAGGCAGGTCCTGCTTGACTAATCTGATCTCCTTCTATAACAAGGTGACCTGCTTAGTGGATGAGGGAAAGGCTGTGGATGTTGTCTACCTAGACTTTAGTAAAGACTTTGACGCAGTTTCCCACAGCATTCTCCTGGGAAACTGGCTGCTCATGGCTTGGACAGACGTACTCTTCACCGGGTAAAGAACTGGCTGGATGGCTAGGCCCAAAGAGTTCTAGTGAATGGAACCAAAACCAGTTGGTGGCTGATCATGAGTGGTGTTCCCCAGGGCCCAGTATTGGGGCCAGTTCTGTTTAATATCTTTATCAATGATCTGGATGAGAGGATCGAGTGCATCCTCAGCAAGTTGGCAGAAAACACCAAGTTGGGTGGGAGTGTTGATCTGATGGAGGGTAGGAAGGCCATACAGAGGGATCTGGACCAGCTGGATCATTGGGTTGAGGTCAATTGTATGAGGTTTAACAAGGCCAAGTGATGGGTCCCGTGCTTGGGTCACAACACCCCCATGCAACACTACAGACTTGGGGAATACCGGCTGGAAAGCTGTTTGGTAGAAAAGGATCTGGGGGTGTTGGTAGACAACTGGCTGAACATGAGCCAGCAGTGTGCCCAGGTGGCCAAGAATTCAACAGCATCCTGGCTTATATCAGAAATAGTGGGGCCAGCAGGACTAAGGAAATGATCGCCCCCCTGTACTCGGCATTTGTGAGGCTGCACCTCGAATACCGTGTTCAGTTCTGGGCCCCTCAGTACAAGAAAAACATCGAGGTGCTGGAGTATGTCCTACGAAGGGCAATGAAGCTGGTGAAGGGTCTGGAGAACAAGTCCTGCGAGAAGTGGCTGAGAGAACTGGGGCTGTTTAGGCTGGAGAAAATATGGCTGAGGGGAGATGTTATTGCTCTCTACAGCTACCCAAAAGGAGGTTGTAGCATGGAGGATGTTGGTCACATCTCCCAGGTAACAAGTGATAGGACAAGAGGAAATGGCCTTAAGTTGCACCAGGAGTAGTTTAGATTGGTATTAGGAAAAATTTCTTCACGGAAAGGGTTGTCAGGCATTGGAACAGGCTGTCCAGGGAAGTGGTTGAGTCACCATCTCTAGAGGCATTTAAAAGATGTGTAGATATGGTGTTTAGGGACAGGGTTTAGTGGTAGACGTGGCAGTGTTAGGTTAACTGTTGGACTTAATGGTCTTAAAGGTCCTTGCCAATGTAAATCATTTTATGTTTCTGTGGTTGTATAAGCATGAAATGAACAGTGAGAGGCTCCGCAGTACCAGCCCAGAGACACTTCTGGGCAGCACTCTGGACTCCCAAGAAAGTCTTCTGGCACTTGCAGGGTTTAAGAGGTGAAGTAAGAGTTGTGGAGACTATGTGTCTCCTTGTTGTGCTCCAGCCTCTGACTACATCCCTCTTGTAGCACTCATGTACCCGAATCAGCCCCTAAATGGAAGAATGAGCCCTTGTTTTCAAAGAGCAGGGATTTTCTATGTTTCATGCTATTCTTTCTCTGTGTTCTCTGTTTGATAAGTATAACTGTTCTTTAGCGAAGTTGCTACGAATCACAAAAGGCAAAAAGCTGTGTCTTAGCCTAACCACTAATGAAACCAGTTCATTGATTTCCGGTGGTACACAGTGTTCTGAAATGCAATTAATTGACATGAACTGTACAATGGATTTTGTTCTCTAGTTTTATTCTGTTGTTTCATGAAAGGCTAATGTGATAGAATAGATGAGACTAGTGCTAACGCAAGGAAGAATGCTTCCATTTCTGAGTATTTTAGGTCATCACCACTGACATAATAAAGGTTTTAACAAATGGAAGATGCTAGGGTCCATTTAAAATGCTTCTTCAGTTCCAGTGTCTAAAATAATTGCTCAATTAAGAACTAGCTGCTTGTTTCTGTTAGGATATAGTAGCTAATAATACTCGCCAAGGCTCATGTTCCAGCCACACTGAACTGGAAAGCTTGTTCATTTAACAGGAGCCCACATACTCAACTGGGACAGCTCCTGCGAGTTGGTTTCTATCTAATGGCAGCAATGTGGCAGTGACGGAGGCTTAATTAAGATGTAGTGTAGCTTCCGCTTAAACAGGATATCTAGTCAGATGGTGTTACCACCATAACTGATGCTTCAGCAGATGTGAACAGTGAGCTACAGTCAACACTGCCAAATAAAGTTTTAGTTCTGCCCAAAATAAGAAGACCGCTAAAAAAAGGAAGATAGCAATTAACGCATCTTTTTCTGCTTTTTTATTTTCTTAATCCTCATTTTTGGCATACAAAGACTTTTTATGGTCTGTTTAAGCAATCTCCTTAGGTCATTTAGCACAACAGCAGGTTTTGGAACAGCTGACCATTGGCTAAGATGATAACAATAAAAAGTTTATGTTATTGTAGTAAACCGAGGCACCTGATTTCATTGTTAAGGGCAGGATTTCACTGTGATTGACTATGAGGGAAACTCACTTGTGTCAGTTTTGTTTTTATTTTGTTGAAGTTCTACACACCAACATTTCTAAAAATACTATAGGTGATACTGCTGTAAGATATTACTTCCACTGCACAGCAAACCCCTCTCAGATCTGACTGCTCCAACATATGTGTACAAACAGGCACATTCCCAAATCTGCAGCTTACCTCTTCATTCTTGCTATCAGTATAAGATCAGGTTGCATGGAAAAAAAAGTACGCCTGGCACAATGCATGTAACCCCTGCAGAAAGTGGCTTCTATACTGTGATCCCAACTGGTCTGTAATACTCCCTCCAGCCATGCAGTGACTGATGTCTCATTGAAGTGGGAGAGTTTTTCCTGCTTCTGCATTTGGGGTTGCACACACAACCCCTGCTGGCTCTGTGGACTAGACGGAGGCCTTTCTTCCAGCCACTCAACCAACAGTCTCCCTGCATTGGAGCTGTCATGGGAGTCTTCCTGCTGCAAGTCATGTTCCAGCCTATACAAGTCCACCTGCAGACACAGTCCTGTGGGAGCAGATCCTGCATGAAAGACACTGCACCAAAAGCAACACCTCTCTGGAAATGTCCCTGGGCCTGACAAAGAGGGATGAAATAATTTCCCTGTGTCTGTTCCAAATGTAGTTGTCTTCTCCAGTGTGTTCCCAGGCTAGCAGAGATCTCAGAAAGACATTTCAGCAAATGCAGCTGCCTACCACTTTCATGCAACAGTCATAAATACTATGTGAAAAGGGAATAAAAGATGCACATAATGATCAAGCGTTTGCCATCCTCATCCAATGGTAGGTTGGTACCATTTGTTTTCTAATCCATTCACCTTCCTCAGTAAGCTCTGTCACACTTAAATCATTCAGACAATTGGTCTTCTAACCTGTTTTTATAACTATTATTACTGGAGATTTTATGATTTCACTAAGTAAATGTCATGGCTTCATTCTCCCAAAATGCAAGTCAAGTCACATTATTATGGCTGTAATAATTCCAGCTCTTTCACCATGCAGCAACAAGCTGTCTAATAACTGATCCTGGGCTGCAAGCCCACCTGCCCTTTCAGTGCAATGGGAGCTATAGTTGAAGATTTCATGTAGAGAAGTTTCTTTTCTTGAGGTATTTTGCTATAGAATAATCTCAAATAAACGTCAGGAAAATTTCTTTTTTTTTTCTTTCCCTAGATATTACTTCAGAGATTTGAAATCTCAGAAGCTTCATTTCATTTTGCAGCTTTAGTGGGCAAAAGGGTGGAAAGCAAAGGAAAGGAAAGCTATGCTGACTTACAATGTTCCTGCCAAATAACTTCAAATATAATTTAGAACGTAACACTAATTCTTAAGACTTCTGACAGAGAAAAAAAAAAAAGAGAGAGAGAATTAATGAAAGATGCATAGAAAAATAAATATATGTCAAAAGGAAAGAAAGAGGGGGCATAAGGTTTGAAGAATGAGACATAAGAAATTAAAAAAGGGAGAAACAAAACATTGTCCCAACAACAAGTCAGAAAATAAGAGAGGCAAAGTGGATTCTTCAGGAAAGAATGAACACAGTCTCAGCAATGAAGAAGTGAGGCAAGGCCTGAAGGAAGATGGCAGGTTCATAAAACAGAATTAACTTTCGTGCTAGTGGTTTTCAAAAGTTTATCTTACTACTAATGTAATACAAAATTCTTCGGAAAACAACTTAATAATCCAGGATGGGAAAAATATTATAGAATTGGCATCTACGTGTTTCATATATAAAATCTTTTTATTTTTATTATTGCTAAAGAATGCAATGAACTCAAGGCAAAAAGAGATTTAATGGCTTCCCAGGAAGTGTGTTGCAGAATAGCAAACCTCTAAACTCCCAATATTATATTCCTTCTAAAAGACTAGTACGCTCTTCTTGTTTAATCAGTAAGCATTCATCCATAAGCTTCTACATGAGAAGATGAGATCCTAGGAAGAACACGTGAAAACACACAGGGCATACCCCATGCACATGTATTCCATAAGGTTAAAGATTCAGTGAAATTACTATTAAATTGGAGTAAAATCCCATTGGCAATAAGACATTCCAGTGATCTTTGCAAGCATTATATGTATCTTCTACTTCCTTGTTTTCTCGAGCGCATTATAGGACTCACATGCCAAAAACTCAAGAGTCCTTTAATTCTCAGTGGGAGACTATCATCTCAAAAATCAAATCATCAGCACCACATATTCTAAAATAAAGCACTGAAGGAAAATGTCAGCAGTGTCTTTACTCAGAATGAGCCACTTCAAAACATTTAAGAGAGTCCACATTTTGGATTAACTTTGGCTTCTAGTGCTTATCAGCGATGAAATAAATGGCAATTTGAAAATGAAAGAAGGAGAGAAGTGCAGGCAGAGGAAAGGGCGTCACAGCACTACCCACACACCACTCAGACACCGAAAGCAGCATCAGTGCCAGACAGGGCAGTGTGAAGAGGGTAGGCAGAGCAGATGTAAAACCAGATATGAATAACTTCATACATTATTAAAACTTGGATGGTAAAAACTTTTTCTCAGATTAATATGTCTTTGAAAGAAGGGGTTATTAGGCACGAGAAATAGTTTCTGAAGCAATTCCAGTTAGAGAGAAACTACTAGGAGGGAAGAAGCATCCTTCCTGTCACTCAGTTCAGCCCAAACATGTCCCTGGGCACAAACATGTAGCAATGGGTGCCAGGTCTCCTCTGCTCTCCATAGGACTATTTTAACTTATAACCACTGAGGAAACAGCTCACCATTTTTGCCAAAATTGCCATCTGGTAATTTTTTTTTGTTTCCAGTGGTGGCATAGTCACAGCTTTTGTTGAGCCCTCACTAAAAATGAGGATTGAAAATCCAGTAATGCAGCTTCGGTTATTATCTGTTAAATGTTTCTGCCCTTCTTAATTTATAGTAGCTACCATTCAAGGTTTTTTAAAAGCCAATGGTAACTTTATGTACACAGTTAACTTCATTAGTTACAGAGAATCACTTTACAGAAAAAAAAAATGTTGACATTTCCATAACAACCACAATATTAATTTGGAGATTATAAAGTGTGGGTCTCAATAGAATTTTGTTCTAAAATATTTTCACACTTTTGTTCCCCCTTTCTCATTCCTGCAGACTGTCCTGTCTGTGTAGGTTATCTAGGAGCCAGAAGCATACTGTTAACCACATTGTTTTCCTTACTGAGGAAACCAGGCTTTCTCCTGTTTTGATTTTCTTTTCTTTTTTTCTGTGTGAGATAACTTGAGAAGAGTTCACACTAGAGTCAGAGGTGAGGTAGACAAAGTCAAGGTGGGTAAGTGGTTGTCTGATTCCACCAAAAATGCCTTTGATCTACTCTGGTCATCATCTATTGGCAGAACTCCCACTCACCTCAAAAGTAGAAATGGTTTGGAAAACGATGATTGCCAGATGCTAGTGGGCCCAGAAAGCCTAGAGTGTAAAACACACCCCCTGAGCCTACAAGCTATCAACTTTTTAATTTATAAGGGATTTTCACTGTGTCAGGATGGATGTAATTGTCTTCATTAGTTTTATAAATGAGCTGTAAAAAGGAAAAGCAGAAAACACTCACCACTATACTGTGTCTACGATATCGTTTTCATGCTTTTACCCAGCACAGTGGTTAGCTACAAAGGCATTTTCATGCTTTCCTGCAGGTGTCCTGCTCTACCAGAGCTCTGTGGCATGCAGGGCATGCCAAAGGGAAAGGTGAGGAGAGGCTCCTCCACCTCCCTTTGACACGTGGACACACTCACCGGTGAGATGGGCTGACCATGCAGTAAGAAAGCACCAGCAAGAGGCCCAGGAACTGTGCCACCAGCACACAGCAGGGTCCTGATAGTCAGTATCTGGTCTCACATTAGGGTTTTTTCTTCTTATTTTCATTTGTTGAAAGTTATATATAAAAATAGACCAAGATATTCGCTAAAAACTGTGTGAAGTGAAGTAATAACTGAAGAAAATGCTTTTGTAATAAAGGCTGGGACTAAATTGCTGTCATGGCTCTAAAGAGCTTAGCTTGAGTCTGCACCACCACCAGTGTCACAGGTCACTAGAGGCAAAGAGAATTGCTAAAATGGATCACTCAGTGTAGTCAAGGGAATAGGTTGCACTGAGTACACACGTTACCCTCCTCCCATTCCTTGGCTTGGTCTTTGTTAGAATAGCTGATGCCTAGTTTGGAGGGGCTTGACTGAGTATGATGAAGAATGAAAAATCAATATTAGAATAGCAGATATTATTTATTTCCTGGGGAGCAGAGAACATAAGGCTCTCAGAGAATATTACCATTCTGCTGCAGACTGCTCAAGCATACTTCTTCTTTTATTTTATAATATTTGCAAGCTTAAATAAATGTTTGATATCTTTGTCTCCCGGCATATATACGAGAAACAGATCATCTACCTGAATAAGGTCAGTTCATTCTTCCACTGAAATACGTAAAAGATACAAGAATTGCAGATGTAGGTCAGACGGAACAGCCATAAATCAGTATGATCTCACTAATATGAAGAACAGCACCCTTACATCAACTGATATATATAATCTTAACTCAGGAGATGTCACTCCTTGGTCCCATTTCATATTTTCCCAGCCTGCCAATACTCCAGTCTCTGTGTTGAGGAATGCTCTGCTGGTCGCTACTTTTCCATGATAGCGTTCTGAGCTGATGAACATAGACCTATGTCCAGGCAAGCGCACCGTATGCATCGCCATACACATTTGCTTGATTAAGCAGATTTCTTAAATGGCTACAGTCACAGACTGTTTGCACTAACTTAGACTGGACAAGTTTAATTTGCCTTTGCCTTTGCACAGAGGAGGCCGACAGGAATACCATGTACTTGGCCAGAGGAGCCGTACCAAAGTGTCTCTCACAGAGGCTGCCAGTCTCCCTGGAGCATTAGTCTCATGTGCATTGCTCCCATGGAGGCTTGCCAAACCATTGACCCAACTGTGTAGTCTTGTCAGAGTCATAAGCAAGGAAGACTGGACCAGAGCATCAAGGACAGTATAGCCTGCAAACAAAGATTCAGATGGAATGTAATATTCTGTGTTGTTTGATTCTACTATAAAAGAGGACCAAGACGTGGCAATGGCAGTAGTGGGTTAAGGGAACACCATTAGATGTTATGTAGACCGTGTTGTCACAGGAACATGGGCTTCAACACCCAACCTGATAATTATTAGGCTGAACATGCTGATCTGGGTTTGATGCAATAATCTTGGTTAAAAATTTGCTACAGAACAAAGTCTGTGGCCATTTAGAGCACTCCAAATGTTGAGATCTCTTCAACATAAATTTTCTAATACTGGTATTTTTGATACCTCTACACTGAAGCCTGAGTAGCACCCAACAAGGGTAACACCAAAAATCATGTGCACCACAGTGATCTCTGTCCTTCATGACCATCGACAGCATGCCTATTACAGGTGGGTCTTCACTGGTATATAACTTCACACAGTAGTATGCATGGATATAGCTGTGGATATATTTGAAGGAAATCAGGATCTTGTCATGGATATTCCAGTAGCAGACAAGCAGAATAAAAGTTACAAATCATTTTTCCAGCTCTATTGAACAGCCACGAAAACAGCAATGAAATGTTTGCTGACCTAAAACTCTTCTACCTTGCCTCAGCAATTCTCACAGTATTATTAAAGATAATACGACATTTCCTTTACATCAGGTATATTACATGGGTGTGATATATTTTCATTTTTAAGTACCTCTGAGACAAATGTTTCCTTGTGTTATCCACTAAGAAAAATTCTTGACTAGTCAGCCCCTAAGCCTCCCTTAGTCTAGCATTGATCATGGCATTTAGCATCTCTCCTTCTGGGCTAACTCTATGGGTTGTCAGCCAAATTGAAAGCCATGGCAACATGCCCACCAAGTCATGAAAGCCAGTCCTATACAGAAAAATACATGCAATTCAAAAGGAGACCAAAATATAGGTGAGGAAATACCTGAAACTATTTCTTCCAAACCATTTTAAAGTATGCTCACAGATATTGCAACGTTAAAAATCAGAAGTCAGTGCTATAAAAGAAACACACATTCTAGGTGCTACCATTTTGATGTTGCTCTCAAAAAAACTACAGACCAAAATAACTTCTGATAGGTGTACTTATTTTGTGCTCTATTACATTTTCTTCTTCAGTCCACTTTGTTTTAATAATTATACTTTGTTTTGACATTTTGAATCATTTCCATGACATTCAGCATGTTATCTGATCTGCATTACAAGCTGTCACTGAAAATGTGCTGTGTAGTAAAGTTATACATGAAGCAACAAGCAACTGAGCTTTTTTTTTACCTATAAACCTCAGTTTTATGAAAACCCCATTTCTCACTGCATGAAGCTCTTGACAACACATTACTGCTGTGAATGTATGGCAAATCTTTGAGTTTTCCCATGGCCTATAATGGTTACTCAAACAAAAAAAGTGGTAGTCAGAGGCAGTTTTTACTTTCCACTAAATATCCAAGATCACCAGTGAGTTTTCCTATCAGTTTTTGATTTGGAAATGCAAAGTGCAGACGTGTTTGCCCATCCTTTTGGTATGTAATGAACACTTAAATGCTTTCCTTGGTTTTCAGTATTAACAGTGTATAAACTTTTTCTCTTGAGACTCAAGGCTTGATCAAAGGCTTGTTCAAATGGATGAAAAGTTGCATTACTTTCAGAGGTCTTTGGATTAGACTGTGGGAGAGCATCTGGGCAGCTGTGAGGCAGCTGTCAGTCTTTGATCATGAATCTGGCAATCAAGGTTTTTCTTTCATACTTGGCCATCAGATGCCTTTCCACTAAATAGAATATATAATTGCTACAAGATATTGTATCCACTTTTACTACTCTTTTTGGTTTTCTTGGAGGGACCTATTGTTCAGACTGCATTATGTGGATTTTGTATACACATAAACTCTGGAAGCTACCAGCACACAGGTTCTGTTCCATGGCCCTCACTGTTCTTACCTCAGATACCTCCTTGAAAGATCAGTCTAAATTTGCAGTGGTGGGGCTTAATACAATAAGAATTTGGATGGACAGGAGTTTTCAAAGCTGTAAATTTTACATTTGCAGTTTGTCAATTTGATTATTCCTATCTCATTCTTATAATTATTTTTGTTTCTGTTAATGATATGCCACATTTCTCTCAGAAAGTTTTACACCTTGCTTTAAATATGCTTTATGACTTACAAAATAATTAACTCAATCTTTCCTTGAATCAATTACTGAAGTTTATTCACTTACCTTTATTACCTAACAAACAAACTGGGCTTCATTTTCTATGTAATTACCTTCTGTGATTAAAGTCTATTCCCTCTCAATTTTCCTCTCTCTCTTCCAAGGAGAGCCTTCCTCAGTACAGCTGTCTTTCCTTCAGACTGACAGCTCTGACTGTCTAAATCTTTTATCATGTTTGTCATTCTCCTGTCAACTTGTCAACTTGTCATTCTTCAATCTACCTGTCATTTAATAAAAGCAGACATGTGGTTTTGGGCCCCTCATAAAGAAAAAGCTGATTAAAGAATGCAACTAAATCGATACATTACTCTTTTTCCAATGTTTTCAAGCTTAAATAAGAAAAACCTGTTGTGAATCCAAAGGAAACCAAGGCCAAATAAAGCTCTAGGAAAAAGAGGTTACTTGATGTTCAAAGGACTTTGGAGGCATGCAAGGGACCCATGTAGATGCATGTCTATCTTAGATGAAGACTTTCCTAGGTCATTTCCTGAAATGTACACCACTAGCCTTTTTTCAAGATTTTACTAATTTTCCAGATAATCAGATACATTTTTGAAAAACATCTTGACACTTAGGTATTAAAATATAAACAACAGCAACAGAGACAGACTGCCTGTAATGCTAATTTTCAGGTTATTTCTGTGAAATACATACAGTTCTAATTCAAATAAAGATTATTAGAAGAAAAAGTGTCATAACTTGCAATGAAATTCCCTTTCATAGAGGTATCTTCCAAAACACAACCTTTGCCCTCATTTTCCAACTTGCAAGAAATTAAAGCTGCTAGGAGAAGGGGCCAGCATGGCCTGTCTTGTTGAAATTGCTTCAGACAAGATGAATTGCAGCTGTTCAAGAAGCAGATTTACCCAAAGAATTCAAAGTACCATATTTTGGCAGCTAGAACTCAACAGCTGTCTGCAGCTGGCACAAGGGATCTGTAGGGTTGCAGGGGAACAGTCCTCCCTCCTCCTTTCCCCTGCTCCTACCGCAAGCAGCAGCAGCAATGCCCAGGCCTGTGGTACAAGGGCATGTTCAGAGGCTGCACTTAGTGAGGTTTTGACTGCCACAGGGACAATCACGTACCCCTAGATCCAGCTACTGCCGATGCTGAGCCAAACAGTGGTACCTCAGGACTTTGTGTGCAGGTTTCTGCAATGAGGTGAATGTCATCATTTATAGATCCTGCTGAGATTGTTCTTTCTGGTGTCCAGATGCCTGCACCAGTTTCTCTTTTATCTGTTCTTCATAGGATGAGATGAATTCGTTAATGAAAATGTTTGTGGTCCAAATTGCTCTCCCACTGAAGACACAAAATCTCACACTGATTTGGTGAAAAAAACCTAAGATCTTGCAATAATAAAAGTCTATTAACTACGTCTTTCATTTCATGACAGTTAAGTTACAAATCCAAAGCATCAAAGGGGCAGGAGAAAAAAGACAGGGGGAAAATATGAGAAAGATTCATGAAGAGGCCATGGAGCATCACACTGACCTGCAGAGCTAACTTGTGAAATGCAAGCAGAATATTTATCCAAGCAATGGCATATTTCTGGTCTTTCCTAAATGGTGAAAAAGTTTACTCTTTTTTCGTCAGGCAATCTCCAAGAAAGAAATATAGCCAGGCTTCCCACAAGCAATGCCTACTTGCAGTGGAGCGGATGAGTGGCAAAGGAGACCACAGCCATCACCTGTAGGACAGCTGGAAGGAGGGGTGCCTCCTCTGTTCGTTTAAACCCCGATTACCCTCCGTTGCCCCCTCTTCCATGTCGGTTGCTGCCACTCATGGTCTTTGACTCTAAATGCAAAAATTGTTGCAAATGTAGTGTGAAACACCTGCCATAAGAAGAGGGTTTTTTAAAAAACAGAAAAAACAGCTTGGCCTGATACTTGGATAAATGTGGTATGTGAATCACCATTGTGAAATTAATTGATGCATAAAAATGAAAAATAAGTGAGTAATTATGCGTAAAAGTTATACCCAAAAGATTCTAATGGAAATGGGCTTTATTTTACGAACAGAACTTGCTTGTGATCTTCCTGAGTTACTAGTAGGTCTAGCCACACAAATAAAATGCAGTTCAGAAGTAGTGTAATTGGGTACATATGAGTAGTTACACAGTCTATAGCTGCAAATCTAAATCAGTTTTCTCAGCAGCCCAAAGTAATTAGGGTAATTAAGTATGCAATTTATTTATGAAAATGAGATCCAAGATGGCTGTTCCTAGTAGATTTTGAAGGAGAGATTATGAGAAGGAAATATCCTAAGTTAAATAGATCCATATCTAATTGTAATGCACTATATTTTAAATTTGATTTGATTTCTTTTATGTGAGAAAGGATACTCTCGGAATGAATGACGGAAGTAACATTTTCTGTAATCAAGAGAAATGTGATCATTCTCATTAAGGCATCACTCATTCAGAAGAAATCAGAAAATCCAGTCCTGTTCTTACACATGGTCTACCTTATATCCCCAAGATTATGTCAAGGCTGGGCAAAAGTTGTGGACTAGAAACTTTTCAGTAAGGAAACTGTACAACAACTTTTTTTTTTTTTTTTTTTTTTTTTTTTTTTTTTTTTTTTTTTTTTTTTTTTTTCCCCCCATTTGCCAAAGAGCTTTACTTTCAGTTCAATAATCATTTTGGTAATTGGCAACTTCAGTGATTTCCAATTTTCCTCTCAGTACATCCAGTTATCCCACATAAAGGGAGCAAACATGATTATGAGAGCAAGTTTCCAAGAAAAAAATATTCCTATGAGCACTGGGGGCTAAGGTAAAAATAAATTAAGCATCCCTATTGTAACACATTATAGAGATTAGATTACATTGATTAGATTTTCCGAAGTCCATATATATGGTAGACACATAAGTCCCTGGTGCACTTACAGACTCCTGTGCTCTAGAAAGCAGAATTAATTAAATAATAGGAAATCTAAACAGCTTTTGTTTGTTTATTTGTCTTTAGCAACATTACGCAACTTCAACAACATTCACAGTTAGCTGGTGGAGAAGTACTGATTATCCTAGGTCATTTGGGATAATATTTAGTGCTAGTGAAACCAACCTTGACAAATCATCTTTCAGCCTCTCTTTACAGTCTCTTTCAGTCTCTCTTTACAGACCAGGGTTTCCCTGAGACTTTCCCTGAAACTACAAGTTTGTTTCTTTGGTCACCTGTGATCCAGTCTCCCCAAGAAGGCCTGTAATGTTCTCGTCCATGCATCCATTGGCAGGGCTGCAACCTGTTGAATGAAAAAGCCTATATTTTTTGGTTTTGAATCTGCTTCTGGCTGGATTCATGTGATAGCCCCCAGTTCTACTGGAAAAGTCAGGTAGTATTGACCACTATGTTTTTTCTCCATGGCACTCCTAATTTTGCAGACCTCTGTCAAGTCCTCCTCAAATTTGTCCTCCTTTTCTTCCCAAATGATTCAATCGTTTCTCGTGTGGAAAATGTTTAGTTCCTCTGATCAGGCCTGCAGCCTTTCTCCAAAACTTGTCTAGTTCTTCTGTGTCTTTTCAGAGACGGAGTGACCAGAGCTGCATACTTTACCCATGAAGTGAGAGAGTCGTTGATTTATGCAATGGTAAAATGGCATTTCCTTCTTTGTTCTCTGTTTCTTTCCCAATAATTCCTAATATTGATTAACCTTTCAGGGTCCCTTTGATTCTGCATGGAATTATGCCCAAGGCCTACAAAGCTCTCCCAGCTGTTTCTGGACAACTGCTAACCCTTTGTTTTCTGGCAGATATTGCCTGAGGTCTGTTGCATTGGAGCAAGAGAGATGAAGATATTTGCGTTCATGTGAATGTGAGTAGAAGGATTTGTGTATGGAATGGACTGTTCAGTCAGAAACTACCTTCCTCTTAGTATGGAGCAATGAATTCTACATTTTTCTCACTGTTCTCTGTAAATCGTTTCTTTTTTTATCAGCTATAAAATCAGCTATAATTATATGACTTCTATTTTTATTCCCCTTGTACCTGCAGTTTAAGGAAATGCCACAGGAGCTGAGGAAATATCCTGTTATTTGTCTTGTGTTACTCAGCCATCAGGGTATGAAGATCTAACTTCCTTACAAAAGGCCAATTTTTCCCTCTGAGATACACAAGTTAAATCCTCATGAATACACCCTAGAGCAGAATCAGCTGAAAGTATATTGCCAACAGCAGAAAGAGAAGGTACTGCTGAACTTGGCAGTCAATTTTAGTTCCATCCTCCCAGCTGCTTTAAGGCATCACTATCTCTTCTCTCTAAAGAAATTCCGTAGTGGTTAATACAGGTAAAACCCACAATTCTTCATTTGCAATCATTAATAAATATATTGAAGGTGGTCCAGTGGTGGCATTTCTAGTTCATAATTTCTGTAAATTTCCCTTGTAGCACTTCATGTAAATAGTTCCCTTTCAGAAAGCTGCACTTATCATTTCTATTCCTTAAAGAATTAAGGCGAGCTTAGAACCATTCAACTCAAACATATATTTTATATGAAATTAATGCCCCGTCATGCTTCTCAGAAACAGTAGCAGCATCACTAATCTACATGGATAGTGTTTACTAAACAGAATAAAATCGCAATACGTGCAATTTAAGCCGTGCTCACTACTAAGGATTTTTAACTCAAATCTTCACTTTTCAAGTAAGCTAATTGATAAACCAGTTAAAAACAAAGATACACAATATTTCCAATATTATCTACCAGCTGTGGCTACTTCAGGTGACCACTTTCAGCTGAAATACAAAGCAGACTGTGTACTTGTTTTTGTTTCTGTGATGAGGTATCACATCCAAAATAAGTGTACCCTGCTGGATCTCTTCATGCCAACAAATTGCAGCTATTTGACCAAAAAAAAAAAAAAATCAAGCTCTAAGAAGCATTAGAGGTCAGCAGAAATGCCCTGAAATTGAATTCCTTCTTTTAAATGAAACTCAGAACATGGCTGTGGGAAAACTGGGTCATTTAGTACCAAAGCTCTTACTTAGTCTAATCTTTCTATCCTGTTTGAAGCCCTGCGAAGAGTTGAACCACCAAAATTCCAGTTTTTGTATTTTCACTGCCAATGAAGTCCTACAACTTCATTGTATTAAATGTAAACAACATCATCTTTCAGAGTATTCAAAATTTAACAATGGTTCATATGGAGGAACAGTAGATCTAAGCTAGGCTTTAAACAGGAAAAATAGGATAAATTCTTATATGAAGGAAAATCTGTGGAATATATTGTCTCTTTCATGATATCCTTTGCTATCAAAACTGTCTGCATGGATATAGAAGTTTCAAAACTGTCAAAATTTGGTTTAGGCCAATTTCTATGAGTTACATAGTTAGTACTTTAAATCAAAATCTCCCTTACTTCATTAGAATTTTTAGATTTAGGGTTTTTTCAGAAACAAAAAACTGATCATCTCAGTTGTCTAATCATCTTTGTAAGATAACAGAAGTAAACTGTACTTCTCAACAAAGCGCATTAATTTTCAGTATCCAGATGCTGACACATTGCTATAAGTGGCCAAAGCAATGGTCTGCACTTTCTCACAGTACCTAAGAAATCAGAAGAAACCATTGTGTCATCTACTCTGGCCACCTCAGCATCAAATCTCACCACGTTTCACTCAGTCATCATTTTTCCAAACCTCATGATGAGTGTTTGTCTTGGCCTCTCTACCTGAGAGGCACTCAACCACCAATACAGCTTCAGCTTCTGACAAGTGGTTCTTATTAAGCTTTTCCTCATTACATAACACAAACCTCTGTCACCCACAATTTTCTCATGAGAGTAAATACTACTTCACTCTACTTAAATTAGAGGAGTTCTGTCTATTTTATACTCCAGTTCTTTTCCTCAAGGTAGCCTCGCTTGACGTGATAGGCTCTTGTAGCACGTTTGCTAGCTGTGCAACAGCAAGTTGTCCTTAGATTTCCTGTCCTAAAACTCATACGAAACCAAGAGCTAAAAATAAGTGCTGGAGGGAAGTATTAGCAAACCATTCCCTGCTTATCCCCATTCTTTTCCCATGCAGTACAGATTCGCCATCTCAGCCAGTGGAGGCATCCGAGGGACCGATGTACAAGGTGCTCAACGTGCATCTACAGAGTCAATGAAACCACTGGTGGAGCTCAGTGGAAGAAATCCCACAACGTTTTTTTACACAGCAGCTTGTATATCACATAAAGCCACATTTCTCCATTGCAGCCAAATCATTATAAAACAGAATGGCAACTTTTCCTTGCAGTGAGGCTCCCTCTCTGCCTGTGTCACGGCCAATGTCACCTTCTAGCAAGATAACTGTCTCCAAAAACAAGATCCAGAAAAAAAACAGCTTTCAAGCACATTTCAGAATCAATGTGAAGCAAAAATGTCTCCTTCCACATGGGTTTTCAGAGTGATATACTGATTAGTGTGAGCATGGTTTCCTTTTAAGTGGGAAGCCCGATGTTTCCCTCATTCACCAAATTTGTATTAAATAGATGTGTCCAACAGGAGATAAAAAGGGGAAAAAACAATCAGCTTAAGACATTTGCAAAACATGGAACAAATACTTGACAGATCCATTTGAAGGACAAGGAATGGAAAGGCAATTTTACAGATAAATTTCTTAATGTGTTTTATTTTGAAACAGTTTAGAAGGAAATATCATCACCTGTAATTTATAACATTTCATTATGAAATATTCCTGAGTGCATAATGAATATCTGCCATGCTTAAATATCCTCAGTGTCACTCCACAGTCCTCCCACACATACCATTTCAATTCAAGGCAGTAGCTTGGCAAAATTCTTTTCAGCTCCAGTAGGAAAGTAGCTTGCATAAGAATACAGGATTTGACAGCTCGAGTATAAGTATTGTGGAGACCCAAAAGGTCTCTCTCATATTCCTGGACAGTGCAAGTACTCTGTAAGGACAAATTCCCATTATTTGCACCAAGTCCTTTGCAAAAGGGACCAAAGTAAATGCTAGAGATTATTTTCTGCCTTGTTTTTAATTTTTTTTCATTAGATACAGTGAAATGAAGTTTGGTGCAGGTCTCCAGTTTTGAATTCTTCCCTCCATTTTGCAAAAGAGCCTCACATTTTGCCGGGATTCAGGATTTTTCTTTTTTGGTCTTCTGTCAACACACACTGCAGGAGTGGGCCTACATGCAAATTATTGCAGAGAAAATACACGCTTTGTGCACGCCTGGAGCTGGTAAAGAAAACAAGGATGAAATAAAACAGGAGATGGGGAGATAGAAGATAAAATGAAGCTGCTTTTTTATAAAGTGGTGTTGAGAGAAATTCACTGTTGTGACCCTGAGATTTTTTTTTTTTCTTGTTTCTTAATCAGCAAAGACTGGGGAGATGCAAGCACATTTGCCTTGTATCTGAAGATAGAAAAGGTACAGTGATACATGGTGGTGAAGCATGTAACATTCAGACAAAAGAAGGGAGAATACAGGCTTCAAATACCTTTGCCTACTTTAGCATAGTTTCAGATTATTTGGCAAAATGAAAATAAGAAGAAGTTCAGCACTCCTTGAACCTGCTGGTTTGGGTTTTGTTACTTTCCAACACAGATGCACTGAAAACTAAGAAGCAAAGAACTTAAACATTGGTTTTAGCAATGCCCAGAAATAAACGTTCACATGTCAGCTGTAACGATCCATCACAAACACACAAATAACTGTGTGTCTTGCACTAATAATTGCACTCTAACAAGGGATTTAGCATAATACAAGACACAAATAGCTTGGTTTAAGCAGTCTAGAATATGACATACAAGTCATGGGACATGAATTTTATCTTCAGCTAGAGGCAAAAGCCTTCCATAAATGGGGGGCAAATGCTAAATTTTCCAGTTGTCTAAAATGCAAGTTCCTCAAAGCATTTTAAGTTGAAAGCTGAAATCCACAGTGCCCCATATCTTCAGTGACAGATATGCTAGTTATATTAGGAGCTGCAAAAAGTGGCAAGGAATAAAACTTTGAACAGGTTTATCCCATCCTAAATCAACAGCAATATTGTCTTGTACACTATAACAGAGATAAAACAGTCAACTAGAATTTCAGTGTTTTAACAGCAAAAAATAATGAAAACCACAGTCCTGAAAGTGGCAGACACCTGAGAAGTAAGGCAGTAGTTACAGAACAGTATAATTCCCATTCCTGGAAATCCTTGGCTCATGGGATCCTATTTAGCACAGCCTGAGATTACAATATATAAAAGCAAATATAGATTTCATTTCTATCTGGGAAGGTGGTTTCTCTTACCACCTTGATGTATAACATTACTTAGAAAAACTTAACCAACCAACCAACCAACCAAACAAAACAAAAAAAACCCCACCCAAAACAACCATCAAGAAATACCAACACGAAGTCTGATACCAGTTACTCACCCTGCGGTGATTGCAAATGACCACAGAGCAAATGCAACCTTGAAAAATATTTCCAAGACAAATAAACAGAAGTCAGAATTCTTGGCTGATCTCAGTTTTGGAAAACAAAAAAAAAAAGCTTGTTCCTTTCTAAAATACAAATTCAGGACCCCATGAATGTCCATACTGTTTCAGTTAAAGGTCTGCCTATAGCCTGTTGTCAAAGGGAGGATAGTGAGGGAAGCAGCTTATGATATGGGAAAGATGACAAGAAGGGCTGAATACAGCATACCGTATCCACCCCTTCTAGCCCCTTGCTAGCCCCTGTGCAGACACTTCCAGAGTTGGAGGATGTATTGTGGTTATTAAGTTCAACAGCTTCTGACAAACGTCCTTCCATCACTTTGACTAATCACTTTTCTGAGCCCATATAATCTCTTGGTCTCCAAAGTGTCCTGTGCCAATGAGTTCAGCAGTTCACTAACATTGTATGAAAAATATTTCCTTATTTTCTTTTAAATTTGCTTCCAAACTATGTAATTTAGTGTCTCTCTAACTTTCTGCTGTGTTGAAAGGTGTATAGTTTCCTGCTCACATTCTTCATACCAATCTTATTTTAATAAATATCTGACCTATTCTGTCTCAGAGAGAGTCTTTCTAATATGAAGACATTAAACCTCGGCATCCACAGAAAAAATTCCTTACCTTTAATCACCGTTATACCCTCCTCTATGCTTTTCTCCATCTTCTTAGAAATGGAATAGAATTAATTAAAACACTCAAGATTTAAGAAATAAGTTGGATTTCTGTATTGGCATAGAGGTATTCTCTATTTCTGTCTCTCATCTTTTCCTAACATTAATCAGACTGTGTTTGTCCTTTTGGCTACTGCTGAGTGACGAGCTGATGTTTTCAGAAGCTTCTACAATGACGACAAGATCTCTTTTCTGACTGGTAATAGCTAACAAAGTCTGTTAGCACAAATGCATCATTTCCCCCTCCATCTGTATCACCTTATGTGTCATCTGACATTTTTTTTACCCAGTCATTCAGTATGGCATGAATTTTCTGAGGCAATTTGCAATCAATTTTAGGTTGGTTTACTCTAATTTTTCTGTAGTCAAAAATGTCGTCATGTCTCTATTCACTCCCTCTTCAAGAGCATTTACAACACAGGTTGCAGCATATACCCAAAGTAAGCTCTTGAAGTTACTATATCACTTTTCTATGCCCCTGCAGAAATCTAGTCTTTATATTATTATGGTTTCATCTAACTTAGCTATTATGGAGTCAGACTTAGTTCTCTCTACTTCCTTGGATTAGTGACTGTTTTAAAATATTGTCATACTTGCCACCTTCCATTCCTTTCATATTGAAGCTTCTGGTACCTTGGAACCAGTGGCATTGTGATACAGTTTTGGGTATGAGCAGGATCAAAATGTTAACTTCTTAATTTTTCATCTCTTAATTGAATGCTTCATAGAGAATGATGTGAGGTACAATTAACGTTTGTAAGCTCACAACAATTACCTATAGCATTTTCTGAGAGCTGATTTTAGCATTAACCTTCACATGGCTGTCAATTAGCTGGAAAAAAAATGTTTCTTATGTTAATGTGTTTCCTATAGTAATTCTGTCAGGAGACTGCTTCATAATTTCTGGTGGTCATTATAAAGAAGAGTTGTGCCTGTTCCCACCTCTTGTTTGAACAACCGCTATGGGGCAAGGGTGCCCAACCTTAGTTTCTGCCAATGATACCTTGGTGCTGATACCTGTTGAGCATAATGATGGATTTGCGCTACAGCAGAGTGGATGTAATCTTGTTTTATCTTGTAGTTTTAATTTCTTCTTTTAGGAGGCAGTTTCCATCATCATTAACAAAAAGGAGGAAGGGAGTTTGTACAGCAAGCACTTTATTTCGGTGGTCTACTTGCTATTTTTGTATGATCACACAGTGATGTGAACCCCTCCAACATATAAAACTGCTTCAAAGTTTACACAAAGGCATTTCACACATTTGATTTCCCATGTAAATGAGATGTAAATCAAATGTAAACAAGAAGCAAGTCACCGGAGAAAGTCGCAGCCCAAGTATGCAAGATGAAATTTCATGCTCAGTGAACATCAAATGTTAGAAAGTTTTCAATTTTTTTTTTTTTTTTTGGAAGATACTGCCAGATAACCATTGCCATGAATGGCTGTCTGATTTAAAGAGGAACGTGTCAATTTAATGAGAGCCCTCCTGCTGTTTCACTGCTTTTGACTATTGAAGTCAGTTTGTGCTATAACCATGGTGCTTGCCAAAGTGATTGCCTCAGCTTTTGTTTACGACCAAGTAAACCTGCTACTGCATGAGCATGATAGAGAAATACCTTTCAGCAATTTTGCTTTTGCTGAGTGAATAATTCTAATGGATATTTTTGTCTGCCTTTTGTTTTTAAAGTGTGATTTTTACAATATGTTGGTTACTTTTCATAGTGTCAGCAGTAAGCAGTAAACTTAACCTCTTAAGGGCCTTTTTTCAAAAGTCATTTTCTCTTAGCTCATGTTTTCTGCTGACAGTGATCTTGTCCATTGTGGTAAAACTCAAAAAATGAGTTTCTGATAATATTTAGGAGCCAGACACTGACATACCAGAAACGTACCCAGGAGTTATAACTTCATGTCTGTGTTTCAGTTATATGACTGTCTTTCTGACAATATTTGTTACGGTGGGCTATGTAAAAGCCACAAATGAATAAATTAATAAATTGATTAACTACACTAAGTCTCACCAAGACTGAGGAGCTCTTGCAAGAATGCTTTTCACTCGGTTATTGCTTGTTAGAAGAATGATATGGATCCGATTGTTTTTATTTAGCCTCAGACATCTAGATTGTGAAAACTGTAAGTTGCTGCGGATGAGATTCCAGCTTGCCAGGTACTGTACAAACCAGACGACAATGGCTGTTCCTGTGGAGACTCATTTGGGTCTCTACTCACAGAGATTATTTTCATTACTTTTAGATCATCTCTATTTCAAGCTTAAGTGATTCTGTGCAGATACAGCTTTTCCTGGCCATGCATTTATCCATTAAGGTGGAAGTTCCTCCAACTTTCAAGCTCAGGATGGCAAGAACTGATTGGTTTAACTTCCCATCCATCTTCTCACCCCCTCCTTAACTCTTTTCACCGATCACTGTGACATCTGTCCCTGGCCTTCCTTGAGTCTGTCAACTCTACAGTCTCATTTCTGGCTCTTCCAATTCCCAAACAGCTTTCCAGGACATCCAAAACACAAAAATCTGCTTCCCAGCATGGGCTGGGGCACTGCCAGCAGCACTTGTTATGCATTATATGGGCACCGTCCTCCTGGACCGGTTGATATTAACTCAGCAAGACACTCACTTACATACATGTTGGTGCTAAATTCCACTCACCACAAATAGGTTTAAATCATTGATGAGGAATATTTTTTGTCAGTAATAAACTCCCAGGCCAGCCTACTTCATTATCCTCGCTAACATATTGTGATAGCAGCAATTTACACTACCACCGCATCACCCACAGCCTGAGAGGCGACACGGGGAATTTGGTTCTTGTCTCAGAAAACAGGAACAGTTTTGTCCAGCTTGGGAGGCCACATCTGTGGCAAGTGTCCCAGGGATCTTCACTTGCTGGCCTTCAGTTCACATCACCAAGCAGTACAGGAGGGCAGGGACTGGACTCTTCCTGAACCAAAGCTGCCTGCGACGGGTGCTCCGGTCTCCGTGGCTGCTCCTTCCACAGGGCAGATTCAAGCCAAAGATCGCACCCTGTGAAAGGTATGTGGAGTGCCCACCAAGTCCTCAGCACCAACTCCTTTGCCCTGTAAATCTAGTTCTATTTGACCTTCCTACTTTACAGCATGGACATAGTTTTAATTCTAGATACAGGGAAATTAAATAAGGAGACTGCTTTTCAGATGCCTGTTCCCTTTTTGTCACAAGAGCCTTTTCTACTCTGAAAACTTCTCTCTGTTTAAAAGGCTGGGACTAATTGGCGTATGTATATATAAATATATGTGGTGGGTTTCGTTTTAGTAGAAGCTTTAATATGGCTCAAAGACACATTACAAGTAGCATTGACAGAAGAAAAAACAATCAGACAGAAAAAACATCTCTCAGTTCTGAATAAATAAACAAAGTAAAAAAAAATCCTGTGAAGGCGGAAAGAGAAAAATGATATTTCAGTTCAGATCTGAAAGAAGAGCTGCACCAGGGAGAGTGAATGTAACCACAAATGAAATCAGTTCCTAGGGCACTTGACCTTTACTGGGTATTATCGACCAAGATGTGAAAGAACCTGGATAAATGCTAGATCCAGTTCTTTCATTTTCTGTACTAGCAGTGGTTATAAGTCAGTAAAATCATACACACACTCCCTGGAGCAAGTTTATTCCTTACATGGCTTTGCCGTGGCTCTTCTAACCAAGCAGGCAATAATATTTACACTGGGGCCTCCCCAGGGAAATTCATGCAAATCTCCTTGTCCAAGAGAAACTCTCTGGTGATGCCTGAAATAAGGCACTGAAAATGAAAGCTTTGTGACTTCCTCCTCCTCGACTTCCAGCAAAACCCCTCCTAGGTAAGTACAGCTGGTTCTTAAGTAGCAAATATAAGAAGAGAACAGAACATTTGCCAGCAGAGTCAACGGTGACAGAAGGGACTTGCTGTGCGTGTCCTAGGGCAGAACTAACATCCCAACAGGCATGTTCTGTGCTGGAAACCTACCAACACCTACAACAAGCAAAACGGCGGTGGGATGTCTGCTCACTGTGTGCCTTCTTGTCTGAGGGCCACTGGGCTGGCTCCGTTATCACCAGCCTCTTGGCCATGTTTTTACAGCAGGATTTACAAGGGCAGTTGTGTTATTTCTTAGTGCCACCAAGTGGCAAAATTTAATAGTACTATTTTCGATAGTCATTTTCAACCAATAAAGAAACCAGAGTAGACAACTCCAGTGCCAGCAGAAGAGCAAAAGAAGCCCTCAGAGAGGCTAAGGCACCAAGATTTTGCAAATTAAAATGAGTGTTATCTGTTTCAAATGCTAAATAATGGAAGTAGGGAACAAGTTCTCAGCAGAGCAAAACTTTAAATGTGTGTAAATCTGTAAGTCTCTACTCAGTGTAACATCGAGTGCATGCAAAAAAATACTGAAAGGAGGAAGAAGAATTAAGCATGTATTTAATTTTAAGACCATCCGTCTGCAACGTCTTGCTCAACAGGTGTGGCTTGCTGAGCTGGAACCAACGATATCTGTAATTAACTCAGAGAATCAGTGGGTGGGAGGTGGAATTTCCAATAGGCTACTTTCCATTATAATTTAATGGTAGGAAAAATATTCACCTCGTCCTACTACAATGCAATGATGAATTAGTGCAAGTCTTAAACCGTATTAAAGCATAGCTGCAGTTTCATAAAGCACTCAATTCTTTTTGTAAGCATACGAACTTTACCAGGCCCCAGGAGGTCACCATGGAAGATACTAACTAGCAGCAGTACCATGGATCCATCTGAAACAAGTATTCTTCCCAGCTTTTTCATGTTTGTTGTTTTTTGTTTGGTTGATTGGTTTCTGTTGTTATTGGTTTTGTTTGGTTGGGGGGGTGGGGGGGGTTGGTTTTTTGTTTGCTTTGTTTGTTTTTTTTTCAGTTTGCCTGTAAATAAAGGGACAGTGGTACAGAGGTACAGATCCTAGTGCTATATCAAATATTTTCTGGGCTGATTTTCCTTCTCTTTCCTCTAGACCTATGAAGAAATAAACACAGATACATTTCTGGAACATGCATTTATATTTGGAGTATTCTCCAGATGGAGTTACCCACAGTATAAACCAGTTGCTTGCATTTTTTTTTTTTTTAAAAAAAAAGATAGTGTTTTAGTGCAAACGCACTACATCCATCCATCTGACTGCAACTATTGTTAGTATCAGACAAGGAATCTCCTCATATAAATATTGCAGTGAAGTCTTTCTCCTTTGGAAGTTCCTAAGCAACCTTTGGGAACAGGAGGGCTTCTGTATAATTTATTTTGAGAAAGAAAGAGCAATGCAGCTGGGCCAACTGTAGCTGCAATCAGGGCTGGGAATATGGGTGCAAACAGGTAGCTTGTGCTCAGTAGAAAAAAAAAAAGCTTTTGCTCATTTCAGACGAATCTGAGAGTGTTTTCTCTCCAAGCCATTCTTTACATAAAGCATTGGAAAATTGCGCACTCAGTTTGTTTATTTACAGAGCTTAGGGGTAGCTCATTCTTTATACATAGTGGTATAAAATGACAGCTCAAAATACATTAACTATCTTCCTCTTTACTAACCTGATAATAAAATGTATCACTATATAAAACTACCACATAAGCACCATTTAAGTATAGATCATTGCACTCAGAGCAGTCCAAGAACTTGCCCGTAGCTCCTGATGTTGGTCAGCATCTCTGGCTCTCAGTGGGATGCCTGTGGGTCCAGAGAGGGGGCACAGCCACCCTGCCCACTTCAAAGGTCCGCAACAAGTACTTCCCCTGGCTCCCCCTGCTTCTCTAGGCCATTTTTCTTCTCCCATTCCTAGACGACTACGTAAGATATTTTCCCAGTGGATACCACAGCTGCACTACTGAGCAAGGGCACTGCACAGGCACCAGCAATTACAGAATCTTGCTAGATACGGCATTTAAAACAGCTGGTAGTATCGGAGACCAGTGAGCAGCTGAGACCTCTCAAGCTGAAGGTCTGCATCAATGCCACCATTTTTACAAGGCTAGGCTCAAAGAGTGTTTAGATACCCACTATTAAAAGATTAAACTACATGGTTATTATGATAACATGTCAAAGACATGTTTGGGAGGAAAAAAAGTATTTTTCAGTTTAATTTATATAAGGACATACTAACATTAGGAGCAGTTCATTATGTTCTCTAGGAATTTACTCAAGAATTGCAAAACTAGCACGGTGTTTATATACCCAGTCTAGCATTAGACATTTTTTCAGTAAGTGGATGGTAGAAACAAGCCTTCCCAGCTTTGCAGCCACGACAACAAGACATAACAGATGGAAAATGTATCTTCTTTTGCCTGTTATACCTCTGCTACTTCAGTGAAGACACAAGAAACCAACGAACGCCCGTGTCTAGAGTGCAGAAGGGCTAAAGAGGAGCTGAAATAAGATGAAAAAGAAACTGTGAAACCCTCAGTAACCTACAGGGAATTAATCAATTTAGTATTTTATCAATTCTAGATTACAAGATCCATTGTAATTACACAGCAGCCTTACACATTTCCCAACAAGGTATATTACTACCCTCTTCCTTGTGCATCCATCATACACCTTCATAAACTGTGCAAACTTATCCTGAGGAAATTTTTCTACTGAAGTACAATCTATCCAGCTAAATCTCTGTTAACCTGACAGCTTCTTCCAATTAGTCCTTCCTATTTAAGCACATGCCCTGTGTGATACTGCAGGCACATTCAATTAAGATGAAGAAAAAAGTGCAGCAGATGAGCTTGACATTAATATAAATAAATGAGTGTCTTTTCTTCATGCACAAAGATATCACCGTTCAGCTTTCAATCAAGCTTTCAGTTCAAGGGGATTTAAATACGGATAAACTTGCACCGGTACAATGTCTGTTTGCAGTAAGTAGAAGAAAGGTGACATTAACAAAAAAGTAAAAATATCTTCAAACATCATATACCTTCATCTGGATCACTAGGAAAATAAAATTAAGAGTGATTTCAGTGTCTCTTAATGACACTTAATTTTTTATACTGACAACACTGTGAAAAGAGACAATCGATATTATAACAAACATAGGCTGTGTTCTTGTTTAGAGAAACAAAAAGCTACAGTGACTTCGTCTTCTTCAAGATCGGAGAGGTGTAGGCTGCTCTCCTTCCCCCTCAAGAGCACTCTGCACCATCAGTCCAGCTCTTTGTAAAACAATAAAGCCAGTTTTGTACATTAAATTCTATTAGGATAGATTTTCCTCAGCCATCTACCATGAGCATCCCTGCCATTTATTTTTCTCCATGCCAGCCTCTCATTCTGTTCCATGGTATCAACTAGCCTCTTTCTCAGGCAGTCCAAGAGATGATGTGCTCAAGCTGAACTTGCAGCAATTTGTCCTCAAATAGTATTAAAACAGTCATCAGCTCTGGTTTTGGTCTGGGAGAGGGCTTCTCTCACTAGGAATTTTTCTAGTCTTTTCTTTGATGAAATCGTACAGCTGGGAGGGGAAAAAAAAAACCCAAAACACAACAACCAAACAAAACCAAAACCAACACCAGCCAAACCACACCACAAACCAAAATCATGAGAGACTATACCTAAGCACATAGGAATGTTGAAAACCATACTCTATTATGGAGTAGATTATCTCTAATTTAGCTAAATATTGCAATGATTTGTTTGCTTAAAAAGCATGGATTTCCTCAGCTACAGTAGTGATTCCCAGTGTGAAGCATTCCTTTCACATCAAAACCCTTAGTTGACTAGAACACAGTTCAGCTGAGGGGCCAATCCCTTCAGCAACAGTAATTATAACCATTTCCAAGAAGGCTAATTACAGTCATTGTTAATTAGGATCTAGTCAGTGAGACATGCTCAGAAGTGTTCCTCAAGGATTAGACACATAACATGACATATTATTCCAATGATAGTAACGGGCAACTATTAGATGGGTGGTTGTTTAGATCTCAGTCAAGAAAACTGTATTTCTACCCTAAGATCATCAGGAACATTCAGGGTATTAGAAGGTGGCCATATACTTCCACACTTCAACATACGTGAACCAGACAGGAAAATATTTGCTTTACACAAGCAAGAAAGAAGATTCAACTTTCTTTACATGTTACTGTACCATTACCTAATGTACCAAAACCTGGAAAAAATTGAAGATATATACAAAGCCTTATGAGTCTTGTAGACATAGAAGCCAAAAATAGTAAGTTGAAAATGTCCCAAAAAATGGCTTTTAATAGTTTCAGAGCAAATCGTGTGTGTTCTGATTTAAATCAAACACTGACCTGCTTTTTATAAACACACACATCAGTTACATTTTTTTGCCACATGCTTACTTAGCTAACTATATCAAAATCTACTTATGCATTTGTAAGGAAATGGACTGTGGACTGTTGAGTATCATGATAACACAAAAAGAAAGTGTTAAATCCTGTTCTGCTTACCCCCATAAGTAACAGAAAATATCCTGAAAAGAGCATATCCAGAATAAAATTTAATTGGAGCAAGAGAAAAATCCAGAAAACCAAGGACTCAGAGAGGCTCACAAGCTACCCATGACTTGAAATATGCTAACATGGGATCTGGAAGAATTTGGGAGAAACCTGTTAAGCCTTAGTTGGTTTGTTCAATGTTTGCTTTAAAACTTAAGACTTACTCAAAAATGACACATTGTGAGTTTAATTCACCTCTCGACAGTAAAGCCACTGCCTTGAGTGATTTCAGCTAACTCATTTTACTTCATGGCTTGGGCATACACAGTCTGATACCACAGTTCAGTTGATACTGGGAGGGCAATTTTGACTCAGTCATTTACAACCCTGAGAAAGCCCTTGCCTCCTGCACTTGCTGAGACACAGTCACATCTGGAAAGACGGACTGAAGTGCAATCTGTGCTGCCCAGTCTGGGAAGTGCTGCAGGTCATTTGGGGGCAGAAGGCTGCAAATCACTGCAGATGCAGTTCAAAGCATAATCCAAATCTGTGTAAAGCAAAATAGCCAGGTTGGGTTCTTGGACAGCTGCATGAATTCCAGTAGAGTTAAAGCCTGGGCATTTTAACTACTGCAAATGTCTCCTTGAGCATTTGAGCTTAGGAAGGTTAGTTCGGTCTGCAACCATTTACAACCTGGACTCAGTTTCATGCATGGATCAGAGCTAAAATTGAGGACATCTCAGTCTGCCTCACCTCACATGCAGGATTTTAACTACGGTAACAATGGGAGGAATGAAACTTTTTTGGGTGGTTGTGCTTCCTTAAGCTACCTTCCCACTGGGGCCACCATATACATCTGCATAGAGACCCATAACTTAAAGTTGCACTGGAAGCATTTTAAGTGGGTTTAAAAACAGTTTGGAAAATATAAACTCACTTGTTTGTGTTTTGATTTTTTTCTGGCTGAGCTCCTGTCCAGACACCTGCACACACAGAAGTGGCTTGAACTGCATTTTGCCTCACGTCATTTAAATAATTTAGAAACACTGAGAAAAGGGACCGAATATTAAGCATTTTAAAGGTCTCTCAAGGGTCCCTGAGAAAGAATTACAGGATCCTGCTTGCAATCAAAATGGAGCTGGCACTTCCCTTTCTTAAAACTCAGAGGAGGTAGCACTTGAGACCAAACGTTTCAGTAACAAAATATTTAAAATAACTGCAGTTTGCTGAAAATGTATTTCCTGTTTTCCACAAGTCCAAAAAGAAATGCTATGTTTTCTTGATCTTGTATAATAAAAATTTTTTTCTGTATTTCTTCTTCTATACCATTCACATAAGACACTCCATGCTGTAGGGATTTCTATAGCAACAGAATAAAATCTTTTACAATAGTAGCTGTTCTTTTCCCAGGTATACTTACCAGCTGGTCACAGTTTAGCCTTTGAAATTAAGCTTCTTGTCTTTATGGAGCTGCACATCCAGAGTGAGAAACTGTATTTTCCACTTAGCTTACAGGAGTAAACAGTGGTGACTCAACTCCAGTTAGCAACTGGAGAAATGAATATAGGAATTTTAGTGGCAGAGAACACATTACTGCGTCTGAGTGCTTTGTAAGCTTTGAAGCATGTACCTACATCTCCCTTTCCTACCCTCAGTCATTGATTACTCTCGTGCCACAGGAGACAGGGAGAAGGCAGAAGCACATGGAGAGTGAGAGTCCTGCCAGAATCATACAAAAGGGCAGTGGCAGAGTGGACTGTGAGATGAAGGGTTACCATTATGAGGCTTTTGTGTTGTCTGGCATATCATTTTGTGCAATAACAATGAGATGGAAACGATTGTTTCTATTTAGTTTAATCCACCCTCCAAACTGCACCAAAGTTAAAATGAACTTTGTTTCTTGCTCTTTCATTTGATGGCTCCTTGAGCCTTGTGTTTCTGAGTGTTGAGCCTTTCTTTCAGCATTCATTTTAAAGAATCGGTGTAATCCCATCCCAAGCTCTGCTGTCACCGCAGCTTTTTTCTGAGCCCTTTCACTTGGTACTTCCTTGGACTGACATCTCCACCTCACGCTGTGCAGGAAGGACAGTGCCGATCACGCTAAGCGTGCTCAATCTCCACCTTCCAAAGACTTTGTAAGCAGCTACTTTTGCCTAAGATTTCACTCATCAATAAAGCTTCTTTTTCATCTTTTACCTCAAACTGTTATTTCGTCCTGATTCACATAGTGTTGCTTCAGGACAAAGAGCATTTCACTTTGCATTTGTTAACTGCTGCATACATTTATGCTACTGGAACAGTACAAAAGCATAAGGGATCCAGATGTCATTAATTTTTTTTGGAGAATGAAAGCAAAAAGACAAAAGAAAAATAAAGTGCCTGTTCTTTGCCCTTCATCAATTTATTCTGAATTCAAGCTATTAGTTAAACTAAGAATTTTAAACATACAAGAAAGCAATCTTTCTGTCGAATCTGTCCATAAGAGGCAAGAGGCACAACTTCTGCTTGTTCTAAGGTGCTGGTTTTCCACAAGCCCCACTGCCCGGCACACAGCAAGCAGAGCTGGTCCAGAGCTCTTCCCAGAGAGCCCTGGCACTACAGTTCTCCAGGAGACTGTCCTGAAGAAGGCCACTCCGCTAAGGCCTACCCATATTGGTCCAGAGAACTTCAACCGACATTTTGTTCCAATTTTAACTGGCTTCTATGTTTAAAAGTACCTTTTCCAAGGCTACTGATGTAACATTGAGTGGAGGTGGTTTCAAAGCAACTCACTCTCCCATGCAACATATTTGGTCTGTGAGCTGTAAGTCTCCAGGTTAGAGCTTCCCATTCTCAGTCCATGGGCTGAGCTGCAGCTCCTTCCCTTCCCTGAAAACCACAGCAAAATTGACCATAGCCACAGAAGAGGCATGATGAATCTGGAAGTATATTGATTTTATCTTATGGGGTCTCACAGCAGATACTTCCACATTAACAATTTCACCACAAATATTCACTCTAATTTAACTCCATTGCTTTTCTATAATTCAACAGAAGATCAGTCATTCAGCAGAACAGGGCACCGAAGCAATGAGTAAATAAAGGAGAGAGGTTCTGCTGCTGCCGCGTTACTTCTGTTTTATCATGCTGCATGTGTCACCAGGGAGCGAGGACTACTTTAATTACCACTGCTTCAATTTCAAATAGTTATTATGAAAAATTGTGAGTTATGTTAATTTACTTTGGCAGCATGACGATGAGATCCCTTTCAATCCTTAGCAGTGGCTTGGGGAGGAAGGCAGGATTGGAAGGAAGGCACTTCCAAAGATTTCAATTTCAGAGGGAGAGTTGTCATTCAAAAGCAAGTATGTGACGGCTTTCAAAATGCTGTTAAGCTGGAAATGAGCTGGGTCCCCTGATGTAGTCTATCAGAATTTCTACACTGATAATCAACAGCCCAGAAATGTTCATTGTCTTCCATTTCAGCAGTTTATAACTGATGCAACTGATGGGAAAGTTTTGTTCCTTTGACTTCTTCTTTTCCAAATGCTACCATGAACTTTCAAAATCCTCTGACGGGTTAATGTGGAAAGCATACCATCCCCTAGTCCAGTCATCTGGAAATACCATGGGGAGGTATAACTAGATACACCTAGTGATCAGCATTTTTTTGAGATTTCTGAGTTTGATATCCCTCAGGGACTAGATATTGAGCCTAGATGAACTTAAAAGGTGTGACTTGGCAACTCAGCACTATGTTGTGTTGCACATCTCTCTTCCCCTCCACTCCAATATCTCTCTTTAAAGGTCAAGGGAAGTTCTAGATTCAGGCAGTTTTAGGTGACTTCTCTTCAGCTGCAAAACTTCCTGCCTCATCTGTGCTCCTTGACCAATGCTAAACACTAATTGTTCCATCTCCATCATACAGAAAACCCAAATAAATCTCAGTTTTGACTTATTTAAACTTCAATGATCTTGGCAAACCACTTCCCAGTTCAGTCTCATGGACAACTGAATCAGCTCAAATGAGAAAATCATGAACAAATTACTGAGGACAAAAACTTCTTAACTGTGTTTCTGTGCCCAGTATAACGTACAGAGAGCTGTATGATAATCCATAATTTGCAAGTTAATATCTCTTGAGATTAGAGAGCATTCAGTGCCTTTCTTGAGTGATACAAGTAGCATTTATCCAGGCTAAAAAAAGAGGAAAAAAAAAAAGTTGCCAGTAAGGAGGTTTCTTATCTTTTGGACTTTGAAGAAATAAAGGAAGTCCAAATTTTATCCCCTATAATTCCTCTGAGTTAATGGTTACTTCCAACTAATTCAAACTTACACTGAAACTGCTGAACACTGGGGAAGGTCAGCCACCAGAAGAACTTGCTTGCTTTCTTTTTTATTCCTGACTGGAAATGGGAAAACATGAGGGTCCACGCTAATAGCTGTTCCAGGACACTTTTGTCACAATCCTTGAGATAAGACCAGGACACTGACTTCTAGGTCCCCTTTACCTGCAGCACTAGAAACACCTCTGTGTTCATCCAGGGCTCTGACAAAACCCAGGGGAAGCACTGGTGGCTTTAGCGCTTGGACAGATGGTGTGTATTTCAGTTGTGTGTTCCAAGCTCTTCCCTTAGGGAAAGGAATGGTGTGGTGTGAAATCCCCTGAGGGAGGGGGGTTGATCATCCTTCAAGAGGCAACTGAGCCGCACAGCGGAAGACCTGACTGTGCCATAGAGAAGGTAGCGATGAGGTAACGAGAAACGTGGGTTTAGCAGGGAGGTTGCTGAGGGGGACAGACACATCAGCTTACAGGTGACAGGAACAACCTTCCTAGGGACCAGAGAGGACTGCATAGTTTGCTACGATCAGAAATAGACTGAGCTGGCTGAAATGAAAGCAGAAAGCATCAGTCCTGCAGAGGGCAAGGACAGAGTAGTTTATAAACCTTTTATTTCTCTTATCTCTTCCCTAGCCAGTTTAGAGTTTTCTCTACACAAAATATTATCAATCATGGTTTGTTTTCTAATAGCACCTGGCTTGTTAAAATCTGAAACCTTTTGGTCTTTTTAGGGACGCTCACAGCACAGGGAGGTGGAGGCAGTTCCAGTGCAAGGTACTGGCCACCCCCTCCCAGATCTGCTAAAAATTCAACCCTTTCAAGTGAATTACACCAGCAATATATACTGAATACTGTCTTCACAACACTCAGCAGGTATTTTCACTTAAGTATCTCAGTAAGGAAAAGCTGGTTACCTTCTCAGCCTCCTGTCTCTCTGGGTGGATGCTTCAGGTGTCTGCAGACACTTCATGGGATGGTACCCCAGCAGCAGGTCTGCGTTACAACGATGGGGTACAGCCTTGCAGAGGTCCAGGCCCACTTGTGCTTAGCGTGCACCAGAAATCGGGTGCAGTCCTGCTGCACAGTTGCTGATTTGGCCCACAGACCAAGTCTCTGTCAGCTGGCTGTATTTTAGTATGAGACCTGCTATAGCTTTACACTATGTCTAAAAAAAAAAAGTCCATATCTCTTAAAGATCTCCAAAGTTTGCCATTCTGAAGAGCTACTATGACAATTACTTCAAGTCCAAAGTCAGTAAAATGTTTCTTCATTTGCTGGTTTATTTCTTTCTTTCTAAAACTGTTCCTGTAAGGGCAATGAACGTGTTTGTTTTCTGTAGGGTTTTTTGTTTCTTGAAGGGAGAAATAGCAAAACGGATCAAAAGTATTTCAGAAATGATAACAAAATGTATTTCAGAAAACACATTTACATTTTAAGGCACCACTTTGCAGAGAAAATGTTCCCCTGAGATTTCAAAATCAGAGGCAATATAAGTTTGATAACAACAAGCAACCGAAGTGCAAGCCACAGGTATGCTTAACATTTTCTGTGTCATTTCTGAGACAGCTTTAAAGACTGGCTATTCTTTTATTTGGATTCCTCAAAATAGCTTCAGGCACTTGTAAATGTAAATTGAACTCTGACTTCCAAGAAAACTAGTTGGAATCAGTAACTTAAAATATTGTTTCAAGCAAGGGTGGATTGCAAGGAAATGTTGTGCCATATACGCTGTGTTCATTCTCTACGTCTATTGTCTTCTGAAGATTTTTAAAGATTATATTAACCAGAAATACACCCCCGGAAAGCATTTATCTTTTAATAAACGCCGCAATGCCTGAGCAATGTTCATTTTCCCTTTTTTTTCTTCCTAAGTATCCAGATGCTTTTGTATATAAGAGTCCTAGAAATAATTTAATTTCAAAAGTGCTTTTTTTGTGTTCTGACTGCCAGATACCACAGGGAAAACTAGATTACAAATAGACTAAACAGCTGTGTGTACTTAATCCAAGAACAGCTTTTTTTAGCTCTGAGATTTATGCTAATTTAATAATTTATTTTTAAAACTTGTTTAGAAGGTTGGCATCTTAGGTTCGTCGAGTAGCTGTGGTTGCACTGTGATATCCTGAAAATAAGTCTTGAAAAGATGGAAAGCAGTTTGAAACACAGAGTTGTACCATAACTGTGCCTGACGTCATTCCACCAAGAGGAACAGTGACCATAAAGGAGCTGAACCAGCCTAATGTGAGCAGCCCCCTTAGACTCTTTAATGGTGACACGAGCTTCTCTGCCCTTGCACATGTTTGTACCTTCACCCAAATTTGGGGGCCACTGCTGGGGAATGTACATTCAAATGGTTCGTTCAGTCCTCCTTGTTGAGCCAGCACACAAGACACCTGGTTCACAATTGTTTCTGTAATAGAGAGCCCTGCTAGAGAGGCCATCTGTGGAAATGTCTTCTTCTAGATATCAATACTATCATCTCCTGATCCAAGAACAGGTTTTGCATTACTTTGTGACTGCATTTGATCAGATACATATGCATGATAAGTTTCCAACTCACCCCAGCACAGAGACATCAATGTGCTAATGCTGCTCCGCGACTTAATTTAAAGTATAAGAACGATTATTAAAGCTTTCTGAATTGCTCTAGACATTATGACTTGTCTATCCGGAAGTACTAAAAGAAAATTTGCAATGTGATCATTGCAAGGAAATTATAACACTATTTAATCCTTTTAGTATTTCTTATACTCCTTAACATTGACAAATCACTTAAACCCTGAAGCCATCATAGCCAACAGTGTGCCTGGAAGACATACTACATGCATCCTTTTACAAGGCAAAACTTGGCAAGTCAGAGCACAAACATGCTGGAAATACACAACAGCTTTTTAAAGACAGGGCCCTACATTCTATTTTGGAAAAAGTTATAGTTATTCTCACCAGTTCAAGTGTCCATTGCTATTTTTGGCACTCACTAGTGACAGCAGCAGAATAAATTCCCCTTCCTCAGTTTTCAGAGCCCAGCGTGAGACTCATCTCTTCGCTAAGACAATATCCTGATGGATTTGTAAGGTCACTCAAACTCCTCTCAGGGTCCGATCCTTCTGAGAAACAGCTTCTGAAAGAGCAGAGAGCTATTGTTCACATATTGCCCCACACACACATCGTGCCACGCAGGATCTCTGGTTCATAAAGAGACCACAGGGACTACAGAGATGAGCTGCCCCATTTTTTGTGGCAGTAAATGCGTCGAGTTCTCCCATCCTCACGCACACAGCACAACTATCTGCTGTACAGAAACGTATCTTAAAAGCTGAGAGGTGCTGGAGTAACTGAAGTGAAACACAAGGGTAAATAAAGAGCAGCTTTTCCTCCAGGCAAATAAGATGCCAAGAGGAGGAGAGCCAAGGACAGGGACACGAGGGAATCTCCAGGCACACAGCTGCCACTGAAGTGGCGAAGCACGGGTTCATTTGTATGGCGTGGTGTGGGACACGTTGACTTTGCTCTCAGTTTTCGGCTTTGGTGTGGGAACGGCCAAGGAAAGCACCTTCTCTGGGATCTCCCTGTGAGAGAAACACGTATGAAATGAGGGCAGGGTAAGAGAGAAGCTTTGCCAGTAGAGCCATAGGTTTGGAGTAGGGTCAAGTGTGGGAGGTGGAAGACTCTTTTCACCCAGCTCCCAGACACTGCCTTCTCCAGCTGAAAATATTTCCCCCAGCAACTCTAAAGGGCTGATCTCCAAGATCCTATGCCACTTTTCCTCTGTATACTGTCATACTAAGATGCAGACTGGGTGGGCAGCGGCACAAAGAGGGTATGCAAAGCAAGGCAGGCCTTAGATGATAACAGGTAAAGCGGAATTAGCACACAGGGAATCACATTTCCTGTGCAACAAAACCATCTCACTTCAGCCCTGTTTCTCAGTACATTTAGCAGGCTAAGAACCTTCAGCACCATTTTGAGTTTTGATTGATATTTGAAACACATTCAAAGGATAACACAAATATATTTCATTGCCATGGTTTAAATATGAAATTCTGTGCTTCATTCCTAGCTTATAAGTTGTTCAAGAAAGTTGCTCTACAATAGTATTTCAATGGTTCATTAAGTTGGAATTGTCTTTCACATAATTATCCTGCCTTCTTGTCAGCCTGCACTTCTAATACTGATGCAAATCCCCCAAAATTAAATAGAAGCTGGAGCAACATTTAATGAGAATTTTTTTCTGCAGATATGGATGTAATAAACTACTCACCAGGAATAAATATGGTTTCAAGGGCTTCATCATACAGTTTTGACAAGGCCTGTGATTTCAAAACTAACTTTCCAAGTAGTTCAGCTGACAACTATTTGATCAGAGGAGAGAGGAAGGAGATTCCCTCTTGGATAGGGCAACACAGAGCTGTGGGCAGAGCTCCTCCTAGGAAGCTGACACTCTAATTGCAGACCTTTAGGGCAGCAGATCTCTGCAGGCCTGCGATTTATCTAGGGCTGATGAGCTTCAGCTTTCACTGCAGTCATGACAGAATCAAAGGGATTATTCACTGATTCAAGAAGCATCTGTCTAATAGCAACTTATTAACGAAAATAAATCTCTTTCATAAGGCAAACTCTAGTCCTTGAGTACTTAATCATCTGTGAATAACCTTGCTTGCTCTTCAGGACATACACCAGAAGAATGAGATATGCTACCGGTATAAATGGCTAATGCATGTTTGAGGCAAAGAGTATTTATTAAGCACAGAAAATACTATTTTTTTCTTTACATGTAAAAAATTGAGAGGTGATAGAGGTGAGAAAGGTTCTGTAGCAGTTACACTGCTGCTAAAGAGGGTTGTATTTCCCTTTAAACACTCACTTATAAATAATTATACAGTGTCAGAGGTAGGAATTTATGGTTTTATTCATTTACATGTACTTGTATTTCAGTAACCCATGAGGCCTGGACCACAGACCAAGAACATTTAACACTCCAGAAGTCTGTACTCAGAAATATGTCTGTGAAGAAAAAATAAGATATTTCAGAAACAATGAAAGGAGATTTTAGCATTCAAATGACAGAAAAGCTAAGGAAGTTGTAGAAGACATAATAAGGACAAAAGTATAAGACACTTTTCACACAAGTCTTGATATTAGTATTAGCGCCAATGCCCAATATTGATAGTAAAGACAAAGTGACCATGAGAGCACATCCCAATTCTAGATCCTCAAAGGCTTTGTGGAGGAAGGTTCTTGTTTCTGCACATATAAAACCCATAGCTGACCCAGGCACCTTCCCTAAGATAGGCCTGCAGACAGTAAAACCTCAGTCTTATCCCTACCCAGAAAATCACACAGCCTTCTTGTAGCCATCACAAAATACGAGGCAAAACCAAAGAGTGGTTGAAGAGGAAGAGATCTGTAAAAACTGAACCAAACTTGGATGAAGGCAGGAAAATTTCAGGGCTAATGTTACCCAAAAGTCACAGAGGGATATCCAGTTCTTCTTGAAGTTTGGCTGCGAGAGAAGGGATGCAATGCCAAACTTTGGGTGCTCCAACCCTTAGGGAAGTCCTACCAGGAACAGCTCAGCTGAAAAGGATCAACAGGAGCGGAAAATGAATGGCTAATACTGGGCAGCAGCCTTTCACAGCAGATGCTGCTCTCAAACATACCAACTCCTCTGTACAACTCTCTCATAATTGGCTTTTTGCCCTTTATCTCGTCCCTCTGGAAAAGCAGTCTGCCTTCGAATTACTTTCCGGAACTTGCTATGGCATTTCTGATGCCTAACAGGAGGGGTGAGAGTGTTTTGAGATAAGGTAGGAAAGCTGAACTGAAGCTGCCAAGGAGCTGGGAGCTTTTGCTTTGTCCTGGAATAGCACAAAACAGGTTAGGCAAATAATGGTCTCCGGAGGCTGCATCCTGCAGCAGGATCTGCATCCTGCAGCAGGATCTGCTTGCTAGCTCATGCTGGCCTGAAACTTCATTGGGGTGAAATAACTTCTCCCTCAAACCATCAGGACATCTTGGACAACAGCAGTCACCACTTCTTCACAAGCCAAGGAGGGCAACAGCTCACCAAAGATGTTCTGGGCTAGGGGAAATGCTCGAGATTTTGGCTGGGATGTCATCGCCTTTGGGAAAATGGCTTGGATGGAAGGGTCACACAGCCCATGGTTTGACTGTAGTTAAAGACTGAAAAGGTTTCAAGAGGCAGAGCAGAGACCTGGTTTCTCTGTGCAGTGTCCTTTTTCTCTGCTTTGCCACTGCTTTGTGGGTACAAGTAGGGGAGAACCTGAGCACACACATCATATAAGACAGAAACTGAAGCTTACTTAAAGGATTTGCCTGGCACCAGGGCAAATTTGCTGGTGCACCAGCGTCTGTAGCACAAAAAATATTTTCCAGATGAACTTGAACTGGCATAAGATCTTCCTCTAATATCTGCATTCCTTTTCTGTGTGTGATGTGAAGATGTATCCTTTGAAGCTCCAACAGTTCTTGCAGTTATCCAAACTGTTTCATGTGAAAGCTCAAGAAACATTTAAAAGCTTCCAGCTGCTCTAACTTCTGAAGAAGAAAGCCTAATTAAATCTCATTGGGGCTCTCGCTCCTTCTTATGTTGCCATAACTCCAGTCCTTGGAGACCAAGGGTGAGAATGGGGAGAGTTAGTAGCACAGAAACTCAGAGATGTCTAACATTTTAGTCTTTTCAAAAATCTCAAAAATACTATAATCATAAAAAATATTACAACATAGAGCAGATTTTCTACAGAGCTTACACAAATTTCTCCCCCCTTTTCATAAAGTCTCTGGTGTCACTCTCTGACAGTGAATTCATAAATCTAAGTTATCGACAAACTTTTGTCACCATTTAGAAATCTGCAGTCGCTATTTAATCACACGGAAGTATTTAAGACCTCCAGCAACAGCTTTTCCTTCAGTATGTGATGATTATGATAAATATTTAACACCATTTGACAAATAATCTCAACAACTTTTTTTCATTGAGGCACATTGGCCAATTCATTGCCTTAGATAAGTAAAATGGTAATTTCCCTTAAAATTTCAGTGAATTTTATAGGTACAGGGAAATTGCACATACAAACTTGCAACGAGAGATTGAAACCATGACTGGGATCAAACCAGCTTATATTTAAGTTAGACTACGGTAGATGTCAGCACCCAACAATAGTTTTCAATATTTTTTTCCACAACCTTAAAAAAATTACATAGATGTCCTTAGCCTCAGCTACAGTGCAATTTGCATCAAGGTATTGTATGCGTAGGCTTGGCATATGAGCAACATTCAAAAACATTCAAACATTCAAAAAACAACTCGTGTATATTGTTTTTGTTTTGAAACTGTCAAGCACACAGTATTTGTCTCAAGTGAAATTCTAAGATCAAGAAGTACCTTTGCTCTGTTTTCACCAAGGAAGATTCAGAATTGCAGTGATTAAAGACTATTATAATGGGTACACAGGGATTAATTAAAATTCCATGTACATCTTCATTCTTGCACATTGGATTTCATAACTTTTATATTCTATGTACAGGTTGTGCATTCATGTGGGGCAGCCAAACGTTATCCCCAATTTCAGGAAATGAGCTGAATTGCAGAGCTGCAATCTAACTTCCAAATGGTCATCTATGGGCAGGTTACCGCATGCAGAACTCTTTCTGCTACTTGAACTAATGGAGAGTCTGATGAGACTAGAAGTGTAGCCTCTCAGAGGGATGGATACTAAGCCAGGTCATGGCTCAAATAGATGCAGACTGGGAACCTCAGGTTTCATGCCAGCCGTGGGAGAGGACAGCTCAAGTGGGAAGAGATTCTTCCACTTGTTCTTCTGAAGTCCATCTCTTGCCGGCTGACCCTCTCCAGACCTCTTGGAAACTTTTATTCTCTCCATATCCTATTCCATTTGAGACTAACATTTACGGCCCAAACCATTTCAGGTTTGTGAGGTTTAAGCAAGTGAAAATAGGGTCTGTGTAATGGGAAGTTCTCAGTGACGTTAACATTGAACAGTAGCACCAGCCTCTTACAACTTACCATGGAGGCAGATTGCAAATACCTGCACTGGACCTCTAAGCACATCCACTATAAGATAAATCTTCCCAGAAGCTAGAGCCAAATAAGTCTGAACTAAGCATCTGTGCTGCTAATGAAAGTGCTGTGTCTTTTCTACTGCCAAACACAACGTCACTTATTAAACATTACACAAGATTTACTATATCTATTGTCATAAACATACAATTTTAAATGTTCTTATAACACATTCACAAACAAGCACTTTGGTCACTTCAGAGATTATGGGAATGGAGTTCTTTGCCAGCAGTTTTTTGGGCACACAGTCCAGGCAAAATATCTTATTTCTGATTGTTTTAATTCCAGCACACATGGAAGTAATTGAATTTGGGATTTTTCCAATGCAAGGGGGAGTGAAAAAGATGAACCAGAATGACTGTCACCAAATCCAGCCAGATCAAATCATATTGGGATTTGCAAGTTAATTTATTCTCTTCATGTTATCTTTCCTTTTCATCCCCCTTAGTGCTTGCTTCCAACTGGAATTTAAAGTAGAGAAACTTATTTTTTAAAAGTTCTTGTAAGACATCCATTTTGCAGGCTCAGAGGAGTCATAGAGTTTGAGTTAGGCTAAGATAAGCACTCAGAAGAATTAACGCTTATCGGAACCAAACTTTCTGAGGCTTTTCATGTTATAAACAAGCATCTTAACTGCAATCAGAGATGTAAGAGAGTGGGGCTGGTCTTGGGACTAAGTGCTTCAGCCATCATGCTTCTATTTCTGACTCTAACAAAGTCAATCCAGCTGACCTTTGGCCAGTTATTTAGCTTCCCTCCACCAGCTCACCATGTGTGAAATGGAGATAGCAATTCTTCCTTTTCCTTAGAATATTGGTCTCTGCCCTCTGTTCCTAATGCAGCCAGAATAGGGACAGCAGTTAACGGCTTAATATGGAGAATTCCCTAACTCTGTTGGACCCCAAGACATTGTTTGAACACTAAAAATATAATTAGTTAGTAATGATGGATATTGCAAGCCCATTCCCTTCCTTGGGAATTTCCTTCTTTTCCTTCCCAAGTTTGTTTACAAAATACTTTTAATTGACAAAACTCACTTAATTAAGCCATTCAGTAGAGACTTTAGAAAGATGTATTTAATTAGAAAGCTTTGGTGGAAATAAATCGTTGACAATTTTAAGCATTGATGTTTTGCAAAGGAAACACCAAATATGCTAAGGAAAGATTGTATAGTATCTTTTCCATTAACCTGATCATTTCATACATACAAGCTCATATGTAAATAAAAGTGGTGGTTGCCAAAAATTTAGAGAAGTCCAATGACTGGCCTGAATGCCTGACCACTGAGAACATCAGTTAGAAGACATCTGTACTGAATTTCCTTCACTCATTGAATTCCTACCAAGGTTTACTGAAACTTTTTTGTTCTAAACATTTTAAGTGCTTTGGAAACCAGTGCAAAGTAACTAGCAAATTAAGCTAAATGGAGCTTAACAGCAAGTTTTCACACTGCCTCTTGATTTGACAGATGTTACAATACTCATTAGAGGAGAGATTGATATTAAGTCCTTTAAGACTGATGAGGCAACGATGGGAGTAGTTGCCGTTCCAATACATGTATTCAGGATTTGGTGTAGGTTTACCATGAAGTCAAGTCATGAATTTCAGCTCCTAACACCTGTTTTATACTGTATCCAGGTCAATAATCTGAGACAGGATACATATCCATTCAAAAATGCATAGCTGGAAAAATGAAGTCAATGCAGATCTTCAGAGATATGTTCGTTTTGAAGCCAAGACCTTAAAAACCCCCAAATAATCAGAAACACCCCCCCCGCCGCAATCTAAACCAAACCAACAACAAACACAAAACCAAAAACCCACCACCACAATTAAAAAACCAAAACAAAACAACAAAACAGCTCATTACCAGTTACTTGCATCAAGTTGAATTTCTGTGTTAACTGTGGTGCATTTTCCACTTAGAGGTAATGAAGTAGGTTGATGTCACTGAAATAAAGAAAAAAAAGCATGTTGCCAGAGATCTATAGTTTATTGCCAGCTTTTTTTGCATGGCAATGGAAAGCTCTGCTGGTGGTTGAAAGCAATATGCATATCATGTGGGAGCTGACAAAATTACCCAAATAAAAACAAGAAAACAAGAATTTAAATAGAAGTTCTATTTAACATCAAATTTCCTCTCATTTTCAGGTTTTCATTCCCAAATAATTTTAAAGAGAGGTTTTGTTTTCACAGACTGGGCAGCTTCAATGAGCAGCAGAGAGGCAGTGCTGTGTTACCTCCTACCACACAGCATCGTAGTTGGCAAATTTTCACGGGACAAGTGCAATTAGGAATTAACCCCTCTTACTCCCAAGGGGGCCCAAACCCCATCTTGTCACCAGACTTCATCCAGAGTACTTTGTACGTTCTAGGGAAAACTGAGTCTGTAACACAGAAAGCTAGAGTAAACTTTGCCATTTGTTTTTGCAGAACAGTTTAGAAATAGCACATAATTTAGATTTTGAGACATTTTCTTCATGAGCCTCTTAGAATTAAGGGTAAAGTCTAAAACACGCTACTATAAAATCTCAACTTATGTATGACTTAACAGTAAAATGTAAACCTAACATTGTGAGCTCATCTTGGCCTTAATGGTCTCTCCAGTGACAGTGGTTTAATCCATGCAAAATTATTGCAACAGCTGAAATCTGCACTTTAAGCCATGGAAACCTAACAAGGCAGTTGTGAGTGTGTGTGCAGGACTGGAGTATGAGGCTTCCATCTCCATGCAGCTGCTTGTGCAATATCCTCCTCCCTGGCTCAGACAGGCACAACTGTGCCCTCTCCCCCATGTGCTCTCACCCATCCAGAGCACACTTGCAAAAAATGCTTTTCCAGACCATCGATTTGGTGTCTCATCTTGCAATCCACCCATGCTGCTTCTTCCTACAGAGCATCCAGTCTCAGCTACTTCTTTTCTCTTTCAGGTATCCCATATTCTGTCCCACCTCATCGACCTGTTTTTCTGAACCGTATCAAGAGACTGGCTGTTTGCACCACATACCCATGGAGTTTCAAGTTACTACACTTTTCTGTATGCAAAGTGAACCAGGAGGTAGTGCCTTATAAATTGCCTCAGTAACTGCATTCAGATTGTTTCTTAAAAGTTTCCCTGCTGCGACAACCACCAAAAGCCATGGTCACTGTGCAAAATCTGTTGCTTATTACTTTGACCAATGTGGTCTTCTGTTTCCTTGTCTATACCTGTTGGTTGTCTTGCTGTGTACTTGGGTTATACAGTCTCTGAGACAGGCTTTTCTATTTAGCTCTATTTAAAGCTTCCAGAACAATGTATTTATACTCCGTGATGGGCAGTAGATTAGTACAACACCGCAAAATGTTTTCAACTAACATTTCATGCTGTGTTATAGCTGTTGGTGTAAAAAAGAAACATGACCCACCTATGAAGCTTTTTGAAGAGTAAAGCTTTGCTATATTTTGGTAATACTTCTCTTTGCCATACTATAGAGCAAAACTAAAACAGTTCATTTTCTACAGCAGGTATTTCAAGAAGAAATGAAAACAAAAATTGAGAAGGGAATCACTTCATGCACAGAAAACAGCCCAATAAAGAAAATTAAATGATAAAAAATGACTACATTACTGCTCACAGTTTTACCAGATGTCAGATATCATGGCCATGATTCAGCTCACAACTGTCTCATACTTGGTTTTTAGTAGGAGGCGACCATCTGTCTATATGAAAGTACCTAATTGTTTGGAGTATTTTTAATTTACAACGGAAGGTGGGTTTCCACTCTGAGATTCAAATTCACTGAGCTTTGCAAGCTGCACCATGTAGTTTCATTATTACACTTTCAGGTTCCATTTTTTATGCCTAGTGTATTAGAAAAAAAAAAAGCCTTCCTTCCAACTTTCTGACGATGCATTTAACTGAATAAAGGGGGGCATAGGGGATAGCTGGGGGCCTAAAAACTAGAGCACACTCTATGCTTTTGTGAATACTTACGTTTAATTAAAGAGCACCATATGCCATCAAATGTATTGTTGGCTGGGTAACGTCCCTTTTAACAGATGTGATTACAGACGAAGGGTAAATATTATGCAGGAAGACATAATAGTAGCACAGCCCATTGGGAAAGGAGAAACCTGGTAATATGAAAGCTAGTCCAAGCAGCAGTGTGCTATTTGGCAAGCATATAGGCTTGCTCTGGAGAATACCTGCCTTTCAGCCTTGCATAGAAAAGCTCATGGGCTACCCAAGCTTTATCCCTTACACTTATATTGAAAATATACATTGTTGCCCTCCAAAGCACAGAAACACACTGTGGGTTTTATATTTTATCTCAGAATGAGATTGGGCAGAAATACAATTGATTTGTAGTGCAAAACAATCTGTATCAGATCCTTTCAGTCCACTCACTCACTCTTGCAACACAGAGTCCTTCCCAGTTGGCTCCCGCGTCCCCCAGCAATGAGAAAGCCCCTGCCAGGAGCCAGCTCCTCCACCAGGAACGGGCAGAAGAGGTTGTGCCAGGCAGACACCACCTCCTTGAGAGCAGTCTGCACAACCCAGCAGCACGTAAGAGGGCACTGGGTCTTTTCCATACTCCACCGGGTGTAGTATAAAATCCCGTACCTCACCGCCAAGCAAGCCATTCCTCCAGCTCCTGGTAATTCCCTCCTTCCATGGTGCCAGATTGGGAATGGACCACAGCCAAACTATTTAACTGAAAAACAAGAGGATGAGAACATAGCAGAAGGAAAGTGAAACAAAATTATTAAAAAAAAAAAAAAGTGAATGGAAAAAAATGAGAAAGAAAGCATATTGGGAAATTATTTAAAAGCTGCATGAGCTTTCACATCACATCTTGCCAAGTGAACTGGACAGTGAGTGCTGTTGTGTGTAAGTGCTAATGGAAAACAGGAAAGGCATGAAAAGATGCTTTAATTTCTTGCTTACTTGTTTTTATCGCTTGAATATCACTGGCACAGGCTCCCCAGGGAGGTGTCCCGGCCCCAAGCCTGACAGTGTTCAAGCAGAGACTGGACAACACCCTCAGACACAGGGTGTGAACTGTGGGGTTGTCCTGTGCAGGGACACGAGTTGGACTCGATGATCCTTGTGGGTGTCTTCCAACTCAGGACATTCTATGATCCAGGCTCATTTGTATTACTTATGCAGTTTAATATCAAAAACGAAATAGTTTTATAGCCACCTCAGTTACTGTAAAATAAAATAACTGTTAACTGAATCAATATAGGCTAAAATAGGCTTGAGCTGCAGGATTCAGAGATTGTCATCTGCAAATGCCAGTATATAATACTTGCTGAGCAAATTATTCTTTCCTGCTGTCATGGAAACATGCTTTCAGCTGCTTGTGGCTGCAGTCAGTCAGGGTCCTCGCCAATTAAGGCAATAGAAAATTCCCCATTGATGTCACTGGGCTAGCTAACATATTCAGAAAATGGTTGTAGTTCAATTAGTATACATATTTGACAAGAAATTTAGCTGAAAGGGGATGTCAAAACCACATATGTCCAAAGATACAAATGGAAAAATGCTACTAACATTTTATCAAGAAAACTGATGCTCCACCATTTTGACTGATGCCATTGCACAGTTTCCAACCCTGAAGGCAGGTCCTTCCTCAGCAACACTGTATTTGTCAGGAACAAGCTGTAAGAAATCTTTTCATCTCTTTCTCTGAAAACATGACTAGTCTCATGTAGAGGAAGAAACTACAGATGCAGCACGTCTTGATGTTAGTAAGCCTTTGATACAGTCCCATTTCTGTTCTCAGAAAAGAGCTCGAAAGAAAGCCTATAAGGTAGATACACATTAACATGTCAGCCTATCTGCTTCAAATGAGAAGGTCATTTAAGTCAGGTCATAGTCTGTCCCAAGACCAAGCTATTTTATATTTTTATCAGTGACCTGGGTGATGGGTTAGCATATAGGTCATGCTGAAATGAGAAGATTAGCATTTAAAATTAATTTGAACAATGGGAGGAATAGTCTGAATACGATAAAACTCAAAGGACTACACAAGAAGCAAAACTCAAAGGCATACAGACAAAATGCAGAACAACCAAGTGATGCTTCAGTATTGGGGGCTTCTGTTGCTCAAAAACTGCAAGGGAAGGGAAGAGATATTGTTGCAAAAAACCCCACCAAACCAAAAAAAATAACCACCAAAAAGAAACCGGACCTACTGAAAGTCACCCACACCACCTCTCCTTCCCTCAGTTATGGTGGTAGTGACAATATGCTTGGCTCTTCTTCCACCCTTTCCCACCTCTTATTCCTCTTATTTCCTCTCCAATGCATTCTGTGGGCTCAACTCTATGAGTTCTCCCCTAGACAACAATTCTCCAATTGTTCCTCTCCATGTGAACCTTTCAAGGGGAGGTTCTTCTTCAAGGGTTGTAGAGAAACCTATCAATCCCCACAAGACTCCTCCCAGGAATTTATACAAGTCTGGCTTTCTGTAAGACTCCCGCCACTTCCTTAGGCTGTCTCCTATTTGACCTCTTATTGAAGATGCTGTCTTTCTTCCACTTCGCATGGGATGATCCCAGTTACAAAGACATATCCTCTTTCCGAAGCCTTCAAGATCCCCTTTTCTGAAGATAGAGCCACCCTCTTTTGTTGCCCCATGACTTCCCAGACAGTTTAAGTCCCTCTAGCAATTCCTTAGTATCCAGGTCACTTCCCTCTTGCAGGGTTCCTCTTGATCCCCCTTGTGGGATCAACCTAAATGTTCTCCTCCTCAGGCCACCAACTCACCAGATGTGGCAGGCACCCTCAATGAACAGTTCTGGCCAGGCTGAGGCCTATATGAGCAAAAAACATTGTAAGACAGAGAAAATTATTATACTCTTGAGAGTACTTGATGCCTCCAGCTGGAGTTTGAGCAGCTTATTCTCAGAAAGGCAAAGAAAGGCTGGGCATAATTCATAGAAGAATAGTCACCATTATAAAGTTGTCAAAAATGAGGTATACAAATAGTTTAAAAAAATAAAAAGGTTTTTTCTACAACTGGAATGAAAGGACGCATAAAGTAGACTGCAAAGTTACAGAGTGTGTCAAAAACGGATGGCTACTGACTTGTTGAAAGACACAGATAGAACGATAATTCACTTAATCTGCAGAACAGACAGGCTAGGTAGTAGGGAAGTCTCAGCATACCACACATGACGTGGTACCTCAGGGAGGCGATACCTCAGGAGGTCACTGGAATGTTGGTCTCAGAGGGTTTTAATGATAGGTTATTTTGACATGTTCAAGAAAACCAGCTGCTTCTGACCCTGTCTCAGAGGAGGTGTGTTGGTTAGATAGCTTCCTGAAAACTTCTCCAGTGCCGTTTCTTTGATTTCTTAATATAACTCTCAAACACTGGCAATGATACTTAGCGTGAGAATTACAGCTGTCCAGGGATTATACCTAAATGATCGTCAAAGCACAGTGACAGTGAGTGGCAAAGGCCAAAAGGCCTGGGGTAGGGAGTTAAAGAAAAAAATGTTTTTAGGCAGAGAAAAATAATAATTCACCAAGTAAAAAGAGCACAACTCCAAATGGTTACCAGAGAAACTGAGTGTCCGTTTCAGCCTCCTTCAGGAGTTACCTGCACAAAACGGTCGATGCGATAGGGGAAGGAACCCTTCCTCTTCATTTCAGCACAAACGATGAATTTATAAATAGAAAAGGGCATTTCATATTCACCAAGATGACAAGCCAGCAACGAGGTAACAGTACCACCTTTTAAAAGTGTTTTAAAATGAGCCTAACTTTTCTGAGTAGGATTTTCCTATAAGGTACACTTCTAGCCTGAAAGCTTCTTAATAGACTGTGAACTTTTTTTAAAGGTACAGCAAATTACTTCAATTAAGTCTATTTTCAGCCTGATGATGCTAACTTGGTTTCATTAAACACTGTCAACAGTGACAGAAGACTCTGTATTGAGGCAAATTTCCTTAAATTACGCTGGAATACCGCTTATACCTAAAATAGAGTAGTCCCTCCGCATTCTTTTTAACAATACTTCTCTCAATAATGTCAAATTATGTCTAGAGCAGTAAGGTGAGCATTTAAGATTTGCTTTCACAACCAAGTCCTTGTAATTTTGGCTACTGTTGTTCAAACTTGATTTTCCTACTTCCAGCAAGAGAGAGCCATTCTTTTGCCCCCTCTGCTCTTCAGCTGGTAGTGAGCACATCCAATGTACACTGTTATTTAGAGAACTGAATTAAGGAGTGTATTTATTTCCAAGAATCATGACTGTTTAGTTATCAAACAATAGGAGGAAAATGCTTAGAAGATACAGAATCTGTTTTCTTACTACGAATTTGTTAAGACGAGGTAAAATCTTCATTTTGTGGCTGTAAAATAGGAATTGCTAATCCCATCATTCCCAGGAGGCACTGAAGTCCCCAGCACATCTAAGAGAGTGAATCTCTTGGGGCTTTGCACAGTGGTTGGGGACCCTTTAGATAGAAAGCCCTATTACAACTTCAAAAGTTGATATTATGACACTCTGCCAAATGCACAAATAAGCACTACAAAAAGATAGGAGAACACATCTCTGTAATGTCACTGATTGTGACCCATTATCTGAGTATACCCAAGTGCACTGTGCTTCTGCAATCCACTGATTGGAGTGCTAGATAATCAATGCTGTTGGAAGCCATTGAAAAATCAGCAGGTTGCTGTCACACAACTAAGTATAAGTGAAATCTGATAACGCTACCAAGATAAAAACAACAGGAATGGAAGAAACAGTGTGTGGGAGAGAGATCTGTATAGGTGATAGGGGAAGAATACAAATCAGAAAACTTAAGAAATGTGTATTTTTGCTAATTTCTCTCTAGCCTTTCAATATACCAGAAAAGACACATGCTGCAATAATAATTATAGATGATTGTAGCTCTGCAGTTGCCATGTTGTTTCTGTTGTTGTAAACAATAAAACTGCCCAGACACTCAGGACCGATGAATCATAATCTTCAGATCCATGCATGCATGCACACAAACACAAGAATATATCACCAGTTAGACTGGGCTACTCTCTGATTACGACCCAGGCATATGCTCACCGGGAGGGAGATTGGCCACCACGAGTTGACAGGGCAGGTAAAAATCTGCCTGAGGGCACATACCCACCAAGTAGCCAGAGTGCTACTCTGCTCTCATATCCTCTTCAGTCCATATGAACTAAAGTTTCATTGATAGCAGACTGTCAGAGTCCTCAGTGCATTTAGTACATTAAACATATCCACAGCTCTTCCTGCCCATCCTTTTTGTTTGATCTTCTTGACATTTGTGACTTCTATTCCTCTGAGGAGTCAAAATACTTACGGTACTTTTTGAATAAAGATCAGACATCACTATGAGGGTAGCCTCTGGCCAAGCCACAGCAGGGAAGCTAAATGAATTCTTTTTGTGAGTATCCACTCTGTAAGAAACTGTAGAGACTCTAATGCGAACTCCTTAATGGAGAATAAGAGGGCAGCTGTTATCTGAAACTTTAAGTGGCTGTGGGTTGGACTAGACGATCTCCAGAGGTCCCTTCCAAGCCCAACCATTCTGTGATTCATCTGTGAAGAAGCTACTGAACAAACTGTGAAAATAAACACTAACACATCCCCTCCATTCCCTAAGAGGTTCTAAGAAAAATCAAGGATGAAATATCTCACACACCAACAGTGTTGGGTAACTTTTTAAAACTGCCTTGATATCTCAGGGCTTGATGGCACAAAAAGGACACTGAATTTTAAGAGAGACCTTAGGAAGTCCTAGGTAAAAGAACGGGTAAAGTTGATGTCTGTATCAGGCAAATAAATAGAAACACTAACAAAGTAATAAAAGGATAGGATTTCTCAATCCCTGGATAAATAGAACCTGATTTGGAAGAGCCAGCATGGCTTCTGCAAAGGGACATATTCTCTTACAAACTTCTGAAGTGGCCAAACAAAGATCATAAGAACAGTTTTCCCAGTTTCTGCTTGACGTCCAAGTCAGTGGCTCTAAGCATCTGGCTTAGCAACAGTAAGAAGTCATGACGGGAATGAGAAAGACCAAAATAGGGGTGAACTGCAAAATTTAGTTAAAACATTATTTAATGGAAAATGTTAATTTGCCAAAGACAATAACAATTCAACAGGTTTTTATTATAAGTTCTGAAGCCCTATAGGCTGAGTTTCTGGTCAACCCAAACTGCCTCAGCATTTTATCACAAATGAATCTTCGCATCACCATTAGGCTATTGCTTAGTTCTAGTCTAAAATTAACATTAAAAAGAAAGGAAAAAAGACCATTTATGAGCTTCAGATTTGACGAGATAAGAAAACTATGTCCTGATCATCCCCTAGTCCTGAGTCATTAAGTATTTTCTTGCGATTTAAAGCAAAGGAGACCTCCTTTCCCCTCACTCTCACCCTTTGGGATCAACTAATTAATGTCTTGAAGCACCTGTACGAATCAGATAAATAGTCTTGCCCCCACTACAGAAATATTTGCTATTATATCAATCAGGACTTACAGGGCCTCTCAGCATTTTCCATATAAATTGGGCTTACAATCTGAAAAGATAGCAAACTGGGGCAATAGATTCTCAAAGCAGCTGTACCTTTGCCAGACAGGAAACATTTGTCTCTATTATTTCCCCTTCTTTCCATTTTATCAGCTTGCAGATCCTTTATCCTACTGCCACAGCTCTATATGGTTTAACATTCATGCTAGAGAAGCTGCTGCCTGTTGCGCAGTTGTATGATGAGGATGGAGTGTATTTACCTTATCACTCTAATGAATAAAAGACCTTATAGTGCATTCCCCATTCAGGAAAAAATCTAGACATTGCTTTCTTAAAACATTACATGAAGCTCCCCGAGGTAAAACATTCACAGTAACTATTTTAAATCATTGAGCAACGTAGGGTTAAAAACTCTTTCCTTGGTCTTACATAGTTGCATGTGTAAATTAGCATTTGTTGATGACAGTGTCAGGGTTAAGCATAAGGTTTTCTGGATATGTTACAGTATAAGGAAAAACATGAAGGGCTGTCTGCCTTTCTCCTTTCTGGGGAGAGAAAAAAAAAAATCATTTCATGTCAGCAGATGGCTACAACTCATTACTGTGCAAATGTACAGCATGGAAAGTGGAATGACAAATTAATTAGCATTCATCAGGAATGCATAACAGAGAATGATACGTGCTCACGCCATTTTATTTCATGTCACATTAACTGAGTACTGCATAACTGACTAAATGCGTTAAACTAACCATAACTCTTGCTAGTAGTAGTAGACAAGCTGAAAATTTCTCTCACACAGAGAAGTTATTTCCTTTCAGTGTCACAAAGGAGGTAGCTGTGTACACACACGCACCTCTCCAGCATCACTTGCTAACTTACCGTACTGTTCATTTCACTGTAAGTTATTTTCACCCAAGGCCTTAGCCCAATAAGTTTCTCATGAAACCAGAGCTCACCCCCATTTAACCAGCAGCTCCTCTCCCTGGCGCTGGCTGCACAGAGGAGCCCTCTTTCTCCAGGGAGCAGTCAGGGGGTCACGATTCGCCTTGCTATGAGAGAATCTCACAGGAAAAACCTACGTGAAATGTCTGTCACATCTTTAGTGAATAACTTTAAATTACGTAGGTTACCAGCAAAAGCAACATGGACCCTTTTCAAGTGGATCGGAGTTTTTTACAGCTCTATCAACTCTATGAAAACCTGGGATTTTTTCAAGTGTGTCCAATAAGGGTTTTGAAACGGAGATACTGCAAAATCCTTAGATATCCTGAAAAGCAGCTCAGGCATCATGGCTCAAGTCACTTTTATGGCACACAAGTGAGCACAAATAGATAACACGTCTTAAAAAGCAGTCTGACTTGGGAGATGCCACTTTCTTTAATTTGCATAGCTATGTCTCAAACCTAATACAGTTGCATACCTGTGCACATTTAGCCACTGATCATAATGTGACTTTTGCAGTCATGCCAGCCAGCACAGCTTATGCACAGAGGTAAGATAAACCTGTGGTGCCGGGCAGCCTTCCTCACTATCCCTGCTGTGGCTGCCCCACTCAGATGTCACCGCACCAGCTCAGCCCCAGGCTGGGTTAACCCAGGTTGGGATGAGGCTTCCCAAGGAGAGGTACTGGCATTACATCAGACCTTCCTGGCCAGGGCATACCCAGTTCAGCCAACTGAGTAAGCAGGGCACAGCTGCACATCTTGCCTCTGCAGCCTGCGCTCCATCCTCAACTACCACGGGGAAACAGGAAGAGAAAAGCTGCGTTGCACTACAGCTACGCGGTGACACAAAACTGTCTGAGGTACAGTAGGGTAGCAATACAAGAGTAGCAGTGATGTTGCAAAGTAATACCAAGAAGCATTAGCTAACCAAGAGGCAATAAATGGCATAATACATTTGAAATCAGGCCAGCTGAAAAAAAAAAATCAGCTTAGTTTTTACAATTGCTCTGATCACTCTGTGGACCTTTACACAGCAGTTTGAGGATCAGTTACGAATTGAGGCACCAGATGAACATTGAGTCTGTCCCAGTTTCTCAAAGCACATCTTGTTACTTTGTTTGCTGCTAGGTGAAAAATGACCCATCAGTGAGCAAACACTAATACAGCAAACTGCCATCACAGCTGGGACCGTACATCATGGGTAAGACAGAAAGCCAGCACTGTGCTACCACTGCACAACTATTCCCAGTGCAACCTTGCTCTGCTTTCCTGGGATATCAGAGCAGCATCGTTTTTCACCACTCACTTATCTACACTGTCTAAATGCTACATTGATTTCCACTTTACTAATCAAGGAGACAAGCACACCAGGAGGCAGCTGTGAGCCATCCAAGAGATGAGATGGAAAGAGATAGGGTTTGTTTTGCAGTATTGGTTTAAAAAGATAAAGATACCTTTCCATTTCATACACTGCTGCTTGAAGTCTCATGCAGAGAGCATTCATCGGATGGTTTCTAAAGACCTATGCTCTTCTAACAGAAATGTGATTCAGCTGTAGGGAAGGACTCTGGAGGACTGGGTTATGCCAGGTACAGGTGAAATAACCCATGCACTGGGACCAGTGGAGAGCAGCTGTTTATAGAGCAGTCATTGGAAACTGGTCTTATTAGATATAGGTGAAGAGTGGGCAACTCTAACAAGAAACTATGCACACACACTGGAATGGGTAATAGAAATTAATCTCTTTCCAAATTTTTTAGCAAAATTGCTTAATGGAAAAGGATATTTATTAATTTAATAAAACATCCAACATACTTAATAAATTTCTGTTTAACAGAAATCCAACTAAGAACTCTTAAAGAAACATTTACTGGCTCTCCGTAAGGTCATATGTCCAGTCAAGGGCAGGCATAACTTTGAATAAAACTCCCTGTTGGTTAAAGGGGAAAGGTAACAGCTTCACTCTTGGACACACACCCCTTGTGGTGCCCTTATGGGGTGAGTGGCTACGTGTGCTGGGGTGGCGTGGCTGGTGGGTACCGGGGCCATGGTCGGTGACTGAACACGTGGGAGCTGAGCTCTGCTCTCCTGCCCCTCCGTTTGGGCTCTGACTGCAGTTCTGCTAAGAATTTTCACAGTACTGGTAAGTATCTTGCTTTGAGTTTTCTCTTAACTGTGTTTGAAGTTGGCTAAGAGTTATTAGGGAGGTTGCATACTAATTCCATGAACTTGTTTTATTGGGAAAAGTGGAAAAAAAAGAACAGGATTGTAATCAGCACATCTGAAGCCATGAATACAGAATATGGATGCTATCAACTCCTTTCACCATAGAAAAAGCTGTGGTTAAAGGACTAGGAACAACTGGATTTTTTGGTCATTCTTTTAAAATCATACTGGAAGCAAGAGATCTCTTCATAGCAGCCCATATCTAGATGGTTTAAATAATACTGTGTAGGAAGAATTACTGCTCAATAAATATTTTTGTTTATACTCGAAAAGAAGGCTCATCCACCGGCACCACCACCAGATGCTTCTGCACAGGTATATTAATACTCACCTGTACAGGTGACTAACAACAAAGCAAAAATTCAAATAACTTGTGCTGGACAGAAACATTTTGAAAATCAAGAAGCATTGAAGAGGGCTAGAAGTTGGCCAAGCATGTTTTTATTTCACTGAAGCTAATTTTTCTTAAATCTTAAGCATAATATCCACAAGACTAGAAACCCGTTATATTCACACCAAAGCTCAACTGGTCAGGCCTAGCTATAGGTAAGAAAAATAAATGCAAGGCAGGAAGAACGCAAAGATTGTTCAAACAGATAGAGAATTGGAATATAAATAAGCTACTTAGCATGGTTTATGCAAAATAGCTGTTACTTTGTTAATGAGATTACAAGTTTGTTTGATAAAGCAACCACGGCTTCAATACACTTAGATGTCCTAAGGCACTTGAATTAGTAACACACAATGTGCTCATTAAAAAGTAATCACTTTTCTATATCAATAAAGCACACGAGTAACGAATTAGGAATTGCTGCAGGGATCTTAAAAGTCACATCCACGGGGGAGTCGCTGCCTGCAGCGCTGCTGGTGAGAAGGGCGTTGGGCAGCAGAGCCTCTTCCATCTGCGGCCTCACTTTGGGGAAGGGGCTCCATCCTGAAGGGCTGCTCATCACCACCTCTGTACAACTTACAGGCTGTGCCATGGCCCCCGTGGATGCCCACACAATAAATTCAAGCAGAAAACAGATCTGGGTTAAAAATAGTCTAGCTAATACCTTTCCCTCAAAGCCCAGAAACAGCTTATGCAGCTTTTCAGAAGGATCAACAATTTTAGCCTATTTACCATGTGAAGACACAAATACTTGTAGTAGAAAAGCAACAAAGTAGAAAACAGACAAAGTAGGAGCGAGAAGAAAAAAAAAAAGCCACAAAGGAGAAATTGATATAAAGTCACTACGCATAAAATGTGCAGATGATCAAAGGCTTGATGCTAAGTAATAAGCAGAAAACAGCAGTTAGGCTGTAAAATCTGGATCATTTGTGAGAAGCTGGGTTTATTACAAAAAAAAGCACTGCAACATTTCCAAAGCAACGTTCTACATCTAGGAACAAGATTAACAGGTCATCCCTAAAGACTGTCCTAGGGATCCATAATCCTGAAGAAGACTGAGACCCAGAGCAGGTGAAAAACACAGCAAGTGCCTCCAAACGCAATCACGGATAACAAGCCCTTCTAATAAATAAACAGCAGAACAGCAAGCGGGGGAAAAAAGACACAACATTACCTCTAGGAATTTCACAGGTGACACTGTTATGAGATTCAGCCTCTGGTGTGCCCACATTCCAAAATCTTTAAAAATTGGAGAACAAGAAAACCTGCAGGGTTGTTTCAAGGATGGGCAAAAAAATTGTTACTATAAGGAATTTATAAGACCAGTGTGTGTAGTTTAACAAAAAAAGAGATTGAGAAATGACATTGCAAGGCATAAGTATTTTGATGGGGAAAAAAATACCAGGTCCCCACTGAGGCAAGGGCAAGCAGAACAAGTGGCTAGAAGAAGTGTGGCAAGTCCTAAACCAGACTCAGGGTGAGTGCTTTACATCATGAAAAATTGTAGAAAGGGACAATTCTCTACCTCTTCATGTTTTCAAACCAAGGCTGGATGTTTTTTGGGAAAACAAGCCTTAAAAAAATCATAGAATGATTTGGGTTGGAAGGGACCTAAAAAGTAATCTAGTTCCAACTCCTCTGCCATGGGACACCTTCCACTAGACCAGGTTGCTCAGAGCCCCATCCAACCTCGCCTTGAACACTTCCAGGGATGGGGCATCCACAGCTCCTCTGGGCAACCTGTTCCAGTGCCTCACCACCCTCATAGTGAAGAATTTCTTCCTTATATCTAATCTAAACGTACCCTCTTTCAGTTTAAAGCCATCAGCCCTTGTCATATCATAACATGCCCTTGTAAAAAGACCCTCTCCAGCTTTCTTGTAGCCCCCTTTAGGTACTGGAAGGTGGCAACAAGGTCTCCACGGAGCCTTCTCTTCTCCAGGCTGAACCACCCCAACTCTCTCAGCCTGTCTTCAGAGGAGAGGTGCTCCAGCCAATTCAATCAATCCAATCAATTTATTGGATTCTGCAAAGGACATGGAAGGAAATTAAATTGCCTGTAATAAGACAGATATTGAACTACCTGATCTAATGACCTTTATTGATTTTACATCGAACAGGAAAATAAAGGATTTTGGTGTTCCAGCAAGAAGATACTGGAGAAAGATGAGATCTAAATGCTTATTTATCATTTAATAAAATTATTACACTTTTCAGGAAGCTTTTTAGCTTGATTGCCCAGGAAAACAAAGCACTTTTTCCATTCAAAATGTGTCTTCTGAACAGTGGACCCAGATTACCAAAACCCCACCTGTGCCAGGGGATGCCTGTGGGAATATCCATCCCTGCAGGGACAGTTTTGACCCTGGCTCAGTGAGAAACAGGAGTTTGCTCCTGACCTGCTGGTCTGTGCTGGAAGACTCTGTCCTTATTGAGCCCAGACTTAACCACCTCCGACTTTCCACCATAATTACAGATTTTTTTTAAATTTTTTTTTTTAAATTTCAGTCTTACAGCAACCTTTCCAGTGTTTTCCCTGAGAAAGAGCAACTCACCTCTGCCAGTTCAGCTGCCATGCACACTGGCGATTCACCTTTACAGAATGTGTACATCTTGGTTACTGCCCAAAAGGCTCTCAAATGCCTGCAATAACTGGGGTGGGTTTTTGTTTACTGTAGTTGAGTCTTCACAGGCAGATCTTACTTGTTCCCTTCTCCTTCAACAGGTGTGTCTTTGGTTTTTTTTTATATTCCTTAGTAAAGCCATCTAGAAATTTTAATAGAAAGTTTTCCTTTGGAAACTCTGAATCAAAACATTCAACAAGAATGTGTTGCTTAACACACATACAAAAAATGAGAACCAATTCTTTCCAACAAGGTAGGCGTGATATTCACCATTTCTAATGTTAGCTGGCAGGTTTTGGAAATAGAAGTAATTTGAATTTTGAATGAACTCATTTGTGTTCATATTTTATGTAAATAATCAAAATTATATAGCTGCAATAAGAGTTTTAGTGGCTGTAAAATTAATGTTCCTTAAATTCCATTTCACAGGAAATTAAGTTCCTGACTCAAGCCAACAGGGAGATTTTGAAATGGCCTGCTTTCCCATGAGCCAGAAAGGGAGCTTTTGGCAGGTCCAACCTGTGCCACAGGGCCGGCAGCACTGGGGGGTGACGAGCAATTGGTCGCTTCTTTCCGAATCGTGAGAAGTCAGTGACATTTTTGCAAAGTTCGCGAATCCATCTATTTTCCCAAATACACCCAAGCTTCATGGATCATCTGGGAAACCATATGTTCCTGCATTACTAATCCATGCCTGACCCAAATTTCCCAGTTTTGACTGTGGTGGAAGCAATTGCTCACCAGAGACAGGCAAGGCATTGCCACTGCAGACTGGAGCTTGCCAGGGGGCAGAAACCCGGCTCCCCTCAGTTTTACTCACATCCACCGCCAACCCAGGTAGAGTATGAACTGCCCTCAGGGTGAAAATATGTTTAACCTTGTTTCCACCTGCATTTGTCCTGCTTCGATACAGAAACCTGCTTCACATGCCTGCTGCACTGAACAGCCATCAGCCAAGTTTTGTTCCTCGTGTAGCTGCTGTGCTCAGAGCTGACACCTGCCATTACACAAGGAGATTGTACAAATGTGGAGGTTGGAGAGTTTTCTTATTCTTCTTGGCCAGAAATGAACCGCGTTCAAGCTGTCTGCCCGACGTCCATCAGTTGTCTGGCCACACGACAGCCAGGTGTGACAAGCAAGGCAGTGACACACTTCATCCTCTCCCCTGACTCGCGCTTGACAGCAAGAACTAATATCTCAAGTGCGCAAGGAAAACCAATTAAAAAATCCAAGTGACCGTTTTGCCCTTGTATGCAGGCATTTAGTTCCCATTAACGTCACTGTAAGGCATGCACACGTCTCAAAGAGAAATACTCCTCTGGCTCATTTTGTAATGTCACAGTGCTTGGAATTCAGTCACAGACTTTACTCTTGCAGATCAAGTATCCAATTGCTTGAGATTTTTTTTTTAAGAACACCAGTTGTGAAAGAATTATTAAAAGGATCTAGAAGAGTTCATCAAAATATTGCACCTGTTTTGCAGACTGGAACACTAACATTCATGATAGCCTAAAAAAAAAATCTGAATTAACTTTTTATGTGCAAAAAAAAAGTTTAAGGAATTTATTGATCACAGCTGACAGGTATCTATGCAAGGAAAGAATTATCTGGCAACAGATGGGCCTATAATAATATTAATAACCTTGCCACCTGGGTTTTAATCCATGTTTTTCATCAGTAGATCATAAAGCACTTTATGAATGAGGTCAAATATCTAGCAGGAAAAGGCAGAATGAGATGTAATGGCTAGAAGCTGAAGCCAAATGAATACAAGCAAGAAATAAGGCACACTCCATTTGTTCTTTTATCAATCACAACAGCAGATGATTAACAAAACCAGGAATTTGCCTGCAAACATGATATTCCCCATCACTTCTTGTCACAAAGGGAGGGATATCATGCCAAGTATGTTACAGTTCAAATAAAATTACAAACTTAAAATAATTAGATGAGGTTGTTTGCCTTTTGAACACAGAAGGTAAAGAAAACAAGTTGAACATAGAAATACCTCTTTCCCCTGAAAATCTACAAATCCACCGCATGTCCCATTAGCTCCAGCCTACCCACCTACCCAATTAGTCAGACAAATCCTGAAGTATGTACTTTCTGGATGCCCAGAGAGAACCGCTGTCAAAATGCTAGTTTTCACTCACGGTCCCATTTTAGGTCTGGCAGGTATTAAACAAATAAAATCCTTACTATCTTGCAAATGCACATAAAATGAGTCAGATTTTCTTGTCCAGGTCATAACGAGCTGCTGAATCCACAAAACCACAATGCTTAATATTACCTGATGCCTTCATTAGGCATCAGATCTGATAAGCCAAAGACTTAATGTTCAGGTAGACTAACCTGATCTCCAGCAACCTGAAGCATGTCTTTGCTGGAATAAAAGCACACAGGCAGGTCAAACAGCAACATTCTGCACTGGCTCCAAGTGAAGTTAATGCAACCTGCATGCAATAGCACTCCCAAGATGTCAAGTCTACTCACCAGATGTCTTTTGAAATCTGAAGGTATAGGGAAGGGCTATATAATGCCTAACCTTATTTTTAAACCAACCAATCAATGTATCCTAGACACAGTTGTGTCATAGGCTGGTGACCAGACTGGAAAACACACTGGACAGATTATACCTGCTTGAACATTTTAAAGGTTCTTCAATTCTTTGGCACATCTGGCCAACAAAATCACATATTTTTGACCTCACTAAAAAAAAAAGAAACCTTCCTAAATTTCACTGTTCTGCAGCTGCTCTTTCGAAAGAATGCCATTGGTACAGTATCCACTGCTTGCCTCAGTGGTCTGATCTGAAAAGTCTTCAGAGCAGAGACCACATGTATGCCTGTGTGTTCAACCTGTTTGTATGACAGGGTCTTCACCCTGAGTGAGCATTTTACATCTATTGTGAAATTAATAATATAACTAGAAAGAAGTTGCTTATTATTCAGAATGCCCTGTACAACATTAGCAGATGACAGAACCCATGTTGCTCAAAAGGCAGCAGCCTTACATATTAAGCCCTGCCCAGCCAAACATATCCAAAGGTTTTGAAGCCCTACATTACACTTTTAAACTTTGTGGTTGAATAACTTTGCAAGTGAACTCCAGTCCTACTAGGAATCACAGGCCTACACAAACAAACCAAAGTCCAAAAAGAGATAACAGCCTGAGCAAAGGGCAGATTGTGAATGCAGGGGGAAAAAAGCAAGAAACCAGGATAAATAAGGTCCACACTTAGAGATCTGAAGGATCTTGTTCAGCACAGTCACTGCAGAGGAAAATGAGCATGCGTTACCATTTTTCAGTGTTTCTGAATGAGTTGCCTGGATTTGTTCTCTTTGCTTGGATCTTTATGCCTGTGACTTTACTCCTGCTGCTACTAATTGCCTACTTCAGGATCAAACTGTCAGAAGGTGAGTGAGGACTCGGGGGCAACAAGTGGGTAGGCAGACAAAACTTCTCATTCAACAGTCTACCATCAGGCTTGTACCATTAACTAAACTGAAGAGAACAATGATCATAAACAATTTTCTGAAGCTGTACTGCATTTTAGACCATTTTCTATTTGAAAAATGTTACAAGAATTTGTTTAGAATTTGGATTGAACCCCATAGTTTTACATACCACACTATAGATGATTTTACTATTCTACTCTATAGAAGAGGCAGCCAAAATGGACAAAAAGAATAGGTTGGCTAACGTGCAAGTCATTTTCCTCTGTCCTTTCACCTTGCAAGTCTTCACCGAAACAAGTAACAGCAGTTACACCCTATAACTCATTGATGATTGAGTACGTGTCTGTGTTCTTTCAAAGATACGTATTTGCTTTTACTTTGTACCTAAAAGCACGTTTGTCATGTTACCTTTCTGATTTTAAAATTAGCTTGTACTTCAAAAATCTATCTTCAGAGTAAAACCAAAATAAGAAACATCCCCACCCAAGTAAATGCAGAGTCAGTGCAATGCACCTGAGTACTGCAACATGAAGCTGCTGACAGAGCCTGATGGGTCCTACACAGAAGACACTGGGCTACAACCATAGCAGGCAGAGAGTTTCTCATAGAAGTGAAACCCCTGTATGTCAGACCATCCAGTTTTAATGGGATTATTTCATACCTTCCAGGTTTGGCTCCCAGCCGCAGGCTGAATCTGAGGTGCAGCAGCAGATTAATCCATGTGCTGCTCCTGTCTTACGCCTCCAGCTGCCAAGCCCAGCCTGGCACATGTTCAGATCAGAGTCCTCAATTTTTGTTTCCTTCAGCCCTTCCAAAACATGCTTTTGTAAACACTGGGCTAAGCTTGTTCCTCAAATCAGTTGCCTTTTGAATCTTTTCTCCATAAGGACTACTGGGGGAGCTAAAACAATATCCTAGATTTCCTCCGTAAACTTCAGACACTTCTTGGTACAGCTTAGTGAGAACCCCCTGCCTGGGACAACAGGTCACAATGCATATGCTACAGGTTTTGGCTCTAGCAGCCCACCCATGGTCTCAAAAGCAGAGTCTTGGGCAGGGCAGGCAGGACAATTCCAGGTACAGGCCTTATCTGCAGATAAGCAGACACATTAACCCAGAGCTGGCCCAAGGTGCATCAGTCCAACAGGAGGTGAGATTTACCCACCAGTGCAAGGCTGGGGAAGAACCCTTACCTAGATGCTGGATCATCTGTAATTTGTACATTCATTAAGCTTGCTCTGCCCTGAAGCCTTCTGAAATCCTGAACACTGGGTAATTAAACACAATTCTAAAAGTAAGAAAGGTCACACATACTCAGAAATGCAGAATGAATTCACTTTCTACTTTGTATAACATCTCCAGACATTTAGATCCAAGGCTCTGAATGAGGGTAAGGGTGTTTGCCTTTAGGCTGCTAAAACTCAAACATTTCCTGTCCAAGATGTGATTTTCAGATGCTGAATTAATCAACTAGGGAAGCCTGTTCCACATGCCAAACCCTTCAGTTATAAATTAACCTTAGATCAAATTGCTGACAGTTTTTCACACACTAGTAAACAACCACCAAAAAATGGTGTGGTGCCAAAACGTTACACGCTTCAGTATCTATGAGGGAATAGGAAGGCTAAGTATTGAGCGCTCTTTCTTGAAAAAAGGTTGAAATGAAAGCTAACAGAATTATTGCTTTGGACTTTGCATAAAAGCGAGGATTCTCCCTTAGAGAAAATAGTCATCTCTGTGTCCATCTGTGGTAGTTAGACATTATTACGATGAAATGATACTGAGATACTACGGATTCCTTTTTACCTGGTGATGCTCTGGCTCTTCTATTCCCACTTCCCTTAAGCCAAAAGAGCCCATCTGAAAGACCCCACAGATGTTTGCATTCATGCTGCATGAACAACTGCTGAACCCAAACAGCCTGACCTATTTCACTGTGCCCCTATCTTCCCTTGTTGCACTTTCTTCAGGTCTGAAAACAATATGCAGAACCAGACATTAAATAATTTTCTCTTAAAGCACAGAATTTTTAACTTTGGATTTGTAGTGAGTTTAAGTAATGATTTCCTAAATTTTCTGAGATTAGCAATCAAGGCTTTAAGAGAGAGGTAAATGAAGTAGTTGGCAGACTAATTTGCCAAAAGAATATCCTATACCTCTCCCTTTCATAACTGAGGATACTTGAAAGGAATCACCTGGCTGTTCCATGCCCCAGGGAAAGAGATTCTCAATTTGCAGCTCACAGGTGTTCTGGCTGGGATTCTCAAGATGATGAGAGATGAATTCCTGTCTGCTTAATACTCTGGGCATCGCAGTTCCAGCTCTACTTCCAAGCACTTCTTTTGCTTGATCTGAGACTGCCAGAGTCCAACCTATCACTTAGGCCTCCAGCCAACTCACACAAATCACTATGAGCAGCTTGCTGCACAGGCAAGCGAAGCCAGCTTCAGCTTGAGACCATCAGGTGAGCAAAACAACTAACCATAGATAAGTCTGAGAACAGACTCATTTAAATGTGCACGCTTCCTCTCTGACAAAACCTCAGAAATTCAGCAGGCTTTAGGTGCCAGTGACAATTTCTTTGGATCTCTTTAAAACTAACAAACAAATTTGCGTGACTAAAAGCAAGGCTGCTTTGTTTCATTGTCAAATAAGCATTTCATTTTTCTCTGTGCAGCAAGAGAGAGGCTCCATGTAAATATACTAAACCTCACCTTAGTATCATCCCTTCAAATTCCTTAAAAATAAAACTAAAACCATCAAACAAAACAGCATACCTTTCTTCTGAACAACTAGCAATGACAAGGGAAGCAGATATCCTGTGACAAAGTGTTTTATGCTAATAGAGCTTTTTTATTTTCTTTTGCCTTTTTTTTTTCTCTCTTTCCCCATCACACTCCAAATATTGTCCAGACCTCTGACAACACACTCCTGTTCTGAAGATGACAGGTTATGGTGGCAGAGATAGTTTTTCTGTTCTGTTTGTACCACAGGTGGCATTGGGAGATCGGGACAATCTGAGGCTCTCCTAGTGCTGCCACAGTAAAGGAGAAGGCAAACTGGCAGTACAAGTTAACTGCTCTTCTTGCTGTTGTTTAAGGATTTTATTCTGATTGAAAGCTGGTGGAGGCAAATGAGAATAGAGTATTTCTGTTGCTGTCAATAGTTTGTGTCAGTGCTTCACTGGGAACAGGCCCAGTCCTTATCTCACACTCAGAAGGCTTTCTTCCAGGAGCATGGGCAAACTGGTACTTATGTGCCACTTCCTTTTATTTATAAAAATTCACCACGGGAAATTAGTGCATTCTTATGCAATTTTGTGGGGTTTGTTTTATTTTTCAGTTAATGAGGAACTGGCCATGGCAGAAGACCCTGGAGAGATCATCCTGAATTACTATAGCCGGTGGCAGAAACCCAGGAGATCTGGGAAAAAAGAGAACAAATGCGAGAACTCAAGACATTCAAGGGAGTCTCACATCTCAGGAAACAAGCTTAAACTTGTACTAAGTGCTCAGCTCTGCAGGTTTAAAAATAACCAGCTGTAGATAAATACCACAGAGGAAAACAAAATGAAGAGAAGAAATCAGTGCTGTGTCATACAAAGGAAACAGCCGCTGCCATTCAAAAAGGTCTTGTAATAGTTTTGCTTTCTCACATGAGGCCAAGTAAGAAGTACTTTATGCGACATACTGGACACCAGAGACCACCTGCAATGGCCTGTATCAGTTCCCCTACATGACACAGAATTTGGGGGGGAGGAAAAACACCTCACTCACTAGCCCTTAACCCACTGAGAAGAAATCCTGTAACAAGCTCCTGAGAGAGCTGAGCTGGCGTATACAGGGAAGGCAGTCTCATTAAATTGAAGATACGTAAATAGAAAGTTCATATCAAGCACCAGTATCTAGGAAATTGAGAAGGGTGATGAAGAGGAACTGACATTTTTATTAGCTTGTACATTTTGAGAAAGATTGTAGGTTTTGTGAAGTATGGTTTCCATAGAATTTGGAAGCAAAATATAACAGTGCTAGGAAACAAAAGGACTTCTGTCTGCGGACTGACCGTGTCGAATTTTGAAACCATAAAGCCACTAAATCGGTATTCTGTAAAGCAATTATTATTCTAGTTTAAGGACAAACAGATCGGTTTTCAAATTAAAAAAAATAAACGTATGAAATCTTTGTGTGTGTGTCATGTCACACAAAACACCCCATTTTTTTCCCCTATTATTTAATGCATCTCAGATCAGCTGTGGCAGATGGCCCACAAAAACACAACTCACACTGTTTGAAAGCACTATTGCCTTTTGGCTTCTCTGTTTCTGATGCTCAAGTTTACACCCAAGCTGATGAAGAATGACAAGTCACTGTCATTAGTGTCCCTGATATTTACTGTCCCTATCTGCGAGCAACTGCTGTCTGCAATTACCTTTCATTACAGCTGTTTGTCATTACCCACCCTGCAAGAACAGAGTGGATAATGCCTTGTCTGAGATTATGTGTGGCTTTGCACAATTTCAGTTCTCATAGACTTTTAATAACTCCGTTGATTCATTTTATGAAAACACTAATGAGGCCATGACCACAGGTTTAAGAATCCCTGTAATTTATCAAAGTCTATGAGAAGACAACAGGAGTCAAACATCAAGTACCTTTACTATATATAACAGTCCTCTAACACATTTTAATACCATCCCATTTTTAAAAATATATAATTCATCACACTGGTTTGCATCTGTATAGACAGAGACAGTGAGATCCTCAGTAAGTTTGCAGATGACACCAAGCTGAGTGGTGCGGTTGACATGCCTGAGGGACCTGGATGCCATACAGAAGGACCTGGACAAGCTTGAAAAGCAAACCTCATGAGGTTCAACAAGGCCAAGTGCAAGGCCCTGCACCTGAGTCGGGGCAACTCCTAGTATCAATACAGGCCAGGGCATGAAGGGATTGAGAGCACCCTGTGGGAAGGACTTTGGGGTACTGGTGGATGAAAAATTGGACATGAGCTGGCAATGTGTGCTCTCAGCCCAGAAAGCCAACTGTATCCCAGGCTGCATCAAAAGAAACATGACCAGCAGGTCAAGGGAGGTGATTCTGCCCCTCTGTTCTGCTCTGGTGAGACCCGACCTGGAGTACTATGTCTAGCTCTGGGGCCTCCAACATAAGGACATTGACCTGTTGGAGCAAGTCCAGAGAGGGCCCCAAAAATGATCAGAGAGCTGGAACAGCTCTCCTATGAGGAAAGGCTAACAGAGTTGGGGTTGTTCAGCCTGGAGAAGGCTCCGCAGATACCTTATTGTGGCTTTTCAGTGCTTAAAAGGGGCCTATAAGAAAGGGGGGACAAACTTTTTAGCAGTGCCTGTTCTGACAGGACAAGAGGTTTTAAACTAAAGGAAGCGAGATTCAGGCTAGACATGCGGAAGAAATTTTTACAATGAGGGTGGTGAAACTCACAGGTTGCCCAGAAAGGTGGCAGATGCCCCATCCCTGGAAACATTCAAGGCCAGGCTGGACGGGGCTCTGAGCAACCTGATCTAGTTGAAGATGTCCCTGCTCATTGCAGGGGGTTGGACTAGAGGACTAGATGACCTTTGAAGCCCCTTCCAACCCAAATCATTCCATGATGCTATGACTCTATGCAAGTAACATACAATACATTGCACTGAACAGGTGAAGAGCCAATTATTGGAAAGAGCTAGCTGTACATTTGTATAGAAAGAGCAAATATGCTCCACCTGTGATCATGCCAAAGTACTTTCCCAGTATCTTGCAAACAAAAGGATAAAGATATTTTTCTTCTGATTTTACTCTTTGCATAAACTTGTTCCTCCCAGTAAGAGCAAAGTGTATGCTCCTTTGGTCCTTAAACCTCACACCACAAATATCATTTGACTAGAAACAAACACGATGTGTTTCAGAGAGCAGAAGGAAAGAAGTACTTCAAATGCAGCTCTCAAATGGGTAATCATGATAGGTCCTTATCACACAGCTTTTGAGAAGACCTTACATTCATGGCTACTCGGGACACTGGGGAGCCCCAGCTCCCTGACCCCCCTCTCACACCTGGACTTTCACGTTGCCTGGCATTGCCTTGCTAAAGCAGCACGCAATTTCTTTATACTTTGTACATCCAGAGAGAGTCTCAAAAGTTCTTAGTATTGGCCTACTCCTACCTCCAGTGAACTCTACTCTTGTATTTAAGTGCTGACACTAAACAAACAAAATAATACTATTGTCATCAAAAGATCCATCACGATACCAGAAAAGGAGTGATGATAGAAAAGAATGTGATGCTTTGTTTCATTTTTAATGCTTCTAAGCTTAGATTTATGTCATTATGTAAAGTATTTAAGGTTCACAAAAAAAGCAACAAGACCGGTATTATGCAGTGTCAGAAGTGTATTTATGAATACTTATGTGACACAGAGATCAAGGAACTAAGAACTAATAGATAAAGATTGTTAAGAAAAATGGTCTTAAGTCATACGGCTATTATTAACAGAGATAAAAAGGTTTGTTCTCCTGATTACACAAACAATGTGGGGTTTTTGAGTGGCAGTGTTCCCATAGGCTGTAATGTTGAAGATCAAACACACTGCAAATAGAAGACATCCAAAAGCTGGAGTCAGGTATAAGGTAGTGTCTAAGGAGAGAGATCTGAAAGTTTGATTCTAATGATCCCACTCTGCTTACAGCTGTGTCACCTAGAAAAAAGCCATGATCTGTAATCGATGAGCCTGACCTACTGGCCTCCTGCCATGACCCTGCTCTGTCCCTCTCCAGAGGTGTAATTTCATCATTTGGTATTTAAGTGTCCAACAATTTCCTCAGAAGCAGCTGGTATAGATCCTTGCAACACATAGGACATACTGCCAAGTGATATAATATCCTGAAGCACAGAACACTTCCTGTTTCCCTACATAATCCTTAGATAACAAATTTTTGCTTTCTAAGACGAGCAGCAGCTTTGAAGTAAAAAGAGTCCATTTTTCAGCCACACCAGTGAAACTATTGTTTACCTGAGTAAACTTCTGTGACATTTATATCTTTCAATAAAACCTTTAAATACCCTCCATAATGTATCTTTTTATCTTATTTTATTAACTACAGTCTACACAATCCTTTGCAGGGAAGTTGAGACAGCCGCTGCAAAGAATTGACTTTTTACATTTAAGAAAGATGCTGCCAATAGAAAAGCAGTGATTGTGGATACTGATCAGAGGTTACAGGAATTGTAACACACCCTCTCCCCCCAATTCCAAACACCACTTCCCCCACCACTCATGAAAAGATTGGCCACATGTAAAGACACAGAACTGAAGTTTAGCAAGCCTTAACACGACACTTAGTTGATTTCACAAAATGGCTAAGAATAGAGATATTTAAAAGGTTGAAAAATGAGATAATTTTAAAGCACCACTTCACTGTAAAGTGGTGGTATGGCTACTGAAGAGAATACTATATAGATATTAGGTAAAAATTATAACAGAGAAACACTGGATGCCTTTGACACAACTGCTTATTGAGCTGTAATTGCTAACATGTACGAGGATCTGATATTCAAGACTCAGTAACATCATGAAAATCCTCAGGCCTTGCTGTTTTCAGTTCCATTACTGAATAGTATAAAGAAATATCTCTGTTTTCACGCTACTGGCATGAAACACACCATGCATGATATCTTACATAATTCATTTGAAAAAGAAAAACATGTATTTAAATAACACCATAGAATCAAGTCTCTCTTTGGATAAATTATAAAGGAATTCTCCAAATATATATGAAAACAGTGATTGCAAGGATACAACTTGTCTTCAATGATAGCTATCACTGAGGAGTCCTCTGTCTTCCTCTCACTAGCAACAATGTGAAGGTGGGATTCCACTCCCTCTACAGCCAGGAAGCATGTTTAAAACCTTCTTGCCTGTCTGTGAATAGGAGACACCTTCCTCTTCACTTCCCAACACAGAATTTAAAGTCTCAAACATTTTAAGTAGGAAAGATACAGAGAAAGGTGATAAGAATGATAAAGAATTGTGGAAGAGCTTTTGGCTGGAGGATGACTGAAGAGAGGATGCCCGTCAAGGGTCTCTTGTATCTGCAGTGGTGCTACCACATGAAGCTGGCAGAGGCAGGTTCAAAAGAAATTAAAAGTGTTTTTTCTTGGGATACACAGAATGTTGAAAATGCCTGCCAGGGGAATTTTTTAGAAAGCAACTAGCAAACGTATAGAACAAGGATCCACTGAGGCAGATAAATATGAAAGACTGACAGACCAGTAAGTCTTTGAAAATTGCTGAAAGCTGGAAGAATGTTTGGCAAAGTACTGCTTTCTAGTACAGCACTTACTCTTACACACATCCCAGGCAGCCATCAGTAGCCTCAGCCGGAGACAGGATTCTGGCAGTGTCAGTCATTTAGCCTGGCCCAGTCCAGCCATTTGCATACACTTACCTCCAAACTCTCTTGTAGGATTTCCTTCGTGCAGTACATTAACACTACAGGTATTAGCAGCATTACTAACACTTGTAACTTGTACTAATATTACTAATCCAAGTATCTTTATCAAGTGCAGTACAAAAAAACCCCCAAACAACTGAGCAGCCTGGAAATCAAAACAGTTTCACACTGTCAGGCCAACATCATGGGACACCAGCTGCTCCCAGTAGCCCACTTCCACAGTTGGCTAGAAGATGAGAGGCTCCCACTGCACCCTGGCCAAAAGTACAGTTAGTTGTTGTCAGGATCACTATCAAATCTCGCACTCTGACTTCTGCTAAAGTATTTCTTTTATTCCATCTCTTGATTTATTCTGTGGCCAAACTAAAAGTTTCTATTCAGTTCAAGTTGTCAAACAGGAGAATACTTCAAGAAACACTTTGTATTGTAGTTGCTTATTGCTTTGGGCAATCCTTTTTCTTTTAAAAACAGTCTGTCACCATAGCTGCTTGCTTATCCTTTATGAAACCTTAATCTAGGAAACAATCTAGAACAATTCCGACATTCCTTATGAACCCTTAGATGATCACGATTAAAAAAAAAGCTGTATTAAATATTTTTGTGTAGGATCCACAACTCACTTTTCCCCATACTTAAGCAGAATCAGGTACTGAAATAGCTTCTTATTAAAAAGGCCTGTAATTGCACTTGAAATAGCCTATGTATTACAAAGCCAGCTTGTGAAGTGCCTCAAGAACAATTTCTTTTGTTGCATGTTACAGGTTTTGCTACAGATATATTAAAAAAGTAACAATGAAGACTCAGACTTGCACGATGTTCCAGAATATTTAAATAATCACATACAACCCAAATCTGTAAAACTAGACTATTTTTAGGATTGATCATATTCAGGGTTGAAGTTTTTCTACATGTTTAATTAGTACATGTTTAATCAACAGAAGGGATAGCTATGCACAAGCTATGCTGACCTGAAAGCACTATTCACTTTCCCTTGACAACAGGTTCTGATCATTATTTGAAAAAATACAGCTCTCGGGGAAAGTAATATTGTTTTCAAGAGTATTACATTTGTAGTGTTAAGTATTAAACACAATTGCAATAGAAAACAATATTGATCTAGTGTCTAACAAATCAGAAAGATCCAAGTCAATAAGGAATGGAGCAGTATGCTTTCCACCCATCAAACACATTCTGCAACTAGTAAGTTCTGCAACTAATACTACACCACATCAAAAATACCTCAAAGATTTTATAAAACTTTCTCTTACACAGTTTTGTAAGAAAAATCCATTAAAACATCTCCTTAAATGCATATATCTCCATTTTGACCTCCACTTACATATGCCAAACCTGCCAGTTCCTTGACAACCTCCCTCCTCCTGCACAGGGCTGTGGTAGTGTCCTTACGTTATGAGGCCAGGTGGGTTTCTCTTCCCTTTTAGAAAGGCAGAATGTCTCTGTTTTTGAAGAAAAGCAGGTCAGAATATTATCTGCTATTTTTCAGAGTAAAGTGGGATGTAACTGAAAAAACTTATATGCAGATATGAATCAATGTCTTGGTTACCGTTACGTTATCCAAAGTGTATGAAGCCAACACTAACAGTTAAACAAGGATGCAGACAGATGGCAGCAATCTAAACTGAGAATAGCACCAAAAATATATCGCTCAGAAGTGCAAAGAACATACTGAGAAATATTACGAATTGTTTTGTTACTTGAAGATCACAGTGCATCCCAACTCAATGAACTCAGTAGAACCACTTGCAGGCTGAGGGGCATTTTATCTTGTGCTGTGCTGTCCAAATCTTGTCTTTTTTGGCATCTGAAGATCTCTTTTCCGAACAACAGAAACCAGTATGCTTATCAGAAGAGGTCTAAAAAACACTGATAGTTTAGTACCAGTATTAGGAGCCAGGCAATTCTGCCACCGTTCTGGAAGCCCTGGGGACTACTTGTACTAATCCCTGCTTTCCAAAGTTCCATGGCCTCTAGAATTGCAGTTCTGATAACTGACTTGCTCACTTTAAGTATCTTCCAAGTTCATGTCCGAGTGTCAAAAGAGATATAGAGAATAAACAACTTTATTTTATAGCGGAATTACAGAAAGCAAAATATCACTTAATACAACTTCAAGCTGCTATAAATCTAATTTGGCATTTTAACTATACACAGAGTCAACAGCAAAAAAACAAACCAAAACAAAAAACAAACAAAAAAAACCCAACCCCAAACAAACAACCCCCCTGCAAGAACAAAATAAAAATAAAATTCAAAATAATTAACAGGTTTTCTCAATGGCAGTCTCAAATAACGGTACTGTCTTGCTACTTTATGAATGGAGTCCATTGTACACCTTTACTCAGTATCCTAAAAACCTGCGTTAACCATTAGACAAAGCATCTTAAACGTACACCTTCTCAAGAAATGTCAGTTCTAACATGGAGACAGTGAGGTTTAATAGAAAGCGAGCGTTCTACACATGTATTCAAATAATGGAAGTGTTGAAGTTTGGACACAGTAAGAAAAAAAGCACTAAGGTTTTAAGCTGCCTAGATCACCTCTTGTTGGAAGAAAGGAAAGATACTTCATTCTTCCTTCTTTCCTTATCTGGAATGCTGCAGACAGCAAAACATCTGCAAAAAATTGAGTGTTGGCACCAAAGTGCAAGAAGAACACAGTGCTCAGTCAGAATAAATGTGTCTGCAACTCCTTCTCCTCTATAGACTGCCGCACCATCTCTGCTCCACAGAGAGGAGAACCTTAGAACAGAAAGAGTTACAGAGATAGCAGTATAAAATTTATTCAAAGAAATATAGTTTTTCAAATTTTAGGAAATGTTGTATTTTTATAAAAATCTTCGTTATGTGATACATATATTTACCTGAATAATCTGGAAAAAAAAATCTGTAAATTACTCCAGTAAGATATTTCACTTGAAATATTTGGAAAAACTATATCTAAATTAGTTAAGATCCCTCTTCCTGCACAATTACCACCTGCTCCAGTGAACAATGCTTTCCAGACTTTTTTGTTCACTTTCATATAATTAAGAATCAGCTTCAAAAATGCAAGTCTATGTGCAGAAGAAGATCATACCCTCTAAAACTTCATTTAAAAAAATCTAAGATTGTTAAGAAGTGGTTATAAAAAATAAACAAGAAAGATTGTAAGGGAATATAGACCAAAGGTGTTAAAATGGAGTTTGGTATTGGCATTTAAGTCTTGAACATATGGTCATCATCGCTAGGCTCGGTGAATTCGGTAGAGTAGTGATGACTTGGAATGATTACAGTTCTTCATGATCATGATCACGGTATCATTTTTACTTCTGGAAGAAAAAGGTGAGATTTCATGAGCATTCATAATGGATACTGCGTGAATGTCACAGAGTCAAAAATGTAATTTTTCCTACATAGGTTATTTTGGGGAAAGGCTATTTCATTAAAAAATGCTGCATTAACTATAGCACCCCTTCAATCATGACGTAAACAGTAATTCATTTTCTATCAATGTTTTTCTTGTCTTAGTGTATTTTTCCCCTTCCCAAAATTCTCACGGTATTTTAACAGTCACCTCTTGCACATTTACTGAAAATTTTAATCCACAATCTAGTGCATAAATAAAAAACAAAGATATTTGTTCAATTAATAATCCCTCAGAATCAGAGCGTAATATCTCTCACTTTTATTAGAGTAAGCAAGTCTACACAAATAATACTGAAGTCACCAGGGCAGAGCTTTCATCGCCTTAGAAACACCTCGGCAAGATTTGTGGCACGACTCCATTGCCTAAACACAAGTGTCCAGAGCCATCCCTGCTGTCCCACCTGCCCCTCAGTTGCTGCTACAGGAAGGCACAGGTCTCTTGATGGTCCAAGCTGCAAACATATTCAAGGCACTTCAGGTGGACTGTGTTTAGACAACAAATTTTTTTCCTTAATGTTTAACTGAAAGGCATCATCAGTCAAAAAAGTCGCCAGGTCTCAAATACAAGAGCAACATGATGAAATGTCTTCATATTAGTCCTCTCTTACTTTCACAAACATTTCAGACCAAGAGCTGTACAGCAAATACCATTCCACGATGCATGTCTTTCTCAAAAAAAAGCAAAAAAACCCCACCCTTAGCAGATGGAAGGAATTCTTTGAACTTTTTTTTTCTGAATAAAATTTTTACCAAGTGGTTAAATATTTGATAAAGGAACAGAAGCACCTTCGTAGTTAGTCACTAATGTAGAAACGTGGTTCAAACCTACCAAGATTGTTTCTTCCTCCCATGACACAGTCCCTTCAAGAGAGACACTGTAATTACTTATATGGGATAGATTATGTTGAACACTCATTTGAAAGATACTTTTCTGGATTAAGGTAGCATGAAGAAACCAGCACATTCTGCACAAATATAAGAGATGAGGCAATATATCCCTGCTCCCAAGACCTTTAAATTCACACTGATTAATAATAAATGGAATATGTGAATGGTAACACATTATAATAGTAACTCCTTGCAAATCAAAACGATCTGTTCTGTGGCCTTAGTGTATCTTTCTACCTTAGATCCTGTTATGTAAATGCTGAAAATACAAGAAGGATGCTTTAAACATGCATGTTTAATGTTGCTGTGTACCAAGGGACCAGTGGAATTACCTAAACCACAGGCATTCTCTTTGCTACAAACCAACAGCTCTCTCAAAAGTTATACTGATTTTTCTGAGCCCTTCTGAAGCATTTATGCGATGTGAGGACTCATTCGCACATCCCTATCTCACAGTTCAGTGCAGTTCCACGTCCTCTGCTGTGCTTTCAGAATAAAGCTGGAGCATTCACGCTGTACCCATCTTCAGTGTCACTGAGCAACAAAGCTACAAAGCAAATCCAATTGAACACTGAAACAAAGGTGCAGTGAAAAAACACAGAGATTTGTTCGGAGTTCCTAAGTTTTGGTGACTTTTCTCCAGTCCTCCCTCGCAAGCAACATTTGTTTATTTTCACAGTTTATAACATTCTATAATGTTATAATAATTTAAAAAGTACTAATGTTACAACATTAATATCCATGTGAGAGTTGACCTAGCACTTCCAAACTTGATCCATGTTGCTTTCCTGGTTTGTCATGTTATGAGCAAAAATTATTCATTCTTTTTTCAAACACACAATAACCTGACCAAAACTGAAGAAATTTGCAGGGTGCAGCTCCAACTTAGCTCCACTCTGATGTAAAACCTCCAGGTTCTCAGCAAGCTCAGAGGAAAACTGGCCAAAAGGTAATTTATGAACTCACATAATAAAAAAAAAACAAACCCAACATTGTAGTTCTAGCACAATCTGTATGAGGTCAGGAGAGGCAACTGGAACCACTTGGATGGAGAAGGGGGATAAACTTTGTGTGTTCAGGTAGAGGGCAGACATCCTACTCTTCTCACAGACTTCTCCACAGCGTTCAACACCATTGCTCTATACAGTGCTGCAGGTAGCAGGAGTTCAGGTTAAACTCCCAGAAGAGCTGATGTTTGAAATGGTGGGAACCAACAATTCTCCCAACAGATATCTCATAATGGAGAAAACCTCACAATATGCAGCCTTGAACTGGTTGCATACACATCAACAGCTGGCAACATATACTAGCTCTCTTTCCTCAGTGACATAGGCCCCTCCACTGCCATCCAGATGTTAAAGAAAAGACACTTGCAGGTAGATGAAATAAACTAAAGCTTTAGCCTGTGTCTTTCAGCTGAAAATATGCACCTGTGATCAGTAACTAGTTCAGGAAGACTCAGATTCCTTGATAATCGTCATCTTTCATAGAGCAGCATCAAGTAGCTGCACTTCATATCGTCTCAAACTGATGCCTGAATCTTTTCTCCCCTGGATCACAGAAGTGACACTTGACAGTGAAATCTTCAGCTCCTAGGACACTTGGGCACAGGAATAAAACATTTTCTCAACATGAAAAAAATATCAGGATTATGTGAAATACATCATCCTTATGTGACTACATCCTCCTTATGTGAATACATACTCCTACAGTAGCTTACATCAATTCTCTAATCAAGTCAACGTCTCATTTTTTATATAGTCCTGGCACTTCACGAATAGTGCTCATGATATGTAGAAGTCTCCTGAAGCTAAAGTTTATGACAGGTAATTTCCTTGGTAGAACTCCATGCGATCCTAAGGGAAAGCATGCCTGTGCAGGACCTAGAGCTCTTTTTTCCACAGGCCACAACGCCATTGTATAAATTACTGAGCCCAGGAAATAAGAATCATGACAACTCTCATTTCTTTAAAAAAAAACCAAAATGTATTTCTTTTACCTTGCCTCCCTCTACGTTAACGTTAGTCAAAATGCATATTAAAAGCTTCGAGTTGTATTAAACCAGTTCTCCCTCTTGAGGTGCCCGTGACACCTCTGTTCTTCCAGCTAAATACAGGCTCATCAGCAGAAACAAAGATGTCTCCCAAAGGCATAAAACGCTGCTTTAAAAAATTTATTTTTAAATCTCTCCCATTGTTATTTAACCATTTCCAAATGAAACCTTTTCCTTGAATCTGAATCTACAGTTAACAAAACCATCACATTTGAAAAATCTGAAGCTTCAGTTTCGTGACATCAACCAGCAAAGGAAATGCGAAGCTTTATACAATTGAATGGTTACTGAGCTGTAAGACATTGGCCTATAATCAGTGCAACAGCACATTTATTCTATGATCATTCTGATCTTTCTATTGAAAACATTGCATAGAGCAAGATTTTTTTGTTTGCCCCTTTTTTTTTCCATCCTAGAAATGAGGGCTAATAAACTGACATTCCTTCAAATACCTTTTTCAACTGATAAGAGGTTTTAAAACTTGAGTTTTCAATGCATTTAACTCCTTGCCTGGGAAAATCATAAAAAGTTAAATATTCCAGTGTTCTTAGGATTAAGAATTAGCTGACTAAATTAAAACATCCAAGTGTGCCCTTTCACTACAAAGAACTGCACATAGTCTTTCCACTAAACAAGCAAGTTGTAAGGCAAGGACTGTAATTGTACAGCTAAACAGAAAACTGTGACACATCCTTCATGTTTTGCAGAAATAGCCCAAACTCACTTCAATATAAACTAAAACAACTTGACCAAACATCATAGGAAATGCCATAAGAATACTGTGACAAAACTGGGAGACATATACAGGAAAATTTGCAATTAAAAGTGATGTCAGATTGGATTTAAAAATTCTTAGACTAACGGTCTACTATTAGCACTTCTTTCAACTCACCATTTTGTGATAGCATATATCAAAGATGTCCCATATTTTTCAAGCCTTGTTTTACAGAACACAACAGGAAACTGATGCTGCATTCCTCTATGTTAATTATATACATTGGCTTACCTGAAGTATTTGCTCGAGGGCTTTTTTGACTTTATTCTTCATCTTCCTCAGCAAGTTCAGTTTCTTTGTGCACCACCACTCTCGTGACAGACATGTCAGGGTGCTGTTCTTTGGCTTCTTTGATTGCCTGTGCCAGGGCCTGCAAATGATTCAAAATAAGTAACTTAACAGCAAAAGGACATTCACGTGGGGCCAGAGAATAGGAGGCTAGCATCAGAAATGTTGGTTATAGTTTTTCAAAACTCTAAATTCCTGAACTTGAGAGGGCTCAGGGGTGAGAAAAAACATCAACAACAAAAAACAAAAAACGCCCCCAAAAAACCAAAAAACACACACACACAACCCCCAAAAAAAACCACAAACAAAAAAACCCCAAAAACCCAAACAACCAAAAAACACCAACACAACAACACAATCCAAACCAACTGAAACACAAAACCAACCGAAACACAAAACCAACCAATCCTCAAACCACAAAATCCAACGAAAAATAACTCTAAGCCCCACTATGCTAAAAGTTTACCGCAAATTCTGGGAAGTAACAAATAGCCATGAAGTTATCCTGTAACTTTTCTAGCTCATTCCAGGAGACAAAAAGTATTCTTATACCACATAAGTTTTTGAACTTCTGCAACAGGTCTAGCAAATAAAGACTTAACAAGAACACAGACAGTACAGAAAAATAAGAGTTCCCTTAAGTCTCCTGAACAAAATGGACAGATCCTTTGGAATGTGTACTAACAGGGTACCGGAACTCTGGAAGATGATTGTCAGAAATTTCTCAGCACAAGAATCTTCTTTTTCTCCTTTTACTAGTTGAAGAGAACTTTCTCTAGTTCAACTCAGGGACATATAGATATAAGTATTACTCATTTTCTTACAATCCCTCCCCCACATTTTAGGAAATTTTATCTTCTTAAGAAATATACCAATATATACAACTGGCAATTGGACTAGAAGATCATTTTAGGTCCCTTCCAACTGAAATTATTCTATGCTATTCTACACAAGGCTTTACAGTCAGCCACATAAAAGCATCCTCTGAGGCAGAAGAGGTGAAAGAGCACCTGGGATCTTCTATTCCTTCCCCTGATCTGAATCTCATTTCAGTGGAGCTGTGTCCCAATTTTGTTAAACACAAGACCAGTTTCTCTTTTAGTGAATTTTCTTTTCAGTTAAGTTCTTCTAAGTGCCTTCTAAGTAACTGCACTTCCCTGAATTTTTGCCTGCATGTTTTTTGGACACTGCTCGAAACTGATAAGAGTGACCAATGGAATGCCGAAGAAGCTCACGTTTAGATTTATTGCTATGACAGCTAAGAATTCCGATAACATCCCATAATTGAGAGGGGTGTGTTTGCAAGGAGGGACGGACAGAACAGGTGACTAAAACTGACCAACTGAACATTCCATCCCATAATCATCATACCCCCTATATAAGATGGAGATCACGAGGGTCTCGTCCCTCTTCGACCATGGCCGGCATTTAGAGAGGATCCTGTCTGTCTGCTTGCGACCTATAGGCCCCAGGCCCTGCATCCCTGAAATCCAGTTGCTGGTTTGCTGTGAAGTCCCAGCCATGACTTCTGGGTGCCGGCCCTGCAGTTGCTGGAGCCACACCAGCTCCCAGCTCCGCCAAATCCACACTGGGCATTCACGATTGGCTTTGTACATTTTGTATCATTTTCTCTATTTATTAGTAGCATGAGTAAAGCCTTTAAAACTTTTCCAACTTGCAAGACTTTCTAACTTGAAGTCCCTCTTCCTTATCTTTCTATCACCTTTTATGGTGGGAGGGATTAACAGAGGGCATCTGCCACAGTATATTGTTGCCTTGCTTTAAACCTCGACAAGCTGTATTACTATTGGAACCCAGTACAAGAAGAAAAAACTGGAAGGCATCCTGAGGCAACAGTTTTGGAAGGCTTTTTGAGGCAACAGTAAGCTCACTGCTCACCTTAGTATCAACCACAACTGGAAAAAAAACCCCACCAACCAAAAAAACCCCACCAAACCAAACAAATCCAAACCAACAAACACAAAAAAACAAAACAAAAATAAAAACCAACCAAAACAAAATAAAAACCAAACAAAAACCACACACCATACACTAGAAGCAGCAAGAAAAATATAATGCAAAAAAAAAGTTTATCTTCATTTATAAAAGTGACATTTTCCTAAGCCATCAGTGGTAAATGTGAGAAGAAATAAGTAACTCTGAAGGGAGATTGGAAACACCAACATTAGCCACCTTAACTATTATATGATAATGAATCTGAAGTCCTATTAAGGAAATATCTACAGAAGAACACACAGTGTGCATTGGAACAACACTGATGTTTGCTGATGTATTAATCCTAACAATTTTTTTTTAGTTTGTCCTTTACAATACCCCAAGTGTAATCTCTGTAGCACAAATGAGGACTTAAAAGCAGCTGTTGAGATTTAAGAATCAGTGTTTATGATCAAACCTTAAACAATGAAAAAACCATAAGTCTCTGTTTAATTACAACAGGTAATACAAGCATTTGTATTATGAGACTCCAAATTAAAATATTTTTTTCCTGTTGAAAACTGTTCTAGTGTTGTAGAGAGCTAAAAGACAAAACAGCTAGCATGTAGTTTGTGCACTTAAATAGCTCCATATCCACTGAAGAAAAAGTGGTAGAGATTTCTTAAATCTGTTAAAGGCTGCTCACTGCTGCTTTAAACTTCAGTGATTTAAATCATATTTTGTACTTCCTTTTTTATAATTTCATTTTTTACTTCATTACCCACTTATCTGAAAAACAAAGAAGAGCTTAAGAGAACCATTTTACTAAAGCATTGTCTGGTATACTAAACATATTGTGTGACCTTTCCAGACACCTGAAGTGCACTGAACATGTGTCAGGGTAAACAAGAGTGATGCTTGATGCTGAACAGTCATCTCAATTTAATTATGAGTTTCAAGAAGAGATTCAACTTGTCAGGAGCCACTTTCTGGAAGCAGATCAAAATGTGAAATTAAATTCACCAAGAGCACTTTACATTAAATCCTGCTATGTTGATTTGTGTAGCTTTCAGAAAGTTAGAACTGGATTCACTGCAATTTTATGTAGAAGGTAGGCTTTTCCATTTGTACTATCCAGTGACTGTTAATTGACTTTGTTACTATAGTTTCTTAGATGAAAAACAATAAAAATAGTGTAATCAACACTTGAAAGAAAACATAATTACACTTTCTCAATTATCTTTCTGTCTACTGCGTAAATTCAGCCTTCTTAATTGGGCAGGTAGAAGTGATTTTAACCTTCATTTCTAGGACATCATAAAATACTGCTTTGGTACTGATAGAGATGAAAGGTACTTACATAAGATTCCAGCAGGTCATCAATTACTTTTATTATACAGAATTCTATAAATACAAGTCGAAACCTATTTTTTAAATTTGAGCAGTTTATGCTTTAATGTATTTCAAATCTTTCAGTGAAAATGACTGCTGCATTCAGATGTTGCTGACACAATGTGGTAGAGACTCCCATCTACTCAGATTAATGCATCAAAATAAGATTATTTCAGTAATGCCTTTCCTCTAAAATGGCAAAACCAGCACTAAACAAAATCTGGTCTCTTCCAAAAAAAGCAATCCATTTAAAAATAGTAAGAAATCCATTCACATGATCTATGACACAAAGTTACAAATGCTGTTTTTCTTTCAGTTATATTCTAAAGCCTTCTTATTCATAAAACACCATCACTTAACAACTTTGTCACAATTAACAGTCTCAGGGTCTATGTCCTCATATTCAACTTCTCTTTCTCTTATTTCAGGTTTCTGAAATATCGTCTAGATCATACTGGACTACAAAAAGCACATGGTGCGTGTTAACAGCTTACATACTTCATCATGGTCAATATCCGCATCTCCAGTAATGACAATGCGCTTCTCAATTCTTGTTTCTGACACTCCACCTTTTACCATCTACAGACAGCACAAAACAAGAAGAAAACATCCTCGTGATTATTCCATATTGCCACAAAGCACTCCTTTCTGTTGCACTGAAACAAGTAAATTTTTGTAAATGAGTTGCAATTAGTAGTAAATATTCACAGTACTAAATCATCCTGTCCTTTTTCAGCTATGCAGTTAGTCACATTCTAGCAACTGCTAAACCTGATAAAAAACAACAACTAGAGAATTCCTCCTCTTACTGGAGCCCAAGTTTGAACAGATCTAGATATGCAGACAAGCTGGAATTCCAGCTTCTTCCACCATATAAATCCGGCATCAAGGAAATTCCGAGAGTCTTTTCTTTGGTTTCAACCCATCTATCGTGGGCCTCTTCACAGACTCTGAAGAATCCGAAGCCATTAAATACAAAGATAATCTGTTTTTCACTTTTTTTTTCCATGGACCTTAGTGAGGTATTTTTGACTTATTTCACATTGCTGATGGAAACAACTTTGTGCTTTGTTTCCTCATTTCTTACTCTAAGGATGAAACCATTTTAGCTTAAAAAAATTCTCACAGAAATAACTTTTTCAAAAAAAAATCAGCCTCTGTAAGAGAAAATAATAAACTAATACTTAAGATACGCTGACCATATTAGAAAAGATCGAAGATGATTCTGTTAAGAACATCACGAGAATATCAAAACTATTTTGGCAGGTCCCTTTATCAAGAATGAACAGTTTGTGATGTAAACCAGAAAGTTAGTTTAGAAAATTCAGTCTTTTGAATCAGTGATAAGCAGTCTCTAAGACTAAGCATTACAGTAATCCCAGTAATTTTTAGTAGAGGACTAGAACCATTGTCTTTACTGGTTCCTCCCAAAAAGCAGCATTATTTGACATCTGAACTTGACAAGTAAATGTCTGCGTCCCCCCTGCACCCAGCTGTGGTAGCACAATTTATTGAATAAAGACTTTTTTCCTAAAATGGTTGTGGATTATTGATTCCAAAAGGAAGCAGGAGACTGAAAAGCACCTGTCAACTACTCTGTATAACAAAATACACACATTTTAAATTCTGAGCTTACTTTTTTTAATGGGACTTATCTGACAGCTTTCTAAACATCATCCTTGCACTGTCATTCTGTGAATACAATTTTCAATCTTAAGACTACAAATACTGAATATATATCCAGTGAGGAGTGAATTACCATTCCATTCTGCAAAGACGTCAAACTTCTTGTCTTGGGAGGAAAAAATAGCAAACTCACACCTTACATTTCCTTCTCCCTTTTTGCTTCACCCTAAACAATGCTTTCTGCAATTTTCTTGGAAAACTATGTTAAGAGTTCAATGACCAGATCTCAAAATTGTGTTGTTAGGGCATGCCTAAAATTAGATAAATATTTACATAAATTAATAACAACAACCACCATCACCACCACCACACTTTGGTGGTTCTGACGTACTCTGGCATGAAACAACATTACATGAAACTGAAACAGACATGTTAACACCAAGTCTTCCTTTCCTTTTCAAGCATGGAGTGCAGCGCACATAATTCAGCACCAAAAGGTGCTTGAAAAGTATTCTAGTGGCAGGGTCTGTTTTTAAATATTCTCTAAACCTAGAAGCATAAGGATCACCAACACTAAGGCCAAGAAAACACTGTTTCAGTTCATCCTTAGATGCCATTAGCAGAGCTCCTACAGACCACAGACAAATCAGTTACCTTAACAAAGAGTCTGTAAGAGATCAGTGAGTCATGACAGGACTGAAACTGTAAAAATTTAGGTATACACTTATTTGTCAAACACAGAACTGAGACCTGTATGAAATACTAAAAGAGCTAATAATATATTTCACCCTTTCCCTGCACTGTTCCCAGATATACCTGCTTATTCATTAGGGTTTCCCTGTGCATCATCTGTGTACTGAAAGATTAACTCTCACACATGCTTGGAATGAACCCAAGCCATTTCAAGTCAGCATGCTTAAATAAATTGTATGAGAAAATTCACGTACGACTTTATTTTGAGGGTTTTTTAAAATTTTTATTTAGTTTGGAGAGACATTATTATTTTTTACCTTTGTGATGTGTGTAGTTGTGGTAGTAGAAATTGACTCTGATGTAATTGTCTGTGCACTCAGCAGCACACCAGCATTGCCACCAGCACTGCTATCAAACTGTAAGGAAAAAAGAATGGTATTTTTGTATTTTGGTCTTTAAAAGCTTTGTTTTCACAGGAGAAAGGGATGGTTTTCTTACTAAATACATTCTCTAGTTCAGTTAGAACTGTTATCTAAACAGAAGCCATCTGAGTTTACCCAGTCATGTAAGACTGTTGTTATGGTTCATTCTTGAGGAAAATTTATGATCAAAGCCACTTGTTCCTTTCAGGAGAAGTAAGACATTTGAATCAAGTTTTCAAAACTAAAAAAAAAGAGTTGTACTTTTGCAGACAGCAACTAAGTTCTTACATTAAAAACAACCAAAGAGCACTTAGACTTTAGGAGTAACACTGCTTTGTCTACACACATTTCACTTAGTTCATAGCCAAAGTATAAGTTTAGCTGCTTAGAAAAAAGGATAGGTTTTTGAAAAGCACTTTGTGGCCATTATCGATTTTGATCTATAAGTAATTGGAATAAAAACCAGCTTGCAAACAATACAATAACCCAGCTGCCATACCTGTGGAGATTCATAGGTGATAGTTTTAGTTTCCGTTTGAACAATTGGAACTTCTTTAGTGGAGATTTCAGTTCTCTGTGTGGCATCTGAAATGGTTATCATCTCTGTTTTCACTACTGGAGGCTGTGGTGCAAGAAATAAGCAATCAATTCAGAAGACAGAAATTGGTTTGTAAAGTGGACCAAGAAAACACACCCATAAACTCAAGAAAACCTTAACAGTAAGATAAGTATTTGACTGTCTTCCCAATCAAAAAGGATGCAATAAATAAGCAAAGTGAAATGAAGTCTAACACACCAGCCCTCTAGTATCTGCATAACATGGCAGGAAAATTTACTCTCCAGTATTAAAAACTTGGCCAAAGTTCTGTGTTTCAGCCAACACTACGTATCAGAGAAGGCAACTGCTAAAACAAAGCTGCAACACTTGTATTGAAAATGTGTAAGAGAGTATCTAGGAAAAAAAAAAAACCTTGCATAAAGAAGATGATAGCTAACTCGGATGAACTTCATTTCGAAATAATCTGGGAAAATACCTATCATTGCTCAGGCAAACTGCACATGAGGACTAGAAATTCCAAGGAAATGATGTAAAAGTTTAAAAATTTAATTTGTACTAGTTTGGAATAGAAATACAACGTTGATAACTGGATTTTAAGCAAATCTGCATTCAATGTAATGATTCTGGTAATCAACAGCTTCTTTTGACAACAAGATAAAAAGCCATTTTAACCATTTAGAGTTACCTAGTGGTGTTCTCTGCAATATCACAAAGAAAGCAATTAAGCAGGGGTCTGTAAGCCAGTGAACTTACAACTTCTCTTATTGGAGTAGATTTTCAATATATTTAAGAACTTTAAAAAAAAGTATAGTAAGGCCTTTTGATATTTTTCTAGATGCATCAGTTGCTATCTCCTGTTGATTTTGGACACACATGGGGGGAAATCCCAGGGGAAAAAAAAAAAAAATCCTTTCTTTTCGTCACACACACTTGCATACACAGCAGCCCTTCTACTCTTCCTCCAAACTAGGCACATTTTTAGGAAGCATGGTTACCTGCAACTTGCAAAGGTCTTATAAACTAATTCTTTCACATCATTCATCAGAATACATGTGTATGCAAAAGAAAACAAACAAAAAAAAAACCAAGGTAAGTTGTTTGGATTTAAGCGCAAAGAAAAAAAAAATTGTCACCATTAATAGAACAAGCAGGTAGACAACTAGGAAAAAAACAACCTAATTGTTGAAAAACTCAGCAGAAGATCATGCCAGCTTTAAAAAGACATGCATCCCTGTGTTTCACTATTCCTCTTTCTGCTTCTTTATAAGGTTTGCCCAGTAATGAATCCTTCAACCTTCTTTGGCTTAAAATAACTGATTGTGACTGAAACCCATGTGTGCTTCCCTAAATATCTACTGCACGAGAAGACCTCCTAGTAAGATGATGATATCGGCCTCATCCCTTTACAATGCAGTGCTCTCATCTACACAATTTCTAGCTATACTTATTCTAGTCTATAAATTAATAACTTTTTTTTAAAAGAGAAAAAAAAAACCGCAAGAAAACCAGTGAGTAATGAGGGGGAATAAAGGAACAAAAATTTGTGATGGGTGCTTTCTAATTTCAATTGCCAATAGTTTTCCAATCACAATTACATATTATGGACGTGTCAAAAACAATTGACAAATAGACAAGACAAGACTTAAAACATTGGAAACGTAAATAATAAATATAGGTTATGTATGTGCATATAAAATAAGGGGGAGATAAAAGGGAGATGGCAGTCTTCGGAAGTTTTGCCTTACTGGTGATTCTCACTCAGTTCTAGCAAAAAGTCAGAAACCATAACTGAAGGAGACAGAATTTCACTGCCCATGAATGGTTTCCCCTTCCAAATGATCTGAATCCTGTTGGATGCCTGAAGAGCTGGAGAAACAGGAGAAGAAGAAAGGCAGGTATATTTTCACCCCAAGAAATATCTCTGCTTAATCTAGTTGTCAAACTGTTCTACCATTTACCTCAGAACAACAAATTATTTGTGGTGCAACATCAATGTCAACATGAGACACATCTCCATTGAGTCTGAGCTGTTCTTCCTCTTTTTCTTCACCTAAATCTTGCTTAATCTCCTCTGACAAATTCTTCTCTTCTGTAGCTATGGTAACTGCATTCTCCTGGACCAAATCTTCAGCTGTAACTTGTGTGTGCTCAACTGGTACATTTAGTTTACTGCCTTCTGGTGTGGCTTCCACATGCTGTATTTTTTCTTCATGTTCTTTCCTTTTCACGTCGTCGTCTTCCGGTTCTTCCCTGATGACTTCCTCAGTTGCCCTATGATGTGGCTGGTATTCTCCCACCTCTTCATCCTCACTCTCACTACTACTGCTGCTGCTGCTACTATCTGAAGGCAATGACGAAGAGTCTTTTTTTGACAGATGCTCCTCCACCTTACATGTTTCCCCAGCACCAGTGGCAACTTGCATTTTCCCTTTGTTGGTTTCGTCTACGACTAGTGTTTCTTCTATCCCAACCTCTGCCTGCTTCTTCTCCTCCACTATGTCCAGAGTCTCATGTGAACTCTGCACAAAAAACACGGATGAGGAAAAATAAAAGTAGAGTATATGAATAAATTAAAATAATGGAAGCAAAATTAGCTGATGGCTGGTTCATGTCATGTAGAAGACAAAAGATGGTTGTGATGGTTAACTGAAAAAGGAAGGAAAGAAAGAATGAAGATGGATTGGAAGAGTTAGAGCCAAATTTAACTATGGAAAAAAATCAGTAGAACCTTATCAGCATCGCTGACTCCAGTACAAGGCACTTCTGCTCTGGAAGCATGTCTCTGTGAAACAAAAAGCAATCAGAGGACAAAAATCAATGCATAACCCTTTTCAACAGCATAACACCCTCCAAGCAAGCTTTAAGAATATACATGATACTAGACAGACACTATGTATTCACTGCAAGACTCGCAAAGCACTCCCTTCCTTGCACTTCATTGAAATTATTCAAAACTAGGTAAAAAATATGGACATTATTAATTGGAATAAGATTTTAATTATGAAAGGCTGAGAATAAAAGCATGAATACACTGACCAGTGATGTTACCGAGGCAGTTCTCTCAGTTAAATCAGAAATTAGAATAATGTTAAGGGAAAGTTAAAAACAAAAACACACACAAAAAAACCCAACCCAAAACCTAGTCAGCATTCTATTATGAGATTATTAGCATAAAAATGATTTTAAAAAAACTTTATTGCAAGATTTTTTTGGCTGTTCATCTTTATGTCACTTTATGAAACTTAATAGGTAACAGGAGGGGGGACTGTTTAGGGTGGTATGTTGTCAGAACAGCAATACATGGTTACCAAGATGATCCCATTAGGATTCCGTTTGGAGCCAAAATGATGAGATTAAAGCAGTTATATTAGTATTTGTTCCATAACAAAATGATCTGGGATGGATATGACACAGAAAGCCCACTGTGAATTATGTATTAGGTAGTTTTTTTGTTCTAATGTATTTTTAGTGAATGGTTTGCAGCAAAATTTGAGTTCAAGCTAAAAGACTACACAAAACAAAACAAACAAAAAAACCCAACACATAAAAACCCAAAACACATCATCTGTGACTTAATCCTAGCTATTACTGCTGTTTACCAAGCAAAACACCTACACAGTGTAAGGCGGCATTCCCGGTGAAGCTTAAACAAGCACTAATTAATATTTCCTGAGTGTTGCCAATACAGAATTAAGCTCTCTAGCTGGACGCCCCCTCTGTCAGCAGCTTGGCGGCTGTGACACCCGAGCAGTGGGTGCCTGACCGCGGGGCGGTACCCGCGGTGCGGGCGGGGTGGGGGTGTGGGCAGCACCTGGGGCGGCGTCGCGGCCGCGCTCTGTTCCCCCGCAGCGCCCTCTGCTGGCCGCGGGCTGGCGGCGGCGGCGAGAGGCTCTCTGGTGCCAGCGCCAAAGCCCTCCTTACTAAATAAAATGGACGTTATCTCCTCTTCTAGGCTCTAGACGAGTTAGAAAAGGGAGAGGGAAGAATTAAACAGCGGCGGACGAAGCGGCAGAGACCTACAAAGGAAAGGTTTGACAAGAGGGACGGGTGACACAAAAAGGGGGTCGGCTGGGAGGAGGCTGCAGGCGCTCGGGGGACACGGGCTCCCCCCGCAGGGTGGAACGAGAACAGAGGGGACACAAACCTGCTGTGACAACACACGCGTCTTACTCAGCTCTCCACCATGCACACCCTCGCTCCTTATTTCACACGAGAAAAATTAAAAACTTTAACATTTCCATGGATTATTGCAAACAGAACAGCTTACTTAGGCAGTAATTCCATAATTACTATTGGGAGTTTTCCCTTTCAAAAATCCATTTTTAACACCCTCTAATTCCTAATTCACTCAGAGCTTCAGGGCAGTCAGATGCATTTGCTTTGCACAATATATTCTTTATATATGTATTTTATATTATTTATTATACGTATGCTTTTCAAATGCATAAGAGCTTAGTAAATTCATATTTATTAAAGTGTCATTTTTTCAAACAAGCCTTTCCCATTCTATAGGAAAAAACTTGTTTTATTCAAACATACATAAAAGCATGTGCTGCTTTAAAGCATAAATTACATTCATAGTCTGGTCTATTTTCTATAGTACTCTAAATCTGTATGGTAAAGCAAACATTTAAAATTCACGTGGGTAGAGGCCTCTGAAAAGGCTATAATTATTTCAGTTTTCCTTCCACAAGCTCTTGCATTAAGTAAGAAATAAAAACAGTTAAACAGCCAATAATGTAACACGTACCTAACACAGACATAACACACATTTTGACAACATTCAGTAAGATGCACTTCTGCCTTAGAAGGGCACTACATAGAATCACAGCAGAAGCACACGCCAGAGGAAAGCCAAAGACCATGCAGACAACTGCAGTCCATGCGAACTCACCGTGTGAGCAGTGATGTAGAATCTGAACTGACATAAGTTATACCATGCTACTGAGCGTATACTGCAACACACATGCCATGCAGAAGAACAGAGAAGGAAAAGATAAAGAATCCCTGTATTTTTTCCCTACAATAAAATTTAAAGTACATTTCAAAGGTGGCTAAGAAAAGTTAATGTGAATGCAAGTTATTAAATGTGCCCTCATGCAACATTCAGTATCCATCAGGGCAATGTGTTCCTCCCTCCCACTTCTTTCCCTAGTTCACCATGCCCAAAAAATGTTCATCTATTAACAATTACATCAAAAGACAAAAATGTTCACAATACTCTTTCTACCATACTCTGGTACCACATGTTTTCTAATCAGCCAAAGCAGTAAAAAGAAAAAAAAAAAAACAGGGTTAAAAAAAAATGTGGTCAGACTGTGTGCAGCTCTCTCTCCCCACATATGTTGTATATAATGAAAGACAGGCACATACCACCCATCTTTTTGCATTTTAGCACCTTCAAATTTTTAGGTCTTGCAATCTTTTAAAAGGAAAACCCCTATCATATGATTTGTTTGATAATGTAACTCCTGTTCACTGAGGTGGCATTTAGTGAAAATGATTAAATGTATAGACAGAATTGGCACTTTTCATCAAATCACTGTAGTTACAATAATCTATCAGCCTAGGAAGATGTTTAAATTCCTGCAAATCCCTTCTGGTACATAGTCATGTACAGTAATATGAAATACTGTTTGCAAGCGGGGGGGGGGGGGGGGGGGAGTAGAAAAATAATACTGCAGGTATCCATAGCATAACAACATTTCACATATTTACTTGTGACATACATATCAATGTGTCACAATTTCTGTTATTATTAAGTCACAGATGCTGTGCATTTGTGGGAGTACAGTGATACAGAAGTATAGCGGCACAAACGAGATGTACCCAAAATAACATTTCTCATACACAGAAAATTACTTATTTGCAAATATTTTCACTGGAGCAAAAGAAGGAAGAAAAGAAAGAGTATTAGCAGTGGTATCCCTGCTTTATTTTTGTCTATTGTCCAACTACCCTAAAAGATAGGCAAGCACATACAGTCCAGGAATAGGACTGAGCAATGTATTAATCTACTAATATCAGCAAGTTTATAAATTGGGGTTAACGGAACACTTGAACACAAACTTCTCTACATCCCTCAACAAATAAATTGGGATTGAAATATACTGTTTCATAAACCTCATATTTATATATGTTACTGAAACAGGATTGACAGCTTTACACTAACCTACTTTTGTCCCAGTTCCTAGGTGGTGGGAAATAGTCCAAAAGTGATGTAAAAAAGCAACACCACAATTGCTACCCATGATCACGATTACACTGCCACTAGTCCCACGGGTTATATAGTGTTTTTCACTGCGCAGGTATTAAACCAGCTTATGGGGGAGAAAACTTCCCTCTTTTCCTGGATGAAAAGAGAGGTACAGAAGCATGGAGGTTACTCGGAACGAGGCTGTCTTTGAAATGAAGCTGCTTCTACAGCATTATGGACTTGAATAATGATTACATGGTGAACAAGTAAAGCAAAGGTTCTTGTGTGAAGTGTCAAATAACTGTAGACAATTATTTCCATATAGAATGGAAATACATGTTTTGCTGTCATCCTAGTCACATAAAACATAGTAATTTTCCCCAAAGAGTCTGGTTTTCTTTTTAAACAGTAGCCGTTCAGAACTTCACAGCTAGTTTGGTGTTTAAGCAGAATGTTGTTGGCATTCATGGATGTGTAGATAAATACACATACACACACAGAGATCCTGGGTTTACAACTCAAACTTCTCCTTTCAGTACTGGCTTCTCCATCAGGAGGAAAAAAAAAAAAAAAAAAAAAAAAGAGAAAGAAGTGCCCAAGCTAGCCCACAGCAGATACAGCAGAAAGGCAGTAGGTTTCAGGGCAGCCACCTTATCGGTTTCCTCTGGTTTTGCTCCAGCGATCCATGGTATTGCATTCCATTGCTTCTCCTTCCCAGGCAGCGGTTTCATTTGGAAAATGTGGTCTCCTTTTTTCTATTTGGTTTTCATTTTATAAAACCATATAAATCAACAAGCAATGAGACAGACACACACTACACATAAACATAAACCCAAACCATCTGAAAGTGACACAACATACTAGATAAGGAAAAAAAAATTACAGAGATAAAAAAACTTGGAGCAGTCTCAAATTCAATACAAAGAAATCAACACAGAAAACACACACAACCACATAACAAAAATTAAATTACACTTTTACATAAATGTCTATTTTAACCAAAAATATCTTTATAGCTGTTAAGTGAACCAATGTGTCATGGACATTTGAAAATTTGATCAGTATTTGTACCTATGCATATACCACTATGCGTAGAAATATTCAGGTACTACTCAGAAATTTGAGGAATAATTTCCTGTCAGTAACCATAAATTAACAAAATAGTCAGTAAAGTAGTGATCCATAGAGTCAGTGACTGTATAATCTGTATGCACATACAGTTCAGATTGCTTAAGTATCTTATTGAAATAAAGTCTTATTATCAAAAAACATTTGGCAGCATCAAGCAAACTTAATTGAAAGTTCACTTCTCTGGGGACTGAAGATACTGAAGAGTTTAATGGGATAGGACAATACATTCAGGAGGGAAGGGTAGGAACATTGGTGGAAGAAAAGGATAATAACAGAAGATAAATTGATTGCTTTTAAAGACTGACTTCCTCTTCTACTTTAAGAAAGATGCAGCAAATAACTCTTCATAAAACTAGAAGTTTCACAAGAGCAAGAGAAATTTAATTGGGTAGTTTTTTTGCCACAGGCATCCAGGATATTTAGAGAAAACTGTTTTACAAACTGCTCTTTTCAAGTTCAGTTCAGGAAGGAGGTATCGAGAAACAGTAGGTGAATTCATTTTGCAGACTTTTGGAGATTAATCTGAGTAAATTTTAACAACCATATTAAATATGTCCTGAAGAAGTCACCGCTGTAAATTAACTGATCATGTAAGGTCCTTCTAAAACAACACACAGGCTGTGTGTGTGTTTATGTACAAGCTGTCTATGAAGAGTTAAAGAGATGGAAACTGAGGGAAAAGTTCTACTGTCACTAAAAAGTTAACTCCAATCCGCATAAATCAGAGTGAAATTTAAGTTCTCTTTAATGCACAGGAAAATACTGCCATCACCTCCTTTTTTTTTTCACTGATTCTAATTCAGTTGTTCTTGTAGAATAAAATTCCACACATTAAAGTCAAGTCCAATGGTAAGTGGTAAGAAGTTAAGGTATACTTAGTATAAACAAATATTACATTAGCCAAAGAAAGTGTTAATCTAAAGGACAAACTGCATTTACTATATCACATACAGGGCTGTATGGAAATGCATGCGGAGAAGCGTCTGCAGTGACATACCCCTTGTGTCTGTAGGGACAGAGGTGTGATACGCCGCTTTTCCCACTCATTTGGGCGTGGTTCAGGTGTGGATTCCATGAAATTGCGCTTGAGCTCACTAATGCTAGCCTGGTGTTTCAGTAAGTCATCCTGGGTCTTATCCAGGTCCTAGCAACCCACAACGTAAAACAAAGTAGGACAAAACACGACAACAAAAGCAAACTTAACTAGAAAAAAAAGAAAGAAAAAAAGAAACCAAACCAAGGAAAGTGCCTTATGTCTGAAGAGCTGTTCTTCTTTGGAGTGCCTTAAAATAAAAAAGTTTAAGGCTATAAGGGAACTAAGATTATTTTGGTTTTGTTTTTGAAATGAAGGGCCCCTCATAGACTGTTCTTTCCATATTTTAAGGCAAAGGAAAAATAATGCTCTGCATTATTATTTAACAGAAGGCTATTTTCATCTAAAACATAAACCTACTAGCCCTATGAAACAGTAATGATTTCCAGTAGCTGTTTGCTTTCATCTAAAATTTGTAAGCACAAGAGCAAGCGTTTTGGGATATCACAGATGCCTTCAGTGGTTAGTTGTGCAAGAAACAATAGTCTAACCCAAGAAGCATTATAAAAAGGCATCTTTCTCGATATTACAAGCTCCATGAAAAATACTGCTTCTGTGAAGACAATACTACAGGGCCAAATGTGCAAACAACTAACACTTGCTTAACTTCAGAAAAACTACTCATTGTGCCTGTCATGTAGGCTTAAATTCACCAGAAGAATAAGATTTTAAGACTTAAAAAGCCTGGTATCTGCCAATTCCATGTTTAAGAACCTGACAGCTGACACAGTAGCCAAGTAGGGATAGTTCTTGTGCACACCAACATCAAAGAGAAGTTCTCCCTAAATTGCACCTACATAGGCAAGTGCCAAAGGGGACACCACAGCGTGAATACGGAATTAGATTTTGTGATGACCCATTGAGGCGAAGATGCAGCACCTTGGATCAAATAACTACCAGTTGGTCTTTCACTTTAGACCAGATGCAGGAGCAGATGTAACTATCAGGAGCTATGCAGAAACATAACTGTTCTGGTCAGTAGGCTAAAATCTATCTGCTTAGCTCTCTTGGAAATTCATTATCCTTTAAATACAATGCTGGGCTTTGATGGGAAGAACAGATTTCACTCTGCTTTCATAATCTGTCCTCCTCCCAGCACGCCAGCTCTTGAGAAAAACTATGTTGCTTACGCAAACTCTAATAGAAGAATATTTTTCAGTATTTTGTGGTGAAATTCAAGTTTAATCCTCAGATCCATTTTTAGTACAGAATTAAAAGACTGAAGATTAAAATGTAATAATATCAATGTAGACATAATTATTAATGATGTTTTATAGAAATAATGTAATCAAATACAATAATTTAGGTAAAGCATCTGGGTTTTCTACAAAGATTTTTGAAATTTTACTTAAACATTTTTGTTAGGATTTTTACAGTGAGTGTTTACAATGCAAAAACATCACATCTTTAGTCACAAAAAACCCCAACCCAATACAAACTCAATGGTTTCTCATTTCTTTTCACTTGCACATACAGCACCAGTAACGGTTTGGTGCTGCACATCTATTTCCTAATTCTGCAAATATTCACACATGCACTTTGAACACCAAGAACTTCTCCCCTTCTGGCAACTCAGTAGGTCCATATTGTCACAGGACCAAAGCTTCACTTTTAATCTAAGACTAACTAACGAGACATTAAATATGTCCCCCTAAAGCGTGTATTTACTGAGTGAAGTAAAACCTTATGCTGAAGGCATTCTATTACCCAACTGAAGCTGTTAACAATCATGTCATAATTTTAAAACCTGTCTTGGCTTGACACAAGGCACGTTTCTTGGACTTGATCAAAGCACAGTTACGCAATGCACACTTTCAATGCTTTAGTAAGTTACATACAAGCAAAGTTTCAATAGTGATCAAAAGCTGCTAAAAGCCAAAAAAATTGTATTAGTTGGGTTACTGCGATCCATACATCTCCTTATTACTGAACGAGACCAATTTAAAAGACAGTTTTTGTGACAAAGGGAATTATTTATAGCCCCATCTGGATGAATAAAATAAATAAAAAACGACAGCACAACTTTTAAAAATTTCTTTAGTTACTAGTTTATATTATTAACCATAAATTAAATGACACTGATTGCAACTAAAGACAATCTTGGATAAAATGACCCTGACTAACAGACTATATAGGAATTCTTATAATAAAAACCCCTACTTTCGTGACAAAACACTATGCATTTACATACTGTTCAAACCACTTCGTTGATGCTCATCTTCAATCAAAAACAACCCTTAGGAAGCAAGAATTACTTCCATTTAAAAACTGAAAAAGTAAGGCAAAGATTTCAGAAACATATCTAAACATTCTCTTTAAGAATATATTGCCACATTTCCAAAAGCTCCTAAAAATCAGTAAGTGTCAGAAGCAGAATTAGTTTATCCATACTTCTATCACTGCTTGTGTCTTACTAACTACGTTTATTCAGATAATGAATTTGATAAAGGATGATCGAACTGGTGAAAACTAGAAACCCTGCCCAACAGAAGATGCATACATTGAGGAGCAATATAGAAATCCCACTTAGGATTATGAATTGGCCTCATGTATTTTCTTTATCTAAATAGGGCTATTATTCCCAGTTGTCACCTTGAAAACATGTATCAAAAAATATACAAAATGTACATTTAACATTCAAGCTGAGGGGTGGGTATTTTTGTTTACTGGATTTTTTTGTTGTTGGTTGGAATTTTTTTTGTATTTTTTAAAAATTTAAACTCAGAAACTAGAACAATAACATGCAGTATTTCCAAGCTGTTTCTCCCCCATGCACTTCATGCACTGTGACCATAACAGCCTGCAAGTGACCTCCCATCCCATGCAGCCTGGCAGCCCGTGAGAAGGGAAAGTGTTTCTTATATTATATACAAACCTCCAACATTAAATTGCTATGTCTGACATAAATATTTTCCCCGTCTACTCTCAAGGAATTGCTCTGTGAAATTAAGCCACACAGAGAGAAGGGAAAAAAAAAAAAAAGAACATAAAATGTACCACCAAGTAAATAAAAAAAGACCCTTAGAATCAGACAGTAAAATAAAGGAAATAAAATGGTAAGGTGAAAAAGCACTATTTCAGACTAAATCCACAGAAAGTTTAGGGTGCTAACAAGGCAAGCGGCTACAGCCAGATTTAATTTTAAAAAAACAACCATGCACCTTCTGCTGTGCTTCCTCCTCTTCAGAATCCACCTATGCAAGCACATGGCAAATTATCAAGAAAAGGAACCATTAACATACGTTTACAGACTAACACAGAGGCTTAAGCTCTTCGTAAATGCTGCAAAGCGTGCTATATTTACAGACCTTTACTGTTTCGGCCCCAGATGTTGTTGAAATCATTAAGCGACTTTTGTCTTCCTTCACCTACATTGTTGTAGAATGGCTGAAGGAATATTTGGTGTAAGTGGCATGAAAAATGAAAGTTTTACACTGTGTCCCTTTATTGCTGGACTTTCCAGTGTTTTCCCAGATGAAAATTTAAGAATGAGTAAAGAAAAAACAATGATACATATGATTTCTGTGTTAAGCGCCTTAAACTCTGCAACAAGTTGATGGGAAAATGGAATCTAGTGAGTGAGTTCTTTTGGTAAGAGAATCTAAGTTTCAAGGCAAACACCTGAATACAGTATTTACAGACTGTCTTAATTATTTTAAGAATGTTGCTGTCTCAGGCTGAGTTATTTGCACCCCACTCCCTTTTTAGGTGAATATAGTCTTCCTCAAACTGCAATGCACTCTGCTGGAAATGATAGCTAATCTTCATTTCTTACCTACTAGTATTCTGAATTTCTTAAAGAACAGCAATCAAACCAATTGCCAGTCTTTCCACAGGCACAAATACCAACTGCTAATCTTAGGAAAAGATGCATTATAGAAGTCAACACTGTGCGAGTACATAAATTTGAAGAGGGTTTTACTTATTGCACATACTGTTGTATTTTCAGTTCTATGTGAATGCACACATGTGGTACATATTGCATTTTTATTCATTTCTTGCTTATTTTCTGCAACTTTGTTACAAATGATGGATTGAATTAGGTTACAGAAAAATTGAGAAAGTCTTTAAAGTCGTGTTTTTCACTATTTTAAACTTAGATCGGTGTTTTTAATGGCATCATGCCTTATTTAGCATGTTTTACTATAGATGTATTGATTTACTCAGTTTAACTTTGTTTAATGTAACATTGAACAGTGCCTCCCCGTTTTTGATTCTATAATATCTGGTTTCATATTTCCTTTGAATGTCAAAATAAACCACCTTTTTCTAGATGTATTGCTGGAACATGCACAGTAGACATGAGGAAAGGAAGCATTTTGTCAGCCACTCCAGATGATCCGAGCATCGTGTATTAGTGTGACTGAGGCTTCTGTATAGCAATTTTAACAGTATATTTCAAAGAATGTTCAGAATCCAGTGATTAAAGTTTGATACAACCTGCAATCCCAGCTAATGAACAAAATCAATCTCCACCTTAACTGCTGCTAGAGATTAATCACAGCACTTAAAAGAGAACCCCAAAACACACAGTACACAGTGCCTTGGACAGACTCAACTTTGCACACACCCTTGTAGAGCAGAAATATCCGAAATCTGGAACAACAAAATCTCTGGTTTTAAAGCATTCACAGTTTCCTGAATTCAGCTTTTAGGAATTTTACTTTTCGGATCTAAACAGAACTTTGGAGTGGTGCATTCCAGTCAGTGCACACAGGAAACGTACATAGTATCAAGTAATAATATATCTGTTATTACACAGCACTTTCAGTATTCAGATTTCTGTGCTCGTAAACATTTTGAAGTAGAAAGCAACTCTACCTGCAGCTCTGTATCTGTGATTCTGTAATGAAATTGTGCATGCTGTAGGAATTCAAGCACAAAAACCACCAGCTATCTACTGACTAAAAATCCCACAACGGCAATTTTTCAGAAATGACAAAAGTTAGAAAGATTCAGCTATACGTGTGTATTTATAAATATACAGGCATGTACGTAGACATATTGCTATACTAGGAAGTGTGCAAAACTGAGCAAGCCTCTGGGAGAACAGGCACAAAAGCTATGTGCAAATGTCAACATTTAAGCAACAAAATTACAGACCTCCTCTTCCTCTGCTTTGTCATTCAGGCCATTGTCATTAGAGGCACTAAAGGAAGTCACCTTAGGCTCCAGGTAGCAGAGGGACAGAGCAAGAGGAAGGGAAAATGTGAATGAAAAAGGAATAGACTGGAAAGCAGACAGAAGCAGGACAAAGATAAGGAGGAAAGAGGGGATGAAGGAAGGAGAGGTAATGGGAATATAGTGCTGAAGGCCAGGTGGGAGGAAAGAGATGCAAACATCAGGAAGGCTAGGAAATGTAATATAACCATCCTCATCAAGCAGTGAATGGAAACTAAAAGAAAAGCATTTGATAAAGCTGAATGAGACACACAGCTCAGTGCTTTTGTAGTCATTTTTATGGATTTTTCCCTCCACAGCAGGGGAACCTCGACTAGCTAGGGGTCTCATAGATTCAAAGATATTATTTGGTAAAGTTACTTTGGTTTTATTATTGTTTGGTGTTTCTTTCATGGAACTGCACTCTGAGATGTCTGGGATGGTAAGAAGGGGCTCCCCAAAGATATCTTCCTCTGAAATATCTGAAAGCATGTCCATCTCGGGGACAGGCGACAGGTCTGTGAGATGGCATGACACAGAATGGATGGGTAGTGATGATGGGTGTACGTGAGTGAGCTGAAGAAAAAAATTCTGTGCACAGTGGAAAATGAAAGCAAAACAAGTTTGAAGGCACGAGAAGAGGGGAAAAAAGAGAAATTATTAGTTAGTGAAAATTTTTACTTAGAAGCAGGGATAGCTCTACTAATGCAATAGAAATGGCAAACAAAAACAGAAATCCCTTTGTGTTTTACAAGCAGCCAACTTGTTTACTTCTGTGGATTATGAAAGGAACCCATTACGAATGTTTTGTTCTGAGGCTGTAAAGAACTGGGCACTTTTGAACTGTAATAGTCACAACAGATGGAAGCGGACAGACATTCAAAGCTTTTGCAGAAAGGTCAAGGGACAGTGCAGTACACGAAAGACAAGCTGAGACTTTGATTCTTGGGTTTATAACCATTTCCTCTAGGACTTAAAGAGAGTCAGAAAGAAAAAGAAGTATCTGCACTAGAGGGGAAAGCAAGCTGTTCACAGAATTGGCATGTGTAACAAAACCTTACTGAACAGCTTCCTGGAACAACTTCCCAAAATACTGCCTTTTTTTTGTTGGGTTTTTTTTTTTTTTTTTCCTTTTGGTTAAAATATTGAAAGATACTGCCAACTTTGAAAACAAGGGAGTACCACCATTTTACCAAGCCCAAAGTCAAAACACAGTAATTTATTTTACCATTTTTCTCCCATAAAGAAACACTGTGTGTGCCTTTTTCCTAGGCTAATTCAAAATTATTTCAACTTGCCAGCAAACAAAACAAAACAAAAACAAAGAAAAGCAACTGTTGGTATTTGTTCCCTTCCTACACTTGAATGCATTGGGAACCTGTGAACTGCACAGAGAAACTCAGCAGTCCTCCTAGGAATCAAATGGGTAGCTGACTTGCAAAAATGTTTGAAAACAAAATTACTCTTTAAATATGAAAGAAGATTCTGGAGAACTGCCAGGAAAAGAAATGATCTCAGAGAGAAGAGCAGCAGACTTCAGCTGACACTTTGGAAGGAAATATTTACGTCAACTCATACAAGATATAAATTTAATTTTTTGACCTATTCCCCCAGCAGCTCAAACAAACAAGACAAGTAAATGGTTGTTTGCAACAGGAACGGACCAAAGTACTCAACTTTTCACAGAAATCTACGCCTCAGTCGACATACAAGTTTTTAAAGGATGAAGTAATTCTGCAATGGCTACTAAAGCAATACTGTTACCTATGGTAATTAAACAGTCATAACATACCCGATTTTGTAGAATGTACACAACTGTGGGTATACTAACAATTTCTTTTTAAGTCTAAACAAACTAAGGAAATGAATAAAACATTATTTACGCTTTGAAACATTTTTTTCCAAGAATTCCTGTAAGCAAAGTAAATTTATAGCAATAAAAGAAACCTTAGGTCAATAGCATTTAGAAGTTTGTATTTTCTTTTGCTTACACTCACATTAAATTAAACCGACAGCAAGCACTTGACAATTTTCCTTTAATATTTTAATATGGTGTTCTGTATGATGCTCAGAAGTGATAGGCACTAAATAACCACAAATGGAAAATAATTCTGGTGTAATAGTCAGCCATACCTTTCCATCCTGAGTCAATTCTAATTGTGGAGTTTTGACTGGGCTTCCATCTTCTTCTCTGCCACCTTCTTTTAATTTGGCCTGACCAGCAGCGTCAAGGTCAAGTATTTTATCTCCAGCAGCCTGCCTTGCAGTAGCAGGGAAGTCTCTTAGTAGATTTTGATCTGATATACCCATGGGAGCTATTAGAGAACAAAATAATTTTGGTTAATCAGGGTAAGTTGGAACATTTTGGTTTTAAGACTTCTTAACAAAATGATTTTATGGTGATGTAATCAATGAGCAATACAGGCTAGTTATCAAGTGATAAAATATTTTTAAGCTTCTTGGCTTTGCAAAAAGGTCTATGGTTCTCATTGCACTGACAGAAACAGCAATGTGCCCTTGTCATATAGTGTGCACTTACTATGCAAGGGAAAAAACCCACAGTATCAGGTAGTTATTTAATTATCAACTTTCTGATTCGTCTTGGAAGGCAAATTGAAGGTACTGTTCTTCTAACAGTGTAAATCACGATAGCGAAAGAGAGAAATAAGCAACAGTGTTTTGTGGAAATTCACTATTTTGAGAGGACTGTTTAAATGCAATATAGAAATAGCTATATACATAACTGTCACAGTATTTTTATTCTGGAAACTTAGCAAATGTGATGAAACAATAGCTCAGTGCAAGACTTTTTCTTCCTACATGCTTGCAAAAAATGGAAGGGGGAAATACTGAATATGTATACTTGAATGTAGTCAAAGCACAAAGAGCGAAAGGCCTTAAATTAGTTTTTTTTCTTATTTGATTCAGTATAATAGGATTAATGAGCAGGATGGCTGGCTCAGTCAAAACAGTAGTAATGAAATACAGAAGAATTTTAATTAGGCAGCTTTAATAAACACAACTTTGATATAAACTTAGCAATCTTGTAATACCTCCATATGCCTTGAATTTACAAAGCCAAGGTACAGAAAGTTGAGAGGAAGAGGCATTTCTTGGAGTACCTTTGAGGGCTATCCTCTTTTGAGAACAGTCTCGGCTCCACACCAGAGACTCCCTTAAGCTGCTGAGAAGCCAAGGCCAGCTAATGGCAAATGTGAGATTTGGGATGTTGGGCTTTCAGGGCCTAAGTAGTAAATTCTCCAGCTTAAGCTTCCGATCCCTTCTTGGGTGGCAAGAGTATTTCTTGGGTATATGTCCCTCAAGTTCCACAAACAACTTTTGACAAATCACAGCATAATTTAGGTTGGAAGGAATATCTGGAGGTCAGCTAGTCCAAATCCTGGTTCAGAGCAGGTCCAATTAGACCAGGTTGCTGAGGGACTTGTCCAGTTGAGTTTTGAGCATATCCAATGTATTTTTAAAAAACAAGAAAATTCTTATTTCTAACTGAAATTTGCTGCATCTCAACTTGCAGGCACTCTCCATTGCCTTATCACTGGACACCTCTGAGAAAAGCATGGCTCCATCTTTTCTATACCTTCCCTGTAGGTAGCTGTAGACAGTAATATCTCACTACAGTGTTTTCTTCTTAAAGCTAAAGAACCACAGTTCCCTCAGCCTCTCCTCATATATCATGGCCCCCAGCGCCCTGGCCAGCTTGGTGGTCCTTACTGCACTCATTGCAATATGTCAGTGCCCGTCTACTACTGCGAAGCCTAAAGATGCACACAAGTACTTCAGACATGGTCTTCACAAAATACTGAATAGAGAGGAATAATAATTTCTTCTAACATGCTGGCTCCGCTCTTGCTAATACAGCCCAGCATACAATTGGCTGCTTCTGCTGTAAGGGCACACTGTTGACTCATGTTCGACTTGCCCAGCAGGAGTCCCCAGATCCTTTTCTGCAAACCTGCTTTCAGTGCAGTTGGTCCCCCAGTGTGTACTGGTGCATGATGCTGCTCCTTCTCAGATGTGGGACTTCGCATTTATTTTTGTTGAATTTCATAAGGTTCCTTTCAGCCCATTCTGCAGCCCCTCTAGTGAGAGTGAGGTGGGAGCAGAGCAAGAGTAACCCCTACAAGGATGAATACACATTGAGGAGTATTGAGGAGGAACAGTGGTGCTGGACTGATTGCTCACAAAGGAGAGGTAGTAACCCCCTACATGATTTCTCATTTCAGCTGTTCACTCACAGTATGAACCTGTATCTGGACTACTGCCTGATGAAATAATAATATTTAAGTTTGACTTTGAACAGTTTAAAACTATTATAGCCTGCAGATAGCAACACCAGCAAGCTGCCTTAAATGCTGCCAGGAATAGCTGGTTTCATTTGAGATGAAATCAAAGATGATTAAGGGGGAAAAAAGGAGAACCAAGAGCAACGTTTCATAATGCTCAAAATTTTGACTGTGATAGCTCTGTACAAGTGAAAGTTTGGCCCTGACCACACACGCATACACCTCGGTATTCTTCAGATGATGCACAAGGGATCTCAGAAAGGCTTCCTGATGCAATCTCCAAGAATTGGGCAGAAAGCAAATTGTTTTTTAACGAGTAGAAGCACAGACACTAAAACCAACTCAGATGTAAAAGTCTTCTAAGTAAAAAATGTTTTGGAGAAAAAAGGTAAAGTCAAAAGCTGAACTGTAGCTAAAGTCACATACCATTGTCACAGTTCACTTAGATTCAGGCATACGCAATTTCACTAGAATAAAAGTCAAGCTTCACATCATTTTTGTGAAGAATTTCTCTACCTTATATTTATTTCAGAAGTGATCTAGTGCAAAACGTGCTTCTACATCTCTCACACATACTGCCGCTATACCTGCCTTTCGAAAGCATGCCTGTTTCCAACAAAAAGAACCAGAAGGTATTTCTGCTCAAACACCAAACACCAGTAACAACACAAAAATTTTATCTGTTCAAACAACCTCAACATAAAACTCATTAACTAAACACAGAAGTAACTAATCAATATACTAGGATAACAATAAACTGAACAAATAGATACAAAACTAGAAGAACTTGTTCTGCCTTTTCTGTTTGGTGTAGAGTAGCACCCAGGCCAATACAGAGCCCAAAAGATGCCACTAACCAAACAATCTTAATCAACAGCATATAGTGCATGCCTAACCTGTAAAAAAAAAAAAAGAGTAGAGAACACTGTATGTCTAATATAGAATCCTCTATATATTTGCAGCACTACCACACAACCTAGAGAGTGCCTTAACTTACTGCTTAGGTCACCTAAAATTGACAGGTAACCAAACCAGCTGCTCCTCACATCAACTATCAGAAACTGAAATTCATAAATTTGTCAGTTGACATTCTGGGCATCCGTGATGTCAACATTTTGGAATACTGGTCAGATCAGAGTGACAACACATAACATAACCATTACACCGAAAAAATAAGCCAAATTTCATACCTCCATCAAGGCTCCTGGAAACACGTTTGCTTGAAGTGCGCTCAAAGTACGGAGCTGGTCTGTCTATAAGGTTGCTGGCCTGCCGTGTCTGTGCTTGCGTACGTCCACTGTAGCGGAACTTGGAACCCAAGGTTAAAAACTTGGCTTTTGGAGGCTGTTCTGGTGACACAAGTCTAAAAAGGAAATATGAGAAAGCCAGTTAAACAGGCTTTATTTTATGCATTTAATGAGGTACTTTAAAGCTACTTACTATGTTTCAGCTTTAGTTCATCATGCATGAGTTATGCACTCCAAGACAGGACTCTACCATAAGCTCTGAGAAGAACTTCTAAAACACTGCATGTTATTTATTATTTACAGTTGGAATTGAAGTGATGTTGATAACCACATTTTCCACAGTATGACTAAGCATCTTGGATCCTTATCTTTTGGTGCTATCTTGGTCAAATGATCTTTTCTAGAAAGCTGAGGCCATTATGGGTCCATAGAGAATACCTCTCGGCTCTCTCTCCTTAGAAACTTACTTTAGTACTATCTATAAATCTCACTTCCACTGTCTTTCCTGTATCCTGAGATAGCAATCCAGTGGCTGCTCTTCCTCAAAGTTAGGGAATGGCACCTCAAACAGCTAGAGAGTTGTGACCCAATAGTAAGAAGTTTAACAAGCTAGATTCAGACTCCTGTTTCTTTACAATGTCATTTATAGATTTGTATAAGTTGATGCTTGCTGGATATACGGAGGGGGCGAAAAAACGGGTATTGTGTGAAAAGGGTGAAAAAGGGATTCAGTTACAAGTACTATTAATGAAGGGTATGTATGTTTGTATCTAAGTGAGCTAATGTCAGAAAGTCCTGTAACAATTTTGCTATGAGGGACACTGCTTTGTTCCACCTGGTTTTGACACCATATGAATTTAAAGAAACAGGTCCTCTGCACCTCTCTGACTTTCTTTCAGTATGAGGACTTCACACTCTTATTCGTCTAATGCTCATTGCTTGTACTTTGTTTTTGAAATCTACGCCATCAGCTTCAACACTGAGGGTACTGTTCATTCCAGTGCCATCCTTGTTGATAGGATAAACAACCATCACTGCAGGAACTCTTCCCAGTCTCAGCTTCTCTAGAACGGTCTTTGATGTTGTTCCTTGGATCAACATAGTGCTGCAAATATGTGCTCACCCAGCATGGCAGTCTCCATGTCCTGTTCTCCCTCTGCATAGAACCATCAGAATATTACAGATAGAGCTTTTTGATTTGAGGATCTACAAAGGATGAGAAGCTTACTGAACATCAGGTTCTTTCAAGCAGAACCAGCAACTACTGTACCCTTTGTACTTAGGGTGGCACAGACAGGCAAGCGAGACTTAAAAGTATGCTGACTTCATTCTACTCTTCTGAAGCATTTGCCCAGGGAATATCTGTGTCAGTAGAATCCAATCCAAGACATGTTAAGACAGTATCCAGTGGTAGGTTCTGAGAACTGACAGTCATTCTAAAGATACTTCAGCAAAACTGAATAGTTTTCAGATACTTTGCAAAAAGAATGGTGAGCAAGACAGGTTACCATTTTCTCTAAGGGAGGATGTTGAAGGCATGTGCTCTGGCAAAGCCAAAGACGCAGATGCGTGCACCTGAATCCTTATCTGTTCCAAGATATTTTTTAAGAAAACAGAATTCAAGATTCATCCACCTTTCTGCACTAAGGCTACCTATTATATAAAATCACAAGTATCTGGAGCTTCATTTTCATTTCTTCTATAAAACAGCCTTATGCAATCTTTGTGACAATTTATTTTTCCACATTATTTCCAAGAGAGAGTGCATTACGCTCTAGGAGGAAGAAGGCCAAGAGGGTTTTTCCAAGGTTCTTCCTGTTCTTTTCCAGTCTTGGCAAGGCTACAGCATTAACTGCCATTTTTATCTTTCACCCTGCTGAGATAAACTTTTAATCTTTTAATGTGGAAAAAACCAAGAGAACTAATTACTTCCTGATTAAGGGTATTTGAGTGCATTTTTTGTATTACAAGCTTAAATACATGAAATATCTGAAAACTATGCTTCTACCATTTTAAGACATTCTGGGGAAACACAGAAACGATCATGAAAATTTCAGATAAAACATCATAAAACAGAATTATGAGCAGGTTTCTGCAGCCATTGGTTAAGATCCAGAGTTGCAGACTAAGCTTACCTCAAAAGAATTATGTCAATACATAGTCTGTATTTCTTAAAGCAGATTGTTGATCTTTGAAAATGTTACTGGAAGCCTATAAGGTTGAGCTGATACAAGTGAATCCAATACCTTTTTGTTGTCATTTTCAATATAGTTCATTGCAAATTTTTATAAATAACTTCATATGCTGGCTGCATTCCCCATACATTATAACACAATGAATCTTAACATAATTATTTGAGGAAAAACAAAGCATTACAAAAGACAACACAAGGAATCTTACAATGTTATATGAGACATGCTAAGAGATCTGGAAGCTAAAAATGTACACCTAGATTGAGCACAATTTTCTGTGGTATCACACATGCCTTACACATGCTCTGAAAAGCATCAGTCTCTTGGACTATAGCAATTATGTTCTGCTTTTTATCTTCGGAGAAAAACAGAGCTGGATTTATTTCAATGTTTTTAAATCAGGATGAGAGGTTCTGAGGATTTTCTGTCTGATGACATCAGTGGGGTATATGGATTTTACAGAATGATTCAAGCATTTGTTGCATAATTCTCATTATAGTCATTCCTGGTTAGGAAAAGCCACTTCTGATTGGAATAAAATCCAATTATTTTTATTATGTTGGCATTTCTGTAGGAAAATTATCTAATATGTGTTAACGCCCCTGGAAACTTGTATTTGCAAATGGTAGTGCTCAGTTTATGATTTTTCACTTCCATAAGATTTTGGTTGTGTCTCTATTCAGGTCCATTTTATTACTATAAACCAGGAAATACAGTTTCCCAGCAAAACAAACCACTGCATGAATTATTTAAAGAGTGTTGACAAACTTTTAATTGCAAACAGAACTGCATGCTACTTTTGGTAACAGATGTCATCAGCCAAAACAGACTTCAAATTTTAAAGAATAGAATGCTGGAGTAGGTTTCTTAATAAACCTAACCAATGAACTATATTTAAAAAAAAAAAAAATTGATCAGGATTTCAAAAAGAAGTGCTTCTAAACTAGTCATTTTGAGACTGCCAAACTCAGCACAAATTCGAATACTGCATTCAAGAATATTCTACGTTCCATGAAAATCTAAATCCTGAAAACCATCCAGTGAGAGAGTTCCAGTAATGAACTGCTTAGGTCTCATGTTCCCCAAGTTCTTTCATGGTGTCAGTCTAGCAAGCATATTTGGCTTACACTAGTATGCAGAGACAGGATTGCATCTACCTTCAAACACAGTTGCTTTTTCTAAAACAAAACAAACAGGCTGCTAAAGGAGAAAGCTTACCTTTTACATGCCCTAGTTACTGTGCTCATTTGAAGCAAGAAACTCAGATTCGATGCCTGTTCAATGCATAATAGATTCAACCTAAACCTGTGACTGCAAGGCTGCAAGGGGCACATGCACTCAGAGTTTGTGCTATTATAAAAATCAAATGAAGATGTTTTCAAATTCCTTTTCAATGGAGAAAGTAGAAACAGAAACAACTCTGTGGCCTATTGTTAAAGTGCTCATTTACAAATAGGCCACAATTTCAGTGACCAACTCAGAATTTTATGTTTATTGGTTACTGGGGGAAAAATGCTGAGAAGTTATGGATTACAATAAAAACAAATAGTAGTGTGTTTTAAAGTGATGCTCTGTTATTTAAAAAATGACTGTGGACTCAGTCCAGTTTATAAATAAGGAAAAATTCAGCTGTAAGCATTTACAGCCAGCAGAATATGAAGTGAATAAAAATTACTGCCAAGCCCTGAGAGCTTCTTTGAAGGAATATAGTGGATTTTTAGATGGTTGCTCTGAAGAGTCAGTCTCTCAGCAGGTCTTACATCTGATCACTAGTTCAGTTCCATACTGTTAGCACTCTTAAAGTTTAAATAGTTAATTGTACTTGAGACCTTCAGAATTGATAATTTGGGGTCAATGATTGGTAGAGTGTCTTCTGTCTAAGAGGTGTTACTGGACTTAGAAATAAGTGGCAAAGAGGGGGAAAATCTTCTCTACTTTCCTCATATTCTTTCAAAGAGAGATATGAGCATACCTGGCAAAGTGGGGGAAGCAGAGAATTACCATTTACCTGAAGAAAGTATGGTGCTCCACACAAACCTTCCATAACCTCTTAGCAGCTCGATGGTTTGGCAGTTTGAACCCAATAGTGCTCTCAAACTGTTCCAGCTGGAAAGAATCCACAAATCAATTAATCCATTTCCTTAAGCTGGCTATTAACTAGCGGGCAGTGTTTGGATAGTTCCATTACTGTAACAAGCTGTAACTCTCCTCTCATAAGACTTCATAAGATTAAAAAATTTTAAAAATCAGAATTTCCAGCATTTTAATAAAATTATACTTGGCAGGCTGGATATGACAGGTAATCATCACATTATCACTTCCCAGCTGTACTAACGACTCTTTTGAAGAATCCAATAATACTTTAGTGTTCCTTGCTAATTTTCTGACTAGCTGCCCAATGTATTTATGAAGTAATTGCATTGCAGGTTGTGCTGAATACTTTCCTTGGATTTAATAAAAAAATCTGAAATCCATACTGCAGTGTTAAGCTTACCTGATCCGTTTTGCTATATAATAAATTCTTCATTAAAATATTATATCTATGCACCATCAGTGAGTGCAAGAACAATACATCTGTGTTCCAAAATTTACAAAACTACAATGTTTGTATTGTGCTGTTGGTATTTAGACTTCTTTGTTTTATTTATTCACACAGTAAAAGCTACTTTAAACATTTTAGAGTATAATTTTAAAAAGCATTATAGTGTTTGACCTTTTTTTTTGGTGAAATTCGTAGTTAGAATATGTACACAACCCCCCTGGCCTTCTTTAGGAACTCCCACAAACTTACAATTGTATCTGAAAAGAAAGCTGAATTCACTATTTCCACAGCAGCAAACGAAGAACTATAACGTCCTACATGACAACTCACAAGCTTTTGGTTACACCCATACAACCAGATACATTGACATTTAGTGAAGAATTATACCCAAGGAAGAAGAGAGGCTGCCTCTCTCTCAGGACTGCAAGTTTGTATAGACAGTAAGAACATGGCCCGTGTAACTAGCTTTCCTCACAACAAAAAGTTACAGGATGGCGTCTACTAACAAAAGAAAATATATTTTCTTTTTGGTTTGCATTTACTAATCAAGACAAGTGTTTAAAACAACCAGTAGAATTTGGAGAGGAAAATATAACCCTCTTAAGTTTTATTCAAATCCAATATAAGCCTGTGAGGACATCTGGGGAAAAAAAAATGAGGATGTTATCTTGCTGCTGGATAGAAATAATCTAACAAGAGAAAGAAAGGTACTACTTACTTCTGCTGGCCTGACTTTGATGTAGAAATTACTTCGCTTATAAGAAATTTTCAGAATTTTTGGCCATGCAAAGCGGTTGATCCGGAGTCTATCTTTGTAAATGAGCAGTCCATTAGCACATACACCCAGCATGATATCCACACCTTCAGAATCCTAGCACGTATGAGACAATTTCACAAACATCAGTTCAATATTCCAACGAAGTAGTTATTGCAGGCATACCTTGAGGGAATAATGCAACTGGGACTTGTTTCATATTCAAACCTGAAAGGCTCTGACAATGAGATTCTTAAAGCAGAAATAACCAAGTATATTAATTTTATAGGAAAGGCTCTGGACTCTAAGTAATGGATCTGGCCATTGCATATGCCACAGTTCTGGGAAATTCGTCAACATTCTGGCAATAGGGACTAAGTCAACAACTTAGAAGCAAGGAAAGAAATGGTGGGTATACTACCAATAATTTCAACAAATATTAAAATAAGAAAAATTAAAAACAAGCCTTTCCAACTTAAAACAGTCAGTGAAAGTCTGACTTTGTGATCATGGTGATCTTTTACAATCATCTACTATTCTAGCAAAGATATAGACAGTAATGGATAGTTGGCTGAAAATGTCAGCATAATGATTTCCAAGTGCTGGCAGGCTGGGTTTCTGAGCATTCTGTTCCACTGATAGAGTTTGGTACCATTTGTACGAGTTACAAAACTAATCAGTTACTGATAAGGCTTCGATATGCTGTAGCACTACACAGTACAGCAGAATCTCATGTCCACCCCAACAACGAACCAACTATACCAAATGCCAACACTGTCATTAAAAAGTTACTTCACTGACATAATCAACAGCTGCAAGCGGATCCTGGCAAACAGCAGGTCTAATGCTTGCTGTTACTTTACTACAGCAAAAGAAAGCTCCAATCTAAGTTCCATCACACACTGCAGACCAGTTGAACAGCCAAAATGCACTTGTATTAAAAAAAGAATTTTACAGACGTTAGTGTATGTGAATAAAAATTTAAGTATATTTCCTTCAAGTGCTTCTAACAGAACACAGGAAATAGTCTATGGAAAAATCAGAAAAAACAAGTGCACATTGTTTCCATATGAAACGGAATTAAATGTTTCTCCAGTACTTAAAGGTCTTTGTTTTCTTTTTTAAATATAGGACTGATATGCTTACAATGCATTAATTTTCCTAATGATTTGAGATTCTGGATTTGTGTCAGGGAATAGAAGGCAGTTAATTATTTGGTTTGTTGGTTTTTAACTAAAAAAAATCCCACTATAAATGCAAATTTGATTTGAGTTACCCAGAGGAATAGAAAAAGCACCAAAAAACCACCCTCCCCCAAGACCTCCCCCGACTTCTGCGTTTAACTCTCACGGTATTACAAAAACAATTGTGTTCTTTTAGGCTTTACTTTACAGCCACGTATCTCCTTGGCATAAAAATCTGACATTTAAAATGTATTCTGCTGCTCTTATGAGTAAAATATTATTTCCAAGTTTCACACACATCTATGCACTAAATAAACTTAGATTTAAAATAAATTCTAAGGATGTTAGAGCTGTGAACAGAGTATCATGACCAAGAGATAAAAGGCTTATACCTAAGAATTGAGTGTATGAAAATGTTTAAATTATCTATACATACTATGTCCTTTAATACTAAGCACATCTATCCTAAAACAAAACGAAACCAATCCCCAATACCTTGGCATGATGTAAATCCACTCCATACATGGAGAGTCTCTTAGCATTTTCTAGGAACTGGGAATCCGCCTGTGCTGGAGTCAAGCCCCTAAAACCATTGAATAAGCCTTGAGTTTATTGACAAAAGAACTGAAAATCAAAATTGAGTGGAATCCTGGAATTCAGACAAATAGAAAAAGCTCAGTTTCGTAAGGTATGAATAGCATTTTAGGCCTAAAGGAAAAGTGTTCTTTCAGAGCATATTTTTATTTCTTTAGTAGAGATTTCCACCTTCACTCTTTCAAAATATCCTAGTTGTACGTTGCTTAAACTCATATGCTCAGATAAAAATATTTTCTCCAAAAGTGCTCTTTTCTGAGATCTTAGTGAAGCTACTATTTTCAAACTAAAATTTTTAAACATATAAAAAGTAAGAGGTTCTAGTTACACAGCAAAAGATTTCCAAAGTGACAATAATGTCAGCTTAGCAATTCCACATATACTCGTAAGAGAATTGACATAAATAGGACAAAGCACGATGATTTCATTTAATCCCCCAGTATCTGACAGACCTGTGTGTTTTGTGTAGCTCAGCTACTTTCTCTTCCATTTCTTGAGTTTGATTGGGCGCAAATTGGAATTCACTGATATAGTCACTGCGGTGCTCCTCTGGGTCATGGTCGCCCAGCTCAGCCTGCAGGGTATAGGAACCAAGGAGGGCGTGAGTCACAAAAGAACACGGCAGTCGACCAGATGCAATGTCCTGACGAAGCTGTAGGCACAAGAAATATCTGCAGCACAAAGGGAAGTAGAAAAAGAAAAAAAAAAGTGTTACCAGTGACAAGTTTGTGAGAGATATGGCAGAATTTATCGAGATGCATGTAATCACATAAGCATATATTAAAATAAGTCAATGCATTTGTTAGACTTTATATTGTTTGAGCATTATAGACACAGTGAATTTCACTTACATTTCTAAGAGTCAATATTACTTTCATAACTAACTTGAAAAGCAGGAAAATTTCTGATTTCAAATATAAATGAATGAAAAACTGTATCTAGTTTGTAACAAAACCTGACTTAGGAACTCCTTCATTTCACATTCTAGCCTGCAGGTATCTAAAAGTTTATGAGTAAACCCCTATGCATTTCCTTTGAAATTTCCCTTTGGCTTTAAAATTATAGCTTTTCTATCCCTTGCAGTTCCTCAGATAATCAAGTCATGTAATACACAAAAGAAATCCAGTTTAGTACCAAACTCATAATTGCCTTCCTTAAACCATCTTTGTATTAGAATTTAATATTTCAGGTACTGCATACAGTCTTCTACCAAATTTAACAAGTTAACAATCCATAGACATCTTACCCTTGCACAGATTTTTCATGTAAACAAAAAAAAAAATTAAGGTTTTACAAGTGAAGCTTATATTTTAAGGAATTTAGCTTTAAGCTAAAACCATAAAAATGCTTTTATCAGTTGAATATGCAATTGAAAATTCAACCAACTTGCTAGACATTTTCAAAGTAAACACTGACAGCTTCTTTTAAACATACTGCATACTAAACGTCTTAGACTATTCGTAGTAATGTATCAACTACAGACTTGTGCAGCTATCTTATTTTGTCCAGAAGACTGGTATGATGTGATGTATAGTAACATATATTCTGCCTCAGCACAGTCAGCTAACTCCAAACTGAAACTGTTCAGGTTTTCCATCACTTCTGAAAAAAATGCGTGTCAGTTCCTTGCACTCACTGGTTACGTTAAGTCTTGCAATGCTACTTTTTAGGTACCTAGTATCCACTGCATTCTAAGTACTTTCTATCTAAGAACTCTGGAAGAGAATTATTTTCAGGTTTTATTATGTTTTATTTAATGCATATATATAAAACTATGTTTTTACCAACCTAGCCTAGATAGTTACTGAAGTATCTTGGGTCCCGTGAGCTTCACTCTTAATATCAACACCCCCACACCCTCATTTGCTATATAATAATGCAGCAGCCTGACAATAAACCTCCTTTCAATATGATCATTCTCAACTCCTGCCCAAATCATATCCCCACTTATGATTAAATTCTTTTTTCTCAGGTTTCTTCCTGAAGTTTTCACTTTACCTTTTCAACCTCGTTCCAAAACACAGTTGATATAAGAACATCTATAGTAATAGCCAAACCTGTTACAGCATCCAGAAACAGAAGAAGAAATTTTATGTGCCCTTCAAATTACACTAATAGTAGTTTTGAAGTTTAAAATTAGGAACCATGCATACCTAGTGATATCTTCAGTCAACTGTGAAGGATCAGGAGGATAAAACTTCACATTAAAGGTGAATATCCAAGGTAAACCTAAACAAGGGAAATGTCTGATTGTTAATCTCAAACAAGCTGAAGCAAGTGAAGAAAGAACTTAGTGAAAAATGTTAGGCAGTCATATATATCTTGGATCACTGAAATACTGAAGGAAGTTTTTTTCCCCTCTTTTTACAGTACATTAGTAAGAAGCATAGATTATTTCCATTATCAGGTAGTAACTCATATACACATACAGTGAAAGAATAGCATGTCAAAAATTATTTTCAATCATGTTTTACAATAAGTTATGAAAATATCAGAATAAGTTTTTAATTTGAAAACTACCCTGATACACTAATGCTTTTAAGATACTCTGTGTTCAAAGACACTTGCAATGAAGTTGTATTTATTTCCAACTCCTCCAAAGATAACAGTCTCCCCATTTAAACTGACTGTTGATTTGAGAGACCCTACAATAGCTGTGAACATAAGACATCAAAATGAGGTCTGTGCTGCATAACAGAAAGATAATATGTAAATTATTCATATTCCTACAGAATGCACGGAAGACAAAATATTAACCATTCCTCCTTCAAAATATTTTTATGAAACAACACGTTTAGCAACTATAATAGCAATGATATTTTAAGTTTCAATTCTCTTGTGTTAGAATTGTTAACACCACATGCATTTTAAGCAACAGCATGCTTAAAACTAGATTAACTGACAAAGCATAAATTGTTGCCTTTCTTCATAGCTCTAATTTTAAATAAATCTTTAAGATTTGAAAGCTGAAGTCACTTATCAATGATTAAAATACATTCTCAGAATGTTACTCTACTAGTATTGTAACACTGTGCAAGAAGAATACGTTAAATGGAAAGTACTAATAACTTGACAAAACATAGAACTTCCCTAATTTGAACAGATTTTATTAAGTACAATACAGTATATGTAATAGAAAAATCCCAAAATAGGAGCCTAGAAAAGAATTCAATAGTTTGGCTTTGCATGCTGCTTGAAAGCAAATGCAGCTGAGCTTTACCATATCTTGCCAAACATATGGAAAATAACACTACAATGTGGATCAGATCAAAATTAAGAAAATGAGGAAATAAAATATTATCAAAACAATTAAGCAGCCTTTTTGCCTTCCTCTTGCCCTTTTCTTCCTAATACAAAAAATATTATGGTGAAAGACTTAGCACAAATAATCTTTGGTAAAGCATGGTAATCATGGTAAACATTTTATAAAGCTTGTTAATGATGAATTTTGGACAGTAAATGATTTTAAAAATCTGTCCTATGCAGATAAATTAGGATTTGAAAAAATGTGTATTTTAACAACAAGACTGAAATGCCATTTCCAACATTATGCTAGAAAAGAGTGCTGATATTTGTTTAAGGTTATTTTCTTTTTCTTTTTTAAAAAAAAGGGGGGGGGGAAACCACACAACCTATTTTAAAATTTCACAGCTGTTGAAGAGGTGCTTTGTGTCAAAATTTCTGATGTCTTTCAACATTTCAAAAATTATTTTAGTTTCTCAGACATGACTTCATTGGAGAACTCCAATTTCTGCTTAAATGTGAACATCATTCTCCACCTGGCAGATAAGTCACTATTTCCTTTTGAGAGTTCAGGGTTTTAACATATCTTAATCTTTCTAGTGATTATTTATTTGTTAGAACAATGATTCCTTTGCTTACAAAATAAGGTAGAACTCCTTAAATGAGAAAGCCTAATTTATCAGCAGTACACAGACTACTGAATCAGGTAAAATATGCCCCATTGCATCATCTACTGTAATCCAGTGCAAGATAGAACTAAGAAAAAAAATACCTTTAAAAATGTCTAACACTAATTAATACATATAGCATGAACAAACAGAATTAAAGCTGGAATAGCCTACTTCCATAATTTATCTCCCAAGGAATTAGCAGCATCATTTAATGAAAAGCAACTGATTTTGAGTAGGCCAAATTGATGAAAAGAAGCAATTGTGCCAAAATGCCTATGAAAAAATGTTTAGGCAGAGCTGTCATGTTAAACAGGGCTTTGAGATGGGGAGAGATGGACGAAGGATGTGTCCTTCCAACACAAGTACTAAACCAGTTTTCCTGGAATGAAGCAATGTCTCCTGGTCTGAAGCCTTTTTTCCTGGCCTAAAATTGCTGTTAAACTAGTCACAGATGAATTCCTGCTTAACCTATTTCTCCTTCTTGTCAGCATTTCTACAGTTAGCTTTCAGAAAGCACTGTAGTCAGGAGACCTAGACACCGCTTGAAGAAAAAGAAAAAAAAAACTTCTTTACATAAGTCTAAAAAGAGCATAAATCCTGTGGATGCATAGACTATGTGAAAAATCTTAGTGTCTGCTCATACTAATTCGCATAACTAAATCATAGAAAAAATGTTTTAGTTGACTTTCTACTAAATATTTTCTGGAGAGTTGGTGACCTTTTATTTTGCCTGATGACTGAAAGCATATCTATCTCCTGAATAAAGACTAGCAAGTGTATTACAATGTGCACAGTCTATATTTGTACTTCTCACTAGAGCATACTGTTTAGAGCCACATAATGGATGTATACAAATATAATTGTCTTCACACAATAATGCACACTATTACAGGCATCTGGAATTGGTGGCCAAGACAAAAAAATAAACAACTCTGATATTTAAAACGATCTTTAGCATTCTGTCCCTGATCAGGCTCTCTGTCTTGATGTTTAATAATATAGGATATAGAAATGTCAAAAATTTTTCTAGCCGGCTTGTTACCTCAAAAATGCTTTTGCGGCAACTTTAGGCACATTCTTAGAGAAAAAGAATGCAATATAACCAATTAGCTAGCAGCATACAATTAACATGATTCATCCCATTCAAACTTGGAAATCAGTGAGTTGTTTTTTGGTTTTGGTTTTTTTTTCCCTCCAGTAAAGGCTTTTTCTGATGATACCTCTGTGTCTCAGCTAATATGTTTTGAGTACTGTGAGACTAGGACAGAAACACTGCTCACAGACAGATGTAAAAAAGCCCCATAAAAGTAAGAAAATTCCTACTTCTACAATTTTACTTGAGCTACTTTCAAGAAAATTGAAAACATAAGATCTATATCCAGTCCATATTTTCAAAAATACATTTAAAAAAAGAAAGAGAAAAAACCCCACACAACACACCTCACAACCCACACAAAACCCTCACAAACCTGAGTCTAGCCAGCCCTAGTTGGACTAACAAGATTCAGCTCACAAACTCAGACATCTCCAAACAGCAAAATCATTCTTTATAATTAGTAGACATAGAGGAGCACTTCTGCAGGACAACTCTTCCCTGGCACAGCTACTTATTTCTCTTCATGAATTATAAGATAGACTCTAGGGTAATTAGCTTAGATTGAAATTAGCCACAACTTTTACAGATAGATGGTTATTTACGTAAAAGAGATGGATATAAAATAAAGTGACCCTGCATAAAGTAACCCCCATGTTTTGACGCCTGAGCTTAACCATGCTTTGTTAGTACTAAAACCAAACCAGAGACATACATTTAAAATGCAAGCTTATACCTTAACTAAGTCTAACTTCCCTTAGCACTTTAAATACAAATTTTGAATTTCTTAAATATTTTAGTACGGTGTTGTGAAATTCTAAACTCATGCTATATTACTCTCAGAGAATCATATTTATGAATTTATCACCATTTGGTCTACTGTAGAATTTGAAAATATACATATTTAACCATATCATTACCCTTCCATATCATCCTCTTTTCTGAGCAGTCAAGATGCTTAGGCTGTATTACAGAATATACCACAGAACCAATGTCAAAAATCCATTTCAACTCCACGACAATCCCAAAACTACCTTAATTGTTGGCTACTGTCCTGGTTTTGGTTGGGATAGACTTCATTTTCTTCCTAGTATAATAGCTGGTGTAATGCTGTGTTTTGGATTTAGTATGATAATGTTGATAAACACTGATGTTTCAGTTATTGCTGAGCAGTCAGGGACTTTTCAGCTTTTCATACTGGCCTGACAATGAGGAGGCAGGGAGTGCTCATTAGGTTGGGATGGGGCACAGCTGGGACAGCTGACCCCAACTGGCCAAAGAGACATCCACACCATATGATGTCACACTCAGTATGTAAAGCTGGGGGAAGAAGAAGGAAGGGTAGGACATGCGGAGTGATGGCGTTTGTATTGTCAAGTAACTACTACACATGACAGAGCCCGGCTTTCCCTGGGGATGGCTGAACACCAGCCGGCCCATGGGAAGTGGTCATTGAATCCCTTGTTTTGCTTTGCTTGTGTGTACAATTTTGCTTTACCTATTACACTGCTTTTATCTCAACTCACAAGTTCTCACTTTTACTCTTCCAATTCTCTCCCCCATCCCACTGGGGTACTGTGAGTGAGTGGCTGCATGGTGCTTAGTTGCCAGCTGGGGTTAAACCATCACAGCTACATGTCTCAAAGACAAGGCCAGTATTCTGTTTGGCTGGTTTTAAGTTCCCTAATCTGAATGACTGGATGCTCATAAACATAAGGATGTTAACAACAGTCTTCAACATGACTAAGGAGCACGGTTTAAACTTGTAGCCCAAGATTTGCTGCCAGCTGCCTGACCTATTGTACTACGTCATCTGTTCAAATCCACTTCCATAGAATTACAGAGGATTTCCCTCAAACCCCTCAATAAATAAAGTGAACCAAGTAACAACCAAATTAAGTTTTCTGTCTTTACTCCTTCAATTAATCACTCCTTTCTAAACATAAAATAACTCTTCTATCACCATAATCATTATCTTTTTTGATACCAGTAAACATAATTAAATTCAACCCTAGACTGCTGAAATTTAGTTATGTACATAAGACACCACAGACTCCCTTTATAAGAAATAGAAAAAACAGGCATTTGCAAAGGCTGGTTTGGTTCTCCTCTTAGCCCCCCATTTCAGAATGCACTCACCTGCTCCTTCAGAAAATAAGTGCAGTTACCTTAGGTGGACGCAGTTAACCTACATTAGATCAGATTAACCATCTAGGTACAGTGATGAGCTTCTAGAATCTTTCTGGCTAAATAAGAATTTTCCTGACAGAAGAGAATAAGACAACTTTACAGTTAACTTCAATGGCAAAACCAGTTAAATGTACCCTTTATCAGATGAGAATGTCAAAAAAGAACCCCTGTATCAGTCCATTCTGTTCTCAGAATATACAAATTCCCCCCCCATTTCTTATAAGATAAAAAAGACAGGATATGACATATGAAGTTTCTATGTTTTATCATAGAATTTTACTTTTGCAATAAAAATAATAATCATGCCACACACTAGAAATAGGTTTAGTTGATGTAACATTACCTTGAATTTAAGCAACTATTTGATACAGCATGGAAATTAAATATGTATTTGGAAGAGTATAAATTATATCCACACCAAAACCTGGACATAGCCCAAAAATAGCTTCAAAATTTGTGAGGTCTATAACTCAGTTTCATATACTTCAATTACACAAACAACAAGAGCAAATAATTAGGCTTCCCAAAACTGATGGCTTATATACTCGCATCTCTAATCTTTACCCATGATATAACTGTGAACGTTTAAATTGCATATGAAAGACTGGTCTTCAATTGCAACTAACACTACGATGAAACCAGGTTTACTTTACTCACTCAACCCTGTTATGTCGCAATTGGGACGGACAAACATCATAGACAAAGTTCTTATGTACAAACAGTAGTCTCCATTTATTGCCACAAACGCCTTTTTACATAGTCTTTACCAGCTCATGAGTCTTTTTGCTATTGGTTACAGGCTGCAATAGTAACACATCATTGGCTAATTTTGCTGACATCAATGTTACTCTTTTACTCCCTTCTTTCTCACAGATACACCTAAATATCTCCAGATACTCCTTTACTCTCATCTTTCTCACGTGTAAGGCTTAATATCTTCAAGGCTAATTTCTGTTCCCATACTCCCCGCCATAATTTCCCACACTGTTACACTGAGTATGAGAGTAACTAGAATACTCACAGACAAAACTGAATGGAACATCACGTGTTCTATGCTAAATGCACATACAACATCTCACACAGAAAAATTCTCAAATTAGATTTTATACAAGGGTGAGGTATCACACTCTTTATGAAGTTTGGGATTTGGCTGTTCCAAGGTCAATTGCTACTGCTTGTACCATCACTTTATTCAAGCCAAAATTCTCAATTTTGCGAAAGCCTGAATCCACTTCAGGTGTAGCAATTTTCAAGAAGATAGAGACAGAAATGTAATTACCTCACCTTTGACCTGATTGAATTAGAGGTTTTAACACATGCCAGTGGATATCCAATTACATGAGTTTAAAAAAAGGCAAGAACTAATTTTTCTGAAGAGACCAAGCTAGCCAAAAGCAAACAAGCTTTTTACCACCTTCACAGCTGTGATAACAAAGCCAGTAATTTGTGGATCAAGTTCATTAGCCGAAATAACATTGATAATTGCTGAGAACCAACATAACTGCCCAGCCAAAGGCCAACCTGAACAAATGAGAGATCATATAGAAGGCCTAAGGACCCTGACTTCGCAAGAGCCAGCCTGATGTAGAACATGACTTCGGAGAGACTACAGGATTCTTATTTTGTCGTCCCCAGTCACAGGTAGTACATACATGCCCAAAGTGCAGAGTATTTGTATTGTTCGCATGTAAAACAGTGACAGAGTTTGTTTTAAATATTAAGTCTGAAAATATTATATAAATAATAAGAACTCCATTTCCAAATTTGTCATCTTTGTGTGTTCAGATCAATGTGTTTGTCCAGATCCACTTACCTAGCACGCTAGTGCTTCAGTTTGTGCTGTACATGAGAAAAAGAAATTTGTTTCTTCATCTCAAATGTTCAAATGGACAAGTTTTACAGGTACCTTAAATTTATTATAATTGAGTATTTTTGTACATAAGATTTCCATTCTTGACTCAAAGATAAGTATATTTAGAACTAAGACTGAAACAAGGAAAAGCCTCATTACTTGGTAATCATGGTGCTAGGGGATAAAATTTGTTTTTGCAGTACGTTCCAATATCTGGAAGCTCTAATACACTAATTACAAGGAATACAACCAACAGTATGCTGATTACTTGCAAATTGGTGTAATCAAGTTTCATTCTAAAAATCCTTAAAATGGCTCACTTGGTGGTTTGCCTTATACACTATGCTTATCAACTCTAAAATGCTACAGAGCAGAGAAAAAATTCCAGTCATGATGTTTAATTCAAGAAACTGGACTTGATCTCCAATATAAAATGCAGGTCTTCATGCTTTACAAAAATCACATCCCCATAAAATATTTTTGTAGGACGTATTACACGTTATTAAAAAATGTTGTGTAATGCGTTCAAATAATTCCAAGGTCATTTCCTACACTTCAGACTAATGACACTTGCAGGCTACACAGCATGCAGATCACTACAGAAGACAATATTAAAAGTATAAATGTCTTCAGTCTTCTGTCAGATATTAAAACCAAACGAAACAGCCTTTAGCCCACATGTTTGGACAACTAACAGGTTTCTACTGAAGATGTGCAGAATGAGAAGTTACAAAACCAGTAACTTTTCCTTAATTAAAAGGATGGCCTCTACTTGCACAAGTATATTAGTACATTCACTTTTTTAATAGGTCTAGTTTGCTTATACAAGAACACATTAGATTAAAAAAAAATAGTTTCCAAGGAAGCTTCTGTAACTGTCATTTCTTTATTGAAAATATAAACCACATCTTCCTAGTAAGGGATTTCATCAATTGGCAAAGATTTAAGGAAAGCAAAATGAATACCACTACGATTTCTGGAAAAATGTATTGCCTTAAAACAGGAAGTTAACAAAAGTAAAGAAACCACCTGCTTATCATTGTAAACACCACACTGCTGTTCTTAATTACAAGTGTTCCCACTGGATCACATTCCTCAAAAGAGTTCAAAGTCAGTTTCTTGTATTACTTAAATTCTTGTTGTGTTGGAAGTATAGACATGTACATCTTACTATCATCATCATCATCATCTTCCACTTACAATTCCTGACAGGCACCCACAAAATAAGATTTCCATCAAAAATAAAACAAAAAAACGCTGCATTGGCCACAAATTAGTAAACTAATGAGAAGAATTTCAGTAGGAGCTGTCTACCACTTCTTAGTGGCTACTTATTTTGAGATATGTATACTCGCAAAGAGTAATTCCTGCATTTACTCTCCATTCACTCCCCTATCTACTACAAAAGCTACCTGGCTAGTGAAGAGTTTTGACAGAGTTTTATGCAAACAGAGTAAAATAAATTACTCGTGTATTGAGTATAGGAAGTAGAAACACTTCTCACATGGATTCAGTCTGAAAACCATTGTAGCAAGACATTCAAAGATTATGCTCTCTATGCCGTTCCCATTCTGCAAATGATGGACACATCAAAAAATCCTGATCAGGATTGAAAGATACACATTTTCTGTGAGACATGTTGATTCTCTTTTTATAGTTTCATATTTTTCATATTTCATGTTTTTGAGTCGAGTTAGAAGTCCTATAGCAACAACCATGACCACCTTTGCAAGATGACATTCTCCATCCTATAATCCAAATATCAGCACAAAGCAGAAAAACACCTACTGTTTCAGGACGCAAAAAGATCAACTGTTAGTCACCCACAACACAGGAAAATTTTGGGACAGCAGCCCGTATAATGATTAACTTCTACAGACAACACTGAGTGATTCTTCCTTTCCTTCGTGGAAGAAATAGAAGCTTTACTTTCTGTTCTAAGGTTGAATATAGCATTAAAAGAATTTTTATCTGATAATGATATAAGTACACAATTTTAGTTGACATCCAGGCTACTAAGTTTATGAAGAATATTTCTGTGAGGAAATAAAAGGAGTATAGCATCTGAATACAGAAGTACTTACTTCGAATTTGTCTCTTAATTTCCTTCGAAGAATCAAGCCAGTTCTGAAAAAAAAAATACCCAGCATTTAAAATCATTTGAAACTGAAGACAGTGAAGTAATTTCATACAGTGCAGTTAAAGTTTATATTGTTCAGACATCTGTTCTATTTTAAAATAACCCAGAAAATTCTAAAATTGAACTTGTGATTTGCTAGCAAGTCTCACCACCCATGCACATCAATGAAGCTGTGTAATGCCACTGCCTTCATCGTTGTCTTATTGCTTTAGACTATTTATGCCCTGTAATTTTAAAATAGATAATCTTAGGGTGGAGGTGGTCTAGCAAATTGCATTTGACAAATGCAATTTTCTCTCATGGTCCCTTTATTGACATAAGCAGACTTTCCAGGAACAGCTACGTAATCTCTACATGTCTGTGCTACACACGTGTACAGAGTTATTTAAGATGGTATTTCTCTTCAACTCCAAAGACTTATTATTCTCAAGGTATATACATTTTACTGCTGATAGTACTCAAAGATGCTTGGAAAAACCTTATGAAATTTCATGCTTTTTTCCCCCAAGGCAAATTTCTCTATGAGCATGCATGTTAACACTGATACACTAGCAAGGTTCAAATCTAGATACCCAGCTCTATTTTAGACAATGCAAATAAAGGCAGTTTTTCATATTTAGATGCCTCACTATCAAATGTGTTCTATCCTCAATACAAAAGATATTTTAATGTAATCTGTGCAACCAATTAAAAGAGCTCATAGCATTTCAGTTACTATTGACATGTGCAAAGAGACATTTGTGACTGATCATCCAAGAATATAACTTTGGGAAGTAAGACTAAGAAATCAGTAGCGTACATTCATCAGTAACTTAGACAATCCTGTTTACTAATTTTACTCATCAATGTTAGAAAATACATTGAGATACTAGAAACAAACCTTTTAAGTGCGGTTACCAAGAATTTACTTTACACAGTGTTTCAAGCTTTATTTCTCATGGCCTTATACACATACATGGACGCAAGCACACATGCAGACAAATAGCCTGCCAGCAAGATTCAGCACATTTCAAAGGCAGAGGTGTGCAAAGTAGGGCAGAATTAGCAACTAACTTGTAAGGTCAAGGACAACACCTGCATTTTCACAAATCACTGCATATATTAGCAGCTTTAAGGTCAGAAGGGAGCCCCAATGCCAGCACAGATGTTGCTAAAGACATCTCTACCAATGCTGCTTGCCTAACCTAGCCAAATAGCCGATATTGGGTATAACATGACTCAGCTTTCAGTCTATGGTACCGAACTCCAGATGCAACAATTGTTTTCCAATACCACATCCCTCAGTCTTTATTACAAGCTTTTCCATCCAAGGTCAAATTTCCTTCAAGGAGACAAAACATGGTAGGCTATAGTTTTATGGGTCTGTATGGATTAGGTGAATGTGGAACTACATGTTTCTGTCCTAATGCAAATCTTTAATGTAGATCATCTCTGCTGATAAAGGATGTGGCTTCTAGGAATATGACCCAAAATACTAAGTTCTCTGTTTTAAATGACCTTGATCCAAGTTGATTTCAACAGACATGCAGCATGTATACATTAGACAAATACTGTTTACAAATTAAATGCAAAACCCTCTTTTTATCATTTTGATAGATGTAATTAAAAACACCCACATTTCTTGCTTTAAGAAGTCTGCGACCTCTGCATTTCAAAGCTACTATAATTCTTCCAGAGATGCTCAGTCCATAACATCATTACAAAGGAAGAAACAGAAAACACTCCTCCAAAAAATCTGGGTACCATTTATACTGCTTAAGTCAGAAAAATTGCTAGTTGTTAGAAGAGCCTTGATGTAGAAATGCCTTGGAAGACAACAGAAGTCTTCAAATAAATTTAGCTTAGAGTCACTTTGGCTACAGTTATCATTCTAGGTTTTCTGTTTTGGCATGAATTCCATTCTGAAATCATACACAGCCATATTCTTCCAGTTACAGATAACCAGAAGTAGCTTAAACTCCTAAATTTTACATGAAATATAGTATAAAGTAAATAAATAAGTATAGAATATCACATGGCATAACTACAGCAGAAAACTAGGATTTGTGAGTGTATGTTACTTTCAGTGCTTTATCTTTTACCATTATAAAGTAGGAGAAAATAACATAATGCACAGTATCTTGCAAGATGAGAAGAATAATCCTCTCTTTACAGGAGTTATACAGTTCATTTTCTGATCTTCCAAACCTGGACTAAGCTTATTTGAAGCAGACTTTGCCACCAACTTCCATTACTGTTCTGTCAAAAAAAATCAGATGCTTATATTCCATTTACATACATAGTGATAGGAGCGAGGGTTTTTGCATCTGTGCCTTTTGTTATGGATAAAACAAACACTATTAAAAGAATCTACCATGAAATAGACCTCTTAATGCAGAATAGACAGGTCTGTCTTTCAAAACAAAAGACTAAGTGTATATACACTACTTTGCTCCAGTAGGCAAAAATCTATTTGTTTAATTTGTGAATGGTAAGGTTACAGATAAGACAAAGTAATGAATTGTCAAAGAACAACAAAATGTTCTCTACCAGTACAAAAGTATTTTGTGCAAATCCAGAAAAGCAACATTTCCAAGCTGGTGCCCAGAATGTGAGAGCAGAAGTTTTCTAACACTTCTGCAGACCAATTACAGTGTGAATGGAGCATTCATGGGTGTAATGCGATGAAATCACTAACTATACTCTAGACCAATAAATTCCACATTTGCAAAACCACAAAAGAAATAATTAATGAGTAATTAGACCCAAATAGTTTTAAAATGTGTATTAAAGCTAACAAAAAAATTCAGTCTGATTTGAAGACATAACATCTCTCACAGCTGCACAGAACACCCATAGAGAAAAGTTAATGGGACTCCTCCTCCAATGGTACCCTGATGGTGCATTAGGGAGCAGCTCTAATTCAAAAATGTGCCTGGCATTCAGTTTCCACACCCCACAGCTGCCGTCAAGTTCAACAGCTGGCTTATAAATGGGTGTCTGTGATGAGTGCGTAAGAATGAGAAAAACACATCAGCATTCAGCATTTAGAACTGACTGGCCTGGAGGTCAGAGATTTGTGGAATTTTAATCTAAAGAGTCAACACTCATAACAGGAGAAAAAAAAAAAGGCATCAGAAAGAACTGGTACTGAGATGGAAGAAGAATTCAAACTTACTGCAGAGGTGAATAAAAAAGGCGGCCCTAAAACCACCAAAAGTTCCAAGTCCCCAGACTTACTTTGGCAGCTATTGCTGAAAACAACTGATCAGCCCAGTACACCTCTATCTCTTAAATCAAAACATCAAATGTTGACTTTTTTTCTTTTTTTTAGAAGAATGAAAAAAGGTTGAAACACTTTAAAGTCTTAAGACAGAAGCACAGGATTGGTTAACAACATACCACAAATAGTTATCATGCTAAAAACAACTTCAGTGTTCTTCATCTATGTATTAAAATAAATCTCTTCAATAAGAAAGATGAGCACTCCGGTCTTACTGACCACATCCTGTGCAGCTACACAATTTCAAATTCACCAGCACAAAAACATGGTAGCTGGGGAAGTGGAACCTCCTCAGCGCACAACCGGTAATTTTGCTGTATTAAGACACTGCAGCAGCTACACTTCACACTATCAGTTTATACCATAACTGGTGCAAGAACTTCCAAACGTGGTGTTGTAAAAAAGCAATAGCTTTAAAATATGTAACTTGAGTGACAATAGCAATAAAAATAAACATGCCCATACAAATGTGCACATTACGGACTTGCCAACCCATACAAGCCTGTAAGCACTTAGGCCACACGAGTGGTTCGTGCCAAAGCCCATATTTTCAAATTCTTATTTAAAAACCTGGCAATTCCCACTCGTCTGGTCATCACAGCTCAGAGCTGCACAAGAGGCATAGTACCATCTATATAACAGCACTTTGGGTACAATGTAGAGCATATGGGTTATACAGCCAGGAAATATCTAAAATAAACCCCTCCTTCACTGCTAGTCACTGGCATTCAAAATTGTGTAACTCCTGCCTTTCACCATACTCTGCACCGATCCAGACTTCCATCTTTACAAATGTCAAAATTTTCTTTAAGCTTAAAAGTAATGAAAAAGGAACTCTGAAGCCTAATAGTTACTTAAGGGCAAGATTTCCTTCATGGTCCTTTTCAAATACAAGAGAAAAGGCAGTAAAATTATTGGAAAGTCAGGTAGAAGGTTATTTTTTATTATTATTTATCATCCAAAGTTTGTTTTGTTTGTTTCTTAAAAAAAAAAAAAAAGTAAAAAATGAAAGTACCCAGAACTCTGGGGAGTTGTCAGACATTTAAGGCAAAGAAATTAGTTAAAATTTCTTGCCTTCACTTGCAGGGATGTTTACTGTTTTACCATAAAGCCTAGCAATTAATCAATTAGCATTCTCAAAAATGTAGGTATTTTAAATATTCCCCCACTCTAAACAATAAATGAATACTTTGTTAAGTATCTGAACATACACATCAGTTTCTTGCACATATTGTAAGTTTACAGCAGACTAGAATTGATATTTTGCAATGCCTTACCCAAATGCTTCTAATGGTATGCATTTAATACAATATACCTCACTAAACTATTGAAGTCAGTAGCAATGTAGAAAAAAAACAAACATCCCCCCCCCATACAAGCTTACCTTCTGTTCTGAATTCTCATAAAACGACAGCCCAAAATAGTCCTTCTCCAGTAAATTGAGATGTTCACATACTTTGTCAAACAGCACTTGGCCTTTTGCTCTTTTCTGGGAGAAAAAAAAAAAAAAAAATTAAAGCACTATCAGTAAATCCTTAACTACAGGTACTGCAATTAGATGGTATTAGTCAGGAAAATTAAAAACAAACCAACCAACCAACAAACCACCAATAAAACATTATAAAGATGTAGCTTTCTTACAATAAACTGTTTACCATATTTTTAAAGCTCTGCATATCACTGACAAAAATAAAGACATTTCATTTTTTTTCGATTCATCAAAAAAGTTGACTTGAATGCACAAGGAAAATTCAGTACCTAACTTGATTTAAATATTTTGCACCATTAAGCACCATTAAATAGTTCTTAGTTTTTCTGTGTCTTTATTTTTGAAATAACAGAGTTCTTCATGTCAGCCGACTTCTTCTATATTATTATCTTCTAAAAACTAATATCTTTCCTACAGTGTTAATTTCTGTTAACTTCTGCATTTCTAGCATTTTGGCATACATCTTTTATGAATCATGTGATACGAACTCCCAAGAAAAATAAAGCAAATTATCATCCTCAAGAGACAAAAAGAACAAGCAGACCACTTAAAGTTGGTGATCAGATCAGCAGAAGTAACATACAAGTGTAAGCAGAGCACAAGCAACATGTTGAGCTGTCTATACTGCAGAAGTTTTGAGGGGCAGAAAATAAGAGAGCTGCCTTCTATTTGTAGATTTATGAACTCTTTCAAATATTCAAAAATAAAAACCAGTCTTAAAGAAGTTTAGTTTTCCTCAAAATAATATTTGTGCAAGTCAGTAACAAAAAAAATGACATTTTAAGGTTAGTTTCAATATTGCAGTCTGCTAGTTTATAGTAGTAATCGAGGACACTCCTAAAAAGGCTGATTGCTGTAGCTCAGTATTACTGCAGCTGAAGCTAATGGCAATTAGTCCTGAATTTTTATCTGTGTTTCTTGTACCTGGAACTGGGAACATAAACAAGGGCATCCTGTATCTTCCTATTGCTGGTAATGAAATGCAGGCCAAGGCCCTATTTCTGTGAACAAGGTTTTAGGGAAAAGATTTGTTGTACTGGAGATGGCAGCTGACAAGAGACAAAGTTTTAGAGCAGACGGCTCACAACACATACACAACGGTGAGGAAGATGAGAATTACTTTCCACAGCCAAAATTTGGACATGAATGGCATGCAGTCTCCTAGTTCGAACTGACCTCTTCACAACTCTTCAGCTATTTGTGGCATTTATCAATGAGGCCACAACATGGCATTTTCAGAGGCCTGGCAGCTTAAAGGAATTTTTGCATTTGCTTATCCTACAGATTTCAGTAGATGACCAACACCACTGCAATTCCACAGAAAGGCCATCGTGACACTGCAGCCATTGTCCCTGCAGACAGCGCAGGGTGCTCGCAACGTGCGCCAGCTCAGCGCTCGCCTGCAGCTCAGCCCCATGGCACAGAACATTAAGGCCGGGAGGGGAAAGGCAGAGAAAAGGAGGTATGCACTGAGCAAATAGTGAAAGCATTGTTGTTTTATTCCCCAAGAATCCAAAGCTTTATTTGTTCAAGATCGCATTGTTTAGCAGGCGTTACAGTCCCAAAGATCAGAAAATTTTCAAAGCAATCCTGATAAAATGAGCACATTTTGCAGCACAAGCATCACAGTGAGGCAGTGGCAACTGGAAGTCAGTCACTTTTGAAATGGGGAGCTGGGAATCTTAAGTCTGTCTGGTACTTTCAGAAATTTTACTCTACTGAAGGAAAGATGACTATTTCCCCCAAGAATCTGAAGTAGCCACTTATTATTCTTGACAGCATCACTTTCAGCTTAATAAAAAAAATCAGCAATATAGAGAAGAGCTAAACTGAAAGCAGAAAAGTATAAGCAAAAGAGGGTTTGAAGAATCTTGGACTGCTGACATGCATGTAATAGATCTAATTTTTCTCCCTAAAGTGATCACGCCTTGCAAAGGCAAGTTCCAGGTATACACTTCAGTAAAGGAAATCTACAGAGTACTGCAGAAATAATATATGCTATCATTAAAGTCCATAGCTGGAGTCAGTTACTAATTATGTAGCTTTTCAGGAAGTTCATAAACTAAAAACCACAGTTAATATGAAGTCATTGACATACAGAAACATAATGCAGCCAAATTTGCAGGAAATATCTTGCAAATATAACAGTAAAATATTGCAGTTTCTTCTTAGGAACTCACAGTCTACACAGAATTTGGATACACTGGCAACATCCACTGTATCTTTACAGACGTTTTGGTAAGTTTATAACTCTTCCACATATGGAAAAACACCACCACACCATGAAGGCCAAGTTACATTCGTCTACATTCTAGACAGCAGCACAATACAAAGAAGTTACAGCATGTTTTATCATATAATTTAAACTGAATAGTAATCCCTGTCCCCAAAGGGATTACAAAGAAATTGTACTTGAGAAGTTTGTTTTTGCAAATTAAACACTTTTACACTTTATAGACCTCTGTTGTGGATTCAAAAGCAAAAGAAGCCTCTCAGTATCAGCAACAGTTCTCATTATAAAATCCTACTTGTAAAATTAAAAGATTCCTAGTTTTTCATTATTTTTTAATGTTGTGATATAGCTTTAAAAATCTGCAAAAGTATTTAACCTTTTTGAGAGTTATTTGCCTACTTCAATTTCTGGGAAAATGTTCAGATCAGAACCCTGGCAAACCTCTTTTTCCTTCAGGATTTAGTATTTTGAGTACTGAAAGAGAAAGGAAGGTACTATTCTTGTCATTTTGTATGCTGGTGCCAAAATTGGTATGTACATTCAGACTATGTTAATAAGGGCATTTATACCATATACATTTAGTTGTGGTGATGCCAGAGGTGAAAGAACGGGGTTTGATTCCCTCTACGTGAACCTTGCAGAGATGCAGAGAGCATCTTTTGGCTTTGACAGGACTTCACACATAAACATTACTTTCAGTGGTGTATGTTCAGTCTGCACCAACATTTTTTCAATGTGTCCAATTTAATGTCATACGTATTTTCCTCCTTCTAAATAAAGTATGTCATACTTTAAACAGACCACTTAGCTTTATTCAAACATTAGTCTACACAACTGAGCAATCAGAAATAAAGATTTGCAAATCAAAACCCAACTATGATTAAACATCTGTTCTGTATCAAGTTCATTCAGATTTTCTTAATTCAGTGTTAAAAACTGATCTTAATTGTACATTAAGCAAACATTTTTTACTTTGTGTTACCAAACTGTAAACAACCGTAGAATCTAAGTCAACTCCAATATATTTCACTTGTTCATACGTGCATAAAACAGTCAATGCTGGCATCCTTTAAATGCCTTTTGTTATAAATATTTAATTAGACCACTGACTGAATGCAGTAAACAAATCCAACAGGATCTTCATTTGCTTCTAACTAGTAATCATTATGCAGGCAGTTAGCACTTTTTTGTTTGTTTAAACTGTGTTTATCCTCTGCTAAAACCCACATTATATTTAAAGCAGAAAATCTGAACAAGTCTTTATTGCAGATCTCAAATTTAATGACAAAATTTCCTCTCAACTACTTAAGAAACCACAGAACAAAGTGAGGAAAAAAAGCAAGTTGATTCCTTTTCATGAAAGAGGCACATGTAGATCACCGTAGAAAATTAATAACTTACACCTGCTCCCACAGATGTCAATTACAAGGAAAGGAGTAGGTCAAAATTGTGTGATTTGCACTGTGCTAAAAAAACCAAACAATTATTCTAGAAATTAAATCTCAAACATTCCAACGGTCAGCTCATTCAGGCTATTAAAACTCCACTGCCATTACATCTCACAAATATTACACTATTGAATCATGAACCTAAGTTATTTTATCCTTTAACACGGTTCTGTCATTTCAAGTAAAAACAAAGATCCAGCCAGTTACAATTTTTGGAAAATACCACTCAACGTCTTTCATTCTCACATATTTTGACAAGTCTCTCTGATACACTTACATGTTATTATCCCTATAAGTGACTTGAACTCTCTTTAAAGTAAGCAATAAAATGTAACTGAAAGTTCCTAACAGTTCACAGCCTGTGAAAGTTGTTTTAAGTCACACTCCTTCAGAACTATTCAAACAGTAGTTTCTTCCTTTTCCTAGCTCTCCAGGAATTCACACATTACTCTGAAGAGTATGAGCCTCCATGGACATTAATTTTAAGAATTATGACAGTTTTAAAGTTAAAATTAATTAATTGAATTGTTTATGCTGTCTATGTATGCACATATTGTGTACACATAACTCACCTTTAGTATACTACTTCCAAAAAATATTATGTCATCCTATATTTCAGAAGTTTCCTACAGATAAAGAGCTTCAGACGTTTTTACTTTAAAACTACAGAACACAGAAAACTGTTTTGTTAATATGGAACCTGTGGACTTATGGAACTTTATACATTTTAGATTAAAAGTTAAAGGGCTTAAATATAACATTTCACTGGAGGTTAGTCTTCTTCCTTATGAAACTTTCCAGGTTCCCTCAAAACAAAATAAAATAAGTTTGAATAGTGCCTGGTATCAAAGTTCGTAACACTACTAGCACTTAAAGTTCTTAACTCCTCAGAGCAATTACCCAAGATACCGAGGAATCACTTACAGACCACAAATACGTATTTTATCAACTATCCAAAATACCAATGCAGAGATGCTGATGTCAGAATTGACTACAGTTCATTTAAGAGGAAAGAAAAAAAAACCAAACCAACAACAACACAACATGAAACACTACAGTAAGAATTTCAAGCTACAATGAACTGAGGAATAGGCTTCGCTCAGTACAAGGCTTAACTTCATTCTGCTGACAGGTCATGGACTTTTCTGGGCAATAGGGGAGTACCTTAAATGTTGTATTTACATTGGCATTCAGAGCAAGCATATTTGGAGAAGCTATGCTCAAGAAAAGGACAATAAACCAAGTCCTTCAAATCTGCATTTACAAAAGCAAAGTAATAAAGGTACAAAGATAGATGAGAAAAAAACCTGAAGGGAATAATCACAAGAAAATGACATATCTGTTGAAACAGTTCTGTAGAAAAAGAATTATTGACTTAAAGTTCAAACTGGCAAGCTGACACCAGTCAGGTGACCTATTAAGGCAAAATGAAAGAGTTCTAAGGGCAAAAGAACAAACAGATTACTCTCAGAGGTGATAAATTAATTTACAAAGAAACTCTCAAAAAAGAGAAATATCTGAGATGTGCTTTATGTTGGAAGCCAAACATCAGCCATGGCAGGCATGCCTGGGGCAATGGGAAAGACATGTGAAAACAAGACAGAGAAATAATTCCATTGTCAAACAACACTAGGTGGCTGCAACAAAAACCCAGAACTTAAAGTAATTATATACAAAAGATATCAATGGCAAAAAAACCACAAGGAGGGTACAAATGTACCTGTAATCCTACAGCAACATTTGATGACAAATTTTGAACTATAAAAGAACAGCATTCAATTATATTTGTTTGCAAAGATGCCTCTATATTACAGTAAAAACATGCTGATTCCCGTGAGTGATTCCCCCCGCCAAAAATAATTTCACATATAAGCTTGCTATCTCAACATGTTAAAAGTATTTTTTTTTCTCTGAGCATTTCTTACCAGTTTCTGTTCTGTGCCACTCACCAACAAATGACGCAACACATTAAAGAGAAGACATACACAGGAATTAGCTTTCAGAAATACTTTGTCACAGAAACAAATTTTTCTTTACTCTGAAATATCTCAGTGCATTCTGCAAGTCACATATAAATATATAGATTCTGAGAATGTTATGCAGGAGTGATGTCAATTTAAGAGGAAGATGCTTGGGGAAAAATATCCATGTGAATCATCTGCAGGTAAATCTCTATTTTATCCCCAAATTTAACACCACTGTGTGTTAAAGGATGATTTTTTCTTTTAATATTAAAGTGCAGAACTCTTACTTTAAAGCAGCTATATAGACAGGTCTTTACTAGAGACTTGATGCCTTACCTCTAGGTCACAGCTGAATTCTGTGCCATCCAGAAGCACCACTTTACACTGCACAGTTTTAATTTTCTTGGGAGACTTCTGAGGAATGTTTTCTCTTTTGATTTCAGCTGTCTGCACTTCTTTTGTCTCCCTTTTGTCTTTTTCTTCCTGTTTCTCCTCCTTTCCCTCTGGAACTTTCTCTACTTCTATTTCTTTACCATCTTCTTTGGCAGACTACATAAAATACAGTTAAACAATGATTGAAACTCAGGAAGGTGGATATTTTTAACTTGTTCCTTTCTTTTATAAGCCTCTAATAAACACAACATTAAGCTTTCATTAAAGTTATTCAGATACTGGAAGCATAATAAACAGTATAAGCATTAAGGTCTTCCTCTGAGGACCAGATATTCTTGCTCTCAAACCACAGAAGGCGCCTTTCTTTTCTTTCCTTACAATGAGATAATTTTTGTAAATGTTTTATTGGCTCTCCCCCTACCCCCCCGAACAGAAACATTTAACAAGAAGCTCCATGAATTATACAAAACTAAAAAACAGTGTTTATGAAAGTCAAGCTCTACAGAATGATTGAGGTTGGAAGGGAACTCTTGAGATCATGTAGTGCAATGACATGAGGGCCCCTCTGGGGCCACCCTAGAGCAGTTTGCCTATGACCATATCTAGCTGAGTTTTGAATATCTTCACAGATGGAGACTCCACAATGTCTCTGGACAACCTGTTCCACTGTTTGAACCACCACAGTAAAAAAGATTTTTTGGTGATTCGAGGTGGAATTTCATGTTTTTAATTTGTGCCTGTTGCCTTTTGTCTTTTAACTGCATATCACTGAAAGGAGTCTGGCTCCTCATTCCCTCCCTTCAGGTATTTTTAAATATTGATGATTTCCCTTGACCCTTCTCTTCTCCAGACTGAACATTACCAGCTCTCTCAGCCCCTCCTCATATGAAAGATTCTCTATTCCCCTAATCATCTGCGTCACCCTAGAACGTGAGGTTTGAGTGTTAAGAACTGGCACGCAACTTTTCAAAAACCAAGACCCTGGAGCACTGCAGAAGGTGGTGTTTGCCTTGGAACTCGGCACCAACCTCCTAGAACGAATCAGTAAGGACAGTGACCACAAGCATGGTTTCTAGGTAAAGGATAACAAAAATTGAGTACTGAAGGACTTGAGAGAATCCGTTTGTTATTTGTTGTGGTTAAGTCACTAAGGAGGTACTCCAGTGCCTTCAGAGATAAATCTGACTTAAGAAGCTTCTCTTATCCCTGCTCATTTCTACAACGATACAGTTCTATGTTCCTTTGAACTATGCCAAAGTGTGAGGTTACACTAAAATTAGACATCTAGAATGAATGGAGTGAAAAATAGTCTGTCACAGAGCAGGAACTTTGAAAACCATCTATGCTACTCATAACTACATCAACTCAACTGCACAAAAAGCCAGACTGTAGCTGTCATTTTTGCCCTGATATGATCCTACCCAAGTTTTACATGAATTACATAAATCATGAATCAGGTCTCATTAAAATCACTCCAAAGCATCTATTAGCCTTCCCACACATACCTGTGTTTCAGCAATACTAACAGAGTGTTTTTCTTCTTTGTCATCTGCTTTAGCATTATGCTGATTTTCCGCTGCTGCTTCTTTTAAGCTCTTTTTTGGCTGAGCCACCCCCTCTGGTGTCTGGCATTCACTTTCTTGAGCTACTTGTTCTTCCTCTGTGGTCCTTTTCTTGGTCTCATCTTTGGGCTCTGCCAAAGTGTATGATTTTTGTTTCTTAAGCCAGGGAGGGAGGAAGCGAGAAATACCCTTTCTTTCAGGTGAAGATTTTTCCTTCTTCTGGCTACTTAGACTACTTTGGCTAGTTGGTGCTGGGACAGGGGAAGAATCTTGAGCTTCTTCAGAGAATGTTTCCCTAGACTTTTGATTTTCTGGAGTCTCTGATACTTCCTCAGGCTTGTCCTTGCCTTTGTCTGGTCCCAGCTGCTCAGAATCTTTCTTTACTTCAGTCTCTGATCCAACTTCAGTTGTCATTGTCACAACTTACACTAAAAGAAACAACAATAAAAATAATTTTATTATGTAGCATCACTAGTTTTACTGACTCATACATTCTTTGCAGTAATTTGTAGCAATAATCTACAAGAGTTTCTAAATTAAACTTACTGGGATTAAAGAAATACTGGCTTAAAATGGTTAGATACCACTAGAAGTCAGTGGTATTTATTTACAACCTTCTTAAAATACTTAGTTTTAAACTCATGGTCTATTTGTCTGGCCTGAACAATAGCAGGTTAGCTACAATCATATTTCTAAGTAAAACATTGGGCCATCTCCATTAAAATGCCACCAATGCCTGCCATGAAAGTCAGGAGGTTATCAGCAGTTCAAGACTCCTGCTGAACTCAACTACTCCTGCCCACACCTCTGCCCCAAAAAAAAAGTGTCAAAGAGAAAGTCATCTAGTTCAGGCTTGATACAGTGAACTCCCACAACACTTCAAAATGCAATTGAAGTCAACCAGAAACTAGTTTAGATCACAAGGCAGCAGCAACACATTGCCCCTAGTCAGAAAAAGTTAAACTAAGCCATTCCCAAGGACAAAAAGAAGAAAAAGAGAAAACTAATAAATGCCCAAGAGAGAAGCCTGTCTGGCAAAAGAGGTGGGTAGGCAATATAGAGCAAAGGAGACAACTTGACAGTTACCTTAGTAAAAAGCTTTGACATAGACTAGAACTATCTACAGGCAAATTCATATTAAGCAAGCATCTTGAGATTAAAAGTAACTACACGTTGTAGGTGTTCTTTTTTCTTTATTTTAAACTTCAGTATCTAAACCAAAACATGCACCAATGGGGAAATTAAGAGTTAGTTTATTTGCTGCTATACTAGAGACTTTTGAATACATCTCAAGCCAAATATTACAGTTATATAGCTATTTCCTTCACTTTTCATAAAACTTTCAAGTTTTGATTCTGTTAATAAAATTCGTTGTGATAAAGTATTAATATTTATGCATGTATTATTTATCTCAGAGGTAACAGGCCTCTGAAAGGCAGGTTTCCATCTGACTGACTGTTGAGATTAAATAATTTGCTATTTCAAGCCTCATATTAGTATGTTCGTTTTAAAGCTGCTACTATTCAAATTACATTTTGCTACCACCTTATCTTATTGCTGCTGTTCTTTCCTAATGGTAGGTATGAATCCTAATAATAATGTAAAAGTTTATTGTCAAAATCAACAATATATAGAAAATCAAAATCAACTTTCTGCAAGAGAAAAATCCACAAACTTCTGCTGATCAGAGAATAGCAATCCACTCTGCTTAATAAAGTCAAAATGGAGGTTTCATTATTAACAGAGATGGTGGTTATAATCTTCAAAGAAGCTACAGGAACAGAAAATCAGTATATTTCCTGCATATGTTTTTCACTTTTCAAAATCTGCAGAAATGCATGAAATACATGTACATACTAATAAAAATTATATACCATTCTTAAAATTAAGATCATATTTTGCTTATACAGTCGAATAGGAGGCATCTCCAGAAAATTCCTTAGAACTGAGAGAAATAAATCACCCTGTAAATGTGTTCCTATTATATTGTTCTAACAATAGAAAGAACCGAGGAGACCAAGTTATACATCTTAACTGATTAAATTAAGACAGGATAGCAGTGGGTGGTGCAAACTCAGTGTGAAACAAGAAAGGATCTGCACCACCAAGTGTCCAGGTTTTTCACAACTGAAGTTATATTTAAAAGGACAGCTTGGCTTTACATTGCAGAAGCAAGAGAAACTTGTAACAGACCCTGTCTGAATAGGTCTGTGCACATTCATTTAATGCCTTCATTTGATGCCCACAGCAGGAGGTGATTTCTTTCATAAGCTCAACTTCCCACAAGCTTCTAACTTCACTGCTTTTCCGGGGAAAAAGAACGAGGGAGAAAAAACCTACAAAACAAAACGCACCTCTTGCCTAAGCCTGTGGATTTCTTTATACTCCCAGCCACCTCTGAATGAGTTGTTAGACATGGATGAATTTACTGAACGAGGGCATGGACCAAGTGTAAGTGATAGTCTTCTCAAAATATCAACTTTCTCTAGCACATGAGCTTGATATATTTCTTTTTCTAGAGTTTCATTTTGGCACAAGAATCAGGCATTCATTGAGAAACAGAAAATCAGGTCTACCTGCCGTTCCCTGCACCCATCTCCCTTGTACTCACTGTTTCAATGCTCTAAGTATTTAAAAGTCAGAAAAGGCTGTCCTAAACTTGTTTTTTCTTTTTCAGTTTGTCACTGAAATTCACAGCAAACTCAAGAAATCAAAATTGCATTGATATTTATATCTCCATCACCTTACTACAATTCACAAAGGAACCAGCGTGTCATAGAAGAAAAAAAAAAAAATCCATCCTACTTCTGTTGAAATAAATTACAACTCTGCACTAAAAGCCAACATGAGTGTCTGCACAAGTCATGCAATTTGCTGGATCATCATGTTGTTAATAATTTATTTAAATAGTTATATTCTTAAAAATTAAATAATTACACACTTGTACTTCCAAATATTAAAGTTCACATGAAGTACACCAAAAAAAAAGAACAAAAAGAGAGCAAAGAACTTCTTAAAAATATACACGAAAACATAAAATGAGGTCATATGTACTTCAACAACTTATTTGGGAGTTGTTGTGGGTTTTGTTTGTTTTAAAGAAAGTGTTTTATTTCTTGATGTATTATTGATTTGAAGCACAAAAGACTGCTCTGAATTTCAGAGTTGGTTAGAATAGCTCATTTACAAACAATATGCTTGCTGGTTTCAATACATAAAATTTGTTGACATGAAAGCCATAAAGAAGTCAAATCCTAGCTGGAACAGTCATCCGGATTTTACAGAGTCGTAAAAGGGTCTGGTTTAACCACTAGGTGATACCTGAGGAACATGGTACTACCCCCAGAAGATCTTTCGAAAGCATAAATCAATTCTGTAGAGTACAGTAATTTATACTCCAAATCATGCTAGATGTACCTGCAAAACAGAACTTTCTTTTACATTTCCATGAAATTTTAAAACTTGTATTTTATCATCAGTATGTAAACAAGAAAACTCATGGCATCACATAGTTCTGTACTGCATCATTTTGCTGAAGGTGCCAATATAACCTGTACGCATTCTATTAGCAGACAAAAATAATGTAAATCCAAATTCACCTTTTAGTCATTATTTAGGTCGATTACTACAACTGCAATGACATGAAGCTCTCTGAACACAAAGGAATAAATTAGCAACTAAAGAATATAGTTTTCAACTTTGAGATCCTTAAGGAAGCAAAATCATCCCTTAAATTGTCTTAGTTACATCAATCCACAATGTTTACCTTCTATAGCTTCCAATAAAACTCATCTGCGGTCAAACATCAACTCAAAAAAGCCCTAGTTTTCCCATTGGAACTTGCACCCTTCTCTGTATTTATACATCCACCGGACTGTATATACAAACAGATATAATTTGAGTATTGAATCTAATAATTTGGATTAAGTTCATTTTTAAGCACATTCCTGAAAAAATAGACGAGACTAAAGTCAATGCAGACTCTGCTTTTTTGTGAGTCTCAACAGCAGCCACAGGGCAGAGGCCTGTCAGAGCCCGTCGGTTCCCCACACTGTGACAAAGCCACCAGAGCCAGGGCCTGAACTGATCTCATGCTGTCACGGCTCTTCTTTGTAGGCTTAAAAGGTAACATATTGATAAACAAAATACCAAGAACAATCCTATGCCACATATAGCAAAAAAAAACCCCACAAAACCAAAAAACAACAAGCTTCACAGTTCACGGAAAAGCCTTATGCAATAATCCAGGTAACTAGACAACTAAAGCTGTGCTACAATTCAGACTTTTCCCAATGTAATAGTATCCCTGCTAAAAATATTTATTGCAAACACAATCCAACTAAAAATCACCCTTTCTCCTTCGGATTCTGTCCCAAGGGTCTCCTAAACTGGAAGCTTATTTGCAAGGAGGTAACCAGGTGAGCAAACTGTCATTGCCAGTCTGTACGTTGGTCAGCAGATGGTGCCATAATAGTTCTAAAAATCAGCACCACTTTTCAAATGTCAAACTTCCAACTGTAACAATATTCCAATTTGAAGTGTAATTCCCAAGTTATGCCAAGTAATTGAATGTTTTCACAGAAGTATTACCATAACAATTTTATAAATATAACTTCGGAGCCAGACAGTTAATTACTACTTCATGACAATAAAAATTAGTTACATGTGTACATGAACATGTTTGTATCTAAATATATACATATATTCACATAACATCTAAGTTTATTTCCAAGAGCAGAAATGGCACAAAATGGTTCAAATTCAGTTTCCAGAGAATCCCAAGGACATAATGGTGGCTAGCAGACTCACAGTTAACAGCAACTATACACATAAGCACCATTTTACCTAGATAGTGAAGTCACTATTCAAAATAACAGGTATTTTGTTAGGCCTCATGTTTCTATCTACGCTGTCATACAGCCGAAGATTTGCAAGCATAGAATGTCTCCCTCCCAAATGCAGTACCCTACCTGCATTATTAGGAAAACATTTTTGTCCTTATACAAATATCAAAATATCAAGTCTCTAGAACTATCTTTTGTAGTGCTAGAAAATTACTGCAAACATGTCATCAGTCCTTGCAATACACAAAATATACAGGACTCACCAGAAAAAACACTGACAAGTCCCTACATAACATGGTGTGAACTTAAAAGATACTTCTGAAATGACAATATAAGACAAATACTAGAGTAATTCTGAAGACCACTGTGAAGACAAAAAAATGAAATGAAGTATTTAGACAAATGAAATGAGACCAAGAAATCTATTTGTCTAGAACTGCAAAGGGAGTAAGGAGTCTAGATAGAGTATTTGCACCATAAAACTATTATGCTGACAAATACCTGTAAAACAACTCCAGGGAAGTTGCCTCAACTCTTTGTAAAGTCAAAATAGAATACAAAAACATGACTATTTCTCAAAAATCTTTTTCCTGTTAAAGCAGCACACCACCACATATCTAGTCCCTTTGACTCAAGTGCTCCCAGTTTTTCATGAAACACCTGCTGCAGACAATCTCTAGTTTATCTGGTGAATAACTTCGAATCCATGAACAAGTTAAAAGGATTAATGTTAAAGGCTAATTCAGTTGAAGGGATACAACTCTACAGAAAGAAAAGAAAATACTACTAGACATGAAAACGAGTGAGAATTCTTTCAACACTATTTTGTTAAAATTTCTCTCCTGACACTAAGTAGCAGCCTGAAAATGTATAGTAAAACAGAAATAATATTAGCAAGTGCTGTTTCCCAAACTAAATGAAATGCATTGAGGACTGTATCATTTGTGTAACAGCATATGAAAAAAAAAAACAAAACAAAAAAAACCCACAAACAAACAACAAACCACACACACCAACCAACCACCCCAAAAATTTCAACAAAATCAGAACGCAAATACCTTTCAGGTGCTACACACAGCCAAGGTGCAATGCACACATCAAAATTTCTTTGAGATTACATTTAAGCATATATACATCCTGCAGCTCTCTCAGTGCTATCTATACCATATCCAGAAATGACAGGAATCTGTTCCTTCTGTATTTTCAATCTACAAATACTCTAATATAGCCAGGCAAAAAAAAAAAAAAAAAAAAAAAAAAAAAGAAGAAGAATCTCAAAGAACAATTTAATTCAAATCGAGAAAACTCTTTGCCAGAGTACATATGCACACATATAATCTATTTATGAAGGTAGTTTTGTGCTGTTCCCCAGCACTGAAAAAATGTTGTAAGCTGATGAGAATCCAAGAGCCTTTTTGAAAAGCTGTGTTGAAGAAGAGTGACCCCACCCAAGCCCTGACACTGCTAGAGAAGGGCATGCTCAGTGGAAAACGGGGATTTAGTGCCAAATTCATTCCAGTAGTCAGAAAATGGACATGGGTCAAGAGACAGCTCCGTTTTCCTGTTATCTGTCCAACAAATTAAAAACAACGCAGTTTGAGAAAAATCTCTGCCCCATCTTTAAAATCAACATTGCAACTTTACAGAGAGTTTCAACTGTTCACATTAAACTCTCAAAATAACCACAATTTTAGAGATTAAAAACAGCAGTGACCCATCATTTGTTATCGGAAACATTGTCCCTCCAATCTTCATTCCCTTCCTTACACCCTATCCCACATCACCAAATCACTGTTTCTGTAACAGCACCACAATTCCACTGAAGCACAGGCAAACATTTCATTTTTTCAGCCAGGAAAGGGAAATCTATTTGGGTTTTGTAAAGTTTTCAGCTTCTTCTGATTTGCGAGTGATTGATTTCTAGATGCCACAATAAATTTTTCATTTCCAACTTTCATTCTTCCTATTTATAATGTATTGACAAGATTAAAACCAGTTTCTTTTTATACTTCAAACATTAAGTTGACTCTTGCATAAAGTACACTTCCAAGGCACTCAGAATAACACGGTTAATCAAAGCTATTACACAACAAATTTTTTTACTGCAAACTGAGAGTCCCCGGTGTAATAAAGCTCCTGGATGCTGGAATCCCAGACACACATCATTGTTCTGACAAGTATTCATTTCCTCTTCAGTGGAAGTCATATACAGTATTATTACCATCTCACATGTTTAGGAAACGTACAACAGCATGCAAAAGAAGGAAATAACTGCAATACTAGCATTCTATGTCAGGAAAAAGAAATAAGAGGCAACTAATCTGTGCTTTTGGTAGAGTACTAGTCACAGACCACTGGAAACAGAACAAATCTGCAAGTAATTTTCATAAGCAGATATGACCATTAAATTTATTTCACCAGTGTCATGGCTGAATGTCACAAAGGTGCAGGCACTACTGAGATCACATTGACAATACTTGTTAGCTTTTTATTTTAGCTAATCCAACTTACGAACAATGGCCAGAAAACATTAAGACAGTTTGCTCTGTTATGTACAAGAACAGAATTTGATAGATAAATGTTGTTTACAAAGCTTCAGGGTATAAACACAGCCACACAAGTGCCTTTTCTGGCAGCAACAAGAGTTCAGTATTTCAACTATAAAGTGCACTTCATCATTTTTGCTATTGTTAAATACAAGCACTATAGAGAGAACGGTTCTCTTTGGCAAACCAGTTTAACAATACTGGTTGATGTTCGCACATTACTGAGGGAAACAAAAACTTAGAAAAAAGTGTCATTAAAATTTAAAATTATTTTATACAGGTGACAGGTATAGAATCTTCTCCTTTTACTATTTTTTTATGTCAGTTTTCCTGAATCAGAGTGCAAGTTGAAATACAAAAATTGATACTGCCACCACTTCCTACTGATAATGAAGCCAGTTTCAAATACATGGTTAAATGACATCCCTGGCAATTAATCTTAAGCTTAATCCAAATTCCAAATAAGTATGAAGTTTCAAACTATATAGCGAAGTATTGCTGGATTTCTGCAGGTCAATTGCATTAGTCTCTTTGCTGGGTGCATTGCTACCAGCTAATCAACTGCTGAAGGACCTGCAGAAATCTCAATGCACATGTAAGTAAATAACTCCTGGCTATTAATTGTATAGTATGTTTTATGAAAAATAGACAAATAAAAAAAGAATAGTTAAAAACATGATAATTCACAACTGCTGCTGCAATGAATAAATGCTGTCCCATTTTCCCTGCCAGCTATCCCCACATTCCACAGGCCTCAGAGGTTAGCCACTCAAGACATCTTGTGTTGGCGTTTCAATTTTTATGTTTCCAGCTAGCACAAGCTAGCGGAGTCTTTTGTATGCTACTGGAACAGAAGTATTCTCTTGAAAGAGCAGAACCAATCTGCTCAGTGTTTCCTCCCTCCAAATAATTATAATGTATCTAAAATGATTCATGTAAAGCAGGACACTGCAAATGTTTTCCGACATACTTATGTTTACTCAAATATATAACAACGCATTGAAACTACAGATAATACTGCTCTTCGGGAAAGTATGCATCTACTGCTCCTGTGGGAGAACAACATTGCCAATCCTGAAGAAAAAAAAAAAAGTACTGAAAGAGATGCCTCTTAGCTGAGCAAATAAAATTGGCAGCCAAAACTTCATCACTCCCATAGGCTCTTCTGAATGCTGCTATTTGATCAGAACAGTGAAAATATCAGCAACTTTCTAAAAGTTTCCTGCTTTTTGTGGCAATGGTTTCAACATTAACACCGTTTCAACCACTGCAACATCTCTGGGCTACATGAAGTGAAATGATGCCCTAGAACATAGGAACAAGTCCAAAAATACTAATATGGGGGAACAAAACGGCGAAATAATTGTATGCTAATAACGCTGGTTTTGTGCCTAGACTTCAGCACTTAACATGTTTGTTAGTCATCTAAGTGCCTTAGCTGTTTTGTGCTTTTTGGAGGAACATTCCCAGCATGAAAGTTTGTAATATAAAACAGATAACAGGATATGCATGAGAGTCCCAAGGGAGAAACTATTTAAACAAAGTTTTCTTTGGAGAGTTAGGGAAAGATAACAGATAAAAAAGATTTAAAAGAATAATTCATTTGTGAAGACCAAGAACGAGGTGAGGAGGAGTATTTCAAACCGTCCTGTAGACAAGGAAAAACAGACAATGACTTGCCAAACCACAACTGCAATGTCATTCCCATATAAATATACATCACAAACTGCAGTGTACCAAAGCAGCCTCACCCATTGCAGAAAAGCGTTTTAACCACCACATACAAATGGGGAGGGTGTCTTATTATAGCAAGCTTTCAAGCGAAATTAAGTAGAGGCTTTATTCTGCGTTCTTGAGCCACATTTTCATTCTCATTCTATATATCCAGAGAAGTTTGAAAGCTTTGAAACAGTCCTAGGAAAACACAAATCCAAGCTGACAGCAATTTATCATCTCATGGCTTTATTACACAAACACATAGAGCACAATATTATGAACTCCATGCCAAAAACATATTTGTTTGAATGAAACTCCCAATCTGCATAGGTGTGGGGGTTTCTTTGCCTCCTTTTGGGCTCATCAGTTTAGGTGCTGACAGAACAAATGCTTGAAAGCATATTTATCCTCAAGTATACTGCTGTTCTCTATGGTTATGCTTCTTTTGTTTTTAAACTTAGATCCAAGACCATGTTTGAGCTCGCAGTTGTGGATTTCCCCCATACCATCTACATTTTCCTTAATTCTGGATTCACCTCTAAAGTACTTAGAAATATAAAGCAATGAGAATGGGAAAATCGGCATAAGCATATAAACAGACCAAACTTATTTTTCTTGACCACATTATAATGGTTAACAACTGTTCCTTTTTTTGCAAGAGCATATTCCTGTGTGGAAACCATACAAAGCATAGAGAACAAAAAGAACTCAGACTCTTGTTTAAAACTACATCATGTTCACTCAGAAATCAAGATCATTTGGACAATAGTTCCCAAAATGAGATGTCAGAGACCAAGAACTGGAGCTCTGGTCTGTATAAAGTCTGGGATGTGCTACTCTAAGAAGTCTGCCTAAACTTACGATCCTCAAAGACTGAAAACTCCTAGCACTGAGAAAATGCATACATCTGTGTCACTGTGTTAGGAAGGGAGAAACACATCCACATGATAGACTTGTTTTGAGATACAGTATGAACAATGTGCAAATAGATATTCAAAAAATTCATTAACAAGGGTGGATGCAGAAACACATTAAAAGGGAAGGACTGATGTTATAGCTCTCAATTCTCTCTTCCCTTCATTGTGAACAAAAAACTTAGGAAGAGCAAGTAACAGTAAAATAAAGACACCACTGGAGAGAAAGTTGGGAGTAAAAAAATGGGGTGGGGGAGGGAAGGAGAAAACAGGAAACAGAGCTGAAGACAAAACAGGAAAAAAAGGTCATGATTTGTGTAATAGCTAAAAAACTGCAGTGAGGAGAGAGGGGGGAAGGGTGGGAAGACACCAGAATGGTGCTGCGGGCTAAGTTCTATTGTAGAGGCCACCAGACAGAACACAAGATCTCCAGGTGTTGGTCCTTCAAGTGCAAGGCCGCTGGAAATGCAGCAACTACCATTTCTCCCTCACACATAAAATCCTGCCCAGTAAAGTTATTAAACCACAAAAGAATTTGTGCAAGAAAGGGCACACGAACACCTACAAGGCTGGGAAAAACAAACCCCTTGAACCCACTGCCCTTATGACATACTGTTTACGCAGAAGAATTTATTTTCAAGAGCCTAAAAATCTCTTTCTTGTGCAATTAAGTGTCTCACACAATGCAATACTTTTAAGACTTTTCCAGTAGCTTATTCATTTTTGTAGATTAATTTCATGACATGTTCCTCTACTATAAGATCTAAACAAAGTGCTTCTTCCTTTGCACTTGTAATTATTTCTGTATTTATTTTTAAGCAGCAAATGCTTGGGGTTTATTGTCTAACGGATTAACTGAAAAATTGGAGTGTCAGATCTGGGTTACATGGGAGTTACAAAAACTACAAAAAGTTATTAAATAAGCTTTTTTGCTTTTAAAATCATAACCTGCAACAGAAGTATCCCCAGCTCAATTTCCACTGAAATAACTATTACACAAGCTAAAATTTATTCTTGTCAAGCGATGTAACATTTTCCTGTTGAACAATCCAAGCTAATTCATGATTGTACAAAATCACTAAAATCTGAGGTCAAATCTGAGTCTGGAGGAGACAGACACCACTAGCTATACATTCCAGTTCAACAGAATTAGAATTCACCACAGTTACGCATAAATCAACCAAATTCTTATCCACATCAGGTGAAGAAGGAATTTTGTGTTGGCAGATTCCTTTTATGAGGTATTGCTGTCATCAAGTGATTTTCTGCAACTTCATTAATCACCATGACCACATTTACACAGAAACAATTCAATATTTGAAGCAAAATGAATATGCAGTCTTTTTTCTGCCAAGAAAAATTCCAGTATTTCTCATACATTTCTTATGCCAACTGAAGGAATGTTTCATTGTCTTCTTTAACAAAGGAGAATGGATTTTAGACTGCACATACCTACCAAATACACTGCAACACTTGAGATAAAAATTGTGAAGATTAAAGTAAGTTTACTGGAAAAGTAAATCAGAGAGATGTAGCTTAAGGCATTCCTTTTAAAGATATACAGATACATAATATAGCATGTTTGGGGTGACTTTCAAATAAGAGTTTCAAATTGTTGAAAAGACAAAAATTTTCATCCCACAAAGCTTATATGAATGAAAATATTGTACCATACTTCAGATAAAATGTAAAGTATGCTAAGCTATCCAAAAAGACTTCAAAAATACTTCAAAAAAGTTGAAAAGTGATTTACATAATTCTTATTCTGAAAACGTATTACCAGCTTGTGTTACCCCATGCTAAGATATACAGATAAGCCTTTTAAATATATACAGAGAGCCATATGCTAAAGAGACATTTAGATGGAAATTGTGAAAAAAGAATTATGTTGGAGCACAATGTTCCATAATCCTGTAATGGGAAACAGATTCCCTAAAACTCCTGAGACATATCAACAAAGCTGTTTTAATCTGTGATATGTGGGCTTCACTATTGGCAACACACAGACACCCGTCTCACTTCATATTAGTTTCATGTATAAACATCTCTTTCATCCTCTTCTCCCTCCCCTCTTGTACCTCGACTTAATCTTATTTACTTTTTTTAGAATCTTCCTGATTATCAATTAAGTCCTATGCCTTCCACTCTTAAGTCCATCACCATTGCTAGAAAGCCAGGGTGCCAAACTGTGTCAAAAGCCTGGCTTACATCCAGATGGTTTAGCATCTCACCTGAACAACAAAGAACATAAGCAATTCAATATGCAAGCTGGATTTTTCTTTCAAATCACATCCACACAAGGACAAAATAAGCTGTTTGCAAATTTATGTGAATGCCTTTATTTGCTAACTGATAAAAACAAACAAAAAAATCAAAGGTAGTACTTAAAAGCTGTTCACCTCATCACAAATTATGCCACAGTCATATTTAATATGAATTCAACAGTTTCAGAAATAGAGAATGCATTTCTGCAGCTCATTTTTTAAGTAGAACTATACAACTAGCTAGTATTGTGGATTTGTTTCTGCCTAAAGCAACTGGAAAGCAGCATAGGCAGTATATCACAAAGATGTGCTAGAAGGCTGAAATAAAGGGAATTCAGGTCTCTTTCTGTGCATTGCAGCATATGTTCCAGTTAGTGTTCCCAACGTACCCAGTAATTGGGGAAATGACAGAAATCCTTTTAAAACGAAGAGATAATCAAATCTGAGAAAAGTATAACCCACATGATTTTTCTGCACTAATCTCCCAAAGTATCATCTTCTGAAAAACATTGATTGATTACATTCTTGATCCATAGTTTATGAAGAGCTCCACATTCCCTAACTGAAGAGATTACAGGCAAAACCCAACACTAGAGCTCCTTTCATAGGGAGTCTCTTCCAGAACAGCCTCTGATTAATGGAGATGAAAGTGGAACGCCTTAATACTTCTGAAAGAATCTGCCTAACAAAAAACCCTAGGCAAAGCCTACCTCGAAGAAAAGGATTGTACACTCTGTTGACGTTGTCAGTGACCTCCTTTAAACTGTCACGGCTGGGATGAATAGCCTAAGTCACCAATCCATTTTATGACTGCTCAATCTGAGCCAGGGTTTAAGCAGCATGCTGTGCTGCACGGGCTACGCTAATCTGTCTACAGGTCAAGATACGTGGAGAGCTGCAATCTGCTCATGCCCAGCAAGGAAAGAATATCCCTCATCTTCACTCTAATCAAGGACTGTGTTTATTTAAGGAGTAAATTTTCCAATTCAAAGAATGAATATAAAGGTTTCAGGAAAAAAAAATATATATTCTGCATTACTCAACTCAGAGCAGGTTTTACTGTTTACAAACGTCATGCAGAGATGGTAAAATTACCACATGCTTTTTCTTCTCAATTTTGACCATGACACTACCTCGAGAATTGGCTCTAACTAATCCTTAGTATATCCTTCAGTAAATGAAAATAAACTCAGCAGAAACAAAAATCAATTATAATGAAAAAAAACTGTAAGAAGGAGAGACGCCATTAGTCTTTTCACTAATTCCTAGCATTACGGGCCTGTGGAAAAAGAAAGAATACTGAAGTCTCTTGTAAGCTCTGCAATATTTCTTCCACTTAGTGTTTAATCCCTTCATGAAACACAGCAAGAATAAGAGGAATGCAAACAAATTTTAAGAAGCTGTGCTGGAGCAAGCTTTTCTTCTTGTTCTGAAGTTCTGAGCACTATGTTGACAGTGATTCAAGAAAAGCCCTTAAAATTTAAAAATTAAATTGATAGAAAAAATGCTAATATTTATGAACACTGTTTAGAAAAAAAAAAGTAGTTTTTTAAAGAAATAGCTCTGTTTCTATCTGTGTTTTTAAAATTCTTTTAGGTTGCTTCAGTCACAGGTGCTCAAATGGATCTGACAGCTGGTTTTAAATTTTTTTTGTGTTGTTGTTGTTGTTGTTTGTTTTTTTGAAAAGGATAACCAGGAACCATAAAGTTCTATGCATGGCAAAGCAAGAAAAACATCAAGGTTAGATGTCAACTTTGAGTTATGATCTAATTAGAGCTAGAACTGACTACTTTATGGACCGAAACAGAATTTATTGTTTATTTCTTAAACAACTAGAACAAGTATCCCAATATATTATACATCCTACTTTTAAATCAATTACCCCAGAACCATTATTCATTGCTCAAGTCCATCAGTAAGGGGATGAAAAACTTATCTCCAAGGTCAACATAGCCTGCCGAAGGGCATTATTTCTTAGGATTGACTACACACACAAGTTGTACTAATTTCAATATAAAACTATCTTAAAAGAATATGCCTGATTTCAATTGATTGTCAGTAATGCTCTATCCAACTGTGTGCATATGCCTGCCCATAGATGTTTTCATGATTTTTCTCAAGAAACATCCATTTATTTTTGTTCAGTACTTGTTAAAATGGATTTATTTCAGCAGAATACAAGGCTAATATTACCTTTGGCATTGCTGTTGTAATAATCAAGCAACTACCCACACATTCAAGTTATTATTAATCTTACTATATACTTATTTTTATTCTTCACTTTATGACGTTGAGTGGCAATAACTATTTTTGTGATTAATGCCTCACGCTATTTAGAATGAAGTTGAAATTTGTTTTCAAAATATGGCACAGAACACTAAAACTACATCAGTGAGATAATTTTGCATAGATACTCAGTTTGATTAGGGACTTTGTGTGTACAAAATGCATTGCTATGCTCAAATCTGATTTCAAAACCAACCATGCTTGCTAAAAAACAGTGAACAGCTTTTTAATTTAAGTGTGTCAGATGCAGCTTCTAACTAGACTCTGGAAGACAACGTTCGTTTTCGGGAATTATGCAGCCCATAGATCCTCACTATTTTTCCCTTGTTAACATACTTCTGTATTAAATCATCTCACCTCAATGTCTTGTTGGTAAACTAGTTTTGATAAACTCAACAGGTCAAATCCTTGAGAACCATTATGTAAGAGCTTTAAAATTAGTTTTCTTCTCTGCACTTTTCAGCATGCTTTTAAAAATGGGCAACACTGGAAGTGCTGATAGTGTTTTAATATACAATTACTTACAGCATACAAAGCAGCAAGGTCTTTTCCCCGCTCCTACTTCCCAAGTCTCTTGCACACTTATCAGGTAATTCCATTGCTCCTTTACAGCTCTGGCACTGCACTAGCAGCCTGTCACCCTATTTTGAAGGGTAAAAAGATGGGTTATTATAGATTCTACCAGTTTTGGCAGAAGCTTGACATGGGTTGGTTTATTGGTAGAGATGTATCCAAAAGGAGTTTGAGTTATCCCTCTTCTGAATTTAAGTTTTGTGCCCAAATATCTATATTCATGTCAGTAATTGACAACAACCACTGAGTTCCCAAACTAAACTACATACAGCCTCAGACAGAAGATGCTATATTCACAATTCTGAACACGCTTGTATTTAGATTAGCACCTAATGAACAGTACCAATGTTCTACACACTTTTTGTTGACCTAAACATATATCAAAAAAAAAGGTACTGCTAAACCAAAGATTTCTTACCCAAAATTTCCCTTTTTAAAATCATAGATCTCTAGAAAATATATATTCTCATAGCTGCTTTTCTCTAGTGTCTCAAAGCAGCAAGTATGTGCCTGCATACACCCAAACTACTTCAGAAGCTAACAATGGTTATAAAGGAAGAACTGTAAAATTCTGATACAACTGCTACATTTTTGGGGCCAGTTGCAGCATTTTTGGCATTTCAGCTAATTCACCTAGCTACATCAATAGCAGCTGCAGTCACATTTTTGACTGTAAACACATTCTAAAAACATCCAAAAATAGTGTATACATGGCCACTGGAAAGAAGCTCTGTCAAACATCTTTCCCCTTACATAACTATATTCCTTGACCTTGTGAAATTACGAATATGTAATCAGCAAACAGGCAATGAGATTAACTCTAGGCAGAAATAAGATTACTGTGACTCAAATCTTGAGTGAAAGATGTCCTTAGTGAGCCAGCAGATCTGTTCCAGTATGAACAAAAAGCATGACTGCTATACAGATAACACACCCTCCCTAGCTCTAGCCTAGATATCACCAGTAGGAAATTACATATGCCAAAAAAGATACAGTGAGTCCTGATCGCTACAGGATACATTATTGAATATCCATATTTTTCTACGCCAAACTTTAACAAAAGCTACCACAGACTTTTCCTTAAATACAGAGATTTATTTTCATACTTGAAATCAGGTATGCACTCTTAGTGGGCAAAATGTGAAAGGAAACAGAATGACTAGACCATTACTGAACCAGATTCTCCATTCTGAAAGTGTCTCAATACATAGGTTGGAGTTTCAGTAGAACTTTTAACTTATAGATTGTATTTTACTGTTTCAGGATCATGAACCCTCTAAGGAAACTTTTTATACAAATTCTGCAGCTGAATAGCATGGGGTAAAACAGCAGCAATTTTGTCCACCAGCAGGTGTGTGGTATCTCCATCTTGCCAGAAGACTTCATAAGCAAGTGACTCCCTTTGTATTGGAGCTATGTAACTACAGTATGAACTTAGCCTGAACAGCAGCAACCTTTTATTTTAAGCTGGTATTTTCTCATTTCTCACTACCATTAAGATTTATTGGTGTTTTTTGCAGATCATATAGTTACAACTAAAAGAGTCTGCAACCTAGCTGTTGTAGTGCTCTGCACAGTGCAGAAAAACACAGAGATTAGTCCCTGTTTACTAACAACGCGCAATAAAATTTAAGTCTTTCCCAACAGTTGCATCAAAATATATTTCAAAAACATGAGATCTAGCAGTAACAAACATTTTAGACAAAAAATTAGCTAAGGTGAATGTTCCTTTCACCTTCCTATACTCCCCTACACCATTCACGTCACCTCAGATACTGACTCCAACACAACTCTCCCCAAGGCTGCAGCCCCTCTCCACACCGCAGAGCTCTGCTCCTGCATTTCACCAGCATGCCACAGCCACACGCTACTGCTAAGGAACATGAGAAAGGGGAAAGACAAGGTGGGGGGCAGCATAGCCCACTTCTTGCTTCATCATTTCTGCTGCAGGAGCTGAAAAGTCAGGTGTTGGGGGGAGCAGAGGCTGACCCACAGCACAAGGCAGCACATGGCGTGCTGTGCCCCCCCGGCAGGCTCACCCCAAGCGGCAACCAGCACTTTGCTTTTGTATTACATACTTTCGGGACCCACATCATTTGGTCAAGTCTGAAGTGAATATATACCCATAAATCAGAATAGTCATTTTAGGAGGGACATCTTGTGTCAGTCTGCACAAGATCCAGTACAGGAAAAAAGTAATATATGATGTTCACTAAACGCATTAAGCCTGATGCTTAAACAGCATCTATAAAATAGCAGATAAAGACCTGTGAGAAAGTGAGCTGTACATAACACATGCTTATTCACTCTGACAGAAAAATGCACTGGAGAAGCAATTCCCCACGAAGAGAGTCCTTTTCATATTTTAGTCAATACCTCCATCATTTTGCACAGAAATGCATGCAAGCACTGTTCTGTTTCTCCCCATCTTCTAGGTTAATGGACATAGTAGTAGAGGAAAAGGATTTATAAACGCTTACTGAGAAGACAAACTAAGTTACATCTGTGCCAGTATTATTACTCTAGGTAAACCTTTACCAACCAACTTACATGTCTAATCCCTAACCCATGTAATACTCTACAAAGTAAAAATACTAACAGGCTACAATGTTTTCCCACTTTGTGCAGAACTCCATTTGCCCCATTTCCATAAGTTTCATGGGAAAGAGAATAAAAACCTATAAGAGAATACCTATAAGAGAATAAAGGATGAATGGTAACTGCCATGTTATTTTTCCACTAATCGCCGCAACAACAATCAGTATTAATTAGCAGATCATATATTGTAGTACCCAAAATAAAATACTAATTCTATTTATGCAAACAAGAGAGGAAAAAAAAAATCAAAATACCTCAAGATGTTTAAAGCAACTAATGTTAATTCCTAATGAAGTCTCTAAATGCGTTTGACTTACAGAATATTCTGTATCACATTACTTCTGAATAAAAGTGATATTACCATAAAGGAAAAGTACATTATAAACACACACGCATTACAATCATTTATTTGTTGTAATGCAAAAGCTACAACAGCTTTCAGAGTTCCATTACCACTGGATGAGGAAACCTGAACTATACAATAACACTACAGTGAAAAGAAATAGTAAACAATTTAATTGAAAAATTCTGATACAAAAATTAATGGGTAAAAATTTCTGGACTAACTATATTAAATGTAAGTTAATTGTTTTTTCATACAACAAATGAATGAGATTTTGATGCCACTTTCCCTAAAAAGTAGTAAGGTGAACAAACCACCCTTTCAATGGCACTTGCAAAGGTACTGAAACAGTTGATGTATTGACTTTCAATTCGATGACCCAGGGAACCTATTCCAAGTCTTTAATAACTAACAATTCAAACATCCTAACACTCACCAAAACTGAAACTAGGACTTTGTCAACTTATATTGCTGTCACAGTGCTCAGCATCTCCTTTATGCACCATTTTACTCTTTCAGAACAGGAACACAGAAACGCAATGTACTTTCTCTGCTGCTTTGAACAGACAACTCTCTTTGTAGCCACTCAAAGAATGTGTTCTGCAATCTCTCATAATTTAATCACTGTCAGTCATAACAGCCTATTGTGAAAGATAATCCACTCATTTCTTTTATCATCAGTGCACTCAAGCACGGTCAATTTATGAGCAACATAGTCACATGTATCAGCCATGAGAGATCCATTACAGAGCTGCTGGAAAGTCTGTGAACAAACAAGTTGCTTTTCTCTGATTATCCATAGGCTAAATCTAGAAGTCTCACAGTCTTTCATATTATTTTCACAGGAGAAACAAAGGAAAGCCTTCAAGTGATAGTTCTAGGGTTTACTTCAACACATGCTTACACTGACAATAAGCTAATTACAACTCCAAATTTTAATATTAAATTACAGTAATAATATCTCATTGAAATCAGGTGCTCATGGAAGAAAATGTCATCTTGATATCATAATAGCAGTTGAGAGGTCCTCTGATATAATCAGTATAGCTGCTTTTGCTGAGACCAAAATCACAGCTGCCAGTGGAAGTGGAGGAGTTCTTTGGAGCTGCCGCAGGCACGCTAAGGCTCAGGAGCTACCAGGCTGCACAACAAACAGGAGTTGCGAAATAGCAGCCAGACCAATACACCTGCACACATTTAACAAGCCCAACTCACACAGGTTAATGAAGTCATGCAAGTAATATCAGTAATAGCTACGAGATGGTGCTAAGAGATCCAAACACTGCTAATCCAAGAATTGCCATTATTTGTTAGTAGTTACTAACAGACTGAGGAGTTTCACAGAAGCTATATGCACAAGAAACAAATGCACACACACTTTTTTTTAATGTTTGCAGACACATGTATGTGTACTATAGCCTTATCTCTCTCAACCAGCAAAGGATTCATCAGGAAATATCCTCCTACATGAGACACCAAACAGACTGCTATTATAATAGAGATTGGTCAGAAAATCATTCAGATTACTATAAACCATAAAGCTTTGTACAGATTTCCAACTGATAATTGTTGAAATTGACGGGTTAAAAATAATTTCACACAAAGTAACTCATTGAATCCTGGCTGGTTTTGTGCCATATACAGAACACCTGCATAATACCCTGCTCCTTGAAGTTCTCTTTTATCTACCATTTTAAAAAGAGGATATAATTAAAAACATAGTGGTAAAAACCAAAAAAGCCCAAATTTCCAGTGTTAACATTTTCAGTCAGGATGTGCAGATAAATCTGGAAGTGGTCTACCGCTTTAAAAAGAAACCCAACTAAAGAAGCACCACTGTGAGCACTCAGCCACTGAAGGTCCCTGGCAAACCACAGAAGCCTCACCCACCCATCCTTTTGGCTGCTCTATGATGCTACGGCGTAACCTACATGAGAGACATGGCAGATGTCACTGCACACCCTGCCAAAGCCCCACATACTCTAACTGGAGAAAAATTGCAGAAGAACTGCAGATGCTGACCATTTGGAATGCTCACTGATTTGTATAATGCTGTGTTCCACAATGTACCTGATCAAAACAACAATGCAGTTCTTACCATGTTCAGACACCAGGTTATTTCTCTAACTTTGCTAGAAGAGATTCCCAGACAAATCAGGGGAAGTTTCTTGTTTATAGCAATAAGATTTGACTATGAGCCAGAGTATAATTAATCTCCACACAGACACTCAATCACTTAATACAATGCACGCCAGTTAATTAATAGAGCCAATGTATTAGGCAAATGCTTAGGTATTTCTTGTCTTGAAGTGAATTTTTGGCTGCTAGGAGAAAACTTGCTTTGACTGCAACTGCTTTCACAATTAAAGTTGATAAACGACTTCAATAAGAAATCCACAGTGTGTCAAAGATATCTAAGAAAGTATATATACACATCAAAACTGGTATCAAGAGCATCATGCCTATTCCTCCATTTAAAGAGTTTTAATTTAACCTCTAGAAGTGTTTGATATCATGAAATGACTTTTTCCAGTTTACTCAAAATTATATACTTTGAGTTATTTCTTTATAAGCAAAAAAACACCAATACAGCAAAACTCCTGCTTACTTTCTCACTAAGGTAACGAATCACTATACCATTCAACTTTTAGGTTTTAAAACTGTAAAGCAATAGAGCAACAGTGCAACTACCTGAAAGAAGTGAAGTAACTTGAATTCAAGACAATACTTTACAGGAAACCGTTCAGGCTCCAAAGGTTACTATTGTTGAATTTTCCAAAGGAGTCAATGAGAAACAATTTTTCATGCAGTGTTCAGTTTTAAAGTCTGCTGAACACTCAGAAAAGGCTGATAACTAAAGTTCAAATTTACTACCCAATTAAGTCAGACACACTAGCACCTCAATAAGTAAACATACCAGGTCTTTACCATGGTTAGAATCTCTAATTCAGAAACACGTTTGGGACTCATGCACTGAAAATGCAATTCTGCCACCTGTCAATTAATAAGATATAAATTCTGAACAAGACAAAGTAACACAAAAATCCACCCAAGGACTCTCATACACAAAATTAGGCTGTCAGGCTTCTCTTCAACAAACAACAAAAACACACCTTTCTTTAACTCTGTGCCCATGCTACCTCCCTGATCTACAAGTCATTTCCTTTCAGAAAGCACCTGATGGCAGCCAGGCTGTGTATCTTGCTATATACACCTTAACACAGTATTTAATATAGATTATCTCTAAACTCCCAGAAACTGCCAGCTGTCACTTCTACAGAAGTCTTGAATTTCAGAATTAAATCTGAATTATAATGTTGTTTTTCAGAAATGTCTCTGGACTTAAGCATAAGGCAATCATATTTAGATATGACACCACTTGTGACTGGCCACCAACTGGATTTAACTCTGTTTACCACAACAGGCACAACGAATCGTGTTTTAAAGGTGAACAATCCAGAAGTATTAAGAAGCAACAAATTTGACAAGTGAAATTTTTAGTATTAAATTAGTTACTCTGCATTGACTTTTTTTTCCCTAAGAAACTAAAGACTTTCATGTTACTTAACATATTTATTTGATTTGCAAAGTATTTGTTGAAGGTGGTCTTTTTCCAGAATACTGTTTTCTACACAGTGGATTTACTGGTTTGGCTAGTTCATCCGATTCCAACAGCAAGCTAGAGCAGTATCATAGGTCAAGCACCACGTTTCTCAGGTTACCTTAGCTTTAAGTTTTGTACACATTATTGAAACACTGAGGCTTTTCAAGATTCCTTCAACCTTTTCTCTTATTTCTAGCATCCTGATATGCTAAAGAATTAAAGGGAAACATTTTAAAGAAAAGTGAAGCTATTAGTGGAGGTGCATGTTATCACTTATTATGAGCACATTTTCAAAAGCAAATCACAAAGACACTTTTAAACATAGCTGGTATCTAGTTTTTCAAGATTTGTCTATTCTGTTAAAAGGCACAAGTCATGTCACTGAGTAAGCCCATTAACCATTTAATTCATTGGAAAGTTTAGAGACAGAGCAGTGCAAATTCCAGGCTTCTCAGCAGTACTGACAAGACTAACTTTTTCCAGTCCAATTCATGTTTGCTGCAGCAGCAGTAGTAGCTCCCACTTCCATCTTCTTCCCATAGTTTAGGAGCCCCAGTGACCCTCCACCCCCCAGCTCACTGCACAATGACTCCAGTCCTGCTGCCCTCATACAGTGCTCCTGGCTCCTCTGTCCAAATTTCTAACCTTTCACAGGTTTCCAGATATCTGCCCAGTTCAGCTCTCACAGGGGTTGAATTTAAACTAAGTATTTCAGATGAACTTCATTTGTCAGGGGACATGGGTGGGTAGAGAAAGAAATCAGGCTAACAATACTACTGAAGCAAAAAGAAATTAGTTTGTTCCCAGTTACGGCTAAATTATTACAGTGAATTATTTCACTGGAACCTCCTGAAGTGCCTCAGGAGACATTCTTCTGCATTAAGTTTGCAATTAACTCTACAAAGCTATAGTATAAATTCTTTATCCCTTTTCGGCTGTCCCTCTGTTTAAAGCTACACTTAACTGCTGCCATCAGCTACCTACATCTTACACAGACTGATGCTATATAAATTTTAAGAACTATTTTATGACATCTGCATTTTCCATTCAATACTGCTCTTAGTATCAGCAGTATCTGTAACTTGCCAGGACTTCTCAGCCATAGGCTCATTCTTAAGTGTTTAAAAAAACTATTCTCCACAATGTCAGTCATTAAGAGCTTTGTAGTTTAGTCAGAATTATGCCATAGGTATGAAGTATTTGGAATAGTAATTTCAAAGTTATTTTTTTGTCATAGTAAAGTAACAAGCATAGTTACTTTCATTGAGAAATACCAAACAGGTGTATCATTGCACTGGTAAGTAAGAAAGTACCATTTTTTTAAACTGATACTCATCCAGTTTAATCTTATACCATCTGGTGCCCCTAAAAAAACTGCAACGCTCTTTCATTCAACTTTTCACTGCAGTGCACATCATGCATCAAGTGTGCCCATTCCTAACCAAGTTAAATGTTAACAAATTGAATGAACACCAGTTCCACACCTGGAAGAAGGATGTTAGGTACCATCTAGTAAGGCTACAATTACTCATCATGATTTTAGTTTAAAATGCATCTCTCCAGCTGATGTCTAAAATGAACAATGTCACATACCTGGTTTAGGGAGAAGCCCTCTATACAGCTAACTAAATAAACAAGGGACAATGTCTCTGTCTTCATAGGACATGCAGAGAAAGTTGAAGCAGCACTTGCTTATGTGGTACGGGAAAAGGGTAATAAAGGAGAGTGTGTACAGTGGCAGAAGTTTCCTTAATGAGAATTGCTGCCAAAGGAATTATAATGGGTAATCAAAACTTTGTTTGTTTTTATGCTATGAAGACAATAGAGACCTTATCTGCAAAAATCAATAACAACACTTTTCTGCTAATTAATACCAACTTAATGAATTAATTATATGATACGGTTAAGGCAAGTAGTAATAGTAATGTATTTTTTGTCCTGTCGATGGCTACAATCTCTTGTGAAATATCTAGAACTCAGAACTGAGATTCAGGATCCTTGACTCAGGAGAGGTATCAAAAGATAAGGCTTGACAATCTGTGGCCCCAGCTTTGGGAATCAACTTTTTGAATCTCTGTAGAAAGCAATCTGGTCTTATGAATATCTTCAGGAAACAGATACATTAGTGATGTTATGAACTCAAGTTTCACACTTCACACCAGATAAAAATAACCCATCCTTTATCTTAATTTATCATTACTAAGTAGTGTTTAGTACCTTGATTATAACAAGATACAAACCACTTTGCATGTGGTAGATATAATTGAAACTATGGAAAACTCTACAGTTATTTCAACAGTCCTTTTATTGGCAGCACTTCAGTGCTCCCTTGAAGAAAAACAAATGTATTGTTGTGTTAATCCAGTTCCTTTGAATTATGGAGTAGCTTCTATACACAATAACCAAAGTTTTTACTCTCCATAGCTTCAGCTTTCCTTGTTGCAGACTTAAAAAGCTACATTTGAGATCAAACAACAGACTAATAGATATGTGATAAAATTGAGCTAAGAGCACCAACAATTTGTTATTGTCAGACATTTCACACAACTAAATATGTAGATAGAGAATTAACATGCCATAAATATGTACCACTTTACATAGCTTATATGAAGTTAAAAAGGAAGTCAGTAGAAAAGTTTCCGTTTTAAGTTCAGATACTGTTCAAAACCTAAATACCTTCTTAGTATTTGAGAAAATTCACTGGCTTTAAAAATCTTTCTTAAAAAATGCAAAGCAAAAAATATTTTAACCACAATCAGAAAATGTTTGTAACTGCTCCCTAAAAGCAATTTACAGTCAAACAAGTTATTCAAAATATTCCTTGTACATTTGTCTCCAGTCCCCCAAAGAACTAACTTTAATATTAAAGGAAATATCCTAGATTTTAAGATGTAAGCTTTACACATTTTAAAGCAAGTCTTAAATAAAATACAATTTGCTTGAAGATATAAGTTAGAAAGACACATGCCATTCCATTATTTGGTGCTCTTCATATTCATTCCACAGAATGATGATAAAATGTATTTGTAGATGGAATGCTTCCATAAAATTTCAGAACTGAATTCTATTCAAATTATTTAGAAGAACAAATTTACATAAAATACTCAAATTGTGTTAATGTAACACTTTAGCTACCTTGTTAAGCCTTATTAAATATATTTATATTAACAATTTGAAGTTTATTAAAAAAACTCCATGCTTTAAAAAAGGTACTAAACTGTTCTTGAAAACCAAAGGATACTGGACATCCAGCCTTTCCTTCAGAATCTTTCCCATACAAGTGCATCTACTCTCTTCATTTTCCTCTCTTCACACTTTAAAAGTTTTACTTCATTTAAATGTCTAGCTACTTTAATAGCATCGTCATCACTATCACAAAATCTTAACAGAAAACATAACTATGCTCAAATATTTTTGCCCCTGTTCTTGTGCAAATGGGGAAGCCACTGTCACATCTACTGGCACTGTTATCAATACAGACCTGATTACTGATTGTGGACTAAAGTTAAGGACACTATGTTTGGCACCAGAGGGACTTTACCAAAGATGTAGCCATATTGTTAAAAATTGGAAATAACAATCAACTTCACATTCTATAAGCAAGAAAAAACTGCTTACAAAATTTCTGGAATGCCTGTGTAGGCAATGGCATTTGTAATTCTGGGGGTTGGTGCACTCAAACAATGGTTTATAGAAGATCTTTCAGATACAATTAGATTGCAGACCATTGGTTCCATCACAACAAGCCTGAAATATCCTCAAATGTAGACAATATTCCCAGGATATTTAACTGGGATGCAGAGAGGGTTACTACCAGCATGACCATCTTCTTGCCTTCTCCAGCTATTCCTTACCCTCTCTTTCCCCAGTGCACTAGAGAAGGAAAAGGAGCTACAGAGACCAAGTAGTACCCATCCCCATGGAGCTTTCTCCCCTGCTGCGGGCACTGGGATTTACAATCAAAACTGTCTGGAACACAGACTGCTGCTAGATTTGCCTGCAATGCTGGCAGGCTGTTAAAGTTACAAACAGAGAACTATGTGCCAAAATATGTACTCTTGCTTGCCAAGCACATAATCCTGATGCATACTTCCTGATAGGAAAAGGATTTAATAAATATGAGACAATTTCCTTTTCCCTTTGCTTAGAATCTTCTTTCCCACGTGCTTAAGGTCAGAGAACAAGAAACAGCATAGCTTCCACATTTTAAGGAAGATCAGTTAATTCTCTGCCTGGAATACTCACTTCATTTGATCAAGCTTATTCTGTATTTTCTTAACTCAGATGACAACCACCAGGACAAGTTTTGGAATCTAACACAGAGTCTCCATCTCCCATCACTCAAACATTTGAAAACATGCTGCAGGGTTATATTTATTTGGTGAATATGGCTCCAGTTGTTGTCAGGCCCACTCTACTGAGTGGTCTACTAGTAGGTTCTCTCCCGGTCTGAAACAGCAAAGGAATACCTGTGAACAACTACGGGTTTTGCACTCAAGTCATGGGAAAGGGAAGTTTGCTACAAATTTTCCATGCCACAGGCTTTAATTAAACAACAGGATACATACAGGTTGATAAATAGCTTGCAATGCTTAAAAAGGCAACAGAAAGATAGTAAGTAGAAAAGCAAAATACACATGTCACAGAATCAAATAACAGCATTACAGTGCTTGGGCACTCAGTTTGCTTCATTACTACAGCATGGCAATGTTCTAGTAATTAATTTAGTATAACACCATATGAGTGATACGAGTAAAGCACTAGACAAATCAAAGCTAGGATTTCAAAAGAGTCCTCATTAAGGAAAAATTAAGGATAGCTAACAACAAATTCAAAAGATCTTGTTGAAGAACAAATGTGAAGGAGGTATTAATAACTATGTTAAAACCCTATGTCAAAAGTAATCTCAACGTATTTAAGAAAATTCTTACATTCATAAGGCTTTCAAAGAAGAAGAATCCGTTGTCATTTAGTTCTAACAGACAAGAGTCATCCATGTACTGAAAGATGCCAAGTAAATGACTTAAGTGCTATTAAGGTAGCGATCATGACTGTATTTTCCCCAATTTGCAACATCCTTCTGCTAGTTAACATCTTTTCCTATTTGCAAAAAAGGAGGAAATAAGACCTTTTACTCATGACAAGCTGTCAGAGGTTTCAGTTGCTAAGTAAGATCTATTCAGATGAGTGCACTTAAAAGCCTACAGAGGATATCGCAAAAAAGTTGACGTGGCTTTTGGAACAAAAGTCAACAACATACAGAGTAAGTTTGTCCAGCAGCAAGATTTGCCCAACAGCAAAAGGCAGTCTACAAATACTCGGTTTTACAAGTAGTATTAACCATTATTGAAGTAAAAAGCAGGCAAAAGGGTAAAATATTTCAGCGAGGGGAAAGCCTGCTAAAGTAAATCAGAATTCTCAACTGAAATTAGAAACTAACCTCTGTCTCCCAGTCATAACATTTCTATAACTGCCTTAAGTCTAACTGCTGCACCTCACATACAGAATTTAAGCCACATCCAACATCTCCTCAAGGCATATCTGTACAAATAAATAATGATCAAAATGAAATAAAAGAGAAGAAATCTCTTGCCTTTGCTTTAGAAGCTAAATCATGTAACTTTTAATTTTTAACCATTAGTTTATAAATCACAAGCTAGGCAAACTCCATAAGTACATACATATGCATACATATTTAAAACCCATTCTGTGTATTTAGCCTCTTTTGACTAATCCTCTCTTACCCTATTACTACCATCTGAAATACCTTATACAAGCCTGGAAGATGGTCTTTCAGAACCAAATATGAACCTCATGTTCTTACAAGGAGTGCCAAGGTAATCTTTGGCAAAATGTACACACGCCACATGCGACAGAACATTACAAGACAGGCTGGTAGGACCCTCTCCCATATCTAACAGAGGCCTATGGATTAATGGTAGAATGTCATCTGGCACTATGTCCCTGTTGCACATTATGGTTTGCAGGTTCATGCAGTTTTAGGTTCCCCAGAACAAGAGAGGTGAGGATGTGCTGGAGCACGTCTAGCAAAGACGGTTAAAGGCTTACAGCATCTGGCATATGAGGAGATGCTGAGAAATATGGAATTGTTTAGCCTGGTGAAGAGAAGGCCTACGGTCCAGGGATCTTATCACAGTGTATAAAGACTTGATGGAGGGTAGTAAACAGAACCAGGCTCTCCACAGTGGTACCTAGTGAAATGATATGAAGCAATAGGGACAAATCAAAACAGAGGAAATTCTACTTAAACATAAGAGGGGAAAAAAAAAAATCCTTTTCTTTGACTATCATCAAACACAAGAATAGGTTGCCCAAAGAAGTTGTGGAGTCTGCATCCTTAAAAGTATTTAAACCTGACTGGACAAGGTTCTGTGACCCCACATTGTGCAGATGGGATTGGACCAGGCCATCTCCATCTTCCAACCTCAACAATTCCGTAACTCCTGGCACACATAAAATGACTAATCATATTCTCCAATGGAAGCAGGAAAAAAGGAAATGTTAAGACAAGAATGTCTTTATGTTCTCCTATGACAGATGCAAAGTATTTCACAAAAATAAAACTAGTATCCCTACCTCAAACCAGCTAATAATCTAGCCAAACTGAGACCATGAGATACTAACCATCATCAGATGTGTTAGGAACAGGATGACAAAGACTATTTTGAACTCCAACAAGAACACTGAAATATTACAATTGTTGGCCTGCTCTCCCACAGAAATAAGACCTATGCAGTCATACTGCCTGTTAATCTGTTATGCTTCTCTAGTAACGTTCAGGTTCAATGGTGTCCGTATACTCTTCCCAGAATAACTGTCCCTCCTTCCATTGCCTGTGCATTTCCTTCTTGCCCTTTAGTTTGACCAGCATGTTTCAACTCAGCCATGCTGGCCTCTTGCCCTCCTTACCCAATTTCTTACACCTGGGGATCATGAGCTCTTGTGCTCTATGGAAAGTGTCCTTAAAGATCTGCCAGCTCTATTCTGCTCCCTTGTCCCTGAGGGCAGTTTCCCAGGGGGTCCTTTTGACTAACTCTGTGAAGACCTGGAAGTTGGCTTTCCTAAAATTCAGGCTCCTGACTTTACTCTTTACCGTGCCTCATGAATTCTTCCATTAGAACTTAGTTTCAAATATTTAAAGTCCTGATGCTTTCAGATAAATTTGAAATTAATTCTGAGGAGGATTACAAGAAGGTCAACGACAAAAATATTATCACCACTAGCTAAGAGAGGCTAGTATTCCCATATTACTAACTTCCAGCTATTACTGAATATTATATAGTGGAGCATCAGAGCAGAGAAGGGAAGAAAAAGGAGAAAGAACATGAGGGGAACAATAGTTCAAATACATGAAAAACCAATTACATAAAAATTCTACTGCTCATATCCTACATTAACCATACTATTACTACACTCATTAGAAAGTTTTGGAAAGAAGTTAACAGAAGGAAATCCAGCAATATAAGCCAATTTCAGCTGATATTAGATAGATGAGGTCTCTAAATCCAGTTTATTCAGCTTGCAGGACTCTCATCATGAGTTTTGCATTCTGGGTTTCTTCCATCCCCTCCCCATCCACCACTACACTCAGAATGCAAACTAATTTATGCCTTTAACCCAAAGAAATTGCACTCAGAAACACATGAACAGTTAACTAATGATAAAAGCACAAAGAGCTGAGCAGCTCCGCCTGCTGCCGGTATTTCAAATGATCATGCAGAGAGGATGATGTAGATTAAAAAATACCTGTCTCCTGAATTGCTAGTTCGATAATTTTGGCCATACATTCATTATGGTTTTACAAGTATTCAAACTGAGTTAGTTCACACTGATTATCAATGTATCTCAACCATTATAGCTGACAAATCTGAGAACACAAAACTTTAGACATTCATCCAGGAATTTTGGCAGCAGCAGTCCCTCAGACTACAAATCACTCATGGCATCATTTCTGTACCCCTGTCACAAGGGCACAGAATTTGTTGCAGTTTACTTTATTGGGCATGGTGACCTCTTGGACTGGAAGCAGAGAGCACAGCACCATGTATGGAAACAGAAGTGTCAAGTCCCAAAACAAAAGGTTACCTTTACTCACAGCTGGGTAGTCTGTCTACTTCTGATCTGAGCACTAATGGACAGTTTCAAAGCTGCAATGACAGTTTAGACACAGACACATCTTCACATATAGCCAATATAGAAAGCACTACGGTCTCACCCAGGGAACTGACTAAGCAACTTCCATCTACTTTTCTTTTGAAGGATATACCAAGTTCTGTAGGGTATGTTAGAGGTATCTACCATAAAATACATCAGAAGTTCATTTGCAGCCTGTGTAGAGCTTAAGCTGCTTAATTAAGTTTCTTAACTTGGAAGCAGAGAAAACAAAAGTATAAATAGTTACAATATACTTGAGATTCTATGGGGAAGAGAAAAAAAGTGAAGGGTCTTTGGCATCTTATTACAAGAACTCAGCAGATCTGATTTAGAACTCTCATAACAGCATCTCAACCTTTTCCAAAAGGTCAGGAGGTACCTCATATTTAATAACACTCTAGACTCCTAATGACTATGTAAGCTACAAAATACCACAGATACAATAGTCATAAGATCACAAAAAATGAAATCATCGGAAAACATTCCGAAATCTCTTAATACATCTATCTTTGCTTTTTTAAGACGTAAAAGAATCATAATATTCACTACAATAAATCCCTCCCCAAAAGGTATTTTCTGCCTATGAACTGCTATATTTCAACACCCTCTCTTGTGTAAACTGCTGGTAGTGATTTTAGAAAGTGTACCGTAACTATTTCGATGCAAGAAGTTTAACTGAGAAGACACACATCTTAAAAATATGATATTACTGTAGGCAATGACAGTCTATCATAACCAGAAGAGATTAGTTCTGCTAATTAATGTTCCTGTATTTCTTATACATTTTTTAAGTGAACAGCAACAACAGTCGGTGAAGATGTTTTAGAAATATTTTAGCTTTATAGACTGAATTAAATGTTTAAGTCAAAATTCCATACATAAGAAGAAATAAAACCACCCACAGGAAACACACCAGCATCTTACTGATCATTCATTGCTATGCTGACTCAAATATCTTATGAACACAAAACCGCAATAATGCAGAGTCACTGCACTACATCAGACTGCAAGTCTCTTCACTTTTTCTACTTTATGCTATTTAAGAATTAGCTGCTAGTCAGACCTCTGAATATCACCATTTGCATTATGATGCTAGACAAATAGCCACAAAGCCCACTATCTCTAAGAAGGAAAATACTAGCCACATTAACCCATGAGGTGGAACAAGTACATCTTATCCTTACAGGGTAGAAAAGCTGGAGAACAAAAAACATAGGTGACTTTTGAATTTAAAAAAACCCCCACAAACCACACCACCAATCACAAACACACAACAAAATAGAAGAAAAAAACATGCATTTTTAGATTCCTCCTTTTCTCTTACTTCTCGTCCCAAAAGTTACACCTTCCTTAGCACAGCAATAAGGAACTGAAAACTAGTAGAAGTCAAAGCCAGGAGCTTGTACCTATGCACTCCACATGCATTAGTGACTTTCTCTTGCTATCACTTCTCCCTGTGCAGCAAGAAGACAAAAATTTAAAGAAGAATTTGATCTTACTGCTCGGTTCCTCCAGACTTCTACAGTAAAATCTGCAAGTGTGCTTTAAAAAATAGCAGCAAAACAAAACATGGAACAGGTTCAAAAAAGTAACTACAACCAAATCAGTTGATCAAACTGAAAAACTGAATGTAATACACATGCTCTCTTGACTGAAAAGCACTGAATTGCTGGCAAAACTCTTGCAGAACCGTTTAGCCCTTTGCAGAATTACCAGCTCTTCAGGGTATCAGCATCAAAGACAGTTTTGTCATGTGAATGACTGCATACTCTGGAAAAGTAAGTGCAACCTATGGCAGTGCTTCTCGAGCATAGAGACAAGTGAGTAAACTGAAAGGTTTTTCAGGCAAAGGAAGACATACCTCAAAAGACAACAAGGCATATCCCTTTGTCTATCAGGGTGAAAGGAGGAAAAACTCTTTTCAAAACAAAAGGTTAGAAGCACTGCATGAGAGCATATTCAGCTTAGTTTGATTTTGCAGAATAGTCTTTACACTGTAACCATGTTGATGTAATATCTATATGAGACTACCTCATCTGCAGTAATAGCTATGTTGCCTATTTTAAACAAAGAATTTTGAGGTGGCTGCTTCAATTTCAGCTAAAACCCTGAATGTGATCACCTTCATTTAAAGCAACAAGAAGCCTTCCATGTTGAAGTAGTGTAGCATTTAAACATCCCAGCTGTAGATCAGGTAGCATTTTCCTTCTTACAGCAGAGACAAAAAGTTTTGCATACCTTTGCAGTGTATCACCATCACACCACTTTCAACTCATTACAAATGTTTCTTTAGTGATGACTAGCTGTCTTCAATTCTTCAGTAGTACAGGAATTTGTAAACAATTGTAGTGATTAGAGTTAATTCAAGGGGAGATCAAAAAAGACAAGAGAACAGAAGAAAATGAAGTGGAGAGAAGTTACAAAGGGCTTGCTTGGAGCTGAAAGGATGAAAAGGAGAAAAAAATACAGAGAACCACACCTTTAGAGGATAAACTGAAATGGAGCGGAGGGAAAAGAAATCATACTCAAAACACCACATCTGCTGAAAATGGAAGCCCGACTTCAGTTGCTTAATGTAACCTCCATACAGACTACAGATACTGAGCCTCCTACTTTAAAGGCATTGCTGTAAGTACATTCTTGGTCTAAGGTCCCACAATAGAAGCAATAGTTAGAAAGTAGTGTCCTTGAATGATCCACAGAGTTGCCCACTGATATCATTACTTTAATTAGCTCAAATTTTGTATTGAAGAGAGAAAAAGAGCAACCTAGTTGGTGGCCAAATTTGCTGTTCAAAGGTTTGCGCATACAAGATCATATGATCAAAGGTACAAAAGTCACACTCTAAGCTCACCAAACCCAACAAAGAAATAATGAATCATAGTCAGAAATGTCTCAAGTATCTCCAGATCTAATGCACTCCTACACAGTGGTACATTCTCCCCTCATGCCATCATAGTTTATATGCCATTTCAGACTAATAATGCTCCACAAAAATATCTTTAAAGAAAACAAATTTCTGTAATTTTACTTTGTTATTGAAAAGTAGAAATAATTATAATTTTAAGCTTGCAGAAAATCTAATGGCAAAACATGGTTCGTCTTCTATAAAAAGATAACTGCTAATACCCTAACAATAGCAAACAAACAACTTTAACAATGGTATAGGTGGAACTCTCGTTATACTGGAATCTTTCTGTTCTAATAAAAATATATCATATCCACTAAGTTTTGTTTTGACTCAAAGTTGCTATTTTATGATTGTTTCTTTTTCATTTTATACAGGAAGTATACACTGCAAAACTTTCCAATTTTGTTTCTGTATAGAAATCAAACTAATATTGTTCTGTCATGTAAGAAAGTTACCCACATCTCTACAACAAGAAACTTCATAAGAGAATTTCCATACAATTATTCAAGTATCAGTTATATTCTTGAACTATCAGGGAATAATACTATTCCTGAACACATCTGGGAAAAAAGACTTAACTGCACAAAATAAGACATTTTGCATCTGTGTAAGAAAATCAGACTCATCTGAGTCATATTTGTTATGAAGCACCATTGCTTTGCCTAAGAATATAGGAACCCTCTTCCTCAAATCAGGACAAGATACTTTCAAGAACTGAAGTGTCATCTGACAGCAGACAGATACCATCACAAAACAGCACTGTCCTGCAGACACTCCCCAGAGACACATGGAGCAGCAATAGACTTCGAGGTAACTCACTGGCTCCAGCAGACTGGTGGCAGGCAGAACCAGAAGCTAGTCAGCAAAATCTGCTCTTCTCTACAAGAAATTAAAAACTCTACAGCCACCAAAAAAGAAAAAGCCACCACACACACATACACACCACCTTTGTTTCCCCAGAAAAAGAGGGATCTTCTTTATTCCATTTTATATTGAAAAAAACCAAGGGTGAGGAAAGAACAAGCAAGATGTGACAAACTGCAGAAACCACTGGCAACATACTACTACTACCTAACACAGTGTAATTCAAAAGGATCTATAAAAACAGGATATCCTTCTAAAAGATACTCCAGAAGTGCAGCAGGCCTGCTGCACTACTAAGTTTCGGCTCAACTAACTACATATTAAGAATCACCTACCTTTGCTAAAAATCAAAAAGAAAAGGAACACGCAAAACCAAACACAACACACACACAAGGAAAAAGAAAAAACAAACAACAAGCACCTTTTCCACTTAAAAGTTACCTCAAAAAGAGAAACTGTGAAACTCAATTAAAAAAGGGACCAAATTTAATAGAGAACAGCATCTAATAACAAACAGAAGGTAGACAAAAAGAAAATAGCATTCAAGGAAAATACAATTAATTCCTAATGAAAGAAGTCATACATCTTTACTAAGGTTAGAAGTAAACAAAAAAATCCCATGACTACATCAATGTATTTTATAATAACATCTTGCATTAGCTCCTGATGCTTAAAACCTAAAGCACTTTTCCTATCACAAGAACTATGATCACTTCTTCATATACTATGTAGTACAAATTCTAACACACTAAATCCAAGTAGTTCAGTTCTGCTCTGATTTTTACCTTTGCTAAAAATACAGTCATTTCAGCTCTGAAGTAGCAGTTGATCAAAAGCACAGCCCAACGTCAGAAGAGTATTGTCAGGAAAAAGAATTGACCCCCATCATGACCATGTGAAGTAAAAAAACCAAACCACACACCACAACAAAACACCAAGCAAAAAAGAACCACAACAACAAAAATTAAAAAAAAGCTTTATGAAGTTTCCTGTATCTTCTATAAGAAGTTTTTATCAACACCATTTTCACATCAACCAAACTACCCTTAAGTTCTTAAATAAAAATATTAGTTAACCATCTCTCCTAATGATGACCCACAAAATAGACAATACAAAAGATTTACAATACCTTAACTTAGTTTTTTTTAGGTTCCTGTTCACTCTGAACTGCAGGAAAGTTGTTAACCCTTCACCTAATCGATAATTTTTTCCTCTACAATTTTTCTCATTAAACATTAATGCTTTCTATAAGATCTCCTCAAGAGTACCATGAGCAGAGAAACTACACTGTGAAAGTAAGCTCAAACATCCAACAGCTGAAGTTAATTAACATGAGATAATTAGAGGTCCAAAACAGGTTTAATACTAAAATCACTTGCAATTGCAGTTTGTAAAAAAAGGAGTAGTAGCACTGATATGTAGCAATTCCAGCCTTGATCTGAGCAGCTGCCTCTGACCATTCTGTAGCTAACCTGTCTCTTTGACAAAAGATTACTGCAATACAAAAGTGTTGACCACAGAGGGGACAAAGCAGCCTTCAGACCAAACGAGGACTTAAGTACAAAGTTTATGCTACAACATTCTTTGGGTTTTCCCCCGCCTCCTCTTTTCCTCCAGACATTGGATTTGCTTCAGATTCATGGTCCAATAATGCAATATCCTACCAGGAAAAGCACCCAAAAAGCCATATAAGAAAAAAGGATCCAGTCCTCTAAGGGAAGATCAATGATATACAGGCTTGTTATTTTGCCATGTTTCTTTAATTGATTGATGATGGAGCATTTACAGAATTATTTAAGTAACACATTTAGGTACAAATTCAAAAGGAGGAAGCCAAACGGGATAAAACAGCTTCTTTCAGCTGAGGAAACAGCAAATAGCTCATTTACAAACTATGTCTACAAAGGACAAAATATATTTGGAAACTGAACAAGAACTTTCAGATCCAAACTTGAATTGTTCAAACTCAAAGGACTTTGCAGGACATACTCAGTATATTAAAACTATTTTATTAATGGATCCTTGCTTTTGGGAGTAGCTGGAAGCAATAAAAATGTTTCAACACATGTGAAACCCAAGTGCTCATTTTTATAATAAAATTTTAAGTTTTATTTGATTTTCAGAAGAAGGCGGATACATGCTGAGTCAACCAGAATGTAAAGGTCTGAGTAGTACAAATTCAAAGGCTTGCGATAAGAATATATATTTTAAATCCCATACACAGGATAACTGAGTATTTCAAATAAGAGAAAGCTTTTCTAATTTTCCATTGTGGTAAGAGAGCACATGATGCATTTTAAAAACATACTGAAGAATGTTATTAAAAATATACAACCTATGTTCTTAAAACGTTGTAGTCAAATTCTTATCCAGGCCACTAAAAAGAATACCACAGTTATAGCCTATACTTCTCAAGCCACAGTAATGGGATAGCAGTAATTTACAGTAAAATCTGGTGTTACATTTAGCTGTACAACACTACTAATTACAGAGTAATTTCAACAATAAATATTTGGTTAAACTCTGCTTTGTCATCAGTGCAAGCAATTTAAGATGAAACTGATCTTTCAGAGAATCCACACTTCTTTTTTAGAGTCTATTTTTATTTTCTGGTAACTGAACATCTTTTCCTACAGAACATTTCTCCAGAACTACTGCTTTGCAAACAGCAAACCACATAGACGATGTCAGAAGCAAAAGGAAAGATTCAAACCTAGAGCACCAAGGCACCATAGATCCCTTTAAACTGTCCTTAGCTAACCCTATTTTATAGTACAATTCCAAAGTCTTTTAACAATGACCTTATAGAGCACACGGGCTGTGTCACTTAGTAACAGCAAGGTAAGTTAAAAGACACTCTTCAGAAAGAATCCAGGGAGGACAAAACAAGACAAAGATGAATATGAGCACTATTGCAGATATAACATCAAGTAAAACACCAAGTTAATGTCCTAGACACTGACAAAGAAGCCTCCAGCTTTAAAGAGAAGATCCTCCTGCAGTGCTCCTTCACAACAAGGTCTCTGAAAAGCCAAGCTACTATTAATAAAAGCACTACACAGAGATGAACAGCAGTAGTACCTTATCTCCATTACAGAAAAAAAATCACCAGGCAAAAAAAAACCCAAAAAACACTACTACCTGCTTCTGAGAATATTCAGAGCCAGCCAATCAGTTTTTATACAAGAGGCCAGCTTAACCAAAGTCAGGCCTTCAAAGCATCACATACTTGAGTCCAGTCACAAAACATAATACCATCAAAGAAAGTTGTGATGTGCAGAGGAAAGGGTAGGCATCTGAAATTGTCCTTTAGGAGACCTCATAAGCATTACCTATAATTGAGTCCTCTACTCTTAAAAAAATGAGAAAAGATCCAGCCTCAGCTCTCCTCGAGAACTAGGAAAAAAAAAAAAAACCACAGGGTACAGGACTGTAGAGACAAGAAGGTAAAGAGAATCATTTGAGAAGGGAAACAGAATTTGAGTTTTGTTTTGTTGGGGTTTGAAGTTTTACATATAAAGTCCATAGATTTCTTACGACTGTTTCTATTTTCAAGGTAGTAGGCCAGACGTAGACAACTACATAAAGAATATAAAATTGAGAAACCAAGCCATGAGCTGTAAACTGAAATTAGAGAAAGCTATGCAGAATTACTGTCAACAATGCCTATAAAGCTTGCTGGGGAGGTAGCAGCACTCGCAGAGTTGCTGTAACGCAGTGTTTGTATAGGGCCACTAAAACATCAGACACTACTGCAACAGAAACGAACTTTTCTTTTCCCCAAATCTGCTACAATAAACAAGCCAGAATTCTTGCTGAGCTGTCCCACTTGCATTACATGAAAGTCTATAGTCTCATACTATACACAGAACATACTTTTCTCATTTCACTAGCCAAGCACAACAGCTAATTTCAATTACCCAATTGTAATTAACCCATATTCTGTTGATATGGCCTTCACCTAGTCTGTAAATCTCTACAAAGCATTCAAAGACAAGGTGAAGTCTATGGAAGAAATGAGTTACTAGTAAAACTACCTTCACAAATTTAATTTAAGACTTGCTAAAATTTAAGACTTGCTAAAAGTCAAAATATTTACTGAATCAGTATGTTCTTCCCTGCATAATATTACGAAACTGTAATATAATGTAAATTTATCACATCAACAGCAAAAATATTTTGAGAAGTTGAAACAGAATACAGAACTTCACCTATGTAGTAAATTCCTACAGCGAATTTTCTGATATTAAAAAAAACCAAAACAAAACACAAGTTACCTTTCACTCAATGGAAGTCTTGAAGATTAGTAGAATGCAACCAACTACAACGTGATAACAGCACAATATCTTCTTTACCTATAAGAAAGAGATAAATCTGGAGTCAAATCACACCAAAAAGTATCCCACTGAGTAAATTTTAAAAGATACATGAAATTGAACCATGCTTAAACGAGAAATATATTTTTAAATGTGAACACCATTCCAAATAGGAGAAAAAAAAATGCGGTCATTTAAATTACACTTTGATCTTATCTCTCTTTAAAAAGTAGAAGTGTTCCAGTATATAGTGAAGTCTAACACAAAGTGAAGAGGAGTCTTTTCTTTCCATTTAGAAGGCCAGAAATAACCACTTACAATGCAGTTTGACTTCTCATATAACCCAGGCTATAACACAATCGCACGCTCTCACATCCCCTTTTCTTGCTCCCATCCCTTCTTGTGTCCAGCCATTGTGCAAGTATACAACAACGAGTTTTCCAACACCGCTTTGCTTGTGTTAATTTTGCCTGTGACAAGGAAGAAAGCCCACCTTCCCTCTTCTTGCTCCCTCCAAATTATGATCAGTTCCATAATAAAACCACCATTTGAATTAGTACATCTTTCTCAAGAAAGCATTCCATCTTGCTTTAAAAATATATAATGGCAAACAGGCTACACATTACAACCTTCGGTAAAATAATTTTTACCCTACTGAAATTTACACATGGTAAACTAAAATGTAGAAAACTTGTCTTCTTTCAATAATTAGAGTAATGCTGTATACTACAGACATAATTATTAACAATGTAAACCATTTAGATCCTTTTCCTGGCACTGAATCCTTTCATGGCCACTATTATCTGCACTTCTCCACATTACAGGTAAATATGTCATCATTTTATTTTGTCCCCTCTCCTTTCAGTCCCTAAATAATCAATCTTTTGTACTGAAACATGCTTCCCAGTTCCTCTAACATTTTAAAATTTTTCAGTTTATTACTATCAGCTTTATCAAGTTTAACGCTGAAAGTTAACACAGAATTCAAAAAGGAATGCCATAAGCACCAACTACAGAAAGATTTTATTGTCTTATATTTTATGTGGTTTATACACCTAGTTTGATTTTTTTGGACAGCTTAAAGACAACTTATGTTCAAATTATTATTAATCACAATCCACAATACCTCCTTTAAATGTCTGTACTTCCCAGAACATTTTTCCATTCTGCACCTATGATCCACATTCTTCATCTTTAAATGTACAACTCAGGAGCTGCCTACACAAAAAATGCATATTTTGCCTATGTCCACACTCACTACATGATTCAGATTATATGGAATCCAATAAGTAATACAATTATTCTTCAGGTTACCCTCTCCAAATGAGAGCTATTCAGTCCATGGTGTTGCCACTGAAAACCCACATAACAGACATCAGCAAGTCTGACCAGCTTCAGAGAGCTGCCCTTGTTTTCTCCTAAAGTTATATCAAAAAGTGGTAACAAAATTCAAAATTTCTTATGAATTGACTGCAATTGCTGAAGACTTACCAAATAAGAAGTGAAACACAAGGTAAATTTCCAAAGGAATGAAGCCTGGAAGCCTATTTCATGTGGCCTTGGCTGTTAAGAAGTTTGAACTCTTTTATTCAACACATGTGCACACAGAACGCGTACATTTTGAAAGCCTTGTCTAGATCATTCTAAATGACATTGTTAAAGTGCAAGCTTGTCTGTCACTGGTACAAACTGTTGATGGAAAAACTTCAAGATCCATAACCTCTGAAAACACAAAAAGGAAGACCATATTCTAAGCCCAAAGGGAATCAAACTCGGTGAAACACTGCAATTTAAGCAAGAAAAAGCAGTTCAATTTCCCACCATAGAGGTTAACACCAGACAGCAAACAGCATGGCAAGCAGAAATGGAAACTTGTTGGAAGAGAGGAGAGTAGCAGCTGAAGCAGAACAGTTCGGCTGAAGACCCTTTCAGGGCTGCTCCTGCATAACTCAACATGCCACAAAACAGGTTCTGAACTGGGTTTGTTCTATAACCAGTTGGCTCTGTAGCTTAGGGACTAAATTTATGTGCTGCTTGAAACTTTAAACTATTACACTAAAGGATGCGGCTTTATTTTGTAGATAGTTCCTGTTAAAAAAGTACTTTGCCATTTTAAACTCTCCAGATCTAGAAATATGCAAGTTTATGAGAATTTGCTGAAGGCTAAGTTTTACAGAATTACATCCTTGTTGCATTTCGCTAACACTCTGGAAGCATCCATGCTAGCAGACAAGAAAATAAGACAGTAAAGCTAAGCAAAGCACTATATATCAATGAAAAAAATCTATAAATTACATGTTTTCAATTACAAATGGGTCTTGAGACAGCTTTATAAGAAGAAAAAACATCCTCATTGAACTGCTTGCTAGTCATTACTGGTATCAAAGCACCTTAATCTAAACTTACTCCCTAGCTGGCTATTACTTGTTCTCTGGCACTGATTTATTTCAGAAGCTGTTTCTGGAAATCATAATCATTAAGATGACAAACTCTCAAGCCAACTCCCTTTATGTCAACCAGCAATCATTCATAACATAACCTCCTTTAAGTCCATTCTAGCCATACACATGTATGCACAATACTATTAACATCAAAAGGGATTATCTTCAACTCAGTGGGATCTTCACCTGTGGAGAGCTGCTGCACTAAAAATGTTACCACAGTGTTAACAGCTCTTCTGAGAGTATTCAGACTTCACAGTCCTGTAATCAAAGCCTTAAAAAGAACAATAATAGGAAAAGAACTTTGGGCTTAAAGTTATAAATAACATCTCAAGTTTTTTAAAGACTTCTGTGTACAGTGTTCACACAGAGGCCAGGTCACCCCATTTTGAAAAGTAAACTTTTTTATTAAATAGCAGATAAAGAACATACAATAGGATTCTACAATGATTTTTATTCTAATCCTGAAGAGAAAGGAAATTAGGAATGTAGAGTCTTCCTCAGTTTCACCCCCCACCTTATTAGCAATAAACGACTTCTATGCAGGGTCTATTTAAGGATTAAAAAGGGATGGAACAAAATGAAATGGTGATAGATGTACCTGTAATGTGGACAAGAGCAGGTAATTGTGGCTATGAAAAGATTCAGTGGCAGAAAAAGTATCTAAATTGTTTAGATTGTTAATAGTTATGTCTGTGGTATACAGCATTACTCTACTTATTGAAAGAGAACAAGCTCTCTATATTTTAGCTTACTATATACATATTTCAGTAGGGTAAAAATCATTTTTACCTATTTAGCTCATTTTTCTGCCGTTTCTCAATTCCAGCTCTAAGAAAGAAACAGCCCAAGATGCAAACAGATGAAGTTAACAGAATAAGGAGAAGTGCTGTAAGACAAAAAAAAAAAAAAAAAAACACACCAAACCACACCAACAACAACCTCTCCTCGCACAGCATTCACACGACGGGTGCGGGACAGCAGCCAACAGAAATCAGGGCAGATTTTCGGAGAAAAACACTCCTCTCTTTCGCGCCTCAGGCCGGGAGGTGGAAGACGCACAAGCGCAGCAGATGCGGGGCCGGCCGTGACCGCACGTCCAGCCCGGCCGGGGCGCCCTGCCGAGCCGAGCCGCCCCGCGGCGGGCTGGGCGGGCGGCGAAGGCTGCGGGCAGCGCCCCCGGTGCAGCCCCGGGAGGGACATTTGAAACTGAGCGGCGAGGGGCGGCGAGCAGCAGCTCCGCGCGGTTGGCCTCGCCGCGACCAGCGCCCAAACCCCCACGGAAAGGAGGAAGGAGTCAGCCCCCCAGAGACCCCTGCCCGCCCGAGGAGAAGGAAAAAGGCCCCACCGCCCCGAGGGGCTCCGGCGGGGAGGGGATCTCCCCCGCCGCGGCCGACGCTCCGGACACGCTTCCTCGGCGCCGCTGCCGCCCCCTGCCGTCCCCGCTCCTCCCGCGGCCAGCCCCGGCTCTGACAGCCCCCAACCGACCTCCCGCCCGCCCAGCAGCCGCTCAGGGCCGGCAGGGAGGCGGCAGCTCCGACCGTAGTGACGACCGCCCGGCCCGGCTCCGCCCGCGGCGCAGAGAGGGAGAAAACGCCGGACGGGTCCGGGGAAAAGCGGCCCCCTCGGCGCACGGCCGCCCGCCCGCCCCCGCAGCGCTGCGGCGGCCCGGAGCCCCCCGCCCCACCACCCTCCTTCCCCGCCACCCTCCCGACCACCCCCCGCTCACCACCGCCAGCGAGAGGCCTCGCTCCGGGCCGCACTCCCCCAGGGACCCGCTTCCCCGCTCCCGCCCCTCACCGGTACCTGCCGCCCAAACAGCCGCCGCTCGCGCTCACATACGAAATTGAAGCGGCCAAACAGCAGCCCTCCGCCCAGCCCGGGAAAAACCCCGCCGGCCCCGCCCCTCAGCCAATCCGCGCCCCGCTCGCCCCCGCGCCCCGGCCCCGTCACCTCCTCAGCCCGAGCCTCCCCGGCGCCGGCCCGTCGACTGCTCGCTCCGCCCACGCTCTCGCCGCCGACCCCTGCCCCGCTGCCATTGGCTGGAGCAGCCGTCAATGATCAGAGTGGGCGCTTCGCCCCCGCGCGCCCTTCCTGAGCCACCTCCAACGGCTACTGTCCCCCGGCATCGCGGTTCTCGCCCGACCGGCAGCTGCAGCCTGGTGGCGGGGTGGGCTTGGGGACACCCGGCGTCGGAGGGATGGCTGCCCGGGAGCGCCGCTGTCTAGGCAGGGCCCCGGCTCGCCGGGCACCGTGCTGGCCGTGCGGGCGGTGAGATGCCGCTGTCCCCGCAGCGGCGTCTCCACGCAGACTCGTGACCCGCTGGTGCTGCGCGGGGGAGCTGTGGCCGGGCTGCGGAGGAGCCCAGCGGCACCGCGACCCTGCGGGCGGGGGGCGCAGCGGCAGCTGCGGGGAGGCGGGTGCCCTTCTCAGCCCAGCGCTCCCCAGACCCCGCGCTCACGCTGCCCCCAGGCGGGCCCCCTCCTCGGGAAGGACACGGACACACCGGAGGGGTCTCAGGATCCGCACCCCTCCTGTGCGGCGCTGGCTCAGCCTGGGGAAGAGACCACACTGGGGGGCTAACAGCAGCCTCCCAAAACCCCAGGGGGAGGTGGTCGAGAAGATGCAGCCAGGGTCTTCACTGTGCTGCACAGTGGGAGGCTGCGGGACAACGGGTTTGAGCTGAAATAAGAGGTTCGGGCTGGGTGTAAGACAAAGTTTTTTCCTGCTGAGGACATTCAGGCAGTGGAGTGGGTTCCTCGGGGGTTTTCCACACGTGAGGGGACACAGCTCTGAGCAGCCTGTCCTGACCATGCTGCTGGCCCTGCTGTGAGCAGGAGGTGGGACCCGAGACCTCCTTACAGCCTGAATTTTCTGATGACCTACAGCCTTGATGGGGGTTGTCTTCCACTTGGCTAAAGACCTTTCAGGTGTGTTGTGGATGTTGACTGCTGAAAGGCCTGGATATGAAAAACCTGACGGAGTGTAAAGGCAGTTGCTGTGCTGCATGGGCTGTAGGCCCTGGGGGTGCTGTGGGTAGTCAGCTCTTGGCACCTTCCCCACCCAAGGGCAACTGTCTTACCCTAACCCTTCGGGCCCTCCTTTAAACCATATATTAAGCCTTTTCATTCTCTTTGTAACTTTTCTTCCAGCATATGAAAGGTGTATCAAATCTTGGACCACAATGTGATGGTCTGACCTGCAATTTGTGCATGTATGTACAAGAAGAAAAGAAAAAGCTGGGAGAGAAATGTAGTACTAACAGGTGTAAAAAACAGAACTCAACAATAAAACAACAAAACAACTGTCTAATTAAGAAAGCAAGGCCTCTTTTAGCTTTGATCTTTTCTCATTAAGAAAATTATTTACGTTACATGAAGTCATACTGAATTTGCAAAATCCAGCATGCAGTATATATTGCCTGTACAATTTCAGTTCATCCCTTTTACGCATTGTAACCTAAAGTTAACTACAGACTTTGCATCTCACAGTCATATGCACACTAAGCCATGCCTTTTTAGTGCACAGAATAGATTTTTCTACTTTGGAGCAGAGCTGTGCAGTAAAATAAGCTATTTTCCATGTAAGCCTTGTGTCATTTCTATGAAAATTAAAAGGGGGGAGGAGGAGGGAAAGGATCATGACTGAGGCTGCTGAGTGTTCTTTACAGAATTCTAATGAAATGGTAAGATACTATGTTTTCTTTATTAAAAAATGTGTGATGCCATGTGGTACGTTGCTTGAATCCGATTTTGTGAAGGGGTTGAGAGATATGTTTTCACAATTCCAGTCTTAAGATGCCGAGGTCTCATTTAGAGTAGCTTACTGCTGAAAATGAAATCAACAGGCAATATAACATAAATACTCTAGGTATTTCATAGTGTGTAAGATAAAGAAATCAAGTCCTGCTATACACTGATGAGTATATCTTCTTTAATCTTGGTGCTTCAGAAGTAAAAACAACCCTGCAGCTCATGGGAGTGCTGTTAAAGGAAATTAATGTAAGCACACAGAGAAGCAATGAGCTGGCAATGAATAGAGAGCAGACAGTATTAGATATCTGTGCTTAATTCAGCATTGTTCATTCTGCATCCAGTGAAAGAGGCTAGGGACCAATAATTAAAGAAGGAATTATAATGCATGTGCACAAACAATTTTAATTCTGACTAGCTATATTGCTTGGTGTTGTAATCTTCATGTTTCATTTATTATAGTGTATTATTTAAAGAGAGCTAATGAAGTATTTTCAGCATCTCTTGTTCCACATTCAAAACCAGCATTTTAAAAACCTTCAACTCTTTCACAGAGGAGATGTAGTATCATTTTTCTTTTTCAGGGAAACCAGTCACCGTGGTTCTTTCTTTGATATAGTAGATGCTATAATTACCACAGCACCAACCAGGTTAGGATTTTACCTCTAGATGCTTTTTATATGCAGAACAGTCTCTAAAACTCTATGTATGATATTCCTTGTTTCATTCCTCAGATGCTTTAACATCTCTAAGCATGAAGGAATGACAGCAGACTATGTGCCAGTTCCTAAAAAAATAATAGAGCAGCTTCACATGCCTTCCCAAAAACAGTAACTACTACTTTTAGAGGCTTAATATACAGCCACAACAGGAGATACTTGGTGTCTGAAGCTTTCTGAGGATACCTGAGTTTGCACCATCCAAACTGCTTTTTCTTATTGCTAGTACTTGTGTGGCTGCCAGTATTTAATACCATTGGCCTGAGCAAGTTTAATTGGCACAGGACTAAAACCAGCTGTGACTGCAACAATCTTGTCTTCAATAAGGTTCCCTGTGTTGCTAAAACCAGTGGAAATGCTGATAGTGACATTTTCCTAGATTAGAAAATTCAGGAAGACTTTAAAAGAAACAGTTTGAGACTTCTCTCTTTTTGCTCTTTTCCTCAGACAGGCTCGGACACCTCTGATGAGAATATCCATTTCTAATTATAAACTACTTGATGCTGAAAGAAAACAAGGCATAGGGAAAAATACTCATGCTGCCTTCTTGTATGCAAGGATTTCCCCATTTTAGAGATTTTGAATCCGGCCTCAGATTCTGACCCGTCAGGTACAGACCAAACCAAGAGACAATTGATGTCACTGCAGTGTGAAGGTATGAGTTCTCTCACACCCCAGCTGTGGTGCTGACAGGGGGGCAAATGCAGCAATCCTTCTCTGACAGCTCTTATATGGTGATTATAAGCTGATAAATGTAATTGTGGGGGTTTGGAATTACTAGGATTCCACTCTTGCAGACACTACTGGTTAAAGTATTCTTTCTTGTGAGTGCAACTTCTGAATTGCAAAGATTCTTGCTGGTTACTTCTATACTGACTTGAGGATTGTCCTCAAGTTAGGACATGTCGCCTCTAAAGAAGATATTGATTGTCAGACCATACCATTAAAGAAAAGAAGCTTGCTTTTATCGCTGGAAGAAAAAGCACACCTTAAGGGCCTTTGTGACTTCTATAGCAATAGAAGTTGTAGAGTTAGGAGTGCTAAAGGCAAAACACAAAATAGCAGAAAATCCAGAAGATGAGCAGTATGTGATGTAAGGTAAATACAATGAATTTAAATTCTCTAAATTCAGCTCTAGGGGCGGGGAGGAAGAGAATTCCATGGGAAATACAACATGGTGGTCATGAAATTGATACCCATAGGTGTCTTTTATCTTTAGATTCCCCATTTGTTTGATTCTGTAGTGGTTTTGTGTCAAAATCAATGCCACAACATAAATTCCCCCGAACAGCAAAAAACAACTAGTAGTTCAAAGTGACTGCTGATGTGAAAAGCCTGTATTCTCTTGATGTTGCTGCTTGGCATTGCTACAGACTGGGTAGTGAAGCGGATAACAAATATTGGCATGGGTAAGTGGCAAGTGTTGCTGAAGACCTAGATTTTGTTTGTAGAGCAGACATCCACAACAGACGGAAAGATCCAAGCTGGCAGGCCAACCAGGGCTCAAATGAGTTGTGCCAGAAGAAATGTAGTTGAAACATTATTGTGTGGTGATAAAGTAGAGGATGAAAGCCATTAAGAAAGAAAATAATTTCCTTATTTCACAGCTCCACCAGACCAACCAATGGAGACTCCAGAGAAAAAATAACTTTAAGAAAAGCAAAGGATGCATGTCTTTGTGACTTAGTAAAAACAAGATTGCTGCATGTCTGGGATTTTGATTGCAAAGCTGTTAACTCTCAATTCATACACAATCTCTGTTAACATATCTCTAAAATGTTTCTGGTTCTAATTTATTTCAGTACTGATGAAAGCTTCTAGGCTCTGGTTGGAGACAACTTATCTTCAGCAAGTCAAAAGATGGGATGGATAAATTTGGCACATACACACTAGCTGCAACGTTTAGGTGTAAGTCCATACAGTGAAAAGCATTTGGGATGAGAGCATGAACACCTTGTAAAGAGGCCAAAACAACTGCCTCTGTCGTACAGTGTAGAAGAAAAGCTGAATATAAAAGAGAGGATTGGAAAACAGTGCTGCCTGTCTAAGACATCAATGTTAGTGTGGAAAGGATTAGATGAAATGGATTCGTGTGCATTAATAATAATGATAATAATAATCTAACTTGCAGAGGCACATCCTATAGCTGTCTCATTAAGATAATTCAGGGAAGTAGCCTTCATGTTCTTTGTACAGGGACATAGCTGCTCTTGCCTCATTAGGAGATTTCTGTGTGCCTGTATAAGCTCTGCTCTCTACTCCTGCTGTAAGAATTGTTGCTATAAAAAGCCTGTAGACCATGCTGATCATGCTGAGGTGATTTCCTCCTGAGGGTAAAGATTTTCTTGTTTTAACTTTTAGTTTGCAATTTCAGAGTTAGTGGATGGGGTCGTGTGAGAGAGGGACTCTCAGCTGACAAAAGCTATGGATAATTATTACATTTGAAAGGCATTTTCATGGGGCTGATAAATACAATCTTGGAAAAAATGTAGGCTGGGAGGGGTGGTTTTTATTTATATTGGGGTTCCATGAGAGCTGTGCCAAATAGCCTAAAGTCCCACCCTGGTCCCATTATCCTCAATGGGTATTTATGTCACCAGCGTAGTATCTACCACACATATTCCTAGAATCATTCAGCTAAAGAACCCGAGACCAAGCTGTGGGCAACCTTACCACTTAGCAATGTTCAAAGAAACCAAGGCTGATTATAACTCAGTATAAATCACTTAACACCTTGTAAGAACACACTTGCCATGACTCTTTAAAGAAGTTCTTGTATCACTCTGTCCTATGGTAGGAAGCCAAACCATTCACTAAGAATGCTTTGGAAAGAGCATATCTCAATGTGACAGATCACACAAGAGAAGATGACATTGGTTAATTAGATGAGTTACATGTCAACCCCAAACTCTGCGTGGGAGTCTTGGCCTCACGACTCCAACAAAGACAATTCAGAATATGTATCAGAATACTTGTAAAGGAATAAAGTCAAATTCCTGCTAGAGCTTTGAACAAATTATTTCTTTACTTTCCCTATTGCTTTCTAAAATGTTTTCAGTTTCTATCACTCACTGACTTGATTTTCCTGCTAAGTTTTGAAACTTTCCAATGGCAAAAAGTTAAAAGCAGGAATTCACAACATAGACACAAAATCAAATCAGCAAGTCCCCTGAAAACAATAACCAAAAAACCCAAATAGCAATGGTACTTACAATTTTAGTAAAGGGGGAAAAATACAAATTTGATATCATATCCAACCACTTACCTGCTTCCTGAAACCTAAAACTTTTTCAAAATAAAACCATATCCAGCATCAACTCTGTGTCTCTTCTTCAGGGTGTGTGCTGAGGATCCTCTTAACTCAAGCTTTCCCAGGCTGTAGTGAGGACCACAGAATACTGATGGTGAGAGTCACCTCCTGTTTCATTTTTGGAATAAACAGGGACAACCACAGCAACTGTTCCACTGGAAAAATAATGGTAAGAAAATATTTAGTCATTCCTAATGGTTTCAGCTGCAGTTCTGGCCTTTACTTTCTCTGCAAGGACAATGCATACAAGAGGCAGTGAAGATACTTATTTCTGTCCCATTCCAAGTACTTAAATAAGATTCCCAACTTTTCCTGGATGCACCTCCAGGTATCTGGAAGCAAGAAAGCAGCACTTTGCATTCTATCAATTATCTACAGACCATTCAAAAATTGCATGCTGATGCCATCTTGGAGATAGCTACTATGGAAAACACAAAGAAGCCGTGTGTCTGTAACTGTAGTAATAAATCCACTTAACTTGATCGTGACATAAAACTTCTCCAATAGGTCAAGCTTATTGATAGCTCATTCCACTGATCTGAAGATCCAGATATTTATAGAAATATCTTTTTCTCATACTAGTACTTTCGTGACAACCAAACTCCTCCTCATGATGTGACTGTGTTCCCACATTTGTGTAAGCCTTTCACAGAGCAAAGAAAATATAATTAATAGGGAATGCGTTTGTAGCAGCTGAAGAAGAAGGGCATATTCAGGTTGGTGTTAGTATGTAAAAAAAGTCTAAAGTTTCCTGATGAGCAAGGGGTTTATTTTTATTCATAAAAATGTGTCACTGGAAGTGCAGCATGTTATGTCTATTTTGTGACACTTCATCCTGACTAAGAGATAATTTTTTCTTCCAAATAACTGTTGTTTTGTCAGTGCAGTCCCAGTGTTCCTCTCTTAGTTTATCCACATGTTTTTCTACAATTATGTGTGTTTTTGTAAGCACACATTTCCAGTATCTCTGAACTTGCTTCCCAGGGTATGACCCAATCATTAAGGCTGAACCAGTCAAGTGATTTAACATACAAGGATTTCAGGTAGGGTGTAACCGGAGGAGGGAATGCAGCCCACCCAAGTCTCAGCCTGTGAACGCCAAGTTTAAGCAAGTTTACTAGCAGGCCTTTTCCCTTTACCTCCTCCCCCAACAACAAAACATATAATCAAAAGGTGAAGAGTTCAGTTATGGAACAAACAGGACCTCTTTAAAAATATGTAGCTCGCTGTAGCCAAAGACAAACTATGATGTCATTGGGTGGGAACTTCCCCTCACTGTATGCGAGCAGCGTTGGAGTGATGTGATGCAAGATGTGAATAAAATCACAGGACTGATTTTAATTTATTCTGGGGGTTTAATTGTTACAACTAATCTACATTATCAGTGATTTTCTGTTTTATACACTGTTATGACTGTTGTTCATCTGCTATAAATTGGGGGCCACACTATTTTCCATTCCTGGCCACGCTACTCTCATACACAGACTGAAAGCTAATCTGATTTGCAAAGTTGTCAATCACAGCATTGATTACATGGTAGATAGTGGTGTTAATGCAATCATTAAATGGCAAGCAGCTTTTGCAATGTTTTCATTGAGTAGCTTCTAGGGCCCCATCCCTATTGCAGCCACAGCTGATTCAGGGAACCTGGCTATTGACAAGTTACCCTGTAACTCGGTTTTAACATTTGTATTGATTGGCCCAAGGTTGCCAAGACCTCAGTCCTGCAGACCTTTAGGTACATAGTTCATATTTTCTGTCTGTTTGCAGAGCCAGAAACTGGTTTTGCCCGCAAGAGATTTCCCATGCAGCCAGTTAGGCTTAGACACCTTTACAGCAAATTCCTTGGGAAAGGCCGTGTGTGTTGTTGTCAGAAAATATCTCAGAAAAATATAGTTTAAAGAAGAATTGGTACTTATGTCGGCGTCTCTAATTCTCACTCGTCCATGTAAGACTTTAATGGTGATAAGAGAAATAAAGGTCAAATCCTGGCTTCACCACATCACTAAAAAACAACCTCTCTTGACAGCAATGGGGCCTGAATTTTATCCTGTATGTTTTACACTGAAATATGGTGAGCAGTGTGAATCAACACTTTTACCTTTGAGACCTTAGTTCAAAAGAAATTGAAGAAGCAAATTAGCTTGCTGGTTTTTTTCCTACCACTATATGGGCATTTATCTGTAACATTAAACTTCCACACAGTGTTTTGTTTTCTCATAGAAAGAGCAGGATTAACTATTAGAAGTTTGCTTGGTCTGTGGTGAATTACGTTAGTATATATGTCTGAGAGAGATCCAGATAAAACATCCAGATCTTTTACATTTTGCTTTTCCCAGGAAGAATGGAACAAATATTTCCTTTTTAACCAATTTGAGTTTACGATTCCACATATATGATCTTTTTATTAATCACACTCAAGAAAAAACAGTGGATAACAAACAGCTTCACAATTGGCATTGATTTTCAAAAAAATCTGTTACCAGTTTTCAAGTACTGTTTTCACAAAGGTCAATAAACTCAAACTGCACAGACTCATTGTTTGAACCTACAGGGTGCTGAGGGGAAAATGTGCATTACGGAGAGTCAACCTGTTTAAAATCATCTATCTCAAGTCTTTGCCTCAGGTCATTTTTTAGCATTAAAAAAAGCATACCATCTATAGCCATGACCTTGCCCAGATGTCTGTGATGTCTTGAATCAAAAATAATGAATATCCTGATTTTCAGATAATTTAAAATTTGCTTGACCCTAAGCCAAAACCTTCCCACTCTTCTTTTTTCAGTATAGATTATTCATTTTGTTTTTTGAAAGGAAGAAATGACCATGACTAACAATATTGGGCCTAGTTATTCGATTTCAAGTTCTTTAATATTGTAAGTATTTATAAAGTGTTTAATCAAAATGGTTACCGTACTAATAATGATACTAACTTGGACTGTTATCCATATGACATTTAGCAGTATTTCAGTTTTATACAAGTGAAAGCATCCTCCGCTGTTAAAAAATCATGTGGCTAATTGTATCATTAGTGAGAACACACGGTTATCCTGTATGCAATTTTAGATTCAAGTGAATTAGGGAGCCTTGTTGACCTTTGGATGTGTGAAAACAGCCACTAAATGTAGAAAATCACAGGCTAATAGTCACGAAACATACTTGTTTATGTCACTACTCTCTTGCCCAGAAAGTCTCAGAAACTAACTTTTTGCATTCAGGGTTCGACTTGCACACACAGCAACATGCAGCCATGCCAGCTGTGCTCAGAGCAGCTTAGAGTTTCTTGCCAACTCCATATGCACCAAGTAACCTCACTTTAAACTGATTTAATGTGCCTGCACAGCAGGTGCATGCTAAGCGTTTAAACTGATGCAAGGGAGGCCAGGAGTGCAATTCTCTCTTCAGAGTGGGCCTACTACAACTTGTGAAAAAGAAGCAATAGCAGCACTGACGTTGTTTGTAATGCCCTTTGGAGCGGAGCAGCACAGTGGGGCCCATGGCAGCTCCTTCCACCACTCACCGCGCTGCTGAGAGGGGAGTCTGGAATGAGACCTGCCTGACTTCCCCTCGAATGCCCTCCCAGTCCGTAATCCACAAACCACACTAATCTGCACTGGGGCTTCCCTGCATTATTGTGGATTAGTGACATTCTGCTGTATCATATAGTGTACTTAGGTGCTGTTTGCAGACTCTGTGCAGTCTAACTCATGGCAAGCACTGCTCTGTGGTCTCATGCACTGTTAACCTCAGTTAGTACAGGTATATTTAAAAAAAGGTATTAAAAAATAGGTATAAATAATGTTATTCTTACTTTACAGTAGAGTTTTATATAGCATACTGCATGCACACCTTATAGCCAAATGTTTTTTCACAACCTTGCAAATGGAGGTTAAATGTTTCAGGGTGCATTCAGCCATTCCTTTGCACAATGGCAGGCTCTCACCAATCTGTCAGGAGGTGGTGATGTTCAGGGATTTTGCCTGGATTCCCCTGTGCTCCACAATTCTTTTCTAGTGGTTTGGCTGCCAGCCTAGCAGTGTTACTTATTCTCCCTCTCTCAAATAAAATCAGTAAGCCCCTATCCTACAGGAAGCCTGACAGTCCTAGCCTCCCCGTTCCTACAGGCTTCAGTCAGCCTCTTTTTGTAAGGTCTACTGGTAGTCTTCTGGCAAGCACAGCTCTGTTAAAAAGTGGTCCCGACTAATTCAAAAGGAGGAGCAATTTATGGGACACACTGAGTTCCTTTAATCTCATCGTTTGCTGGCTCCCTTCCCTACCCATCACCATCACATTGTCTCTTTTCCTCCACTTCTCTGCAGTGAGCCAGAGGGCAAGTCGCTGTAGGCGAGATCAGGAGAACCGGGAGAGTCCTTTGGCAGGGTCCACGAGCTTCATCTGGTCCTACTGTGCAAGCACCCAGCATACAGGGCGCTGGCGGCCCCTCTCCTCCCCCTGCCACTCCATCAGTCCGCAGTCTCACTGTGCACAGCTGCCATGGGAAGCCACTGTCATAAATGCAAAAAATATACCCACAGGCCCTGTAGAAGGATGGCATCACTGAACTGTTTGCTGGTGTTCCGTAAGAAAGGCTGCATCTGTGGAGCCAAGCAGTGGGGTGCAAAGAGCAAGACCCAGAGAAGAGTGACGGGGTGCTGCGGAAGGACAGGGGGGTGACTGCACAGGGAGAAAGGGTAACCAAATGCCTTCCTAAGAGCCTGGTAGCAGCACGTGGAGATGTATACAAACAGTTCTGCATACCTCACAAACACTTACGTTACAAATCCTCTTAAGTTCTCCTTCTTTGAGAGGAGAGAATACTATAGCTGGAGTTGCTGGGGAAAGTCATGTCTGTCCACTTCCTCAGGGCCCAGGCAGGGCACCCCACATGAAATATTTTTCATTTCAAAACTTGCACTTCACTCAGCATCACCTGTCCCATCTGCAGACTATTCCCTCTCTTCCTTTCCCTGACTTGCTGCAGGACCCTGTATTCAATCTCTGCTCTCTGTTAAAGCTTTAGATTTAGGGACAAGGTGTCAGGGAGATTCTGATGCTGGTGAGAAGATGCAAACCTGAGTCATATAGAAGAGTGATTTTTGTGACAATGAACTACTGACTATTGCTGTATAGTCTTCAGCTCTAACACTCATTTCGCTATGGACAAGTTGCCGCTATCCTTATATAATAGATTCTCTCCTCTAGGTACTCTGGTGGCTTGCCATTTTTTATGAACAGACTTAAAATAGAACAAAAAATGTCTTTCTTCTCTCCTAATGTGGATAAAATTATATGTTTCCTCTTCGGTCTATTTTATTTTTTTTACTGCGATCTTAACTACGGTGAAGGCAGGAAAGTTAAGTCAGATGAGTTTTGTGGTCTGTGAATCTCTGGACTACTTCCATCAGAGTGTCTGGAGATGTTACCTGTTTCTCTCTTCTCCCCTTCCTGCTCCATCAGGGTTGTGTTTGTTTCTTTGGTTGGTTTTGTTTTGTTTTTTGTTTTTTACCGTCCACAACTGTCATGGGAAGCTGGCCTCACAAATAAAAAGTATATCCAGGACCACCTACATGCAGTAATGACAGCACTGAACTGTATTCTCTACTTTGAAAAAGGTAAAGGTTTAGTACGGGGATGCATCTGTGGAAGCAAAACCAGTAACACCTTTTGAAGTTATTATCCTCATGGAAGCATTTTTTCTGTTGACTTGAAGCAATCTTGGAGAGGTTTCTGTAACTTGCATCTCTGTTGAATTTTATACTAGATGCAGCATTTCCCAGCGTTTCTGAGGAAATTTCTAGGCAAACTGAACTCTAAATTGGTTATATGCATGACACTGGCATACTCTAAGAAATCACATACGTCTTTAGAGGAGTAGCAGCAACGCTCTTCACGCAACACACACAAAACCTATTATGATTTAAATGTGAACAGACTATGTATCTTTGCCATGTTAGCTCAATAATCCAAACTTCCCTTGGGCAAGTTGCCTGCGTATCTAAATGGCACACATCTGTTCTTTTCCACCATTTGTTTACATGTTCTTCCTCTCCATGTGCCTCCACCATCCTCATTTTAAAGACATTCCTTAATGCTTTGTTTATTTCTCACATATATTTCACAACTGCATGCTTAACAGTAGTATGTGTTGAGTGCTGGTTTTATACAGTTTATGACCCAGTGTTTGTTTTTTAATATATTAGTGTGTATTAAGTCCGTGAAGTCATTCAAGGTTAAAAACAGGCTTTCTGGCTTCAGGCTGACCGGGCGGCTTTGCAAAATACCACATTACAGGGGAATGTAACTAATGTATCTGCAATGATACCTACTATATACAGAGCAAAGGACTTAGGATAGGAGAAAAGAAGTCTAATTAAAATTAGCAATTTAGTAGTGGCATTCAAAACAGTAATATATTTTTACTAAGCATAATCAGAGGGAAAATGTACCTTGAATTAAGAAGATACATTATTTTTTAAATGATGACTTTATCTTTAGTTTTCTGTTCTCATGGGTTAAACAGCCTGATTTTGAGAATTGCTGAGCAAATATTTGTTCAGTAGTGCTGAAAAAATAATGCTGAATAGGTGGGTTCTGTGAAGTCCACTATCTTTGCAACATTAGTACAATGCTGTACAAATATTAAGACAAAGATGCTCATTTTACCCTAAGGATGGAGTAAAACATTGCTGCTGTTTGAAAATTATTGCTAGAGCAGCTCAGTTCTGAGAAGTGGATTACAAACCTTTCTGCTCAACATTATTTTGTGTTTTCTCTGTACTATTTAAAGTGTTCTGCAACTAATAAGCCAGATAGACTGAAGTGGGTTGTTTGTTCCTCTGCTGAAATGACAATCGGTGCTACCAAAACAAAGCCCTCAGCACAGGACTTGTTTACATGTTTTGTCTGCTTGCTTATCTTATTCTAGTGCTGATTAGTGCTGCCTGTGTCTTTTTCCAGAGTCTCTGATTGCCAGCCTGGAGTGGAGCCTGCAGTGTGCGGTTTTGTAAAAGGCTTAACAATAAAAGTAAAATTCACAGAGAAATATTGGGCACATCTGACATTTCATTCCTATAAAATGCACCCACAGATTAACAATGCATAGTTCAGAAAGGAAACCAAGTATTTTCAAGGTACAAACAGAAACCAAAAAAATATTCCTGTGCATAAATGGATATTGCTGTAGGAAAAAAAGGTTTCTGATGATTAATCTGTTGGAATTACAAAATCTTAAAATTGGCAGAAGGTCGGTGTGGAATTAAAATTCAAAGCCTAAGGAACTCATTGAGATAATTATTCTGCTTCTTAGGCTTCTTTTTTTTCTTCTTTGTAAAGTAACTTAGCAATGCACATCTCTCTCCTATTTGTGACAGCTATAAAGAAACAAAAATATATTTTTAGATGTGTATAAATACTATTGCATAATGCCCTGTTGATCTCTGATCATTGTAAAAGCAATTATTTCCTCTGGACAAAACCGTCTGCTCATTAGCACTGAATGGTATTTATCAGTCTTTTTTCCTGTTTAGATAATTTGTTCAGTGTTGATATACTTAAAAACATTCAGTTGGTTGGAATAGTATCTGTGGCTTCCCATCAAAAGAGTGATGGCAGTAGCTGTGGGTCTAAATCTCAAAGCACCACTCTGTAGACTTCCTAAGTGATTAGCACAGAGTATTATCGCCCTCCACCATCTGGCTATCTAATATGGAAACGATATTAAAGGAATCAGAAGACCTATGCAGGCTTCTACACTTTGAACATAACGTGCTTCACAGCAAAAATGTGGAAGCTGTGTTTAAAACAAGAAGAGATATACTTAAACATAAAATTATTATTTTTATTAGCAGAGAAGGTATACGTCTGCCCTCCCTCATTTTAATTCCTTGCAAGTGTATAAAGCCATACATATGTATACCAAGATAATACAGCTTAGCACATATACACGGGCTGCATGTTTAGCATGCTAGGAGTGAAATCTGTTTAAATTAAGGATCTCATTCTGTTTTTGATGTCACTACAATTAGTTGATGTGTTGGATGGATTCTGAGGCTTTGATTCATTTATGCTTTAAAGGTTTTGAAGTGAAATGCTTTGGATAAGGCGGAATTAAAGAATCATCAGAAATTTCTGTGCTAAAGCCTCACAATCCAATACATAAAAACTCTTGTAATTCAGTGTACTGTATATCTTTGTGTATAAAAATATCCCTTTATAAGGAAGAACAAAAGATACGCTTCTCCACTCCAGGAACATTACATGGAATAAAGAGCCTCTGAAAACCTCCAAAGCACAGAATGCAAGCTTGTGCTGCCAGACAAAAGTGAAAGCCTATCCTGTTTTCTCTCTCCCTGATGTAGTTGCTGTGTCAGATGAGGGCATCGGGGCAGATTCAAAAGTCAGAATGAAGAAAAGAGAAACAGTGTAGAGAGAAGTGTGGTGAATTCAGTCTTGCGAACACCTAGGTTTTCCCCGTGCAAACCCAGATTTAGGCTTTTTAATTTGTTTTGCAGAAGTGCAGATAAGGTGGTAATTAAAAATGGGCTGTCAGATTGCACTCATTCATAGGTGTTCTGCTCCAGGGTATTGGGAACCCTGTATCCGGTAAAGAGGGAAGCAGAAAAAAAGGAGGTCTTTTCTCCTCTTCCCTTCAAGCTGTTTAGGAAGTTATTTCTTTACTTCTCTTTTAATGGTTTTATTTTTACCTCATAATGAAAATCGAAGCGTTTCTTTGCATTGCCAGAGAATCCAGAGCTAATGGGCTTTCAGCTGCACTCGTTAGAAAAGTTCAGTAGCCATTAATGAGGAAACAACAAATGTTTTGCTGAGCAGCACAACCAGAAGAGTCTGGTTTGGTAAAGATCGGAGTCTTTTGGTCCAGAAACCTCCTTCGCCACTGCAGCTATCTCAGGTCCTCCTCTGTCTTCTGTGGTACCTGCCCTGGACAAAAGAGAACGTGAACTGCAGCAAACCTGGAGAAAGGACGGTAGCAGAGCTGAACTCACCTTTCCCTCTGCTGAAGAATAAATTTCCTTTCTCTTCTGGACAACTGTGGGGTTTTTTTACAAAGCTTGTAAGATGGTAATTGTCTTTAGGATCATTATCCTCTTGCTGAAATTGGTCACTGACTTCAAAAGCTAAAAGGCAATGGCTGACAGCACAGTCACATGCACCTTAGGAAATTAGGTTATCAATTTGCTTACAATGTGGCTTTTTATATTTTATGTTCTCAGCACTTTTGACCTCAGAACAGCCACAGTTCTCTGACCATTGGTAGTGTCGTCCAGGATGGCCAAGGATAAGTGAAAAACTGACAACCACTATCTCCATACCCAAATTTTCCACCTCTCTTTCGTCTCCACCTATAATGAAATGAACACGGGATCTTTTCCCATTTGTACAACCTGCTTTACACAGGGAGGCTGCAGATCCATGTAACGCTGCTTTTGGCAGCAAAGCCACCTCAAGTCAAGTCAAGTTGATGGGCTTTGTTCTATTGCTCCTGATCTGATCAAATCTGCATCGTGCTTTGCATCCGCAACAGTTGTGTGAACAGAGCCGTCTGTGGACCCTAGGATAAGGCGGCTCACTAAAATCACTAGTACTAAAAATAACCCCAAATTAAATTTTTTAAGATATTGTTAATCCATTTCTTTCCAACATTCTCATTCTTATCTCTTCCACTTTAGTGATGCAGGGGCAAATGTTAACAGCTGCAGCGGAAAAAGGAGCTAGGAGATGAGTTTTAAACTGGTTCTGCTACCAAAGGGGAATTGATTTTGAGTTACCCATAAAGTGTGAAATTCTGTCCTGACTGAAGATACTAGAAAGTTTGTCTTTTACTGCAGAGTGGATAGAATTTCATCTTGTGCAGCCACAGTGCAAGGGCAAGAATCCAGGCCCTACCGACATCAGGAGTAAAATATCCCATGAATTCAACATCTTGGCACTGAATAAATCCAATAGTTGTGACTCCACTAGGGTAGCAGTAAAACCTATGAAACATTATCTGTGGGTAGAATCTCCTCTGCCATTACAAATTCCAAGCATAACTATGGAAAAAGAATTATTAAAGGACCAAAAGATAAAATTAATATTGCTCCAGATTTAACTGTTGTGATCTTTTCAGAAATTAGGATACAAAAACCTTTTAATTCTACTGTGCTTACATTTACATTCATAGTTTAGGCAAATATTTTATGCAAGTATTTAAACTTTTCTGGTGCATTGTTTTTGGTTTTTTTTCTTTTAACCAGTGTCAATAAATACAGATTGTGACCCGTTTTCTGTAAAATGTGTATTAACAGTGCAGACAGATATATGAACACCAGAAATGTAAGCAGTTTGGCAGTATTAAAAATACGATTTTCAGATACATAAGAAAAAAATCAGGTATTGGCAAGATATACAAGGAGAGAGAAAAAGAATTGTCAACCTCTGTGCAGTGTTCAGCTAGTTCATAGTGACCTTCCATGCGCTGGTTCATAATGTACAGGATCTGCTCATGAAGTCCTAATTCTGGCAAAAATTCCTTTTCCCTGAGTAAGGAGAGTAGAGCAGCCCTCGCAGTGAACACTCAGTTAACGAGTTTTTACATAAAACTGCACAAGACAGTTTTTAGTAAGGAAAAATACATTAAATACATTTTCCAAACAACTTATTTAGAGATTTTGTCTTCTGGTTTATACTCAGATATTTCAACATAGTCAAGGAACTGTAATAAGGTAACTCAGTTAAATGTATTTGTGCTCAACTTTTACTCACTGTTGGGCACATACAGTCTGTGGCTGAAAGCACAAACACAACAGCAACAGTGTATTTTTGGCAGAATATTCCTGATATTGCAAATATTCCTGATATTCCAAATGTTACCATCTCCTTTCTGTGTGTTAGTAGTCTTGTAGTAACTGTTTAGCAAGAAGCAGGAGCATTTACCCACTCTTTGCCAGCAAGAGGAGAATCACACACACAAAAAATCTGTGTCCAGCACGATCACAGTAAGCATATACCCCTTTTCCCTGCAAAGGACTAACGATTCTGGCGTCCTCATTGTGGAGAGGCAATATACACATTTCCTTCTTTACGGTGGAAATCGGGGCAAGATTATAAAAATGCCACTTTCAAAAAAGCAGATTTAAATAAAATATAAAGAACTTTATCATTCTTTAGATAATTCCTTCTGGTACAGATTTTATTACAGTTTTACATCCTGGATTTCCACCAACGTAGATGTCATCTTATGTAATTAAACTGGATCGTTTTCAACAGTATAGTATACAATGAGTCACTTGGAAATCAACAGTAGGAAATATACTGGGAGGAAAGTAAACTTTTCCAGTAATATTACTTTAGAAGATTCAGGAATAGGTATTTGAAGGAAGATGTGTCTGTACTGACATACGATACACTGGAATTCGTATGGGTTCTTTTTGAAGTGATGTGCTAGTAATTGAAAATGAGGTTTTAAAATACAGGTTTACAAAGGGATATCAGCTCTTTTGTCAAAGCTTGAACTGGTGGTACCTATCACACAATAAGTTTTCTTGTCCAGTTTTCATTAGACAGATTTTTTTTCACTGGGTTGTTTTTTATTTTTAAAGTGGACAAGATCCATCTGTGACAGATAGACCAGGATATATACAAGGGAGCCATAAGACAAGCGTTAAACAGCTTAGAAGATTGTCTTAGTGCATTACTAGCCCAGCAGTTGGAAGGATTATTGCTGTTGTTGTTGGTTTGGATTTTTTCCTGGCAATATCATAGCAAATACCAGTTTAAAGGAGAACAATCAAGTAGTTTTGCTGGTGCTAACAGCAAAGTTTTTCCAAACAGAAGAGGGAGCATAGGAAGAAAAATGAATTCTACATCTTCACAGTACTAATGTAATGATGTGCAAAGATATTTGAGCTGCTTCTGAATGAGTTAACGTGGCACTGGAAGCAGAACAAATTCATTAGTGTGGTATTTTCTTTGGGCCGTTTACCCGGCTGAGAGGTACAATCTATTCATCCAGATGTACAGCCATGGTAACACAGCCATGCGGCGTCCAGCACCCACAGCCGGTTGTTAAGATCTGGACTGTGTTTCTCTTGAGCTCTGCGGGCACAACTGACAGCTCCTATTCAGAAATTATGTTATAATCCTTTCAAAGAAAGTCATCAACCTTCTCAGTATTAAACAAAAGATAATTAGGGCAAGCATCAACCATAAGGAATGAAAATCACAAAACCAAAGTTGTTTTCTAAAATACAGAAGATGTGGAGGAATTTAAAGATAGGTGACATTGTCAAAGCTCACATTCTAGAAAAACTACCTTTCCAAAGACTAGGAGAGTTAAATTGTATTTGTTGAGACCAAAAAAAAAGGATATTTCAGTACTTGAGATGTAAGGTGAAGATCCGGACAAGGATTTCGGTAGTAAATATTATAAGGTACACGGACAAGACTCTATCTTAGATAAAAAATTAACTTCTGCATAACACGTCTTATGACAGATTGAGAGAAAAGCTTTGAGAGGTTTGAGACAAACATAATTCTTCGGTGATGGGTACTGACTGGCAGGAACCTGTGGCTCCTGGTGACTGAAGGAGTGCAAAGAGGGAGGAAGAAGTGTTTTTAATGATGCTGCATGTGGGCTGAAAGCCAGACATCCACAGGCAGATTGGCAGTCAAGGACAGGCTGAGATCTTAATTTTAAAAGAAGGAAACACATATGAAAGAGAGAAAGACCTGGGAGTGATTTTGATAAAGGTGGCAACTTGTGCTTTAGATGAAAGAAAGAAGTGAAGGGTATACAGAAAAGGGTGAAGGAGTAAGACAAATCCTCCAAAGGCAATGCTGAAAAATGGGAGAATCATGAGCCAATGTTGCCATAAAAAAGCAAGTGTGGCAAGATTTCAGTGAGAGAAATTCAACCATATGATTTGAAAGATGTCAACTAGCCACTAAGAATAACGATGGAGTCTTGTTTCTGGGACTTGGGTCATTTGAGACTCGGGTGAAAACAGTTTCAGCTGTAAGGCAGAAAATGGACTGTAGAACATGCAATTTTACAATAATTTAGATGGCAAATGTAAACAGCAAATTGACTGAGCCCGGAGCTGAATGGGTAAGACATGTAACATCTAGAAAAGAAAGCGCATATGCACTTCTTATCAAAGGGACAAAGATCCCTGAGGTTACCAGTTCTCATGGGAAGTCAGTGAGCTCTATCTAATCACTCTCACTTGCTCTGAAATTTCCCTAATTATCATTCTAATAACATGGATGTTACAAGTCAACTGTCATTAGTGGTACTTCCCATGAGTCTCTGGAGTCCTCCAAATGCAGTACATAATTGGCAACATCTGCTGTAGATCCACAGATAGATTTGACAGAAGAGCAACTCAACATTTCCTTTGGCACTCAGTTTGCTTTTCTCCTCCTTGTCCTTCTGCTGCTTCTGCTCCTCTTCAGTTAAGGGAACAGGTCCTGGCCATATTACACCACTGCAGGAAAACGTGACTTCTTTCACTGAATGCCCCTCAAGTGAGGGGTCTGTTGCCTTCCTACCTGTCCCAAAAGCATAAAGCAACCTTTTCCTGGGTATGACTTCACCCTTTTTTAAAGTCTCCATGCAGCTGACCTGTCCCAGCCAGCTCCGCTGTGAGGAAGGCTGTTCTTGAGATTGTAGATACCGTTGTGCCAACGCACGGCAGAAAGACAACTACATGTCCCACAGTATTATTTGTCTGCTATTTTCAATTTGCCTATTTTTTGCAATGTTGATGCTTATCTGTTTTGCTTGAAAAAATGATGATGACGTTTTGAGGACCCAGTGCAAATTAGAAAGAGAACAGTCACATCACAGTGCTGTTACATGGGAAGTTGTCACACCATTTGGTCAAAACTGAATGCAAGCATATCTGATACTGAAATATTTTGATCTGAGTGTGAATTATGTCTCAAAAAAATCCATGGATTTTCTGGCTGCTCACCAAAAATAGAGTTCTTGACAGACTGCATTTTAGTGTATGCCTGAGCTCCTTACTTTCAGTGTTTCAAAATGTGTAAGCCACCTTTCATGACTTTTAAGTTGCAGATTGATGTTCTTACATAGATGTAAGTCTGGCAAATTCTACTCTTAAAATGAAAATCACCCAGAAACTGAATAAAAATAAGACTTCTCTCCTACATGGGTACAAGTTCTTGTGGTCAGACCAACTAGCTGTTTTGATCAGACCAAATGAACTACAGTTCTTCTGGAGCCCTGGGGAGAGGCTTTGCCCCACCCTCTCCTCACTTTATACTAACTGTATTAAACAGCTGTTAGTTCACTTTCACAGGTACGTGGTAATGGGCACATGCTGGCTTATGGGGACAGACTGGATGCCTGACAAACTGACCCAAATCTGGTTCTTTCAGTACAGGTGCTGAAAACACTGTTCTAACCTCGACTGAAAGTCAGATTTAGCAGTGGAAATGTAAATGGTTTCCTCCCTTTCAGTTATTGCAGCGTATTTAGTGCTACTGTATGAGTGAATGTGAATGGATAGTTGCTCAGCAAAAGCCTGCAGAATAGAATAAGTACTGTAAGAGGTCGACTATTAAAGACACAGCAATGTGCTAATCTGGAAAATTAAAACCTGTCTCTTTTCTCATTAGCCAGAATGTGTTTAGGTGTTTTTGTCTAATTGTATCTGTTTCCTTTTTTGTGCTTTATCATAATACTAGAATGTGGACACAAGTTAAATCTTTCATTTAATGTAAGTTAAAATAATGATTGTAAATAAGGGAGCTTTATATTGGTTTGTCCTTGTGACTTAATACATTAAAATCTTGACCCTCTAGAAAAGGATCAGGAAAACTTCACTGTCAGCAAAGACATGGCGAATACCCTCAGAGCAACACATGCAGGCTGATCCAGTAACTAAGAGATTTCAGTCACAGAAACGGGATGCCAGATCACATTGTACCAGGCATGAGTGGCAGCTAAAACAACATTAGAACTGAGATCTCCGATTTCTGTTTAGGTCAGGGACCCTTCAAACAATAAGTTACTGTTTCCCTTTATAGCTCGTAGGAAAGGTATTTTGAACATCATCTTTTTGTTTGATACTTCTGGTTAAATATAAACAGACATTTTAAGAGACTGCTGATGTGAAAGCAGCGGGTGGAATTTTTTGTGCAGTTAGGCCCAGCAACACCAGGGATAAATCAATTTCAAAATTCATGTGAAACATAAAACAATACCGCTTAATTATTTCTTCCTAGGTAGGCTCTAACTTGGCAGAGTCCCAAAACCTACACTGCGTGAAGCTTTCTGAGCACTTGAGCTTTGCAGCATTTGCCATAGCCATCGTCAGGTTCTTCCGGCTGCATGAGGGTTAGTATAACATTTGAGAAAGGCTGTTTTGACACGAGTGTTTCCGGTTAGAGAGTAAATGTAGAATTTAATTGTCTGGGCTCCAAGAGGCTTTGCCAGAGCCTGACATATTGGGACAGAACACAAAGATTTTTTCCTAATTCTGAAGGAGGCAATAACAAAATTCAGGCCTTCATCCATTTCGCCCAACTTGAGCCTTCTAAATGACGTGCCTAAGCAGGACACAAGCTAAGTTGTCCTAGACATCTCTCTTGTCCATGGAGAGAGAAGAGCATCTCTAGAACAAATCTTACTTCTTATGTGAATCACAGTTTTCCTCTGGAGAAGCCTCTGTCTTTATTGACTGGTGAAGAGTCCCAGCGCAGGTATATTCACATCTTAGGCTAAATGAGAAACTGGCTGAAGTTCTGGTAGCGCTTGTGAACTAACGTCTCAGTTGCTCTTAGGAAGAAAGGCAGGCACACACCAGAAATCTGCACAGAGGTGAGAGTGATTATCTGAATTTCGGGAAGGACTGTACTACATTCTGGCAATAAGATTAAATTTGTTTCTTTTTAATTGGACTTTGTACTCTGCAAACGTGCATGAAAGATACTGCACCTATTCCACAGGCATCCTAACTCCATAGATAAAAGAGAAGAAAAGATACAAGGTCACACACGAAGCCTGCACAGTGGTGACAAACACGTAGCATGTTCGTGCAATACCTGGAGCTTGGGAAGGCAGGAAGCCAGAGCAGAAAAAGAAGCTTGTGGCTGAAGGAAGAGATAGATAGAAGGACAAGAAGGGAGAGGAGCATAAGCAACACAACAGATAGGCAGCTGAGAATCAAGATTTTTCAGTTTAGACAGTAAATACATATTTCCCCCACCCACATCTGGAATAATATGAATTTTGGATTCAGAACTGCATTTTTTATTTGCCTAAGACTCCTAGTAAAGTGTCTTTTGCTCAAGGAATGCAGGATCTAGTGTCTCAGCTGTATGAATTCTGCATGTAGTTGGCAATACTCACAGCATTCAAAATCAAACTTGTTTTTAATTGCAGGCAGTGTTGTCTTCTTAAACAAAACACTTGCCCTCTACTTCTCCCTCGCACGTACTTTTTAAAAAATCTCTGTTTCTTTTCAAAAATCTCTGTTTCAGTTGGAAAATAGGAACAGCTCCAGGAAGCTGGAGATTCCGGATCAAACTGAACTTGACCTCTGGAGTTAAAAAGTCCAGCAGGTTCCGTAAATTTCCTAAAAGAGAAATGTGCTTTTACTTCAGCGTGCTTTTACTCTCGCATTGCAGGTCTCTGAAGGTTCCCTATCAAACTGAATTATGTTTTCGCTTTGCAGACTGCTGTCCTTAATAGTCTCCAGAACATGCAACTTCTTGCTCAAATACAAATTGTATCTATCACGAATAAGAGAAACAAGATTGCAGTCATCAAAATAATATTTTTTCTATTTTATAGGTTTGTTGCGTGTGTATAAATATTTAGTAAAAAGAAAGCTACCTATTCACATTACAAAATATGTAGTAGAAGTATTCCATAAAATTATTTGCATTCTAGTTACCTTATATTTTGGAAAGTGAAGCTATGTGTATTACATTGTTTGATGGAATTTGTGCTTCTGAGACAAACGTAAGGAAATTAACAGCTTCTTTTAATCTTATGGTGGAGCAACATAGGGAAGACTGGTTTTGTTTACTATAGAAAATAAAGTACCTCTGCTGCAGAACGAGGATTTACCTAGATGACTTCTGGTGGATTTTTTGAGCCGACAAGTGAAAGAAAAATTAAGTTAGGAAAACATATTCTACTCCTGCTGCTTCAAGTATTTCAGAGGAAATACTAAAACTAGCCACTGAGATACCATTTGCAGGGCAAATGGGTAAAGGAACTAGCTTTAATAATTCATTTTTTCAGGAAGCAAGGGCTGTAGGAGTTCAAGCTAGAGATTACACCCTAATAAAAACAACCAGTGAAGAGTCCAAGTTAGTAAAAAATGTCATGGACTGTAAGTTAGTACAGATGTGCATCCAGCCACTTTGCCAAAACTCATCTGTCCTAGATGCAAGATTCTATATTTGTATTTGTTGAACTTCATGTAGAAAGCATCTGTTGTTCTGCTTCTCCAGTCTGTTGAGGTCTCCCTAAATTCCAGCTTGTGTGCAGGAGTGTGGGATGGGTCCCCAACAATGCTGCTTGCTCAGGCACAGAGGGACAGTCTCTGCCATCATGCTGCCCTGCATCTCCTTTCCCATTGTCTACCACTACTTCTGCCAGCACATCTCTTCCAGCTCTTCCAGTTCTTTTCCAGCTTAGGTCTGATGGGACTGCTTCTCCATCCTTCAGTAACCTACTTTAAAGCCCTCCTTATGAGGCTGGGAAGTCCGTTGGCAAGGACATTCATGCCCAACTCTGTTAGGTGAATCCTCTCTCTACCAAACAGTCATCATTTGTCAAAGAATGCTATCAGCATAGAAGCCTGGAAATGTCTGAAAAAATACCTTGACGTTAATAGCATTTGAGTGTCTATGCTGATCTTTAGCCAGTGTCCCTCATAACAGGTCGCTATCCAGAGGGTAGCAAGTGAAGAATTGCTGCTCTGGGTATCCCGTTAATTTTTCAGCTGATTCCCACTGTTCTGTTCCCTCCTCTTGCAATGTAAATGAACAGCCTGTAATTAACAGATCATAAAAATATCCATTTACTTTAATACTTTCCACATTAATCTTCATATTCATGTTAGATGTTAATCAAATGTAGTTTCTATTCATTAATACAACGGATAGCATCTTCATGTACTTCTTCCTTTCATACCGATTATGGTAGAAACTCCAGCCTATTTGCTTTTTGATATTTGCATTAAATTACTTATCCCAGGCACTCCTCTCATTTTCCATTATCTCTAGTTCTGCAACTCACACTTCTCTTTGTTTCTCTAGCAAATCTCTTATTACTACCAGATCATGGTCTATTCTTCTTCACTTGTCAGAAAACAAGTTGCTGTACCAGCAGTGTCAGTAATGAAGCCTCATTTCGTACCATTTATGTCCTCCCTTCTCATCACAATAACCCAGGCTTCCCCTATAATCTCCATGCCCTCCCATTACAATACATTCAACTCACTCCCACATCCTACACAATATACCAATGACCCCTTTCAATACTCAGGCTTCCCTGTAACACTTCCTATTCCTGCCCCTTTATTTCTTAATCTCCCACAAGTGAGTCATGTCCCAAATACTCGTAGCTCCCCCATATCTCTTGCTTGACTAAGATAAGACATATGCATTGATAATATGTACCCTGACCTATCATGTAATGAGCTGACCAGTACTCATGGCCAGCCACAGCTTCATGGAAAAACATACGCACAGCATTGTTTCTTCTTTCCCTCATTTGGGAGCTAAATGAGTTTCTTTTTTCTCCCAAACCACTCATTTCCAGGGAAGGTGTGGGAACATCCTACCTCTGAATCCTCTTACTCTAAACTGAATTTGGTTGAAGTCAGATGGTGGGTTAGGAGACAGCGAGGTGGGTGAGAGGTGAACAGGTGTGGGCAGTGAGGGTGTGTAAGCAAATACATTTCTAGAGCTGCCTGTGCTTTCTCTTTCTGCTAGCGTCACTCAGCTGTCACTACGTGATATTTTCTTCCTGAAAGGGACAACTGTACAGCTGAGAGGTTAATCAGAAACTCTCTTTAGTAAAGGCAAGGCCACAGAAAATTGATAAAGTGCTGGCTTTCGCTCAAAACTCAGCAGTACTGCAAAACAGTTTTTGCCAGGCACCAGGTCAGTGACTTACATGAATAACTTGTGCAGTACTGGGCAGGCAGAAAAATCACAACTTGTTACTTGAGCTTTCTAGTCCTCAACTGAACATTTCCCTCTGACACCACTTTTATGGCTTGTAGGGACGATTAATGGCAACTGTTACCAGCTCCACCCAAGGTGCTTTTAATTTCTCACTTCCCATCATCCTGGAAACAGTATATTCAGGTACATCACGAACCCAAAGAATGCATTCTATCTATAGTGCTAAGCTAGTGGGTATGGGTTAGATACAATTTTAGATCCACTAAAAATGCATTGTGTTTTCAATTGTTAAGAGGACTATGAAATGCCAATTTATCTGATTGCATTGGACTCCCCTGTCAACTGCACAAACAGAAATGTTCTTTCTAGTTTGCTTGCTGAAGATTTCTGCAAAATATCTAATGAATTGATTTGGTGCAGTTTCAGATCCAAAGCTGTGTTTTAAATTCATATTTTAAAAAAGACGATACCAAAATATTTCCTCTGAGTACTTTATCTATAACTCTATGGAATCCAATTTTTATGGAAGTATCATGCTTGCCAATGCTAACAGGCTAGGAAGAGGTGACCACTCATGTATTTAGTCTCCTAATGACAGCTGATATTCAGATGAAATGTGTATAGTAATGAAAACTGCCAGCAGCCTCATCCGAAAGCTTCTCTTGGATCTCTTGGACTTCTGTGTCAGGTCCAGCCTTTGGTCTCTGCAGGACTATGCTGACTGAATGAAAATACTTTGTGAAAGACAATGAAGGCAAACACAGCATGGAATGGGTTAAAACAGTGATAAAATATTTCCAAACAGATTTTATCTCCCAGAAAGGGAAGACACAGAGGAGCCAGATAGAGAAACTGGCCTCACTTTCACTCATCTTTCAGATTCTAACATCCAGCAGCCATACAGCTTCCTCCCTATCACGGCAATCCTATTTTATTTGTTTTTGCTACTCCTACTCTCTCTAAAAATGGAAGTAGGAATCTTTATACGCATATAAACAATCAGCTCCCTCAGATCTAGTCTATACGCACAGACCAATCTCCAAACCACCAGGCGAAAGTTGACTTGGCTTCTCCCTCAGAGTCCAGGGACAGATTTGGCTTCCAAGAAGCATCTCCCATGCCTGGCCTCAGAGGAGCAGCCTCTCCCGTACGCCCCAGATGCCGATTCCCAACTGGAGCCGGTGTGGCCGCAGCAGAGGCCTCAGTGCCGCGGTCAGAGGGGCCCGGGGCTGCATGTCAGGGCCGGAGGGCTGCGCAAAGGAAGTTTAGGGTGAGGCCATCCCATCTCCCCCAGACTGCGGCTAAACGGAGGGAAATTATTGCTCTGGGTTGCATACAGTTCTCCTGGCCGTTCTCCTAAGCTACAGCTGGTTATTTGGGGATGACACCCACCCAGACCACCCCCGTTAGTCACAGCCCTTCTGTGGGACAAGCGCTGGGGCGGCCACATTTCGGTAAAATGCGGATCTCACGTTTCAGGGCACACTAGCTGGGTGCCTTCGCTGTGACTTGCACATCTCGGCCAAGAACCAGCAACCCCGGCCGCAAGGTAGGGGGGCAGTGTCGAGTGGGCAGCTGCAGGACTGCGGGTCCCAGTCCCCCCGCCATGCCCCGCGCGGGCCGCTGGGCGCAGAGCGCGCTGGGAGCTGTAGTCCCGCGGGCGCACGGCCCCGTTCCCCCTCCGCCCCACGCTCTCGCCGCCGTGTGCCCGGGGGGCGCGGCAGCGGCGCTGGACGGCGCCCTCTCCGCGGTCTCCCGGCGGGCAGCCCTGCTCGCTCTCACCGGGCATGCAGCGGCTGCTGCGGCGGCTTCTCCCCGCGCTTCACTCGGCGCGGCCGGCGGCGGCCCGCACCCTCCCCGCCCGGCGGGCTGTGCCCGCGCTCCCGCGCCTCATGGCGCTGCGGCCGGCGGCGGGAGCGGCCGGGAGTGCCGGAGACCCCTCCCGCGCACCCGGCGCGACCCTGGAGCACGGTGAGGAGGCGGCGGGGCGGCGTTGCGCGGGAGGGACGGGGGCAGGCGCTTGCGAGGCCCCGCAGAGTCCTGCGCGCGGACCGGGCGCCCTCCGCTGCCGAGGAGCAGCTGGGCCGTGCTGCGCGGGGGGGCCGCTCCCCGGTGGCCGTTAAACGGTCCCGGCGAGCAGAGCGGCTGCGAAAGCTCTGGCGTGTGAACACGTATTCGGCTGTCAGATGGAAAGAGATTTCACAGCAGGGCTTGGGGAGATCGTAGGGGAAAAGGATTCAACTTAATTGTGGGCTGTTGCTAAAAAGTCTTGTGGTTTTATTTACCCTGCCTGCCTCGCTCTGTCCCCAAACTTCTTGTCTGTGTAAGCATCCGGCCTGGCTGAATACTAAATCTACTATTTTTTTTTTTAACCCAAAATTCTGTTTTGTGTCTTTTTTGTTTCGTTTTGGTTTGGTTTTAAATAAGCTTTTTTATTTCTCTGGCTATGTGAACAGTAGTGTCAGCACCAGAGGTTCGAAATGCCTGGAGCGTAAGACCATCTATTTCTACAGCAGCTTTCAGTTGAATTGTCTCCAAAGGCTTCCTTTGTTATTAAACATATGAACACAAACATACTAAACATATCACAGAATCACAGAATGAATATAAACATATTAAACAGGGAACACCTAATCTTACTGTGACCTCTGATGTGTAGGTGTCAAATAATAGAAGATTATGTGAAACTGAAAGTATGAGAGAAAAAGGCTGGGAAGAGAATGTAATCAAATACGTTTTCTTGCTCCTTGTTTTTGTATTCTCTCATTTATGAGCTAGGTGTATCATGATGTTTTTTCTCCTGGAACAGATGTCTTAAATACTGGTGAATATCAGCAGCCACTTAAATACAAATATGGGAATAATGTAGATACCTGTTCACATATGAAATTCTGGCTAATTTAATTAAGCATGTGATTAAGAAAAAACATTTTATCCTATAACAGCTTGCTGGTCAGGGAGTTCCTGTGGAAGCTGGTTTTGTTACTTATGTCTCAGACTATCAACCTTACATCAAGAATTTTGAAAAATCTTGTTTTCAGGTTGTTTCAGTGACTGGAACACAATTCTTGAGTTTTGTTGCTGATTTCTTTAATAAATATTTCACAAAAGGTGAGAGATGGACTTTTTTTGCTTGAGGCACAACCTGTAGAATTTAGAAGCAGTGCCTGTTCAGTGTGAGAAGGGACATTGTTAATGAATAGTTGCGCCTTTGCTATGTCCATCTGCTATTGAGAGCAGACAGAATTTTTCAAAGTGGCACAAGTATGTTGCTTTTTGAGTGGACAGAGCAGACAAAAAGCATAATCTGCAATATAGATGCCTCAGATTTATGCGAGTCCTTGTTCTGCAGCTGATGCTACCTTAACAAATCCCTTTTGCTCCCAGCTGATTATGATTCTGCATTTCTGAATATTGTTGATAGCTTTTCTGCCCCAGACTGACTTCCTTGTTTGTCAGTTTCATGGATTTCTGTCTTGGCCTGTGCTTTGAGACCTCTTTGAAAGAAGAATTGTTTTCTGTATGCTTGTGGATTACCAGCAACAATCTATTTTGTGTGAGCTTTGATGTAAATGTTAATAATTTTAATATTGTTTTAACATTTGTTTGTTGTGCATAGTTATTTGGTGTCTACAGGGAGAACAAGCAACAAAACTAAATACTTTGTTTCTTTTTAATAGCCTCCGGGATAAAGTTAGGTGTCAGACCACAACCACAGAGTGATTTATGCCTCCCTACTTTAAACTGGAGTGAATTAGCATTTAATAAGGTTGTTCTTTTACTTATCTTCCCTAACATAAAGTGATATATGCAAAAAATGTTCCACGGGGTGATAATAACCCAAATTGGCTCTGTAATATTGATTTTATACATGTAGTGTAGCTTTGCATGTCACAGGAACATAATATGCACTTTTGCTGCCAAATTTTCCCCTTGGGCCAGATTTGGACTATCTGCACTGGTCACAAGAGGAGCTTTGAAAGTGCATTGTCTGTAGTAATGAGCTGTCCTGGGATAAACTGCAATTCTGACATAAGGCTTCTTCCACTACAGTAATCCCATTGTGGAGTTGTCCCAGAAAGAATACTGCTGGATGCCTGGTTATGTGCTCATTTTTTGCTGCTAGAGAAGATTTTCCTTTTTCATTTTTTTAAGGTATAACTTCATATGCCAATATTAGAGTTTACTAATACAGAAACATGAAGCAGACATAAGGCAATGACTCATGCTTAGTTAGTACTCTTGGGGAAAAAGACATTTTAAAAAACTTAGTGGAGATTATTCTGTCATTGTGGTATTACTCTGAGATAGAATTTCCATGTATATCTTTTTACATACAAATTTTATATTGATTCTTTAACTTAAATTTTAGAAGTCAGCTTTTAGAGTGAGAAGTTCAGATCATGGCTGTCTGTAACATGCTCTACTGTGTGGGAGATGCAGGAATAGAATAGTCATCTCATTCCTTAATGACCTAGTCAGCTGAGAGCTCTTTGTATCATGTGAAATGGTAGGATTCCCTTCCTGCTCCTTCATGCCTCACTTTCAGTGTGTTTACATTGGAATTCATTTGCCAATGCTTGTCTGCACTGAATTTCATATGCCATTACTGTTATCTAAAGTGACCTTTATGTGGTGTCTGAAGACTTTATTTTTGTTATACTCGGTTCTAAGTATCCTCTTTTTTGCACGTAATTGCATTTACTTAGAACTGAACACGATTGTAAGTTATGAAATACAGAAGGCCGAACTCCTTTTTTTGCTATTCCACATAAAGCATTGAAGTTTTTTTGCTGATATTTTGACAAAGAAGAGCAGCGTTCTTGAGAGAGTTATATGTCAAGATTTATTTGCTCATAATTAGTGAAATGTATACTTTATATTGCTTATGTATAATGTGTCTTAGCTGTTTATATAAAAAACTAAGACTCAGTGTATTATTTTAAATATGTTACAGATGGGCTGGAAAATGTACAGCAAAATAAAATCTTTAAAGAGAATAAGAAAAAGACACAACAGAAAGAAGAGCCATGTCTTGCAGATTCGGTAGACTCTCTGATGGCAGAAATGCCATTTGTCGACACAGATATTGAAGATGAATTTGTTAGTAAGTACATTAAACAGAAGTAGTCTGGAAGCATAGGCACATCACACTGTTCTTGGTCCTGCCTGTTGGCATGTACAAGTGAGCTGTGCACATGGAACAGAGTCTCCCTGTGAACAGGATCCAGTCCAGAGCTTTTCTTACTTGTACTTAGTCCTACAAGTACTTGAGCATATTAAAAATTTACTGGTTTGTGACCCATTGCAGCAATGATTGACAGAATAAAGACGTCCTGTATGTCAATTCACATTACTGTATATGAGTTTCTCGAGTGATGGCTTTTATGAGCTGTCTTCCAATATGTGTATTCCCAGCATGGGGCTAGAGGTGCACCTCTAACTGGACAGTGGATGTCTGCAGCCTGGGTCAGCTTATGGGTGTGAATCACGCCACATGGTTGGAGAGGGTGTGCTAAAGGCTTGAGGAAATAAGCTGGGAGAAAAATAATTTACGGTGCAAAGGAAGAATTGAGGATACACACTTTTGCTGTTGCAAGGTATCTTTGGGAAAGGAGGAGGTAGAGAGTAGATCTGTCTTGGGTTAAATTTTCTTCTGGGCTGGATTTGGTCCTTGAACTATCAGTTGGCTAGTCCTAGTCTAATACAACCTTTCCCTTTAATAATCCTATGTATTATTGTGTTTTATATTTCAAAATGCAGCATGCCTGGGATTATTGAAACTTAATGTTGACCCTTTTCCTCTAAAGTCACATCCATGTTCAAGTGTAGACAGTTTGCAGGCCTATTACACTGCAGTGTGAGTTGGCTAAATGATACACAGTAGTTTGAAAGCTGCGTGTCTTTTTTAGCAGTTTATAAGCCTTACTTAGAGGTGTAGGCTGTTACTTCAGGCATAGTGCTCCACTCATATGACTACATTAATTCAGGGTAGAGTAGGATCCCAGTCAGACAGTTCAGAGCATGGGCAGATTGGATGACTGGGAAAGACATGCTCTAGTCAGTTGACTGGAGTCCAGCTCCTGTTTGCATGATATTAAGTGTATCTTTGTTTTGATTTGTCTGTATGCTGAAAGTATTTTTTTTTCTTCAGTGCATGCAACCTCTGAAATAAATATAAAAAAGAAAAGAAAGAGGACTGCTGGAAAGGAAATTGAAGAAGGCAGTGAGACAAAGAAGAAAAAGAAAAGACAGTATCAGCCGAATTATTTCATTTCTCTTCCAATCACTAATCCAGAGGTAAGATTCGTTTTATACTAATTTAGTATAACCAGAATTATTTCAATAGCTGCATGTGTTTGTAAGAAGCACAGTGTTTTATTTTGACAAAAAATCAGGTATTTTTAAAGGAAAATTAGCAGCCTATTCAAAGAGTTACTTTATGTCATGTAACATTTTTGTGAATAAAATTGCTTATCTGGAAAAGACTACAGGAAAAATATTTCTTTTTTCATTCAGTTTGTTAGTCTTATGGATTTCACACTGTTGACTGGAGCTGGCTTAAATTTCCCCTTTTTACTGTTCCGATATTGCTTGTTTTGTCATTCACTTACACGGTTGTCGAACTAATTTTCACCGGGGTCCACATCAGCCTCGCGGTTGCCTTCAAAGGGCCAAATGTAATTTTAGGACTGTATGAATGTAGGAGTAGTAACATACAGTCCTGAAATTAAATTTGGCCCTTTGAAGGCAACCGCGAGGCTGATGTGGACCCCAGTGAAAATTAGTTTGACACCCCTGACGTAGAATTAAGGAGACGTTCCTATTTAATTTCATAAGAAAATCCCTAGCAATATTTTTAGCTCTCCTTATAGATAGGAATTTAAATTTGGATACTTTTCCTGTTTTAACTAGGCAGTTTGTAGTTTAACGTTTTCCAGCAAAATTGATCATCTTATTTAAATTTCAAACAATGTATTGTTTTAGTGAGTTGTTGTTGAAATGGATTAGAGAAGTGCAGAGAGCTCTTTAAGAAAATGTATTTTCTTGTAGTTAGCATGTGTTGTCTCATTTAGACAGTGAATGAGGATGACTTCTTACATGCTGTGGGATGTCTCTTATATAGCTTTGAAAGCAGGTGCATCATGTTTAAAAAGTTAAACCAAACAATTTACCACCATTTCCAAACTTAGATTTAGTTTTTAATACGAGGATCTATCTCAGTTGAAATTTAACTCATCCTACATCTGTACTATCTGTTCTCTGAGAAAGTCAAAGATTTAGAGTATCCAAAATGAAAACAAACCAAAGTAGGTTTGAAAATTACAGTGCAATCTTTGATTCTTTTGAACATACTATGTGAAGAAGAGATAGTAAAGGCTGGTTTTATAAGATCCAGGATAGCCTAACACAAATATTGTGGGAGATCTTTTGTGCTATCTTACTCTGAATATCTTTTCTTCCTGTCTATTCTGTGATTTAACAAGTGCAAGAATAATGTTTGGGTTATATAATCTGATAATTGAGAATTTCTGCTTATGGTTGTTATTGTGCCGAATGGCTGGTTGAATGGAAAAGTCTTAACTATGCATGCTTTTTTCATATGTCATGTATTTAGTCTTTTATCATTTCCAGAGGTAAAGGAACAACTATATTAAATCTCAGAGCATTTGGGAATTCCCGGATTTTGCTGGAAAGTTTTGTTTATACTTGTCTTAGATATGGAGTTGTTCTGAAAGTAGAAAATACACGTTGGAATTTTTACAGGCAACATTAGCCAAAATTTAGACTTAAGACACTTGGTTTCTTGATAACCAGAAGGAATCTGGTAATTACTGGTAGTATGTCAGTTAGTAATGAGAGAACTTTCTTTTTTTAAGGATCTGATTTTATTCCAGTAGAGTGTATTAGGCATTTATGCAGAGAACCATTTTGCAATAAGGGATATTTAATGACCTGTTCCTTTTGGAAATTAAACAGTTTCCTTGTTTTCATTTTAATTATGTTTTGAATCTTCAGAAATAAAATATGGTGTTCTATTAATCTTGAATTTATATTAAACTTCGCATAATTACTTTTGCAAAAATAGTTAAATGGATGGCTATCGTTGTATCCCTTTCTGGCAATTTTTTTTTAATGTTTCATTTGATATGTTATAACTTGGTAGGTTAGTCCTTCAGGGTCCTCCAGTCTTGATTATATTATAATTATAATTAATCTGGTAAACCTTTAAAGCTTATAGTCTTTATATTCACTTACTAGTATTATCCTTGCAATAAGCAACACCAAGTTATTTTATTACTCTTCAGAATAACATGTTCAAAGTAATGAGAGAGGGGACCTCAAAATCAGTGTTTGAGACCTTATTTTGGAACACTTTTAAAAATATGCTGAGGGGGAATTGTTGAGTGTGATCTGCCTTCAGATATTTGTTTTAGTTAAGAAATCTCAAGTTAAATAACATGATAGCAGTCATAACATAAAACTTTGTAAGGTAATGTAAATAGCAGGTTAAATAGCAATTTAAAATTTTTATTTATGCAGTGGGTCATAACTAGTTATACTGAGATGTAGGGAGAGTCCTGGTTCACTTAACTAAAATTCAGGGCACTCAACTGTTAATTGCACCTGAGATTTATTGAAGAAAACAGAACAAATCTGAAGTTATATTACGCGTTGTGATGGCGCAGCTGTGCTACAGCTCTTGCCTTATGTTTTGATCACAAGGTTTCTGGGAAAACATATTAAATATAAAATCCTGACATTCACAAAAATGTACTTGAAAACTTTTTTTCTTTTCTCCAAATAGTGTAGGTAGTGTAGAATGTTGTAACTTAGCAAGAGAGAGAGAGAACATGCTTAGTCTTCCTTTTTTTTCTTTGCCAGCTTTCAGGTGTGAATTAAATTTAGGAGCAATAGTTGAAAATGGAATAAAATTGTAATTCATATGATAGGTGATCTTGTTTTTGAGTTTTGTTGTGGTGTTTTTTTTTTTTTTGACAGGGATAACTGCATTTACTTTAGTTTATAAAATGTAAATAATTATGCAGTCAATACATTGTAACTACCAGAGATTACATTTACCATTTTTTTTTGCTTAAATGTGGGTTAAATTTCTCCTACATCTGAGACGATAAAGTGTTTTTTATCCAAGATAAGATCAGTTCTGACATATGAAGGAAGATGGTCTTATTACAACATGATTAATGATCAAAATGTTGGTGCAATTTTCTTCGTATGTCTTACACTACCTAAGACACTTGTGGTTTTGTAGATGCCACATCACCTTTTTCTGGCAAATGGCTTTTACCTTCCTTCCTCCTCTTCACCCTCCCTAGAGTTGGTTCCTTTCAGTTACAATTTGGTTTTATTTAGATGGCATTACTAGATATCTGTGGCACATTAGATTAAACTCCTGCATGGCAAAACTCATCTTAAGAAATTCAGTCAGAAAACTACTGACCACTCCCATTAGACTGTGTTTTTTTTCAGGAAATTTATGTGTTTCTTATGATTAACAGAGCTACCAAAATATATCGAAGCTTCTTTTTTAACCTAAGATCTGCTCGTGCTTATGTTATAAAAGTCAGTATGTATAATATATTTGTGAAGCATTTGCCACCGAGTTTTGAATAAAAAAAAAAAAACAAACAGTTTTCTACAAACTTTTCTACATGCTTCTTTTAGACTCACACACTAAGGCTGATCTGTCTGTAATGCCTTTGCTTAACATGCTCTAAGAAATAATTCGTTTTGTAAGATGGTCAAGGTTATTGGATTTATTTTCCACCTACATATTCAAGAAGTGTTGCACTTTTTTTTCTTAAATCACTACAATAGAACTATCTTTATAGCAAGCATGGTAAATGTTTTGTATACAATTTATAAAGCGTATATAACCATACAAATAATTTTCAATGAAGAAAATGTAATTCAAGTAATTTTATGGACTCGTGAAGTTAGAACTGTGTACATGTTGTATGGAAATTTGTTAAAATATATTTGAAGAGAGTATATCATTTATATCTATCTATTGGACAGTATAGTCAGAATTGTAAATTGGATATCTCTACAAATTATTTACTGAATATTCCTGTTTTGTACATGCCCAGTACTGCAAAAATCTCTTTCTTTTTCCAGACACTTGTCTGCACATAGTAGCAGCATACAAGTGGGCAGAGTCCTTGAAGAAACCTTTTATTTGGATTACCGGTAGTGTAAAACTGGATGATCTTAATCTATTCCAGGAATTTATCGTACTTATGGAAGCAAACTCCTATCAAGATATGATGGGGAGTGTCCAGTGAATTATTAATTACTCCATTCATACCCACTTTGGGTTTACTCAAGTCAGTTAGCATAGCTTTGTCAGAGGATCAAACTTTCTTCTGCTAGAATGGTTTTTACATAAACGTTTGATTTCAGTTTGTGTGCCTTCTTGTTCACTTGCATGATGGGACACGGTAATTGTAATAGCTAACTGTTGTTTCTGTGTCTGCCTTTCTTCCCAGATTACTGGCAGTATTCAGACTCTCCAAGATGCAATAATACAAAAGGATCAAAGGCTTTCCAAAGCAATGGTTCGCTCTGGCTCGTTGCATGTCACCATGTTATTGATGCATTTATCCAATGAAGAAGACATTAGTATGTAGGTATTTGATGTTAAATTAAGTATACACAAGTATTTTTGCTGGAGGAGTTCATAAAAAGACCAGGAGGGGTGACTGATACTTATTTTTTGTGATACACAGCCCTGAATTGTCAGGGTTACTGAACATTTAATTCATATTGTTGTTAAAATGCTAACCTTAATATTAGCCATTTTCATAACTTACGGTATGTCATGAGCTCTGAACAAAAGATACTTTTTTCCTTTGCATTTTCTTACTGTCTGCTGAACTTGCATAAACAAATACCATGTTTGCTAATGTAATTATTTTAAAACACTGTTTTGATATAGGGGACACTGAACAGATTAACAGGGGAACTTTCAAAATTTCATAGGTTAGCAAATGTTATAAGCCAAATCGGTAATTGTCACCGAAAGACTTTAATGAAATAAACCATAGCTCCAAGCTAATGTCTCATGCAGTTACAGGGTTTTTTGATGTCCCTAAATGAATTTATTATACTCAAAATTCATGTACACTAAAAGAGAGGTGGCTATTAGGCCTTACAAAAGTATATTTTTTATGTTGCTTCAGTGATATAGCTGATTTCTTTGATCATAGAAAAGCTGTGGAAAGACATGTATTATACAATGATGCCATGTGTCTAAGTGTTAGATGCAACTAGTTGCCTTATAAAAATGCAGTTCTTCGGTGTTTTTTACTGTTTGTCACATGCTGTACTGCTATCTGACAAGTGTACTTTAACATACAAGTTCAATGGTAAATATGAGGATGTTCAGACTTTTGTCTATCTATGCAGCTGTAATTTATCAATGTTCAGAATAATAATTTTTGTGTCTAGTTGTAATTTTGACTTGCAGTGAAAACATACATTGTATTTTATAGTCCTGCGTTACACCGACTTTCTTGACAGTTTTTATTTAGGTCTGGTGCACAATAGCCTGCATATGTGATGTCTCTATATTCGCATATTATAATTGCAGAATTGAGATTGCAAACACTTCGGTAACTGCAACAGAGTATTATCTAAAATGCTGATAAATGGCCTACTGGCATTACATGAACATCTGGGAATCATCCATTGCTTAAGTGTCAGTTTTGTATTTCTAATGAATTAAAATTCGTCAGATACTTATAAGTCTGTGAAAGAGAAGCGTCATGGTTTCATCCTCCCCAGATGAGTTCTTTCATTGGTTTTCTCCGCAGCGTTAGCAGGCATGTGGTCCATGTACTGAATTATCTAGATCAAATAATGAATAAGTGCAGTGAGACATTGCTTTGGTTATGGTAATACAGTTACAAACTAATGTGTCTCATAAGTGTGTGGTGAATATTTTTTCCCCCAGAAGCTTTGGTCGCTAAAGTGCAGATTGATCATAAGAAAGTGAGAATCCAGGGTAGAATGTAGGAACCATTTGGTAGTCAAGGGCATGCTTCTAATACGGAGAAGTATTTTGGCTAAAAACATTTAACACCCCTGAAAATAATGAGATACCAGTATATCTAAATCAATTTCCTTGCTTTGTTGTCACACTTCTTTCCCTGAATGCTATATCCTTGAGGCTTCTACACTCTTGCCTCTCCTGTGAGGGTGCAAGTTTGCCTGCATCCTTGTCTCCAATGGTCTGATCTAAAGGGAGAGAAACATAGCCAGGAACAGAGAATAGAAAGAAAAGCAAAGGATAGTAGATCTGCTGGACTCCCTCTCCTCTCCATGTGCCTTTTGTCTCCTGGAGTAGAGGCACACTAGCTTCCTCCTGCCCTGGTTGATGAGCAAACTGTGGCAACACATGTCGGTGAGAACAACCACCAACTGTGCACTCAAGATTTTTTTTAAAAGGGTTTGAAGTTTAAACTTTTTTAAAAAGGAAATGTGAGAGGGTATCTCAAAGGCAAGTGTGCCTCCTCATGAATATTTTTAGACTCCTAAACTGTATATCAAAACAAATATTCTCAAATTCAGTATCTTCTGCTACTCCTTGAGCTCCTTCTCAGCAGTCTGACTGCCACTCAAGCACTGACGGAGTTCTTCTCTGCCTCTCCCAGCAGAACTCCCCAGTCCAGGCACCCAGGAGCTGGCCTCTAGTCAGCAGCAGCTTCCCCAGTGATTCATCCCTTCCCTGGCCAGATGCCTCCTACAGGTATCTAGCTCAGCTATCCTCAGGTATTCTAGACTGCATTTTCTGCTTTATGGGATTTTTTTTTCATAACTGATGTTTTCTGTGTAATCTTTTGGGAGCACCTGAAGATTGAAAAGTTGAAATTTCTTTTCTTTGCTTCACCAAGTTTCGATACCAGCTTAGTGGAAAGAAACCAAGATCCAGGCTGGCAAAAGAACCTGTGTGTAATATAGGGTGAGAGCAATCCCTCAAACAAAGTTCAGCTAGTCAACTGGGTGTCTCAGTGTTCACAGATCCTTAGGTTTGGATCCAGTAAGTTACTTAGATATCTACAGTTTTTCTGCTGTGTTTGAACAATAGTGCCTCTGTCTATACAGACATGAAATGTGTTGAATGCTATTTGAAGTCAAAATGTGTGATAAGAATGTGCTAAACATAACATTCAATTCAGCACAAAGCCCTTTGTATGGTGTTTTAGTACATACAGCTTTCACCCTGGAAATGGAAGATCTGTATTCGAGGCTGCTCTAAGGGAATCCAGACCATAGTTCCCATGCAAGTTTCCTAACTGATTGACTGTGGTCTAGCCTTCATGAATGCACTTTACACCTCTTTTTGTAGGACTGTGTGAAATCAAGAATATTAGATTCTAAAAACCATAAAGAAATAAAGAAAGAGTCATGACAGCACTCCCTTCAGGCAGAGGAGCATAAAGAAATAAAGAAAGAGTCATGACAGCACTCCCTTCAGGCAGAGGAGCTCTAGTTCATGCTAACTGAATGCATAGTCATGGGATCAGGTACTAGAAATCAGGATGCCTGCCTTTGCGGTAAATGCTTTCATTACCAGACTACAATGTCAAGTTCTTCTTGCTTGTTATCTTGTCAAAGACTGTGAATCTAACCTTTTCATTACAAATACGAGAGCTGAAAGGATTCAGTTTGGCTTTTTTTTGCAAGGTAGCTATTTTTTTGCAAGGTTGCTTTTTCTAACAAGTAATCAAAATTAAAAATTCAGAAATTTCTAAAAAGAAAATACATCGGTTTTAAGTGCTATAATATTTACATTATAACAGTATAGAAAAAGCAGGCACTGCTTCTATAATCCTAGTTTGTATTCTACCCTGTGGGTTAGTTGCACTGAGTGTGACTACTATCTGGCATTGTAATTACTCTCTGGTATGGAATCATAAGAAAATACCACTGTTGTGGTTTTTGCTATTGACTTCAGTGGAAATGTTTGGCCTTGTGCATTATTTTTACAAAGCAATTGTTAGACATTATGAAGTGATTGATAGAATACAAAAATACAAAATATGCTAGAGTGAGATGACAACTGTTTTTCTAAATATTTTAGCGTTCACAGAATCACAGAATGTTAGGGATTGGAAGGGACCTCAAAAGATCATCTAGTCCAATCCCCCTGCCAGAGCACGAACACCTAGATGAGGTTACACAGGAAGGCATCCAGGCGGGTTTTGAATGTCTCCAGAGAAAGAGACTCCACAACCTCCCTGGGCAGCCTGTTCCAGTGCTCTGGCACCCTCACTGAGAAGATGTTTCTTCTCAAATTTAAGTGGAACCTCTTGTGTTCCAGCTTGAACCCATTAGCCCTTGTCTACCTGTTGGTTGTCACCGAGAAGAGCCTGGCTCCATCCTCGTGACACTCACCCTCTATATATTTATAAACATTAGTGAGGTCACACCTCAGTCTCCTCCAAGCTAAAGAGACTCAGCTCCCTCGGCCTTTCCTCATAAGGGAGATGCTCCGCTCCCTTAATCATCTTCGTTACCCTGCGCTGGACTCTCTCCAGCAGTTCCCTGTCCTTCTTGAACTGAGGGGCCCAGAACTGGACACAATATTCCAGATTCCAGCATTTTCAAGATTATATGTGAAAGTAGAACTAAATCTTCAGTGACACAGTGCTAAACTGAAAACACACTACTCTGTGCGAATTGACCTTTCATAGACCTCCTCAGGTAGAGTTGAGCTGGTCAGCGAGTTCTGCAGCACACCCTGAAGTATGGAAATGGGAGTCTTTGTTCAGCTGGGGAACAGAGCTTTCCATGACTTGCTGTCTACCAGTTCTCAGATGCAAAAAATTCAGAGATGGGTTTTAGGTATGTGCATGATTCACTACTTGAAAGCCCACTGCAGTCTTTCACACAGTGTATTTGAAATATCTGTGCTTGATTTGGAACAATTTTCAGGTTCATGTTAGTAAATAAACCTACACATGATTACTTTTGAAGTAATCTGACAGGTATAATCAGTACTAGATGGTGGTTTTGAAAGGTCTTGAAGTATATTACATAGGGAAGACACAGGAATAGACTTGCCCAATGGTGATAAAAGGGTAGGTAAGTGGCAGAGACTATGCTCAAAGAAAAATATCTTTGCCAAGGAACAAGTAATGGCATTTTTTTAAAGTGGTTATATAGGAGCTAATGTACTTTTAGGCTGTAGATTAAAGCTCTATTAAAAAAACACAGGAGGACTACATCCATCAAGGGTATTTTGTCATATAATCAACAGTAACTTCTCTTAAGCCGGCCTAGGTTTCAATTAAATGCATAGTTCTCATCAAGAGTCCATCTTGTTAAACACAGTGGAAGCATGGGTAGAGTTGTTTGTAATTGTACAGGCTTAAATAATATGATTTAGCCCACTTTAGAAATGATGACATTGGCTTTTATCCAGCTAAGACACAAAGCCAAAATAAACTCTTGAGAGTTTTTAAACAGTTACTGCCATCTAGTGTTTATAAAGTCAAAATCAGTTCAGTGAAAAGTTTAAATTCAGTTTTTGTTGAATAGAATTAAAAACTGTGGACACATGAGAGATCTTCTTAGAAGACACTAAGAAGGTTTATATGCTGCTTGTTTAGCGCGTGAATCACTTCAAGTGCATGTCAAACACATATTTAATGTAATCGTACATACACTTAATGTGGCTAATTAAAATTATTATTAAAACGTTACCAGGCTTGTTCCTGTTTCTTAAGTTACATGTAGATTATGTGTGCATGCTACATATCTCTTAAAGAAAGTAAACATCAATTTAGGTAGTACTTCTAGAGTTCTCAATGAGCTTAATAGTAATTTCCATAGAATTTCATCATTATATATATAATGGCACTAACCTCTGTTTATAATATTAAGTAACACACTGTAGTAACTTCGAGTGAAGCAGAATCCTAGAGCTTTCGGTTGAGCTATTAGGAGATGAAAAAAGTTAATTAATTTAAGAATGGAAAGCCAAATTCTTCTGAGGAAGCATCTTACTTAAATACGCAGAGTAATAGAGACATTATCATCTTAATACCTGGTCACCTTGAGGACTGAGGTAAACTCTTTGGAGGAATTACACCTGCTGCTAGGTTTGCCTTATTCTTTCTGTGGTTTTACAGAAGGGTATATGAACCATTGTACCGTTATAAAATGGTAGTAATAACACTGACTGCATTCATAGGAAGTTGTGTAAAAGTACCTGAGTAGATAATAAATTGATATTAATAACACTTTGTGAGATTTTTTGATATAACAATTAATAGCTATGTAATCAGTATTAATATATTTGACTTTCACATAGATATGTTCTTTCCTCTTGACAGAGCAGTTGGTGCTCTTTCAGACAGCAAGGGTTTTGTAGAAGATCTCCTCAAAGGAAAAACTGTGGATTTGTCTTTTCAAGGAATTGATCACTTCAGAAATGAAGTTGGATTTGTGAAGCTGGCAAAAAATGATCATACAGCTATACTTACGGAAATAGCAGGTACAACTTGTGAATCTAGCTTAAGCGCTTTCAAGACTTTTGACTACCTAGATGAGAATGGAGCACAAACATAAGTTGGTGGTAATTTAGTCAACATTAATTTACTTTTACAACTGTAAAGACTACATAACAAATTTCCCAGCATAGTTCAAAACTATATTAATCAATTAGAGGCGGTACTATTCTCTGATATCTTTTTATTATGTAGCTGCAGGTTTGTAGATGGATCTAAATAATTTACCCCATTCTGCCTTGTTTTGGTCCAAGTACTGTGTGCTGTTTCTCAGCTGATACTTACACCTCTTTCAATTTGTATATTCATACCGACTTAAAGAACTATATCTTTGATGCATCTTACCTGGTTTTCAAAGTTACATAGTTCTCTCCTTTGTTTTCATGCTGAGTAGAGCACTAAAGGACAGTGATGTTCTTTCCTCTTCCACAGTCTGGGGAGTATTTAAGTTTTGTGTTTCCTCTATGTTATACATACCACTCCTAGATCTCAGTGAATTAACTGTACCTCACCGCTCCCACATGTGTAAGTGCATGTATACACACACCCATATATATGTCTAGGTATAGATATGTACTTTATACATACACTTCCATATATGTATAAAACCTAGACTTCCTCTGCACCCCTGGAGGATAAGGAGAATTCAAGATAATGGCATGACTCATCTCCCAGAATAATGGAGTTGTATTCTGTGCTGCTTTAACCTGAAATACTTTTTTGGAGCAATTGTGGAACCAGTCTGTGGCTTGCTCGACGTTAATTGCCTTCTTTTAGCAATTAGGAAGTTACTGAAAGATGTGGCAGCTACATACTACTATGCATATGCATCCACATGTTCACTTCAAGAGCAAAACTCTCAGTTCTGTCTTAACAGTGGAGCTAAGGCCACTGCCTTTGCCAGTCAGATAAAATGCATCCAAAGATATAGTCCAAGTCAGTAGGAATATATAAAATAAAAGGCGTGTAAGCATCAACTGAAAAACAGCAGGTAGAGTGGAGTATTTTAATCTATGAGTCTATACTTAAACTATGTTGTTTACAGATATTAAATAAAAATTCTCAGAGAACAGTACTGTCTGTAATTCCTTTGTGTCCTTTAAAACTATCCCGGCAATTCCAACTATTCCTTGGAAAGTCTCTTTTTAAAAAGAGTTTTTCAGTATTGATGAATTATCTTTTGTGCTCTGAGGAATGTGAGGTCACACCATTTTTTAATAGTGCAATAGCCCATATAGGACATTTTGCAGAGTAGCAGAGTGCTGCTGTCACGCTACCTCTTTACAGTCCACTACAGAGAAAAAGATGGAAAAAGTATTAATACAGTGTTTTATTTAGTAATTCATTAGATTGATTTCTGAAGTGCATTTAGAAAATGTTTAGTATTTTTTAACTTACATTTTAAAGAAAAGTTGACTGGAAGAGTGTGAGCTTTCCAGCTTACCAAATTGCTTATGCCGTTATTGGGCAATGCTTTACTATTTTAAGCAGCACTCGATAGAGAAGTGTTTCTAATATTCTCTATGATAGAAATTGAACAGTTTTTACATTTCCAGAGGCACTTCAGTTGTTAAATAATCCAATAATTATTTCAAAGATTGAATCTACCAAGTATTCTTCAGCCCTTTGGATGATATGCTTCCTCATCCTTGTCTTTGAGTTTGTCTTTAGATTTCTTTTAAAGATGACAGAATATTGTGTATGTATGCTGTTTTATAAACGGTGAGATAATTCATGAACTGTATTCCTCTTGTGAAAGGAGATGAATGGTTTCTGTTAGTGACAATAACTTTTGATTTTGAGAAGTTTATAGCTAAGATCTCTGAAATAATTGAAATTGCTAAACATGGAGAGCCAAATATCTTTAACTGCAGGAGATAAAAGTTTCTTATCAGTGTTTTTTCTACTCATCTTTGACTAGTTAACTGGATTTTGATCAGAATTAGAGAAGTAAAACTGAGATGACCTTCGTTTTTCAGTTTAATCGTCCTTCCTAGTAGACAAACTGATAGTACAGTCACATTTAGTTAACAAGCAAACCTATGTTTTCCTTGGAAAGCGTAGCTACTGATACTCACTGTGGAGCATTCTTTGCTTATATTAGAACCACAGCTGTGTATTATTATTTTCACTTAACCAGTGCTGTTTAGTAAAAATGTTTCTTATTTCAGGGCTTACTTTTGCCAACCCAAGGCATGATTTCTTCACCTTAGGCCTGTCGTTCAGTCTCTACACTTATACAATGATTTTTTTGTTTCGTCTGGATTTAGTTCTGAAACAGGGTAGGGAACTGAACATTACCAGAAGATTATGGTAAAATGATTAAAAATGTTCAATGGGTATATCTTCAGAATATGCTATCATAACATTGCTTAGTGACTGTCATAACCACAGCTTCTGAATTGCTGCTGATTTCAGAGTATCTTTTTGTGCCTTCTTGGAAGTGCTAAAATTATTTCATAACAGGTAAGCTATAATTCATTAAAACATATTCGGTTTTTCTATTGATGCTTGTGCTAGAGAAAAATATTATACAAGTGTGTTTCAAATGTTAGCTTACTTACATATTAAGTTAGTGGAAAAAACAGGTGTGAGCAGGAAGAAAATCAATACACCAAACAGTTTCTACGTATGTCTTCATTAGATTAAATTGCAAAGAAATTAATATAAGTAACCTGATAAAAGTAGGTAATTTGTTATTACACAGATGTCCTTCAGGGCAGTGCAATTTGGAATATTAAATAATATAAAACAAAAGAATGCATGTGAACTCTTCAGAACGGATGAAGTAAACAAGAGAGTCATTAGGATTCTCTCTTCTCCCTCAAGCATATCACATGTATAATTCCTTTAATGTAAGAGTACACTTACAGAGTTAATTGCAACACAGTTTAGTTTGCATGCCGTTTTTACAAAACATTAGCAGACAGTCCTCTAAGGGCCAAATCTCCTACTGAAGGTGTTGCATTTTGGGGAAAAGACCACATAGTACTTTCTGGGTTGTATTTCACGCAATAAATATACTTTCTAATGTAAAGAATCACATTAGCAAAAATGTGACATTTATTTCCTGTAAAACATCTTGTGTATTAATTCAAAATAGGCTGTAAGTCAAAATTATGCCTAGTACTCCTGCTCTGTGAATAGTATCCTGAATACACAATTCTAGAGATAACTGAGAGAGAAATATTGGAAACTCTTTTCTGCTGGGCTGCTGTTGTCAGGATCTGTGTGAAGATTCCTATCAGTTCTTCATATATACTGCAGTGAGGTTATATATGACAGACATTAATTGTCACTAGTTTATTCTGGCTCCTAGTACAGTTTGCCTGCAATATAACTTGTGTGCAATTTTAAAACCGAAGCCGGCAGAAAGAAACAAAATATCTACAGTATTGCCTCCAGGATGTTAATCGTTCTGTTGTTGTGTGTGGAACAGTAAAGACAGCTCACTTCTGTAGCTGGTTTGATTTTTTGCAAGACGCAAGTTTAGCTTATTACAGGATTACTGGTTTGCTACTTCAAGATTAGGCTTGGTTCTGCTATGCTCCAAGGTGAATTTTGACTTCATGTGTTATTTTGTGTTCTACATGGATGTTGAAGGAGAAATACACAAGCAATAGAAAATATATTAAGTTAAATCAGCTTCTTGTAAGAGCCCATATAATTCCATAAATTACATCAAAATTTGTTGGATACCAGTAACATCTGAATGTGGTACAGCATTATAGTAATAGTGGTACAGCACAGTAAGTGTGTGTCTGCTGATACCAATGTAAACATAAATTTGCCAGAGACAAGTTCAGGAAAAGCAGAGCTAAGATGGGTTTTCTGTTTGTTCTGATTTCCTAGTTATTTCCCAACAATCCATTAAGAGACATTAGTAGCATATAATGATCTACCAGAAATAGTGCTAAGCCGTTATGACAGAAGTTTGAGGAGTAATTTAATCATTCTTTGTCCATGTCTTTTAAGAAATCCTGAGCTAAAAGTGGCTTACAAACTTAGAGTGATTATTTTAAAACCTCTTTCTTGTGCTTTGCTACACTACAGAATTTTTTAAGTACTAAGTGAATTTGGAAAAGGTAATGAATTGTTTGGGTTCAATTTTCATTTTGATAACCATATTGTAAATGCTATTTGAAGTTGGTAAGAGTGAATAAGTGAATCCTGGTTTTTCCCACAGGATTTGCAGTTTTTGGTTTTATGGATGAACGGTGCACATTATGGTCTGACCATGGGGGGGAGCTTGTATTTCATGAATGAAAAAGCTGCTCTTCTGTTTATGCAGATAATTATTTCATTTGCTTTTGTTCCTTTGTTTTCCTGAAGTGTTGATTTGTTGGGTTAAATATTTTAATACAGGTAGGAGTGCACTAGACAGACATGTAGTACACCTAAGTAGTCATTTCCTTTAGTTCTATATAAATGACATTTAGTCCAATCTCACTAAACTGATTTTCCTAACGGTCTGTACTAGAGAGAGAAAAATGGAAAGCAAGTTGTACCGCCCATCTTCTTCTCTAGGTACATTACAGCTTTACTCGAGCATCAGCTGGCATTGCCACCATACCAAAACAGTCTGGCCCCTCTTGTGCTTGGTATTTGTGCAGCCACATGGTGACTTCTACTGCTGTGAAATTAAGTTTTTACCTTTGCCAGCTGATTTTTAAGCTATTCAGTTTGGCAGTGCAGTTTACTGTATAGCTATAGGACTGCACAGAAAATAGGAGCAGTGGCAGGCACAGGGCTGGAGAGGAACAGTCTGTTTTGGCAAGGATGGTGGTTTATGAGCTTCTTTAAAGATTACGAAACAACACATTTAACATCTATTTTAGGATGAGTTACATTGCCCTGACTTCAGAGAGCCTAGGGAAATAGTTTAATTTAGTTAATTTAGCTCCCTTTAGTTCCAGATGGCTGAAGCTAAGATAAATGAATTTTGCCTCCCGTCAGTTATTCTCAAGTCATTTCACATGATGGAAAAATTGAGAACTCAAAACTCTTGTAACATTAAAACAACTGATTTGTACAAAGTGAACAAAAAGCCGCTAGTCCAAATCCGTAACAGTTGAATTGAAAATGTTCTGCTGTGACATGTTAGATTTTCTTCTAGCCCATGTGCCATTAGTTATAGTTCCTACTAATGCTTCATAGTTGGAAGTGGCAATGTTCTGCTGTCTCAAGAATATAATTATCTATGTCAGCAAATATATATATGCTGTATTGTTTGATAAGTATAACCAGCAGGAAAAAAACCCAACAATTCTTTTGTTGGTTTCATTACAAGAGCCCAGACACCAACCTGCTGAAAGCACTTACTGACATGGACTGATTCCAATAGACGGAAGCACTGTTTGTGCCTTTTGATGTTACAAAGTTTTCTGCATGCAACCTTTTCTAATTCAGCTCTGTGCTGACAGTTTTCTTTGTTTTAGGCCCCTTGACTAGCCAAATTCTGACAACAGGGACAGACGTTTTAGTGAAAATGAACAGTCACTGTTACGGCCTAGTATAACACCAGTTAGTTTTATGAGTTTGTGCTTTCAACACGTAATACTTACGAAGTACAGTTTGCTCTAGAGCTCAACATTTTGTTAGTTGCATGTGAATATCAAATGCTGTGCTATTGTGAAACCTCATAGCTCACTTTTTTTGTGTGTCACATGCCAAGTAGAAGCGACTAAAGCAGATACGCAAGAGCAGTAGGCTGGGACAGGGGCCTGGCTTTGGAGCACTGTATTGCCATGCCCCTCCCACCCTTTGATTCTACTACTCTTCACGCAGGGTCTGAAATTTTTTATTAACTGTGTGGAAAGAGTCAGAAAGAATCTTTTCAATTTACTAAGAAAAATGTGATTTGACTGTATAATGGCATTTTCAGCGAGGTACAGAGAGGGCAGATACAAGGGGAAGAGTAAGGGTTTAATAGAAAGGAAGTTGAGGTAGCAGGAGTAAGTAGAAGATCTGTTTGTAAGGCAAGGAGAAAGTAAATCTTTTGGGAGGATTTGGGCATTTACAGACCAGGTAATCTCTAATTTACTGTTGTGTAGTCAGGTAGAACTGGAAGCTAAATTTTAAATTGTTGCAAGGAATTTATTCAATTAGCAGGGAGTCTGAAACATCTTCAATTTGTCATAGTATTTTATCTCTGCACCTCAGTGTTTTTTGTGGTTTTTATTCTCACTGTAGTTTTATGTGAAATATATAAAACAAATTAACCATGTGCGTGCCTGGCTCTGAATCTGCCCTTTAATTTCTTCTTGATTGTTTATTATGAGAAGTTTTTGTTAACATCTCTCTGTACAGAACATATCTGATGATGTGGTTAATGGCAACTGAGCACTGCTGTATTATTTAATGAAACTGGGCATGCTGATCACTATGTTCATTGCCTTTGATCCTCTAAAACACCCATTAATGACCTCCACATTTGTTCCTTAGCCCTAAAAATGCAAAGTTTGCTTCTTTGAAAGCAAAGACAGCAAATGCTTTTGGATTTTTCATTTACATTCTTCTTCATATTGTGCTTTCAAAAACTCAATAACTGATAAATACCTCATTAAAATGAAGCATTAAGGTATGCTTTTTTTGTGGTTTAAAAGAAGGTATTCTCACCCACTTCTTTCTGAGATCGTGACAAACTTTTAGGAAGTATTTGCATAGATTAAAACCAGTAAAAGAACCAAGTTTCATCAAGAAGTCCTGCCTAAGTTTCAGTCTAGCGCTTTGGCCCTTCACATTATCATTGTTTGTCTTCTAAGGCTATGTTACACATTAGCATCTGTGCACAAAGTGAGGATTGCTTTGTCCAGCTGCTTCTTGGATCCTACTTAATGAACGAGCCCGTCTTTCTTCTATACGTGTGTGTGGTGATGGAGAGAAACAACCCACACATACTGCTGATACATGTTTGAAATAACCATATAGTTCACTGGTATATGATGGTGGCATGGTGCAGTGACAATTCCCTGTAGAAAAGCCCAAGTAATATATAACCAGGTAGCAGTGGAAGAGCCATTGGAAAAAGGCTTGGCTCTGGTTTACCTTTTATCACAATGTAAAGCTGACTATTAGCAGGGAAATGCTAGTACTGATGGGGAGAAAAAAATAGCCTCTTATGGAGAGATGAGAAGCAAGGCCTTTTCTTACATCCTAGAGATAAAAATCATCAGCACAAGAGGTAGTGACTGAGCCTGATTTAGCCACCATTTTTTTTCATCAGAGATTGCGGATTGCTGCGGTGTTCAGGAGTCAGTGGTTTTTGTCAGGCAGCAGCCAGGGACACTCCTCAGGCTGGTACTGTCCTTCATAATGGTCCGAACGGTGGGGTGGTAGCTAATTTGGTGCTTGATGCAGCCTTTGATTATATATTCCAAGCATAATGTGATATGTAAAATATTTTTTTTTAATTTGTGGTACTCACCTCTGGTGACATGTAGTTGAGGTCATGATAAATATTAGCATCTGAAACAGGTGGCTTTGAGTTCTTCATTGGCTTGGAAATTAGGTCTTGTAAGGCTTTGCAAGTGCATTATTCTCAGTGCTATTAGGAAAAGAAGGATGACCAGAAGACCATCTTTGTAAACCCCAAACTTTTGCTGATAGCCAACAGAATACTCGTAAAAAAACAACTAACAGCTTAAAAATTTTAACATGAATTAATGTGATGGTTATAATTGTAAGTTATCTATACATAGCTTTTCTTCAGCTCCAGTTGTGAAGTAAAAAAAATTTTCAATAAAGAGAACATTGTTTCTAAATTCTGAAGCTTTTAATTGAGGGAACATGGTGTAGAGACAAGCAGAAATTCATAGACTGGAAGAAAATGTACATCCATAGCAGTTTTTCATATCTAATGAAATCATAATAAAGATGACTATTTGTATGAGGGAATATGGCTTAATGTGCGATTTTTCTGCGAATCATTCTGTATTGATCTAGCTGTTGAATTTTTGAGCCTCTCCAGTATATAGCAGTTCTGAGTAAGTTTCATATATCACATTTCAAGTCTAATTATGGGGAATCACTTGTCTAATGGATTCAGCCACATCAAATATAAGAGAGGCCAATGTTATTCAGTAATTTTGACATTGTAATAATAAGGTACAAAATGGTATTGCAGAGTACTTAAAATTGCATGAAAGATGGTCTGAAAGCTGTCCAAAAATTTGTTCCAGGAAGTAATGGTGCTTGTAAAAATACCCTTAACTTTTTTAGGGTATACTTTGAAGCTGCCAAGATTGGTCAACCTGAAACTGGCCAACGTTTTTCAGCCACAAAAAAGATCAGAGGGCTGGAACTGCTCTCCTGTGAGGAAAGCTGGAGAGAGTTGGGGTTGTTCAGCCTGGAGAAGAGAAGGCTCTGGGGAGACTTTGTTGCTGCCTTTCAGTACTTAAAAGGGGCCTATAAGAAAGATGGGAACAGACGTTATAGCAGGGCCTGTTGTGATAGGACAAGGGGTAATGTTTTTAAACTAAAAGAGGGGAGATTCAGGATAGAATGCCCAGAGAGGTGGTTGATGCCCCATCCCTGGAGACATTCCAGGCCAGGCTGGATGGGGCTCTGAGCAACCTGATCTAGTTGCAGATGTCCCTGCTCATTGCAGGGGGTTGGACTAGATGAGCTTTGAAGGTCCCTTCCAACCAAAACCATTCTATGATTCTAATGAGGGAAAACACAGATCTTGTTTGATTTTTCAATCTAGCTAATAATGTTACTGTCTGGGGGAAAGATGGCAGATCCTCACCCATGGGCATTGTCTGTCTTACCATCCTTGTCACTGGCATCTAATTTCTTTCAGTTCAGGCAATCTCCATCATAAACTTCAACCTTTGTATATTTGCTTAACCTTCAAATCCACTTTCATGCTGTCCCATAAGCCTGGAATTTTGTTTTGCCCACGGCATCCATGCTTCCTTTCCCATTTCTTTTAAAATCCTTCTTGTGGCCCCTTCAAAGAGCTGCATGGATATTAATAGCATTACATTATCTTTTAATCTTCCTGTACTCTCAGGAAAACATTTCCCTTTGTTTATTTTTTCTCTCTCCATCTACTCAGATTTTGTTCTATTTTCATTATCTTTGAAGAAGGAAACATTGTGCCAATTATGTTTGTAACTCGCCCTAACCAGTAAAATGTCATGCTTAGTCCCTAAGTGTCAAATACTGCAAAACTGGGGCTATGTGTAGTACCAGCAAGTGTGGCCAGTTTCTTGAGCCTATGATGTTTAATAATAATCTATGCCATGAGAAAGCCGCGTGAGAAGTCTGATCACCATGAAAACATGTGGACACACACAAAAATCTGTTGAATATAAAACTGCAATCGCTCACTGAAATTGTGCTTTCTTTCCTCTGACCCATTTTTTCATTATGTTTTTTCTGGATTAGAATTACCAGGTATGAAAAAAAAGATGAATTTGGAAAGATAAATAGAAGCAGATATTGAACAAAGCTATTTAGCACCAAATGAAGACACGCAGGCCACGTGGTTGCTGTTCAACAGTGTAAAGTGTGCGTGCCTCACAGTCCCACACATTTATAGTGCCACATGATCAGTCTACCCTGTTGAAAACACTGGGTTTAAAGTCCTGTGATCAGATGCACCTTGGCAAACCACTGGTCTGACACTAAGCTCTTACTGGAGATAGGGGATGTGAGCACTGGCGCAGGCAGGTCGCAAGAAGAGCCAGAGGCCACGAATGCAATTGCAAAGAGCAAATTTATTTCAGTTACATTGCTAGCAAGGGGGTCTCCAAAGCAGCACCTAAGCTCCCAGGCGGAGGTGACACAAGCAGAAACGCAGGCACTGTAGAATTCAGCCCTGGTAGAAGATCACTGGGCCTGCTGCGTTCGCCTGTATTTCAAGGCTCCGAGCAAGCACAGCCTTCTGCTCTTTCTCACAACAAAGCAGGAATCTCAGGCATAATGATAAGGTGCCTTAGAGTTTCTCACAGGCCTATGTTATCTAACACAGAGGTTCTACTTGTCAAGCACACAAGGTCAGGAAAACAATTAGTGTGATGTATGTGTTTTCACTATACCCCAGCTGCAAGCCACTTCAGTATGTTTACATTTCTCCTCCTTGCCATTCTTCAGCAATTCCCGTACAGGGGGACACCCTTAGAGGCACAAATCTTCACTAGTACAGACCTTAATTGCAGAGGGGGAAACAAGGCACTGCTTGGCATAAGACAGGTAGCCAGAAAGAATTTGAGCTTTTAGGGGAGAAAAAAGACTACAATCCACAAGACGGAGTCACAATGTCACAGAGTAGCGTAAACCTGGTTTCGATAAGACTAATTTTTTGCTGAAACATAAAAGTCAAGGAGTCCCCAAATGATGCAGTTCAGAGAACCAAACAAAGGAACCAGAAAATGGCTTTGTTACAGATAATTTCAGTTTTAAATAAACGTAACATTTTATTACCTTACCAACATCAGAAAATAAGCAAGCCATTGGAGGCATGGAAATACATGCACACCATGACAAAATGACTTAATTTGAACTTCCATATCTCAGTTTGAAGAAAACATTTATTTGTCGTTTTCTGTTTTGATATGTTAATCTGTTCAGCAGCATTTGTGTGAAAAGCTGTGCAACAGCTTAGTGGAGATTCAGTGCAAATTTAGAAATGTTTCCTGCAGACACAATTTAAAATAATACAAGTAGGTAAGCTGTACTTGTGTACCGATACATAGCTACAGATATATAGTAGGCCTATAGATCTAGATATATAGATGTATAGATTTAGATACATAGGTAAGCATCTGCCATAGTAATATGACCCCTATTACCATTGTGTAAATGCCTCACAGGTTTTAATCCAGTTGTCCTTTCAGCATCTGCTGAGTTAGAATAATTAGCTGGGCTAATTCTTTTTCGTAAAATGCATCAGCATCTTGTAAGT